>NC_071480.1:11933021-13183021 GCF_028500815.1 Rissa tridactyla
ATCAGGAGCCGAATTCAGAAGATCTGCCAAGAAGGAGTAGAGAATAGTGTTAGAATAAATATAACGACAACACAGCATGTGCCTACCGCTGTCTGAGAAGGAGGAGGTCTCCCATCAATCCTAAAACTCAAGTAAGAGCCTCCAAATGCTCTGGATCTGTAAGATCACCACTACATTTTAAAGATGCTGAAGTACAGAATGATGGGATGTTTTTCTCTGCAACGGAGAAATATGAAGGCAGCAAAAAACCACATTTTAATAGTTACTGTGGGGAGGAAACAGAAAAGTAATGCTTGTCACTGAAAATTGCCCATTAAGGGAATAGCTCAGCGATGCAGAGCTGCCCGATGTATCACTGTCCTGGGGATGTCAAAGAGAGTCAGAGTAGACCCTGGAGGATTCCTTCTGCACAGAAAAACTGCCGAGACCATGACATTAAACAAGGGACTGCTGCTTCATCCACAGTAACCACTGATCTCCAAAAAAACATTAATCAAAACAAGTTCATGTTGTGCTTACCAATTTTTGGCATAATCCTGCTGTGCATTTGAGGTTTTTGGGTTGGGGCTTTGTTTTGATTTGTTTTTTGAGCTGTGATGGATAAATAGAGCATTTTCAGGGATAAGTGGCAAGAGAGCCGTGTTCAACAGAGCGGGCAGACTCCAATAGCAGCGTATGTCACGCCAACCTAAGGCAAACATTTCATCTATCAATAGGTAACTTTAGCTAACTATGGGCTATGATCTCCAACTAATCACTGAGTAAGTGTTGTGCTCAAATGGGCTGTTGATGAGGAGCTCTACAGTGACTCCAGAGGGGTCACCCCAGCAATAAACTATTTAGCAGACAGATCAGGAAGAAGACTTGATGTGTTGAAACTGCCGGTGGGTCTTGCACAACGCAATCCCACAGACAGCCCAACACAGTTCAACGCAGAGCAGGCTCTACCTGCTCCTACTGCCCCTAGCTGGGCAGCAGACCATCGGAGGCACGGCAGTTTCTGGTCTGCCAAAAGTACATGAGGAGAGGAAACATTGACTTTTGTTCCTTTGTATTTACACGGCCTTACTTGCTCGTGAACAGGCCAGTCTGACCTAGCACACACCACAGACCATCACAGTGCCAGGTCCAGGGGCAGCGCATGGTGGACAAGTCCCACCCCACGGTCTGCAGAGCACGCAACTGGGTAGCCAGGAATAAAATGAAAAGCAGAAAGGCTATCAGGGCTTGTGCTATCAGGGGCACTGTATGCAGGAAACATCTAGGGGCCTAACGCAAGCATCATCAAACATTGAATAGCTCTGATTTCTTTAAACGTGTTTTTAATGGTATCTCCAGGCAAACAAGGAAGTGAGAAGGCAGAGAGGGCAAACAGAAACCAGCACTTCCCAAAGAGCAGAGCAAAAGCTTCAGGGAAGGAAAATAGCTGTCCTGATTCTGACAGATTTGTACATACAGAAGATTGCAAACGAGACTGCCAAGTAGTTGACAGAGCCTTCACTAAAGGACAAACTATTGGTTTAACTGGCAATCGCTAGATTTGTCGGCTTGAATCACAGCATAAGCAGTTTCTGCATTGCATTCTTTGCTGGAACTTGACAGAGAAACCTCAACCCTGCTATGTACTGTGCCCAACAAGTGCTTAGGGTAAGAGAATTACTTTGCAAGTCCTTCGCACCCATGTCTCCTTCTAGCTCCAAACACAACACGTATCTTCACTTGTCAGCCCCAAAAAACAAACACCAATGGAGCCATATGCTTGTTCTTGTCCAGATCGCCAAAAAACACAGTACTGTGTTTTTTGTCAGGCTCTGGGTTACATCTTGGAGAAAGTAATATGCCTCGACCATATTTAAAAAGCAAATTACCTTTTCTCTCACTGTACCCTGCAGTCACACAGAGAGTAAACTCTGCTGCAATTCCTGCCTCCCACCACCAAGTTACATCACACCATTTCAACACGGTATTGAGGGAGCCCGAAGCAGCAATGTGGAGCAACCTGTACGGCATCAGAGGCCCTGAGCCTCTGGCATATCTGAAGAGGGTCAGCTGTTACCACCACCTTTCATAGGCAGCACGGTCTGCTCAGCTATGGCCCGCTGCTCTAAAGACTGAAAGCAGCCTGGTTTCCAGCCCTTCAGCTATGTCAGCTATTT
Organism: Rissa tridactyla; assembly: GCF_028500815.1. Taxonomy (NCBI): domain Eukaryota; kingdom Metazoa; phylum Chordata; class Aves; order Charadriiformes; family Laridae; genus Rissa; species Rissa tridactyla. Next base: position 11,935,178 of record NC_071480.1, read on the forward strand.
CATTAGAACTCTAAAAGTGCAAAACCTGCATATGCAAAGGAGGAAGGTGGTACCAGGTGGCTGCGGCTGTTGACCAGGGAATGCTTCCTCAGAAAACAGGAGCGAACTTTACCTGCTGAGGACAGCAGATGGAGATGCACGTATGAAAGAAGAGCTTGTGTGATGTCCTACTGCAGCTCTCCAGGGGCTCTCAGGAATGCGGGCAGAGGTGCAGGACTTCTCTGCCAACAGAGGCAACATTTAATTAGCTTTTACCTAGCAGAGAAAGAACAAAGCAACAGGTAAAAGATCAAAAGCTGCTCCCTGGAAAGCAGGAGGAACTTAATGGGAAATATAGCTTTGATCCTGCCGAACACCTGCTGCTCCAGCACTGCCTCGAAGTGCAGGTGGACGGCGCTGCAGGTACGCGCACACATCCACAGGCTGGGAAGAGGAAACAACATCAACCTCACTCAGAGGAGAGGAACAGGGTGTCCTGCCAGCATAGAAATTTAGTCTGTTGCATTTGTCTTGCAGAAGAGCGACGCATCAGAAATCAGAGTTCACTACGATGCTGCAAACAAATAGCCAAATATACCAGGATATATAAATATCGTCAGCAAGACTCAAATTAATCCTTTCACCATTGCCACAGGCTAGGGAATCCTGTGTAGCTTTGGTTGCAGCATTAAAGAAAAACAGATGCAAGTCACTGGACAGTTTCAGGGAGAGTGACAAGAGCCATCTGGGGCATGGAAAGAGATTGCCAAGGGAAGATTAAAGGAAGGGGAATGCATTAAAAGTCTTCATGCATGTGAACTGTCACTGCCAAGAAAAAGAAGAGCTGTCTAGGCAGGACAGGAGAAGCAGTGAGTTAAACTGTGGTAAGGAATATCTAGTTTAGTCATTCTAATAGCAGGGATAATGGTGTACCAGAACGGGGCAACCTGAAGAGGCCATTTCCATCACCAGGGTTTCAAAGACAAGCTGCAGAAACAGACAAGCAGTCAGTCCCAGCTAGGACCAGATGATGGACTGGACTTCTGAAGGTCATCTAGTCTACTCGTACAACCCCAAAAGTCTCCGAAACACAGCTTGTGAACATGCCTCTCCTTCCCAGAAGACAAGAGTTCATACAACACAAACCAGCAAGTAACAAAGGGACAAAATCTGCAGGGTCTTCTCTATTCTGAGCCCTCTTCTGTGTGGGACGCTGTCTGCACACACAGTCCACAGGGCCTGGGTCATGAGGATTGCTGCTGCCCCTTGTGTGGGCTTGGGAAGGCAGGCAGGAACTGTCCTACAGCTCAGTCAGCATTAAATTAGCACCATTCAAAAAAACCCATATTTTGTTATATTAATTTTCTATTTATCCCCTGATCTGAAAGGATTCTTTTCAATGTGGCTGAGACAACCCAGCTCTCCAGAAGCTGAAGCACTGAATTAGCCAATAAGCTCTTGCTCGGTGCCAATATTTATTAAGCACACATACATTTTCTTCTCCCACACATCAACTGTTGCCACTAAAAATCTTTGCTACAGCTACCGAGTCTGTTCGCGCAGCCCCTGGCTGCTCTCCCAGTCGATGCCAGCACTTCTCAGCTAACCGAGATCTCAGAAATGCGCTGGGGAGCCAACTCCTGAGATCACCCCAGGAGCCTCTTCACAAGAGCCCGACCAGCTCCAGCCAGCAGCATCTCAAATAACACCGGCCTCCCATGGAAATGCCCTTCCCCTCCTCACAAACCGATAAACAATAAAATCCTGTTTGGCTTGGCAGATCGCACCCGCACCTTGGCAGACGCTGCTGGACCAAATGTTGCTGCCTCCGGTCGCACAAGATTCCTGTATTCTGGCGGAGGAGGGCAATGCAGGGCTTGGGCACAGGCTGACAGGCTCCAGCACATTACTCCTGGTGTGTGCGGCACATGCCGACACCAGAGCAGTTCCTGAGCATGCAAGGCAACAGGGCTTCTCTCAAAAATAAGTTTAGCCTATAGAGGCATATGACAGCCTGCGCTTTGGGGCCGGCCGCAGCCAACAAGTCACAGTGCTGGCAGCGGCTCCAAGGGCAGATTTGCTGTGCAGGGTTTAATAGCTTCACAAGCAAAATAAACCAAGCTACAGGGCTCTTGAAGTGAAACGTGAGACCTACAGCATGCCTGGGCACAGAGGAGAAACACGAGCTGTCAAATATCGGCAGCAAATTTAAGCATGAAATGCCTTAAGAAAGAAATACGCAATAGGCTTTTTTTCCTTTTTGCTCTTAATAACTTAAATTTGATTTTACATCTTTAAGGAGTATAGAGTCACTGCACCAGGGAGGTCTCTAACACTGCAAAAGTTTCTGACTCCTCCTCCCCTTGGGAAAAGCAAATGCCGGGTTTGCATCTCTGGTAGCTCCAGCGCAGGTGGAGCGTGCTGGAAGGCAGAGTAACTGGAGGCAGAGTACTGGAGCCCAGAAGTCAGGGTCACAGCTTCTTTCCAGTCCTCTGACTGGATTTTCTGTGCAACTCTCAGCTAGTCACTCACTTGATCTATACTTCTCTATGTATACATGAGAGCCCTTGTAACGACCTTCCCTTTGTATCACAATACCTCTACATTAGGGGAAAAAAAAAAAAAAAAAAAGCAGCTTTCAAAACTACTAGCTATTAGTTGGAGCTATTTAAGATGATCTAGCCAAATCAAGGAAAAAAGTTTACCATAGGGAGCCATTCTGAAGTCATCCCATTTCATGGGGAGAATTATGTAGGTCACCAAAAAGTCTTTGATTGCTGACCTGCTGGTGCAGCAGTGGCACGCAGAGAACAGAGCAAAGGAAGAGTAACAGCAGTCACCAGCACTGGCTGAAATCCTGACACTCGCACAACTCCGATTCCAGTCACTTCAGTGGAACACACCTCCCTCAGAGGCATCTCAGCTGAGAAGGTAAAAAAGGGACAGCAGACTAAATCCTGCAAGTTTGTGACTCAGAGATAAAAAGGGAAACGAAATGCTATCATCAGAGGCTGCCAGCTGCTCCCAACCACACCTGCTTAGGCATAAAAAAGCAAACAAAAAGCTTACCACCCCTCCAGCACTAAAAGTCAAACTGCAACACGCGCTTTAGTGCTGAGAAATTACTTGTGCCATATGTCTCTCCGTCCCAAGATTAAACATAATTTTGTTTTACTTAACTACAGTGCTTGTGCAGCGGGTAACGTTTTTATGGCTTTTTATTTCCAACGTCCAGTAGCCGTGGCCCGATAACGCTCACAGCTCTAGATCCCTAAGCAACAGCAGCTAAAATATCCCAGGAGCCTGGTTTCACACCTGAATTGACGAGCTAATTGCAAAGTCTTTCCTTAATATGACAGACATCAGACCACACGGCTATGCCACTCTAACGCTTTGGAATTATCTGCTTTTCCCCCTGCCAGAGGCAGGACCACTCTGCCCCAGCCCCGCTCTCCGGCTTCATGCCAACCACACAGCGAGACGTACAGAATAAACCCAGATATTCAGCAAATCCAGCGCAGGGTCAGAAGAGCAGCTTTGAGAGACTTCTGTGGTTTTAGCCAAGTTATCACCAGAATGAGAACGAGCTCCTCTAAGCCTACAAACTTCAAGGAGGCTTCCACAAAAGCAGCAGCGAGCCCGAGATTTTACACTGAGCTGTCCTGATCTTAACATTTCTACCATCTTCTCTTAAAAGATCCTTCATTTTTATTATTTCCTATTCAGAGTGGCCACTAAGAACATAACACCTTTGCAGGACAAGCTGGCAGTGTGAGAAGCGCGAAGAGGGGCAGAGCCGAGGAGGAAGCAGCAGAGTTATTTTACAGAGTGTCAGCAACACCACGAGCAATATATCAACATCTAATCCCTGCCCCGCAGCGCCTGACCGCCATACATCAAATAATTGCCACCGATCCCGACCATCCATCTTCCCGTCTCTGCCGGTAACAGAACTCAGCAAACGAAGAGGCAGAAATTGGGGCAATTCGAGAGAAACCCACCTCCCCAAAGTACGGAAATCATAAAAACACCCCAAGCTGTACAACAGAAGACAAAGAATGAGATAAAAAAATGGATGCATCACCAGGGCAGGACACTCGGGCGCCTCGTCCCCGGGCACCACCCGGTGTGACAGCACGGGCGTGAGGAGCGGCCGAGGCGCGGGGACCCAGCTGGGCTGGGGGAGACCCCGCTGCCGCCGCCCCCCGCGGCCCGGCCCGGCCCGACCAGACCCCGCCGCTCAGCGCGCCCCTGGCGAGCGACGCCCCCCGCGGCCCCGCCGCTTTTACCGGCAAAGACGAGCCCGGTGAAACTTCTGACAAGCGGACGGACCAGCCCGGCCCCGGGCGGGCTTCGAACCGCCGACCCCCGCACCCCCACCAGGCCCGGCCCCGCTCCGCCCGGCCCGGCCCGGCCCGGGGGTGTGTCCGCCCCGCGGCCCCGCCCCGCCCCGCCCACCGCCGGCCCGAACCGGGGATGCCCGGCAGCCGCCTCAGGCGGGGCGGCCTCCGCGAGGGACGGGCAAACAGGGTCCCCCGCCGGGTCCCCGGCACACCCCGCCCGGCCCACGGTGCCGTTACCTGCTGCCCGCACCGGGACTGACGCGGCCATGGCGGCCGGGGCGCCGCGGGCCTCGCCCGGGCCCGGCGGGCTGAGGTGTGTGGCCAGAGGTGGTGCGGCCCGAGCCCACACCCCCGCCGCCCGCCTCAGGGGCTGAGGTGGTACGGCCCGACTCCCCCTCCGCCGGCTGAGGTGGTGCGGCCCTCAGCGCTCACGTGACCGGGAGTTGACACGTCGCCTGGCAACGGGAAGATGGTGGCGGCGGCGGAGGGTGAGTGCGGGGTCCGGTACCGCCCGGCCCGTCACCCCCGTGGCCTCGCATCGCCCGTCCCGTCGTGGTACCGCCCGGCCTGGCACCGTGGCCTGACATCACCCGACCTCCCCCGTCTCCTGTGTGTCTGTGCCCAGCCCCGCGGCGGAGGGGCGGCCTGCAGACGGCAGGCCCCGGGGAGTCGGGTTGGCACTCACTCACTCACTCACTCACTCACACTCTCTCTCTCTCTCTCTCTCTCTTTCTCTCTCTCTCTCTCTCTCTCTCTCTCTCTCTCTCTCCCCTGCGGGACGCTCTGGCCGCGGGCTCAGGTCAGCCCCAGCCCCAGCGCCATGGAGGAGGCCCCCGGTGTGGCGGCAGAGGGACCTGGGATGGAATTCAGCTCTGCTGAGCGGGATGTAATCAGAGTTCCCTCACATCTTGCTGTGGAGGTGATTGCCTTGGAAATGTTCACAGGGCAGGGTGTTCCCATGCGTTCCTTACAGAGTGATGTCTTCGTGGAAGCAGTTTCAATAGGAAGAAGTAAAATGAGCGTGCGATTAATGCAGTCTTGTGCTGCATGTAGAAAAATAGCCACTAGAAAGCAAATTTAGTTACAGTCCTGTGTGTCAGCAGCATTTTGAAGTATGTGTTTCTCACTCAGTTCTTAGGTAGCATGTTTCTGCTGTAGACACTTTAAAAAGGAAGTTATCCAAGTTTCAGAGATGCACATACTTGGGCTCTTTTTTTGAGGTTTGTTGGTGATAAGTTTTTTTCTTCCATTGGCACTGCACAATACTTGAATTTGTCAAATGATGATATGGGATAAAACAGTGTCTCTTTAAAAACAAAGATGATAATAATTCGGCTACATGTAATGCAAGCTGGAAGACTTTCTTTAATGAATCCCTAAGGGCATTTTTTTTTTAAATAGATGTGAGCTGAAAACAGGTGAAATTAAAAGTGGTGCATAGAATTTTTGTCAGGATCTTTGCTATTTTAATCTTAGCTGGGTGACCATTTTTGTGAATGAGATTAAACTCCTAAATTAAACTTGCGTGCCCTGTGACAGAAAGCAGTTATTAGAATACCGTAGCATTAGCAATAACCAAGTGCACAAGCTGTTAGAATGCTGCTGTTCTGCTTTCTGCCTGTTACGTGCTAGGCAACAGAAGCAGAGACCGGGAATGACAATGAAGAGGAAGAGTCTGTTCCTCTGGAGGACCAAGAAGAGACATTTTCCCCAGCAGAAAGAGGAGTCGATGGAGCTACAGAGCTGTTGGTTAGTTCGCAGAAGTGAGACGCTACTGTAGTATATATAATCTTATTCACAGAATTTGTGACACACAGTGTTTGTAACGTCACATTCTCCTGGTGCAGTTTTATTGCTGCAAACACAAAACCAACCAGAATTGGAGCAGAGAGGCGCTAATTGGTCAAGCACAAAATAGACAAGAGCTGTGACAAAACTGGAGAGGTTCCTTTGTTGTGTTGTTTATCTGTAAAGTTTTTTTTAATCGAGTGACGCAGCTCTGCCAGTACATCTGCACTCATTTTAGAACAAAGCTCTCTTGTTGATTCTTTGTCATCATGAGACTCAAACAATGAAGACAAAAATAAGCAGATTTTTAGGGGCAAATAGAGTTAGACTGAAAAGCTGTTTCAGGTGATGGGTTTTATGTTTCAGGAAAAATCTCCTGAGACTTTCTCAGACAAAGTGGAGTTAGACAGTTCTCGTCCTGAATTGGGTGACATGGAGCAGCCAATACCAGAGAGAGGAAACCCTTCCCGTGCATCTCCAGGAGCTGCGCTGCAGGCACCTGCGTGCTCAGGGGAGTTGAACAGCTGCACAGAGTCAGGTATCATTCGGTTCCTTATTACCAGTACAAGACTTGATACCACCTGTCGAGCACAGTTTCTAGTTTTCTCCCTTTCTGATCATTGTTAATCCAGCTGGAGGCATAATACTCTGAAACCTAAGCTTTTTTCTTTATCTTTTTCCTTTTTTGGTGGTGGTGGGGTCCAGGTAACATTGAAGAACCTATTTCTCTCTATTCAGAGTCTGCCTTTGAGCACTTTGGACAGCTTACTGGTGAGCATGGTGACCAAAGATGGGAAAAGGAACACCAGCTGCGTGGAGCTGAGGAACATGAAATAAGCAGAAGAAGTGAGGAAACCGTAGAAAAAACGGAACTGGTAGTCTTGGACCCAGAACATGTGAGAAGTCTTCAAATCTTGTCATTCTTCTTTGCAGTCTTGCTATTTTTACTTGTATAAAATGTGCGAGGTGAGCAGTAAACGGTGGGTTAGCTGTATGCTAAAATTACATATTTAAAAGTAGCTTTTGCAAAAGTGCTAACTTCTAAATGTGTCCTCAATATTAAGCTTGAAGTTGCAGGTTCAGAACTAAGCAACATAGTAGGCAAATCTGATGCTCTTCAGTGCTCCTGAAAGAGAGGTACTTGCAGCAAGAGTGAGTGGATGAGTTCTCAGATACAGCTCTTCCAATGTCTTTCTGATTTTCAAATATTCTCAGTATTCATTTTCTGCTGTCAATGAATACCCACTACATAAATCTTCTCACTTGTCACAGTGAGCGTAGCTAAAATAAGAATGCAAGTGTCTGGCAGAAAATATGATGTTTTGTTTAATGGCCTGAGTAGCAGTAAGGTTTCTTCATAATTTATTTACACAAGTATGTTAAAGTTTATCAATGTCATACTTTCTTACAGCCTCTGATGAGAAGATTCCAGGCTGCCCTGAGGAATTACCTTACTAAGCAGATTGAAAAAGTGAACCTAGAGCTTCGGGAACTGGTATACAGCATTCTTGCTTTGCCTTCCCACAGCAGCCCGTCCCTGTCCAAGCTGAAGTGAGATAGCCGATTTCCTCTTGTGTTTGCAGAGGACAGCAACAAAGAAGAGCAAAGTACAGAGAGAAGAGCTCGGGGTGGTTCTTTACGGAGCGCAGCAGCAGCTGGCCCATCTGCAGATGGAACTGGAGAAGAGCCACGACCGCCGTTCTCAGATGGCCACAGCGCGTCAGCAGCTGGAAGAGGAATTGGAGGGCCTCAGGCTTACTCACAGGCAAATGTGTCAGAACACAGATGATGAACGCAAGAAAGGTGACTGAGGCAGTCCTTGTAATATTTTCTAATTCTAGTACTATGTGGAGAAATGAATTTGAATAGAAGTCAAGCATTGGATTGAAAAATACAGTAAAGTTAATCAGGAATAGTGTACTCATTGACAAGTTTCACAGATATTCCTGGTTGGCATATAATTTCTATTGTTTCTGAGAACACGTTGCTATGTTGTACTTCTAAGAAAGTCTTTAGGGCTAAAATGTAAACTGTTCCTGCACGGTGGGCTGTTCTGTGACTTGGGAGGAAAATTCTCACCGCTCTGTTACCTTTGCCTGTGTCTCTGTAAGGGTGTGATGAGATCGCAAAGGTCAGTAGGGGCATCCAGGAGTACGAGAGCAGCGTCCATGTGGCAGCCCACTCCAGCCAAAGAAATGGACTTGACTCACTCTTTTTGTGTTGCTGGCTTTTGGATAGGAAACAATAAACCAATTTCAATGGCAAGGATATCTAAGCATTACAATAAATCGCGTAGAAAGTTTTTGCAGGTTATTGAAAAATTAGAGAAGCATTCAACAGCCTAAGAAAGAGACAGTTCTGTTTTGGGGCAGAGGAGTGGATTCACAGCCTCCTGAGGCCCCTTCCTTCGTTTCCTGGGATTCTGTGTGCTGGGAATCAAGGAATCACTTACCAAGATTTTTAGCTTTGCTTGTAATCCAAAGCTGATGTAAATTCTCATTTCAGGGAGGGCTGCTTTAGCTGGTATGTGTGTGGGTTTTGCTTTGGGTGCTTCTATGTTTCTTTCCCTTTTATCTCTGTTTAAAGCATACATTTAAACATACTCTTCTATAAATATTTTTCTTCCTGCCTCCCCAGTTTCTGCAATGCAGACCCAGGTTGAAAACCTGGCCTTGCATCTCTTCTACGTGCAGAACATGGACCAGGATATGCGTCATAATATTTTACTGATGAAACAGTCGACAAAGAAGGCTGAGGCAGAGAAGGTTCAGGCTGAAGTAGAAAAGAAAAAACAGGTATCAAGTAAAACAGCTTTAAAATAAATAAATACAGATGACAGTTAGTGTTGAGTCTTAGAGAATGTGCTGCCTTGTCAGAAGGAAGGCTATAGTGACCGAACCATGGAAGACATGTGGGGATATTTTTCCCAAATAATTGGAAAAAAAACCCCAACCAAAACCTATAATGCAGGCTTTTCTAAAAAGGGGAAGAATCCCCACCACTAAGATAGTGGCATGTACTGCCCAAAGGTTTTTTGACAAGCCTTATACTAGTAAATCGCTCTTCACTCAAGCAAAGGGGGTGTGGGGGCAGAAAGATATTTAATAAAGGAGTTATTATATGTTCAGGTATCAAGAATTATTCTGGGTCATGAGTTTCACAATGAAAAGTGAGCTTAGAAAATGAACTGAGCCGGTTGATGTGCTTGAGCTCCCTCTGCTGCCTTCTGCTTGCAGCAGGACACAGACATTATTATTATTATTAATGCAGAATTGCATGCAAACAGCTGAAATCAAATGGATTTAGATGTTTTTTTAACAAAGGATTTTAAAACATAAAGTAATAAGATTCCCAGCTGCTGGAGAGGTGGCACAATATAATCCATACCGACAGGAATGGATGCTGCTTCACATCTGAAGTGTCAGTATTTAGTAATGAAAATGAAATAATAAAAAATCAGCAAAGAAGGTCTCATTTTCTTGAAAGTTGTCACATTCATGAGTCATTTGTTTATGAATGGAAAAGTTTCAGTAGGAATCAAATCTAATCCAGTTGCCAATTTAGTCCCTCTTCTAGCCTGTGTTATTCGTGTAGAATATAGTTGCTTAAGACTGAGATGATATTGCTCACCCTGCACTGTTTGGCTCTGACTCTTTAGGATCTTCTAGTAGACCGCTTAACACGAAAAGCCTATGAACTACAAGAACAGATTGCTCTGTTTGAAGCCCAGTTTGTGGCCCAGGCAGAGGACACAAAAGTAACTCGGCAAGCAGTAAATGAGGTAGGAGGGTGCTTTTTTTGCTTCTGGTTGATATTTCGCTCTGGAAGGACTGACCTCTTTGGCGCATGCTCACATGGTCTGTACAATCTAGGCCAGAGCTGTATGGTTTGTTCCTGTTTGCAGGAATTAACACTCTTTTTTTTCTTTTCCTTTGTCCTTAAGAGTTGCCTGTAAATCACTTCCTCCCCCACCTTCTCAGCATTTTTTTTCTTGCAGACCTACGCTGTGTGGTCTGGTGTGACAATAAACCAGACACGTATTAGTTGAAGCTGTTCCTGCCCAGCATATTTTGAACAGAAGAAAAGTATTTCATTGTAACACGAGTTTGGTTTCTCAACCCAGTATAGATTCATCCTGTCTACCAACTCCTTCTTCCCTAGGCTTGTATGGAGGTACAGGCTATTAACATGGAGAAAAAGCGGTTGATGAACCACTGGAATAGCAGCTTGGCTGGAATGAAGCAAAGAGATGAGGCCTATATTGCCACGCAAGACTTGCTGAGGTATGGTGTCTGAAAACAGTCCCAGGAGAGACCTCAAATGATTTGGAGAGGAGGGATTCTGAAACGGGCAGTATGTCTTCTGTCAAGTTTATTACCGCGTGTACAGGATATGTCAGGCAGAACAAGTTTGCTCCTCTAAAGCACATAAGGATAAAGAAACACAGTTCTTTGTTACTATTTTCTTTATCCAAAACACAACTCTCCCTCGAAATGTGTGGGGTTTTTAAAGCTGTTTAGTTTTTTCTATTCATATTTTATTCCTTTGAAAGAGTTCCTTCACCTTTGCACCAACTCGCTATCCAAAGAGCTAGACAGCAAGAAGGATTTATCTATCACGTCCGGTTAGGATTTTGTGATGCCTTTAGAAATCTTCAGGAAAACCTTCCTATTGTTACCAAAGGAAGTGCTTATTCGGTCTGGAGTCATAAAGCTTGCCTGATTCTCTGAGAACAAATAATATGCTTTTATAGGGTGGCGTGCTGGTAAGAATGGGGGAGCGAGGACAGGACTGAAAGAAGGAATTAATTTTCCTACATACATTTCCTTTTAAATCTTAATGTCTCCATCCATCTTCTGATGACTCTGCCCTGTCACAGCAGACGAGCCTTTATGAAGATTTTCCTCCTTGGTCAGTTGTTGCTGCAATAGCATGTTTGAAAAGAGGAATTTGTAGATGACCGTTCATCATCCTGTGATGATTTTCCTTCCTCTTTGCCTCTCCAGCAAGTACAGACATGACCTCAAGTCCCTAGAAATGGACATCCATGGCTGTAGAAAGGCGATCAGGAAGGAGGAGGAGAAGAATGAGTTGCTTGTCACCATCCTGAGCCGCTCGGAGAACAATGCCAACACAACAAAGAAACTGATTGCCCAGTGCCTTTCGAGGCAGGAGGCCTTGAAGGTTGAGTCTGGCACCTATGCTCGCGTTCTTCATGAGACAGAGCAGGCCCTCAACAGGACCAAGATGGTGAGAAGAGTTACTTGGAAGAAGAATCCTTTTGAATTTGACACAGGAATTTAATCCCCTTCCCCAAACAGTTTTAGTGATCCTGTCTCTGTCTTCCCTACCTTTTAGGATCAAGCTGCTCGTCTGAGTGAGTTGCTGTCCATCAGTAAGGATATAGAGAAAGGAACTGATGCCAAAGAGCGGATGGAAAATGAAATCATGGCAAAGGTTCAGGACCAGATGATGTCCAGCAAAGCCACAAAGCACTTCTCACAGCTGGCTGCAAAACTTCAGAGGAGAAAAACGGATCTGGTAAGGTATCTCTTCCATTTGGGAGAGCAGGGGAAGGAAACGGCCTAGAGCGGCATTTCTCAAGTGTGATTTGCCAGGGTCTTCATTTTGGTTTTCAGGTCTGTAATTGAGGCTCTGCTGGGTTTGCAACTTCAATTTAGTTCTTCCAGTGAGCTTATTGCAGGATTCTGGTGTATGTGAGAGTGTGGCCAAAAAGGCCTGACATGTAACATACTATCTTTTATTTACTAAAAAAATGGGGCAGAATGATAAATCCTGGGAGTGTTTACTATAAAGTGGCTCAAGTTCTTACGTATTGCAGGAAGACGGTGGATATGTGGTACTTCTATACTCCACATTAACTTATATCTCTATACTGCATCATGGAACGTGACACAGGCATGCTGTCAGTTTCTAAGTAAGGATTACAGTCCAAGGAACAGTCAGACCAGACCCACAGTTCTTCGTAGCATGATAACTTGCTCTTTTTGGGAGTGTGTAACTGGTACAGATAGAAAAACCAGAAGATTCAGCGTGGTGTTTATTATACTGAGTTGTCTGGGCTGGCACTAACACAACATGCTCACACCTCTGTATTTCCATGGGGTACTTCAGCCTGCTCTGTTTTTTGCTGGTTGTTTTTTTTTTTTAAATCAAGAGCATATCTTAAGTAACTGGAAGGCTTCCAGGGCTGGCTTTCATTGTGAGAAAGGCCCCTCCATCCCGCTTTCTGACAGATCCACAAACAAGCGGATACTCCACATTGACCCTATTAGCACCTGTGTTGCACAGGAGAATATAGTGCAGAGACCACAGACTTGGAAAAGAGCAAATGGTAACCTCTCGCAGTGTGGTCCAGGTTGTGCAGAAGTAGCAGACAGGCTCTTGAAAGTTACCTGGCTGCGCTCGTACTGCACTCAAACAAAACGCATAGCCATGCGTTCTGGCTAGAACGGTGGTGGTTAGGTGAGGGATGCGTTTGTCAGGAATGGTGGAGAAGGTACAATATAGTAATGTCCTACTACCATTAGCCAGGTAACTAGAGACAGCCGGGCAGGGAAGATAATTGCAGAAGTGACGAGTGTGGTGTCTTATATGTTTAGGCTCCGTAATGCTTTTCAACAGCCTTATGGCAGAGGTAAATATTGCTATCTCCTGTCAATAGATGGAGAAACAAAGGTACAGAGAGAGTAAGTAGCTTCCTTACGGCTTGTAGCACGGACCTGGGGGTAAATCTAAATCCCCTGATTCCTGTGCTTTGATAAGTGGGCATTACAAATCAATGAGTTGCTGTTGGTGACAGTAATTTGTTTTCTGTCTGTTTATATTCCCAGGAGCTGCATTTTTCCAAGGTTGAGAATGATATCGCCCAGGTTATTCTGAATGCAACTCATACCAACTGCAGGCTGACAATTCTCCAAAAAACGCTTTGTGAACTGGACAAGGAAATAAAAAATGTCAACGATCTGATCAGCCACAGTGAAAGTGAGATTGCAAAGTGCAGCCTCCTGATTGAGAACAAGCAAGGGGCCATCAGCCAGTACAACAAGAGGCTGGAGATGATTCTTTCTCAGCAAGGGGTATGTACCTTTACGTTTCAATCCCAAACTTGATTTTATTCTTTGTGGTGACCACAGATGCCCTTGATAAATGTAACTGCGTAAGTGCTGGATAGTTCAAACTTTCAGGCATCAGTAGTGTGATTTAAAAGCTGCACTAGTTAAGGTAAATGTTAACAGTTGTCAAACAGTTCTTAAGGCATGTGAAGAGGAGGTGGCATTAGGGAATTGTTGTGCAATGAGGGTGTGCCTAGCACAGATTTCTGCAGGGAGTTGTCTACACCCCATGAAAATGCTGAATGACATCAATACTCTGGGAGTAAATAGGATCTCATAAAATCTGCAAAGTTTGAGAAGGGGAGAATGGAACAGGCAGAGCGACTTAAGTCGCTTGATGGTTGGCCCCATTCAGATAATACCCAGACCTGTCCCTGACACTGTGAGCTGTAAGGCCTTTATGGGTACCCATGCAAAAATGAGTACTGTGCCATGTGCTTGGCAAGCTTTTGAATGTCCTGTTGCAAAAGCTTAGGAGGCCCTCTCGCCACAGAGTCTGAGCACCTTTCGGGCTTCTGTTGCGTTTATTCCTGTGAGGTCAGGAATGATTAGTCCCATCCAGCTCATGGGAAATGGAGGCAGAAAGCAACTAACTGAGAATATAACAGTATGGCTGAAGTATTTAGTAGGCGTCTCAGCAGCTGGACCCGCCTTCTGCAATGATGCTGTAAACAAGTGCTCCAGCAGCTTCTGCCTGATTTATCCCAAACCTTGCCCTCGTACAGGGGCAAGAATTGGGACCATTGGAAATTGAGATCAACAAGCTGACCAAGCAGATAGAAGAATATAATTCTGAGGTGATGACACTACAGAAGTACTGGCTCAATCAGCAGAAAGAGCTGGTCAAGTTAACACACAAACGGGAGGAACAGCTAGCCTCCTTGGATATGTTAAAGAAACAGATCACAATAATGCAGCAGAAGAAAGTACGCACTGAAAGTAAGTCATTCCCTAACTCTTCCTTAAAATGTTCATCCGTGAATGGAGAAAAAAGGGAGCGAAGGCTTACAGACGGGTAAAGCTAGACCTTCACCAAGGAATGCTTCTACAGATGTGCTCCTATATATGTGTGAGCAATAATGCAAATGGCCCCAGTACTATACTCGGGGGGGGCTAACAGCCAGGCACCTTCTGCTGTTTTGCATGTTGTTATTTCCTATAACGACGGTCCATCCTGCTGTCTAAACTAACACAGCCGAACCCTAAGTGACCATGACCTGTGCTACACTTCTTAAATGAAGTTTGCAAGTAGTTGGTAGGCAAATGTCCCCACCAATGATACCACTTTCCTTGGCCAAACCCAACTTTTTTCCACAGTGGTCTCCTTCAAAACATTATTTGATTTTTGGGCTTGCGGAAAAATATTTGGGTGGGACACGGGTGGCTCTACATGCAGCGTTGGCTGGTCTAAGAGCAGTTTGTCACACCTTGCCTGTATTCAGCCCAGTGCTCGTGGGGATTTTAAGACTACTTCTGTTCACCTGTAGATGAAATTCAGCAGGAAACGAAAGAACAGAAAGACATTGAACGTCACATGAGGAACATGTCAAATGACTTGATAAAGTTGAATGTGTTGATCAACAAGAACAACAACAGCTTCGAGGAGCTGCAACATGGCAACATTATCACGGAGAACGAGTTTGTACGTGCTCTCAAGGTACAGAGGCTTGACGTCTTGTTCCCAGGTCTCGACCTCCCATGCAGATCGGAGGCAAATAGTGATCCTGTAAAACTTTCTCAGTCTGACAATGTTGTGTTGTTTTATGCTTCCCAAATCTAGGCAGCAGAAAAAGAATCAGTTGAGATGCAGGAGAAGCACAGTCAATTGACGGAGGAGAAGGAAAGACTCCTAAACAGCCTGGTGGAAGCAGAGTAGGTACCAGAGAGATTCTCACTTTGTGCCACAGTCTTTGAACTTCTGTGTGTGTGCCCACGTTACCTTTCTTCTCCAGTCATCAAACTGAACAAGCACCAGCAAATGGGCTTCTGTCCTTGGAGAAGATGAAAGTGAGTTTAACGAGTTTTTGAAATGCAGAAACTGAAAGGTGCTTTAGCCATCTCTGGAATCAGCAAGAGCTGAGAGGCTGTTGGCTTCAACAACCCAAACATGCTGGTGCTGGATCTTGCCAACATCTGTATGGGAAGACTCTGCACGCTATCTCCTCTGCCAGTAACTCAGAGTGAGTGTGCTGCACTGGGCAATTAATCGGGGTCCATCAGCCCCCTGTCAGTCTGAGCATGCTAGCTTTTACAGTCATCATACCATTTTCTAAATTGCGGGGCTGCCTGTCCGATTTCACACTGCTCTGGTGCTGCCCTTTGATATGTCCCGTAGGCATCTGCTGAAGCATTCGGCTCTGTGTTCAGCGTTGATCTCGGGAGTGGGCTGCCACTGAAGCACAGAGAAAGCACCCTCTCTGTTGCTTACAAAGGCGCCGCTGTCCCTTTCTGTCATTGAAGGCATCAAATCATGCTATGGGAGAAAAAGATCCAGCTGGCAAAAGAGATGCGTGCAGCGGTGGAATCGGAGACAGGACAAGGCGAAATCCAAGCCATGAGAACGGAGATTCATAGGATGCAAGTAAGTCGCTGGGGAAGAGAACTCAGGAGGGGAAGCTGCACACAACGTATTCAGCCTTGGAGTTGCTGAAACATGAGGCAGGAGCTGAGAAACAGGCTGGAGAAGTAGCGTTGCCAAGGCCATAGCAGTATTGGAAATCGTACCACCCTGCAGCTAGATTAAATTAAATACATCCAGCAAGCATGTGCTTTATGAGTTCCTTGTGCATGCCGTGTAATAGACTGCAGCAGAATCTAGCTGTACCTGAGAAATCTATTTAAAACGTGATTTGCCTGCCACCTTATTTTGTGACCCCAATTTATACGAAAATAAATGTTGATTACTAAATATTGCATCATCTTAATCACCGGTTAGGGAAGATACTGGTTAGGGAACAACCTTTCCCTTTCATTCTCTGGATACTTCTGCTCTTGCTAATGAGTTCCAGTGGAACATTCTGAAGATTACTTTACATGAGTTCATAATCCAGCCCTCTGCCTTCCAGATCCACGCAGGGCAAACTAGGTTTGGACTTAGGGCAAATGTGTCTTGCCAAGGCTCGTGTGTCCTGTTTATGGTTTAACGTATCTGGTTTATGTTGATGGGATGTGCCACACAGAAGGCTTCAGTTAGGTGTCATTTGTAACCGTTTGTTATTTTCAGCCTATTTTATATCTTCACAAATGGCAGGTCCGCTATGGCCAGCTGATGAAGCAGCAGGAGAAGATGATTTGTGATATGGAGGCGTTTGTTTCTCATAGAGAGGCGATAGCGACTCGTGGAGAGGGTCAGAACAAAACAGAAAAGAAACGTATCACCAAGGGCGACTTCCACCGCAAGAAAGAGGAGATGAGAAAGAAGATCAGTGAAACCCAGAAGGTGAGCGAGTGAAGCAGGGCTGCAAGAGTTCCCATAGCTGTATTTGCTGTATTTGCTTCGTGACAAGCACCAGCATGCACTTAGCACAGGCACAGGGGGTGTCAGTACTCAGACCCTGCACGGGTACAGCACTGCATGGGGACAGGCTTTGGAAACAAACAAACAAAAAAAAAAGAAAAGAAAAAAAAAAAGAGTTCTGGGAAGATGGCTGGGAATGTAGCTGAACTAAAGAACCCGAATCTGCCATTTCCTTCTCTTCCATTTACCAGAGTGCTCAAGATTGCAACAAAACCATCCTGGAGCTGGAGAGCACCCAAGCATCCCTTAGTGCCTCCTTCTCGGAAAAGCAGGGAGAACTGTGCAGGCTGCAGGCTGAGGCTGATGGCCTCGATTCGGACACAGAATCTCTTCGGAACAAGAAACGATGGGTGAGCGCATCCGCTTCCTTGCAGCAGGCGAGCCAAAGGGAACCTGCTGCTTTCTTCTGTTGCCAGCTCCCTGTCTCCGTCTCACCACCGTCCTCAACTGGGCAGGCTTGGCGTGTAATTTCAGCAACACTTTAAGTGAACTGAGCACGTTTTGAGGGCTTGTAGTGATGCTGAGTTGATGCTGCGGTTGTACTCTTGGCAAGGCAGCGTTCACCTGGAAACATCAGCCAGACGGACATCATTTGTACCTTGAAAATATCTAGTAACAGCTCTCCGTTGTGAGTGCTAGCTGGGTACTCATAAGTATGTTACAAATTTGAGAGCCAGCTCGAGGTCTTGAATGGCCTCCTGCAAAGTCTTTAACTTGGTGAAACTCTGTCCTGCCGAGGGTTGCCTTGTCTGCAAGTCTGTGCCATGACTGTACTCAGACATGGGGATGCTGTTTGGCTGTTATCATGAGGATTTCATACCAGTTTCCTTCTTAAGAAGCCCTTCCATTTCAAAATACGATAGTTACAGTACCTCTGTGCCACGCATCCCATCATTTTCTTAGTTCTTTTCTGTGTGAAGTCAGCTGTCAAAGCCGTTGCTGTTGTTGCTTTCCTCAGAACCTTTTGGAGATTGTGGCCTACCAGACGCGCCAGAAGCACCTGCAGGCACTGAAGGAAGGGAAATACGCTCCCCTGTGCCGCACGGCGCAGGCCTGGAGCCATGAGCAGCAGAAGCTGCGTGAGCGTCTCCGCACCATTAACACCATCGTCCGCCAGGTCGAGCAGGAGCATCCTCAGCACCAGAGGCCTCTCCAGTGGCTCCGTCAGTGCCTGGAGTCCAGGCTGGGCTCACGGGAAGCCTGACGAGAGACGGAGAAAACCCACGTACTGCTCAAAACCCAAACTCTGCTCTTGCTCTGCTGGAGGCTGCAGGCTTTGTAAGTGAATAAATGTCAAAATAAGCACGCGTGCGGTGTGATGTTTATTAAAGATGTCACCTGGGGTTGTGGGGGTGGGCGCCGCCTTAACTTCAAGGCTCCCCTACCGCCTTTCGCCCGAGCTCCGGCAGCGGGTCCGGGCGGGCTCCGGGTCCCCAGGGCGGGGGAGATGGCGGGGGGGGAGCGGCTTCGGGTCCCGTGGCCGTGAGTCCCGGCGCCGGTCCCGCCCCGCCGACGGCGGCGTGACGTGACCGGCCCCGCCCCGCCCCGGGAGGCCGGTCCGGTGCGGCCGGGCCATGGCGGGGCCGCCGCTCGCCGCCGCGCTGCTGGCGCTGCTGGTCCCTGCCGCGGCGCCCAGCCCCGGGGCCGCCGGCTGCGAGGTGTCCCCGGGCGACCGCTTCGACTGCGGCCCCGAGCGGCTGCTGTCGCGGGAGGGCTGCGAGGCGCGGGGCTGCTGCTACGCGCCCGCCGGCCCCGGCCCCGGCCCGCCATGGTGCTTCTTCCCCCGCGGCTACCCGAGCTACAGGACGGAGAACCTGACGGCCACCGCCAGCGGCTACACCGCCCGCCTCCGCCGCGTCGCCGCCAGCTTCCTGCCGGGGGACGTGGGCAGCCTGCGGCTGGAGCTGGCGCTGGAGACCCCCACCCGCCTGCGCTTCACGGTGCGGCACCGACCCCCCCGGACCCTCCCCGGCCCCCCCCCCCCCCGGCCCCAGCCGACCCCCCCTCTCTGTCCCCGCAGCTGCGGGACCCGGCCCGGCAGCGCTACGAGGTGCCCCTGGCCACGCCGCGGGCGAGCGGCCGCGCCGCCTCCGCGCTCTACGAGGTGCGGGTCAACCAGGAGCCCTTCGGCCTCGTCGTGTCCCGGCAGTGCGGGGGGCCCGTCCTGTGAGTGCCCGGCGCGCCCCGAGCGGGGTGCGGGCTCCCCGCGCCCTTCCCAAGGGATTCGCTCTGGAAGAGGGACCTGCCACCGGGAGGTGGCAGTGCAGCAGGGGACACTGGTGACGGCAGCGGGGTGGTGGCAGTCGGCGGCTGCGGGGGCTTTGCTTTGACCCCCTCTGCAGTTCGGTGGCTGGGCAGGGAAGCAGGAATCCCAGAGCTGTGCCAAAGCCTGTTTTTGTTTCACGTGGTGACGAGCATCCGTGTTCCCCCCCAAGGGCTGGCGGCCCACCAGCTCAGTGCCTCCCTCCTCCCCGGCACTGGGCACCGGCGGGGCGGTTTGCCGCAGTCTCCGTTCTCTCCGGCAGGCTGAACACCACCATCGCGCCCCTCTTCTTCGCAGACCAGTTCCTGCAGATCTCCACCTCTTTGCCCTCCCATTTCATTTCTGGGCTGGGGGAGCACCTGACGCCGCTGGTCCTTGACACAGCTTGGACCAGGGTCACCCTCTGGAACCGGGACATGGCGCCTGTGGTATGGAGCAGGGCTGAGGGGGAGGGAGACAGCTCACCTGCGCTTGCGGGGGCGGCCCCGCGGCCTCTACTGTCTTCTTTGGGGCTGGGGAAAGGTGTCTGTGCTGGTTGAACGCTGGGACCTGGCCTCAGCCCCAGGCAAGCCCATGGGACCGTTGTCCCAGGTCAGGTTTTGTCCCCCCTGGGGCTCTGCCATGCGTTGCTGGTTGCTGCTGTCCCTCGAGCAGTCCTGGGCTCGTGCTCGGGGCAGAGCTCTGCCGACTCCGGCGGTGTTTGGGGCCGCAAGCGCTGGGTGTGCACCCCATGATGCCGCTCCTGGCCGGCAGCGAGGGACGGGTGGGCAGGGGCATGGGGGTGCTGTGCCAGGGTCTCCAGAGCCTCATTGGCACCGTGCTGTGCTCTGCTCCAGCCCCAGGTCAACCTCTATGGTTCCCACCCTTTCTACCTGGTGATGGAGGACGGCGGTTCGGCCCACGGTGTCTTTCTGCTGAACAGCAACGCGATGGGTGAGTCCCGCGGAGGCGCCGGGTGCGGGCTTGGCCCCCGTCCCCATCCTCAGCTGGTTCCTCCGGTGCTTGTCCCTCCCCAGATGTGCTCCTGCAGCCCAGCCCGGCCCTCACCTGGCGCACGACGGGTGGGATCCTGGACTTCTACATCTTCCTGGGCCCTGACCCCAAGAGCGTGGTGCGGCAGTACCTGGATGTCGTCGGTAGGACCGAGCCACGGGCGCTCCTGGGGTGGCTTTGCCGGGATGCTGTGGGCGGCGCAGTGTGGCCGGTGTGGGGGTGTTGGGACCATGGGGAATGGCGATGCTGGGCCACTCCTGCCCCTGCCTGGCCAGCACCCACCTCCCGCTTCCAGGTTTTCCCTTCATGCCCCCATACTGGGGCTTGGGCTTCCATCTCTGCCGCTGGGGCTACTCCTCCACCGACATCACCCGGCAGGTCGTGGCCAACATGACGGCAGCCCGCTTCCCCCTGGTGGGTCTCGGCTGCTCCCGGGAGCCTCTGCCCGAAAGCGGCCATGGGGGGGGCTGATGGGGAGCCCCTGTGGGGCAGGGGTGGTGTCCCTGCTCCTCCCCGAGCGCCAGTGCCGCCATCCACAGGACGTGCAGTGGAACGACCTGGATTATGCGGATGCCAAGAGGGATTTCACCTTCAACAAGAAAAGCTTTAAGGACTACCCGGAGATGGTGCGGGAATTTCACCGCCGCGGCCTGAAGTACATCATGATCGTGGTGAGTGACACCCCCAGCTGTGCCGGGGCTACCGCAGGGGTGAGCTGGCACCGAGGCTCCCGGCTGCCCCCGCGGCAGTGACGGAGCTTCCTCGAGGAAGGCGGGGGAGGCCGATCCCTGCCCTTGCAGGTGAAGCCCTGGCTTTGTGCCCCGCCAGGATCCCGGGATCAGCAGCTCGGGACCTCCCGGCACCTACAAGCCCTACGACGAGGGACTGAAGCGAGGGGTGTTCATCCGAAACGCCACGGGGCAGCCCCTGATCGGGAAGGTGTGTGCGGGGAGCCTCCCTTGTGAGGGGCCCCGAGAGCTGGAGGGGAACAGCCGGGGAATGGCCGTGGGGAAGGTGGGGTGGCGTGCGGGGGCTGCGGGGTGCAGCGGGTCGGGGACAGCGGGGCTTTGCCCGTTGCCGCCTCCCTCCCGCAGGTCTGGCCGGGCCCGACAGCCTTCCCGGATTTCACCAACCCAGAGACTCACGAGTGGTGGCACGACATGGTGAAGGACTTCCACGACCAAGTGCCCTTCGATGGCATGTGGATTGTGAGTGGCCCCACAGAGCTGCCGGCTGCGGCTCCCCGGCTCCTGTCCTGCCCCTCTGCTGGGTCCCGGTGTGGCGGGAGGGCATCCCTTCCCTCCCCTTCCCTCCCCTTCCCTCCCCAGGACATGAACGAGCCATCAAACTTCGTGGAGGGCTCCCAGGATGGGTGTCCCAACAACAGCCTGGAGCAGCCCCCCTACGTGCCAGGTATGGGCGGCGGGACCAGCCTCTGATCGGGGGTGCGGGGAGCTCCGGGGGAGCCTGGGGATGCTCCGGTCCCAGCCGAGCGGGCTCCGAGCTTGCCCTCGCCACCACCTCTCCCGTGCAGGTGTGTTTGGGGGACGCCTCCAAGCCGGGACCATCTGTGCCTCCAGCCAGCAGTACCTGTCCTCCCACTACAACCTGCACAGCCTCTATGGGCTGACTGAGGCCATCGCCTCCCACAAGTAAGCCCGGGCCTCGTGCCGCAGCTCCTGCTGTCCTGGAGGATGCACATCCCAGGGGAGAGAGAGCCTTCCCCGCGCTGCGGCGTGGGCAGTTTGGGCATGGGGGGCACTCGGTGGGCAGGTGAGGTGCCCCGGCACGTGCCAGCTCTGTGCTGCTGCCAGGAGCCGCTGGTGGGGGGCTGAGCCCCCTCCCCGGCAGTCGGTGCTGAGCTGACCCCGTCCTGCCCACAGCGCGCTGCTGAGGGTCCGGGGCAAGCGCCCCTTCGTCATCTCGCGCTCCACGTTCGCTGGGCACGGCCGCTACGCTGGACACTGGACGGGGGACGTCAGCAGCGACTGGGAGCAGCTGTATTACTCCGTGCCAGGTAGGCTGCGGGGTGCTGGGGCCGCATCCAGCCGCGCTTCCCTCCTGCGCTTCCCCCCTGCGCCTCCCCTGCAGCCGGGGGCTTCTCCCTGTTCTCTGTGTCCCCGGTGCTGCGGAGCCCCAATGCCCCCTGCACCCCCTCCGCAGAGGTGCTGCTCTTCAACCTCTTTGGGGTGCCGCTGGTGGGTGCCGACATCTGCGGCTTCGCGGGTGACACGTCCGAGGAGCTGTGCGTGCGCTGGACCCAGCTGGGCGCCTTCTACCCCTTCATGAGGAATCACAACGACCACGGTGCCCGGGTGAGCAGCAGGACCCTCGCCCCCGGGGTGGGGGGCGGCTGGGTGGATGGGGGGCAGGGGTGGGTGCTGCGGGGCTGGGCAAGGGGGAAGGCGGCTGGCATGGTTGCGGGGCTGTGTGCCATCAGTGCCGGGCTCGTGCCGGGGGGAGTTCATCCCGCATCCCTGAAAAGTGCCCGTCATTCCTCCCTGCGTGGTCTGAGCATCCCCCTTCGGCCTCTCCCCTGCAGCCGCAAGAGCCGTACGCCTTCAGCCGGGCTGCCCAGGCCGCCATGAGGAACGCCCTCCGCCTCCGCTACTCCCTCCTGCCCTTCCTCTACACCCTCTTCCACCGGGCTCACTCCGCCGGGGAGACGGTGGCGCGGCCCCTCTTCCTCGAGTGAGTGCCGGCCCGGACGGGGCCCATGATGGCCACCAGGCTCGGCGGGAGCCGGGTGCAGGGTCTCCCTGGCGCTCCACTGCCCCTCCCCGTCCTTCCCCAGGTTCCCCAAGGACCCCAACACCTGGGCCGTGGACCGCCAGCTCCTGTGGGGCGGGGGGCTGCTCGTCACACCCGTGCTGGAGGCAGGGATGACCAAAGTCAGCGGCTACTTCCCGGCGGGGACGTGGTACAGCCTCGCAGGGGTGGGTGCCCCCCCGGCCGCACCGCGCGGCGCTCGGGGGGCTTTGCGGCAGAGCCCTGCGTTCTCCTGCACCCCACCACTGGTACCAGCCCCCCAGGGCTGTGCTCAGGACTCAGCCTTCGCTCGTGGCCGCTGGAGGGCTGCGGCGCTGGGCTGGGACCCCCGTCGGCACGCTGCACCCTACGCCTGCTCTTCTCTTTTTTTCGTTCTCGTTTAGGATTCCACCATCCGCAGCAAAGGGCAGTGGATCCTCTTGCCGGCTCCCCTGGACACCATTAACGTCCACGTCCGTGCAGGGCACATCCTGCCCCTGCAGGTGAGTCCCCTCCACGCTGCGGTGATGCCACGGTGAAGCGGAGGGCTGCAGTGTGGTCCCTGGCAGACTGGACATTGCCGAAGGAGCCGCAAGCCCGCGGTGCTCGGCAGGGGCTGGGGCAGAGCGACTCCGGCAGCGCCCAGGGCTGTGCCTGATCCCCCTACCCCAGGAACCTGCCTTCAGCACGGCTGAGTCCCGCAAGAAGGGGATGGCCTTGGTCGTGGCGCTGACGCCGGACGGCTTCGCCAGGGGAGAGCTGTTCTGGGACGACGGGGAGAGCTGGCAGTCCTTTGAGAAGGGGGACTACACCGAGATCCTCTTCCTGGCCACGCAGGTGAGCGATGGGGGACTGGGGACACGGGTGTTCGCTGCCACCTGCGGGTCCCGGTGCCCCTGGGGCACACGCGGTCACACCGTGCCCTGGCGCAGCCACGCTGTGTCTTGCCGAAAGTGCCAGACTGAGCGGCTACAGCACTGTGGGGTGGTGGGGTCCCGTGGGGGCTGTACCCCCCAGGAGCCTGCTTAGGAGAGGGAGCTGGCTGCTCTCCTCTCGCACCCACAGCGCCGCCCAGCAGCGGCTGCTCTCCAGCCCCGTCCCTCTGATAAACGGAGAGTGGCTTTGCCACGCTTCAGTGACGGCAGACCACCTGCCCCCCCAGGCTCGGTGCCCTGCAGACAGGCAGCCTGTGGGGCAGGGCACGTCGAGAAGCCCGGGGTGTGCGGGGGGAGGCTGGGACCCGGGCGTGCGGGGTGACAGCCCCGCTGTCCCTGCAGGGAGCCGTGCTCAGCCAGCTCCTGCGGGCGAGCGCCCACCTCGACGGCGTCCTGCTGGAGGCCGTGACCGTGCTGGGCGTCACCAGCCCTCCCCGGCAAGTCCTGGCTAACGGTGCCCTCGTGGGTGACTTCTCCTACCGCAGCGACACCCAGGCGAGTGCTCGTCCCTGCCGTGGGAGGGGATGGGGGGGGGGAAACTGCCAGATGGTGGCTGGGAAGGGACCCAGAGCTTCCCCGAGGGGCTGGCGGGGTTTGGCCCCAGCGATGGCACGGTTGTTGGCACCAAGGAGCGTAAAGGGCTGCCCAGCATGGGGTGGGTGGCTGCCCGGTGGCCGGGGCAGGATTAGGCCGTGAAGGGGGCGAGGATGGGGAGACAGGGGATGGAAAGACAGCATGGTGATGGGGCTGGAGCTCCGCGAGGAGCAGTGGCATGGCTCTGCTCCTGGGGCTGTCTGCCATGGGCACCCTTTCCCGGGGAGGTCTGGGGGACCAGGCTGCATCTCTGTGCACACCCCGGGGGGGCAGGACACCTCCCTCAGCTCTGACACCCCTTGGGCTCCGGCGCCGCCGGTTCTCACCGTGCTGACCCTTCCTTCTGTCCGCAGGTGCTGAGAGTCCCCGTGTCGCTGCCTATGTGGGAGCAGTTTGTGATCGCTTGGTCCTGAGCCGCTCGGTGGCGAGAGGCCATGCTATGCTGCTCCCCCCGGCTCGGGGGCCGAATCCCCCCGTCCTCTGTAACACCAGAGCTGCTGCCGCTCTTCCCACGCAACGCGGCTCCTGGGCTTTGGCTTGCCTTCGGGCTGACCCTGGAGATGGGTGCGCTGGACTTGCATCGCGGCGGGGCTTGGACAACCCTGGGGACGGGGACTCCTCATCTCCTCCAAAATAGGGGAAAAAATACCCAAGTGCCTCGTGACACAGCAAACCTGTTAACACGCGGAATTGGTAACCTGTTGAGGGACTGCAGGGAGTCTCCCGGCTGCTTTGCCGGGGCAGGGGGGTGGGAATCCGCGCAGGGGGGCGAGGGAGCAGTGCTGCGAATAAAGTCGGTGTTTGCTGGGAGCAGCCCCAGGCCGTGTCCGTGCCCCTCTCTGCTGGTGCCTGTCCTGAAAGTGCCACTGAGCCCTGGCCCAGCCCTTGCCCCCAGTCTGGGACCCTCCGGCTGGGACCCCGCAGCTCCATCCCTGCCTGGGGGCCTGCAGTGGGACCACCATTTCCCCGAGCGGTGGGGGACCCCCAGCTGCTCCCGCAGCCCTGGTTGTGCCATGGAGCCCCTCGGTCCGTCCGTCCTGCTGGCGCTGGGGGCTGCCAGCCCTGGCCCCCACCCTGCGGCTCTGGTCAAGCCTCTATCATGCAGGGAGCGAGCAGACAGCATCCCCCCTGAGCTTGTGCACCTCGGGGACTCGGGGCACTTTGTGTATTAAGTTAAATCATAGCCCTGACGCCCCCTTGCTGGTCCCCACTGGCCCGTTTCTCCAGGGGCTGTGCAGCCGCTCCTCCGCAGCGGGGCTGGCAGGGCAGCACCAAGACCGCCGCGCCGGGAGCTGCCAGGGCCGTGCTCAGCCCCAGGTGAAAACGGAGACCTCTCTCCTCCGGGGGCTTTATTGAGGAGCAACTTGGCCCTACAGCTCCTCTGGCTGAGAACAAAGGCACGAGAATGCCTGAATGCTCCGGGGCCAGGCGATGTTTGCGATACAGAGAGTGGAGCCTCGGGGTGTCACCCAGGGGTGACTGGTTCTGACCCCCTCGTGTCCGAGGGGCAGCGCACGGCTGTCCCCGTGGCAGTGGTGACCCATGGCAGCGGTGACGCTCACAGCTCGTTGTGCAGCGGCCGGCACTGGGGGCTCAGTTTCTCCTCCAGGACCGCGTCGGGTGCACACACCCAGGGGTCACCCGTGTCCCACTGCCACTTCAAGAGCTGCGTGCGAAGCTGCTGGAAGACGGCGGCGTAGCGGGGGTCAGGGGCCAGGTTCCGGCTCTCGGTGGGGTCGCGGCTGCAGTCGAAGAGCTCCCAGCGGTCCCTGTAGTAGTACTGGTGCAGGGTCTTGTTCCAGTGGGTTGGCTGCCCGGCCCTGCTGCGGTTCAGCAGGTCTTGGAAGGTGGGCGAGACGTAGAAGTCCTGGTCGATGGGAAAGGGCATCTTGTAGTTGAGGTTGTGAATGAGGCGGAACTGCTGGTGCTGGATGGCTCGCATGGGGTAGTACATGGTCACCTCGTGGTGGCTCTGGCTGCTGAAGGCGGTGGCCCAGGGCTGCTCCGACTCCAGCGCTGGCAGGAGAGACTTCCCGGTGAGCTGCACCTGCTTCTTGCCAAAGATGCTGTAAGATGGGTAGGGGATGGAGAACCAGTCCAAAATGGTCGGCGTCAGATCTGGAGGGGAAGAGAAGGGTGAGAGGAGGGGCTGGCGCCTGTGGGAGGAAACTCAACCCTGGAGAGGGGCAGAAAGGTCCCCGGGGTCTGCTGCCGCGTGGGCTGCGGGTGGTGCTGGGGTGAGCTGCAGAGCTGAGCCCCAGGATGACGTCCCTGCAGGGGACTCTGATGCCCTGTCGTCCCCCCTCTCCCTTCCCGGGCCGGCCGTGCCAATGCCGAGGGCCGCAGGCTGTCCTCTGGGACAGGACCCTGGGTTTCGGTGTGGGGAGGGTGGGGACCAGCTCACACCCCCCAGCACGGCTCTGGAAGCCTCTGCTCCCTCCTGGGGGCTGCGGGCTCTTACCCAGGAGGGAGGCAAAGGCCTGGCTGACCTGCCCCCAGCGCGCGGTGTGCTCCGGGGAGGAGATCAGCAAGGGCTCAGCGGTGCCCGAGCGGTAGAGGTTGGTCCTGCCACTGGGGAAGGGGATGCCGTTGTCGGAGGTGTAGATCACCAGCGTGCTGTTGAGGAAGCTGGCAAGTCGCAGCTCCTCCAGGACCAGACCTATCCCTGCGGACGGAGGGGCAGAGCTGAGGGGGGGGCAGGAGGGACCACAGCGCTCGCCGATGCCAGCCTGGCCCCCCCGGCTCCTACCTTGGTCCATGCGCCCGATGGTTGTGTACTGGGCTGCCAGGTCCGCCCGGGCAGCCGGTGTGTCTGGGACAAAGGGAGGGACCTAAACAGAGGAAAGTGGCACATGGCAGCCATGGGGAAGGAGGTCGTGGGTACGCCGGGGTGGCCTTCGCCAGCTCTCGCCCGTAACACTGATGGCAGTGACCGAGGTGGGGGCCAGCCTGCAGCTGCCTGCGCGCCAGTGGAGGCTTCTGTCACATGTAGCCCCCATATAGCCCCATGCAGCCCCACAGGCTCCCACCTGCACTTGCTCTGGGCGGTAGAGCTGCGGCTTCCAGTCAGGGATCCAGCCCATGCCGCTTTCTCCATTGCCGAATTTCTCACAAAAGGCCCCGTATTGGGGCTGGGAGTGCCCGCAGCGGTGGGGGTCGTGGAAGGCGACGTAGAGGAAGAAAGGCCTAGAGATGGAGAGGGCAGAGGTGGAGGTGGTGTAGCAAAGGGAAGCCCAAGTGCCCCGAGACCATCCCTGGCTGCGCAGGGGTGAGCAGGGGTCAGCGGGAAAACTCCCACCTAATCTGGGCTTCTGGATATGGGGTGACCCAGAGACAAGGTGTCCCCTCCTATTTGTGACCAACTGTGATGTGGAGACATGTCTCCGGCGAGGCCGGTTTCCGTCTCCTCTCCCGTGCCCGCCCCAGGGTTGCAGGGTCCGTCTCACCTCTCGTCCTGGCTCCGCAGGAACTGCCGGACCAGCGCTTTGATTCGAGTGATGTTTCTCCCAACCTGCAAGACCGAACTGTTCTCCTCTGTGTAGGCGAAGTCGAAGGGGTAGACAGCCTCGGGCCCGACATGCTTCTTCCCGATTATCCCTGGAAGAACGCAGACAGGCGCTGTGCCAGGGGGGAGCGGGGGAGGATGCTGGCTGCTGCTCTCTCCTCCCTGGGGGCTGATGCACCTCAACTGCTCCACCACGGGCTGTGCTCAGCAAACAACGCCAAGAGGGGAAGATGCTGCCAGCTTCTCCAGCCATTTCTGCCTTCTCCAGCCGTCTCTGCCGGTTGCAGAGGTACTTTCACATCTGCTCAGAAACTGGGATGCACCTGGGGACCAGGCTGCCCCAGGTCACCAGCGTGGGTAAGCGCCAGCACAGCTGAGCGGCCGGGGTGGAAGTTTGGGTCAAGTTCAAACCTGGGAACCGGGAAGGAGTGGGATGGGGAACAGAAGTGACAGCGAGGTGTAACGGGGATGGCAGAGGAGCAGCAATGGGGGAAGTGAAGTGAAATCCAGGTATCAGCAGAGAGCACGGGTGCGGGTCCAGCTCACAGGCAGGTGAGCCGTCAAGCTCTCTCGCCTAAAGGGGTTTGGTGTACAGAAAG
The DNA here is from genome assembly GCF_028500815.1 of Rissa tridactyla. Taxonomy (NCBI): domain Eukaryota; kingdom Metazoa; phylum Chordata; class Aves; order Charadriiformes; family Laridae; genus Rissa; species Rissa tridactyla. The sequence continues at coordinate 11,963,578 of NC_071480.1, forward strand.
GGAGGGTTTCCCTGCCCATGTCACTTGCCCTGGGCTCCCTACCTGTCCGGACGTGCGCGTGGCTGAGCAGCCGGGGCAGGCTCCGCACACTGTCGAAGGAGTTGAAGTGGTGCACGTCCTGGTGCAGCCCGTACATCCCATTCTGGTGCTGCAGGCGGGGGGAGACAAGGTGGTTGGATGATGCTGGCCAGCCTGGCCCCAAAACAACAACACACCGAGTGTGTGTGCCAGTCCCAGGGGGCTGGGAAGAGCGTGGGTCAGTAGGTACGGGTGGATCGCCAAGTCCTGTGACTGTGCCATAGGAATGTCAGCTCTGGTCATCCCTGACCACCTGCCGTGGACTGGTAGCCCCTACCCCGGTGCCTGGGGGTGCTCCTACCTGGGGCAGGCCGGTGAGGATGCTGGCGCGGCTGGGGGAGCAGCTGCTGACGGAGGTGAAAGCGTTCTGGAAGACCACGCTGCGGCGGGCCAGCACGTCCAGGTTGGGCGTCCGGATGGCCGAGTTGTTGTAGGCGCCGCTCTCAAAGCCACCGTCGTCTGCTGCCGTGGGAAGGGTGTGGGGTGAGCCCTGCAGCACCGGGCCTGACCCCCGGCGTGACCCTAACCGTACGGGGGGGGGGCAAAGCCCGGGGGACACTAATGACACCGAGAGCATCCCCGGGCTGAGGATGCCCCGGGCTGGGGCCGGTGCTGCGGTGACCGTCCCGTCCCAGCAGAGGGGACGCGGTGGGACCCCTGGGGCCGCCCCTCCCCTGCCCACGGGCCGCCCCGAGCCCGGCACAGGGGCACCCCGCCGCGGGGCCGGGGCTGGGGGCGGCGGGTGCGGACCCGGGAGAGGTCGCGGGGCTCAGCCGGGGCGGCGGCCGCACTCACCCAGCAGGAGCAGCACGTTGCGGGCCGGGGCCGGGGCTCCGCCGGTCCGGAGAGCGCCCAGCAGCAGCGCCAGCGCCCAGGGCCCCATGGCGGCGGCACCGGTACGGGCGGCGGCACCGGTACCAGCGGCTGCACCGGTACCGGCAGCGGCGGAGCCGGGCGCGGCGGGGCTCAGCGGGTCTCGGCGGCTCCTCCGCCCGCCCCGGCTCCTCCTCTGCCCCGGTCACATGAGGCGGCCCCGGCGGCTCAGATCCGGCCCGGGCGGAGCCACCGGCCCCGCGGCGGGGAACGGGCTCGTCCCGGGGGCTGCCGGCCCCGCGGGGACCCCGGCCCGCTCCGCCTCCCGGGGGCGGCCGCCGACCCCTCCTGCCTCGGCCAGCGGAGGGGGCTGGAGGCGGCCGGGCAGGGGGACGGTGCCCCGGCCATGCCGGCGGCGGGTGCCCGGTGCGCGGGGCTGCGGCGGAGGCTGCCCGTCCTGCGCTGGCTGCCGCGCTACTCTCTGGCCTGGCTGCAGCTCGACCTGATGGCCGGCCTGACCGTGGGGCTCACCGTGGTGCCGCAGGCGCTGGCGTACGCCGAGGTGGCCGGGCTGCCTCTGCAGGTGGGTGGCGGTGCCCTGCGGCCGTGGGTGCCCGGGGACACCTGCTCCCTGACCCCCGCCTGCGGCCTGGCCGAGCGGCGGGCAGAGCGGGCAGGGCTGGCAGGGTGGGCAGAGCTGGCAGGGCTGGCAGGGTGGGCAGGGTGGGCAGAGCGGGCAGGGCTGGCAGGGTGGGCAGGGCTGGCAGGGTGGGCAGGGTGGGCAGAGCGGGCAGGGCTGGCCGGCCGGCGGCCGAGGGCTGGTCCTGTGCAGCCACCCATTTCCCGGAGCAGGAAGCCGGGGACTCTGTTTGTTTGCTCAGGGATGGCTGCGGGCGCCGGAGGGACCTGAGCGCAGCCTGGCCCTCCATGTCCCGGAGGTGTCTGGCATCTGCCAGCTCCGAGCGTTGTGCCAGCGCTCCTTTTGTCCCCATGCAGTACGGCCTCTATTCTTCCTTCATGGGCTGCTTTGTCTACTGCTTCCTGGGCACTGCCAAGGACGTGACGCTGGGTCCTACAGCCATCATGTCGCTGCTTGTCTCGTCTTACGCATTCCATGAGCCCGTCTATGCCATCCTGCTCACCTTCCTCTCCGGCTGCATCCAGCTGGCCATGGGGCTCCTGCACCTCGGTGAGACGCTCTTGCTGTGTATGGTGGTATTTTTGGGATATCGCTGTACATCCTGTAGTTGTTCCCTCCTTCCCACGTGCTTTCTGAGACACCGAAGTTGTCCTGCTAACACTCGTGACAGCTCTGTGTGCATGCAAACGCCCTGTGCTCCCTGTCGGGACCAGCAGCGTGCTTACTGCCACCTGTCCCCTGCAGGTTTCCTTCTGGACTTCATTTCCTGCCCCGTCATTAAAGGGTTTACATCGGCTGCTTCCATCACCATTAGCTTCAACCAGGTCAAGGTAGGGTCTGCTGGTCTGCTCTGGACACCGTGCCTGCTCTCTCCTGGAGCCAGCCGTGCTGTGGAACTGGGGTTTTTAGCACCGGGCTGGGCGATGTGGTTGGTGCGGGAGGAAGGACCCCCAACGGGGGCACAGGTCTCCCCTGACAGCAGTTCTGGTGGGTCCCTGAGTGCTCTGCTCTGAGCAGACCAAGCCAAACGCACCCTCTGCCTGTGACCAGCTGGTGGCAACCAGCAAAACCAGGACATTTGATTTGGTGACTTGTGGGAGGTTCTGGGTGATTCTCTTGGCACGGGTGGGTTTGCAGCTCCACCGGTCCCTCGCTGGCCTCTCTCCGGCTCTTCTGGGGCTGCAGTGCTTCCTTTGTGGTTAACCGAAATCAGAGACTCAGGGAGATGGTGTCAGGCTGTGCCAGGAACCGGGGTTGGCTAATGGCTGCGGTCACAGCGGGGGCTGCTGGGCACGGCGCAGGGGGACGGGAGGGCTGCGCAGGCTGGGCTGGGGCCCCAAACAGAACCCCCTCCCAGGAGCTGCGCAGTCGTGGGTGCAGGACGGGGTGGAAGCATGTCAGAGCATCTCTGAGCCCTGCCTGCATGGAGCCGCGCAGGGAAAGGCCGTCCCGGGGTGCGTGCGGGAGAGGGGGTGCTCGCTGAGGAGCTCTCCCACCAGCAGCACCCACCCCCTGCGTGTGCCAGGGCCGAGCCCCGGTGCTCCTGGCCGTCCCTCCGCGGCACTCAGCAGCTTGGGTTGTGCCAGGCTTTCACCAGGCTTTGTCTTCCCTCACAGAACATCCTGGGGCTGCAAGGGATCCCTCGGCAGTTTTTCCTGCAGGTGTACGAGATGCTGCGGAGGATTGGGGAGACCAGGTCAGCACTGTCCCTGCGCCGTCCCCCTGTGGCTGTGGGGTCCCGGGCTCTGCTGCTTCGCTCCCTGTCTCTTTGGTCACACCTTGGGCCGATTTCTTGGTCTCTGCCCAGCGCTGTGACACAAGTGCTCGTTCTCAGCCGTTTCCATTTGAGCTGGGTTTGAAGATGGGGGAGCACGTGGGCTCCCAAGCAGCTAAAGGGGAAGGATGGGGGATGCTTGTCCTATTTTCCGCTCCCAGTTAGGTACATCAGGATTTTGCCAGTCCAAAGGTACATCCTTGGGACTTTGCATCCAAAGGCACATCATTATTACTGTGACCTGAGTCCTCCAATTTTTCATGGTCCAAGAGGGAGCTCAGGCATCCCCGTGCCCCCCACCCGCTCCCGTTAGCTGCACCCATGGCTCGGGGTCTGTGCCACAGCCTGGGTTTCACATACAGCAGAGTGACACGCGGGATCGGCTTCCCCAGGGCTGGCAGGAGACCTCCCTGCCTGGCTGTGAGCAGCGTGGGGCGGGAGGACGCAGACCCCACTGCAGAGATCCTGCCTGTCGCTGGGGTCCTGCTGCCCTCTTGACGAAGAGCCCACAAACCCGTTAGCATCATACTGCTGGCTGGGGGAGACCCCCTCCTCCCTTTCCTGCTGCCCCCCAGGGAGGTGACGCCTTTTGCCGGCAGTGCGGGGGTGCCGGCAGTGTCCCTGCCAGCTGTGCACCTCCCTGCAGAGCTGCGGCACGTGCCTGGCGTACGCTCTTCCTCCCGCGGCGCTTTGGGGTAGCTCCCCCTGAGCCCCGCAGCGTGTTTGGGCTGGCACCGACGTGCCTGTTGCAGGGCTGGGGACGCCGTGCTGGGGCTGGCCTGCCTGGCCGTGCTGGCAGGGCTCCGGGCCATGAAGAGCCGCCTGCCCCGAGCTGCCTGTATGGAGTCGCTGGTTGCCAGGCTCAGCTACCTGATCGTCTGGACCTCCGCCACGGGTGCGTTGGCCATCCCCTGCCCTCTCCCCTCCCACAGCTGTCTCTCCTCGGTCACATCCCTTCAGGGCAGGGAAGAGACAGGCCGAAACTGGTAAAGCCCAGGTCGGCAGGAGCTGAGACCTGGAGGTGGGTCAGGGAGGACAAAGTCCCAAGGATGGTCCTGACACTGTGCATGCCCCTTCCTAAGGCTTGGAAGACCTCGGCAGCCTGGGTACCCACCTCCTGCCATCCCTCCTGCCACCCTGGGCTCCAGGCAGGTTTATCACGGTTGCTCTCTCCACCACAGCACGCAACGCCCTTGTAGTCCTGTTCGCTGGCCTGGTCGCTTACTCCTTCCAGGTGATGGGCTCCCAGCCGCTCACGCTCACCGGCAGCATCCCCCAGGGCCTCCCTGCCTTCCAGCTGCCGCGCTTCTCCATGGCTGTTCCCAATGGCACCATCCCCTTCAGGAGCATGGTGGAGGTGGGTGCCAGGCTGGCCGGCGGAGACGGAGCTCCCATGGGATGCTGTCTCCTTACGCGAGCATTTGCTGGCTCCCCGTGCAGCAGGAGGAGGCTCTGCTGCAGGGTGACCCTTGTTCCTCGGTGACAACACCCACCATGTCCTTCCTTCCCTCCCAGGACATGGGGGTCGGTCTGGCTGTGGTCCCGCTCATGGGCCTGCTAGAGACCGTGGCAATTGCCAAGGCTTTCGGTATGGCTGCGCCAGGCTCCTGCGCTCGCGGGGGGGGGGTCTCTGCGGGGGGCTTGGGGTGCCGGGGAGGGTGCTGTTCCCACGGGGGCAGGGGAATGGACTGGGCTGCCCGTGGGGCCGGGACCCAAGAGGGATCCCATGGGGCGCTGCCAACCCTCTCCCCATGCCAGGCAGCTCCCCCCAGTCCGGGGAGTGGGCTGGGGGTCCCCACGTTGTGCACAGCCAGAGGTTGGAAAGGAGCTGAGCATTGTCCCAAGGGCTGCTCCTGTGCCCGGGGGGAGCTGGGACGGGGTCCCGCGGCTGTCCCAGGCGCTGCCGGCCCCTTTCCGTGCACGTGGCGGGTTGTGCCTGTGGGAAGCTCGGGGCGATGCCACTCATCTCCTTTCAGCCTCGCAGAACGATTACCGGATTGACCCCAACCAGGAGCTGCTGGCGCTGGGTAAGAGGCTGCTCGGAGCAGGGGGTGGGGAACCAGCCTGGGCGCCGCCGTGTGTCCCACAGCCCCTGAGCTACCAGAGATCCCCGTTTCAGCAGTCCTCCCTCTGCCTGAAGTTTTACCTTTCTTATCCTGCATGCTGCCCCCGCGCCCAGCTTAGCAATTTCCAGAGCAGCCTGAGCCCGGCTCACGCGGCTGGACGGACACCATTCCAGCCCTGGGTACGAGCCGGGCATGGAGGAGGTGGCAACAGTGGCACAGACCAGGCGGTGCCTCCTGTGGCTGCTGCATCCCAGCCCCTCTCCTTCCCCACTGCAGGCTTCGCCAACGTCCTGGGTTCCTTCGTCTCATCGTACCCCATCACGGGCAGCTTTGGCCGGTGGGTAGCAGGATGGGGAGTGGAGCCCCAGCCTGCAGGACGCTCACCGGGGTTGCGTGGTGACAGGGCTCTGCAAGATCTTGAGCGAAAGGCTGTGTGGACCCCGGTGGGTCCCCGAGCATGTGTCCTGGTCCCCAGCTGCCATCCTCGGCTGCTGGGCTGTGCATGGGACCTGCAGCAACCTTCCGTCCTGTCTCGCTGCTCCGCGGTCCCGCTGCAGGCTGGGAGCCATGGGCTTGCTCGTGTTTCTCCCCACTGGGGTCTGACGGGGTGGGTGGTTTTTCTTTGTGGGCTGGGGGGTCTCTGGGCAGCAGCTGGGGGCAGCTGCCAGCCCTGCCAGCCCCAGCACAGCCCGGGGCAGCACGTCACTTTGCGTTTCAGGACAGCGGTGAACGCGCAATCGGGTGTCTGCACCCCTGCAGGAGGGCTTGTCACAGGTAGAGCCCCCGGCCCCGCCGTGGGCTGCCCTGCAGGTCCCCGTGCCCAGCACCTGCTGCCCCCGGGCACCCTGGGTGTCAGGGACCCTGTGGCTCAGGTACTCGCCATCTCCCGCAGGCGCCCTGGTCCTGCTCTCGCTGGCGTACCTCACCTCGCTCTTCTACTACATCCCCAAAGCGGCGCTGGCCGCCGTCATCATCTCGGCTGTGGTCCCCATGTTCGACGCTGGGATCTTCAGGACGCTCTGGAGGGTTAAAAGTGAGGGCGCGAATCGGGGCAGACGATTCCCCAGTGCAACCCATCTCTCCGAGCAGAGTGGGCAGTGTCCCACGGGGCGCTGTGGCATGAGGACAAGGCTCAGCCAAGCCTGGGTCGTCTCTCTTGCAGGGCTGGACCTTGTGCCCCTCTGTGTGACGTTCCTGCTCTGCTTCTGGGAGGTCCAGTACGGCATCGTGGCCGGGGTGCTGGTCTCAGGGATTCTCCTCCTCTACTCCATTGCCAGGCCCCCTATAAAGGTGGGCTTCACACCTCGGATGCAGTGGGGCTGGCCGGGCTTGTCAAGGAGCGGGGAGCTGGGAGAGGGCTCCCCGAGGGCAGCGGGGCATTGGGGTGCAGGATGCTTCTGTCCTGCCCCCCCACCTCCTGTGTCCCCAACCAGCCGGGACCCCTTTCAAGGAGCTCGAGGAAAGGCATATCCCAGGAGCTGAGAGCAGGAGAGGGAGGCCCCGCTGTCCCTGTTCCTGCTGACGCTGGGGTGTGCTCAGGAGGGGGGTTTCGCTGAGGGATGGGGGCTCCCACGTGCCCCCTTCCATCCAGGAGGGTGCTTTGCTTTCTCATATGGGCAGTTGTCCCCGCTTGGGGAAGGTGACAGCTCCCTGTGACTTGTCCCCCTCGCCGGGGTCTTGCGCAGGTGTCCGAGGGGGACGTGCTCCTCGTGCAGCTGGGGAGCAGCCTGCACTTCCCAGCCATGGAGTGCCTCCGGGATGCCGTCTGCAGCCATGCCCTGGCAGGTACGGTGCTCCCTGGCCCGTCGGCTTGTCTTGGGGACCTGGCTGTAACCCAGTGCCCATCTGGATCACTGCTGGGGGGGGTGGCAAGTGCTGCCCGGGCCTGCAGGCTGCGGGCGCAAGCAGGGACAGCACAGCTTCCCTGCGGTGGGCACCAGCCCCCGGCCACAGCTCCTCTCCGAGGCTGTCTCACCCCGGCTCTGGCTCTCGGGGCTGTGTCCCCTGGGCTGCGCATGTCTGGGCTCATTAGGGACGTGACCGTGTGCTCTTCCTCCAGCAGCATCTCCACCCCGCTCCGTCGTCCTGGACTGTTGCCACATCAGCAGCATCGATTACACGGTGGTGGTGGGGCTGGCAGAGCTGCGGCAGGAGCTGCGCAAGCACGGCCTCTCGCTGGCCTTCTGCAGCCTGCAGGTGGGTGGGACGCAGCCCCAGCTGCCCCCGTGACGGGTCCTGCTGCTGCTCCCCGAGGGGGCTGCGGGCAGCTCGCTGCGAGGACGCTGCTGCCGCTCTTCTGGTAGCGCCTTCATCTCACGGAGGTGGAGGCTGCAGCATCCCTGTCCGGCTGCGGGACGTGGGGAAGGGCTGCGTGCCCTGCCCTGGGCTGGCTGGGGGGCTCACGGCCCCAGAGGGATGCTCAGTGGCCAGCAGCAGGCTCCCCCAGCCCAGGTTTCTCTGCCCTCAGGACCCTGTTCTCAAAGTCCTGCTGTCTGCAGACTTAGAGGGATTCCAGCATTTCCCCAGCCGGGAGGAGGCAGGTGAGGCTCTGGGCTGTCCCGGGTGCTCTCCCGGGGCTGGGGTCCCCGGGCCGCTGCGGAGCGGGGCTCTGGAAGATGAGCCTGGGTGTCCCACCTTTGTCAGGCTCCACAGCCGCAGTGCGGGGCGCTGCGGGGGCCTGGCTCCCGGGAAGGTGAGCGGGACCCCCTCCAGAGAGCGGGGGTCACCCCGGCCATGGGGACTCCAGCGAGCCTTGGCTTAACCCTCCGTCCTGCTTCTCCCCCCTGTCACGCAGAGCGGTGCGGAGGAGCGGAGGCGGGGGGCGGCGGGACGGCCCCCTTCACCAGCACGAGCGAGAGCTTGCTGCTGCCCACGGGGCTCATCCAGTGAGTGGAGGAGCCGCCTGGGACCTCCTCGGGGGCAGCGTGGCCTTGCCGGCTTCTCGCCTCCAACTGCGCCATGGCTGTACATCCTGTGCTGCGCAGAGCGGTGGCTGCGACACCCCGGTGACATCCGACCAACACCCTCCACGGGAGCCGCCTGCCCCTGTCCTGCCTCCTGGGCGGCTGGTGGACGGTCCCTGCATCCCACGCAGGAGAGGGCAGAGCGAGGACAGGGACACATGGCCCATGGAAGGGATTAGTGGGGCAAAACTGTTCCCTAACCCGATGTTACGGTTGGAGGAACCCATAACCATTTATTGCCGCTTAGACAATTATTCTGTCACCTGATGACCCCTCCCTACCCGGAAAAGGGAATCAGGAGAAAACAAAGAAACACAGGGATTGAAATAGAAACAGATTTAATAGGATAAGATGAAATAATTAACATTAATAATACCAAAGAGCCAGTATTGATCCCCATACCAATATAAGATATACCCAGCCCATTCCATCACAGGAAGCCGGGCACTCCCCGCAGGGACAGCAAATGTGGGACCCTGCGAGTGCTGCGTCTGCGGGAGGAAGGGAAGGGCTCAGGGCTCCGGCAGCGGGGCAAGGAGTTCTCAGGATGGCAGCCAGCAAGGGAGAGAAAAAACTCCGCAGCAAACTTTGATTTACATTGACTGTGCTATTCATGGTATGAAATCATCCTGTTGGCAGCTTGCGTCAAGTGCCTGGGTCTCACTCCTCATCCCTGCACCTGGAGAGCTCGAAAACACCGAGACCTTGAAACCCACATACCATCACTGGCTATAAAGTAAATATTTTCACAAATTCAGACACTCCAGTCTTCTAAAAGTGCAGTTTTCCCTAGCATTAGAAGAGACCTTACTGAAAAGTAAAATTACTGAAAGAGAAATTAATCCTGTGTGCTTTGAACAAGGATGCATGGTCATCAGGAAAAAGCCATCCCTCCTCCAGGCCTTCCCCAGCCTTGAAGCTGCTGTCTTTTTTAAATCAGCTTTTTTAATTCTGGAGACTTTTTTTATTCTGGGGCATACTGAACCCTGACATAGAGCATACTCCTGTCAAAGTGAGTTTCAAGGGTGCTGGTGCTGGTGATTTTATTCCTTACTGATCCCTCTTGGTTTGTGGGGTTTTCTGCCAAACGCTGCCATCAGCACTGAGGGGACAGGCACTGTGACACCAGCTTGTGTTTACCTTGCTGTGAAATGGGTGCAGGATGCGATAGTGCAGTTGGGCAGCAGGGCTGGGAAGGGCAGGGTTCAGGAGAAAGCAGTTTTCAGCAGTTTTCAGAAAGGCTGAACCCCATAAAGAGGGTATAATAAAGCGGTATTTGCAAATGAGTCAGCATGATTTTCGCCTTCCTGTGGGGAAAGAGTTTTCCTTTTGTGTGGGAAGGAAAAATTAAACTCTAATTTCTGGGCGGTGCTGAGCAAACCAAGGAAAAGAAACTGAAACCAGGCTCAGCCTTCGCAGTTGCTCAGTGTCTGAAGGCTCCTCCTGCCCAAGGTTTTGCGGGTTTTGCAGCGGCAGCAGAGGTGCCCGGGAGCCACAAACCTGCCACGGCTGACAGGTCCTGCCGCCGGAGGCTGGAGGAGCGTTTCTGCAGCGGAGCAGCGCTGGGTGGTGAAGCCTTCGCAGAACTGGAAGGGCACATATGCCCTCTCTGCCCACCCGTTGTCTCCCCAGGCGTGGAGTGACCAGCGTGGAGCCAGAGCAGGGTCGACCCGTTTCTCATCACGCCGTGCGGCAGCCGGCTGCAACCCTGCCTGCGTCGGGGCGTGCAGTGAAAACGGCTCTGTGCGCCCGGAGAGGAGCTCGGCGAGACGGTGGCAGGACGGGGCTCAGGTAACCCCCTTCCCCGGGACGCTGGGAGGAGCAAGAGTGGCAAAAGAGAGGGGTAAGGGGGTAAAAAGGGCTGGTCATGTGTAAACAGCGTGTGTGCTCAAAGCTGTGTGTGTGAAGAGAGTGTGTGAGCGCTAGTGAGGATGAGGCCAGCTTAGTCCCAGCTGGATCTGGGGACATGGGGACAGCCACATCCCCACTTTTGGCTGCAGGATCCAGCACGATCTATTGCTCTCCAGCATGCACCCCTCCCCAACCCTTGTCCCATCGCAACAGACTTGCTAAAAAGTCTGTCCCCAGCTTTCCTGGAGCCCCTTTAGGGACTGGAAGGGGCTGGAAGGTCTCCCCGGAGCCTTCTCTTCTCCAGGTTGAACCCCCCCAGCTCTCTCAGCCTGTCCTCACAGCAGAGGGGCTCCAGCCCTCCCAGCATCTCCGGGGCCTCCTCTGGCCCCGCTCCAACAGCTCCATGTCTCTCCTGAGCTGATCGATCCTGGCCCGAGGGATGTTTCCCTCCAAGCCTTTGGGGGTTTGGGGGGTTGGTGGGCCTTCACCCCACCAGGCCAAAGCAGAAAAAAGAGGGGCCTTGCTGGAGATCTGGGAGCTGCTGAACCTGGGCTCAGCGGGAAGAGAAGGAGCCGAGCTCCAGGCACTGCCCCGCTGGCCCCAGGCAGCAGCAGCGGGCACCCGGCTCCGGGCTGGCACTGGCCACCAGATCAATGAAAAGCCTCTCCCCAGCCCCACCCCCCGCCGGGCCGGGCTGGTGGAAGGCTGTCGGTGCGGAGGTACCGGGAGCATCCCGGGGGGAAGCAGGGTGCCCGCGCCCTGCCGCCGGCGGTGCCCGGGAGGATGCCCGGCGGCCCGGCCCGGCCCCGGCAGCCGCGGCAGGGCGGGATCCCGGCGTGAGCCGCCCGGGGGAAGGCGGCCAGTGGCGGGCCGGGGCGGGCCGGGCCGGGGCCGGGCGGGGGGTGGCGGCGGTGACGTCCCAGAAACGAAACTTGGCGACTCTGCGGAAAAACGAAACTTCGGCGGGCGGGAGGCGGCGGCGCTGCAGGTGCCGGTCCCGGTCCCCGTCCCGGTGAGTTGCGTTGCCGGGGCCGGCGGGTGGCGGGCGGGGGCGGGGGCACCGGCACTGGGCCTGCTGGGGGTTCCGAGGCGGGCGGGCCCTGGCGGGGCGGCGAGCTGCGGGCCCCGCTGCCGCCCCTCGCAGCGCCCTGAGCAACGCCCCCCGGGGGCGTCCGGACTCCCGGTGCTCACTCAACCCCCGGTGTGCCCCGATCCCCCGCTGCCCCCGCCGGTGCGCCTGGACTCCCCGGTGCGCCCCAACTCCCCGGTGCTCCCTGAACGCCCGGTGCGCCCCGACATCCCCGCTGCGCCCCGATCCCCTGCTGCCCCCGCCGGTGCACTCGGACTCCCCGGTGCGCCTTGACATCCCCGTTGCGCCCCGATTCCCCGGTGCGCCCGGCCGTCCCTGGGCACTCCCCTCCTCTGACGTCGTCGGGACACCGCTACCCCTCGGTGATCCCGGCCCTCCCCGCGGTGCACCCCGGCCATACGGCTGCCGCCGGTGCCCCCCGGTGTTCCCCGGTCCCCGCTGCCCGTCGGTGGCGCCCCCGCCCCGCCGGGTGGGCTGGGGGCCGCAGGCAGCCCCGCCCCCTGCCCGCCGGCCCGCACCTAACGGGCCTCATTTGCATTCCTGCGGCCCTTCGCCACGCCATTGGCCCATCCGCCCGGCTCGTTTGCATATCTACCCGGGGGAGGCGGGGCTTCGCGCCTCTCCGCGGGGGGCAAGCGGCGCTTCATTTGCATATAGGCTCCGCCCAGGGGTCGGGTCAGCTCCGCCTCCGCCCCGGGCGGTGCAGGTGAGGGCCGGGGCTGCGGCCTGCGGGGTTCCTCCGGCCCGGCCCCTCCCTTCCCCGGGGCTCCCGGCCCCAACCCAACCCTTCCCCGGGGCTCCCGGCCTGCCTGGCGGGAGCAGCACCCTGCAGACCTCCGGGCTGCCGGGGACAGGCAGCGGGGCCTGCCGGCGGGGTATGGCTCAGCCTGCGTCCAGGCCTGCTGGGCCTCACTGCTCTTGCTGTGCCCCGCCGGGTCCGGCGCGTTCCCAGTGCGTGTAATTTTAGAAAGTCTCTGCAAAGTGGAGTAGCTATTTTTATTTGTTTGTTTACACACCCCCCCCCCCCCCCGCCCCGGCCTGTGAGCTGGTGCAGCTGAGGGACGGTGGCTGTTCCCTCATTGAGTGAGGGCCTTGCTCTTCAGTATATCAGTTTCCTGAAAGTAAAACCGGAGCTGGGAGGAAGGTCACGTGACAAAGGTTCATTACTTCATATTAATATTTCTCTTTCTGCCCCATCCTTTTCTCTCCCTCTGTGGCTCCGGAAAAGCTTATCTCGCTGAGTTTGCGGCTGGGAAACATGAAGCGCTGTGTGTGTCGCTTTGTTTCTGGGGATGATTCTCCTGGTTCTTGCAGCAAATGTGGGGCCCAGTTGTCTGCCGTCGCGGGCACTGAGGAGGAGGCTTCAGGTAGGAGGATGCAATGCGGGCTGAGCTGGGGGACACCGTGCGGGTTCTGGCTGGAGCAGGAGCTGGTGTGCCCTGGGGCTGCACGGTGGCCAGGGTCTGCGGGCATCCACCGGTGCTTGTGTTAGCCCCGCTGCTGGTGTGGCTCTGCTCTGGCCAGGCCATTACATGCTGCTCTTGTCTCGGACTTCCCTTGCATTAATGGCCAGAGTCAGTGGCCAGTCCTCGCTTTGCGGTGACTGGAGGGAGACGGAGAGAAAAGCCAGTCAGTCGCTGACACCTCCTACACACATTCCCCGCACTCAGATCTCCAGTGTTGAACTAGTTTCTGTTTTGCCAATGAACTGGTGCCATTTTTAGGAATGCTGCATTACAAAGACAGGTCTAGTCCCTCTTGAAGTAGAATTTCCTATCTTCAGCTTGTTGTAAGGTTTAGAATTCACTCCCTGCATTTCTCTCTGACGACACCCTAATGCTGTGTCTATGAACAGTAACAGAATCAAGTACGCAATTAATGCAGTTACACTGAAGAAAAGATTTCCTAATCCTTTATTTGCTTAAAGAGAGAGTGACCTGGGCTACCGGAATTGCTTTTGGTGTGTTGATGTGAAGAAGTAGGATCCTAAAAGAAAGAATACACTAAATCAGCCAGCTGTAGCCCTGACAAGATTAGTTTTTAGCAAATGCCTCTGCAAGCCAAATCCAGAACGGCAAGGTAGCAAACCCAGGATCTCCAGCTCTTAAATGCTGTAGAAAAACATCCAGAGCATCTGTTCTGGTGGTCCCAAAGCTTTGTCTCTGCTTCTGGCAATGATTAAAGGTGGTGGAAGGCGTTGTAATGCTTTACCAGGTCAATATGCCCTCTGTCTAGGGGACCAGGGAGTTCCACCAAGTGAATGTGTGCAGGTCAAGCCCTGTCAAAAGAGTCACTGAGGATCAGGAAAAGCTCAGGGAAGAGTTTAAACTCTTCAGGTAATGGCGTGATATTAAATTGGATGTGAAACAATATTGCAAAGGATGCCCGCTTCAGGCACAAAACAACCTGCTGTCATTAAGCATGGTGCAGCCTTTGGGCTGTAATACTCAAAGGGGCCGTGAGCTACCTTCACTGTGATTTTTGTTCTCCTCCCAAAAATACTCCAAGGAAATCAATGTCTCTTGGTGTTGGCTGATCTCTGCTCAAAGAAGTTAAAAGCTTTTGCTCTCAAAATCAGGGCAGAGACAGTGCTGAAGCGCCTGTGAAACACGTCTTGGAAAGTAGAGATCTGCTCTCGTGCCTGACTCAGATCTGAGCTGCCTTTTCACAGGTTTTGAGGACTGGATAAAACTGTTGAATGTAAAAAGGGAGTTTCCCATGCCTTCCTGGACACAACACTCAGCTGCGTGCTAGAGGTCACACAGCCAGTCCAGGAGGCTGTGAAAGCTGAGAAGTGCCAAGGTACTGTCATTGCACATCCTGGGGGGTCCTTGAGCATTTTGACAGGCAGTTGTGGTTCCCAGCACCTGCTGCTTTGGCCAGCAGCGTGTTAGATGGAGGTAGGTTAGGGATAGATAGATCAGTGCCTCAATACAGTGGTTTCCTATCTTAATTATTCTGCTACTGACTGCAGGGCCTTGGAGAGGGAAGGAGGCTGTGCTAGGGAGGATGGTGACATTGCCAGTGGTAGCTGTTGAATAGGTCAAAACAAAGCAGCTCCTGTGTCTCCAATTGATAGGTTTAGTCGGTGGCAGGCCCTGCTTGCTCACCACCAGCTGAGAACTGTTTTCTGTCCTGATTTTAACAATTAACATTGCCTCCATTGCAGAAAGAAGAGAGGTGGAGCTCGCTCCAGTTACTGATACAGGCCCAGAGCCTCAAGGAGATGTGAAAGGAGAAGGTGCTGACGGGCCTTCTTCCACCACTGAAAGAAAGGAGGATAGAAGATTACTGGTGGAGAACAAAAGAGGTCTCGTCAATACCTCAGAGACCACACCCGAATGCACTGCAGGTGGGACTCCTTCCTCTGCTGTAACACAGGAGGAAGAGGGATCATCGCTGCTGGACGATATAACAGGTCCAAGTGATAGCTCGGAGACCACGCCCCGGTGCATGGCCAGCGGTTCTTCTCAGAAGTCACAGAAGCGGGTAAGGCTGTTTGTTGGTGCTGAGGGGCAGGAGTAGCCAGTAACGTGTTGCTCTCTCCTTTGCAAAGCAATGATGCTGGGCTGCGTCGCCGTGAATCCCTTTGGCCCGCATCTGGATGCTGCTGCCTGTGTTCCTCGGGAAACTGCAGATGTATTTGCTTACGTGGGGTGTTGCGTATGCGGAGAGCCGGTGTGCTGGGCGGTACAGCTCCCCCTAACAGTACCTACGCTGCATTGAGGGAAACAGTACAGAAGCCAGCAGCTTAGTAATTGGTCTGATCATGTTAGTGAGCATCTTGCTCAGCACTGCTCTGTGTTCCTGCTGAGAAAGTCTTGAATGTTACAGCTAGAGAATTCTCAAGAGTCACTTGCATTTCACCTGCTATAGGGGATGGTAGCTGGTCTTGTCCCGTCTCTTCCTCATCGTTCCCCATTAACCCAGTGGAGCAGGAAGATGTAGCAGCAATGGAGGAGAGATGACAAGGACTCTTTCTCTGACAATGAAAAACAGACATTGTCTTGTTGCTTCTCTTTTTTTCCAAT
The DNA here is from genome assembly GCF_028500815.1 of Rissa tridactyla. NCBI lineage: Eukaryota > Metazoa > Chordata > Aves > Charadriiformes > Laridae > Rissa > Rissa tridactyla. The sequence goes on from NC_071480.1 coordinate 11,978,884, forward strand.
ATAGAAAAAGAAGAAGAGCAAAGCGAGGAAAGGTCCTTCCAGCTCTGGGGAGCAGAACTCACTGCCTCCTCTAATCACGGCACCAGCTCGACCTGCAGAATTGCCTGATACGGGTGTTATTCCCCAAGAACGCCAAACCCTGGGCGGTGAAGTAGCCAAAGCAGGTGCTGATGTACTTGCTGGTGGGAGTGGAGGAGCTCCTGAAAGCGACAGGGCGTTGGGTGACTTGGGGAAGGAAGGCGGCAGCGTGGAAGCGGTTGCAGAAGGTGGTGACAGCAGCGTAGACGTGATGACTCCAGCAAAGCAGAGGAGCACGGATAACGTGGCTGCCCCATCTCCAAGCTCTGCAGCCCCAAAGGAGAAGGTGAGGGGCGGAAGCAGCAGGGAGTGTGGAGAAGCGGTCAGGAGTGAGGTGGAAGGGGGCAGTCGTGCCCCTGACGCTGGCCAGCTTCCAGAAACCAGACCAGATTGCCAGTCCTTGGGTAGCAGTCAGAAGCTGGCCTCAGCAGGGGAGAGAGCGGGCCTTTCCTCTGGGTTGCCTCCTGGTACGGGAGTGCCTAAAATGGATCCTGCAAGTCCTGGTGCTGAACATCCAAGTCAAGAGGCAAAGGCTCCAGCGGCGGTCCAACGCTCGGAGGCTGGGAAGGAGAAACAGGAGAGCAGGCAGAAAGTGAGCTGTTTGAGTGCCAGGGCAAGTGTGTGAGTCCCCAACACAGCCGAATACTCGCCAGAGCGTTCAAAGTTTCCCTTTATAACTAGACTTGTTTGTGCTGTGAGTAAAGCTGAGGACCACGAGGCTGGAGATACGGGGTGATAGCAGGGAGCGCTGTGAAGTGTCTCTTTCTCGAGTTTTGCTCTCCTGCATGTCAGCTCTAGCAGAGCGCTCTCGCCGAGTGGTTGCTCACTTTGCCCCAGGAGTTGTGAACTTGTCTCTTCTCCAGCCGCTCTCCAGGTGTGCTCCAGTGAGCTGGGTGGGATCTCCTCTCAGGAGGAGGTCTTTGTGCTTTGTAGCCTGTAAAGGTGTAAATTGCTGCTGGGTATCTTTCATTTTCTTAATGCCCCATCCTCTGGGAATGTGTGACTTACTGACCTGACTTCTTGCTACTGTTGAAGGTGGAGCTGCTACCCGAGCATTCACACCCCATTCAAGCAGTCACACACGCACCACAGGAGTCTGTCACTGTTTGGACCGGGGTCGCCCTGCAATGGGCGACTGCAGGGAGCTGACGGGTGCCCCTTCTGACTCTTACTCTTGGGCGTGCTTCCGTCTTCTTCAGGCTCGACCCTGTGTTTCCCTCAGCAGAGTCTCAGGAGTTGAATATTAGAAAAATAAGTAATTTAATTGAAAGGTATAGTGACAGGGTCATCTAGCTGGCTGCCTGCAGAGAGGAATGTCAAAGAAAGAAATCCCTGGGCAGTTGTACCTTTGCAGTCCATACACCTGCACTCACACGCTCCTCACGCGTGCTTCACCCGACTTTTAGTCCAATGGTGATTTTTGGTCCGTGGTTTTCTAACACCTTATTGGATTCTTTTTATGTGTCCAGGCAGACAGGCTGTTGACTGCTCTTATCTTGTTGATTTGCTGTCTCTGCTGACAGTTGTAGCCTCTTTATCTTCTGATTTATGCTTCTTGTGCACCTGTGCTCACTGGCAGAATGTGGGGAACTGAAAAGTCTCAGACTTAGAGAAAACACTACCAAAACACCAGTGTGTTATCGACATTTTCCTTGTGCTAAAAGACTAAATGCAGCACTGTACCAGCTGGTAGGAAAATTAATAAGAAAATTAACTCTATTGCAGCCTAAAATCTTCAGCAAAGCTAGCTTCTCATGCAAAGTAAAGCTAGGCAAACATCTTCAGTTGCACCATACTAGAACCCGAAGCAATTCATTCTAAGTAAAACTTACTTAAGCTAAACAACTAACATCTCTCATCACCAATGTGTTTGAGTTGGATTTCTCTTCCAACCCATGCATCGCTTTCCTTAACCAGTAGCTTCCCTCTATGAGGGATTTCTATTTCCAGAAGGGTGAAGCCAGCTGGTCTGCTGTGATTTCTGGGTGTCCCTGTCCCCTGCCTGAAGCGGTGTTGGATGTTTCTGCAGGTGTAACTTCCAGGGTCTCCTGTTTAATTGGGCACTGTTTGTCTTCCCCTTGCAGAGTGAAGGCACAAAGGAGAAAAAGAAGACCCCAAGTGAGAATGTGCACGAAGGAGCTGAGAAGACAAGTCAGACCAAAGGACCTGAGGCTGCTTTGATCAATACCTCAGAGACAACACCTGAATGCGCTGCAGGTGGGACTTCTTCCTCTACTGAAACAGAGGAGGAGGAGGAAGAGGTCAGATCTCTGCTGGAGCTGCTCCGGCATCATGTGAAGGAGAAGAGGGTAAGGCTGTTTGTTGGTGCTGAGGGGCAGGAGTAGCCAGTAACGTGTTGCTCTCTCCTTTGCAAAGCAATGATGCTGGGCTGCGTCGCCGTGAATCCCTTTGGCCCGCATCTGGATGCTGCTGCCTGTGTTCCTCGGGAAACTGCAGATGTATTTGCTTACGTGGGGTGTTGCGTATGTGGAGAGCCGGTGTGCTGGGCGGTACAGCTCCCCCTAACAGTACCTACGCTGCATTGAGGGAAACAGTACAGAAGCCAGCAGCTTAGTAATTGGTCTGATCTTGTTAGTGAGCATCTTGCTCAGCACTGCTCTGTGTTCCTGCTGAGAAAGTCTTGAATGTTACAGCTAGAGAATTCTCAAGAGTCACTTGCATTTCACCTGCTATAGGGGATGGTAGCTGGTCTTGTCCCGTCTCTTCCTCATCGTTCCCCATTAACCCAGTGGAGCAGGAAGATGTAGCAGCAATGGAGGAGAGATGACAAGGACTCTTTCTTTGACAATGAAAAACGGACATTGTCTCATTCCTTCTTTTTTTTCTTTTTTTTTTTTCCAACATAGAAAAAGAAGAAGAGCAAAGCGAGGAAGGGTCCTTCCAGCTCTGGGGAGCAGAACTCACTGCCTCCTCTAATCACGGCACCAGCTCAACCTGCAGAATTGCCTGATACGGGTGTTATTCCCCAAGAATGCCAAACCCCGGGCGGTGAAGTAGCCAAAGCAGGTGCTGATGTACCTGCTGGTGGGAGTGGAGGAGCTCCTGAAAGCGACAGGGTGTTGGGTGACTTGGGGAAGGAAGGCGGCAGCGTGGAAGCGGTTGCAGAAGGCGGTGACAGCAGCGTAGACGTGATGACTCCAGCAAAGCAGAGGAGCACGGATAACGTGGCTGCCCCATCTCCAAGCTCTGCAGCCCCAAAGGAGAAGGTGAGGGGCGGAAGCAGCAGGGAGTGTGGAGAAGCGGTCAGGAGTGAGGTGGAAGGGGGCAGTCGTGCCCCTGACGCTGGCCAGCTTCCAGAAACCAGACCAGATTGCCAGTCCTCGGGTAGCAGTCAGAAGCTGGCCTCAGCAGGGGAGAGAGCGGGCCTTTCCTCTGGGTTGCCTCCTGGTACGGGAGTGCCTAAAATGGATCCTGCAAGTCCTGGTGCTGAACATCCAAGTCAAGAGGCAAAGGCTCCAGCGGCGGTCCAACGCTCGGAGGCTGGGAAGGAGAAACAGGAGAGCAGGCAGAAAGTGAGCTGTTTGAGTGCCAGGGCAAGTGTGTGAGTCCCCAACACAGCCGAATACTCACCAGAGCGTTCAAAGTTTCCCTTTATAACTAGACTTGTTTGTGCTGTGAGTAAAGCTGAGGACCACGAGGCTGGAGATATGGATTGATAGCAGGGAGCACTGTGAAGCGTCTCTTTCTTGAGTTTTGCTCTCCTGCATGTCAGCTCTAGCAGAGCGCTCTCGCCGAGTGGTTGCTCACTTTGCCCCAGGAGCTGTGAACTTGTCTCTTCTCCAGCCGCTCTTCCAGGTGTGCTCCAGTGAGCTGGGTGGGATCTCCTCTCACGAGGAGGTCTTTGTGCTTTGTAGGTGTCAGTGCTCCACTCGCAGACAGCCCTGTAAAGGTGTAAATTGCTGCTGGGTATCTTTCATTTTCTTAATGCCCCTTCCTCTGGGAATGTGTGACTTACTGACCTGACTTCTTGCCAATGTGTTTGAGTTGGATTTCTCTTCCAACCCATGCATCGCTTTCCTTAACCAGTAGCTTCCCTCTATGAGGGATTTCTATTTCCAGAAGGGTGAAGCCAGCTGGTCTGCTGTGATTTCTGGGTGTCCCTGTCCCCTGCCTGAAGCGGTGTTGGATGTTTCTGCAGGTGTAACTTCCAGGGTCTCCTGTTTAATTGGGCACTGTTTGTCTTCCCCTTGCAGAGTGAAGGCACAAAGGAGAAAAAGAAGACCCCAAGTGAGAATGTGCACGAAGGAGCTGAGAAGACAAGTCAGACCAAAGGACCTGAGGCTGCTTTGATCAATACCTCAGAGACAACACCTGAATGCGCTGCAGGTGGGACTTCTTCCTCTACTGAAACAGAGGAGGAGGAGGAAGAGGTCAGATCTCTGCTGGAGCTGCTCCAGCATCACGTGAAGGAGAAGAGGGTAAGGCTGTTTGTTGGTGCTGAGGGGCAGGAGTAGCCAGTAACGCGTTGCTCTCTCCTTTGCAAAGCAATGATGCTGGGCTGCGTCGCCGTGAATCCCTTTGGCCCGCATCTGGATGCTGCTGCCTGTGTTCCTCGGGAAAGTGCAGATGTATTTGCTTACGTGGGGTGTTGCGTATGCGGAGAGCCGGTGTGCTGGGCGGTACAGCTCCCCCTAACAGTACCTACGCTGCATTGAGGGAAACAGTACAGAAGCCAGCAGCTTAGTAATTGGTCTGATCATGTTAGTGAGCATCTTGCTCAGCACTGCTCTGTGTTCCTGCTGAGAAAGTCTTGAATGTTACAGCTAGAGAATTCTCAAGAGTCACTTGCATTTCACCTGCTATAGGGGATGGTAGCTGGTCTTGTCCCGTCTCTTCCTCATCGTTCCCCATTAACCCAGTGGAGCAGGAAGATGTAGCAGCAATGGAGGAGAGATGACAAGGACTCTTTCTCTGACAATGAAAAACAGACATTGTCTTGTTGCTTCTCTTTTTTTCCAACATAGAAAAAGAAGAAGAGCAAAGCGAGGAAAGGTCCGTCCAGCTCTGGGGAGCAGAACTCACTGCCTCCTCTAATCACGGCACCAGCTCAACCTGCAGAATTGCCTGATACGGGTGTTATTCCCCAAGAACGCCAAACCCCGGGCGGTGAAGTAGCCAAAGCAGGTGCTGATGTACTTGCTGGTGGGAGTGGAGGAGCTCCTGAAAGCGACAGGGTGTTGGGTGACTTGGGGAAGGAAGGCGGCAGCGTGGAAGCGGTTGCAGAAGGCGGTGACAGCAGCGTAGACGTGATGACTCCAGCAAAGCAGAGGAGCACGGATAACGTGGCTGCCCCATCTCCAAGCTCTGCAGCCCCAAAGGAGAAGGTGAGGGGCGGAAGCAGCAGGGAGTGTGGAGAAGCGGTCAGGAGTGAGGTGGAAGGGGGCAGTCGTGCCCCTGACGCTGGCCAGCTTCCAGAAACCAGACCAGATTGCCAGTCCTCGGGTAGCAGTCAGAAGCTGGCCTCAGCAGGGGAGAGAGCGGGCCTTTCCTCTGGGTTGCCTCCTGGTACGGGAGTGCCTAAAATGGATCCTGCAAGTCCTGGTGCTGAACATCCAAGTCAAGAGGCAAAGGCTCCAGCGGCGGTCCAACGCTCGGAGGCTGGGAAGGAGAAACAGGAGAGCAGGCAGAAAGTGAGCTGTTTGAGTGCCAGGGCAAGTGTGTGAGTCCCCAACACAGCCGAATACTCACCAGAGCGTTCAAAGTTTCCCTTTATAACTAGACTTGTTTGTGCTGTGAGTAAAGCTGAGGACCACGAGGCTGGAGATACGGGGTGATAGCAGGGAGCGCTGTGAAGTGTCTCTTTCTTGAGTTTTGCTCTCCTGCGTGTCAGCTCTAGCAGAGCGCTCTCGCCGAGTGGTTGCTCACTTTGCCCCAGGAGCTGTGAACTTGTCTCTTTTCCAGGTGTGCTCCAGTGAGCTCAGTGGGATATCTGCTGGTGTGCTGTCATTTCTCAGTGTCCCCACCCATCTGAAGTGGTGTTGGATGTTTCTGCAGGTGTTACTTCCAGGGTCTCCTGTTTAATTGGGTACTGTTTGTCTTCTTCTTGCAGAGTGAAGGCACAAAGGAGAAAAAGAAGACCCCAAGTGAGAATGTGCACGAAGTAACTGAGAAGACAAGTCAGACCAAAGGACCTGAGACTTCCAGAAATTATGGTGCTTCGTCTGTAACAGAGAGTTGCAAGGACAAAAAGCAACAAGGGAACCAGAAATGTGTGGATAAGGTTAAAGAAAGGTGAGAACACCCCTGCTGCTCCCTGGCTCTCTTCACTTACAGGATTCGGTGGAAGGAGGACTAGAGGACTCCAGGTTGAGGCAGGGGGTGAAGTACTAAGATTAAGCCTGCGTGCATATTGGATATGTGGAAATACAATTGCCTTAAAGCTGAGGTAAACTGCTGCTCGTGCAACAGAGCTCACGTTTAATCGGCAGTTGCTGCAGAGTTCATGTACTGGGTAGTATGGTACGCTTGGTACTTGAACCTGTTTGAGTATCAAAACAATCAGATTGCTCTGTTAGTTCTTACTGTTACAAACAACGTGTGCGTTACACGTGTAACTCTGTGGATCAATAGTGTGAAGAGCTCTTTTGATTAGTGGAACTTGCTCTGTGTAATCTGTATGAGCTGGAAGGAGGATAAAGCATAGCCATTGCAGGCGACTCTGCTGGGCGAGGTATTTCTTTTGGTTTACCCATGCAGTGGCCCAGGTGCACGTGGCCAGAGTATTTCATGCTGCCTTTAGGAACCCATTTTTACCTTTTTGCACTAGGCCTGTTATGTAGCATCAGTTTGAGTGAAGTACTGACAGAGCTCATGGGTCTTGCATCCAGTAAGTGTGTGACTCGGATCTTATTTGTGGCTTGTAATGTTTTGTGCAATTTTTAAAAAATAGTAAGAATTATAGTTCTTTGTATTTTCCTTTGAATTCTTTCTCGTAGTTCTGTGAGCCGAAGGGATGGTGTTACAGTATATTTCCATGCGATATTGTCCAAAGACTTCAAACTAAACCCTGAGACCCATAAAGTGTTCATCAGGGGTGAAGGCATTTCTCCCTATGCAAACTGGAAGGACAACATTTGTGAGCTGCACTGCGCCAAGTAAGTGCCCCCGGGAGTCACACAGAGGGGTGGGAGCGTTTGGGTTCTGGAAAAGAGGATGGAATGTGGTACTTCATTTAACGTGTAAGCCTGTAGCTATATGCCCATAGGTGGGTATTGCTACAAAGGGTTTTCATAGTGGAGACAAGTATTCTAAAACTTTCATCATGAAAGAATAATCACCATTCCTATTAGAAATGGAGTGATGCGTGGAAAAGGAAGTATATAGGTCAGCTGACATGTCCTTTGCCTGCCTTTGCTGTGTTTTGTGTTTCCTAGGTATCTAGAAGAACATGGATACCTCATTGAAGGCGCTGTAACTCTTGCAAAAGAAAACATGAATAAACACATTCCTTACAAATATTGGGTTAGCTGTGGTGAAGGGGATTATGAGTTTATTTACAAGAATTCAGTATCGAATTATCACGTGAATCGCTGCTTATTCATAAACAGTGGCTTGCTCAGCAACGGAGGTGAGCTTTTCTGACTGGATCTGCATATTGCACCGATCCGTGGGGTTTTTTGGTGGGGTGATCTCTAGCTTTATACAGACTAGCATTATTGTTAGACAGCACTATCTGAAGTTGGAAACTTAATGGGTCAGCGCGGGTATTTCTGTGGTCAGCTGAAGGAGTGAAGGCATGCACAAATGTGTGTTTGTTTCTCAAACCATTGTTTTCCTGTGTTCTCGTCTGTGTTGCTTACTCTAGAATGGCATCAGTATGATGATATTGTGTGTAAGGCTTCCATGCTAAAAAACTTACGGAAGATGGTGTCTTTTGATAAAAACAAAGATGTGGTGAAAGGGAAGAAAATAGCTGCAAATATTATGTTAGAAAATATCTTCAGCATTCTTGGAACCTGGAGTCCCGACAACTTGAGAAACTTCCTCGGCCAGCTGAAACAGTTTTACTTTGTTACAAAAGAACCCAGGGTATTTGAGGGCAGGCAAATGCCATGGACAGAGTTAAACTTTGGCACGCAGCAGGTAAGCCCTTTTCTTCTAACAGATACTGGGAAGCAGGTGCTCCGTTACTAAACGCAGCACTTTTGAATTTTGCTGTTGACTTTGGGTTAATTTTGCTTTTCTAGACCAAATGTTCAGGTGTGACGGAAGCGGTGGGGATCCTTTCGGGGTGACTGCCACCGTCTGCCTTGGGAACTTCGGTCACACCTTTGTAATTAGGTGCTGGTCTGAATATCCCATATTGGTCAACAGCAGAGCTGTGATATGGCGAATTCTTACTTGAGTGGGTTTTGTTGTCTGGATATTAATTTCCCAAGCCTGGCCCTTTAGTTTTGCTGCCAGTCACACTGTCACCGACTTCTCTGCACTCATCTTGGACTCCAAGCCTGCCTTTTTTTTGAGTTGAGCTCTTCCTGGTCCAGTTCTAAGCAGTGATGCAGAGAGGGCTTCTGGAGTCCTACATTCCTTACCTGGCATAATTATGAAAGGTGGCAGAAATGTCACGTTGTCTTTTTTGGGGCTTCAGACTGGTGTCAGGGCTCCTTGTTTCTAACTCTCCTGGTGACACAGGAGAGGCCACAAGATGGCATACCCGCCCAGCTCAGCCGAGCCCGCCGGTGTTCCGTGTCACCGCTGGTTTTCAGAAGGGTGATTTTGGTATCACCAAGCACGGCAGTACCGTGGTCCCCCCCCGGGATGTGGTTTCAGAGTAGCTGTTGGGGGCTGTGGGTAAGGACAGAAATCTCTCTCCTTTCGTTGACTCCCAACCAAGGCTGAGTCCACTGCTAAACTGGAGTCTGCTTGCGGCGTGCGATGGTGACATAAGGCAGCGTTGCGTGTACAGCTGCTCAGCTCACCAGTTCCCTTCCTGAGGTCTGCCCCAGCCCCTTGATGCTCCCCAGCTCTGCTGGGCATGGGAAGATGTGGCAGTAGCTGAGTGGTGGGAGCTGGTGGCACGGAGAGGGGCATCAAACAGTCGCTGGTACCGGGGTACCACGCCTGACGTTCTGGTGGTGGTCAGTACCATGTGTGCTTAGATGCCAGTACCACGCCATGTCATGGGGTGTACAGGGCCGTCCAGTGTCCTCGCTGTAACCAGCAGAAGAAAAGGGCTTCAGAAGTAAAAGACTTGTTGGGGAACTAATGCTGCAGTTGGTTTGTTTCTTCCCTTCTTTATCCTAGGTGAATGATTTGCTGCTGCAATACATGAGGAGAATAGCTCTTCCTTTCCTTGCACCAGAACGTACAAAAGCATCACAGGAGGACATGGTACTAAAAAGTAAACTAGCTCTGGGGCTCACCATTCTCACAGCAGTTGAATCGCTCCAGCTGCCAGTATCTAAAGTGGATCTGGCTGACCTGTGTAGCCTCTTGTGCTTGGATAAGGTGTCACAACAAACCATACTGGATGAACATCATCAAATCACAAAGACTTTTACAGCAGTTACTAGGTATGTATGTTACTGGAGCACTTACAAGCTAACTAACTGGGCTGGTTTTGCAGCAAGTATAGCACCCTGTGATAAAACAATAAGGGATTTGGATCTCTAGTGTCAGACAATCACGAAAAAATTAGGTTTGAAGGTATCTTCGGAGGTCTCTGTTCCAACCTCCTGCTCAAAGCAGAGCTGAAGCCCAGGCAAGGTTGCAGTCAACATCTGAAAAACAGGGATGAAGGTTGCACAACCTCCTGGGGCCCTCTTACAGCCACAGCCCTTTCTTGATGTGAAAAATGTTTTCCTTTTGTCCAAACAGGATTTCCCTTATTACAGCTTGTAACTGTTGCCAGATTAGTAGATTGAGTTAAAACTGTTAGTTTTTCTTTATATATAAAAATCTTATGTATTGTCCTTTTCTGTCAAGCAGTTTCTAGATCCTTACCTGTTTGCTATTCATACTTAACAACTCCAAGGATCGGCATCATCATGTGTTTACTCATTTAAATTTAAATGCCATATTTGGATTCTTCTTGTCTCCTCTGATGTGCACTGCTGCAAGCTTTTTGTTGATTTTTCCTCAGAGTGCCTGCTTGTTATACTGTTATCTAACTGCTTATCCGGCACTCCAATTTCTAGATCACTTGCACAGCTACAGCTGTTAAATTTCCTTTTGGAGGCCAACCAAGGAGGCCGAGAATTGTCCCTAGAATGCTGGCTCTGTGCATCTGTGTCACCCCAGCCCTGACTGAGCTGGGGGGGGCTCAGGTGGAGACTGTAAAGTATTGGCACTCTTTCTCAGTGCTACATTAGTAGGGTCTGTGCAGAGAGATTCCAGTAAGATTACAGCGTTCAGTCTTAAACTTTTACCATATATGCCCTTCAATGAAGACAAGATTGATCTAAAATAATTACCAGAATTTTGTTGAAGGTACATAGCAAAATTGAGATGTAGCCTTCCCCCCGCCAGGATATTCTTGAGTCCTGTACCAAGCTATTCTTCTACTGTGTGTTTCTTTTGGTGCTTTTTTTAGTTTGAAGATTCACCTGACAAACTTGTGCCAGAGATGCATTGACGACCAAGTAGACCAGTGGGTGTGGATTCTTCCTCTTCTGCATTCCCTTGCTGCTCCTTCGCAGCATGACCACTTGCCAATGGAAGAAGATACCTGGGCAGGGCTGGAAGGGCTTCCATTTGCTGAAAGAAGGAAGAAGCACGATATGTGAGTCTTCCAGAATTGCTAGGTTTACCCAGTGCCTGGACATTGTAGTCGGTGGTGATCACCTTACTGTACCTCTTCTCTCTTTTTTGTTTCTTCCCCTCCCTTGTTTTTTAAAAAATAAGAAACATAGCATGTCAATGGATATTTGGGATACATGAACACAGACAATATTGGTTGCTCGGAGACTATGGCATATAGCAAAGCTATGCAGTATATGACCTTTCAGACACAAAAAATCCTTGACTCCGCAAGCTGTGGAGCAGCTTATGCAGTTGGTGATGCCTGGCGTGAGTTAAAGCAGCTCACGATACGCATTGTGCAGAATCTGAGCAAAAGCTGGAGTTTATTTTCCTTGAGTGCTTCTGCTCAGTAGTTTGACACTGCTGCTGTGATCACTGAGTCTCGGGGTCTTCTACTGATCTTCAGCTGTAAGTGAAAAAAGCACAGGAGTGAGAATAAGTGTCCTTTGTGGGCTGAACAAGCTCGTAGCCTTTTGTTCCTTGAAAACTTGAAGATTTTGTTTTGTCTTCCCTCCAGGGGGACCCTACTGCAACTAATGAAAGAAAAGAAACACTTGATGGAATTTGATAGGACTCTGGTCAAGTCCTGGATCTGTGTGCTGCCCCTGGAGAGCCTGGCTGAATTTATACAAGACTTCTCCAGTGATTTCTTAGTTACTCTTCAAGGTGTTTCTTACAGATTAGAGAACATTGAGTTTTCCTGGAAAAATTCTGAGGTTTGTCTTCTGGCAGCTTTACTCACCTAAGGGATAAAGGCTGAAACTGGGCTGTAGCGTGCCTTTTAGCAGAATTGACTGTCACTGGAGGGAATGTGGTTGGTAGCAGGTTGGAGCACAAAGAACTTAACATTTAGCTAAATGCAAAAAAGGTTGCTCTGAAGTAGGAGACTTCTAAGAGAAGATGAGAGGGTGTACCTGTAGCAAAAAAATGTTGTTGACATTGAGAGGAGGGTTTGCTTATCTGGATTTGCTCTTGGTCACTGATGGCAAATATTTTAATCCCGAGATCCTCAGGGGGGGCTGCCTGAAACTACTTTTGGCACAGCTTTTGGGGGTTGGTTTGGGCAGGGCACTGCTGGTTTGAGAGATTTTCTTGCCTGTTGTGAAAACACTGGTATTTGTGTGAGGACACACAGTACACACTGCACACTGCCACTAAGAAAAATAAATTTTAAACCCCTAGATTGTAAGAAGTGCTATTATTTGTACAAATAATAACCATCTATATGTTGACTCTGACATCCAGTAAATAATTCTTGTGACTTTATAACGTGTTTATAAAAGCGTTGGAGAAGGCACGGAAGAATACTGAATTCCCTCTTTCACAGCATCGCCTCAACTAAGGAGAAACCAGTCTGTAAAACTCCTTCCACAGTTTAATGTTTCTATCTTTTTATTCTTAGAAAGTAGAGAATCTTCTAAAGACACTGCTGCGCACCTTGGATGAGAAGCAGGCCAGGTAACTGAAGTGTGTGTCTGTGAGAGCATCATCCTTTTTATTTACATCATGCCTGGGGGGTGGGGTTATGCCTGTAGCTTGAATTGCGTGCACTGAATTTGTTGGGAGTTTCCTTTTTTTTTTTTTTTTCCTTTTCCCCCCTCTGAGCAGAAAAGAAATTCTTCCTCTTTATTTCTGTTCTTCAGAGCTCTGGAAGCTGGCTCTTGGCAGTCCTGCTTGACCCGTTGCCTCAAGCTGCACAAGAGTGCCTGCAAGTACCTGAAGTTTGGGAGGTGGTACGCGATTCCTGCCACTTCTGCCATGATGATTTCAAAGGTTGCCAAACTTCAGCCCACAGCAGTGAGTACCAAGGAACCATTCAGGGGTTGATATGAGCAAGATATCTAGAATTATTACAAAAATCATACAATAGACTGGTTTTAGATCATATCAATTCTCAGTTTGGAAAAATTAATAGTCTGAATTAACGAAGATTGTGGTATGCTCAAAAAGCTGTGAAATTGTTTAATGATTTTAATTCTGCTTATTAAAGATAAGGTCGAATGCCTAGGTTGGCTGTCATGGGTTTTGTTTTATGTGTGGTTTGGTTTTTTTTTTCCCCTTAAACATATTTTGTCTTTATTTCCCGCAATAAGCATTCTTAAGCGCAAACTACTTGTAACCATTGCATTTTCTCACCCTCTCTCTATCCGTTATTCAAGTAGCAGTGGGTCTCTGCTGCTGGGAGTGTTTGTGCTTTGGATGCATCTAGACCTTCTCTTTTAGAAATATTCATTTAAATCAGTTGTACGTTGCTCTCCTGCTGAACTCTTCTTTTTTTTTTTTTTTTTTTTTTTCCCCTGCGTGTGGCAGGTTCCACGAGGTGCTGTGCAGGAAGCTCCAGTGGTAGAAGTATTCAATGAAGCTCTGAGAGACGCTCGAACCTGGTTCAGAAATGCTTTAAACAAAACTTTATTGGAAGAACACCTGGACCATGTGATGTTCTCTTTTCATTGGGAACTTCAGGTTTGTCATCTTCTAATAATATGTATAAAATGGTGTTTTACCGTAGCTTAACCATATAGTCTTTAGTCTAATGGCTCTTTGCTGGGAACAGTAGCTGCTGCGGCTGGGTAAGGAATGAGATGGGGACAAGCAGCTGAGAAGCTGGATTGTTTTAAACACTGTTGGGCTGAAAAGCAAAGGGCTATAATTGGTGCTGCCCAGCTCACCTGATTTCTCCTTTTTCTCGGTGTTCCAAGACGCATTGCTGGGACGAGGAGCTGCCCCTTGTTGGTGTTTAGCCAGAGCTATTGTCTTGCTCACCCCGTAGGACGTCCTGGCTGTCCTTCAGGCCGTCCAGCAGGCAAAGCGCAGAGCAGCTCCTTGCAGTCTGACTCGCTCTGCTCCCAGCCCTCCCTGTTTCCAGCAGGGAGGACAGTTTCCAGCATCAAGGTGGAAGTGGTTCATGCAAATGTCTCCTCTAGCAACAGGGATGTTTTGACACTGTTTGGGCTTAAAAGCTGCCTTTTGCAGCTCCGGGAGTGCTGCTTTTCTGGATGGAACGTCTGAAAGGACTGCAGACTGTCTGAGGAGTGTAGGGTCTCTCCTCAGCATAGTTCTTTTAATTTACTTATTTGAATATTATATCTCAGCACTTAGTATTTTGGATTTGTTTGCTTCTCACCTGCAGGCCTGGAATGAATTTGTGACGATCAGCTTTCCAGATGAGCAGTTCACTAAGATGTGGAAGAAGACTTTACTCGCAGATCTGAAGAGAAGAATTCAGGAGGTACGGAGGAATGCACCACAGGACTCGCTGCGTGCTGGTGTTCAGAGGTCAAAGCAGAGAGACAGTCTTCTGCTGTGCTTAGAGAATAGCTTCTAGAGCCTGAAAAGGCACATGAAAACACTGTGGCTTTTGTCATAAAAATTGCCGTTGCTGTTATAAACCATGTTCTGGAAGCTCAAAAGTTAGACATGAAACTGTACCATGCTGTATTCTTGGTGTCAGAGACCCCAGCAGCCTGCCGTGCGGGTCTGCTTCTCGCAGTGACTGATGTCCTGATGCTTTAAAGGAAACTGCAGATCTTGAGCAATTTCTACCCCTATAGTTTTAAGAAACAGTGGGTGTAAAGTAAGCACACAAGGACTTACAGAAGCAAAGTTGGCGCTTGTCTCTTTTTCCATTGTGCAGAAATTGTGTTGTCCAGGCTCCCAAATGCATACCCAAATGTGTAGGTCCCTTCTAAATTGAACTTGTATATCTCCTCATCACCTTTCTTTATCAGTTGCAAAATTCTTTAAGCCGTTTATTTTCATGGTATAATCAGGAAAAAAATATTTCCTGGTGGAAGCTTGGCTTGGAGAGATGCATGTTAAGTAATCACACATTTTAGATGGAAAGATTTTCCACGTGTCTGTTTGTGTTTCATCTCTCTTCCAGGCCCTGATAAATGGGCTGATGCTTAGCTCCACCAGGAAACTTAAATTTTTTGAACTTAGTTCCTTTTATTGTCTTAATAGCAGCACTCGCTCCTTCATGCTTTCAGAATAAACACTTTGGAAACTCTTAACTTGATAAGAAATCTGCCTTTCGCCCTGTAGGAGCCTCCAGTTAACCAAATCTTAGCCTACTGCTCTCAGCACCGGGAATTTAAACAAGTCGACTGTTCCATTGAGTGGTGTTTCTGCAATTGTGCCACAGAGGCTGTAACTGCAGCTTGCCAGGTATTGTATTTTCCCTCAAAGTAGGAAAAGGAAATGTCAAATTTCCTGTTGCGTAGAAATCCTGTTGCATAGTATAGGGTCGTGCATTGTGGTGGAAGGAGAGTTGCACGTTGCTGTCGTGGCTTGAGTTGCTGTGGATTGTTTAAGTTTGTTAAACCAGCAAAAAAAAAATACTGACAAGAAATTGGGAAATGAGGATCCACATATAAAGGGTCCATGAAAATACTTGTAATGGTTTTGCCATCATGGCTTCTGGTGTCAGTCACGTCATACAGCTTTTTTGGAATATGCCCCAGCCATACCTCCAAGGTGTGACTTCTTGACAGCAATGCCTGATCCCGAGCCAGATGGACGCAGTATAACCCAAAACACTGACCCATTCCTCCTCTCCGTCTTGTATGCCTTGTGCAGACTCAGAGCAATCTCCTTGAGAAGATATCTCCCTACAACATGGGCCGATTCAGCCAGCTTGTATCAGCTATTGTTGTGAAGTCATGGCCCATAAAGAGTGGGCAGCGGGAGGATGATTTTGATGAGATTTTGCACCACTTGCTTACGTGGCCTGACATCAAACATATCTTCGGCTTTAGTGGTATGTCTGTTAGTTATAAGAGTCTATGAGAAGCTGTTCTCTGCCTTGCCGCTCCCACTTTGCAGAGCAGCAAACTTGTATAAAAATTGTCCTGCTCTTGTTTTATTCCCTATCTCAAAGACCAAGGTATTCAGCCTGCTTTTGGAGCAGAAAAGCTAAGGAAGAGTGAGCTAGTGTTCCTCTCGCGCTAATCCACTGCAGCCAGTTCAGGATTTGTACTGGACTGCTGGACCTGTAGAGCAAGTGGATTTGTAGAACATAACTTATTTCCCTGAGAAGTTCTAATAAGTTGTTGCTACACGAAAATGCAAGAGTGTTGGTCATGTGAATGGATCAAAATGGCTCATGTTTCCTCCACAGGCTTTGGGTATGGGCTCTCCATGGGAAGGCTTCTGAATCGCTTTCCCGTGATCCTGGCTGTTTCTGCTCAGAAAAATATGAGGGGTTGGAGAGTGGTGTGATGAGTTCCCAGACTTTTGGGTAGGGATTTGAATGGGAAATGGAAGGACTCTGTATCATGATGTTGAATAGTTATTAATTCTGCCCAGTTTTTGTGAAGCAGGGCTGATCTAAGTTTTACATGCTTTGTTTCTGGAACAGGAACAAAGACAGATCTCCTAGAAAAACTTACAGATGAAGCAAAGAATGTAATGGCCATGGCAGACTCTGTGCTTACGAGTGTCACTGCTGACATCTGTAACGGGTGTATCCTTGTGAAACATCTGGAAGAGATTTTCCAGCATGAGAAACAGTTCATCTGTATCTGGGAGATAAGTAAGAGCACTATTCAAAGGCGGCGCTGTTGGCTTGTAGTGTTGGATTGTGTTAACCTGCTTCAGTGATTAGTAATGCGAATTGGGCGCTTCAGCAGTTAGCGGTGCTGCCCTTGTCTTTGTCCTTTATGTGGAGCTCCCAACTCCAGTTTGCTTGTCTGCATTTCACTGTGGTCTTTGTGACTCTGCAAACACAACCCTGAGTTATGGGTGCAGGGGGTGGGAAGTATCTGCCTGGTGACTACAGATGAGTTTTCTTTCAGAGCACCAGTTCAGTGAAGACAAAGAACTACTCCAGAGAGAACTGAAAGAATTGCTGCAGAGGAGGCAAGAAGAAGTAACATTTCTCAGAAAAGAGAAAAAAGCAATAGGAACCTTTCTGAGCATGTGTAGGAAGGTGCAGGCATCTGTGAAAGGTAGTGTTTTGGGGGAACAATTTGAAAGTGGCAACTCCAGAAAATACGATATTCTTTGAAAACGACTAGGCTTTGTAAACACGTTTTATTCTAAACCACAGCAAGTATGAGGAGGGGTGGAGGAAGTAAACCTAGAGCATTTGAGGGATCAAATGAGTGCTTATGCATCAAATGATATTTGGAAGGGTGCACATGCTCAATAGCATTTTGCAGCTTGGGGGATTAGATGCAGTAAACTGGAGACAGGCTGGACATCTGATCTGCCTCTGACCTCTCTCTCTCTTTTAAAGTTGATGTAGGTGAAGTGGAATTTCAACACATGGAAGATCTTTGCTTAAAAAGACTAAATACAGCTGTGAATGTGGGAAGGAGACCCCTACAGACCTACTACAGCTTAAGCCCAAAGCTGAAAGAATTTGCCCAGAAAATGCACTCTTTTAAGGATAGCCTGATCTTCCAGCAGTTCTGGGAAGAAGCTGCGCAGATGGCAGGAGAGGAGTGTGAAAGTTCAGAAGAGGAGGAGGACAGCACTTTTCCTGCATTGGACCTTCATAATGTTTTCAGCAATCTAATCTCCCCTTGTTTTGTGAGCTATGAAAGGTTGTATGATGATCTCAGATCTGGAAGTCTCACACTCGCTGAAGTTGATACAATTTTTCAGGAATTCACAAATCATCCGGAAGATATCAAAACAGAACTAAATACCATATGTGAGCTTGCACCTGGAGAAGACAGAGGCTGGGTGGGTCAGCGATTTCAGCAGATCCAGCAATACCATGAAATGCATTTAACTTTTGATGCTGCGAAGATCATTGCCAATGTCAAAGAGATTTTAAACCTCTCTGGTGACTTCAGTGTCCTGGAAAACTTGTTGGACATAGTAAGCATCCACTTCTTCTGCTCTGTACTGTCAGGGTGTTGGCTAGGAAGCTTGTGTAAATCCAAACCTTCCCTTAAGTCTGTCCTAGTCTGTCAAGAGCCGTTCCCTGTCCCAAAATGCTTATTTGAGATAAAAATTCAGCATTCAAAGTGCTTTTGTGTAGTCTTTCTTAAAAGAGAAAAGATGCTATTCCTCCGCTTGGGGTGTGGCTCTGCAGAGGGCTTTCCTTTCCCTGCTGGTTGAGTTTCCCATTTCCAGACTGAATGTTTGTTTTCACCACTTGCTTCGTAGACAGAAAAGCTTGAATCATACAAGACACAAAAGCTGGACTCCATCAGCCCTGAGCTTATGCATGCCAAGAGACTGCTGCAGGGGATGACTGTGAACCGTCGTGGGTGTCTGAGGGAGCTGGCCCAGCAGAAGGAGTTTGTCTGCTGGGTCAGAGAAGCACTGAAAGGTGTGTGCTGCTCACCCAGGAATCAGGCAGATGGTGCCAGAAGGGATACCAGTTGTGTGGGGGCAGAAGCAATGCCATATCTGTGACCCATCTGCTTTATGCCTTCACGGTGTCTGATATTGATGGTTACAAGCATCTCTTACGGGTTTCGGTGTGGAACGTGCTATGAAGTAGCATGCACATGCCACTGCGGTCTTGTGCAGCACACAGTAGCTACCCTGCCCGATAGCTGGGCTTGATCTGGAGGGTTGTAATAGCTGCTACAATTCAGTTCAGACCGGTTATTTAAGAGAACAGAGGCCATCCATTTAACAGGATTAGTTGTGTGTCTGCCAGCTCAGTTGTCTTACGTGCACAGAAGCACAAACTCTTTGTACTGCTTCTGTCCTGGCTGTGAATCTGCTGTTCGTGGCAATGTGGAGAAAAGCCAGGGCTGAGGATGAATCTCCTAGCAAAGGTGCTGGCCGGGTGGGTGGAGGAAAGTTCACAGGAGATGCTCTTCAAAGGCATTCTTTCTGCATTTTCTGTAAAAGGTGGTGATGTTGGAATTGCAAAGGAATTGCATTAAAGCTGCCTCATTTGTTGTTCATTCATGTGTTTATCTCATTTAAGATATAAACGAGCTGAAGGTATTTGTAGACTTGGCCTCCATCTCTGCTGGGGAGAATGACATGGATGTGGACCGTGTGGCATGTTTCCATGACACTGTGCATGGCTACTCTTCCCTGCTCTATGAGCTTAGGCAAGACTCAGGGTTTGAGGACTTCATGTGCTGCTTGACGAAGCTGTGGCGAGCCCTGGACAGTGATGAGAATCTTCCCAAGAAACTGGTGAGTTCTGCTGGAGCAGGTCCTCTCCGTATCCGTTTGCGTTTGTGACTTCCAAGAGTGGCTGGAAGATTGACTGCACAGAGCAAATTGCATTTGTGTGAGGATGGGACATCACAGCAGCTTTTGTTATTGGAAGAAAAATATCTTATGTTTCCGTGGCACAAAAATTCACTGCAGCACGTGTAACTGATATAGCACAGATTTCTCCAGAGAGCTGCTGAGGCTTTTAAGTGTGACATGGCTCTTGCAGAAGTTTGAATGATGACGCAAAAGAGGGAAGGCAGATGGCTGGGAACTCTGTCTTATTCGTTGCAGCAGGACATGTTTCTATAGCAAGAGGCATTGAAGCACTGTGGGTTCTGTTTGTTCAGCCTCCCATGGTGTCGGTAAAGAACAGCTGTGCAGAAATATCAGGCTGTGGCTAGTAGTCATTCCTTTCTTCCTTCCCTGTCCTTGAAACTCTTATGCCAGCCCAAGCCGTTGGGCCTGAACACAGATGTAATCCTGGAAAGAAGTGCCAAGTCAGAGCAATTAGGGCAGTGCCATGTCTTCTCTTCCTACAGCGTGCTTCAGCTCAACACTTGGAGTGGTTGAAAACAGTGAAAGAGAGTCACGGGTCTGTGGAGCTGTCATCACTGTCGCTGGCAGCTGCCATCAACAGCAGAGGAATATATGTTGTCAGAGCACCAGCTGAGGGCCAGAAGGTGAGGCTGCTTGGTTTTGCCTCCCCTCCTGCAGACAGCACTGCTGGCGTGTCAGTGACTGTCAGAAATGTGCCGTAGCTTTTCTCCCACTCTGCACAGTTCCTTTTTGGGGCTGCTGCCTCCTAAGTGCTCCCCTTGCTGGGCATATAGCACTACCTCAGGAGTAGAATCTCAGTGCACATCAGTGATAATGACTTATTCTCTGGCAGGTTTCTTTGGACAGTGTCCTGCGCTTCACCCTCCCGGGGAGTTCTGGGGATAACGAGGCATCATGGAAATACTCTCTGGCAGAGCTCCGTGAACTGCAGAACAAACTGATGCTCATGTCGGCAAAGGGGGAGCAAGGCTTGGAGGTGGAGAAGTTCTCTGAGGTCAGATTTCAAACCCAGTGGTTTACTAGTGTTGGGGCTGGGGTTGGATTTTGCCTTGAATATCAGCTTTTAAGACTGTGGTTTACAGCTGAGTTGCTGGGGATGAATGTAGCAGGCAGATAGATGTTCCTACTTCTTTGCCTCCCTGTTAAGGTGGAACTGAGCTGGAGACTGGGGAGTGGACTGGTACCCTCATCCTCTGGCTGCACTGGGGTTTCTTTGGGCCGGGAGGGTTGCTGTGCTTTCGTAGCAAGCTGGGGATTCCTTACTGGCTTCCTGGGAATACTGCTGTTAAAAAGCCACAGAGTCTTTTGTTACTATATGCGGCCTGACACACCTGGCTTGGGACCAAAGCCTTTCTTTTCATCGAAAGTTTTTCCTGTGGTTTCATGACTAGGACTTGTCTAGGTAAATCAACTTTTTTTTTTTAATCTCTCATCTGTCCTCACACAGATCTTTTCCAATGTCCAAAGACTTGCGCAAGCCTTTATAGACCTTTATTCAGCTGGAAACATACTCTTCCGCTCCTGGCTTGCTCGTGTGTATTGTTCACCCAAAAGAGACTCGTGCGTTCTTATAGACTTCTCTTTGGAACTGATCCCAGTGCTAGAAGGGCATGGAGATATGGCAGCTGTGCTCCCAGGCCTCTGCAAGACAATGGAGGGTTTCCTGGAGAGGTGGAAAAGCTTCATGTATGAAAAACGATTCCAGCATTTCTACCTGAACTACTACACTGCTGAGCAGCTGGTCTATTTGTGCACAGAACTGGGGCAGGGGACGCCCAGCCAGGAAGCCCTGATGATGCTTTCATTCTTAAAACACAACTGCACCAAGCAGGATGTCCTTAGAGCCTCCAGGAGTGAGGTGCCTCCTGGCTCAAGAAAGGCTATTTCTGACTTCCAAGTGATGCTGGATGGGGAGGATCTGACTGCACGGCTGAAGTGCATCTGGGAGTACTACATGAGCAACATGGGCTCCTTCCTTCCAAACTGCCTGGATATCGATACGCTTGGTGGGTTGCTGAAGAATCTGGCCAGCTGGGAGAGAGATCATGTCACCCGAGACTTTCCACAGGATCTTCTGTGTGTTGGTCAGCCCAACCTCATCACATGCCCTCGCTCTGAGGTGCTCACATCTGCTCTGGCTATTTACATGAACAGCCCCAACCAGCCCCTTCCCACTTTTGACGAAGTTCTCCTGTGCACCCCTCAGACCACTGCTGAGCAAGTGGGGCTCTTCCTCAGGAGGTGCCTCATTCCCTGCAGTGGAGGAGAGAAGATCTACACCATGCTGTACGCAGATGAGCTGAGTTACGATGTCAGCTGCAGAGCAGAGGAGCTGTTCCAGCGCCTGCAGCACTACAACAGTGCCTATCGCCTCATCATTCTCTGCAACTGCGAGAGGGAGCACAGCTACATCCCTTCTGTCTTCAGCCAGTACAAAGTGCACATGATACCCCAGAGGCCGTTAGCTGAAATCCAGCGATACCTTCAGCACCACTACAGAGTCGCTCAGCCTTCAAGCTCAGCTGCTTCTGTGTTCAAGGACAATATGTGTGTTGGGATTGTGTCCTCCAAAAGAGCTGGCGTGGGTAAGATGTCACATGCAAAGCGGGGTCTGCTGAGTGTTAAAAACTGGAGTGGGGTTCACCTTGCCAGGTTTTCTGCCCAAGTCATACGTATCTAGTCAAAAAGAACGATTCGGACTGTAGTCAGTGGAGCGAGGTGAAAGCTGTAAGGACAGCTCATCTTGTCCTGAGAAAAGCATCTCTACAGATGATTCATCTTGCTAATCTGACACCTGCCTCTTTCTACCCACTTACATCATTAATATAAACTAGATAGTGACTTCTGGATAAGATAGATCTGATCTCCTGAGGTTAAAATATCCCTGCAGGAAAACATATGTGAGATGGGACAGGGGTTGTAAAGCCCCCCTGGTTTTCTTGCATGGGAAACGATTGTTGGCCGTCTCTTAGTGCAAAAAGCTAGAGGGCATTAAGTAGAACTATTTGCCAGGCTGAAGAGCAAACAGAAGAAGGTGGTTCTTCAAACAGTGCTTAGTTAAACTGTGGAACCCAAAGCTTTACACAGGCTTAAAAAGTAATTAGTTGTAGTCATGGGAGAAACATCCATCATGTGCTATTAAGCACAAAGATGCCGTCTCTGACATTGGAGCTCCTGAGCTGCAAATCACTGAAAAAATACTGGGGAAGAGTTGCTGTGTGTCAGCTGCGTTCTTACCCCGTTCCTTAGCTGTTGTCCCCTGTTAGACTGGTAGTCCAGCAAGTGCTTTGGCTGTCCAGCTGTGCGTGTTTCTTCTGTAAACTCTGAGTCATCTTTAACTTCTTTGAAGTACTTCTAGTGCATGCACACAGGAGCAACATCAGAGCTTGCTTTTTCCTTACAGCAGCCATTCTTGGACTTCGATAGAGTACCACCCCATTGGAAGAGGTTGGTCTCAGAAGTGAAAGTGTGCTATGTTATTTTCCAGGGATTAGTGAGAAAATCTAAAACAGTTTTGGTAACAAATTGCATCCTTTGTCAAACCTCGGAAATCCAGGGCAGCTCTTGGGTGTTACTTGTGAATGGCTGCTGCCTTAGCTTCAGTCTGGGAAGCTGTATAAACCCCCCTTTTTTGTTGTGTTACAAACCTTTCGTACTGCTGAGGGTGAGTTTGGAGCTTCCAAAATGTTGGAAGAGACAGCTTTAGCCAGACAGCCACAACTGGGAAGTATTCGTGGAGTGAACCTGCCCCAGCCAGCTCTGGCACTACAGACAGCATGAAGGGTGTGATGGGGTGTAGCCAGTGGACACGGAACAGTCTCTCCATTCCCCGTGTTAATCTGGGGAGCAGCAGATGCAGACTACAGCCAGCTGCAACCACCAAGGCATTGGCATTGCCTGGACACTGGCAAAACTAGTTTCTACAGGATAAGACAGGAAACTTGAGGGTGCTTATACCTCTGACAACAGCCACACAGCCCTTCACCTCCCTTCCCCTGTGTTTTGACTTCAGAAACAACCACATAATAGAATAGATTCAAGTCCTAATAAAGAGTAAAGCCTTTCTCAGGCGGTGTAAGCAAAGCAAGCCGTGTGGATAACAACAGCCCTCAGCAGCCACCAATGGCTTTGATTCCAGGCTGCAGCTGCTCTAACCAGATTTAGGCTTTCTTCTGGAATGCCTTTTAGGAAGGTTCAGAGATTTTGGAGGATAGGGTGCTTAAGCATTTGACTTCCTTCTTCTATTATGACCTTAATATTATTTATTTGATATTGGCGGCTTTAATTCTTGTGATGTTTTTTGTGATAACAGGGAAATCTCTGTATGTGAAGAGGCTACACGAGAGACTGCAAGAAGAGCAGCCTGACTATACAAAACTTCTGAAAACCATCAGACTAATTGAACCAGAAGTGGATGAAGACAAAGTACTGAAATCTCTTCTGCCTTTTCTTAAGAGAAAACACCAGACAAAGCCCATGATATTCCATTTTGATATCACCTCTTCAGTGAGTACATCCCTCCCACAGCTGCCTTGTCCTAGAAGTTCTGTGTGGATCCTTGCAGAAGTTGTTTCTTTAAAGCTTTTTGTTCTTAGTAAGCCATTTCACTGAGATGTGTTTTCTAATTACTGTGTATGTAAGTAACATAAAGAACTCTACCTTGAAGGTGGTTGAACTCTGGAACGAGCTGCCCAGGGAAGCCGTAGAGTCTCCAGCCTTGGGGATATTAAAAACCTGACTGGATGTGGTCTTGGGCAACCTGCTGTAGCTGAGCCTGCTTTGAGCAGGGGGTTGGACAAGACGTCTCAAAAGATGCTTTCCACCCTTAACTGTTCTATGATCCTGTGAAGTTATGGTGAGTAAATAGAGAGGAAATGCATTTGTCTTTTCTTGTGACAGGTACAAAGTGGAATTCCAGAGTTTCTATTCAAGCTGTTGGTTTTGCAGTATCTGACAGATAATAATGGAAATATGTGGCTACGGCAGAAGTGCCATTTGTATATCATCGAAATCCTTGAGGTATCACCAGTGCCATACAAAGCAGCAAGACATGTACGTACACAGCAATACTTGATTTCCTTGAATTTCTCGGTCATTTTGCACATACGTTTGTATGTAGCTGCACATGAGTTGTAGAGACTAGAACTGTAAACGTAGCATAGGAATTCCCTGTCTGTCTGGGGTTGTACTGTGCCTCTGCGTTACAAAGTGGTGTCCCTGGTGTTGTACAAAGTGATGTTAAAACCATACAGTAAATTATACCTGGTGTGGTTTTCTTGGGTTGGTCATTTCTGAAGTCCTATTAGTCCAAGCCTCACTGGCCTCATTATAACATTTATAGGAGGCATAAAAATGCAAAATCTAATCTTCCTCATGTTACTTTGCATGTTTGAAAGTACTAGAATATTTATATGCAGCTATAAGAACAGAGTGTAGGAGTGACAGGGATAAATAACAGCTTCTTGGGTTTAGTTTTCTTTTTCTTTGAGGCAGCACTGAGAAGGGGCTGGAGGTAACAACGGACTAACGTTACAGGAAGGAGACTCTAGAAGGAAATAGGATTAATTGTTGTGATCCACTTTAAGTGGAAGAAGCGATGCACAGGGGAAAAAGTGTCATGGTTGTATAGGCTTGCTGCTGTTATTCAGTTAGGTCTGTGATTTCAGACAAGAATACTATTAAGAACAGATTAAACAAACTGAAGAAGATTAGAGCCACAGCTTTGTAATGACATACTTTCTTTTCCTCTACTCCAGATGTCAGCGAGTCAGAAGTATAATTTCTTTGATGTGTTCCCTAAAGTAACATGCAAGTCTCCCAAGGAAGTACTGGAAATGGAGACACTTGGGACCCAGTCTGGGGATGTTTCAGATCCAGGAATGGATGAGGAGGAATTTTGCAGTGAGGCTTTCCAGAGACCTTTCCAGTATCTGAAAAGATACGACCAGGGGTGCAATCTGGACACGTTCTGTTATGAAGCGCACTCTGTGGAAGGGAGCCCGGCAGAATGCCTGCAGCAGTTCCTCCTGCACTGCGGGATCACAGATCCCTCCTGGTCAGAGCTCCGAAACTTCACGTGGTTTCTCAACGTTCAGTTGAGAGACTGTGAAGCTTCTGTCTTTTGCAATCCTGACTTTGTCCGGGACACTTTGCAAGGTTTTAAAAACTTTGTCGTTGCCTTCATGATTTTAATGGCAAGAGATTTTGCAACACCCTCCCTAAACATTTCTGATGAGAGTTCAGGAAGGCAGTCCTCCAATCTGGAGAACGTTGCAGAAGAAGATCTTCTCCCTTTCCGCATTCGGAAAAAGTGGGAGTCTGAGCCTCATCCATATTTGTTTTTCAATGAAGATCGTGTGTCCATGACATTCATTGGTTTCCACTTTATGCCTAATTCCAGTGGCGGTGTTGATGCCGTTAATCCTTCGAATGACAACATTATCAAGAGAAATGTCATGACTTCACAGTTGTACAATGGCTTGTTGCTCCAAAGAGTTCCCTTCAATGTTCCGTTTGATCAGTTGCCTCGTCATGAGAAGCTAGAGAAGCTTTGCATGGTTTTGGGAATCCCTTGGGTAGTAGACCCTGATGAGACATATGAACTCACAACAGACAATGTGCTAAAAATCTTGGCTATTGAGATGCGATTCAGATGCAACATCCCAGTTGTCATCATGGGAGAAACAGGCTGTGGGAAAACAAGACTCATAAATTTTTTGTGCAAGTTACGCAGAAGCCTTGTAGAGGTAGAGAACATGAAGCTTGTAAAAGTTCATGGAGGTACTACTGCAGAGATGATTTATGCCAGGATCAAAGAAGCAGAAGCCCTTGCTAAAACCAATAAGGAGAAGCACGGGTTGGACACAGTCCTCTTTTTCGATGAAGCCAACACAACAGAGGCTGTAAGCAGCATCAAGGAAGTTCTGTGTGACCACACAGTGCAGGGGAAGCCTTTGGTCTCTCACTCTGGCTTGCAGATCATAGCAGCCTGCAACCCTTATCGTAAGCACACACCAAAGATGATCCAACGCCTGGAGTTAGCTGGATTGGGCTACCGCGTCAAAGCAGATGAGACGAAGGATAAGCTTGGATCTATTCCGCTGAGACAGCTTGTGTATCGGGTCCATGCGCTCCCACCCAGCATGATCCCACTAGTGTGGGATTTTGGGCAGCTGAACAACTTAACTGAAAAAATGTATATACAGCAGATTGTACAGAGAGTTACTGAACACGTCCCAATGACGCAGTTTGAAGCAGAGGTAATTACAGAAGTGCTTTTTGCTTCCCAGCAGTACATGAGGCAGAGGGACGACGAATGCAGCTTTGTCAGCCTGCGGGATGTGGAACGCTGCATGGAAGTTTTCAAGTGGTTTCACAAGCGCAGTAAACTACTGCTGAGAGAACTGGAGAAGTATCTTGCTGAGAAGAGACCTCTAAAGAGCACTGTTGAGAGAAACAACGTTATCTGGTCCTTGGTGCTGGCAGTTGGGGTTTGCTATCATGCATCCTTGGAAAAGAAGGAGGCGTATAGGAGTGCTATCAGCCAGGTCCTTCCAAAACCTTATGACACCCAGAAAAAGATTTTGGAAGAAATCTCCGTGATGCAGGATGTATTTCTGAATGGTGTGCACCTCCGAGATACCATAGCAAGAAACTTGGCCTTGAAAGAAAATGTCTTTATGATGGTTATCTGCATTGAGTTGAAAATCCCTCTTTTTCTTGTTGGGAAGCCTGGGAGCTCCAAATCCCTTGCGAAAACCATTGTGGCCGATGCTATGCAGGGCCAAGCAGCTCATTCAGATTTATTCAAGGACCTGAAGCAGATCCATCTAGTGTCTTTTCAGTGCAGCCCTCTCTCCACTCCAGAAGGAATCATAGGCACTTTCAAGCACTGCGCTCGATTCCAGGAAGGGAAGAACTTAGAGGAGTACGTCTCGGTCGTGGTTTTGGATGAGATTGGGCTGGCAGAAGACTCTCCCAAAATGCCCTTGAAGACTTTGCATCCACTTTTGGAAGATGGCTGCATAGATGATGTCCCCCTTCCTCACAAAAAGGTTGGCTTCATCGGGATTTCCAACTGGGCTTTGGACCCTGCTAAAATGAATCGAGGCATCTTTGTCTCCCGGGGTGACCCCAGCAAAGAAGAGCTCATAGAAAGTGCGAGGGGGATTTGTTCCTCGGCACGAGGGGCTTTGCAGAAGGTTGAACAGTATTTTTATCACTTTGCAGATGCATATGAAAATATTTGTAAGGCCCAAGACAGGGAGTTCTTTGGTCTACGTGACTACTACAGCCTCATAAAGATGTTTTTTGCCTTAGCTAAGAGTTCCAAAAGTGAGCCAACACCTCAAGACATAGCTGAAGTTGTTCTTCGTAACTTCGGTGGCAAAGATGATGTCAATGCCTTGGAAATATTCACCTCACAGTTACCAGAAAAAGGAGAAATACATGCTCGTGATATCAGTAGAATCGAGCTGGTACGACAAAACATTTACAGCAGTGGTCAGGATGGTGATTGCAGATACCTGCTTGTGTTGACTGAGAATTATGCAGCACTGCAGATCCTCCAGCAAGCTTTTTTTACTGCCCGGCAACAGCCAGAAATTATCTTTGGCTCCAGTTTCCCTAAGGACCAAGAGTATACCCAGATATGCAGGAACATCAACCGTGTGAAGGTCTGCATGGAAACTGGCCAAATGGTTGTGCTCCTCAACTTGCAAAACCTTTATGAAAGCCTCTACGATGCCCTCAATCAATACTACGTGTACCTTGCTGGCCAGAAGTATGTTGATTTGGGCCTGGGCACCCATCGGGTGAAGTGCCGGGTGCACCCAAAGTTCCGTTTGATAGTCATCGAGGAGAAAGATGTGGTATATAAGCACTTTCCCATCCCACTGATCAACCGGCTGGAAAAGCACTGCCTGGATATCAGTACTGTCCTGGACAAGGGGCAAAGAGAAACTGTGAAAGAGCTGAAGAAGTGGGTGCATGATTTCACTGCAGCCAATACGGAAGATCACTTCATAAACAAGCAGAAATACAGCCCTTCTGATGTGTTTGTGGGCTACCACTCCAATACCTGCGCCTCCGTGGTCCTGCAGACAACGGAAAGGCTGAAAGCGGTGTGTCCTCCTGGTGAACTCTTGT
Organism: Rissa tridactyla; assembly: GCF_028500815.1. Lineage (NCBI taxonomy): Eukaryota > Metazoa > Chordata > Aves > Charadriiformes > Laridae > Rissa > Rissa tridactyla. The sequence continues at coordinate 12,007,066 of NC_071480.1, forward strand.
CTCGTGTGAAGAAAGAAGCCCAGCTGGCACTGCTGAACTGTGCCACCCCGGACTCCGTCATCCGCCTCTGCAACTCAGAGCGTTTGTTTATGGCAGAGTCTCTGGCCAATATATACTTCAAACATCAGCAACACACGTCTTTTGCAGACTTCCTCCGAGCTCACGTCTGCGCTGGCTCTGGGTACCAGACGGTCTTTACAGAGGTGAGTGCCTTGCAGCGTCCTCCCCGAACCCTCCCAACCTGCACCGAGGTTTTTGGTTTATACTGCCGGGGCTGCATTGTGGCTACACCTGAGTAAACTTGATAACAGCCTTGCCACGAAGTGCCCAGATGTGCAGAGGTGGGTGTTTCGGCAGGTGTGTTACTGCATCCTGAAGAATCTCCCGCCTCCAAGTATGCATGGGGCAGTACTGGATGCTCCCTGGCAAGCGGGGGTTTTAAATCCGTTTGGGCGGCTGATGCATCTCTTTACTTTGAAAGTAGTTCTGTCTCCATGAGCATAGCCAGCAAAACAGAAGAAGTTGTCAGGAGCCTTTGAACTCTCATCTCTTTGTTTCTGCCTCTGGTCTTAAAGATACAAAAGATTTTAACCCAGCTAAGCCACAAACAGCCAGAGATCTTGTGGGCCTGTAATGGGTTTACTTTTGCCTGGTATCAAAGCTAAAGAGCTTCAGCTGAGATAGATTGGGCTGGAGAATTTCTCTCTGTCCTGCCTCACTCGGAAACAGCGTGCTTTCTCTTGGGGCTGGACTTGCTGCCCCCTGAGAGCGCTGCAGGGAAGACGCGCTCCAAGGCTTTGCGAGAAGTTTCCCAAAGCCTTGGCTGCCCCTTCTCAGCTGCCCCACTGCCTCCTCTCTGGCAGCACCAAGAGCTACCCAGTGGTGGCCCTGGGTCGGTGTAACAGCCCATGTTGACCCTTTGCCTACTGGCAGGGGCAAATAAATGGGTTTTTGGGCGCAGTCCGGCTCTGCAGCAAGCTAGCAGCATCTGGGAGCACGGACGAGTGAGTCTCTGCTGCCTTCCTGCTGTATTCCTCAGCAAAGAGCAAGCCTACGTCTTGCACTCCCAGGTCACCACCTTCTCCAGGCTTCTCACCAGTGCTGATGCTGCTTGCCTGGAGAGAGAAGTACAGGGTAAAGCGCAAAGGCCTCAAATCCTGTTCCTGCAGCAGTTTGACACAGAGTACTCGTTCCTGAAGGACATCCGGTGAGTCTGGTTTTGCATTATCCTGCTGCGAATAGGCTGTCATCTGGGGGGAAGATGGGTGGGCAGAACGTTTGGACTAACACATATGGAAAAGGGGGGCGAGGGGCCGTGCTGTGCTCAACAGTGGGCTGGCTCGGTGCAAACTGTATTAGCCGCGTTATACCGAGGTGGGGTTTTATACCATCTCTATAGGCTGGATGTTTTAATCTCCTCCTGCCTGCAGCAGCCAAAGCTGGTGTGGAGCGATGACTATTACAGTCCTTAATGTTTTGTTTTTACACTTTGTGACTTCTTTTAAATCCCCTTTCACTCTTCAGAGATTTCCTTGATGCCACGTCGGGAAATAAAGTCCTTATTATTCAGACAGACTTTGAGGATGGCTCTCAAAATGCCCAGCTCATTGCCTCAGCCAAGTAAGTCAAGTGTGAAGAGGTTCCCAGCTAGCTCTTCTGCTCGGTGACTCCTCGCAGCCGTCTGATTTATTAGTGCTGTTTTGGGGATTTCAGAATCAGGAATGTGTAATCCTTTGTTTATTCCTTAGTGGAATGAATGGAGAAGCGCTAATTGTATTTCAAGTAATAATTCATAACCCAAGTCGAAATAAACTAGGATGGGTCAAATTAGCCGGTGATCCCCTCTGAAGCGTGAGTTCTTGCCGTTGGCTGCAGAAGTCACGCGGAGCTGAGGATCAGGGCTATCCCTGGAGGCATAGCTAGAGGTGGCGGCTCAGCAGCGCCGGCTGGGAGGAAGGGGTGAGCGAGTCGCTTATGTCTGTTCAGGGGTGGGGGGGGAAATGTGCCCTCTCTTACAGAGGAAAGACACCTGTCTGTGAATGTTTGTCTGTCCTTGATCTGTCAACAGGCGTTTCCTCTTTGTTGTAGATACACCGTGGTTAATGAAATCAACAAGGTGGACCTGGGAGAAGTCTCTGTCTTTGTTTACTTTATTATGAAGCTTTCCCGGGTGGAAGGAGGATCATCCTATGTGGGATTCCACGGAGGTGGGTCTAGACATCTGTCACTCCTCGCTCTTCAACTGGCTTCAGGCAAACATATCAGAGCAACATTTCTCTTGTTCGCCTTCCTTTTTAATGCCTAAAATCTGGAATCAGTGTGTCCTGTGGGTTGTCAGAGCTGCTTCCCTTACCCACAGGGACTGCCCCTGGGGTCACTGCCTTGGAGCCCTGGTGTCCTCTGTGAGAGCACCTTGCCCTGACCACTGAGTCCTCTTTCTAGTCAGCTGGAGAGCAGCAGACAAATGTGATGCTAACTGCATCGGCATATTGTCCTCCAGGAGGCTCCCGAGTGTGTGCTGATATGTTCCGCTTTCAGCAGCGAGGTTCCCGCTGTGTGTGGGGGGGTCCTAGGAGCCTCACAGCCCTGGTAGTGTGCGTGCCCTGTCAGTCAGGGTGGTGTGCATTGGTGTGGTCAGTGAATTGCTGCTTTCCCTCTCTACATCAAGAAGCGAGAGGAAGTGAACTCTGAATGCGAACTACTAGCCCACAGGTACTGGGAGATAATTCTTGGGCAGCTCTTCTAGAAGAGCCTGCCGCAGGCATGAAGTGATTTTTTTTTTTTTTTTTTTTTTGTCCTCTGCCTTTAGGACTATGGCAGTCAGTGCATATAGACGACCTCCGCAGATCCAAGGACATGATCTCTGATATGAGTGCCCTGCAGAACCTCACTATCAGCCAGATGTTCTGTGAGGATTCAGGTAAAACCAAAGGTGAGCCGGAGGCTGGCTGTGCCAGCCAGTGGTGTTGATATGCCGGTGGGGAAAAGGGGACATGCAGTCCCAGACTTGGTGCTAGTGGAACGTTTGCCTGGTACAACATAGCTAATGATTTTCCCTGCTCAGCATCTGTTTTTTTGTGGGGGTCACCACGTGGCTACCAACTTGTATTTAGTTTGTTACCGCAACTTTGGGTCATCAGTTAAGTTAATTTGGTAGTTTTCCCTTTTTTCTTCTGACAAAAGTGTGTATTCGCACTGCTCAGCACCCAGAGTACTCTGTCTCAGCACAGGAGGCAGCAGATGCTGCATGGCAGAGACCATGACAAGGAGTCACTCCAGAGAATCTCACTCACATGAATGTAGATCTGTTCACCTAAATCCGTGGGAAGGTTAGAAAAGACTTTTTCTTTCCCATCTATTTTTTCTTTGCACTTTTTCCTTTCACCGTACTGCGTTACAGGATTCTGTTAGAGCTTAGTGCATTAGCTCTGAGTGTCACATTTCTTCCACTTCTTGCTGCATGAAGCTTGACAGCCCTACCAGCTGTAGCTGTGTTTAAAGAGGTGGATCTCAGCTACTCATGCAGGTGATAATGGATCTCTGACAGATGTTCTGCTGCTCTGGGATGCAGTTGCTAAATAAACTCTTAGCTGACTGATGCAGAAGTGTACTGCTTCTTTCTAATAAAAATTCTACACCTTAGTTGTCACTCTGCCTGTGAACGGAGAAGAACAGGAGGAAAACGAGGCGGAGGTTGAAACACCGGTGCCAGAAGCAGAGCACGATGAGGTCAGTTCAGAATATGTGTGTTTGCTTCTCAGCTCTCACTATGGCTTTCTGCTCTTTCATGCATAGGTGCAGCACACCTTTTGCCATCCCCATTCACTTGAAATTCATCAGGAATATTATTTGCATCATGAATATTAATGATCAGACACAAATTCCTTCCCCTGCAGCCCAAAGTCAGCATCATTAAAGAAGTAAACTATTCAAAGGACCCTCTAATTCCTTGGTCTCTTCATACTCTTAATTTTTAAAAATCAGTTTTAAAAGCTTCTGTTGTCTTTCTGCACCCTGAAGCTGAGAACTGTGATTGTGCGCCTGCCACTCCAGCTGTTTGTGCTTTCTGATTGCGGTGTGTGTTTTAGGCTGTGATGGAGTTGGCTGTGGACTTTGCTGCGCTGCAGCTATGTTAAAACTGTCTCATGTTCCCTTCACGGCATCAGCTGGAGGATGCCCAGGATGAGGGTGACTGCCTGTGGCTTTTGCCCCTCTAGCACCTAAGCATCTCCCAGGGAAGGCATATTTTCCCTGGTCACATCTATCATTTCCAGTTTTTTCCTGAACTGCTGAATTTTCCCCCATATGAATCTTATCTTAATACAAATGCTGTGTTGCATGCCAATTTGAAAGGGCCACAGAAGTTGCATCGTGTACTTGATAGCAAAAGAAGAACTTAGATTTGCAGCTTGAGATGAGAGGAAAACTGGGAGACAGGATGCTAGGGGCACAGGCCCTTTCTAGAGAGCACCATAATTGTTTTAAGAGGGGTGTGTTGGGGACAAGGGTGTAAAACTGAAGAGTAATGAACTTGTTTTCTCGCTGTTCCTGGGAAGGGTGAAATCCTGGAGACCACTGTGCTCCTGAGGACCTGTGTACAAAGCGCTGTGGGGATGCTACGGGACCAAAATGAAGATCTTAGTCGAAGCACAAAGCGAATTAAGATTCTCCTTGGCCTTCTGTCCAAAGAGGATGACTTGAAAGGTATGTGCTCCCCAGCGGCAGGAGGTTGTGTCGCTGAGCATCTCAGAGACCACCAAAACACTGGGGACCCAAAGGTGAGTGGTCCTTGCTGTAGCGTAGACAAGGTGGATCTCTGGGGCAATCACCCAAGTGTCTGTGTGTGTCCATGTTCCAGTCTGACGTTCCTTTAATGGCTGTAGGGCTTTTCCTGGAGTTCGGGTCGTCAGTTTTTCTCTGGCTGTGCTAGCCCTGGTGGCTGTTCTTTTTTCCAGCTGGCTGATTATTGAAACAATTGTAAAATGCTGTCCTTGGTGTGATATTTGGATCTAATGCCAATAGAAGAGAAAACACAAGTTCCCTGTCTTTTTCCTAGCCTCTTTCCTGAAGATAACAAAGGCTCGTCTCTCCAACCTTTTGAAGAAACAAGAAGAAAATTCCCTTCACCCAAAAAACTGGGTGCTTCGGGAGGCTTCCAACCTCAGTGCTCTCCAGGAAGCAGGCACCTTCAGGTGAGGACAGCAGCAATATCTTGTAACCTACGAGCTTCCAAGAAAAGTCTGCAAATGGCAACTGTGCAGCAGAGACAGCAGTTTCGTGTAATCTGAATATCTGCAGTGTTAGTCCCCATTTTGTGCTGGAAACTCTCCGAAGGCAGTTTTGTCCTCTCCTGGCTCTTGAGGGATGGTGACTTATGGCTGAATGGGCTGTACTGGGACAGGAATGCATGAATGCACGAGTGCTTTGAGTGGAACAGTGGGATTACAGGCGAGCCACAAGTGAGAGAAGTGTAGGGTGTTTTGTTGGTAGCGGTTTTTCCCCTTAAAAGCAGGATTAGGACTTTCTCACATGCAAATGTCGTCAGTTTTTCAGGACAACCACCTCCTGATTTGCTGATACCATTGCTCACCTTCCCTTTGGGTTTCTCGGTCTCTTTCTGCCCCCGAAGGCACACCTTGTGGAAGCGAGTCCAGAACGTGATCACTCCATTCCTGGCTCTCCTGATTGCTGTCATAGACAGAAATGGCAATCTGGAGCTGTTGGTCAGGCCGGCAGCTGAGTGGGTGACAAACCTGTGGATGTTCATCTTCAGTGATACAAAACTCCTGACTGTCCCTTACGGTGTGGGTAAGAACAGGTGAGCCACTGGAGAGAGCAGCAGGAGGGCTTGGCTGCCAGCACGGAGACCAGTCCAGCACTGGCTTTGAACCCACATGGGAGACTAACGCTGTTTTGGTTGCTCCCCTGTGCTGTGCTGAAGGCAGCAGGGCAGTTCTCGGTGACTTCAGAAGTCTGTTTTTTCTACTTTATCCCCAGTACTCCTGGGCTTTGCTCTCTAGCTCTTGGCATGCTCACACTTCTTACCCAGCCCTTGAAGCCCACACGTCCTGCCATTACAGCCCTTTTGCCAGGCAGCACTTACTGAGTAAGTCCTAATGCTACGCAGTTGGCAGGATGAGCTGTATTAATGAGTCCTTCAGTTCTTTCCCTTTTCCTTGTCCCCTTCTAGGGCTAATTTCTTGCTTTCTGCAGCTTCCTGCCTCTGTTGTCTGAACATGTTTCCCAGGCAAAAGCCCAGTGCGTTAACGACCTTTTAATCTCCTAGCTCTCAGCCAGAGATAATTCTGGTGCAGAACAACATGATGGTGTCTGCTGATGCTGGGAATGAGATGCCCTTCAGCTGGAGGATAAAGGAATACTTGGATGAGATGTGGTTGGAAGCTCAATACATCCAAAACACTGAAGGTGAGAGCCTGGCTCAAGACTGACAAAGAGCATCTCCATCCACCTGCCCTGTAAACTCTGGTTTGTCACTACCGTGCCTCTCCATTTCTGTGACCCAGGAGTCACCTTCAATCGCTCTGTGCTCATACGAGCCAGCGGAGCTTTGTGCAACTAGCTTGTCTTTGTGCTTCTCGCTACTAGTCTTTCTCACATATTCTGTGTCCTTGTATTCAAAACGCTGTGGAAATGCCAAGAGTTAATGACAAGGTGAGATTCCATAAATAAAACACTGGGGCCTGGGCTGAGAAGGCCTGGCCTCAAATCCCTTGTTAGTGTTCTAAATGAGGAGAGTGCTGTATGCATCAGTGATTAATTAGGTGTCAGGCTCTTTAGGATAGAAGCTATGTCAAGCCCAGCCTCTCCTAATATTCAGCTTTTCTCCGCATTCTCGTTTTCCAGACCAAGCTGAGAAGTTTGTGGATATCTTCCAGAAAACTGCACTGGGAAAATTTATCTCTGCTCTTACTGAGGACGAAAGGCAGATGCTCTTCCAGTGCTATATCAAAGACTTTATTGTCTTGACCATTGGTGTGTCTTCCCTAGAGGAGCTGCAGGTCAGTGTCTGGAACAAGAGCTGGAAACCCTTTGGATGGAGAGAAGAGTACGATGCCCATGAACATGCCCTTCCGTATCAGTCTTGCTTTCTCAGCCAAAAACCCCTCTGAGACAGACTAATAGCAAGGTAGCCACGAAGATGCATTTGGCACTGGCTGGCTGCTGGTGTCCATGGGAGCACCTGTAACAATTGACACAGCATTTAAGGCTATCTTTGTAAAGCACTGATTCTCTTCTTCCAGAGAATTTTGCCAGGACTTCCAGTACAAAATCAATTATAAAAGTTCTTTTTTAATTTTGACTCTTAACTTTTTTTCTAAACTTTCAGTGTCTGCGAGTTGCGTTCTTATCCTGCATAGAGGAATGGAAGGCAACATCTCCCAGAGGAGAGGAGACGGGGCCATACTTGCCTTGGGTCCACCTTGGATACAACCAGTTCAAGAGCCGCCTGCAGAACTTTTCCAGGATCCTGGCTGTACACCCCCGTGTAGCTCACTACCTTATTAACAAGGAAGGATATGGAATACCACACTCAGAGATGGTAGAGTCACTACCAGGCATTTTGTGATCCTCAGCCCTAGCAGAGCGCTCTGTCTTCACTGAATTAGCTAGTGTTCGGCCTTCCTTTGATTTCAGCAATGTTGAAGTGGGAAGCACAAGCTCAGGCAGGATCCTTAGTATTAGGAACAATCTGCTATGTTATCATTGGATTTAAAATAGTTTGCCCTGCTTCCTCATCAGTTAATAAGATGTGCTAATGGTCCGAGCCATGAGCATGAGAATTCCAGAGCTTAAGATAATCAAGTAGAACATCATTCAGTAGACCACGTGCTATAGCAAACCAGATTGAGAGCCCAAGGCTCGTTAATAATTCTGAAATGCAACTGTTGTGTTATTCTTACACTCGGTGTGTGTATCTAGGTTTTGGATGTGTTAGCTGCTATTGGATGTGCTGAAGAGCTGGAGAATCAAGTGGAGACAGCCCATCCAGAGACCTGGCTGCAGAAAGTGAAGAACCTTCGTATGCCCATTGAGTTTCTCTGTAAAGAGAAGGATCTGCAGAGGAGTGGGAGTCATTGTCATCAGCTGCTGAAAGAACTGGAGTATGTCCCACAGATCTGCTCACAATCTTGATCTTTTGCCTTGCTCTTAATAAGAATATTAGTACAGGCTGAAAGCTGCTCTGTTGCTGCTTTTCTCAGGTGAAGGCTTTGTAGACCTTTCCAGGTTCCTACTAGACTCAATTACATACATCAAGAACCAGTTTGGTGGTTTTTCCCTCATCTTATGTAGATTCTCCCTCTAAATCTGGCAGCATCATCCAGTGCATTCCAACTGGGTTCAGGGGTTATTTAAAACTCTCATTAGGTTCCCGGTAACCAGCAATGTCTCTCCTCTTCATCCCATGTGCATAAAGACTGTGAGAGATGGGGAACTTCACTGCATCTAAGATGGAGTCTTGTGTCTTGGAAGACAAGCCCAGAGAGCCCAGACCTTGTTTACTTTAACCGAAGTGAAGGAAGGGTAGTTAACTGTGATTTTTTTATTTTTTTTTTAATTACTTGATATAGAATTTAGAGGTGTGAGAAGGTCTTTGCGGTGGTCCTAGTTCTGCTGCAGTGCTGTCTACAGGACAGGCTCCTCTGCCATAAGCTCACTGTGTTGGTGCTGTTGTGTGCTTTGTCCTTGACAAAAAGCCAGGGCGGATAACCAACGGGCAAAGCAAGAAGGTGTGTGAGAAGTGCACAAATGCTGTAGTGATGAGCCGTGAGATGGTTAGACTGAACCTGGTGCTGCACTTCCATTCATGCTCTCAGCTCAGAATTGTACTTTTTGAAATCACGTTTTCCTTCCCACAGAGTCTGCTGGAACCGGGTTTTCTCCATGTCTCTGTTTGTAGAACACGTGTTGTTTGGCATCAACACCCTGATGCCAGAATTTGAGAATTTAGTGAAAAAATATACTTTGCTTCTTGCCAAGGTAAGCAAAGATGTGATTTTTACCTCTTCCCTGTCTGCTTCTGCTGACCATGTGAATTTTTGTCTCTGGAATTAGAGCTGAGTCATTTAGCTTTGTCCTTTTCCTTTACAGTGTTTTCAGCACGATTCAGACATGAAGACTCATCCAACTTTCGTTGCAGTGATGAAAGTACTGTGCCAATGCAAAGATGAAGTCAGCAACGGGATCTACAGGTAGTGACATTGAGACAAGTCACAGGGGCCAGTAGGAATATTGCCTATGTCGCCAGCTTATTTCTGGGCGTGAGGCAGTGCTGCATGCAACGTGATGAAAGACGAATGAAGAGCAGTAACTTCCATTTTGCTTTGCACCCTGAAGCTAAGCAGTTAGCCAACGGGCTGTACATTATCTCCTCTTGGTCTAGTTGCAGATTAACATCTTGTTAAAGACTTTTGGTAATAGAACATTGAACAATTGTGTTTGTTGCCGTTTCTGAATTACAGATACGATCTGAAGTTGTGTCCGATCTGCTTAAGAGAGCCGAAGGATCCAGTCTGCCTGCCGTGCTGCCATGTGGTCTGTCAGAAGTGCATCAGAACATGGCTAGTACCAGCACAGATGCATTGTCCATACTGCAGAGTTGCTTTGGAGGATGTTAATTTAAATGTCTCCGTGGAGCTCAGGTACTCCACCCTGCCCAAGGCGAAGCCTTGCTGTGGGGCCGGTTGTGTGAGGAAATTCTGATATGTAGAATTCAACTTCGCTGCAGTTGCCAACACAAGCAGAATGGGTGGAGGGAGCTCTGCTCCGCTCTTTCTGGAACTGGCACGGGTCCTGTCTGTTCTCTGTTTGTTGTTTCAAAAGAAGGGAGGAAGTTGCCTTGGCCCCTGTAAGAAAACTGCAGTTACAAACCCCAGTAAAGCTAAAGCACTGTCAGTGGCTGAATCGGACAAGGGAACTGCTTGTCACCTTGGATCGCTTTGTGATAGCTTAGCAAAAAACTCTGGGTAAATGTATCTGGCATCACATTGCCATTTGTGATCTTAGTTGTCAATGTGATACAGCCTTTGTAGACAATGCTACTGAAGTGTTGCGCAAATACAGCATTTTGGAAAGCAGGAAAAGTATCTCACCTTGTTGACTTTTGCCCGTGGCTGCTTTGCTTCATCCATTATTTAAGTGGTTCGGGATTTGAAGATTGTCCTAATGCTTTTTACCCTTCCCCTAGAGATGCCATAGCAAGAAATGCCCTGTTCCGGCAGAGGTGCAATAATTTCTTCATAGATGTGGTCACTACCATGTGCTTCAAGGACAATGAACCCCCTGAGGCAGAGGTGATCCAGGAGCTCCTTAATCTGCTGTTCGTTCACAGAAGCCTCCTGAAAGGTTCAGGTGAGCTCCCTTCATCCTGACACTCAGCCTCATGGAGCTGATTTTCTTGCTGCTTTCTCTCACCTGCCAAACTTGTCTTTTTCTTATCTCCACAGATCACCCTGCTATCTGCACAAAATTTCTGTCCCCGTTTAACGATGAAGTGGATGAAACTCCCATCATCTGCTCAGTAATGCTGAAGCTCCTCTTGAAGTACAGGTGAGCAGTCAGACAAGTGATGGATGTTATGCCAGGGGGTGGCTCAGCTTTGTTTTTCATGACTTCATCAAACCCTTGTTCTCCTCACTTCCATGCTGCTCATTGAATTTGAACACGTGAAATTCATCCCGTTCCTTTGTATTAGTTATGCTGCTTGGCTGGTTTGCATGTAGCTTGTGTTGAAGTATCTGACCAGTCTGTGCCAAGGTTTACCTAGCTATTCTTCACCTAAACCTGTGCTGAACATGGGTGGCTGACTAATTGATACGCTGTAGACCAGCAAAGTGATACTTCTCATCTGCAGACATTTAAGCAAGAGTGACCTTTTGTATGCTTAGACAGACCTCTCCATTCGCGCTAGCTCTTCCAGCCTCCCTTTGCAGTCAGTGCCCAGAAAGCCATTTCTCAGGTGTGACCATCTCCTGAATCAGATGCCTAAAACAGATCAGGTGACTTAAGCCCTAGAAGTGCTAATTTGGCATTGTTGGTGGTAGAAGCTAGATGACATCTTGTGAAACATGGCACAATTGCTTTTCCATCTTCCAGATGGATCCAGAGTGACCCCCACCTGTCACATGGACATAACTAGTCGTTCCGTCATGATGTAGAATGTAACTAGTAGCCGTCAGTACTGCAGTTGTGGTAAGGGGGTGTTTCTCTCTCCCGTAGCTTCAATGAAGTGAAAAATGATGTGCAAGACTACCTGTCCCGGGTAGAGCACAGCAAGATCCTAGAGAAAAACGATAAAAAAGAACTCTACTTGCTTGTTGTCAACTGCTTGGAGGTAAGAGTGCTGGGTAGGTAAGAGCTGGGCAAGAAAACTGTTGCGGGAATAAAAAAGACAAGATTAGAAAATCTGCAATTTTAGGTGTGTTTCTTGTGCGCGTGGCTAGCTGCCCAGGTAGAAAGCCCCAAAGGAAGATTATATCAAATCGCCTCATCAGAACCTGCTCTCCAGTACCTAGGCTTGCTTTCCAAAGGCTTCTTTCTCTTGGACCCCTTGGACAGGTGTGTAAGTGACAAGAGAGGCCTGATAAGACTCAAACTCCGGCCTAGGAGTGTAGCGAGCTGGGAGATTTCTAGTTGCAGCAGTCCGCTACTGGACTACTTTCTTGTATTCACAGACACTTTGTTTACAAAGCTTTAGATTATTACGCTGTTTGGATTCTTCCCTTTCCTCCCCTTACATAACTTTTAATGCTTTGGGCAACTTTAAACAAACTTGACAGCAGGGTAGAGGTTTCATTTCTTATAGTTTTCATTAAAATGGTGACCTTGTAGATAAGATCAAAATTCGTATTCTGGCTCAGGGAAAGGCAGGTAGAGCTTGGCATCTTGGAAGAGGCGACGTGTGTTTCGGTATGCCTGTGGCCACTGAGCATGCTCATAATGCTCCTGCTCAGCTACATGCCTAGCAAATACCGGGGAGAGCTTGGGCTTATCGCAGAAGGTGTTTGGTGACGTGGCAGAGATTTAGGATGAGCGCTGGAGCGATCACAGGGAGGAGCTAATGGCTTTGGGGTGGAGAGTACCTGAGAGACATGGAAGTTTAATGTGCGTACTGCAGTGAGGATGCATTGGAGATAGAAAATATCTGATTTAAGTGGTTCTGCCACTCGTGCAATATTCTGGCTCATCTTTAGGATTCCATGTGTGAAAAGTCTGAGGGGAGCCTTGGATATGAGCGTACAAACTATCTGCCTGGAGAGAGAGGCTTTCCAGAGAACTACCTCCCAAAGAACAACCAAGAAACTCCTCAGGAATCATCCGTTGAATATCTGCAGGCGGTAGCCAAGGTTCGCTTGTACCTGAGTAAGGCTGCAGAGCTACTCTTTGACTTGCATGAGCCCACAGGTAAGTCTAATTATTCTGCTATCAAATGGAAACGCTGTATGCAGAGCAAAATCACCACGGGGGAGATGGGCTGGACACAGTCGGTGCATCTGTCAACACTAGGACTTGTTTTGATGCATAGCCAAAAACCCGAGTGCATCGGCTTTCTTCTTTTCTCTTTCATTAGGAGTGTCAGTCATTATTTGTCCTCTTTGCCATGTATTAGAAGTGCTCTATAACTAGCAGCAGGGCTGTGCTGGTGACCCTCAGGGGGTAGTTACACGGCAGTTGTGCCTTTGCAGGGAGATTTATCCTCCAGAGGCTAACAATGAAATATTATTTAGGATCAACTAAATTGAACTTTAATGAATAAACAAATAAAGTATAAATGATGCTTCAGATACAGGACTGCTGTCAGGCCTGTTGTTTTATATGAATGAGAGCTCTGCACAGCTAAAAAAGATGAAGAGATACTTCCAAAAAATAAGTAAAAGAAGTTTTGAGCTGATTTGCTGACCCAATAACGGAGAACAGTGTGTGGAGAGTCTCAGATACTTACACAGTCCATGAAGCATCAATGTGCGGTACAACTAATTCCAAGGGACTTCAGCGTCCAGCCCTCGCATCGAGGACGGCAGGCTAGCGAAAGGCATCCCAGGAGATGGTTCTTGGGGAGCACCATCACCTTGGCAGCTGAGACAATGGAAGGACATTACTGAGCAAGATGGGAGAGCTCAGAGAATGAACCACCAGTAAATGGGAAAACTTGTCCTTGAAAGAAGGAAATAGAAGTAGAGTATGCCATCCTCTGTTGAAGAAATGAATCATTGTCTAAAATCTGGCTGAGGAAACACTCTAGATAAGCATCGGAGGAAGAGAGGGCTCTCAAGTTCTCCTGCGTAGTTAGTCACTACTAGTAAAAGGAGCTTGGTGTTACAGCTAGTTCCGACTGGAAAGTTTTACAAGGTAGGATGTGGTTTTGCCTTTTTTTTTTAATACTTTTTTCTCCTCCAGAGCAAGACCAGGTAGAGGAGAAGCAGCGTTACCTGGCAAATGTGAGGAGATTCTGTAGCCTCGCTAAGAACAACTGGCATCGTGTTTACCTAGTCCGGAAAATTGCTAGTCAGTACGGGATGGAATTTGCTCAGAAGCTTGTCACAGAGGCACAGTTTAACTGGGTGTTCCCAGTGGAAATTCTGCAACAGGTAAAGAAGAGGTGTCTCCTCGGAGGTGGCTCTGGTCTCCTCTTAGTCTTCAGTTTGTGCTGCTCTGGGGTGTTTCTACTGTTGCGTGGCTGTAGGGGACTCACCGCAGCAGGAGTGGTTGTGAAGGTGACATCCTCACGCGCTCTCTCTGGAGTCTGTTACGGCAGTGAGAAGCCATTTGGGTTGCCGTGCCTGCCTGCTGTCTCCTTGTGAAGGCTGAAATGCCACAGGTCTTGGGAGGAAGAGGAGACTGTGCCTTGCCCAATGGCTGGCTAACGTCCACAGAGCTCACCATGGGCTCTTCCCTTTGTAGGTGCAGAACAGCCAGTCTAATCACATCGATCGTTACCTGGCATGTGGTGAGAATTACAGAGTCCTGCGTGATGCCGTGGGGAAAGCCATGATTGAGTGTAAGACCAAGGGTCTTCTGGAGGCAGAGAAGGTAGGGCACGTTCTCGTCACCATTATCCTGTTGTGGGTTCTGGATGGCCAGTGGTTAAGCTTTATGTGTTCCTGTTGGCAGTGTCTCTTCCAGTGGAGATGCCTGGGTTGCCTTTGCCTGGAAGTTACTGTGCCTTATCCTGGCAGACACGCGTCTGCTTTACTTTCTCACCTGTGTTCTAGCATATGTAACTCTGAGGTTGTTTCTGTTGGTTGCCTCATCTTGCATCTCTCCCCTTGTAATATATCCCAGCAGTTTGTTTTACAGTAAGCAATACGGGCACCTTGCAGCCAACTGACTGGAGAGTAAGCAGATCATCCAAGAAGCTTTAAGCCCCTTCCCTGCCTGCCCATATCTGCCTAGCCTTGTGTGATTTCTCTGTAATTCTAACCTTTTTCCAAGACGTATTTTGTGTGTGAAAATCTTCAGGATTACTCATTTATGGCTTGAAGAGCCATTTTGGCACTATCCCCCATCATTTGTGGGGGGAGCTTTACCACAGACCTGCTAGGGCCCGCATATTCCAGTAACCAGCTGAAACCTTGTCAAACTCTACCTGCGACAGCTATAGCCTCTTCTGCGCCATATCATCAGTTCTTCTTTTCTAGGCATCTAGCAGCTCCCCGGCTGTACAATCTGTCCATCTGCTCCTGGCTATTTTCAGAGAGGTCACTGCCCTGTACGGAGTTAGTGATTCAAATCTTCATCCCAAAGAGCAGGTAAAATATTTCACTTTGGAAGCTCGTGACAAACCTGCTTTATTGATAAGGGTGAATGAGATTTAAATCATTGGCGGAAGAGCCTTTTGTTCTCCTGCCCCAAATAGAGTTAGGTTCTGATCAGAGCAGACTGAAAATGTCTTCAAAGCAGGGGCAACACAGCATGGGAAGCAGCTGATAGTCCTCTTCAGTCTGGTGGGCAACATCACACTGGTTTTATTTCTTTTAAATGTGTGCTTTCAGCAAAGAGATGCTATGACTAAGTTCATCCAGAACTCCCGAGTCCTGAATACTCCAGACCTGCAGCACTTTGCAGCTTCTCTTGTGATGAATTCACTGCCATCTCTGACAGTGGATCCCCAAAGCTTCAGCCACGGCGGAGCACTAGTTGAAATGGCTGTTCACACTGCAGCGGTCCTGCTGTGCGGGCAGAACCCTGTCCTGCAGCCCCTCAGGAATCTGGCATTCCGTCCGCGCGCCATGGAGGTAAAGAGAGTTGACTCGGGTGGCACTTCAGTGTGTTGCTAGTTCTTTTGTGTATCTGCTGGACCCTCTACAACCTAAGCTTTCTTAACATCAAAAGCACCAGCTTATTGTTTTAGCTGTGAATTACTGCTGTATGATTATTTCATACATTATTTCATTGGGATTAATTAGCACAAAACCAAGCTCTGGACTGGCACCTTTTCAAGGTACCTCTGCGTCCTGAGCCATATCAGGCAAATACTTTTGCAGATATTTGAGTGAGCAAGTCTGAAAGCCGTTGGCAGCTGGTGCTGCGGAGACCTGCGTGCTGTAGAGGGTAATGGCTCATGGAGCCCTAGGCTGAGTTGGGGTGGAGGGATCTGCTGCTCTATTGCTGGCTCTCCGCGGCGTAAGGAAGCATGCTGGTACGCACCAGGGTACATCAGGCCACCCCAAGAGGAATCCAGTTCAGGATGTCTAGAGTGTGCCTATGCAAGGCTTAACAATATTGACAGTTCCTAAGAGTGGATTTTTCAAAGGCAGATTTTGAAAATGTGCACGTACATCATCTGTGTGACCTCTGCTTCCAGATGTCTCTTGTTCCCCATCATGAATAAGGAGCCAGTGAGCAATTGCTACAGGAAAGAATGGATTTATATATTCATTTGTCACCTTTTCTTCCTTTTTCGTCCTTAGAGGTCTTTTCTGCCTACAATGCCAGAAGATATAATGGTCCAGGCGAGGACCTGGAAAGGAGTGGCCTCTCTGCGCTGGTACAGTAAGTGCTCCTGACTGGCTGTGAAAGAAATTGAAGGATAATCCTTGGGTTTTGAATGAAACTGTTCCAAATGTGAGGACAGACACACTCCTCTTCTCAGCATGAGTTATCCTTTGTAAATTAAGATTTGTGTGGGTAATGCACTGAAGTGCATCGAGCTTCTGTTTGGTCTCAAGTCTATAGCTGTTTGCAAAGTTTGAGTGTGCAGAAGACCTGTCCTGTTACTTCTGGCAATGTTAAAAGTGGTGTGAGCCGAAGAGGAGCACTTTGCCACTTTCCTGGCCAGCTTCCAGGTCTCTGCTTTCCGCAGCAGGATCTTATGGCAGACTAGGAATCTGGGGCTGGGAGTGCTCATGCTTACCAGCCCATTTGGTATTCAGCAGCAGAATCTTTCAAGTTTCCATTCCTTGTTCCTCAAGGAGAGAAGCACTGAAAAATTCCTTGGGTTCCCATGTGGGCCTATCGCTCCTTTGAGCTTTGGGACTGTCAGTGCTTTTGATTAGATCTTGAAGCGTATTTCTTGCTCCAAGATGATGGTCCCTATGAAAGGAAAGAACAGGGGCTTTATAAATGTCTGTCTTTATAACGCTGTCCTGTTTTTTTCTCTCTCTTGATAGCATGTCCAAATGGCCACCCCTGTGCTGTAGGAGAGGTAAGAATTTGAGATTGGTGGGGTTTTAAGCAGGTGGTATTTTCAACAATAAACTGTTTTGGTTTATTTTATTTACTGATTTTTATGTTCTATTGCACAGCAGTTCATTTTCTAAATTCTCTATATTACGAATCTCTTTGCCATCGTCATGTAAAATTTAGAATAGCTCTAGCACAGCTTATACCATAAATGTAGGAAACAAGAGAGGCAGAGGTCCGTTGCCCAGTATATGGCAGTTTACGAATTAACCAGTTACAGCTTGAATTTTTGTTTCACTTTCTTTCTCTGCTGGAGCAGCTCTTACTCTGGAGTTCAGTGTTCTCATTTTGCTTTTTGCTAGTGTGGCCGCCCCATGGAAACTAGCCGCTGTGTCGACTGTGGTGCCCAAGTTGGAGGGGAACAACATAAACCACTGCCTGGCTTTCAAGAATTACAGTATGCTTTGATTCATTAACCTTTTCAGCACTAAATGATGTGGTATTTGCCTGTCATATGCTTCCAGGGCAAAAGGTACCAACCACTTCATGCTGCTACCTGAAAGGTGGGATCCCCTGTTAGCTCGGACATGGGCCTCTGAGGGGAAGAGGCTCCGCAGTTAGGAGTGCTGGCATAACTCTGACTTGGCAGGAACTGCCTTAACATAAGATCTGGTCAAGTTGCTGGTTTAGGGTTTTTCATCTCCCTGCTCATCCAGGCCGATAACAGCGTATGTGGTTCTACGCTAACATATAGTAATAGCCAACGTTTTCTTAAATGGGTCAACACGACTGAAGAACTTCTACCAGAGCTCTGGGAACTATAGCTTGTGCTCCCTCCTCCTCGATTCTCTGGATTAGCACTTGCAGCTCTTGTGTAAGACTGTTAAAGTTACTAACTCTAACAGCAGTGGCTCCTTGTCTATCCAGCACAGAGTTGGCTGATCTTGCCAACTTTCATAGAAAACTTACTAGGAAGAGATGTCCAAGGAAGAGTAATCAGCCAGCAAAACCAAACAGATCGGCTTATTTGTGGACAAAACTTACTGGAAGTCCTCATTCCCCTGTAGCACTCTTAATTGGCAGATATTCAAAGAACTTACTTATGGGTCAAAAAGACATTACTGGATATCAAAGACAACCCTTGTGTGTTTTTTGTCAAGGCAAAAACTATATATATACTTTCCAACAGGGGTTATGAAGACAGAACTCAAACCGGACACATACTTGGAGATGCAAAACACAGAAAAACAGCGGGAGTGTCTGATCGGGCCATGTCCCCAGTTGTCTTTGTTCTGATACGCTTGCTCACGCATCTGGCAATGTTGCTGGGAGCTGCAAAAGATCCTCAGGTATCTTCCAATAATAGTTCCAAGAGGCCACATGAAATGTAGTGAAACCTTTGTATGATGTTGGTCCTTTTCATCATACTGCCAAGTAACTAGGGCAGTCTTTCAAGACACAAGACCCAAATTCACTTCCCTCATTGCCCAGGAGCGATTTTGGTTCCTTCATGCACCATTTGCACGTGTGCATATAGACATACAGCTGCCTTTATTTGTTCAAGTGGTAGAAAATCCCATAGGATGGAGTTGAGACTTTCTGGTAAGACTGTAGCTCTGCGTGCCATGCGCTTGAACTGGATGTTATTGGCTGTGCTCATTCGTCCCTTTTGTTTCTCTTTAGTCACTGCAAAAGATTATCAAGCCACCAGTGCATGACTCGGTGAGTTTCCTACAGCAGCATATTCGGCAGGATTTGGTACAGCTGACAAAAATTTTGGGGAAGAGCGTGGATGAGACTATCAACATCCTTCATCTTGTGCTCAGCAGCCTCCTCAAGGACCCCCATCATCACCGAGGCCAGTGTAAGGAAAACTACCTGCCATATCACACCTGCAAGCTAGATCAGCACTTCGAGAGCAGCAGTTATTTAGCTTCTTTGCTGATAGACTATTTCCAAGAAGCAACAGCTGAGCTGATGAGGAAGATCCAGAAATTTGAGGCTTGTTTCTTGCTGTAGGGAGTGAAGAATTTTTGACAGTTTACTTCTCTTTCCGTTGCATACATGGGGTTTGCAAGGTTTGGTGCCTGATTCTGAAAAGGAATTACTGAATAAATAACCTCATGACACATTGACAGAGCTTTCAGCTCACAAGCAGAGGTGCTCCTCAAAGCGCAGTAGCTCATCCTGTGTATAATCCATATGCTGCCCTCTAAATGACTACCAGGAAGCTATTTGGTAGCAGAGGGATAGCAGGGTACGGTTCATGGTAGAATCTGGAGTTCAAGTTGACATGAGTCATTGTGTCATAGTGGGGATTTATTATGTCATAGCCATATTTTTAGTGTGACAGCACAAATCCATATTCCATGCCCTGTTCTTCGGTCTGTCATTGATCATGGTCTGACTTTGGACAACTTGTTTAACCTTTCTGGGATTATGAATGACTTGTATAAATGTCCACATCATTCAAATGGAAGAGTGGACCACAAGTTTCTGAAAACCTGCAGTCATTGCCTGCTGGTTTGGATGACGCTCTCCAGTTAGACCAAGATACTTGTTTCGCTTCTAGGACTTCTGTAATTGCTCTTGGCTCATCATGCTAACTTGCAAGGATGTCACTTCTGGAAGCTTAGAGAATCTGTGCTTGTTTTTAACTGAAATGTTGCAGATGTAAGAGACTAAATATTCCTGTTGCAGGGCCAGTTCAATTCGATGATGTGCTCTCCACCAAGGAGAACAGAAACAAATGGGAAGAAATTGTTGCAAACACAATTATTGTTCCTGAATTGGAGGTGAGAAAATTGCTGTATAAAATTTCAGTAGTTGAGCAGTTCAAAATCCACTTATTTGGAAATCTGACCTGCTGTAATATCTGTGCTACGCTTTTCGCCCAGCTATTCCTAAAGCCAAGCCATCTGTGACACAACTACAGGTTAGCTTTAATTTGTAAGAGTCGGACAACTTTATTCTACCAGTGGAAATGAGTATCTGAGACTAGAGTTGTGCTATGAAGATTTTGTATTGTTAGAAAAGCAAAAATGTCTTAGCTCAATTAAAAGTATTTGTCCAAGTGAGCATATGAGCCCCAAATGAATCCTGTCTGCCTTTTTTTGCCCCCATATACATCATCGTACGAATGGAAGACCCGTGAGTTGGACAAGCTGGAGAACAAAGAATAACTTTATGGTATAAACAGCTGTATTGCAGTGTGTGTTTCATATGCCTTCCCTAGCAGCTCATCTTCTGCTTTGACGTATTTGTTCATCAAGCTATTAAAGAAATATACTCTAGTGGAGGCTCATCATGGCAGGACACTGCCAATTCTGATATAATTTCTCCCTTTTTTTCTTCTTTTTTTTTAAATGCAGGATTTGGATAAAAAACTTCTGAAGTTAAATAGACAAATACAAGAAGATGAGAGAATTTCTTCCAATCCAATAGTGAAAATAGTGTATGGTGACCCCGTCACTTTCCTGTCCCAGCTGCCAAAGGACAGTCACATACATCATTCCAAGATGTGGAGCTGCCGAAAGAAGATTTCAGTGGAGAACCTGGGCCACGTAGTCCAGCAAAAGAATGCCAAGGACGCTGTCCCTCTCCTTTGGAAGTTTCTGCAGAAGGTGCGTGTGACGCAGGGATGAGAGATCAGCTCGCAGAATCCCAGACTGGTTGAGGTGGGAAGGGACCTCTGGAGGTCGCCTGGTCCAACCCCCTGCTCAGGCAGGGTCACCTGGAGCCAGCTGCCCAGGAGCAAACCACCGTTCGATTATACGTTGTCTTTAGTCTCAGAACTTTCTATAATCTTGAGAAATGAACGTGTGAAATATTTTTTTTCTTTTAAACATTTGAAGAGGAATTCCACACAAGTATGCAAAACTGGTTTGTCCAAGCTCATAGGCCCCCTTTCCTCTTCCAGGAACCAGAGCTGAGGCTGGTTAAATTTTTACCGGAGATTCTGGCTCTGCAGAGAGACTTGGTGAGGCGGTTTCAGAACACCACTGATGTCAAGCACTGCTCAATCAGAGACTTCCTCAAGGAACCCCTCTCAGGTGAGAGAAGCCTTTGTCAAAACTGTAATTAGTGAAATAAAAAGCACTGGATAGTCCAGTTGAAAATGAAGGAGAAAACTTCTCTTGAGCTTGCGGTTTTAAGGCCTCATGTTTTCCTTCTAACTCCCGTCCAAATGAATTGAGACCTTACTATGGAGTTATGCTTGGGAAAAGTCCTCAGGTGGCTTTAAAGAGAATTAAGCACAGGAAGATTGTTCACAAGGGGTGGGGACTCTGCTCAGAGATAGGCAAGATAAATCCCTGGATGCGGCAATGGGTATGTTGAATTTTTAAGCTCTGCCCTAGAGTAGGGCCTGCCTAAGAGGTGGAATGGATGTCCTTCCCTTCCATTTGTGAGCAGCACACAGACATTTTGTGGCAAAGTCCTTCAATTGTATTTAAGTGCAATGACTTATGTTTTTAAATACTTATGGAGAAGTAATTAAAAGTGATGCTGAATCAGACCAAGGATCCATCCAGCCTTGCAGCCTGGGCCAATAGCAGACAACACAGAAGAATATAAACAAACAGAGCAAATGATTCAATTTGATAACATTACAAATCTGTTTAAAGCGTATTTAGTCTCTCAGTGGTGTGCTTTGAAAATTCATATATTACGGAGTTTCATGGTGTTGCCAGTAAAAGGTGTTTCGAGGGTTTGTCTTTCTGTTATTCCTCAGATGTGATGAGGGACCTATTACAGAGGAGAGTGAATGTGTTTCTGTCCGTTTGGAACAAGCTGAGACGCTCGCTGGACACCAATGGTAAGGACCCTTCTTTCCCGGCGCTGTTTTGAGAGCGATGGAGGCAGGAGCTTGCCGGCTGCCAGACAGTGCTCCTCTACTACTGCCCTTCCACGGTTCCAAGTTCCTCCCATCAGCGATACTGAGACGTAGCCTCAGTACTGGCCTTGGCCATTAAAGGTTTAAGATCTTGGTGGAAACGGAAGAATTCGTTTCCCTCTCGTAGTATTCTCACCTGAACTTGCTCTCTTTAGTGCTTACAAGTAATGGAAAGAGCGCTGCTTTTTTTCAGGTTCTATGCTTTCTCCTGACCTGGGTCGGCTCAGGAGAGGCTTGCTCATCGTGGGCTGGCTCTGGGCCACCTCAAGCAGCAGTCTTCCCTGCCTTTTCTTTCAGGGGAAATTAAGCTTCCTAAGGGCTACTGTGATGCTGACCTGACCCTGGACAGCAAGCTTGAGGTCCTTCTGCCACGTCGCCAGGGGCTGGGCCTCTGCTCCACAGCCTTAGCCAGCTATCTCATTAGTCTGCACAATGACTTTATCCACTCCGTGAACAAACACAACAAGGAAGATGACAGGTATGCTGCTATTCCAGCTAGGCTGGGGTTTTTGGGGCTCTGTTGTATTAGCTGCCACCACAATCGGCTTTCCCTGCTTCAAAAGGCTTCTTGCTTGAAATGAAGGCTGTTTTCTCTTCTGCAGGTACTTGATCAGTGCGTCAGAAGCGGCTGACCTGCACTTGATCAGTTATGAGGTTGAGAGAGACTTGATTCCTCTCATCTTGTCCAACTGCCAGTACAGCATGGAGAAGGGAGGGGAGACATTGCAGGACTTTGATCTGGAGAGGATCCAGCAGCAAGTCATCAGCAAGTTCCTGCAGGGGAAACCACTCATCACCCTAAAGGTAGGAGAAGGCAGCTAGCTATGTTTTCTGCAGACAACTTCTTGGCTGATGTTGGAGCCCTGCAGTGTCTCCTGCAGCCAGGCATGCGCTGCAGCAGGGTTAGCAATGTTAACAAAGCTTTACAGCCATGGGTTTCTCTCCTGACAGGGAATACCCACCCTCGTGTACAGGCATGATCGGAATTATGAACAGCTGTTTAACGATGTCAGGAATAAGCTGGATCAGGTGAGTTTCTGCATTGGAGGAAACAGGGCAAGCATGTGACCCCTGGCATCCCAAGAAATGTTAAGTCTGTCTTCTGTCACCTGCCTTGTTCATCTGAAGGCTTGTCCGCTAATCTCTCGGCATGCCTGGAATATGTACCAACTGGCCTTCTTTTGTCAGTCAGGATTTATGAAGGAAAGGGATATAGTTACACATTTTCAGTTTCTTAAATCTGAAGCTCTGCCATCTTCCGTGACTCTAGCAACTTGACTAGCAATAAGGAATGGCTCTAAACTAATGTTAGCAACTGCTTTGACTTCCTGGTTTTCAGAGTGCTCTCCCCAGTTCTGTGATGAACATGATCAGTGGGGAACTACAGTCTTACAGTGACGTCTGTGATGCTCTGTCTGTCACTGAAATTACCTTGGGGTTCCTGGCCATGGCTGGAGAGAATGCCGAAATGCTTCTGACGGACTACATCGAAAATGTTCTGCAGATGGGTGATCAGACAAACCCTCATGTACTGCAGGTGAGCCCTGAGAGCAAAGCTCTTATTCTTACAGGATAAACTCTGCACTGGTTTAAACTAAATCCAGCTGGTCTGATCTCCTAGCCCAGCAAAAGTTCAGCTTGAAAAGGCATGGGATAGAATTCCCTCCCCACCATATTCGGTAACAGGGGAGGAACAATTTTCTCTTCCCCTATAACCAATGTTTGGAAGGTGGGAGCATCTAATAGCTTGTGATGCTCAGCGGGTTCTTGCAAAACCCTGCAGAGAGGTCAGGAGTGGGATGTGCAGCAGGCTGAACTCTGGAGAACCGAGCTCTTCTGTCAGCACCAGGAAGGAGAATTCTCAGTTGAGTGTCAGCATAATTAGTTGCAATGCTGAAACTGAGAAAAGGCAGAACTTTCAATTACGAGTCAGCTTTCAGTGCCACTGCCTTGCCTGGTGCTGAGCAGGATTGAAAATATCCCTTCACCTCTCAAAAGTGGTGATAGGGGAAAGTTTTATCTCCTAATGATGTGTGAAAAGCGGGCTGATACTCCTGCTGATAAGAGGGCAAAGGCACTGTGCTCTCCCAAGTACGTGCGACAGTCCTATCACTTTCCCACTCTGTTTCATGATACCAAAAAGATGGATTATTGGAGGCAAAATGGGGAAGATGGAGAGAGAAGCTTATTGCAGACGGGCGTCCACACCCAGGTTAAAAGGGCTCAATGAACTCCCTGCTGAACTCTGCGCTTGGGCTCCTCTGCACTTTCAACCTGCGTCGGCTGGGCAGGGTGTGGATGGGTTCCTAAATACATCCCTTGCGTCCAGTTTCACTCCATATATGCGTTTTTCTTTCAGGCCCTTAGACGATGCCACCTAAAGCACAACATAGCCCTATGGCAACTTCTCTCTACCCACAAATCTGAGCAGCTTCTGCGCCTCAAAAGGGTAAGGCACACCGACAACTGCAGTGTCTGATCAGTTGTTTTGTTTTTTCTTCTCTAAATGAAGTTGCTCAAATGTGTATGGTTGGTTCATTTTTTATTTTTTTTTTTTCCCCTCACTGCATTTTTTTAGGATCCTTTTGTAGACGTCAGTACAGCCTACAAAGTGGAGCTCAGTCCAGAGATTGCCAAGCTCCTCAACACTTTCCTGGTCCACTCAAGGCTGGAAACCTTCCTGCAGGAGCTCCATGAAATGATCGTCTTGAAGCTGAGACGTGTCCGAGCTGTGGATGAATTCAGACCCACGTGGAGGTAACAGATTTATGCAGCCCGATCCAACCCCCGGCTGTTGTCATTAACTTAAGCTGAAAATGCATGGGATAAGCTGAAAATGCATGGGATAGGGACGGTTCCCTTGGCAAAGGGCTGCGCCGCTGGACACAGAGCACAACCCCTGTTAAGGCTGTGCAGCTAGTTTGTAGGACACGCTGCCTGTATGTCTGCATGTATAACTCCTCTTCATCTCACACGAGCTGGTTTGGGAGCACTGCTGGAATATACCAGGCGCTGCTGTAATAACGATGAACACAAAGCACTCGCACAGTCACTCAGATGGGCACAGGCACCTTTCCACACACACAGCCTGGCTCTGACCTGCAGCCTCCCATTTCTGGCTTCTTTAGCCTCTCTGTACGTCTGACTGGCTGTTTAATCCTTCTCAGTTCAAAATACGCATATTAAAACTCCATATACTTAATGTTGGTGCATTCCTACCACATGAAATATGATGTGGCATTTGTAGTTTGCCACACCCTGTTTATTAATACTACTTTTGCTCTTTGATTTCCAGCCTGAAGGAATCGCTCCTTCCTTACCTCGATGCAAAAGACTCCGAATTAGCTACGGAACTGGAGGAGACGTTCCCGGATGAGATTCTCCTCTCTCACGCCACTGCTACATGGAAAGCAGCCGCTCTCTTCAAAAGAGAGCGCAGGGAGAGCTAGAACCAGTACCTCCCCCCTCTTCCTCACGCACAGGGCCTCGCCGTGCCACACGTGCTGTGGGGGAGATTCTTGGGGTTTTTGGGTTTGTTGTTTGGGTTCCGTTTTTTTACTAACTTCAGTACTATCTTACGACGCACAGATCAGCTGCATTCCTATCATGTATCAGGATCGCGGAGAGACACAAAGCCGCACCTTTAAGTGGAGATTATTTTGAAGGCATCATAAAAAAAAACTAAAAACAAAGCGAACACCGGCAGATGAAGGATTTTTGTAAAAAGCATCATTCCCTTTATTTTATTTTTTACAATCTGCATATACTTGTAATTGAGATGCAGAAACAGACTGCTCCTCCCGCCGCTCCGGTAGCGACGAGCAGGACGGGCCCAGGGAAAAACCCCCCGGGCCCAGGGAAAAACCCCCCAGGCCCAAGGAAGCCGCTCCGTCCCCGGCCGCCGCCGCGACCCCGGGGCCGGGCCCCTCTCCCGCCCCGCCGCTGCTTCCCAATAAAACTCGTTCACTCTCTTCCCGGAACGGCCTCTCTCCGCCCGCGTTCCCGGGGGGATCGGGGAGGTGAGGCCTCCTTCCGCCGCGCCGCCATGGCGGGCCGGGCCGCGCCGCCGCCGGACGCTACGCTCCGCGCCTGGGAACGGTACCGGCGGGCGGGCTGCGCATGCGCCGGGGGTGGGGTGTGTGTGTGGGGGGGTTGTAGCCATGGCAACCGTGCGCGGCACCGGGCCGGGCCCTGCATGGCGGGGTGGGCCCGGCGGGGCTCCCCGCTTCGCCGCCCCGCTCCCTGGGCCGGCCCCTGCCCGGGGGTCCCCTTCCCTGCCCGCCGATCCCGCTTCCCTCCTGAGGAGAAGCGTGAAGCGAGGGGCCCTGCATGGTCCCATCCCCTCTCCGGAGCCAGCGGGGGTGGGGGGCGGCGGTTCCCGTGTCCCCACGAGCGACGGGGACCCTCGAGAGGATCCCCCCGCGGGGCTCGGCCCCCAGCGGTGCGGTGGGTGCTGGGCGGGATGGAGCGGGGCCGGGCGAGGCCCGGGGGCGGCCCCCCCCTCTCACCGCGCCGCCCCGCCGCAGCGAGCAGGCCCGGCTGGGAGCCGGCGTGGTGGAGGAGGACACCGAGGAGTGGCAGAGAGATCCCGGTTTCGCCGGACTGGAGAGAGTGGGAGGCGTGGATTTATCGTACATCAAAGGAGACGACAGCAGCGCCTGCGCCTCCCTGGTGGTGCTCAGCTACCCGGCCCTGGAGGTAACGGCCAGGGACCCGCCTCGCTGCCGGGGCTGTGGCCGGGAAGCGGCCTGGGGGGTTCACAGCAAACACACCCGAAGGCCGTTCTCACCGCGCCTCTGCCTCCCGGCACAGCCGGGACTCACGGCGCGGGTGTCCGGCAGAGCCGCCGGCCCTGCCTTCTGCAGGAAAGACAAACAGAGAGAAAACAGGCGTGCGGATTTAGACGTAAGCTTAGGAAGATGCGAAGCAAACTGCTCCTGATCGCTCTCATAGCATCCCCGGGAACTTAGGAGGCATTGAGGGATAGCTTCAGTATGCGTTTCAGTGAGTTGGAAAATCAGAAAATGCCGTGCTGAGGGGTAGTCCCTGGTCAGGCACAGCAGTCTGGCACCGGTTTAGGTGTCGGTTGAAAATAATCAGTCTCAGCCACTACCCAGGAGACAAAAAGGATCATTGTTACTCGGTGCCAGTCGAGAGGGAATTGAAGCGTTTGTGGCACTCAGAGAGCAGGTGTCTTGTCTGTGAGTTCTTGTTGGGAATCAACTAATAATACAGGATGTAACATATAAAAGCCTTTTCAAAACTGCCACGAATCTCACATCCCACAGTTGTTTACTTGAATTAATAAAGACGTTTGGTCTCTTTTTCAGCTTTCAAAGCAATATAAAAATTAATTACAAAACCTGTAACAAACAGAGAAATAAAGCTCAATACTGGCCACCGGGATTTTTATGAACTGAATTTCAAATCCTGCTTTGATTCTTGACTTGCCCTGCGCAAACGTTGTTTTGTCCCGTTTTACAGGGTTTCTTTTGGCCTGTCCCTGCACGGAGACGGGCGCCCTTTGATAATGCTCTGACTGGGTGAACTTTGAGGTCCCCCGCTGTGGATTTGAATAGCTGCCCTAATTTTGTTTCAAGGACTTCACTCCCGAGCAGGGAAGGGTAGGTGATGTTCAGCCCTCTTCTGTCAGCAGCCCGTTACCCACCCCCTTCTCTGAGTGGCAGACTGACGCAACCCAGTGGCCTTGCCTTTGTGGGAGAGATCCAGCAGCAGAGTGTTTTAAAAAAGATGAGGTCAGGGGACATAAACCAGAGGAGATGCCTCTGAAACAGTTAGGAAGCAAACAGCCAGGCCCTGGAGGTCGTTGTCTCTGTGCTGTCCTGCTGCTCCCAGGTGCTGTACGAGGATTGCCGGATGGTGACGGTGAGCGCCCCGTACGTGGCAGGATTCTTAGCCTTCCGAGAAGTCCCTTTCCTGGTGGAAGCTGTTCAGAGACTTCAGCAGGAGGAGCCCAGGCTCAGACCCCAGGTGTGGTGTATTTCTTTGTCCCAAGTTGAGATGTCACGGGGGTGCAGAGTGCTGCTGAAAAGTGTTCTTCCCTCCCCTGGGATGCAGTCTCCGGCTGTTTTCCACTGGTGGGGCGGAAAGTGCAGTGTCAGAGTTGTATCGATGGATCTGTCGCCCTTTCCTTAGGGACCGGGGTGCTAAGCCATGAACAGCCAGGCCTCCCTTGGCAACAGGAGTCCCATTCTTTGTGCAGCGCCAGTGGAGAGTGCTGCCAGCCGCTGAGAGCTCGTGCTGCTGGTCATTTAGTCAGGTGTAGGCAGCACTGCAGGAAGACCCTTATAGAGAGACGTAAAAGGACTGAGACAGAATTCTTCCTCACAGGGCCAGCACCACTGTTTGCCTATTTGAGCAGCTCTCAGTGTGCACGAAATAACATTTTTTTTTTTTTGCTTTTTCAGGTACTCCTCGTAGATGGGAATGGCCTGCTCCATCCCAGAGGTAGGACTTTACCGGAGAGCCCTGCTCGCCAGGGTCTCCATGCTGCAGCTTGAGATTCCTGTTCTCTGGTGCCCGGCAGTTACAGTGTCGTCGTCTTGGCAGGATTTGGTGTGGCCTGTCACCTTGGTGTCCTGACGGATCTGCCATGCATTGGAGTGGCCAAGAACCTCCTGCAGGTGGATGGCTTGGTCAGGGATGAGCTGCACAGAGAGCAGGTTAGGCCAGGCTGGGATCTTATTTCCACTCTTTAATATCCCAAGAGAATTGGGACAGCTGCATACAAGTACTTCCTAACCAGCTGACCTTGTGTGTGTTTATCCCTAGATTCGTTCCCTGCAGAGGGAAGGAGATACGTTCCCACTGACAGGCACTTCTGGGCGAGCCCTGGGCATGGTAAGCTGTGGGGAGTTTCCTATTTGCTTGGCCATCAAGTCTTCCAGCTTTGTGTAGCTGGGAGCACTGGAGGATGTTGCCTCTGCAGTGGGACTGTCTCAGTGACGTTAGTTCAGGAAGACACGGTGTGAGCAGGTGACCAGTAACACCGCTTTCCCCTTTCTGTGAGCACAGACATTTGTAGAAGGAGTCGACAGCTCAGGTGTTAGACATATTCACGTCCATGGCTATGGCATCTGAGGTGCCATGCTCCAGCACTCCTGTTAGTGAACCACAGTCAAGGAGAGGTGTCGGTTCTGTAGCAGCTTACCGAGAGGCAATATGGGAGCATCTGACTCAGAAAAGTGCTGCAGAAGTTCTGCGTCTGACTCAGAAAAGGAAGCGGGCAGGTGTAAGAAACTTCCTGCGAGTGGTGGTATTTCAACATAGTCTGCGTTAGCGAGTCTCACTGCTTCCCAGAGCAGCGTGAGGCACTTGGGGATGGGGCACAAGGGGTCCAAAAGGGCAAACAGTCCCTTTGAGGAGACACTGGGAAGTGGAAGAGGTTCAAGAAAGCTGGGAGTTGGCAAATACAGAGCCAGCATCCCACCTTCTGAAGGCAACTGGCTAGCTTATAATTCAGCTGCCGCTCTGTATTTGTTAAAATAAGCCTCTTAAGTATTTGATCTTTCTTGTTTCTGAATGCACAGGCCCTGCGTAGCAACAACAACAGCTCTAAGCCGCTTTATATCTCTGTGGGTCACAGGGTGTGCCTGGAGACAGCCGTGCGTCTAGTCAAGTCCTGCTGCAGGTACCGGATCCCGGAGCCCATCCGTCAGGTACAGAAGCTGGGGAGCTGAGGAAGGGGAAGGCAGGCCTGGAGCAGGGAAGCAGGCAGTGGAGAGGGCTGTGGGTGCCAAGCCTCTGGCGACGTTTCAGAGCCTCAGTTTGCCACCCATCTGCAGCTGACAGTCTGCAGCTGGCACCCTTCTTGCTGGCCTGTTCTCCCCGGCCTGTCGTGGTGGTGTTTACACGGTAGTTAACTGATCCTTCCTTCTTCCTTGCTTGTTCACTGACGCAGTGCCCAGAAGCACACACGGCCCTTACTGCAGACCCAGCCTGACTGATTTCTCGGTTCCACTCTGCAGGCAACTTCTCTGATGCTGATGTTTGTTAATACATAGGAGCTGGAAATGCAGTTTTCCTGGGCACTTTGAGCCTAGCACAGACTGCAGTGCTGCTCCTCTGGGCTTTTCCCTGCTACTGCACTCCGCAAGGAGCTGCAGGCTCTGAGGCGGCAGCCAGCCAGTAGGTGACAGCACTGGATCACCATCAGTGAGCCGCAGTGCCACCAAGGCTCAGCTTCAGAATAATTAAATGGCAGCAGGACTTGAGGAAAGGATCTAGAGAAATGCAAAGCCCCTGAGACTTGTGGCCTGACAAGCGCTTCCTTTCTGTCAGGGCCACCCTGCTGTTGGTGGCTCAGGCAGGTCTGACCCAGCGACTGCCCTGGGAGCAGGGCCCGTTCAGACGTCCATGTTCCTAACATTGCCCTGGAACACGCCGTTCGCGTGCTGCACCGCCGAGCTTGTCAGGTGTCTGGCCACCTTTGCTCTGCCGCTCCTCGGAGCAGCACTGACGGGATCCTGCTGAGGGCTGTTACGCAGTCTCTGCGCACAGGAGCTTCTCGTTGGTACTGCGGTGTTTTGTGAAAACAGAGTCTTGAGTCTGTAGTTATAAACCAGACAAAAATCTAACACCTTAGAGGAAAACAAACCTTGAAGTGTCCATACCAGACTGGAGTTTCTGATCTCATAAACCACTACCTGCCAGACGGGAGTAGGTTGATGGATCTTATGCAATCTCCTCCAGCAAGGGACGGAGCCTCCGCAGCGCTCTGAGCCAGCTCTGCAGTTCGGCGTGTGCAGAGGAAAGGGGAAGAGCATTCCCTTTGGAAACAAAAAGGTGTCTTGGAGCTTTTCATCACCCTCATTTCGTTTCCAGATATCTCCAGCATTTGTCTGTGTTCTGAGGCTCTTCCAGTTCTCTAACCGCGACCTTTATTTAAAGTGATGGAATGAATTGTCACTTTCCTTACAGAGAGATTAAAAATCCAAAAGGGAGTGTTTACTGTAGAGGTAGAGGGATGGCAGGAGAGGAGGATACTTAAAACTTTTCCATGGGACTTGTCCCTGTTACAGTTTCTCTCTATGGTAACTGTCACAGATCTTGACACAGGGCACTGCTGGAAGCCTCTTGAGCACCTAAAGCTGGAATTAGGAGGTAGCAGGCTGCAGAGAATCCTGTCGTGGATGACTGACTTGGCCTTGTTGCTGTGGTGTGTCCCCAGAACGAGCTTGCAGGCCTGATGAGTGATGTGCTTATGGCTTTCTTAGTGTCATGAAAGACTGCTGGATCATTAGCTCTTAGTTTGTAAGTTCTGGTAGCCCTAGAAGCATAAAGCTCTTAAGAGAGCTCAGCTGCCCATGCCTCTTGAGGCTGCAGTTATGGTTTGTATGAAAGCAGCACTGTGCTGCAGTGTGTGTAGTGCTGGGCGACTGTTGTGGGAACTCAAACCTGCTTTCCTAGAGGTATGGCTGGCCAGTCTCTGTGGGGTTTGTTGCGCTTTTTGGGCCCGCAGCAGTATCTAGGCAGTCATCAGAAACAGTTTGATTTGCATTCAGCCCACGAGGTGGTCGTGCTGCCAAAGAAACTGTGGCTGTGATGCAGGTGAGAGAAGTGATCTTTCAGAGAAAGCGGAGGGAAGTTCATTATCACCTGCAATCAGTATTTACATCCAACTTAGTCCTTCTTCCACATGTAAGTGCGAGGCTGATCTGGGAGAACTTTGCTTGCAAGGGGGTGATGTCTCTTTGCCCAGCCAGCTTGTGAGATTTTGTGGTTCTTCTGCAGAGATTTGGTCATTTGGAGCTACCCAGACAGGGACTGAGGTAGGCAGGAGCTGTCATACCAGAATAATAAGCAAAGCATTCAAGCTGAGTGGCGCTGGAACGATACCAAGCCCTCCGGAGAGCAGCTGCCCTTGCCTACTTCTGGCAGAGGTCAGAACCCCTCTCCAGTGTTTGCCCACGCTCCAATCCTGCTCAGACCCAGCATCCCCACGCACAGCGGGGAAACAGAAGCTTTTATCGCTCTCCAGCTGACAGGGATTGCACTGGGACTGATTCGCCTGCTCTGGCTGCCCCGGGTCCCTGGTTGGCTGCACACCAGCCTCCAGCTCTCTCGATGATCCTTTTAGCTCCGGCTGGCACCTTGCCCGGCTGGTTCCTGCTGGCTCAGATGTGGCTGTTGGGACAGCCTGATGTTGCTCCAGCCCACCAAGAAGGACAGAAGTAGGCCTGCCCAGAGCTGTGAATTTCTGCAGGTCACTTCATGCGAAATATTAAACACTCGCCCTTAGGAGAACTGAGAAAGAAGCCATCGTCCCTCTCCTCTGTGTGAATAGCTGCCGCTGCCCAGCAGGGAAATCAGTAGCAGATACCCTGAAACTCTGACTCCCTCCAGGTGTACCCCCTAGTGCAAGCTTGCCGTGTACACAGGGGTCACCACTGCCCCTCATAAAATAGGCAAAGCAACAATTCCACACCCCAATGCCAGCACTAGTCCCCTCTGAAAATAGAAACAATCTGTGAGGATTATTACTGGACAGTTATCCATCTTATTGATTAGCCTCTTGGTTAATACGCTGGGTTAAGCTGTGTCTCAGCACTGTGTTAGGAGTGAGGACTGGCCAGTAATTTGCCACCTAATCAAGCATTAGCTTATGTTATCAGCAGAACGTGGTTGGGGTTTTTCTTCCCTAGAAAAACGGTTTGTAGGTGTGACTCTTGCTACCTTGGTCTCCCAGTAGGGACTCTATTGAACAGCCTCCTTCCCTCGTTATAAAATACATCACGTAATCTCTTATCCTGAGGAGTGATCAAAGTTATTTGTCAGTTCGGTTATGAAACTGTCCAATTATAGAGAGAAAGGGAAAAAAAAATCTCCCAAACAAACCACCCCTTATGTAACTATTTTTCCTTCTCAAGCTCACAGAATCGTTAAGCAGTTGTGGAGCTGCGTTTCCAGCCGGCAGAGCCTCCACCCGAGACGTCTGACTAGGGATGGAGGGCGGTGGGGAGCTTCTTGAGGTACGGGAGAGGCTCTTCAGAAGCAGCACAGCGATGAGAGTGGCAAGTGCTTCAAGGACAGCCACTGGGGATGCGTTAACCCACTTTATTAGCATGACCATCATGTGCTGTGAAGTTTTTCCAGCTGGGAAGGTCACATACTGCTTTTTAAGTGGAGAGAGACACTCTGCCTTTGAGGTGGGGCACAGCAGCTGTTCCAAAATGTCACAGCAAAGCAGTGTTTTTGAGAAAGGAAGTTTCTAACAGAGAAAAAAACTTGGAGGGAATGTAAAAATCAACTCCCAGTTCTCGAAGGTGCTCAAGAGCCCAGGATCTGCATGCTTATGATACCATCCAAGAGTCTTCTGCACTGTAAAGCTGAACAGTAACACTTCTGGGGGGCAAGAACATCCAGTAAATGCCCAGCAACACTTTCTGTAGCTCTTGAGATTTCCGTTTTGGTGTTCTCCTTGCCCCACTCTGACCACATGCTGTCCTGCACTGCTGATAAGACACCACAATCTGGTTTTCTTGGTGAGCGCAGGAGGGCTCATGTCCCAGGAGACTATATCAGAAGAGGCAGGAACGGGACACTTGCATGAGGGTGGGTTTGATGAGGTTTGGTAATGGCTCCGAGATCAATTCCAAATGAGAAGGGCAGTGCACTGTGATTTTGGTAGCCTCAACATTACTCCTTTTGATTTTGGTACTGGAAAGCAGAGCCCAGAGCATGGATACGGCCCGGCGTGTAAAGTGCTCCCGCTGTCTTCCTTGGCAGCTTTGCCTTTGGACTCGTGAGGCAGGACAGTGCGAAGGGTGTGTCAGTCACTTGCCTTGCAACGGCTGCCAAGAAGCGATAGAGCCAAGGATGTGCTTGCGTCTTGTCTCTGCTTTTAGCGGGTGTTTTTACCTGCTTTAGCTGTATAGTCACCATCGCGCAGCCAGCACATCGGGCGCATAGGCAGGATGAGCCAAGCTCTTGCCTAGGGAAAAGGATATGCAGCAGACGAGTGGTGTGCTTCTCCATCTGTTGCTGCACCATACAGCTGCTGGAACAGAGGAAGGAAAGGGATGGGTACAAGAACGGGCAATGCCAGCTTCTCTCTTTTCATCCCATGTCCTGTTGAGGAGTCGCCCGCTGGATTGCTGTATTCCCAAAGTCTTCACAGCCCTCTCCGTAGTCCCGTTTTCCCTCTCAATTTACAGTTTCCTGTGGAGGGCAGAGTCCCAGGTCTCAGCTAATAGTGACCAGAAAAGCTCATCCTCTGGGAACATTGCAGTGTCACATCTATAAAGATGATCGTGGAGCGCTGTGAGCCTGGAGGCTGCAGCCCCGCACCTGCTTGCGGTGCCAGTGGGGTCCCTGTCAGCGCAGTGCTGGGACACAGCTCTGTTCCACTGAGTGTGCAGTGCAGGTTATTGCAGCAGAGTCCATGGGGCATTCTGCTGCCCTGGGATGAGTCAATAAAAAGCTCCAGTATTTCCTCACCTTTTGAGGAGGGATCTATGAGCCACTGTCCCATGCTAAATTGCTTTGCAATGCTGCAGAAACCTGCCTTCGCATCCGTATGGTTTTGGCTCTCCGACAACTTTCTGGGTGCCAGGGGACACACTTCAGCGTAGGCTGAAGGTTTTCGATAGCTTTGAGCAGAAGGGGTGAAGAAGGACCAAAGAAATAGAAGAGTGGGCAGAGCCCTGGGCTGAAGGGGAGTCATTCTTTTTGAGCTTCTTTATCTGTGAGCATTTTGCTGACACACAGGAACCCCTGAGCACTACGGAGACCTGCATGTGATCGCAGCGTGCGATCCCTTCACAGAGCGAGGGTGGCGGAGCGGCTTCTGTTGCTTCAATGGGAGCACTGGTTTGCTTTTTGGAACATCTCCTGTTGAGGGAAGGAAGACTTACCCTGCTCTCAAGTTTCTAACAAGTCTGTTCCATCTCTCATCGGTTAGTGATGAGCTATTGCCGGGGAAGGCCTGTGAAGCAGCTTAGCTGCTCGTTACATTTTCCTGCATTGCCTTTGGAGGTCCCTACCTGTGGAAGAAGTCATTTGGGTCGGTTCGAAGGACGAAAGCACTAGACCACTCTCAGGCTCCCGGGACTCCTCCAGTCCAGCTCTGCTGCCAGGGTTCACCAGAGAGGGGTTGCAGTTCTGGCGGAGAGATAAGGCACAATGGGAAAGCAGCCCATCACCTCAGCAGCTCTCCCTTTGCCAGCGAACACCTTACAAAGCCTCTGGAAATCCTCGCTGGCCTGTCACATCCCTGGACAACGAGGAGGACATCTTAGGAGCCATTCAGTGTAGGGATAAGGTGAGGGATGCCAGCTGGGTCAGTGCTTGCCGCAGGAAGGCTCACTGCGCTGCAGTGTGGGCGGGAAGCCTGTGCTCCTTCATCCTCTGGGTCCCGTAGGGACCCTTGGTGAAGGCTGGTGACACTCAGCTGCAGCCGGGATTTGCTGAGGAAGCCCAGTCTGGGTCCCACTTTGGCTGTTCATCCCGCCGTGCTTGGGGTAGGTCGGGGCTGAGCAGACATTAGGCACCAGCTGGCAGGACCTGCCTGTGCCCCGTGTCTCACCTCCCTACTCCTGTGAGAAGTAAAGGGGCAGACAGCAAGGGTTCAGCGAATGTTGTTTCTGCCTCCGAAATGGACTGTACTCCAGGATCCTCTATTTCATTTTAAGTCTTCATTCTCACAAGCAGCTTGCAGTGAGGCACAGAAACCGAACAAGGAGAGAAACATGCAGGTTCCTCTGCAACGGAGTCATACAAAAGCTATTTGTGATGTACTGACATCAGGGTGCGCAGGGGCCTACTGAGAGAACAAAGGGGAGGCACCAAGCAGGCTGCACAGTCCATTTTCACTCATTTTCCTCCTTAATTCCAGGCTGATATTAGATCGAGGGAGTATATTCGGAAGCAGCTGTGTTCACCACTGGAGGTCACGTCTTCTGGGCCAGAGAGGTAGGTGTGTGGGCAGCCCAAGCAGCTGCCTCTCCAAAGGGGATCTGCTCATGTAACGATCTTCAGTAATGGCATTAAAGGGACAGATGGGGTAACAAGGTGAGCTCAAGTGACATCAGGACATATGCTGCCTCCATAACGGGTGATTTCTGGCGATGGTAGCCATGCTACTTCACACGTTTCTTCCGCAGAGCACTGTGTCCTAGGCTGGGGAAGGTCACTGGGGATTTGGTCTGTTTCTGGCGCCTGCGATAAGCAAAGCGCTAACGCCCACAGGTGTGACACGAGGGTGAACAGAAATATCCTGTGGGGAGCTGGTTTCTGCCCGCAGAAAGCACAGGGAGGGTCAGACTCCCCCACTCTTGCATAACGTAGGCCGGCGGCCGCTCAGTCAGATGGTGTAAATCCACAGCAGGTCCACCGAGGCACAGGAGTTCCTGGTGTTGTGGCTGCGCGGCCGCTGCAGCAGAGTTCACAAGAGCGTTGTTGGGTTCCCTCAGACCCACACTAGTGCCAGGCTGGACAGGTACCGGGTGGCCCTGCCTGAGGAGCTGCTCGGGGGTGAATGAAGGACTGAAAGCCCCCTCTGCTCTGAGGGTCCTGCTGGACCAGAAGGAGTGAAGGTTGCCGGTGGCAGCAGTGACTGCCAGAGGCAGCTCCTGATGGACTCCTTAGGACGTGTGGCTGGTGCAACTCATCGTGCTCTGCTCAGCTCCTCTATTCTTTGAGTCATGCAGCCAGAAGCAAAAGAAGGGGCTTTCTCTGCTCTTGGAGCGGCAGTTGCACAGCGTGGCCAGCCCGTGGGGGTAGCCCTGTGCAGTGCCAGGCTGGGTGTCCCCGTTTGTGCTGGAGCTGCATCTCTAACACCTCAAACGCCTTCCTGCCACGGCCGATGCTGAAGCTCACACAAAGGCTAGCTAGTTTGGACGTCTGTGCAACATAAAACCCAAACTCATTCCATTTATGACCATATATCTCAAAACCTGTGTGTCTGAGCCCCTTTTAAGTGACATTGTTCGTCATCTTGGTTTCTGGTTTTCAAGTCTGTGACCCTTCCTTGTTTTTCTTCCTAGTGGAAAAAAGGAGGCTGAACTGGATGGTTAGTCTGATGCCAGAAGAAACTGCGGGGCTCCTCTTGACTGGATCCTCTCCTCCACCACGACGGTGGTTCTGTCGAGTGCGACAGCCGAGAGCCACCCCAGGGAGAGCAGCGCAAGGCCGTGTCAGTCAGGACAACGCCAGCCGCCCTGCGTGGTCCTGGTGGGCTGGCAGAGCTGCTTCTGTGCAAGGATAATGTTTAGGGCGTATTTCTCAGGGTTGATTTTTAAGCATTATAAAAATATTTGTGTAAGCAAAGGCACACTTGTAAGTTTGCAACAACTTATTTGAGTACTTGGGCAATTGCAGGAGGTGATTTACAAAGAGGTGCTGGGGCACTGCACTTAGTTATAAACAAACTTCAGAGCTGGCCTTTGGCTCCCACCACACCTCTGTGGCACAGAGACTTCCCTTCTCCTCGTTTTTGGAATGGCTTCCACCCAGTCCCTGCAGCCTGTACTCTCACAGTCACTTTGCCCGTCTCCGGGGAACAGAAGCCCGGAGGAACGCAGCTCCGGCTGGTCCTGACAGACGGGCAGAGGACGCTGTGTTTCAGGTGGGCGTCTGACTCACGAGGGAGGGGACGGAGCCAACAGTCTGCTGCGGATTTTGGAAGAGGCTCGGAGGTCTGGACTCCAGAACCTGAGAAGCTTGCTGTCTATGTGGTGTCGGTGGCTTCTGCGCGCCTGCTGCCGTGGTGGCATGCAGCAGCGACCCGGCCTCCGTGGCTGTGGGCGGGTCGTGTCTGTGCTGGGCACATGGGGCTCTTGTGTTGCTGGTCATGGTGGGAACTTGCTGGGCTTTGCCGCCGAAGCGCGATTCGGATGGAAGGGCACGATGGTACCCAGTGTGGAAGCGTGCTCCTTTGATGCCGGGGGTGTGCGTGGGATCAGAGGGGCTGCCTGGTGGGCCAGGGCACGAGGGAGCGTTTGGGTTTGTGTCTGTCGCTGGTTTTGGCAGGGGAGAGGGGTGCGGGAGGCGGTGGGCAGCCATCCCCGGCCGAGGGGACGCGAGGGCAGCACCTTTTCCCACACTGCCGCCACGCTTTCCACATCACCTGAGGTGGGGGGGTCACGGTGCAGACCAGCTCTTCCTGGAGGGAGGATCATCTCAGGGGAAAAGGGAATTGCCCATCACAGAGAATGCGGAGGGAGGATCCTCCTAATACACAAATCAGTCGGGGTGGCCGGATCCCAGGCTTGAGTTTTTGCAGTCTGAGTGGACTGGGAGCGCTCCTGTCAGGTCAGGAGGAAGCTCTCTGCGCCCAGTCCGCTTGGAGCACCACCCATCAATCAGGTTAGCCCTTTGTGAAGCCTTGCTTTGGCAGCAGAGCACAGAGCAAACCGTTGTTATCCCTGAATCAATACTGCGAGTCTCGTCCAATTTGCAGCACTAAAGCCTTTCCTCCAAAGGTGTGGGTTCCTGCTCGTATTCGGAAGGTTTTTCCTGACCATTTCTGAAGAACAACAGGAGCAGATATAGGAGTTCTTGAATGCAGCCAAAACTCTGGCATGTTGATTTAAAAAACCATGGCCGTGTAAGATTCCAGCCTGAAGGGGGAAAAAGGATGTTTTCCTGGGACGGGAGAGGGGGGCTCAGGGTCAGGGCCACTGTGGTCGGTATTAAATGCAGCCAGGCAATTTTGCATAAATTTATCTTGCAGCTTTTGTTGCCTTTTTCTGGCTGCCGTCTCGGTCTTGGTGCCGCTTTGGGTAGAGAGGGCATTCGGCCCCTTTTGCGTGTCTGTGCGGCACCTGCTGGATGGGCGGCTGGGCTGGACCCTCCGGCGCCGCGTCCTGGCACCCGGGTGGGGAAAAGGTGGGAAGCGACGAGTGTGGCTGCGCCGGGGCCTGGTGGGGAGCTTTGTTGGGCCGGTCCTTGGGAGCGTTGGAGAGGGGGACAAGGTGCTTCCCCAAAAACCCTTGCTGATTGATACCTTTTAAAAGACAAAGCCAGAAGCAGCTGCAGTTTTCAGGCCCCGAGAAGGAGCGTGCCGGCTGCGGGGCAGCCTCAAAGCTGTTCTCACAGGGGAGTTTGTTCCGTGGGTGGACAGAGGCCGGGAAGGGAAGAATGCCGCAGTGGAAGCGTGCTCCTTTGATGCTGGGGATGCGCGTGGGATCAGAGGGGCTGCCTGGCGGGCCAGGGCACGAGGGAGCGTTTGGGTTCGTGTCTGTCGCTGGTTTTGGCAGGGGAGAGGGGTGCGGGAGGCGGTGGGCAGCCATTCCCGGCCGAGGGGACGCGAGGGCAGCACCTCTTCCCACACTGCCGTGTCCCCCGTCTCAAGGGAACAGCGTGGAGACAGAGCCTCCTAAAAATCAACCTTGCGACCGCGCTGACTGCGGCTTGAGAAACCAGTGAAGCAAATGAACGCCGTGGAGCAGCCTCGCTGGCGCGGCCGCCTCCCTCGTCCACCACCTAGCCCAGCCGCTCCATTAGCCCAGCCAAAACGCTGCTTCCCAGCTCCAGGTGTGATGAGGAGGGGACCCTGGCAGTCCCCTCCTGGGATGGAGAACTATTAGCCCTGTAATTAGCAGTGGTAGCCCACTCTCCCTGCAATAGGAAACTCAATCTGGCCTAACGAGGGTGGGCTCGCTGTGCACAGCCCCCCCCCCTCCTCCTGTGCTCCCGCAAACACCCTCCATTCCCTTTCTGTCAAAACTGTTGGATTTGGGATGAGCCCTGCAGGACCCCCCTAACTGGTAAGGGCAGAGGTACTAACTGGTGAGCTCTTACCGGGAGGAATTGGTCTGGGACCATTCCCAGGAGCCACGGGACCGCTGTCAGCAGCGAGCGGTTCATCCATTCCTCGTTCCAACCACACGTGAAGCACCAGCTTCACAAAGCCACAGGGACAGGGTCTTCTACAGCCTGTCACAAGTTTAGGCACACGTGGCACGCTGAGGGCAGGGGACGGCCGTTTCGTAGATCTCCCGGGCAGAACACCAGAGAAACCCATCGGTTTTTTGGCTGACCGCCTTGGCCTGGGCTTTGCTGGCCCGGGGAGCGGTCAGCCCGCGCGGGGGTGGCACAGGGCTCGCCCACGTTCTGGGTCACACCACTCCCGCTGCAAATTTCTCTCAGGTGCTGAAGCCCCTCGTTTGGCTCAGCTGTGCCCCAGGGGGGTCTGGGGGGGATGCCCTGCTAGAAAAGGGGGGAGGTGGGACTGAAGCTCCTTCTGATCTGGCTGCGCAGCTCGAGTGGGTGAGTGGCTGCAGTTTTAAGCTCTTCTGCTGTGTTTGCGACTCTGTGCGCTCCTGCGTGGTGTTTGATCGTGAGGGGGTTGGGGTGCGCTGGTTGGTAGAGGTTCTGCAGCAGCAGACGTGAGCTGGGCTGCCTCGAGCCTGGTTTCTCACCAGGAACGTGGGGCTGCAGCTGGGCTCGGCTCTTTGTGCCAGGCTTTTGGTGCGTGCGTGGCCTGTGGGGTCACCCGGTGAGAGCCGGGGCTGGTAACGCCACAGCCGGCCTCTGCCTGCAGGGGCGAAGTGGGAAAAGCTAATGGGTTTTGTTTGTTTGTTTGCTTGGTTTTGATTAAAAAAAAAAAAAAGCATTGCTATGCGGTGCTTCCCCCAGGCGTGGCTGCTGCCACATCCCTCCGCGTGACCTGGCCTTGTCTCTGCGCTCTCCTTACTCCGAGTGCAGGTAAACTCCTGAGATCGGATGACTTTGGATTAAAGTTACCTTTGTAGGGTTTAGCTGGAGGAGGGGGGCTGCCTCGGTGGTGGGACCGTGCAGCCCTCCCTGCGGACCCCGTGGAGCTGAGGGCCCCGCTCCGCTTGGGTTTAGCGTTTGCCTGTCCCGTACGATGTGCTCTCGGCTGCCAAAACCTGGGGAGGTGGTTAAATGGACTAATCTCTGTGTTTGGTGTCTACTCGTGGCTCTCTGAACACAATAAGGGATTAACTTGGTCTTTATCTAATTGGTTTATAAACTAGGGAAGGGAAAATCGCTTTGTAATGCATGAAACCTCCCCTTAACAGAAACTCAGAGGCTGGAGCCTGAGTGTTCTTCCTGAGTAAACTCATCACATCTCTTCCTTTTTAGCTCCCTGCTTGCTGGAAATGAGCTTTTCTGGGTATTTGTTCTCCGGTTCCAACAACTTGTTGCTGACTTGTTATAAAGCCTTGCCTTTAATTATCACCGAGGATACTTTTCTCTTTAGTGTTTCTGCCTGTGAGTGTTCAGGGGTCTCTGAAGGGGGCTCGGTGGTTGGTAACTCCTCAGTGGTGCGGGTGTCCGGGCGCGGGGCCGGAGCCGGGGGAGAAGAGCAGCAGCGGTGCCTCCTGCCCGCCCCGGGGCCGGGCAGGGATGTGGCCGCGCAGGGACACCTCCCGGGTGAGGAGCAGGGGCCGCAGGCTGGGGCAGAGCTCTTCTCTAGCACTAATTGCTAAATATAAGTTATTAAGGGCTGGCAAAAATCTGGGACGCGGGTGGGAAGGAGTAATAGAATGGAGTGAAACCACAGGGGAAGAAAATGGGGAGACGAAGGCAGGAGATTGAATCCTCTCTTGTGGCTACAGCGGGGGCTCTGTAAAAAGGAGAAGGTTGTTGGGATAGTTCTTTAGCTTCTCGTGCAGTGAAATGGCGTACCGTAACACAGCCCTCGCCCCGCTGCTGTGTGCCCGCAGGACGGATTAAGGCTGACTACCTTTGATTAAACTAATCCGCCCCCTCTGCTGCCTTGTCGTTCAGCCGGTGCTGCCAGATGGGGCTGGGCTGTGGCACCGGCGTCCCCCCGCGCTGCCCCGGCTGCTCCCCAGCCCCTGTGGAGGGATGTGCCGTGCGGGTTGGGTTTCCCGACTCCCTCCCTCTCTCTGTAAGAGATGTGGCACCGAGACAGCTCTGCAAAATGATTCTTGCTGGAGTCGTGTTGGGGGTGTGGAGCATGCCTGATCCTTCCCCTGCGTGAGAACACGCTGCCGGGAGGGGATGTGCGAGTAGGAAAGCTTTAAAGAACTGCCCGTTCTTGGGAACGCTTGGATCTGCCCCTGGTGCACGGCATCTGTGTGCGGGGCACGTGGCCGGGTGGCTCTCGGAGCCGTGGCAGCGGGGAGGGGGCTGCGTGTTCCCCCCCGGGCTCCCGGCCACGGCCCCGCGGCCACCTCCTGCCTCCAGGAACCTGGTAATTAAAGCAGGAACCATTTCTTGGCTGCGCTGGTGGGGAGGCTGGAGGGAGTCACTCGCCCTGCTGAGATGCACATGTTGGAGAGCCCTTTCTGGCTGCCGTGCCTTGGGCTCATCAACAGACACAGCCTGCACGGGCTTAATTAAACCTGAGCTGCCCCATGCGGAGCCCCCTCGCCGCAGGCTGGGCTGCTGCGGGTCAGGCTCAGCCCTGCCCGCGGTTGGAGGCAGAACAAGGGCTGCTTAGGAGCTTCTCCGTGCAAACCTGGGCTGGCACAAGGAAACAAACCCATTCCCCTTCTGAACCTGGTATTGGTGCCACCCTCCCGGGGAGGAGCTTCTCACCTGCCTCCTGCGAGCTCTTACGGCCACGTGTCTTGCAGCTCTGTTTGCCCTCTGAGGATGTGAAGGGAGACAGAAGATTTGCCTTGATAATGATTGTCAAATGACAAATGATTTTTTTCTGCTACAGATTCTCCGGATCTGCTTTCGCCACGTTTTTTGTGGACACCTAGAGATCGGAAAGGAAGATCTCTGCACGTGCCTTGCTTATCTGGGCTCCCCTGATAAGGGAGAGAAGGCGCTTTAGGCTGCGAGTCTGTTTCCTCTCTGGTGGTTGAGGGAGTCCAGATGAGTAACTCGGTCACAGGCGTCTAAAGCTGGGTGAGATGAATCCCCACCTCCGTGTCTGGAGCTTGTGGCAGTCTGGATGCTGCCTGTGCAGTTTGCATTGCAAGGGCTGAGCTCTGGTGACTCAGGGTTTGTATTTTGGGACGCTCACGCTGAGGACGGGGAAAGTGGTTTTGTTGGGATTTCCCCCCCTCTTGGCCCCCCCCAGTTCTCATTTCTCTTCCCTTCTGACTTGTGCTGGTCATGTGGATTTAGGGGGGGCTGTTTCCCCCATGTTTCCCCCAAACCGTGTCCATCTGCAGACTGGTGGCATCAAGCCACCATCTGGGCGCGATGTCACCCCCAGGCTGCAGCTGAGCTTCCCCTCCCATGTGCCCAGTGCGTTTGGCTTGCCAAGCGCTGGCCGGGGCATCTGTGTGCCATTGGCTCTATCCCTTCTGCTCTGGCCAGAGCAGGGAGGCCGTTCCCCAGCTTTGGGCCCCAATTTCTGGCTGTAAACAGGCATTTTTAGTGTTGGTCCTCTCTGGGACAGCTGAGCCTCATCAGGGCGTCCAGAAGCCTCTTGTGCCTTGGCTGCGCTGGTGGGTGCGTGCAGAGAGCGCCCGCGCGTGCCGAGGGCACTGGTGAGGTTGGGGAGCATCGCTGGGCCCTTGCGCTTGTCTCCTTTAGTCCCATAAATAGTTTTCCACCCCAACCTCTCTTCCCTTTGTTGGTCTCGGTTCATCCTCTCTCATGCTGATGCAGACGCCTCTTGCCGGAGTCCTGCCAGCCCCCGGCTTTATTTTAGGGCCATATTAATTAAAAGCAAACGAGTGGAATTTCTCGTGACATCCAAATTAATAGCAAATGAGATAATTATGAGCTGCGTCGTTAGGGTGATGGAGCAGCTTGTCCAGGGCTCAGCCCAGGAAAAGGCAGCAGGTCTGCGGTGCTCGCACAGATCTCTCCGTTCTGGAGGCGGGGGCTGCCTCTGAGCCGCGCCGTGGCCGTGCCCCCCGCCCGGGGAGGCGACTGGGGAGGGCGAGAGGAGGCAGGGGATGTGCCACGCTCTCCGCTTGGGCAGATGAGAGTGAAGACCTGATTTCTTTGTGCCACCTGCTCCTCTAGACCCGGGGCCAGCAGTGTCTGCCCGCCTGGAGGGGCTGAGGGGGGCTGTGACCCCAGCAGCCGCAGCTCTGCCGGGCTCGGGACCACGGGCTGCCCCGCGCCGGGGGGGTCGGAAGGGGCTGGGGGATGCGAGAAGGTGCCCACTCCATCTCTTGGGCTACTGGCTGGATTTATGAGGGGCCAAAGAGCCGTGGCTGCTGAGCAGACGCGGCAGCGAGCCTCCTCCCGCGGCGCCCGGGCTCGAGGAGGAGGAGGATGTGGTGGCCAAGGAGAAGGTGAATGGGGCTGGCCGCTCTCCTGGGGGTGCAGCCCCCGGGGCCTGCGCACGGGTGCTCTGCGGGTCCCCGCACCTGCCGGCTCCCGTCTGTGAGGGCACGCTCGGAGCGCTTCTGTCCCTGCTCTGATCAGCTTTAAAAACACAAAATAAAGGCCGTAAAATCAGCCTGTAATTAATTCTTGGGTTAGTTCCCAACTCAAGGGCTTGATGCAGAATGTTTCCTTAGGAACGTGGT
The DNA here is from genome assembly GCF_028500815.1 of Rissa tridactyla. Lineage (NCBI taxonomy): Eukaryota > Metazoa > Chordata > Aves > Charadriiformes > Laridae > Rissa > Rissa tridactyla. Next base: position 12,051,001 of record NC_071480.1, read on the forward strand.
TTTTCTTGCTTTTCTTGGACTCGCTGCTTGGCTTGTTGTACCCCTGCCTGCAAACCCCCAGCTGTTCACACTCCACTGCTGGTGCTTGTGAGCCGGTGCATCGATTTATTTCTTCTTCTTCTTTTTTTTTTTTTTTTAAAATGTTATATTTATTGAGGGCTCCTGAGAACCTTGTGCACGGGAGGCCCCCGGTGAAGGCAGGGACTCCTGCCTCGCGCCCTGCTGACGTGGGTGGCTCTGCCGGGGGTGGGGGATGGACCAGCATCTCCCGGCTGATGTTTTGGCTGGAGCCGTTTCTCCCGTGTGGTGGCAGCTCCCGTTTGAGCACGGATCGGGAGGATGTGATTTACCAGGCCAGTGGCACGTCTGGAGGGAGGGCTGCGTGCCCGCCATGCCGGGCATGGGAAGGAGATGAAAGGGAAGAGAGGTGTTGCTGCGAGCCAGCCCGGCTCCCGTGTCCTCGCTTGAAAGAGAAATGTCCGTCTTCTTCACGAAAAGCATTAGTGCCCGCTAATAAAATACCAGACAAATTCTTAAGAGAGCGTCTAGGATCTGAAAGCCTGTGATAAATCTGGTGGCTTTGTAACTTGCTGAAAACTACGGTGGGTAGCAATGTGATTAAAGCTCTCTGATTAACACACAAACCTTGTTTGTAATGAGCAGGATTGGGAGGGTTTGGGAAATCCAGCTGGCATATAACAAGGTTTCTCCAGCAAATTACTCGGATATCAATTAGTTTGCTAGGTAAATGTCGCTTGGTTTCTCTTTGTTTGCAGTAAACCGGTATCCAATTAATTTGATGTGGTTATTGCTTGTGACTGGCACCACTGCGGCCACAGCGGGGGCAGGCAGGGAAGGGGCAGGCGGCCCAGGGGGGTCCCAATCCCTCAGGGACAATACCACAGCCTCTCCCGGGCGCTCCCGCTGAGCAGAGTCCCCCCCACAGCCCAGGGGGGGCACCGGGGGTCGAAGCCCCACGGTCAGGCTGCTCTGTGAAGCCGACCCTACAGCCGGCCGGAGCCTCCCCTCTCCTTCCGACTGAGGGCGGATAAATTTCATTTTGCTGAAAATAGCCTCCCCCCGCCGTGCTGTTTGCTGTTCTCCTGCCTCCTTCCCCGGGATCTGCCAAGATCTGCGCTTGGACCGTGTGGCTGCGGCGCCTGGAGCAAGGGAAGCCACCGAGGATGGAAAAGCTGCTCCTTAAATCGCCCAAGCGGTTGGGTAAAGGAGGGCAGAGCCGCTGCCGGAGCGCGTGGGGGATGATGCCCCCGGTCCAGCCCTGGGGAAGGGTCCTGGATGTCGGGCGTGCGATGGCGCTGCGGGGTGGCCGGGGCTAAGGAAGGGCCGAGGCTGCAGCATCAGGGCTGGGGACTCACTCGCAGCCGGGGGGGCCAAGCGCAGCGCAGAGGGGCTGTGGGCACACCCGGCTCCAGGGAGCAATCCTGCCGCAGGAGAGAGCCCGGAGAGCAGCCAGGATCCCCGGGCATCCCTGGGGATTCGGCACCCCCGGGGTGAGCCGTGAGAGCTGGATGCTGGTGCCGGGGGCTCCTCTCCCAGCCCTGGATGCCTCCACAGAGTTCGTGAATATTAACGGCACCAACATATGGGTGATCTGGGGAGGCAGAAGAAAGCGTTGCCAATTGTGAAGCACAACCCGTCCCAAATCTAACACAGGCACAATGACACAACCCGGTCTGTGGGCGTAGGATGGTGCTGGGGGGAGGCTGGAGAGGAGGCTGGTGTGACCTGGGGCTGGGCATGGGGGCTCTGGGCTCCGCTGGGGAGACGGGGTCCCGCTCCCGTCTTGGGAGGGCAGGTCGAGGGAGGTGATTCTCCCCGTCTACTCCATTCTGGTGAGACCCCACCTGGAGTCCTGTGTCCAATTCTGGAGCCCCTGCTACAAGAAAGGTACGGACGTGCTGGAACGTGTCCAGAGAAGGGCCCCGAGGATGATCAGAGGGCTGGAGCACCTCTCCTATGAGGACAGACTGAGAGAGTTGGGGTTGTTCAGTCTGGAGAAAAGAAGGCTCCGAGGAGACCTTATCGTGGCCTACCAGTATCTTAAGGGGGCCTACAGGAAAGCTGGGGAGGGACTTTTTAGGATGTTGGGTAACGGTAGGACTAGAGGGAATGGATTAAAACTAGAGACGGGTCGATTCAGACTGGACGTTAAGAAGAAGTTCTTCACCATGAGGGTGGTGAGCCCCTGGCCCAGGTTGCCCAGAGAGGTGGTGGAAGCCCCATCCCTGGAGGGGTTCAAGGCCAGGCTGGACGGGGCTCTGAGCAACCTGATCTAGTGGGAGGTGTCCCTGCCCAGGGCAGGGGGGTTGGAACTGGATGATCTTTAAGGTCCCTTCCAACCCTGACAATTCTATGATAAATCAGCACAGCTCGGTTCCCTTGGGGGGGGTTTGCCCACCCCGGGGGTGGGGTGGGCAGGAGGGTGTGCGGGTGTCTGGGGGGAGGCTGCCGCTCCCCGGCTTTTGCAAGCACCGAGTCAGCGGCGTGACGGAGCCCCGCGTCCCTCCTCTCCCTTCCCTGGCAGGAGGGGGCTCGTGGGGCGATCCAGGCCTTGGCATCCCTCCTCCTCTCCCCGCCAGCCGGGGCTCGGGGTGTGGGGGCGGGGGGCAGCCGCTGGCGTGGGGCTGCCCTGTGGCATCTCCGACTCGTGCGTGAGCATCCCGCGGGATGATGAACGTTAAAATCCGCTGCAGGCTATGGCTGACCTGATTCCCAGGGGGGCTGTGGAGCTTCGTCATCTGTTGCTTGCAGCCTGGGCGCAGATGGGCTGATGAGGGGGGGGTGTTAAGTGTGGGAGAGGGTGTGTGGGGACCCCCACCCTGTGCTGCCCTGGTACCCCCAGCCCCGGGCGGCGCGGGGACCCGCGCCGCCCGGGGCTGGGGGTACCAGGGCAGCACAGGGTGGGCTGTGACCCCCATCGCGATGTCCATCCCTCCATGGGATGAGCCTCCTGCCCCCCACGTTAGGACAAACAAGAGATTCGGGGGGGTTAGGGGGGGTGGTGGGGAGGGGGGAAGGTCCAGCTCAGCTTCGCTCCCCGCAGATTTCTGCGAAGCGGAAAACAAATGCTAATTACGCCGCGTAATTAGCGAGATGCCGCATCTATTTTTAATCAGCTTTGGAAGACAGATTCTTCCTTCCGCTCACCGGCGGCCCCTCCTGTGGCGGAGCGGTGCTTTGCTTTGGGGGACCCTCCGGTGGGAAATCGGTTGCTCTTCCCCTCTCCCGCGCCCTTGGGATGGGGCTGGGATCCCTCCTGGGATGCCCAACCAGAGGAGCATCCCCTCCTTTCCCACCCCACCCCCCCAAAAAAAAAAAACTTCTTGGCTCCCCCTGAGATGCCAGCCCCTCCGTGAGGGATGGATGGAGAGGGAGGAGGAAACCAGCTCAGCTCTGTCAAGGTGCCGTTCGGCAGCAGCTGGGAAAATCGCAGGAGGAGGAGGAGGAGCACGGGAAAAGGTTGCAAAAATATTCTGAGAAGGCGAGACTTTGGGGGCGGGGGGTGGGGGCAGCCCCGCTTTCCCAGCAGCTCCCTGCCCCCCGGCGTGGGTGGGATGGGGTCTCCCCGCTGCTGGGGGCTGCCCGGTGTCAGCCCCGGCTGAGGAAGGGTCGCTTCAGAGAGCTGCAGGGTGCAAAAAGACAACTTTGCATCTCTCTGCTGAACGTTTCAGAGCCAAGTGCCATTTACAGTGGATATTTACATCCGCGGCGGGGGCCGGGGTGGGGGGGTTCCTGCTCCTGCAGGTTGTGACACACGTGGCCTAAAGCCATGTGTGAGAGGGTGGGATGTTCGCGGGACCCCCGGAGAGCAGAGCTCTGCAGCAGCTCAGAAAGATTCAGAATTAATCAGGATTCTTCCAAAATTGCTCTAAAGCTAAGCCTTGGGGTGGGATGCTGCGGGGCTGGCAGGGAGCAGCTGCTGCGAAGGACCGATCCTTCAGCGGGAATGGGGGCTCATCCCTCCCCGGGGACCCCGGCGTGCCAACAGCATGGCTCGGGGGACGGGGAGACTTTACCTGTCTCCAGCCAACGCCACGTTTGCTCTCCCAGCGCCTTTTGGGTGGAGGCAGCTTCATACTGGGCAAGGGGTGTCCTGTGGTGTCCCGCTGGGGTGGGTCCCAACCCGGGGTGTTCGGTGCGACATCCCCGTGTGGGTTGTGGCTACGGCAGCGCAGAGACGGGCAGGAGCTCGCAGCCCGAGCCTTTGGAGACCCTGGGGAGGTTTCGCAGCCTGGCCGAGGTCTGAGCCGCCGTGGCCTTTCCCGGAGCCGTGGCCGGCTCGCTCAGGAGGTCTCAGAGCTGCTGTCTTAGGGCAGACTTTTCATGTTACGGATTTATTACTTCTGTTGTAGGAACAGTCTCTGTGAGGTCCTGGAAAAAGAAGATGCCTGGCCAGAGGCTTGTCTCGCTGTGCTAAACAGATTTCACGCTCCTCCAGCCCCGCGGCGCAGGAAGGACGGGCCGGGGCTGTGCTCTGTGCCCACGGGCACCAGCCGGGGCATCTCTGGCTCCGCTTCAGCAGGGCCCTGGCCAGGTCTGGTTGGGTTTCCCGGGGGGGAGGAAGGGCTCAAGGAAGCTGCCCCTGGAAAGGGTGCCGGGGCAGTGCCGCAGCCGCGCTGCAGAGGTGTGGGGAGATGGTGCTCTGCCAGCGAGGGCTCCTGAGTGGCATTTAAGGGACGCTCTGTCACAGCCGTGACTCACGCCGGTGACCGGAACGGTCTGTTGGCCTTGACTTTGTGCCCGGGGTCGTGTCCAGCCGCCTGCAGTGACCCAGCCGGTCCCCGCGCTCCCGCAGCAGCAGCTCGGCTGTGGCAGCCGCAGCCCTGGGTGCCCTGCGGCGCCGGGGCCCTGCTCCCCCTCCTGCCCTCTCGCTGCAGGGGGGGACACCGATGCTTTCCCTCCCCGAGTCGGGAAATCCCCCCGGCTCTGCCCGGTGCCCCGAAGCGCAGTGTTTGGCTGCCTGCCTCCCCGCGCTCTTCCTCCTGCCATGCCTCGCCGAGCAGCCTGCCGGTCGCTTGCTGGGGGCCAGGTCCCCAGGGGAGCCCCGGGCCAGTGTTCGGCAGCCCCCGCCGCAGCGGGGAGCCTGTGCGGGCGGCCGCCCCGGTGCTCAGCGCCGGCTGGGCTCCTCGGCCCCGTGCTCGTTGCTCGGGGCGTTCGCGTGCGGGTTGGAGCTGCTGCCTGAGCCCCCAGCGCTGCAGGGCTCCCCGGCCCTGGGGAGGACGATGCCAGCTCTCCAGACCCCACCCGGCAGCCGTGCTGGGGAGGGGGAGGATGCTTCAGCCTGTACGCCCCTCTCTTTCCCCACCCCATCGCCTCCAATTTTTGTGAAATGAAGATAAAGAGCGTTTTCTGTAGGCGTGTGCCGACGTGTCTGTCGTTTCCCTGAGACAGCCCTGCCCGTGCTGGGAGCCGAGCCCCCCGCGCTGCTCCTGGGGGCTGTGCCGGCTGCGCAGCGCTCCGTGGCTCATGCGTGTTTACTCTGAGTCTCATGGAGCCACGTGCTCCTGGCATGCCGGCGCGGGCCAGGCGTACGGCATGACACGCTCGCTACTAATTAATCTAACTGCATGTTATTAAGTGCCTTTGGCGCTGCATAATAAAGATGCTCTGGGATGTTTCTGGACCCGGCGCTGCAGCTCTGCTCGCAGGTGGCCGGTCCCCTCTGGGGGATGCGTGTCCCGGGGCCCTCCCGCGCAGGGCAGGGATGCGGGAGAGGCCGTCTCGGGACATGTTGTCTCTCTGGTTTTCGTGGGTGTTTTTGCTATAAAATACAGCCAGTTTAATTTTTCATCTAGCCCATCACCTCCTCTCACCTCTGGCAAGCCCTTGGTGGAGCTGAGCTGTGCCGAGGGGTGGGGAGAAAAGGATGGGCAGCGGGGTGCGAAATGCCTGCGCGTGAGAGTGGTTTCTCTTCCATGTGAGTTGCTGGCGAGAAGTCGGATCAGAGCTGTAAATCCCAGCTGTATCCTGCCCTTAAGAACTCTCCCTCGCCCCCGTCAATATTTCTGAGCCATCTCCCGAGGCGTGGGGCCTGTCCTCACGCAGCCCAAGATCTCCATCTGCTCCGCCGCTCTAAAAGCCTCCCGGATTTAGTGCACCCGGCGCTGGTGCGGGTAACGCTCTCCCTTATCCCTGTGCTTGCAGGGGATGCTGGGCTGGCTGTCACCGGCAGTTTCTGGTTGCAGGGCGCGGTGTCAGGATCGGTGCGTTTTATTGATGGGTTCGTGTTGCTCATCTCCTCTCGCAGGATCCTCCCTCCCTGCCCGCCGCCGGGGCTGCCATTGCTGCAGTGGCAGCAGCGCTGGGACGCGCAGGTCGCACGCCTGGAGCTGCCGCTGTGCGCGGAGTGGGACGGGCAGGGACGGCCCTGGGGCTGCTCTGCCCCCTCCTCACTGCCCGAAGTGGCCGTACGCAGCGGGGCAGGCGCGGGGGGGTGGTGGCCCGATGCCCATGTGGGGCTGAGAGGCAGATCGAGGGCCCCCTGGCAGCCTCGGGGAGCCTGGGAGGTGATGAGCCGGGAGGTTTGTTGCCCCTCTCCTGACGCAGGATCTCGGCTCCTCCAGCTCCAGCCCCCTCGAGCAGCATCGGCAGCCTCCCACCCGCTCTGCCCCTGCGTCCCGCCGCCGCGGGGAGCGAGACAGCCCCGCTTTAATCGTTGCAATGTTTGCCAGCTACCAGCAGAAAAAACATATATGCCCGTTAGTGTAATTTTGGGTTTGTTTTTTTATTGCAGTTTAAATTGTAGTGCAGCACAAGCCTCCAGCTGAGGGTACCGCTTCCCTCTCCTGCGGTAGCGGGTGGGCTCTGTAGCTTTATCTCGGCGCCTGGGGTGGCTGAGTGAAGCCGAGAAGATGGTTGTCGCCATGGGCAGGGCCCTGCTCGGAGCCGGGGCAGGGCCAGGTGGGCTGGCGGTGGCTGAGAACAATCCAGGAGCTGCCACCCGTTCCCTGGGTAAAAATAGCATTCCCCTTGCAAAGATGTAGGCTGTTCCCAGTGACACGAAACCAAGCAGCCTGTCCTTGGAGCAGCTGGTTTTCGGGGGCGGGGGGGAAGGGGATGGTGTCTGCGTCGCCGGAGAGGGCTGAGCTCCACTCCGGGGCTGGGGAGGAGAGCGGAGCTGCCTGGGGAAGGCGTTTCTGGCTGGAGCTCTGCAACGCTGATGCCTTTGTAAGGCTGTCAAGATGCCGGTCTAAATCAGCTCTGCACCTGGGGAGGATCTGGGGCATCGTGGAGTGGGGAAACTCTTGGTTGCACCGTTCACTTCAGCACCCCTTCTGTGTCCTCTGGCATCGCGCCCCGGCTTTAATTCCTGTGCCTGTGCTGCTCCCCATCCTGCCCACCTCCAGCCTTGGCAGCCCATCTGCGCCTCCTCTCTAATCACCTGCAGGAGTGACTGATGAGCGGCATCTTACACCCAGCCTGTCCCCCGCGGGGCTCTGTAAATCGCCCTAAAACGGTTTTGATGTCATCATTTTACCTCTTGCCCCAAGGAGGATTCCTGACGCTGACCATCCTCTGCCAAGGGTACCCGGCGCTCGTAATTCTGCATCTGCTTCTGCCCGTGGCTGGTGGACAGAAAACAGGCCGGGTCCCCAAACCTGCAGTTTGGCTTGAGGCATCCCCCGTCTCTCCCTCGCCCGGTTCGCCGTCGGCTGTGTGGTTATGTGTGGTTGTGACTCGTGTGGTTACGTACTCGTATGGTTACTCGTATGCTGAAATACATAACCATACTTGGCTGTCTGGGTATGACTCGAGAGATGCCTCAAAGGCCCTGGAGCAGTCGCAGGAGCAAACCCTCCCAAGGAAAAGAGGCTTTTTGAGGGTGGCAGGTGCCAGGTGAATCACAGAATCGTCATGGTTGGAAGGGACCTTTGAGATCATCGGGTCCAACCATACACACACCAAAAAACCAAAAAAAAACCCAAAAAAATAACCAACCAAAAAAAAAACCAAACCACAACAAACAACCTACAATCTCTGCTACTAGAGCATGCCCTGAAGTGCCAAAGCTACACGTTTCTTAAATACCTCTAGGGATGGTGACTCAACCACCTCCTCCCTGAAGGAGAGGGACACCCTGGGGTGGCTGTTCCCTGTCAGAGGGAGATGCAGGAGGTGGTGGGACGGCTCAGGGATGCCGTTAGCAGAGGCTGCAGTTGGCTGTAGCTGATGCTCAGGAAGATGCAGCACAAGCGGCCGTGGGAGCCTCCCCCCCGGCCCCCGCCAGCCCCGGAGCTGAGCCCCACAGGGCACAAGCAGCCAGAGCTCTGCGTCCCTCCGGGCTGTGTCACCGCGTCCTTGCTCTTAGGGAGGAAGGAAGGGGAGTGCTGGTGTCCCCAGGGGCTGCGTGGTGCCCGAGGCAGCAGCGCTGAATGGGACCCAGACAGCTGCCCTTCCCAGCTGCGACGGGATGGGGGGAGTCACGGGTGCGGGGAATTGTTTCTGGCTGGTTATAAGGAGTAAATCATGGTTTTCCTGCTTGTATCCGACACTGAAAGCAGTGTATCTGCCAAGTCTGTTCTGCAGCAGGTGCGCAACAAGGGGGAATTTGTAGCAATTACTCGGGAACAGCACACGCCGCCGCGCCGCCAGGTCCTCGTGTCCGTGACGCAGGGGTGGCCTCCAGCCACGCGCCCCAGCGTCACCCCCGCGCTCCGATGCATCCTCTACAGCGACGCTTTCCAGGAACGGGCTCCGGAGTCCAGCCCCGCTTCCCCGGGGACAAGCGAGATGCCCTGAGCGTGGCTCCTGCCGCACCGGGAACGTTCGCTGCAGGGAGCCGACGGGCATCGGGCACTGCGGGGTGTCACTGTCCCCGCCAGCGCGGCAGGGGCGGCCCGAGGGAGCTGAGCTGCCAGCCTGCGTCTTGGGGGGAAAAAAAACATAATCAATTTGTATGACGGGGTTGCATAAACTTGGGAAAGATGTGGTCTAACGCTCCAGGAGGAAAAGGGGGGGCGGCTGAGCAGGCACCGAGGGGATCCAGGCAGAAATTCCTGCTTTAGGCAGGCAAAACCCTCCCATGCAGAAAATTGGGCTCCCAAGCATTGGCAGCTCAGGGAACCGACACATTGAAAAGACCCCGGTGTCTTTCTTCACTCTTTATTGTGTAAAAATAAAGTCAACAATTCATGTAATCTCGGCAATAAAATGGAAAAAGCATGAGTTTCAGTAGAAACAGTGCATTTTCAGAACTGCTGATGCGGACTGGACGCGTCGTATATCGTAACCCATTCAAAACCCAAAGGAGACAGAGCAAGTAATAGGAAAAATGTACAGCTTTGGTTAGCAAAATAATGACAAATTAAGATACATTTATTCTCTTCCCCTACTATACACTATATACATTGTGTTGACATCACACCCTTTTTTTTTTTTTTTGGCAAATCTGACGCACCTGGGACTGGAGGTTAAACCTTTTCTGTGGTCTTGTTGTTCTCAGCAGGTTGTGCTTCTCGCTGTGCTGACGGGAGCAGGTTCTTAGGAGGAACTTAAAGTAACTCACCACCTTTTTCTCTCTCTCTCTTTTTTTTTTTTTTTTTTTTTTTTTTTTTTTGTAAAAAGAGCACGGTTTAAAATCTGCTGCCCTGAGCCACAGTTCGCAGGAAGGTCTCTCGTTGCGGGGGGGTGTCGCTGCCTGTGCTGCTCTCCGGCTGGGCGCTGGCTCCCCGGAGCGACGGTGGCCGGGCCAGCTCGGTGCCGCTGGCCCGGGGCGGCCGTGGCCTTGCCCGGCTCCCTGCGGGCTCCTCCGCTCTGCGCGTCTCTTTGCCACATCTTTGGAGTTGGTCGGGGAGGCTCTGGAGCCCTGTGTGAATTCTCTGCCTCGTCCCCCACTGCCACCCAGGGCGGCCCTCGGGGGGTCAGTGGGGGGGGCTGGGGGGTGATTTCGGCAATCTGTAGTACAAACCAGGAGTTTAGAAAAGGAAACCATACAAAATGCATCTATTATTTCAAAATACGCTTCTTTATCTCTTTTTTTCCTGCAGAATCTCAAAGTACTTTTTTTTTTTTTCCTCAGGGAGCACTGCTTAATTCTATATTTTTTTTTATCTTCATAAAAATACCCTTTTTTTTTTATTGGTAATAAACTTCCCTTTACAGTAAGAGAAACAACATAGTGTATTATCAAAAGCAGAAAGGCTTCAGACTTTTCAGTGGTAGCTAAACTTCCAGGGGACGGTAAAGGCTATTTTTCACCAGCTACGGCGCGTAGGAGGCCTCGGGGGGCTGCAGACGGGGGCGGGGGGGCCGGGGGGACGTACCTGAGTGCGGCAGGTTGGGGAGCGGGGCCGGCGGGGGGGGGGGTGCCCGTCCGGGGGGGCCCGTCCCAGTGCCCGCCGCAGCCCGGGGCTATGGCTGTGGTGCTCGGGATCGGCGCCGGCCGGGGAAGCGGGGGTTCCCTTACCCGGGGGTGGGGGTGTGTGGGGTGTGGGAACGGGAGGTCACCCCCCTCCTCAGAGCCCCAGGGGTGCAACCGGGGAGGGGATGTTGCAACCCTCCCCCGGCTCCGGGGGCACCATCCTCCCAGGGGGGCTTCAGGCCGGAGGGAGAGGAGCCCCGGGGGGGGCTCTGGTCTGGGCACCGGTGCCCAGGGAAAGTGGGGCCACCCCGGGGTAGGGGGGAAAGGCGGCAAAGCGGGGGCTGGGCCCAGGGGGGGGACAGCAGAGGCCGGGGGGGGTGCAGCCACGCCAGGCCAAGGCACGCAGGCGTTGAAGGACATTGGCAAGACAGAAACCGGAGGGTCGTGGGGCTCTGGGGGCAGCCCCCACTCCTCAGGACAAGACGGGTGGCTTCGTTCTCGGTTGTTGTTTTGCGCAAAAAAAAAAAAAAAGAGGAGAAAAAAAAAAAAAAAGAAAGAAAAGAACACGATGAGAAGGTTTCTCTCGCTTGTCCGTGGCCCTAGTTGAGCTGGCGACAGGCCTCGAAAGTCCACTTGGTGGCCCCGCCATAGATGTCAATGTTGGCCTCTGCCCAGGCGATGACGTTGCCGGCAAGCGCGCGGGTGCTGCAGGTGGCCAGGCTGTACACCTCCCCGGGGCTCAGCTTCCTGTCCCACACGTTGAAGTGGGCCAGCTCCCCCACGAAGGCCTGTGTGGCGTCAAACCCACCGCCCAGTGTGTCCTGCGAAGGAGCCACCGTCACTGGGGGCACACAGCTGGGCTGCCGCGTCCCACCCCGGGAGCGTCCAGCCCCTTGGGGGCACCCAGCCAAGCAGGGACCCCCACGCCTGCCCTCCCCCCCGAGCCCTTACCTGCTCTTGGCCCAGGACCAGGACCCCCTGGGGCTTGATGGGGTGGTAGGGCGCCAGGTTCTCGCCGCTGCCCGTCTGCGTGCCGTCCTGGTAGGCTTCCCACACGCCATCCCGTGTGGTCCAGGTGACGCAGATGTGGTGCCACTTGCCATCGTTGATGACAAAGGGCAGTTTGGCCACCTGCAGGTGGTGGGTCAGGGTGGTGGGCACTGTGGTCCCCCATGCTGCCCCCCAGCTGGTGCCCCCTCCCCGCCCCACGCCCTCCCCGCTCCCCAGGGCTGTACCTTGTCGTTGATGAGGATCTCCATGGGGTTGTTGCCCCACTCAATGAGCACCAGCTCGTTAGCCTGCCCAGGCACGGCGTAGGAAAAGGGGGTGCCCATGCCGGGGGAGGCGTTGGACTTGATCCACATGCAGATGCTGAAGGCGTACATCTCGGGCAGGCTCTTCTTCACCTTGGCGTACATGTAGTTGGTGCGCAGCGGGAAGGTGAGCTGGAACCTGTCCGGGGGCCGGTTGTCCTTCTGGCCTGCGGGGGCGCGGTGGGCTCTGTCCGGACCCCCTCTCTGCCCACTTTGGGGGTGTCCGTCCCCCCCACCCCCCCCACCCCGTTACATAACGGGCCTTGGGATGGCAGCGAGAAGCAAATCCCTTCGGCGCTGCCCGGCTCCCTAATCCCCGGCACGGGGCAGCGCCCGCAGCATCCCCGGCTCCTGCCGCCGAGCCCGCGGGCACCGTCCGGCTGCAGCGGGGGGCAAGGGACCGCTCCACGGGTGACGGATAGGACGGAGCACCCGGCCGGGGCGGCTCAGCGTCCCCCCGGCGAGAACGGGGCGCTGGGGCGGGCACGGGGGAGCTCCGGGACGGCGGGGGGGTGGTGGGGGAGGCTGGCGGGGGTGTCCCGCGGGCAGCGCCCGGTACCTTTCTCCAGGTCGGTGATGCGCTGGTGCAGCGACGTGAGGGTGCTCTCGATCTTGCCGCGCTCCTCGGACTCGTTCTTGGGGTTGAACTTGCCCTCCTCCAGGCTGTTCACCCGGGACAGCACCTGCTTCTCCAGGTCGTCGATTTTGTTCTGCAGGATGTCCTTCAGGTTGTTGGTCTGGCCGGAGGAGTTCATCCTGCTGAACTGCTGCAGGGGGCGAGCGGAGGAGCGGGACGGTCACCGCCCGACCCGCCGCCGGGCTCCGGCTGCTCCGGGGGCGGCGGGAAGGGAGTGCGGGGGGGGAATGTCCCGTACCTCCAGGTTCTCCAGCCGGGTCTTGAGGGACTGCAGCGTCTGTCCCAGCTGGCTGAGGGTCTCGGTGGCGGGTGCCCGCGACAGGTCGCCCATGGTGTTCTTGGAGAAGCCGCTTTTCCTGCCGGTCCCGCCGCCCTTGGGCTCGCCGGGCAGCCCCTCCAGCACGCTCTGGCTCTCGCAGCGGCCCAGCTTGGCCGTCAGCTCCCGGATGGTCTCCTTCTGGTTCATGATGGTCTCCTTCTGCTGCAGCACCGTCTCCCGCAGCTGCAGCACCGTGCTCTTCAGCTCCTCGGCGGAACCGCCGCCCGGGGCGGTGGCGGCGCACATGTCCCCGTCCAGCGGCACCGAAGTGCAGATGAACCGCGTCTGCCCGAAGCCCTGCCCGCGGCCGCGCAGCCACAGCAGCGACAGCAGCAGGAGGAGGCGGCTGCCGGGGGCCCCCGCCGCCATCGCTCCACCGCCCGCCCCGGCCCGGCGCCGCCGCTCTCCGCCGGGCCCACTGCGGCACGCGGCCCCTCTTATAGCGCCCGGGCGGGGCCGCGCGCCCTGACGTCACGGCGCGTGGAATCCCGGCCGCGCCGCGGGGGGGGGGGGGGCGTGAGGGTGTGCGGGGAGGGGGGGATACACACGGGTGCGTGTACGCGCGTGTCTGGGGGGCGCGGGAGGGGAGGGGGCGAGTGTGGGAGCGATCGTGCGCCGTCGTGAACCCCATCGAGGGGGGTGCTACAGCGAGCGGCTGCGGGGGGCGTGTGGGTGCGTGTGCGGGGGGTGCATGCGTGTGGGTGGGGTGTGCGGGTGCGTGTGCGGGGTGTGCGGAGGGTGCGTGCGGGTGCGGGGGGTGTACATGCGGGTGCGGGGGGGGTGTATGTGTGCCGCGGTGCGTGTGCGCGCGGGGCCGCGCAGGGAAGGGTCCGCCCCGCGCCCTCCGCAGGTCCGTGTCCGTGGGGGCGCCGTGTGCGGCCCGTCCCCGCGGGCTCCCGGCGCGGGGGGCGGGAGCGGTGCCGGTTCCCCGCACGGACAGGGCTGTTCCCGGCAGCGCGGCAAAGCGCCTTCTCCCCCCACCGCCGTCCCCGGGGCACCCCCGGTCGTGCCCCCCACCCCCGCCCCGCGTCGCCCCGAGCAAGGCAGCCCCGCGGCGCGGGGAGGGGGGAGCAGCCCGGGGCGCTCCGTGGGGTGGGCTGTGGGGCAGCGCGGGGCTCGGGGCTCTGCCCCCCGGCCCGGCATCCGTGCAGCCGAGCGGCGGTGGGCACAGCGCCGGTGTGGGCACAGGACAGCAACTGCTGCCGTTCTTATTCCTTCTTAATCGGGGAAAAAAACATCCCCGGGTAATATCAGGACCTGTCCTTGATGGAAACGGTTCGTGGCCAACAGAATTGCTGCTTTTCTCATCTTCAGCACTTCAGCCAAGGCCGATTCCTCTTCAGTCCCCGAGAAGCGAGCGTGTGGCTTCTCCCCGCCGTTGTTCCCAGGCTTCCCTTGCCCAAGAGCACGGGCAGGACCCTCCCGGCCCCGCGGCCCCCGCTGCCTGAGACTCTCCTACCTGTTGGGTTTAGCCTTGTCTTCTCTCCGTGGTATCGTATCGTGCTAGGGAATACCTACACTGCTGAGAGGTTTAGCTTGCCTGGGTAAATATGCTTCTGATTATACCGTAGGTGAATTTGGTCCTCTCAGCTCAGTTCACCGCCTGCTCTACCCACCCTGCACTGCAGCAGTCCATATGGCTGGAGCATTTACATAATGCCAAGTTATCCTGTGAAATACGAAGCAATTAATTTTGATTAGTTAAGTGGGTCAGTAAAATACAAAGGCTTTCAGTCCATGGATCCGCGAAAGATGAAGCACTGCCACTCCATGGTCCTTTCCCCCTTTTATCTCCCCTCTGATGCGGGCGACGAGCCCTCGCCAGGGGCTGGAGCACGCTGAGCTGCTCACAGCAGGACCTGTGACTGTGTGACTCAGTTTGATGCCTTTTCTGCTGCAGGTGTTTATCCAGCCCCAAGAGTTTTATGACACACTACCTTGGCATAGAGCGTTTCCTTCCCAAAGGTGTCTCAGCTGCCTTTGGGAGGCCCCTTTCCTCATCCAGCCGTGCTCTGCAGGTTACCGTTAAAGCAGAATTTCATGGTCAAACCCAGAGTCTTGGGGTTGTCATCAGGCAGAGCAGAAGGGGGATGGCAGGGCTGGCAAAAACACCAGTTCTCCGCCATGGCTGGGCATGGCCATTGATGCCCAGCCCAGGGAAGCTGGGGTGGCGCTGGGACAAAAGTGGCCAAGAAGTGTGGAGATGTGCCAGCTTGCCCAGCTCTCCTGCAGCACCTTCGCTGGGATCCGCTGGTGCTTTTGTCCCTGTCTCCCATCAAACCCGCCCCAGCGCTTATGGGGGCTGCAGAGACTTGTTATTTGTAGCCTTCCTGAGGCTTCTGTTTTTTCCTGCTGATCCTGCCCCCGTGCAGCAGTTCAGAGCCCCCGAAGCCCGCGAGGAGCTCAACCTGCGTGCTGTATGCTTTGCTTCTGGGAATTCTGGGGGGAAATCTGCATTTCCACTAGGTTCTGCACTTCTGGCTTTATTGCCCTGGTTACTTTTCCTCCTGTGCCGTATAGCATTTGGAATGCTATGAATGGAGCAGAGGGGAGTTAAGGAGGGGGACAGGCAGGATGTGTTTTACTGGGCAAACCAGTTTCCTTTCTGTGCTGGTTTGGTTTTGGAATTGGTTTTGTTTGATTTGGTTTGGTTTTCTGGTCTTTTTTTGTTTGTTTCTTGGGTGAACAGGCTGAACAGACTGCAGGGCTAATTCTTCTGCCACAGGCAGGAACGCGAACCAAAAATAATGTTGCTGCAGGCAATACAATTACACCAGTGTAGAACTGGTCTGAGAGGCAGCTGAATTGGTACCCGCTTCTGTTAACATCTGCATGGTATTGACAAAGCTGTTCATGTCACTGAACCAATTTAACTCGGAATCTTTTGTCATCCATAGTACATTATGCTGAGATGAGACCGAGGTGACAGGTGCAATAAAATAAACACTCCAATACTATGGTGATGGCGACGGTATAAATACCTAGATAGCAAAAAACAACAAAGCTGCACTGCACTAGATAAGCAAAATAACCCCTTGTGTCTCCTAATGCAAAGAAAGAGCTAGAAAATATGATCAAGATTTCAGCTTTCCCAGAATTACTGAATCATGCAGTAGGATCCATTATTGCTTTTGTAGATTTAGGAGCTGTAGGGGTATAATGGAATAATGGAGCCCCTCTTATTTTTAACTCTTCTCTTGCCTCTTCCAAAGCGCTCTCTGTAGCTAGCTGATTTATCGCTGTGTAGCTGAAAAGAGCTGAGCACAGCTATCAAGGACCCTTGGAGATGATTTAGTTCTGAACAGGAGCCAGCAGGCACATTTGTATTTGTGATGGACGAGGATGGTTTCGGATAGTTTTGGACAGTCCCGGGTGCTCCCCCCAGGGAGCAGAAGCCCCGTCTCCCCGTGCCCTCTGCACAGCCCGTCGCCCAGCACAGAGGTGAGGCATGTGAATATTCGATCTGGCCAGCGCTAACCTTTGTGTGAGAACAGCAGAATTACAAATGCATAAAGGACATTTTTTTTAAGTGGACAAATCTCTCTAATCCCAGGAGCCGGAGCCCCAGGGAACAGGGAGTGGAAGCTTTCTCTCCTGTTTGTGCAGCCTGCTGTACATAAAACATCTCCTGTGGGGTGATGCTGATTCCGCATTTAAGTCTCCTCTGCGGAATGGGAACAATATGATCCATTATGGGATGGAGACAGGTTTGCGATGGGCAATAGTAACGGGTAGACTTCACCGAGTGAGGAAGCCGGCTCCTTTTGTTTGTTCATCTGGCTGGTGTGCAGCTGAGCTGCTGGCGGTGCCCTGCTGTCCCCGCGGCTCCCGGAGGGATCGGCCACCCCAGCCCCTGCCGGCTCCCCCCAGCCCCAGCGTGCCTAAAGCAGGACGTGGCAGTGGCTGTCAGGCTGCTTCGCTGGGCTGTTTTGAATATAAGGGCTTGTTCTGAGGGGGACCACAGCGAGGACAGGCTCTCTGGTCACACCGCAGCACCGCTGTCCCTGCGGAGCCCACGCAGGGAGGGAGCAGGACCCTTTCCAGAGCCCGACAAGACACACAGCACCAGCGCGCTTCTCTGAGCTGCTCCATGGTTAAGTTTGCAGACTTGTGTATATGCAAAATCTTTTTTCTTCTTTTTTTTTTTTTTTTTTTTAACGCCTGCTAAAATCCACAGCTGTCATTAGAACAGCCTGAGCACGGTGTGTAGCCAGTACAGATACAGTGTGTGTAAGGGGGAGAATTCCCTTCTGTAACAGACAAACACTTTGGACTGGAGTTCGGAAATTTGCTGCATTTTGCTGCAGTCTTTCTTTGCAGATCTCTCCCTCTCTGTTTCTCTCCCTCTCTCTCTCACACACACATTCAGTCTCTTCCCCTTTTTTCTTTCCCTTTCTTTCATTGTTCCCATCTCAAAAGTTGCTTTCCTTCAAAATTGCCAGACATTTACATCCAGTGAGAATGAAGAGTGTGTTCTTTGTACTAGCAGGTCTCAGTGATGCTATAGGGACACAGATCCTTTCATTACAAATAATTAATTTAGCTGTAGATTGCATAACACCCTAAAAAGCTTTCTAGGGCAATCTCGTGCTAGCTGGATGCACAGTTCCTATCAATATTACATTACATTTGGGTACAACAGTTATGAAGTTTCATTAAAAATTTAATTTGTGGTTTAAAACTGCAGTATTCCCTTAAAAGTGTGGCAGAGAAACCATTTTGGCTGCTTGAGGACCGATCTTGCATTAGCCAAAATTGCAGGGCGGGCTGCAGAGGGGGCTCGGTGCTGCAGTGCAAGTCCCTGCACAGAATCCAAGGGGCTGGAGCAAGAGGGAGGGAGCTCGGGCTCGGCCTCTGCCTGTATGGAGTCCTGTCGGGTTCCTGCCGGTTGCGAGATGCTTTTTTGGAGTATGGAATTGAGCATGAACCTGTGTCTCTGGTTGGCGGCCACACGTGGGCACAAAGAAGGCTGTACCCCATTCTCACTGCACCCCGCTCCAGCCTGGGGAGCCCATCTGGGGTTAGTGCCTGCGGGGAGGAGACGGCAACTTCTGAGCAGCCCAGAACGAGAGAGATGCGGGCTGTGCTCCGGGGCTGAGGACAGGAGCTGGGCTGTGTCTTCTGCAGCCTCCCAGGGAATTAGCCATGAGACCAGGAGTCCATTAGCCGTGAGCCCAGGAGTCCCAGAGCAGAGGATGCTAACGCAGACACCCGGAGGATGCTAACGCAGACACCCAGAGGATGCTAACACAGACATCCTTCCCCCCGTCTTAGGCTGGTACAAATTAAACATCTCCTTACCAGCAGTGGAATTGTGCTACAGCAGGAACTGGGAGACGGGAGGAGGAATAGGGCCTGGTATCATGTTTTGTTAATGAAGTTTTGTTGTGACGCTTTAACAGCAGAGTTGAATGGAGGCAGGTTCAAAACATCCCACATCCGCCTCTCCGTTCCAGAATTGATTTGCGCAGTAATTTCCAGCCCTATCTGCGCACACAGACATCAGAAGAACCAACAGCTTTTCCTTCCAGACCATCCCTCGAGTCATTTCTCAGCTTTCTCGGGATTTAGCTGCCATAAGAGAAAGCTGGGTGCCGGCTGCGTGAGGGATCCGAGTTCCTCGGCAGGACCTGGCCCTGCCCGTCCTGCCCGGGCGGTGGGACTGGACCTGCTGCCGCTGCCCACTGTCTCCATCCAACACAGGGAAGGTCCAGCCCGGGACACGCTGCCCACGTGGCATGCACAGAGCCTGCCCTCCCACTGAGGCAACCCACAAGAGGCAAACTGGGACTCTATTTATCATAAAAAACACGTTTGTCACTTTTTTCCCCCGTCCGACAAAGGAGGGGAAATTTGTCAGCAGAGCGGGGTGTTTCAGAAGTCAGCCCCGTGCTGGCGTTTGCTGTGGGACTCTGCGCAAGATCGCTGCCCCTCCCCCCAGAGAGGATAATAATGGGGAGTGGGTTCCTAAATCCCTTAAGCTTCTTTGATAGCTTCAATATTTATCTGTAATCCTGCTGGCGCTTCTGAAACAGCCCTGCGTCCCTCTTGCTCTGGGGCTTCTTCCCACCTCGCAGCGTTCCCTTTTCACAGGAGAAGAGCCAGGGCAGGATGAGAGGGAAACATCAAAAGCCAGCGACACTGTTGGTGCCCTAGTTTTTTTCTGTGATTATTTATTATTTTGCACAGTCTCTTGCTCTCTTTCTCCCACGCTCTCTGCTCTACTATGTTAATGTCTGTGGAGGCTGGGCACGTCTCCGTGCTCACCTTTGGGATGGAGCTGAGGGAAGGAGGGATGTTCGGCAGGACGAGTCTGGAGGGATTTCCTGGCGCACAGGAGGCAGGCAGACGGCTGGCCTGGTTTGGGCAAGCGCAGGTGTAGATGCCAGCCCTGGGTGAGGGAGCCGGGAGCTCTGTGTTGGCACCCGCTCCCAAGCGGGGAGAAGCTGGCACAGAGACGGCGAGGTCTCAGGGAGGCAGAGCTCCCCCAGAGGGAGGGACGCTCTGGTCCTTCGTGGTGGGTGAGAGACCTCATTGTCTGTGCCAAAGTCAATTTGTGTTTGTGTTCCTGATGGTTCAGAGTTAAAAGACAGCAAGGTTTTAAAGACAGGATAGATAAAAATGCTCTAATGCAATAGGAATCCGTTGCATTTGCCTGCTGTGAGGGCTGACCTGTACCTAAAGTGTAGCTTTTAGTGGGGGAAAGGGGCTCTTACGGCATCGAAGATTCTTTGCTGGCACGGATGCCATTAGGGCTGGGCATGTTATTGATTCCTTTTCAAGATTTGAGGCTTAAGAAGCTGCAGAGAGTAACTGGAACGGCATGGGAGCTGCTTCCAGGCAGTAAGGGAAGCTGGAGACATTTTGGCTGGTATGTGGAGCTGGCACTTCTTGAGCTGAAGATGCTCCGAAGATGAAGATGAAGAAAGAATGGCAGGAACCCAGCGGAGGGTCTTCCTAGCTGGTTCTAAACCAGGACTGGGATGGCAGTGGAAGCCCATCTCTTTTTAGAGGTGAAAGATGGACTTGCAGAACTCTGGGCTCCTCCACACCTGGAGCGGTGCACTTCCCTTTGGTTATTTGGTAGAGCATTTTGTGCTTCTAGAATTGCAATGCCATCCAAGCCCGAGAACATCAGCGCTGCCCTGCTTTACTCGTGCATAATAATAACGTTGTCAGCATGTGGTCTGTGGGGCTGATGGCCTTGTGCTGTTACTTCTTAGGGCTTTTCTGCATGGGAAATGCAAAATAAATTAAATCGCGAATCCAGACTATGCTAGCTATGCTGCGCTGCTTCCAAGGACAGAAACTCTTGGCATGGGCTTTGGAAGGGGAGTGAGCTTCTCATGCTTGCCACATCCTAACTGTTCAATCAGCAGTTTAATGGGAAGTCATTAGTGCACTATAAATTCACACTTTATGTTTACGTAGCGCTTATTTCACCATGTAGAAAAGGCTTTGCTTTCCAGCTGCATGGATGCTCCCCAGTGGAAATGACAGGAAGAGAAGTTTGTGTGTATGTTCATCTCACTTCCATTAATTATAATAAGACTAGTCACATTATTTCTTAGAAACCTGCAGAATTTCAGCAGCTAACATATCAGCCAGGAAACCCACTAAGACTTAGAAAATAGATGTTGATCACTGTGTCACTCTGTATCAGGAATTTGAGTTTGAAATATCCTGGGCGAAAGGAAAAGGTTTGCGCTGATGTATTTCATGCGAATGGTAAAAAAAGAACTAGAGAAACGTGCTGATTCCACGGGGAATTACATTTCCTGGGTGTAGGAAGAGATTTTGGGGTTTCTCTATCTAAAAGTGTTAGCGCCTAACGCTTCATCGGCCAGCCCAGGCTGTATTTTTCCATTCAGGGTTTCCTTTGGTTGGATCCCCGTCTCTTTGTCGTTGCCTCTTTTATTGCCCATCGTGAAGCCAAAACGTAGCAGTTCTGATTCTGAAGCGATCCCTGCATCACGGCTGCTCCGTGAAATAGCTTCCACATTCCCAAGCCCCAAAAGAAAACAGTAGGAGAACTTCCTGTAAAACGCCGGATTACTTCTCATTAGCCAGTTCGGCTCCAGTTAAAGGGAATGTCAAGTCTTGCCTGCCCTCCGTGGGAAGGTGTGCTTGGCAAGGTAACTGCAGAGAGATAACGCCAGAAAACAGGACGTTTGGTCTGAACGCTTTTGACAGGCTCGGAAGGAGCCAGCAGAGTTCACTGGCTTCTGTTTGCAGTGTATTGGGGTGGTTTTGTCGCTGAGTCAGAGCTGATACAGATCTATAATAGCGACAGAGTGCTTAAGGAAACATTTCTGCTCTTAATAATGAGAAAACCGGTGAATATCTGCTGAGGTGACATCTATCATGTGTTTTTAAACACACATAGCCTGATAACCTAGCAAATTATCCAGATTGCGAAGAGACAAAGGGAGATAATGATAACAAATGAGCTTACATTTATGTAACGCCTTTCATTGAGATGGATAGCGAAGTGGTTTGAGAACTCTATTAACAGCTCCTACAAACTATCTAATCTATCGTATCCCCAAACGTATTGAGTGCAGCTTCACTCAGGCTTTCTGAGAAAAACATCTCCATTAAGCAACCAATTTTTGTCAGTCTTTGGAGTGGTCATTTAAGTCTCCTCTGTGCAAGCAGGAACACAGAAATCTTTACATTTGTCGGTGAACTGGAGCCACCTTTGGGGTGAAATGCAGCTGTTGCTTCACAGTCTAAATTACTTCTAGCTTCTTTACTACCTTGTATCCAAGGATGTCAAATACACTCATTAACTAAACTCTGCAGTACTGATTCATCAGGAAACGTGCCCTTTTAAGTTCAATGGTGGCAAAGAGAAAAGATAGAACTCCCAAATTTTCTGCTCCGAGCTGCTGCACCACCACTTCTTTCTCTCTCTCCTTTCCTTGGTGACAAAAATTTCCCCTGATGCCAAAGTATTTCTTCTTCTAAAAGGCCAAGGAGAGATTTTTTGACCTAGTATTTGTTCTGGCCTTTTCAACATGAGAAGGAGAATCCCTGTCACACTGCTAATGGAGCACTCCTGACTGAGACACGGCTTAGCACCCGTTTGATGTCTCCCACGATTTTAAGGCAGTCTGAGTGTGTTCATAACGGCGCATCGCATCAGCATCAGGGCTGGGGGTGCTTGAGAACAACCGGCACGTGGACCGCACTGGCCACCATCCTCAGCCCTCTCCAAGCCACATCTGCAGCTCCTAGAATGAAGTGGCTGCTGGTTTCCTCTGTGTCAGCCGAGGGGGACTCAAATGCAGATCCAAAGGATTTTCAGCGGGACATTTGTGTCCTTCCTGCAGGGCGGAGAGGTGGCTGCTCTGCGTGACCTTGGTTGGGCAGGCTGTGTATTCCCCTCTGGAAGCAAAATGAGTTGGGATAAGACTCAGCAGCCTTATGGTGGTTTCTTCTGCTTCAGGTTTGATTCATCTTCTGTCCTTGGTCTTCTCAACTTAGTTCTCGTCTGGGCAGGGGAAAGCCTCAGGTTTTCCGTTCCCCCTAGACACCGTGCCGGTCCCTGTGCTGTGAACTGCCTGGAAAGCAGACGTTGCGGCAGCAGTTACTCACAAGATGGCATTTTGTAGCAGCGTGCCTTTGGCAGCAGTCAGTCGGGGCTGCGTGAAGCCCGACCTGACGCTTTAACACTACAACTGCTGCTTCCCAGCAGCGCCCGGCCGTGCCTGGGCGAGTGCGTCTCCCGCCCAGGGGCGTTTGAAGGAAGCGAGTTAGGAAGAGCGGGGCAGCACAGGGAACAGACTCGTCAGTTCTCTTTCTCGCAGAGGGAGGTCACCGGGATTCTTTTTACGAGATGGAGAGTCAATTTTATGAATCATGTTTTGATGTGTATTGGATTTGGCACATAACATCAACCACCCCCTTCTCACCTGCCTCCCGATCCCTTCCTCCCCAGGCTCCCATTCCCGTTTCCAGCCTCAGGTCTTCGATTCACATTTACTGCAAGGAGACAAGCGCGGAAGTCTATGTGCTGTACATGCATAAATAATAGAACTGAGATCATACTTAGTTAAAAATAGATATTCTTCCTAATAAATATTTTACCTACTGTCTTTAGGATATAAAGCTCTCCTGACTGAAGTGTTAAAACAAACCTTGTTGTTCGCCCCTAAATGCTTAAAACAACCCCGGCCACGGCTGTACAAATGATGCTGGGCTGAGAGGCTGTGTATGGGGAAGGTGTGTGTTCGCGCGCGTAAGCGTGTAGCCAAACACCTCCTCTTAAAGCCATAGAAAAGGTAGCCCTTCGGTTAGGGGCACAGACCTGTGCATCTGACTTCGACTCATTTGGTGGCCTGTGAATTTGATTAATGAAAACTAAAGATAAAATCTCTCTTGATATTTACAAATAACATTCTTCTTTCCATACCTCTCTTTCTTCCTGCCCAAGAGTGGAATTAGAATTAGCTGGCTGAATAAGGCAAACCGAAGGACACTGACAGAGACTGAGATAGGAGAATTTTTCATTAAAAAGAGTGGCAGGTGGAAGAATTTGTCCAAGTGTGTTTCTGGCAGATAATCCTTCTGCATTTTGGTTTTTAGGACATCACTTAATGTGCCTTACTTGACATGGTGTTTCCACTCCCTAGATTCCCTAGGAACAAGGGTTTTACAATGCCAATTTAATCGAGAACAGATTTGCTAAACCAGGGCTCGGCTTTATAAAAGAAAAAACGAGGATTGGCACACAGTGATCTGAAACACGGTGAGCCCCAACCCGAAGTACAGTAGGTGAAGTTCTGCCTCCGAGCGTAAGTGTGTGTGGGTTTTAGTGGGGTGCAAAGCCAGCAAGGCAATAAGAGCCACAAAGAATTCTGAGGGAAAACTCAGCCTGCGGGCAGGCAGATGTGGGAGTGCAATAAACAAATACAAACCAGCTAAAGCACCTCCAAAGGGAGCAGGAGCCGCAGCATCTCCCTGCGCTCGCAATAAAAGCTTCCTTGGTGTTGAAATGCATAGGAAGATAAATTAACCGGGTGTTTGACTGTGGGACTCCCAGTCGTATTTTCAGAGCACTAAAACACAATTGGCATTCCAGACTGAATATAGTCATGTTTTCCTTGTTAGGCAGGCAGTGACCTAGTCAATACAGCCAACCGAGTTTCGGACACAGCTCACTTCACTCTGCATTTTTTCAGATGAATCGCGTTGCTAAGCTCGATTGACTGACTGGACGAGATCTTTATCAGATCGAAGAGACACCCAGGTGCCTTGCTGAGACACAGACACCTACCTGGCTAGTGCCTAAAATCACCCAGCACGTGCAGAGGGGGTCTAGATGAAATTACAGCAATTTGGATGTTTGGTATGAGTTATCAAGGGCCCACTGTCAACATGGAACGAGCAGGTATTCTAGAGATCCACCTGGGACTGGGAGCCACCTTGGTAACTTCCACTGCTGACTTCAATGAGCAATTAGGAAGCCCACTTACTAGATTGTCAGACTAAAGCTGAGTGTGCCTAGGGCACGTCAGAGGAGGGGACTGGAATTAAGAAAGGTTTGGGCAAACTGGAGACATCTAAAAAGATTTAGTTTCACTTCAGTATGGAGAAATAAGCTCTTCTCTCTGTCCACTGAGGGTAGGAATGAAGTACCTGCTTTACTTTTAAGATGGAAATCAGCTGCCAAGGGCACATTGCCTGGAGCAGTTATGTAGTCTCCATCATTGGAGGTTTTAAGAGCCTGTGATATTAGCTGCTGGTGCAGTGCTGGAGTTTGGGGTGAGAGTGGGGGTGACAGCCCACTGGTGGGTTTGGTTGTTGCTGGGCTCTCAAGGCCTTTTCTGCTCCTCACCCCCCGCCAGCGAGGGCTGGGGGGGCACAAGGAGCTGGGAGGGGACACAGCCGGGACAGCTGACCCCGACTGACCACAGGGACGTTCCATGCCATGGGACGCCATGCCCAGTGTATAGAGCTGGGGAAGAAGAAGGAAGGGGGGACGTTGGGAGTGATGGCGTTTGTCTTCCCAAGTCTCCGTTCCATGGGATGGAGCCCGGCTTTCCTGGGGATGCTGAACTCCGCCTCCCCCCCCGCAGCCATGGGGAGCAGGGAATGAATTCCTTGTTTTGCTTTGCTCGTGCACGGCTTTTGCCCTACTGATTAAACTGTCTTTATCTCAACCCATGAGGGTTTTTTCTCCCTTGCCCCTCCTTTTTTTTCCCCCTCTTCCTCCCCCCGCCCTTCTTGGGGTGCATGGTGCTAGTTGCCAGCTGGAGGCAAGCCATGACAGTAGCCTACATTCTCTGCTCTAGTGGCATGGGGCTTGCCATTGCCTTTTGACGTTGAGAAATGCTTTGCCTGAGTAAAAGCTGCAGAATTTTCTCTGCCATGAAAGGACCTGACACTGGGCTATGGAACGAAATGAAAGAAGTCCAGGGAATGGCATCACTTCTAACAACTAATTTTGACGGAGATATAAATGGAAGATCATTTGTGTCTCCCTTTGGTTCTTGCCCTATGGAGACTGAAATAAGGTGAGTTGCTTTGATTAAGGCATGCAGCTGCAAATGATCAGAGAGCCCATGACCACCATCCTGAAGATTTTCATTATCAGAGACCAGATGCCATCAGAGGCAAGTGCTTGGCAGTGCTATTTTTGAACAAATCAATTCACTCCGATTTCCATCAAAACTTGCAAAATTAGGAATTCAAATGGAGACTGATCCCCACTGACCTGCAGCATGTGTCCTTTAGAAAAGGATATTTGCAAGCCTTATTCAGAGAGCTGATAAAGTGCAGATAAATTTTTTCATTTGATATTTACTGGCTCTGGTCAGTTCACAAATTCCCAATCACAGATTTGCTAAAACTAAATGTTATGCCCTTTTCATCATGCATTAAAAAATAACATGTATTTAGCACGTAGATGATGTCATCCCAGCCAGCTCTCAGAAACTGTCACGAGAGCAGCCCCCCTTTGCCGAGGTTGGGGGTGCTCTGCCGTGCTGGTCCCCGTGGCCTGTGCTTTGCCATCTGGGGGAGCAGAATGTCACCCCGTGATGTCCCCGTCCCACCATCCCCAGCCCCCCGGCGGTACTGCTTTGGGGCAGGGCAGTACCACTCTGCCGTAGGTGTACGCACACGCTGATGATGCCCTGTCTCAGCCCACTGCTGGCCGAGCGGCTGCCTGTGCAGGCAGCATTTCCTGACCGCAGCCACTTACGGTGTTTTATCACCTGTGGAAATGACACAGCAGCCTTAGAAGGGCCATCAGGAGCCCGTGAGGTGCCCTTGTTTTTCAGGCAGCCAGCCTTTCTGAGGTTCCTCTCATTTGGCTCCTCTGCAATGCCCCAACAATGCAACCTGTGTCCTTGGGAGTGGCCAGGGCTCCATCCTGAATCACCACACGCAGACTGGAGGAATATTTTTTGTGAAAACTGTGAGAAGAGCCTGAGTGCGCAGCCCCGCTACCAGCGTGGGAACTGGCCCCAGGCTTTCTGCCGCAGAGGACAGGGACCGGTCACGTAGCCTGAAGCAGGTGTGGACCTACGTGCATCTGTGCCTACCGGCATCCCCATAAACACATCTGGTTTTATTCTTCTGTGGAAAGTTGGATACAGCTTGATCCAGTACAGCCGGAACATAAAGGGCTGCTAAGCCAGCACTCGGCACATCTTTGTCCTGCAGGTATAAAGAACCTCTTGTGTGTAGGGACCTTCTATCAGCCTGTTATTGTAAGGCAAGAATTGTAATCTGTCAATTTAATTGTTATTCTGCCCAGAGCCTGTGGCCAGAGGGTTGACTTTGCAAGGAAACGGGGGATCCTGATGGCAGCAACATGCTGCCTTCGGTATGGAGATGCTGTCAGCACGGGGAATCTTGGCCAGCAGTGACAAGAAAGGATGCAATTAAACAGGACAGGGTGGATCCGCAACGGGAGCAGGGAAGTGGAGAGCCACAGCTCTGGGCTGAGGTTTTCCCAGGAAGTGCATGTCTGGGATAATGGCAACATCGCAGGTCGGAGCTGATGCATTCAGAGCTGTGTGGGAAGTCTGCTGACAGCCTGCTCTTGCCGGCTGGTTCTCATCCCCACAGCCCAGCCATCACTTTGGCTCTGCTCTGCCGAGTCCTCCTCCTGCCACCTTCCCTGTCCCCCTAGAGCCCCTGTCAGGTGGAAGCGAGCAGAGATGCTGGCGTGGATGGGATGAGAGCACCGGGAGCGCTGAGGGCCTCAGGGGAGCAGGGCAGCGTTTCAGAGAAGTCCCTGAAATAAAGGGGGAGGACGTGGGTGCACAGGGGACAGGGCAACGCATGGCTCTTCCAGCACAGGCTGTGGACTTTGCCTGGCCAGCCGTGAAAACACACGGTCCTTATCTTAAATAATCACCGTTTTAAAGCTGTGCGTACGAGAAGCGGGGCAGATTTGTGGTCTCTGCCCTCTGGCAGCTGTGTCCTTCAAAGGTATTTTCGGCGGCGGCTCCTGAGGCCACACAGCAGCAGGTTCTGGTGGGGCAGGCGCCGGCTCCAGCGCACGCTCCCTAAAGCTGTTGGGAGCCGGGATTAACGACCCGCGGTGCCCATGGCGAGGGTCCATCTGTGCGGCTGCGGCGCTGGATTAGCTGCCCTGGGCACTCCAGGGACTGTAATTTTTTCGAGTGGTGTGTTGGGAATGTTACTCCCATTTTGTGTAGCTGCCGTTGGTGTGAGGAAATCATTAAAGGTTAGCAGAAACACAACCGTAAATGCTTTCTATGCCACGGCAATTCATTTCAATAACAATCATGTAGTTATGATCAGCCATCAGCATAAAGCACTCGTAATGCAATGAATCAGCTCAGTCAGTAAATCAAAGGAGCAAAATCAAATGTTGGCCATTCCAGAGCCTCCAAGAAATATCATTTTCCAACCTATTGTAGAAAATGGTCGTTGCATTTAAAATATTCCATGAATGTAAACACTGTAAAAACTGAAAACATTAATGAAAATTAATATGATTCTATAAATCAAATTATACATGTATTCTTTGATTTCTACTTTGAAATAATTTTTACGTGTTTGAAGTATTACAAATATGAATGCAGTTGGACTTGATTACTGCTAAGAGCAAACACTCTGAGGAACTTCATTAGGAGCAATATTTGATATTAATTAACCTTCAGTTTATTTGATATATTCCTGAAATAATACATTTGCTTTTCCTCACACATAGAGTGAGCATAAATCAGACATAATTCCGCTGGAGTCTATTGTCCAGTTTCACCACTCCCCTGCTCTTTTGCCCCAGTGTAAATGACCACACAACTGGAAGTGGAGTAAGGTCCAAGAACAGGCACTATGGGACTGGTGCCTGTGCCGCGGCAGGGCGCATCTGGGGGAAGCGGGACACACCGGTGCAATGCTCATGCTGCTCAGAGCCAGGAGCTTCCCATCGTAGATGTATTTTTGTCTCTGTTTAAGACGAAGATCATCAGAACTGCAGTTGTAGGGCAGGGTGGTCTGGAAGGCTCACTGTGTTGTGCAGTCCATCCTGGGCTGCTTTAAGTGATGGCAGTGTAAACCATGTTGATTTTTTTAGTTGTATTTATTTTTCGGTAATCAGTGAACTTGTCCCTTCAGCGTTGCAGGAGGGAAAGTCGCTGGAGGAAACAGGGACACCGCATCCCACGGCTCCCAGCGCAGAAGCCCATGGTGGACGCGCAGCTTGGCGAGGCAGCTGGCAGGAGGAGCAGACGCCGTGGACGGAGCCTCGTCCTTCTGGTCCGCGTGTGCGGCACTGCAGGACTGTCAGCCCTCGCCTCGGGACTGACACGCCGCGGCTCAGCCCCTCGCTCCCCGCGGGTGCTTGTTCTGCCCTTCAAACGCCTTTTCCCCCACGCAGCCCCAAACCTGCCGGGCCGCCCCCCGTCACTGCGCACCGCCGACATCTTGAGGCCGGGCAGGGGATGGGCGAGCCGGAGACCTTCACCCAGACGGTTCCCACCTGCCCGGAGGAGGGCGGCCTGTTTTAAGCCCTGCGGTCCCGGGAGGGGGGGTCCGGTAAAGCTCCCGGCGTCGCCCGGCCGGCGCTAGGCCCGGGGCAGGCCGCGCTGTAACCATGGTAACCGCGGCTGGACGGCGGCGGCCCGGCTTGTCCCACGCGGCGGCCCGTAGCGCCGTGCATTGTGGGCCGGGGGAAGATGGCCGCCTCCTTGGTGTAGTGGTGAGGGGAGTCGGGCTCTCCGTGCACCGCGGGACGAGTCTACCCGTCTCCTTCCGCCTCCTGTCCGCTCCCGGTGCGCAGCTCGCCGATCCGCTCTCGGCCCGCAGGTGTGCGAGGGAGCTGGGAGCAGCCATGGGCCGGGCTCGGCTCCCGCCGCAGAGAGTGCAGGGCCCGCGGGGGTAGAGGCGCGAGTGGAGGCCCGGGGCCCGGTCCCCGCCGGCACCTCGGCCCTCGGCGGGGCCGGGAGGCGCCACCTTTCTCAGAGCCCGGACGGGGCTGCTGCCTGCGGGCCGCGGCGGCGGAGGAGAGTCGCCAGGTGGAAGGCGCCGCTTCCCCCGGGCTCGTCCTTCCCCGCACACCTGGGAGCGGAGCCTCCCTCTGCCCTTGCCCCGTCCTCCCCCTCCGCCACCCGCCCGAGGGACTCGTCGGCCCCCGCTGCCTGCTGGGCTGGAGATTGCTGCTCACTTGTTGCCCGGCACTTCCCCTCTGATGGAGTCTGAGATGCTGCAGTCGCCTCTTCTGGGGCTCGGGGAGGAGGATGAGTCTGACCTGACTGACTGGAACTTGCCTCTGGCCTTTATGAAGAAGAGGCATTGCGAGAAGATCGAAGGCTCCAAGTCTTTGGCTCAGAGCTGGAGGATGAAGGACCGGGTAATGCTCAAGGGCAGGATGGGTTTTGGAGGAGGAGTGGGGGGGGACAGGTGGTGAAAAGGGAGGAATAAGTGCTCAGAGGGCTGCTGCACTTCAAGCACAGTCTGTGTTTTCAGATGAATGTTTTCAGATGGGTATTTGATCCTGCCTTTAGTTCATGTACCTGTCATATGGTATTATGGGAAGCAAACACGCGGATGGGTCACAAGTACTATTTCCAAGCATACGGTAATACACCCTTTGAGTAGCTGCCTCATTTAAGCTTTCTAAATGAAATTTGGGTACTTGGTGTTTTTCAAGAAAGACAATAAAATTAATGAGGTCTTAAAGAGTTCTCTGCATCAGCAGGTTAATGATGCAAGCACAAGGTGCAATAAATGTAGTGGTTAAAGTTGTCTAACGGTGAAGATGCAGGGCAGCTTTGTGGATTTGAAGTTTGCCACCAGCATGTTATGTGGAGTGTAAAATTAAGGCATTCTTTGTGTGTGGGGGAAATAAGATTATGTGATTTTGGACGCAGAAAATAGTTATTAGAGGAAGCACTTACTGTATTAAAGCAAGGTGCTTCTCTTGTGTTGGACTGTATGTTGCATATTATACTGATAAAGCCAAGCGTGTCAAAGAAAGAACCCTGCCAGGGTTCTGTCTTGAATCTTGTGTTGCGTCTACGTCCCAACTTAAAACATTTAAGGTAAAAGCAAACAAGCAAAGCGCCTAGGACATGCCATAGATAATCAGCTCCCCTCGTTCTATTTTTGGAATCTGCTTTGGGGTACAGGATTCCTTAGGTCTCAAAGTTGTTTTGCCCCTAACTTTGTGTTTACGAATATATATGAGGTTTTTTTGGTGACTAAATTTCTGTTCTGTTTATGCTTCTTGTAGTAATACGGGAACTTGGGAGCGGAGCTACTGTTGAGACTCCATCCTGTAGTTTCTTTCCAGAGGCATTGTGACCAGGCATGAGGATGTTCCTAGAGGGGTGTTCACCAAAGTGGTCTTGTAGTGCCCAGAAGTTCTGGGGAAGGCTCTGGCTGAACCAGAACCATTTCACTGAGTAGAATCATGTATGGAAATTTTGACTTGGCAGATCATTAATGGATGGAACTGAGGTTTTTTTGGATGTCATTTAAATGAGACACAGAACACGAAGTTTTGTGGTATGCCTTCTTTAATGGGTTTTGGCAAAGAAGAGATTTTTCTCTAGTAGACTGTGGAGGTGTGATGAGCTTGCTTGTCTATTTTAGTGATCCCTCTGCCTTCCTGTGAAGCTTCCTGTTCACTTATTTCCTGATCTGCAAAGCTGTCTTTTTCTAAATTGGGAATGACATTGACTTGATCAAGATAATCAATAGGTTGTACAGTATAAGCATGAGTAAAGTTATAGTAATCAGCTGTCGTCTCTGTATTTCTTGATAAATGTTTCATATGCATGTTACAGCAAAGAGAATCATTTCAATGAAGATGAGA
Source organism: Rissa tridactyla (assembly GCF_028500815.1). Lineage (NCBI taxonomy): Eukaryota > Metazoa > Chordata > Aves > Charadriiformes > Laridae > Rissa > Rissa tridactyla. The sequence goes on from NC_071480.1 coordinate 12,081,895, forward strand.
GCAGTGGTTACGGTGATCGTCACAGCCCAGTTCCTACCGTCTTTATTCCTGTGGAGTTGCAGATTCTTCTTCTAAGAGTTCTCTGTGCTGCGAGCGGTGTGCTTTTCATGAAATTGCATGCAACTCGCTGTGAACGAGCTCAGTGAAATCGGGCCCCAAATCATTCTCCAAGATACTGAGTCTTATTTTTGTAAATGAAGAAAACAAGAGCAAATCTGAATTTTTCCTATTTAGTCCTGCTGTTTTCACTGTCAGCTTGAATCAAATAACTTTTTTCTTTCTGTTAGTATCAATGGTGCTGGTCATATGTCACTTGTGTCTGCCCAGCTTTATCAGGTGGTGTTTGGACAAACTTGCTGTTGTGTATAAATAGTTTTTGCCTAAGAGCAGGGTCATAGGAATATACAGAAAGCACATAAACACATCTGAGAGGAAGAGAAACTGATCAGAGAATGCTCAAGCTCATTACTTTTAAATCTTAACAGTTATTTTTCACATCTTGTATTTTATTCAACTTTTTAGCTACCATTGGGTGTCTCCTTAGCATTTGATGAGATATAACAAACTTACCAGAACTTCAGATGGTGAAGGAAGGGGTTGGGAGATGGGGTGTTTAGAATTCTGCATGGGAAATGATGGTAGTTAAATATTTTTCCCCCAGCTAACTCAAGTTAGGTTAATCCTGCAAAATAGTTCATAAAATCATATAATCTGGTTTGACCTTGTGGCTTGCTAGTTCATGCTGCTGTTGTTTTCAAGGAAACCAACTGAAAATGGGAGTTTGAGTGTAAAGGGTTTGTCCAGAAAACCAATCGCCTTAATTAAAAATGCAGGAACTTGAGATTTGTGTGGGTTTTATTATGAATCATTTTGGAATAATAGTGTGAGGGAAGATGTGTGGTAATCTGCCAGCCTTTACTGTCAGGAAGTATACTGATATTTTGTTGATTTTTTTTCTCTTTTTTTTTTTTTTTCTCCTTATTTCGCTTTACTGTCTTGTTATATGCTCTCTGGCATTATAAATTAATTATTCCTCTCATCTTGTTGTTTTAGCTGCCTTCAGAAAGTTTGTTCTCCTTCTTTTTTTCTTGCTTTGGAGCTTTATTCCCCCGTGATCAGAATTTTGTGTCGCAGCCGTGCTTGTTTTGGTCAGTATCCGAGGCCTCTGAGGCCTGTCTATAGCTGCTTATCAAATTCAGAGCAACACCTCGGCACTTCCCTCCCGTCTCCACCTCACTGCAGGCCTGTTGCGTTCCCCAATTTACTTCACCTTCCTTTTCTTGTCTCTTGCCTCCTCCTTCCAAAAGCCAGGTCTGATTGACTTTGGATGTGCTTTTATCTTCGAGACACTAGTGAAAGATACTTCCCTGAGGGCTGGAGGGGAAATACCCCTTGGTGTGAGTTGAGGGTGTGGAAAGCATTGCGTTATTTTGAATTTGGTAAATTAAGTTGTCAAAGCTTAGGATGGGAAGCGTTATCTGTATTTAAACACACCAGCCTGTCTTTAAATCAAGAAATTCTCAAAGGTTAACCAAACCAAGTCTCTGTCTGCCTGAGTTGCAGGTAAATCTGTGGCAGTTTTTTCCCTGTGAATCACACAAAACCGCAGGCAGTGGTGGGTTTTGCCTTCATTCATCGTCTTGGAGAGTCCTAGGGAGTGATCCTACCTTTACTATAGTTAGAGGAAATGAGTCACTAAGATTTGGGAATGGAATGACTTTTTTTTTTTTCATCTTGCTTCATTGCCGTAAAAACCCCAGAGTTTATATGAACTTGAAAGTTTTTTAGAAGGCAGAACTCTAATAAGAGCAAAGAATCAAATAAGAAAAGTAATGAGTGGTAAATCTAGATAAAATAACTGAACATTTACTTGCCCCCCCTTTCATCCAGAAGGACTGCTCTGAAAACATTTAATCCTTCGTCTCCTGCTTCTGTGGGCTACATACACCATCAGAGTGACACTGCTTTGATCTATTATTTATTTAAAGAATATTTTTAACACAAGAGGGTTGGAATTACGCTTTGTGTATTGAATTAAATCTCACAGCCTCAGTAGCAACCAAATCATGAAACTTGATTTAAAGAAGATTTCAAATACACTAGGTTTTACTGACAAGTTGCTACTAAATTCAGAACATTTAAATTAAGATGTGCTGTACTTATTTTGATTTCTAAAATAAGCAGAGAGCAACAAAGCTGATTGTAATAGTTTAACATTTTTTTCCTGCTGCCTTATAACTTGCTGAGTGAGAATTAAATCCTGTTTTTATGAGAAGAGGAATACACAATTAGGTTTCTATGGAAATGCAGATTAAAGCAGGACCGCATACAAATGTGCTTAATTCAGACAAGCAGAGTTTACCTGCCTGCGCGGTTAAATTTTCATGTGTCAAAGGAAATTAATGAAGGATAGTGGCATTGAAAGTTTGTGCACGTCATTTCAGCTTGAAATAGTTGTTTCAATCTACGGGAGCTTTGCTGCTGCTGGGGCTCAGCTGCCCCGCTCCTGAGTCCTGCTCCGAGCGTTTCTCCTGAGCTGAGCTCAGATCCCCCGGGGCAGCAGGAATCTTGGGAGTTTGTGTTTTGGTGGCAGCCTTTACCTTAGCTTGGCTTATTCCGTCTTAAATGTTTGTTTTGTGTTTGCTTATGCGATCATGGATTATCAACCGTGTTTGTGTTTAGGAAACTCAGCCCGCTAAGTGGCCTGGGATCTAACCCAAACAGTATGTACTTTCCCTTCTTCGCCTGGTATGAGGACAAACTCTTGGGAAGACTGGCTCGGAGCTCTCTGCTTTGCTGCTGTAGCGTGGCCCTGAGACCTGGTAATTGTGAATTTCTCTCTCTTCTAGGTCAGTGGTTGAAATCCATTTTAGTTCAATAGTTACTAAAAGTGGCAATTGCTGCCCAGTGAGGTGTGTGACTTGAGTGGTAGCACAGGGCACCTGCTGGCTTACCAAGGTCTCTAAAAACAAAAAGAAACCCCAGCTTCTCCCTGAACTGAACCCCCTGCTGTAAGTAATGAGCACTGTCGTCTAAGTTATAGATTGTATCTTCTCTTACCTAGAACAAAGATCATTTTGAATGAAGATGATTGTGTATTGATTGAATAGAGTTGGGAAGCTTGTGCTCTATCTACCACTATCTACAAATGTTTTTATGTCTAAGCAGAGAGCGGACTTTGATGAACAGCTCTGAAGAGTACAGCTGGGCACGTAATTTGAAAGAAAAAGGTCTTACCTTTATAGGCCAAGAGGAAACACTGAAACCTTCAACTCCGACAGTCTCCTTCTCATCCTATGCATTTTCTCACTTCAGCTGAGATCTAGGGCTGTACGCTGAATGCTCTTTGATGGTTACTGGCAGCGCAGTCCGTGCTTCACGTGAGCGCACTACTTAAGCTCTCCAATACCACAGCTACTGTGTCAGCTATAGTCAGACCACGCGAATGGTAGGACGATGATGTGGTAATTTAGTATTTTGCTATGGAGGGCATTAGGCTTTAACTTCTGTTGTATGCTTAATTAGCTTAGGTGGAGCATTAGGATAACTCCATTAGTTTACGTAATTTCTTATACTGAGCGTATTCAGGATTTGATTTTTCATAATATTGTTGTGAGGACCTTTTGCAAGATAATAAGTAGGGTTTGGGGTTTTTTTGTGATGGTTGAACATGGGGAGTAAATGCATAATTGTACATCTGTGAATTTGTGAATTTCTACTTCTACCAGTTGGGTGGGGAAGAAAATAGTTTTTGTAAATCTAAAATTTTAGTGGCTTAATATGTCCAGGAGTCTTATTCCCTTAAATAGCTCCCTGAGTGCGCTTCATTTTAATTACACTTGCAATATGAGTAATAAGTGATAGAAGTGCAGTGTAATGTGTGGGAAAGGAGCTGACAACGTTGTCACGTGCAAAGATAGTTTTAGAGTGACTTCACTATTAGCAAATGGAATGACAGAAAATAACTCTATCTGTGTTTCTCCATTCAAAAAAATGCAATGAGAGAATACATATTTATATATAACGTGTTTTATTTTTTGTCTTGGAGACTGGTGTTGCTGAGCTTCTGAGCACATAGTATTTGGAGAGGAGTAAGGCAATTATTTCTACCTAAACTCAACATACATGTTGTAGTGGCCGATTCCCCTCCTGGCCCCCCCAGCATGTTTGTAGAAATTTGAAAGGCCTGTGAATAGTAGACAATGAAAAAAATATATACCTTGAAAGATGCATGTAAGTGCTGGACTGTTATTGCAGATTGCAAGAATTTAAAAATATGTATCGCTATACGAAGTTATTCCTCTTAATTTCTGCAGTGTGGCAAACGTTAATAACCACTGGCAGAACCCTGGTGCAGTGGTACGTGGCCAGATGGCTGCGGGCTGCTTCGCGTGGAGCTGTCGTGAAGAAAACTGTGAAACATCTGTTCTGCTGACAACTACCACTTCTTGGTTTTGGCATTGTGTGTGTTCCCGTAGTTGAGAGACTGAAGGTTATGTGAGTGCTTTAGAAATACTTTGTTAATGCTTCTCTGGTTCTTACATTTCTTCTCTCTGCCTTTGTGTCGATAGAGAAATTCAAGGGCACCAGGCTTCCTTGGAGTTTCATTTTTGTTTGTCTCCATGGGTTATGTAGGTTTTTATGGGAAGTTTTGGGGTTTTGATTGTATTTTTCTCTCTGAGATGTTGTTTTAATTGGCTTGTTCCTGTGCTGATCTTCTACCCTTGAATGATTCCAAAGGTGACTGTTAGCATAGTAAGGCCATGGATAACTGAGGGAGATATTGATTGTTCTCTGTGTCTCGTAGCTTTAACTGGCATTTCCAAGTAAACTTGATAAACCCAAGATGTTTGTCTTGCTCTTCGGTTCTTCTATAAAGGATGTACTTTAGATAAATTATCTAATTAAGTACTTAACAAAACCAGATTTGTGTCAATGGCATTCTTTAGTACAAAGCTGTGATGTGGGATACAAAAGGTGGCAGATGAGCTCAGGGCTCGAAGAGTTCCATTTTATCTTTTTGTCTCAGTGAGTCTATCAGTGCCGTATTTTTACGTCTGTATTTGTATTTATTTATTTATTCTTGCTGCGTTGTGGCAGGGCGATCTACAGCTGGAGTAGCTTTTGTCGGGTAGGGGACGAAGCAGCAGCGTCATTAGTGCTGTGCTCCACAGAGCGGAGGAGCAGTGCCTCAGAGGTGCGTGGAGTCTGTGATAAAAGGGATGATTTGAGCCGTTCTGTCGCTCTCTGCAGCCAGCCGTCTGGATGGAGCTCAGCGTCCCTGGCTGTCCCCCTGCCTGACTCCCCGGTACTCTGGCAGGCCGCAGGAAGGGGCACAGTCTACAGCATGGTTTGCTATGAACAGCTTGATTGTCTTCCCTCAGTGACTCCTCCTGCCTCTCCCGTTCCTCCGTGGGACACCAGCAATAAGAAACTTTAAGCCCTTGAAGTGAGCCGGTGGTTGAGCCTTATTAGGCAGGGGGACAGTGTTCTGTACTGTACAGCTCTCAAATACAACCAGACATCTTCAACTTTATGTTCCTGAGGCTTCAGCTGAAATTAGGGGCACGATCTTGTCCTTATCATTTTCTACTACTTGCTTCTGTAAGCTCAGGGATCTTCCTGTTTGAAAAAGTTATTTTAATTTAGTGGAGTTGGCTGTAGCTCAGGGATTCCACTTAAACGGGACAGTGTGATTCCTGACCAAACGTGTATCACTGACTTGTTAAAAGATCTAAAAGTGTCGTCTAGGAATAATTTGAAATAGTAGTTTGTAAGGAAGATCTGAAGATGAAGTAAGGCAACGCATGGCAAGATGGACACCTTTTTAAAGATAGTGCTAGACAGGAGTGGGAATGTGGTGGAATGCTGAAAAGAAGCCTGTGCAGAATGCAAAGCAGAGAGATGGTTGTGCTGAGGTGAGAAGGAAAGCCGTTGTCACAGATCAAATGAGCAGTAACATCTAGAAAATGTCTCTTGTTGATTCTTTATGTATATTGTATAAAGACAGCAAAGATCGTAGAAGTAAAATACTTACTTCCTATTATTTTTTCATTATTTTTTAAGAGATGATTGTCAGGGCCAAGAAAACACCATTTTGGTTATGTGCAACTAAGCAGTGGTTTAAAGGCAATATTTTGATGCTTTGCTATGACCAAGTGAACCACCCTACTTGACTTCGTAGTTTTCGGTCCTCAGAGCAGTCCTGCCGCGCACCAGCACCTTCCATCTCTGCGGCACCTGCAGCACCTGAGGTGGCCAGGCCGGAGCATGTCAGTTGATATCATTCCCTACCAGACAGGGAAGATGCACGCTGTTCTCAGAGCAAGTAAATAGGAAGTGTCTATGTATATCTCGGGTATTGATTGACAGCAGTAATTTATCTACAAGTGTAAGCAGTGCCTATAAAGTAAATGGTGAAGCCAGCAGTAAAAAGTCTGTTTTACGAGGAGCGGCATTAGCGTTACTGACTGCTCTTGAACTTTGTGTAGTGGCTACATTCACTGGGTAAACGAACATGTTGGACATAATAAACCTCTGAAGAAAATTCATAGTATTAGTGCAGAATACAGAGGTTAGAAAAGGAACACAAACCCTAAGGAGGAGCTGATCTAGGAATCTAGTGTGTGCTGTCACAACACTCACAGCAAGAACCGACCTTTTGGGCTACAGATGGCTGAAGACTACCTGCAGAGGTGTTGAATTATTAATGTTAACTTGAAGGATTTCTTTGCATTCTACTATTTTTATCACAGTGGAGAAGCATACAGAGATTTTTTTTTTTCCATAACAACTTACTTCTCTTAAACTTTGTATAAAAAAAATTTCCTTGAAATTGAAAGCTCTTCCTTTTTAGATGTTTTGCCTTGCAAATGTTACAGGTGAGCTGCAGAGCACTGGCACGTCTCTCTTTTGGTATTTGGCCTGCTAAAGGGAAGATCCATTAAAAAAAGAGAGTAACACTTGATTGTCAAGGTACGAAATCGGAGCTCCATGGTGAAGTGATGGCTCAAGGGGCAGTGCGTGGGACAGACCCCTCCGCTGCAGCGAGGAGCTGGGTCCCTCTGCCTGTTTTCCAGGCGGAGGAGTCGTGTTCATGTGGGGTACCTTCTGCCGGAGTCGTTCCCTCCAGAACCCCTTCTTTGGGTTCGTGTGGGGTTGTGTCATCAAGTGGACAAGGAAGGTCAAGGCTTTGTCTGCCCATTCAAAATTTTCAGCCTTTTCACCAGCTGATTTGCAAACTGGCATTCCTCAGCGGTGTGTTTTCTGTCTGAGCCCTGGGAGCGATGCCTGTGCTGTTAGGGAGTACTCGGACAAAGTGTTGCCACTCGTCACCGCTGGGAGCCTGAAATGGGAAGTTGCCAGGGTTCAGGATGCCCGTCTCCTCCCGTGGCTGATCTGCCGTGAGTCCTGCCACCCCCAGAAGAGCCCCACTCCACCTGAGCGTGTGGCTCGTTGCCGGAGGCCACCTTGCTGGGAGAAAGCCCGCCAGGTGCGGGTGCTATGAGTAAAAGCTTGGGAAAGAGAAAATGTGGTTTTTCTAGGTGTTGCAGAATGATGTGTAACTGAAACTCCAAAGGGAGAACAGCGTTTCGCATTGCTAAATATTGCTGTTACTGCCCAGCGTTCAGAGAGCTCCTTGTTGAAGTATTTAATGGCATGGCTCCAAAACGCTTAACGTTTTGGACTTATCTGTGGAACACCTACCTGGTTTTGCCTTTTGGTTGAGAGGCTTGTACTAAATCTACGTAAATGTATATAAAGAAAAACATCCAAAAAAAGTCTTTAGGAAGGGAATGATGTTATTTAACAAGGAGGCAGAATTGAGCCCGCCGGCCAAAGAAGGTTCCCAAATGAGACAGACGGGAAGATTTCTCAGTCTGGAAATCTGTCTCAGTATTTGTATTTAATTCTGGTAAGTTCACCCTCAGCTCTGTAAAATAATGTAGCAGCATATATTTTATGTTTAATGCTGACTTAATCTTGTGTTTGTGAAGCAATTTTAACTTATTGGCATAAACCCAGGCAGGTTTATAACGGTTGAGTGTTCATCTGTGTAATGTTTGAACAGAAAGTTTCCAGCTTGCAAATTGCAGTGTGGAAATAAAATATTTATGGGTTTTAAAATGTCCATTCTGAAATGTTAGGTGAGGGTCTTACCACAAAATGTAAAATTTATCATAAATTGATTGACTGATTTGTTCTCGGTATTACTTAAACTAGAAGATAAAACAGTTACATGACTCTTTCTTAGTTGCTAACCCTGTTCTTATTTAGCTATAAGAAATCTTTAGCAACTGATGAAACGAGGTGTCTCACTTCCAGTCTGCACTGGAATTACTTCCAGGTATGCCACAATAGGATCAGTTCAGCTCCCGGTGTTGATAAAACTTCAGATTTTCAATCAAAACCATGCTTATGAAGATAATGTAATTTTTTTTTTCTGGCTGAAAATAACTGCAGAAATTGCACTCACTTTGGTTTGAGGTATCTATGTGTGATGTTACTCTATCTTTTGCAAATCTGTTTTGTCTTAAAATGACATAAGAGGTGAATTAAAAATATTTTACAAGTCCTTTGATCTTTAGTATAATATGTACATTTTAATGTCAAATGCTTAAATAAGCATCTTCTCTTTTGGAGAGACACAGAACTACCTCTGCTCACTTGTTCCCATTCCTGATGGATTTGGGGGTTGAATTCAGGACCATTACTTCTCAGGAAGAGCTTTTTGACCGAATGGATTTTGCCATTTAAGTGTTGCAGGTTCTGACCCAGAGTTATTAAATCATTTTAAATTGAATGCAATACAAAGTTGTGAATTGTATCCAGTTGTTTTTTTTTTTAAATGCAAATTACGCTATATAGAGAAGAACCCACAGTAAGAGCTTTTGTGGTTTTGATCCAGAGCCTTTGCTGAGAAAGCGTTTTGGATATAGGTTTTCCCAGAAGCTTGCCAAATATTCTTATGCTTCATTTTTTAATTCTAACAAAAATCCATTGAAATGTATTCTGGTGGATATATCCTTGAACTGTAGAAAAGAAAATTTCCACTGTCTTAATGACGGATGAGAATGTCCTAGTACTTCTTGTATTAAGAGGCTTTAAATATGCTGGGGAGTTTCTGGTTGTATGTTCCAAAACAGCTTGAAAGTGTGAAAAGCATTATTTGATTTCTTGGGCTCAGGGTTTCTTTTGATGTGGAATGATTCAAGATCATAGATGGATGTTGAGTAGGAGTCAGAGGGGAGTGTGAGCGCGCTGTAACTCTTACTGAAGATGTGCTCTTTATTAGCGGAACAAATAGTCGTGAAGTATAATCCTTTACGTCCTTTGTGGGGAGGCAGGCAGAGGGGAAATCACCCCATTTGTCTTTGGGATCACTTGGGCTCTTACTTTTCATTACTGGTTTGCTGTCTGTTTTCAAGGAGAAATGCTTATTTAAAACACAGAACTTGGGAATAGAAAATAAATACCAGCCTGTTCAGCATAAGTCACAGATCAGACATTACTAGTAAAATATTGAAAAATAAGTCAGTATTAGACCACAAATGGGAAACTATAAATAAATGAGACAGAAAAGATCGTTTGGCAGGATACTTTCTCTTGAAAGAATGATTTGTATGGTTTCACTTCTAATAAGTTATTTTGTCCTTTGGTTTTGTTCGTTTCCTTCGGGCTCTTCAGTGCCTGTTTGCCAGCGTGTGATTACTTTTAGGGATGCTCGTGCTCTTGAACCCGCTGCAGCACCATGTTGTTCTGAGGCAGCTGAACTGGCCGGGGGTGTCGCATACTGGGAGGGTGTCCCTGTGTGCAGGGTAAAGCTCAGGCAATGCAAGTAGTTCCCTAACCATGAGCTGGTTTGTGGTTGTACGCGGTGTGGGTTTTTTGGGGGGGGTGTGTTTTTTGTTTTCTTTGGTTTTTTTCATCTTCTCCCAGATTGTGCTGATCTGAGCACTAATATTCTCAACAAACGTGCAGAGTTGGTATGTAAAACTTCTGTGCTGTTTGAAATTGTAAAGGGTTACCTACTTAACATCTTTTGTGAACTGTGATTCATTTCTTATCTCTGCCTAGGGCACAGGCGGGTCACGCCAAAAGTGTTTTAAGCATATTAGATGGGTTTTGGCAAAGGGAAGGCAGGAGAAGATGACACTAAATAATCTTGAAAGGTGTTGCTTTCTAAATGAAATTCTTTCCTTTTGTTATCTTCTCAAAAGGAATAGAAGGGTTTCAAACTGCATGTTGTAACAAGTATTTATTGCAACGTCGAATTAACGTGATGTTTTCATTGGTGCAGTAGCCAATACTGTCCATGAAGTAGGTGAGCAGGAAGAAAGCCGGGTGCACTGCACTTGCTGAGGAAAAATAAGGCACTGAAGTACTGGGTGCCGGACATCTGTTTTACTGGGTAGAAAGCATTTAAAAAAATCTGACCCTTAGGTTTTAGGACTAAAGGGAACTGTTTTTGTCCATTGCCACTTACATACAGCAGCTCTATCAGGTATGAGCTGCTTCATCACTTTTAAAAATCAGGCCATTTTTATAACATACAGATTTTTTTACTGGATTAAATGAAAAATGAAAATTTTGGGAACTGTTCTTTTACTAGTTAGTTGTTTTGTTACCTTGTTACCTTGAAAATCATAGAATCATTTAGGTTGGAAGAGACCTTTAAGATTGAGCCCAACCATTAACTGAGCACTGCCAAGTTCGCCACTAAACCATGTCCCTCAGCACTGCGTCTGCCCGGCTTTTAAATCTCTCCAGGGATGGGGATGCAACCACTTCCCTGGGCAGCCTGTTCCAATGCTTGACAACCCTTTTGGTGAAGAAATTTCTCCTAATATCCAATCTAAACCTTTCCTGGCACAATTTGAAGCCGTTTCCTCAATGTATCTGTGTCCTAAAAATAACTCCTAGCATAGTGGCACGCCGTCCCCGAGCTGGAGAAGAAATCTTGTGTCCTTTGTGGGGGTCACGGATTCTCCGTGTGTGGTTTGGACCTGGAGGTAAATCAGTCAGGACTTGGATGTTGAAGCAACTTTGTTCACAAGAAGTGCACCCAGTTAAAAAAACCTCATGTGTACCTGTTACGTTTGTAAATATGTTGGGGTTTTGTTGCAGATGACGTAGGATGGTTTTTATTGGGGTCGTTACTGGAGTGACTCCCCGGTGAGACCTTTGTGCGGGGTTCTGTAAAACCAGGGCAGCAGTTGCTGGATGAAATTATTTTCTAAACAGAGGAAAAAAAAAAAAAAAGAAAGAGAGAGGGAAGGGTAAGGTGGGTATGAGCGACGTGACAAGGGTCAACACCATGTTGGTGGCAGAGTTTGGTTTTGAGGGTAGCGGTTTGGTGTTGATAAAATAAGCGAAGTGAGAGGGAAAGATAAGAGAAGCAGATAGAGGAAGAGGAGGATGGAGAAGCCTTCCAGGGGAGAGGACTGAATCGGGCTGGCTCTCAGCATTGCGGCTGCTCCCCATCACCAGCCCCGGGGTTCGCTTGCCGGCATCCGAGTCCCAGTGGTGTTGCCTCAGGGCTACTGACTGCATCTTGCAGCTGACCCTCGTTTTGCCAGTAACTGTACTTTTACTGTGTATTGTTCTTACTTTTGATAAAGTACTCTTCATACATGTGTACTTAGTGCGTAACTTCAGCTGTGGCCCTTTTCACCCACCCTACGTGCGCTCCGTCGGGATCCCCGGTGAAATGCCGATGAGGGAATCCCCATTCAGACTCTTGTTTTCATCTGCATTCTGCAAAGTGCTGTGTCCTCCTTGTTAACTCATGGGGATGTGTAACTCCTGCACGATTGCAGGGGTTTGTTAGCAAGAACATAGTTCGGGATGAAGCCATTAACCAGATTTCTGGCTAATTTTTTACTCCGTGTTCCCCATCGTAGACATGGGAGTGAGCAGACACTGCAGCATTTCTGTCCTGATGTAGAGCCTGTCCCTTCTGCTTGGGGTGAATAGTGTCTCTCTGCTCCGGTTTCTAGTTTCTTTATAAATTATATGTTTGTGTGCCTTTAGCTTTTTCTGCAAGTGTGGGGTTTGGAATTTTTTTTTTCTTTTTGCCGACTGTTCTGAATTGTAATGAGCACCCTGGGGAAGCGGGGATGCGGGTGGCCTTGCTTCAGGCGAGCAGGACAGTGCTCAACACTCAATGGAAGTACCAGAAGCCACGTTACTTCTTTTGTTTTCCTTCTGTGGTTTAGGTGTTGGGATGAGGGAGTTTAGAAAAGAGCATAAAGGTGGGAAATAATAATTTTCAAGCAATATTTTTAGCTGGCCGTAGTTAAACCAGTTAGTCGTTGGTTTAACGCAGCTTTTTGGTCAGAGGTAAGGTATCAGTAAGTTTGGATTTTATGTGTTCGCGGTGCGCTGGTGGCTGCAGAAGCGTGTCTGAATGTCGGGTCTACGGGGCTGGTGCTGAAGCAGCAGCTCTAGGCAAGACCGGGAAGGAGCCAAGTGATGGTTTGTCCTACAATAAGAATATCCAGGATAACTAACATGCGAAGTAAACAAAACAAAACAAAATGCAAAATAGACTAAACATTTTGTTACGGTTTGGTTGGTCACTTGGGAGTTTTTCCCTTGTAATGCTTTTAGTTTTAATATTAGAGAGGACATACTATATTCTAATATTGATCAGGGACCCTGAATAGCATATTCTCATGTTTTAATAATGTATTTCAGTTGGACAGTGACTAATCTAAAATGAGTAGCAGAAGTCCAGCGATATCCATTTCCATGCTCTATAAAAGAAGAACGGGCTCTGGAAATAATAATAAAAATAGTAATGTAAAATCTAAGTTCTGTTCTATTTAAAAAGAAAAATGTAGTCCGTCAGGCCTTGCTTAAAATAGTCTGCGTTAAAGAGCAGATAACAAATGGTTGTGGAAACCCTTCAAAAGTTGTGGTAAAATTCCAACACAAGTGAAAACTGATTTTGTTTCTACACTAAGTAGACATTTTATTGTCTGTCTTTGCAGATGAAGACTGTTAGCGTTGCCTTAGTTTTGTGCCTAAATGTTGGTGTGGACCCTCCTGATGTGGTGAAAACGACTCCCTGTGCCCGTCTGGAGTGTTGGATCGGTAAGTCCTGAGAACTTCCAAGCTCCAGCAAACTCTGTTACTCTTGTAAGTACTACTGCGGCATATATAGTGGTCTTAAAGCGGTGTGTTTCCTAGACTTAAAATTAGGGTGAACAAAAGGAAGTCTGGCATCTCATTTCACTGTGTTTACATGAGTTAATTAAGTGTCCAGCAGTAACTGGACACTTAAGAGGCAGCCGCCTCTTCTGCTTCATCCTAAAATGAGATAGCATGGAGGAAAAAAAGCTGTTAATTAGCTACATAGCTTTCTCTTAATTGTTGTAGATTTATAAATATCTAAGGAAATCTCGCAGCAGTGACATCTTGAGAGTACTGTGATCTGCAAAGGTTTAAAATTACCCTGCATCATACAAGAGGGAAATAAATTTTTGTAGAATGCATGGACTTTATTGCATGTTGAGGTGTCTGCTCTGAGGCTATTTTAACTGGGATCATGAATTCAAAAGACCAGGAGTTATTCCCCAAAATATCTTGCCAGCAGTTCCGCCGCATGGGCTTGTTACTTTGAGCATTGTTGGACTAAATTCCTAGTTTTTTGTTAAGAAATGAAAAGTTCCCCTGGTTTTGGAGATCAAGTCTGATTATCAAGATGAGACAAATCTGAAGTAATATTAGGAGGAAAAATCGTGTGTAAGAAAGCTTTCTGAGAGAGATTTGTTCTTTATCTAGGAATTGAAAACGTTTGGTCTTCAGCAAGTAACGTGCAGAGCGCTGTAATCCTAAACTCCGGGGTTTATGATAGGCTGCAGAAGGAAATTAATCATTGCACAAACTGAATTTCTCTAAAAAAATTTTAGAACGTCTCATTTCTAACCTTGCCTTACCTGCTTTGTGAATCATAACATTTCATTTATTTTTTTTTTTTAACCTAAAAATGCTGATGACTTTAAAGCAGTTGAAAAGCCATGAGCATGCACTAACAAATACATCTCTTCAGTGGAGAGAACAGCTCTCATTTCTCATTCACACACGAGCAGAGAGCAAAGAGAATCAGGAGCGTTGCAGAGTCATTAAAATGAAGTTATTAGTGATTATCATCAACAAAGAGAATTTTGAATGCGGTTTTTAAATTAAATTTTTAGTGTGTATTTCTACACAAGTACTCATTTCCATTTCTTTAAATTTCCGAAAAAGGTGGTTGCAAAAATGTCCCCTGTTTTTTTCCTCTTCTATACAAGAGTTCCACGGGAAGCTAATGGGGTGTGTTGTGGAAACATGATGTCTTTGCCAGATGTGCAAGAAAGTGTGGAAATCATCCTGGTGCAATTGCTGCTGTTTACAGCTGAGCTGAGATCACCAGGTTGTGAACTCCGGTGACAAGCGGCCGTCGCAGTCGCGGACAAGGGCCGGCTGCTGTTCTCACTGTACCCTCCAGACGCCCCCTGAGAACATCTGAAGTGTTTTGTTTTTCTCCAGAACTAAGCCTTAGCTGGTATGTGTGCTACAGTGTCAACCTGGCACCATGTAAGGCGCAGAGAGCTCCGTGCCGTAATTATACGGAAGGTGTCCTGGCCTTCCCTAGCCTTATATATACACTCACCAGGGAGGCTGAAAGCTCACGTAATCACTGCGGTGGCATGAGCTATTAGGAAAATAATTTGTTTCCATTGTTTGGCTCTTGGAATGGCACCAGCGTACTTTATTTTTGTATAAAGGGTATTGTTAATAATGCTAATTACTCTGAAGGCGGTCCAGAGTCCACAAACTACATTCCTCTGCTGTCAAAGCGCCTGTGAAGTAATTTTAATTTCTTTTTCTGAAGTTCAGTTTGGTCCGTTAAAGGACTTAAAAAAAACTCTGATGTGTTTATGCTATCTTTTTGTTTCCTTTATTAAATTTTAGCTGTAGCTAACGGCGTGTTAACTAACAAAAGACGTTATGTGGCAGTGTGGATACTTCTGGGGGATTACTGTTCAACTTCTCGAGGGGTTCTGCTCGCCTTAAACAGCGAGGGGACAGTTGCGGTTCGGAGGGACGGAGACTGCCGCCGTGCCAGGGCGTGCGGGGACCGGCTGCCCGACCCTCCAGGGCTGGCTCTGGCCAGGCTGCGGGGACACTGCAGGCAATTCACTGCTGGTTTGCTACTACTCCATTTTCTCAGGAAAATGTAAATGAAAAATGTACTCGCATTACCTTAAATCTTTCTATAAAAGTAAAATTTAAGTAAGATCCTAGCTTTTATTCATTTAAGAAAAATAACTCATAAAATCCTGCTTTCATCCTACTTTATTGTATTTTGCTTCTAACAGTACGAAGTAGAATATTTGTAAAGATTTTTTTTTTTAAAAAAATAACTTTATTAATTTGGTTAAATGCTTTTAAAATAATGTATATTAAATTGCAAAATATTAGCTTCTGTTTTTTTTGAAACTTAATAGTGTCAATTATATGGCCACAGTTTTTGAATAAAGCACATAAGCTGAAGTTGTATCGGTATGTATGTATGGATGGTGGTAATTATCTAGTGATAAAATTAACTTAAAAATCACAAATGGCATATAATCTTGGAAGCAGGAAGCATTGGAAGTAAATGAGGCAGGATTTTGCATTCAGCAAGAAAAAACGTTTAACATCAAATATTGAACCAATTTAATTTTTTGTCATTATTTACTGTAGAAACCTTTTTTCATTATTAAGAGAAACAAATGCTATGCCTCTCCTGTCTTTCAAAACAAAATTGTATTTATTAACTTAGTGAGAGAAATCTTCAGATATTAACAGTCTTGAATGGTATTTAATTTGTACTTGAGTGAGGAATTTGGGGTAATTTTTGGGTGTTGCACCCAAGTAAATTCCACGAAGAATGTAATGTTTATGAATTTGAAATTGAATGCGTGAAAGCAAGCTACATATCATTAAACGGTCTTTCTTGCAAGCAGAACGCCGGAGAGGGAAAGCGCGGAAAGCTTTTGGCCTCTTTCTTCTGCAGAGCGTGGTGGTGTCTGTGCTTCGGTGTAGGCTTTGGTCTCCCAGGTTGTACCTCTGGATTTTACAGAAGCATAATTCGGAGTAGCTAAAGGTTTAAATGCGCATAGAATTGGAAATAATTTCTGCCTCCTGTCAAGCGCGGTGATTCAGTTGTGGTCAAAAATTCTCATTTGTATTTTATTTCCTAGATCCTCTGTCGATGGGTCCTCAAAAAGCTCTGGAAACCATCGGTGCAAACTTGCAGAAGCAGTATGAAAACTGGCAGCCGAGGGTAAGTGTTCCTCGGGCTTCCCCTGGGCGCGTGTAGCCATGCTCCCCCTTTGCGGTAACGTTCAGCCTAGACTGAAAACTAAGCGACGCGTGTGGGCCGTGGCACGCTGGCCTGGCACCGATTGTTGCTTCCTTCGTCCGTCAGTGTCAGTACGTTCTCGCGAGCTGCCGGACTTGGGAGCTCCTCAGCCGATGCCCCTCTTGGCGAGCACTTGCTTCGATCGCGTCTGGGGTGTTGGTTTGAAGTACTAAGTTCTACAGTGATTTTTTTTTTTTTTTTAATTTAGGTTCCTCTGACTTTATTGCATTTTTGAGATGTTCTGAAGTTTTTCATTCTGAGTTTATAGTTTCTTCTGTTGTAAAAATGCGTTTGGCCTCAGCTAGTACAAAACTGTGTCCCAGCACTCATCAGTACTGGTTTTATGCTTTGGAACAAATGGATGTTTTACGGGTAGTAGCTGAGGAAGGATTTGGGCTTTGGGCTTTGTTGTAAAACAATTTCAGAGCTTTGGTAACTGCTAATTCTAACTGAATTATATAAGGTGTGTATTTGTTTTTGAAATGGCATGTTTTGGATAGCAGTGGCACAAAGCAGGAGTTAAAGACACAAGCGAGCTACTGACTACCTATTTCCTGGTTTGTAACGTCTCACTTTCACTTGGGGAAGTGTTTTGCTTCTGGGTATTTCAGTTCTATAGTTTCATGTGTCTCAGTAAATAAACTACAGAAAGAGCTAAAGAATGAAATTTGAAGTCTGCAGCGTTTTCCAAACAGATAGAAAACCCAAACTATAGTATCATCTTCACTGCCAGCGTTCCCCAGTATGTTCATGTCCCTGTCTGTACACTCGAGGCAGTTTGCCTCAAATATTCCTCTTCAAAGTACCTGGACTACTGACTGCTTAATCATAAATTTGTCATTATAAGCATGTAATGTATTATAACCCAAATGGAAATAGTAACTTCACTGAAGGAACCTACCTGTAGACTGTCTTTTGTATTTTTTTTCCTTACGATGCGGTGTGTGTACTGACCCAGTCTTTGTTTTTTAAGGAGACATTGTTTCTTCCCTTCTTTTTAGGTTGTCTTCAGTAATAATAATTCTGTGTGTTTTTGTCAGCATCAGGACTATATTTTACAACATTGCTCGCTACCTTATTTAATGCATAAATAATCTACTGAGTGTCTCTGTAACGTCTGTTGGTATATAGTTTAAGAGTACGGTCTGCCATTGGAAACGCTACTGGTATTTTCCTGTCCTCTGTATAGGACGACTGGTTGGGAAGGCCTTTGTGGTAGCAGTGCCCGTAGGTATTTTTAATCCGTCTTTCAGTTTAAACTGTGATGGGTTACATTCATTTACTTGTTTCTTTATAATTTATAAAATCTATAAATATAGATTGCCACTGCAGATGCTTTGTTCGGGTCTGGAGCCTGGAAGCTCTGGACATCCCCGTTCCTACAGGGAGAACGTGGGGTTTGCGTTCTCTCAAGTCTGCCGTTCCTTCATGAAGGACTAATACCTTTAGATAAAGGACAAATGGCTTTGAGATTACCTTTGCAGGAGGAAATATAAACTCCTTTTGCCAGACACTGCTGAGAATATTTTTGACCGAAAGAAGGGCTGGTGTGTGTGTTGGGAAAGGCGGCTGGAGAAGCCATTTATTGTGTGCAGTGAGTCCCTCCTCCCTCTAACTCAGACTTGGTGGAAATAGTAGTATATTCAGAGCGATTTGATGTAAATACAGCTCTTACCGGTTCTTTTCTCTTCCCTCTGTTTGATACTTCCCTGCCGCCTTATTCAGGATTGACTGGCCAGAATCACTCAGTAAAAGCTGAATGTGTTACCTGCAGGAGACGTACAGTTTTTAGTGGGTACACTTTTTTCTGAAGTGTTTTGTAAGTATATTTATAGATGAAGGACTTGTCTTGAAGCATATATGGTATATATTTAAGACAAGAGAATTTACTTTTGTGTTTTTCCTCTTGGTACGTTGAAATATTTTTATTTTTTTTTTAAATCCCTCTCTAGCAGCCCAAGAATTTGGCAGAAAATTCAAATAGTGTCTGAAACCAAACAGGAGAGTAACACATCTCGACGCAAAGGTGAAAACAAACCTTATTCTCCGCTCTTTAATGACAGAGTCCGTGTTACTGAGGAATGAGGGACTGGCGTCGAGAAGCAGCAGGTACCCTGTATGGGCTGACCTCACGCTGCCTTGTAGAGTTTGCACAAAACATGAGGCAATTACTGAGCTCAGATGTTTGTGTGCAAGGTGCCTGGTTCTCAACAGTAAATCACAGCCCTTTGAAACATTGCGAAGCTGAACACGTACAGGTTTATTGCACTCCACAGGGCTCTTGAGTTTTCTGCAGTAATAAAGAGAAGTTGATGTGCCATCTGCAATAAAACAATAGGAACATTATTGAATTTCCTAGACCTTTCATATAAATACTAATACATCTAGTTTTGTCTTTTTCTCAGTGTTTTGGAATGGTTGAGGAACTGATGGAAGGAAGACAATTTGGGGGAAACTAGGCACTCTGAAAAAAAGACCAAATCATTAAAAACTTCTGAAATAGTCAATATTACCCGGCTGTCAGTGTGGGTCCTTACACTGGGAAATGCCTGTGGTCAGTGTCTTCCTGTGAATGCAGAAATGGTGTGAACTACTGGTAAACGGATCACGTCAGTAATAAAGGCTGTGTGAAAAGTCCTGTGACATCACTCCCAGTGCAGTCCTCGGCTGCTTGTAATTGTAGCATGTTGTTCAAGTAAGTGTCTGTTTTAGTTAAATAAAAATAGCGTAGGTTTAAAGCTTTTTAGCTTTAAAAGGGGTAAGCATAAAAAGTCTTTGTTTCTGGAAGCTCCCAGGCTGCACAGATGCATATTTCCTTCCAGGTCTTATTGAGCCCCTTTCTAAATAATTTATCAGCTTGCCATTGCTTGAAGTATTTGTTCTGATTAAATTTAAGACTTTGCTTTATTATTGTGTAGCTACATAAATTTGTGTGCTGCGGGAGTAAAAAACACTTCAGCCATTGTTTCATCTGCAAAATACTGCAGTTAAACAATATTCAGTCATTTCATTGGAATTCTCAAATGAAAATTTTACTGGGGGAAGAGAGTAGGAGATGACAAAGCTGTAGGCTTTATCTGTCTTTATAAAGAATTTTCTGAATGAGTAAGAGTTATTGCCATTCAGTGCAAAGATAATTTAGGGGCTAGTGAAAAAGTGGAAATAAATATGAGAGCTCTTCTCTAATATTACCTGGGTCATGGCTTTTGAGTTTCACTGGGGATGGAAGGGGTTAAACGTGAGGGTAATCTGGAAAGCAGGCTCAATTACAGGGGATAAAAGGGGTTGCTTAAGCAGCTGAGAGTGAAAGAAGGAAAAGGTAGTGAAAGTTAAGAGCCTGGGACCCCACAATGGCCAGCCGGATTGGGCGGGGGAAGCCTTCCCTGCCGCTGCTCCCCTGGCCTTTGGGGAACCTGCAGCCCGAGGGATTCGGGGATGGTGGTGGGACTGGGCAGAACTGGGGCTTGCTGGTTACGGGGCCGGATTAGAGTTTGGCAGGCAGTGCCAGAACACCACGAGAAAGGAGAGCCTTTAGCTGAGACAGCACATTATATCACTTTAATTGCCCCAAATAAAGTACTTCACATTTCTATTGGGGATTCCTCACATGCTCTGTATTTAAAGTATTTAGATAAGAAATCGATCACATTGAGATGGTGTTTCTCTGCTTCTGATCCTCATTTATTACCCGCTACAGAATACTGCCTGTGCTAGGTGCAATGCTGGAGTGAGTGACCAGCGAAAGCACTAGTTTGCTTGTGATGCCAGTAAGTAGCAAATATTTTCCCTGTTGTTTGGATGCAAATTGAGTTTTCTTGGCAGCATTGCATGTTATGCCATTCAAAAGGCAGGAATTTTCCTTAGCTTAAAAGTCAACAGACTTTGCTTGAAAATAGGAAGAATAGACTGCGAATTCCGAGTGCTGCTGCAGTGAGATGGTTTATGGAGATGCAGTAGCTACTAGGGATTTTTACGAGCAGAAGTTACTGTTGCTTAAGTCCCAGTTTACTTCCATTTATCAGCAGAGCCTGGGACTTGGGTTCTTTGCCCTAACGTTCTGCAGGGCTGGAGCAGCGGGGTTAGTGGAGAGGATGAAGGCGTTACTCAGCTGTCTGCTGCTGCTCTGCACAGCACGCTCTTCCTTTTCTTGTGGACTGGCTTGAGAGAGTGTGGTTTTCTGCATCCTCTTGGCTGGAGCTCTCTGGACTGAGCTGCAGTGCGTTTGTATAAAAGGCACCAGTTACCCCTCGTAAAGTGATCATTGTGTGCGGTATTGTACAGAATGCTACGAGATGAGGTCGATCTGTGATTGCTGGCTTCGTTCTTAGGAGGGTGCCAGACTTTTTCTTTCCCCCCCTCCCCTTTTTCTCATAATGGACATCTCGTTACTTGGCTCCCAGCCTTCCCTAGACAATAAAGTTTCCTTCATTTCCATTCCTGGGTATATGCCTTTGAGAATGGGGCTGTGTAGGCAAAGGCAGGACTGTAGGTTGAATGATGCACAGTTTAAGTAATTCAAGATCTGGTATGAAGTAGTCTGGAGCATATGCTTATTAAATTTGCATGAAATTATAGAATTTTTTTTCTGTTTGTTGGCTATGGCTTTTGACCAGTTTCTTTCTTCAACTCTAAACTGACCAGAAGATTCATAGGACTCTTTCTTCCTTTCTCTCGTCTCACTCAATAATGTTCGCGCTTCTGTTGTGATTTCTATGAGTCCAAATGAATCCCAACTGCACTCCTACACCAGGTGCTTTTTGCAATACTCTTCATTCTGTGACAGAAAATTTCCCAGTCCTGCCACGGGAAGGTCAAAACCTGCTGTTTGTAACTCTTCCTAAGCAGAGGTGAGGTCGAGAAAGCTGTCTCGGAGACACTTGCGTTCCTCCATTGCTCATGAAGTGCGTTCTTAACGCTGGAGGAGCGGGACCTTGTCCCAGTGAAAATTAATGTTTTAAGTTTTTTAAAATCTTCTTCTTTTTCCTGAGAGTTTGTGCCATGTGGTGGTTTTTGCACAGCTAGTTGGGAGACCACTGACAAACAGATGTTGTGGCTCTGGGACTCCTTTTCCCTCCCTTTCCCACCCACCCATCCCCCCCTTTTTTTTTATTTTATTTGTATTCCTGTGGCACATAGGAGCCCTGATCACTAGAGGGTTGTAGGTAAATTTGGTTTGCATATGAGATTACTGAAAGAAATAATGTTTGGAAGGCGCAAAGGAGCGGAGCGATGGTAGAGCTGGAGGAGAGAACATGCAGAGTGGTTACGAGCAGCACGTTCTTCGAGCCGAAGCAATATGTAATTGGCGCGTGCGCAAGATCTGTCCAAGAACCTCCACAGCCCTGCTGCCAAGCAGAGCTGAGGGCTGGAGCGGGACTGCTAGCCTTCTAAGCTGGACTGTTACCGAAAGTAGAGCTTCAGTTAAGGTACGCAAGAGTTGAGGACCGTGGGTGGGTTAGGAGAAAAGGAAAGTTGCATTCTCTGCTATATTTAAGGTAGACTTTGGTCTGGCATCTTATTCTGATGTGTATGGAGGTTTCAGAGGAGGGGGAAAGAGCTCTGGAGACCCTTATTGCAGTTTGAATATCTGCTGTCCACTGAAGCCGGTTGCAGTGGCACAAATTCCATGTCTCTGTGTCTCTAAAGCCATCTCGCCGCCAAGGGGAGCGGGCATTTGCTCTTCGGGAGATTTGGAAATGAGCCGGTGAAGGCACAAAGGTGCGAAGCTGCTCTGAGACCTGACAGCACTGTTTTAGTGGGATCTTGCTTTTGCATAGAGACCTTTGCTTCAAGCTGAAGGTCAATTCTTCTATGGGATCTGGGATTTTTTACATCCTCTGGTAAGTAACTTAATGGAGTGTGAGCGGTTTGTGCCTCCCTCTAAATTTAACCACAGCAAGGTCTGTAATTTCTCATCCGTGCAACATCTATTTCCCCGCTCCCCCCTGCCCTGTCAGGCCAGTAGCCCTGGGGCTTCTGTACCTCCCCTTGCGATAACCAACACCAGCACAGCCAAAGCTTTAACCTTTACATCCCAAAGAATTTTTTCCCCTTACACCCACTTGCCTAAATAAAACAAAGTCAATTACAGTATTGATTTTCCTAATTCAGGTGCTACATTGTTGTCTCCCTCCTTCTTCACTTCCTCCTTTTTTGCTAAGACAACCACCTGCACTATTTTGATGGTCTAATGGAATTAGCTGTATCTCGTTGTAGCTCCACCTGAATGGACATCACTGGAGGCAAGGAGAACTATGAAGGGGGATGAAAATCCCAGATAGAGGAAGGACCAGAGAGATCTAGAAGGCAAGATTAAATAAACTTTCAGAAAGCCTTTGGGAAGGGGTGGCTTGAAAGCAAATTCCGGTATTTGAGACTGCCTGCGCCTGTAGCATCCCTGGGCACTGAGGGTGGTGTGGCCACTGTCACACAGCAGTTTTCTGGCTGTCCCTTACGCAGTTCTCTTCTTGATGCTCCATTACTTGCATTAGTGTCGCTTATTAAGAGACAGGCAGTAACATATCTGAACTCATTAGCCTGCCAGGTCTAGGCATGTTTCAGGTCTTTCCAGCCCATTTAATTTATGTGGTTGTACCCATTTTTTCACACAGTTCAAAGATGTGACATAATCAAGGAGGAGCGACTGCAGCAATCTTTTATTGAAGTGGGCCCAAGGGAGCTGAGAAACTTGGTACTAATCCCAGGCAGGCATGGCTGGCCCTTTTATGTTGGCGTTAATAGAAATGTGTGTTAAACTATGGCTCTGTGCTATCTTCTCCCCCAAGTTCCTGACGCCTGGTTGAGACTCTCAGCAGTCTGTATGTCCCATTGTGCTTAACTAGGCAGGTTTTTAAATTGAGGTTTCCCTTTTTTTTTTTTTTTTTCCATAATCCAATACGCTATGGTGTGTGATGCCTCTTGCAGCTTGTATCCACCAGTGAGTGACGGTCTCTGAGGAGACATGGCATACAATACGGATAGATTATACTTTTTGTGGCAAGCCTTCAAGGAAACAGTGATGCTTTTCTGATCAAACGAGGCTGCTTCTTTCTCTCTTCTAGTCTGCTTCCTGGCAGTTTTCTCTTAATTTCAAAGGAAATGCAGCCAAGATACTTGAAACAGATAATTTAAAGCCTCTACCTTTTTTGTGCATGTTTTCTGTTGTTGATGCTGTTGTTTTCCCTCATTAGATATCTCTGGGCTTTGATAGGGTTTCTGAGGTTTCATTCCTTGCATTGCTTCCTTCTGCCTAATTAATTGGTAAGTTGCCTGCTGCACATCAAAGGTTGAGCATTTCCTAAAGAGTAACTAGTTAAGCATGAAAACTAATTGAACACATGACCTAATTATTGGTCTCTCTGTGAGTCATACTGTTCCTTTATTTCTGTAGGGTTTTTCTTTTGAAACAACAGCAAGTAGTAATTGCTGCTGCAAAAGGAATATTGTAGAAATCCAAAGGGGAAAATGTAAAATGGAAAAACTTGTACTTGGTCTCCCTGCTCTGCAGATGTAGGAACATGTAACAAAAAATGATTAAGAATTATAAAAAAAAAAAAAGGCATTGTGACCTTGTTTAACAAAACCAGGTTTTCCTAAGAGATCTGTGTTTGTTGTTTTTTATTTCCCGACAGCCTCTTGAATTTGGCAGCTATTTCAGGCTCTGCAAAATTTTGCTGTATCAATCCTTTGCTGTCTTGTTAAAGATCAACTGTCTTCAGCATAGACCAGCATTTTTTTTGCAGAGGGGAAAAAAAAAAAAAAGTCTGTGATAGAAGAGGGGTGAACAAGCATAATTGCCAAAGCCAGGTATTCACATTCTCATTCTATCTGAAAACTTGTTGTGACCCTTCTGAGTCTGACTGTTAGCCATGTGCTGGTTTTGCAAAATATCCCTCTAGAAGAACTGGTAGTTTAGCCAGAGAAGCACAAATTGTAAATATGGTGAAAGATGAAAACCACTTTTTTACGTCTTGTGAATATAGAGAAAATTAGGGCAAATTAGGCAGTATCTGACTTGTAGTTTTCCTTTTAGTAGTTCTGCGAGAGTGATGTGCGACCCAGGCATCCACGCATCTGCGGCATAGCTTGGCAGGGAGAACACGAGACCAGGGGCTCAGTTTAAACCATCAACAAAGACGCTTTGCGTTGAAGCTACTCTCTTTTGTGCCAAAAAAAATTTGAACTGGGTCACCTATTTTCTTCTGCTGTCGCGGCACTAAGCATCGGGAGGGAGTCGCAGTGAACCACTGTGGAGCTTTTAGCATCTTAAACCACTGCAGAGCTTCCCGGGAGTTTTGCAGCCTGGTTTGTACCAGCGTATCTGTAGGCACTGCTGGTGTGCCCGCCTGCGCGTGGGAGCAGCTGTACCACCTGTACGGAAAAATCTCCTGTGGCAGTGGTAACCAAAGGATTTGGGAGTGAGCTGTACAAGTGGAAAGCTCCCTACTGCAATTCTGGGGCTCGGTCTCAGTAGAATGCATGTTTTAATTCTTTTGGTAGTGAGGGGAAAAAAAATAATCTGATAAATCTTTAACATGCTACTAAAAATAAAGCGTAAACTGCAAAATTGTAACAGTACTGTACTTAATACTGATTTCTCTGAGATTCTCGGGGAAAAAAGAGGCACAAAAAGGAAAAAAATAGAGGCACGAACCGATGTGGAGAAGCGTATTTAGAAGCTGTAAAGACAAGGAAGTGGCATTAAGCTGTTTTGTGAACTGAACTGCTCATGCATTGCAGATCAGCAGTGATCTGGCATTCTGGAACTAAGTCAACAAACTTGCAAAATCAGTTTAGTGGGAGAATCCTCTGGGTCTTGCCATCTTGCTGAAAGCTTCGAACGCTGCAGGCAGGAGCGACCTTGAATCAAGGAGATGGGGCAAAGGGGGAGCTACTGCTGAAATCTAGAAAGATAAGTTTGAACCACAATGAAAAGGACGTTTAACTTGTAAGGAGACAAAATTTCTTCCCATTTAATTAGAAAAGGGATGCAGTAATGTGACCACTTTGGTTAGCGCATCTCTCTGAAAAGCGGCAGTCTTCAAAATCTCTGAACTCCTCCAGCAGCTGCCGGCCGACGCTGCCTGCCTCAGTCGTGCTTTCTCCAGGAAGCAGACCTGCATCGCTGCAGGACATCCCTCCACTATTTCCCCATGTTTTAAACAGCTCCACTTAAGAATGCGAGCAGCGAGCTGGTAAAATCTCCCCGATGCACATCCAGTAAGGTCTGCTTGGCACGGCAGCAGCTAAGGGCATAAGGCCATCAGGAACCAGATTCTTACTGTACCTCCCGCCTTCCCCTCCCTCGCACACTGCCGTGGGCCCCCTTGCCAAGGTGGAACGTCCTGAGACTGCCTCTGAACTGCTTGATCAGCCAGCATCTGGACTCCTATTAATTTTGAAATCTTCTATCTGAATGCAGTCGTGCAGTGACCATGCTTTCTCTTGCCTGGCTTTCCCTAAGCTTCCGACAGTAAGATCCATTGTATACTTCCTCTCGGGTTTTTTTTTTTGTATTTTGTCATCAAAATGGGGCCAGAGTTGGCAGACAAGCAAGATTTGCGTCTTCTGCTGTATTTTCATATGACCATTGTACTCTTAACGTCAGTTTGTCCTAAGATGTGAAGAAAGACCCGATATTAGAAAGGCTTCTTGAAAGAGATAAGCAGCTCTGCCTGCTCAAATCTGATTAACGTTTTTCTGTAATTACCACCCAGCCTCTCTGTGACCTATTTAAAAATACCTTGTCTTTGTGTTGGTGAGAGTAGTGAATCACTGGTGATTAGAGGCAAGAGAAGCTTCCGCAGATGCACTCGCATGGACCCTGGCGCTCGGGATCTCGTAAATACCACTGGGTGTTCCCCGGACAAGGGGTCAGTCGCTGCAAACCCGGACGTGCAAATGGTGTTGGATTAGACAACTGAGGCTTCGTTCTGAATAGACATCAGGGTTTTGTGCAAAACTTAAAGCATTAACAAAGACAACTGTTTACGTTTTTATATTCCTGCTCATCTCTAAGGCAGGATGAGAAAAGCCTGAAATACCTTGGTTTTAACTCCTTTCATATGGACCTTAACAAAACATAAACCTCTGAATTTTTTTTTCTTGTTTTTCCTTCTCATGACTCATTAAGACGATTGTTAATCTGAATATCGCTTCATTAAACAATTACTTTGCAACCAGAGGAAAACCTCAAATTACTAAAGAGTTATTAAGTATTGAGAAGATTAACTTCTTGTCCAAGCATGAATAGGGGACAGTGGTACCTCCTGTTGGGGACGATGCGCCCTGACCAGAATACAAAGGCAACCAGTTTGAGGATTCACTTACGCACCAGATTGCGGTCCTGCAGCCTAAGCTGGGCCCCAAGTAATAGCTACGCTTGTATTTAAGAAACAGGAAGATATAGAGCCTGAAACTTTCAAGAGATCTTAAAATAGAGGTTATAAAGAAGGAATAGCACTAAAATGACACTGTTGCTTAGGAGTTACGTTATTGACTAAGTAGGTTTTAAAGATGTGTCCTGGTGTGTACTTAAAATCCTGTTAGAGCATTTTGGGATGTGACCCATCAAAGCCATCAAACCGTCATGAGTCTGGGATAGAGATCTGGCATATAAGCAGCAGATTTAAGTTCTTTTACAATTCCCTTTGTTTAAAAATAAACAACTATTTACACAGCCATCTCAGAACATTTAGTTCTTTGGAACAGATAGGGAGGGATTCTTACCATACAGAGTAGGCTGGTGGCTACAATTTCTGTAAATCTTGGAGCAAACTTGTAGCGTGCAGCAGCCTGTAATTGCTGGGAAACACACCTGCCTCCCGAGTCTGCCTGTTGGAGCAGATAGTCAACGTTAGTACTCTTGATTTTTGTCTTGCTGGTCAACATCAATTCTCATGAACAGACTGCTCAAAGGTATTCTTTTTGGAAGTATTACTGAATACTGAATCCACACAACGAGGATTAGGTACTTTGGAATTCATTTCACATTGGGCTTAAAAGCAAGGTCAAAGACTCTGCAGAGGAAAGGTAAAGTCACTACACTGCTGACTACAGGCGAGCGAATAAATGTTCCACCCGTACGGCTTAGCCCTAGTAATGCATTTTGTCCTAGACATCTAGCAAATTAAGCTGTTTAAGTCTGGGGCTGCACGTGAATATATTAGCAAGTAGGAGACTGAGATGGATTTTTAAAATGCAGCCAAACACCTCCAGAGAACTTGCCTAAGACTTGCAAGAGTCTTCCTTGTGGCTTAGTTTAGCATTTAAACTTAAGAATCTGTAAGTTATAGTACATCTTCACCGTAATTAATATTTTTCAAGTTAGCAATAACTAATAACATTATCAGAAACATTTTTTCATGGCCCGTATTAACCAGGTTAAGCTGTCGCTCATAACATCCATTTGGGATTTCCAGCATACTCCCTTGTACTTAAATATGCAGGTTTTGATTATCTTTGATTAATCCTCATGAATTTACATCAGCGTAATTTCATGTGCCCACAAGCTAAAATTAAAACACCTAAAAGGTGTTTAAAAAAAAAAAAAAATAAAAAAGCCTGGAATCTGTGGATATGGTTCAGAATAATTTGTATTTGCATGCATGTCTCTAACGCAAGAGTTATTGTGGTCATATCAGCCTGGGCTTACAGGCAATTGAATTTATGATTGATTTATAGTAGGTATAAATTGAAATCACTTCTTACGCTGCCGCATTGATCTCTGAAGTTATCACGTAACGCGCTTTTGCAGCTGTTTACTTCTGGGCTACCCGCGTTTTGCAGGGTGACGATGTGCAGCAAACCCCCTCCTGTTCGCAGGCGTAGGGAAACCAGCAGCAAAGCGGCATCGGTGCAAAAGGGGTGAAATCCAGAGGCCTCCGAGAGCCGGCCCGTCCTGCTGGCCTCCCTGCGAAGCACAGCTCCCCATGTACTGTGGCACAAACTTCTGCTACCACGGCCCCTTCCAGGCTCTACAGCAAACTGGGAGCGATGCAAGGGCGTGTGCTGCCCCGGAAGGGTTTCGTCTGGCTGAGGTTTTGCTGCTGTTTTCTCTTTTTGGGCTGGATGTGGAGAAGAGCTGCACGAGTTCCAGCGCATCGCTTTTGGATAAACCTTCAGATGTCCTTTGGAGAAAAGGACCCACATCTATTACAAGACACATTTTTTCTATCGATGTAGTAAGGGTTATTTTAAACAAGCAGTTGTATTGGGGTAGTGCACAGAGCGTTGCTACATGAATTCCAAAGGCTGAATATATTTTTGACTGATTTCCTGAGGAAGCCAGGCTTTTAAAAGCACGCAGTGTGTGCTTACGTCGTGCACCCACCGTACATCCCAGCAACCATAACACATCGCGTGACATTTTTAAAAGCGTTGAGAATTTGGAATTTAAATTTGTTTTAAATATTTTGTGAAAAATAGTTGGCTGGAGGTAGGGGACAGGCTGCGTATTGTTACTCTCCCAGCCAGCAAAGGACCAGGCTGCAGTCTGCGCCCAGCTCGTACCAGACACTGACAGCTACGTATGGGGAGGGAAGAGAAAACACCATTAACCCCCAAACCTTCAGGGAGGGATTGCACCCGATTAGGTGACAGAAAATCCAAAAACGAGCAGCAAAGTTGGGGAAAACTTGGCTTGATTCTGCTGCTCATGAAAGAATTCTTTTCTCTGTAGGTTGTTCATTTATTGGGAAATGGTGCAGAAATAAAAGCGTTCTTGAACAGTTCCAAATTTGTCTATTCTTTGATGTGTTTCTAAAGCCAGTGTAGATTCAGGATCCTAAATCTTTCTTTGATGCAAGAAAAAAAGGTGTGTTTTAGTAAGTATTAAAACTAAATTTTGGTAAATCACAGAATTGAGATATTAATAACCATCTTGAATGAACCAAAGAACAAAGTATTTTTGTTATGAATTAAGTATGTAGTTTTTCCACTAAAACAGCTTCAACTTCAGAAGACCTGGAAGTAGCCAACTTAGTGTCATATATAGAAAAAGAAAAAAAGGGATAACAACATCGTGAAAAATCCATAGTAGTGGATTTAACTGAAGAGAAATGAGTGGGTATAAGGGAATTAGTAGTGAAAGTTATTAGGAACATGAACTGTTAGTGTGTATTGGAAGAATTTGCGGCAGAAGTGGCCGAGAGAGAACAGCTGAAGATGAAGAACCTCAGGGGTCTCGGCTCAGTCTCCCAGGAGAGAGGTATCCCTAAAATTAGTTCTAGCACTGTCCCTGCCGAGACTACAGGCGGTGGGCAAAGACGAATCATGATTAGCAATTAAAAGCTGTCTGGGTAGGTAACTGGACTGGACCAACTGGGCTGTACTGGAGCAGAGGAGCTGTGCTGGTTCCAGGACCCTGGCTGATGCCTTGGCCGACCGCAGGCGCGTAAAAACATCCTGTGCAGAGCCTGAGCGCGTATCACACACGGTGAGTGGCTTCGGGAGCTGCAGGTGGAGTCTGGGTGCTCTGCTGTCCCGCAGATATTGCACTTCCAGGAGTTTGAGTGCCGAAAAGCTGAAAATGGTTCAAAGAAGTGATAGAACGGTGTCCTGTGGCAAGGACATGCTTATCTCTGCAGCGTTTGGTTAAGCTCTGTCTCTCTCTTCTGCTCTGAACGCGTCAATGGATATTTTCATTTTAGTTTGCCTAGTTCTAGTGTTGGAAGAGATAATAGCTAGCGAATGGAAAATTAATAAAACATAATTGTTTCTCATTTTACAGGCCACTGTTATATACAGCTCTGTATAATTTTTCCTGGCAGATGAATCCTTGGGAATTTCATCGTTCCTCTTGGGAAAGCCATTGCACGGCTAAAAAACCCTAGACTGTCTTCAAGACAGTGGTGTTTGCTGGGTCTCCGCAGTGGGTTTGGGGCTGCTTTCTTGCTTTCCTAATGATTTCTAGCTCTGTGCTTGCTTTTGTGACTGTGTGTGGGCTGATGTTTATCCAGAACAGCTCCTTACACTCCCAAGGTCTCACTTCTGAGTGCTAGTACGCAGGTGGGGGCTAATTGTTCCCCGTGTAAGATCAGAACGCTGCTTCTTCTTGCAAAACTTTTACACGTGTCTGTATTGAATATCCTCTCCCGTGCTGCTGCGTTACGCTCCGTACCGCGGGGTCTGCCCACAGTAACTCTGAATAACCCTCTGTCAGCGACAGGCTGGCGTATTCCGGCTCACTCCCTTTGCAGTAGTATTCATTGATGTGTTGGATGATTCGGGCTACAAAACTGATCCCCTTGGAACTTCACAGCGACTTCCCTCCATGGGCAAAACTAATGATTCTCCCCCCACCCACCTGCTTTATGAGGAAGTCTTTATATATGACTTTCCTCCAAATCTCGTGTTAAGATCTCGCTAAATGTCTTCTGGGAATCCAAATGGGTTTATATCAAAAAGATACTTTCTCTCATCTCCATGTTCTTTGATTCTTTAAAAAACTCTAGAAGATAAGAGTTTGATTTAAAAAAAGTATGGCTTCTCATTATAGATGCTAAATGGACTCTTCCCCAAGGTGTTTATTCGTGTCTCTGTTTGTTTATGATTATTCCTACCAATGTGCTCAGCACAGACGTCAGACTACTCTGGATTTCCTCTGGATTAATTTAAAAAAATGATGCCATGTTTACTGCTTTCTCATTCCTCATACCCGGGCGGAGTTAAGCTGCGGTTACCCTCCGCAGTTACAGTTCTGTAATTCGATATTTGCGTTAATTTAGTTTGCACTTTTAGTTCCGTAACCCCCGGAGCTGGGGTGGGACGTGGCCAGCCTGGTGATCCTGTTGCTGGTAGCCGATTGTGGCCGACGATGGCCGTGGCAGCCCCGGAGCTGTGAGCCCTTTGCGTCAGGCAGGGGACCCTCTGGCAGGAGCCTCCCGCAGCCCGGCGCTGCCGAGGGCTGGGGCAGGGGCTCAGGCTGTGCGTGGGCTTCCTCCGGGTTCCCGGGCTAGTCCCCGGCTAGCTGGTAATTATTTTTAATTCTCCAGAACCTATCTTATAATTAAAGATTTTTTTTTTTGTTGGTAGTTGTAATATTGATCTGAACGTTGATTGATCGAAAGTGGTTTTAATACCATGAATCAAAACAGCAGTCAGTCCGTCTTAAATCTTGCAAACCTTTTGTGATAGAATAACTTTTATTTGAAATCCTTCCTAAGGAGAAGAAATCTCTCAGGCTCGGAGGGGCACCAGCCACCCCTTGACCAAAGCCGCCAGAGCCCAGCGGTGCGGGCACAGCCCCTGCGCCGTTCCTGCTCTGCGCACTGGGACCTGCCGTGCAGCAAGCGGCGGATCTTCACTCAGCCTTGGCTGCCTTAAACAGGGTTTATGGGTCTTTTTTCCCTCAACCAGACAGAGGAAATCAGAAGGGTGTTTAGGAAACTGTGAATGCCGCGTGTGCTAGATGCACGGCACACTATTTCCTCATAGACATTAACTTACCATTCATAAATATTTATAAATAGGAAAAAGCACTGTTGTGGTCTGTATTCGTCACAGTTTTCTTACTTGCTGCAAGGTGTTACCCAGCGCAGGAGAGCAGCGGAGGGTCGTACAGCCCTTGTGCGGGTTTAAGCAGTTCTCTCGGAGAGCACTCCTGCTTCATCTGATCTTTGGGGACTACCTGAATTCCGTGCAGATACAGCTTGTCTGCGTATTCCAACTCGTTTTCGAGCGTTAGGTTTTTCTCTTCTTTCTGCTCAACATCAGAAAGTTCCCTAACAAAAGGACTGGAGGTGATTGCAAAGAGTTTCTGAATATTCAGAGCAGAAATCTAATGTGACCTTTAGAGCAATGGAAATGAGGGCGAATTTGAGCATCCAGTCAAGAACAATAAAGTTAACGTTCCAGTCCTTATAAAGACAAAAAAGATGGCACAAATCACTGAGCTTCCTTTCTGCTGCACTAGACTATGATTTGAACCCTTTGAGAAGCTCACTAAAGTTTTTTGACCCAATTTTTTATTTTCCTGCATGTCATTATGAGATGATTTCATAGAATGCTTTAAAAATAAATAAATAGAAGTATGGTAACACTATTCTCTTCTAATTTATCTAAGCTATTCCTATTGTATTTTAATTTGTTAATGCGGAAGTATAAATGCTGCTGTTCCCCTGCTGCTGCTTTATTAAGCGAGGATTAGTGTTTGAGGAATGTTTTAAAACAGAAGTTTATCTGCATGGTGTATACTTAAAATGCCCTGTCTTAATTTTGCTCCGTTATAATAGCTATTTTAGACTTCTCTTTCTCCTAAAGTTTTGTTCTTAATAATTTAGAAGCATTTATTTGAAATCATTTAACCCGGGATTTCCCAGGGCATTGGAGCCTCAGAGAGTGGAGATCTGAAGCGAACTCCTTGCCGGGCAAAGCCACACGGACGTTTCATTCTCCGAGGTTGTTCCCTGGCGCTGGCAGGGGCTGGTGGCCGGTGGCACGGCGTGGTCTCGGTGGCACGGTGTGGTCTCGGTGGCACGGTGAGTCCCGGAGCGGGGATCCAGCCCTGGCACAACCCCTGTGCCCAGCCCCTGCCCTGTGCCCGCTCTCCTGGGAGAGACACGGGATTCAGACACCCACAGAAGTTATTATCTCTAGTTCTGCCACTGCGGGTAATTTTTCTGCCGGCTTGTCTGCTATATATTTATGCTGTTCTTATGAAGAGTATTTTTGTTTAAAGTCTTTTAATAACTCTCAGAAAGGTTGATGTTAACAAGATCTTCCCAGCCCATTGCTGTAAAAATCCGGTGCCCTGGAAGAGCTGGGCTCGCGTTGCCTTTTTTTGAGGGTTTTTTTGAGGCAATTCATTATCCAGCATTCCTGATGGGGTAGTTACCGCTCTGGGATACTCCTGACGCACTGAGTAAAGCCTAGGGCAGCGCTGAAAGATTAGAATTGTTTTTTCCTGTACCATAATTCAGAATCAGACTTTAATATACCGGTCACTCAATTAAAAAGGACGTATTTCAGTTTTTCCTACCCATACCTATTTTACTCTGCACTGTGAAAGTCACAGGATAAGAACACACAAAGGTTGTATCTCATTCAGTGCTGAGCATCATGCAAAAACACCGTAAATGTGCATTGTTGCTCCTTAAATGATCATTATTATCTAATAAAAATATTGAAAAGAAAGCAATGGGACATAGATGAAGATGTTTTGATTTCGTCAGAAGTTAAATTGTAGCAGCTGGAATAATAATGGGACGTCGAGGTAGCCTTTGTGGTGAATAGCTGGAAAATAGTAAAAAAGAGGATATTTCTCGTCTCTCCACTTCGTTGCGTTTGTGGAGACGCGCCTGTCGGTGTGGGATAGGGTTACGTTTCTCCAGTGAGCTCCAGAGTTTTCACCGTAATTCTTTTTCCTGCACAGACCCCCATTCTTGCTTTGGGCCTTTCAATTTTCTGAATGGTCCCGTTGCTCAATATTTCTCTTTAAACGTGTTAAGCTAAGTAAAAAAACGGCGACACCAGTCTTTGCATGATGTTTTGCTTGGGAAGAGCAGTGCCGTCGTCCTGGCAATGCTCCTTTTCATTGTCTTGAATGTTTCTAGGGTGTCAAATAGTTTAAAAAAAGTAAGACGTCAGTGATGTTGCTTTGCTGTGGGGCACAACATAGTCGTGCAATTACATGACTGTGGAACTGTTTGACGTCTATATGTGCCTGTTTTTTACGTCGAAGCCAGAGTTTGTTCCAGACAGTCGGAGGAATGTGTTGCATCAAACTGGCAGTTGTCCCATAAAAGGTGGAATCGGAATTAATTCAATTTTGTGTTTTTCACTTAAAGGAAAACTAAATCCAGGATTTTCAGTGTTCATTATTAATAGGTCTTCAAACATCTGAGAAACATCTCCGTTTTTTTTTTTATTCTTTGCATATAAGATACTGGTCTGAATTCTCTTACTGTGAAAGTGGTTGTTAACGTGCTGTTACGCATGAGAGGTCCTGCGCTGCCGCACGGCCGGAGCCCTCGCTGTGCTGGGCTTGCGGGGATTCCCCTGGGGAAGGAAGAGGTGGGAGTCGGGAACGGAGGGAGCCGAGTGGGGTCTCAGTCCCCAGAGCACCCTGCCCTGAACTGGGTGAATTCTCTGTCTGTCGTAGAAATAACCCGTGTCTGAAGTTCCTGTGCTGCTTCGTTAGAATGGAGCAGAAGGAAGCGGTCTGGGTTTCAGTGGTGCCCGGGGACAGGATAAGAGGTAACAGGCATAAACTTGACCATGGGAAGTTCCACCTAAACACGAGGAGGAATTTCTTTACCCTGAGGGTGGCAGAGCCCTGGCACAGGCTGCCCAGAGAGGTGGGGGAGTCTCCGTCTCTGGAGATATTCCAAACCCTCCTGGACGTGTTCCTGTGCCACCTGCTGTGGGTGACCCTGCTCTGGCAGGGGGTTGGACGCGGTGATCTCCAGAGGTCCCTTCCCACCCTGTGATTCTATGATTTGCATCCTTCCAGGGCCATCTTCGCACAGCACCGTTGCCATGCCTCTCAGTACGTGTGCTCAAAACTTTAACAGCCCGTTTGATGAAGCTGACTACAGAACTCCTGTGACAATTTTCCTGTCGTTTCAGAACCTGCTATTAGATCTGCTCTCCCCCTTTTTTTTTTCCCCTGGTTTTTTGCTCCCTCGTCCTCACAGAGCACAGTAGCTAAAGTGGCCTGGGGAGCAAGAGCGACGATTTTGAGCGGTGACCTGGATCCCTGGAGCGGCAGCAGAGCGGTTTGTGGGTGGGCGCTGGGCAGGAGGCTCCGGTCCGCACCCGGCCGAGAGGGTGGCACGCAACCCGCGCCTCTCCCACCCTTGGCACTGCTGGCTTCATTACTCTCACTTTTCAGTAACTTATTTCTTTGTAAGGCTTTTTATATTTCGGGTTTTCAAATTTGGGCATTGTTCCAAAAAACACTCTCTTGGAATGATTAGATTGCTGTGATTCCTTTTAATTAAATCATGTTAAGTAGGCTGTCTGTGTGCACGGCAAAGTCTCAGGTTTAACGCATTTTCTGCATTTGGAAACTGGGATTCAGATCTGACCCGAGCCAGAGCGCAGCAGCTGCGCGACATCCTGCCATGTCCCATTTATGGAGAGGTTCACCTTGAGCAGTAGAGCCGCTTTGAAGAATAAGGCAGAAAAGATTATAAATCATTATAAGGCAGAATTAGGCTATCTTAGGAAAATATGTTCGTAACAATAAGGGAAATGCAGCGCTCGCTGCCTTGCCAAGGCCTTTGGGCGTGTGCGGTAGGAAGGCTCTAACACAGGTTCGATGGGCAATTGTCAGGAAGGACACGGCGGTGACTGGTTCTGCATTGGGCTCGCTGGGGGGGACTGGGTTACTCCATGAAATCCAGCCCAGCTTTGCTTTCCGAGTTTATACAGGACTGAGCAATGAGGTAGGAAGACTAGTGTGGAATAGCAAACCCTTCAGTTCTTTTTGGTGCCCGTATCCTGCATATCAACCGGCAGCTCTTCTGTGAGGTTTGAAAAACTCAAAATGCTACAACTGTAGTGATTCTATTTTATTTATTTTACCTGTAGCGGTAACTCTGAAGCTGTGTTTTTCTTGCTTTGTGTGCGCTGTTTTACATGTGGGATTCTTTGCCACCCAGTAGCCGTTTAAAAAAAAAAAACTTCGGAAAAATAAAGCTGTTATACTTTAAACCATTATAGATTCTGGGTAGGATCATGCGTGTGGCTTCTTCTGTAAGGAAGTGTAAAAGACAGTAATTTCTTCTGTTGATAAATCAGGAACGCGTGTTCAGGCGGTCAGCGGAGCAGCGGTGCCAGCGGCTCTGGAGGGGAGCAGAGCTGCTTGCTGGAGCCGTGCCTGCTTTGGGGAATCTTTTCCCTGGCAGTGTGTCCGATGGTAAGGGGGATTTTGATCCCTTCGAGGAGAGATGGGAATGAGAGGAGGGCAGGTATGGACAGAAACTGCTGTGATTTCATGGAGAGCTTCCTTAGCCCCTACACGTCGAATTTTAATTGCTGGGGTAATTTAACCCCCTGCACACTTCTCTCAGGCTGTTTCTTGCCGGTGCCCTGTGAGCCGCTCCACACAGGCTTCATCTGCCAAATGCTGTCTAAGGGGCTCAAATCCTGCTTCCCCAGTTATGGCTGAGAATTTCTTGACTTTAAAGTGTGAGCCCCTGAGCTTGCACAGAAGATGCCGGCTCTCCGCTCAGACGAGCACAGTTTTACCCTCTTTCCCTTCCTCAGAGCCGTACGCCCGGGCAGCGGCTTGGAGAGTGAATGTCTCTGTAGCCGCCGGGGAAGTCATGGGCATCGCTACGTTCCTCAGCCCGGACTCATCCGAAGCATCCCACCTCAGCGGCGTGGTGTTACTAGGGAAAGCAATTTTGGGATCACGGGCCAACGTGAGTTTTAAAAAATGAAGTATGAATTTATTTTTATGGAAGTTACGCCCATCAGGTTTAGTAAGGTATCTTAGGGATAAAAGGTGAGTGACTTCAGGCTTTTGTTATGCTGAGTGAAAACAGGGCGATATTATAAATTGTAAATAGCAAAGGCTAGGAATGTCAACAGATGCATTTTTCATATAGTTCACATCCGCTGTGCGAAGTGTTGCTACTCTGGCATTGACTCACAGGCACACTGGGGTCTCAATGCTGTGGAGTCTTTCTGGAACCGAGACTGATGTCGTAGGCTGCAGGAAAATGAAAGATCAAGGCTTGAATTTTATAACTTCGATTGGAAAATAGGTTTATCCCTGTATTTATTTTTTTTTTTTTTTCAAGGGGAAAAAAAAAATCATCTCCCCGATGCAAATGCCGTAGTGCTCCAGCGTGCGTCTGTCACCCCGCTGGGCTGGCGAGTGCCAGCGGGGCTGGAAAGCTGGCCTTTCTCCCCGTTGCCCATTAAGAGCTAAGCAACATCAGCAACTTAAATCACTTATTCCCAAATTGTCACCTTTAGCGCTCCAGGTGGGGCCTGGTCCTGCGGTGAGTTTCCTGCCCTCGGCACCCCAGCGATCGCAGGGGTCGGGTGCCGGTTTCTCACCCGGCAGCCGCAGCCCCTTCCCATGGACCTGCTGAGCTGCGGCCCCTGCCCTGCGGAGCGCGGCGTGGGGATAGCCTGCCACAGGGCCTGCCGCTGCCGCTTTTCCTCGTTCTTTGATTTATGTTTTAGCCTCATTCAAAGTAAAATTAAAAACCCGCAATTAGGTGGAAGTTTCCAAGGCAGAGCCATTAATTTAAGCACAAAAATCCACCAAACTGTGGGAGTTAACTTTACGCAGCCAATACATACCGACATTTCCCAGCGAGATGGGAGTTGATGAACACAGTGAATTGGTTTTTCCCCTTCAGACAGAGGGGTTACTGCTATCCCCTGCTAATCAGTAAACATGTGGGTGTTTTATTTATCCTTTGAAAGAACTAAATCCCTCGTGAAGCAAAAGGGACACTGCTCGTGCTTTATCGCCGCTGCTGGTTGTGGTTTGTGTGGGAGCCCCGGTGTCCGGCGCGGCTGGGTGAGGCGCGGGCTGGCTCTCAGCTGGAGCTCCGCTTTATCTGCCCGCTGGTGGTTCTCCCCCGGTGTTTTCCCACCCCTGCCAATTGCACGGGTGGTGTCAGCCTCGCGCGCTCGTCCTGGTGAACAGGGCCCGGAGCTGGCGTAGATCCTAAGGACGGTTTCCAAACCAGGTATAGCCAGAATGTTGCTCTCGTCTTGAATACGGAAACGATATGATTTGGATAGATCACATTTTTAGAGAATCCCTGTTTTCTTTCTTAAAGGTGATTCCTTTGATTTTCTCGTGATAGGAAATTTGGAAATAATTTGGAAAGTCGTTCTGAGAGAGCACATCAATAGGCAATCAGCATAACTGCTTTAGAGCAAAACCGTCTCACTTCAAATTTCAGCATTAAGCACAGTTAATGTTAATGGCCGCAGCAAAAACATCGAGCCCCTGCACATGGTATTTAGCCCCAGACTGTTTTCTTTTCCCGTTTTGGGTGCTAGAGCTTCTTCCTATTGAAATTCCTCCTATTTCCCACAACTTTGTCAATACAATATTTTGTCAGTCCAGAAGTTTGTAGTATACTGAAATTTGAAATGTCTTAAAAATTAACATAACTGTATTTTTAAAGAGGTACACAGGAAAAAGGTTGTATAAACCAGTGAGTGTTGTGTAAAAGTGTGGCAATATTACATAAAAAAGCACAACTTAATTTTGCCTGCGTGAGTAGAATGATGAGGATTGTCCGGATCAGGCACCAAAAAGTTACTGCTTTTGACAGGAGCTCTTCAGTGAGACACTGAGGTGACGAGAAAATCAAATTCACAGCAGAAAGGCAGCAGCTGACAACACCATCAGCGATTCAGGCTTGTCCATCACGGCGCTCCGGTCGGGCTCTTTGGCAGCTCTGACGCTCCGACTGCAGCATGGGCTGGGAGCAGCGGGTAAACGGCTGGGCATCCTCTGCAGAGGAATCGGAGCCTGGTTTGTCTTGTCTGATAATTGTGTCAGAAGCAAAGACTCCTTGCCAAACACCAGGAAATAGCTGCTATCGACACCTAAGAGAGGGCAGGGAAGGCCAGCATGGTCCTCAGAGGCAGGAACAGTCTGCAACTGGTCAAAAGCTCATGAAACCAAAGGGAAAACAAAACATAAAGCCTCGTTGCGTGTCTGCGTGATTTCAACAGAAGTTGCTGAGATTATTAAGCCCAACAGACCTTTCCAGGGCTTAGGTTAGGATTTCTGTTACCTTTTGCGCTAATGACTGCTTGAAAGCATCTGTTTGGAGGTGGAAGGGAAGGAATGGAGCACAGCATCACCAGGGAAGACAAATGAGCGGTGACGGAAGGAGATGTGGGAGGGCGACAAAGGGAAGCTATTCATCAGAGGGGTGGTGATGCTAAAATGCAAAGTTTTCATACGAGAACTAAAACAGTGTTTAAAAAATGCTTCTTCATACAGTGAAAGGAAAGGTAAATCTGTTGAATCGGTGAATGCTCCTGGACCAGCCCACCTGGGTGTCGCCGTGTCAAATGCCACGGGACGCTGTAGGGCTGGTCCTCAGTAACATGTTGTGGTGCTGGGTGGGGGTGGCAGCGCAGGGGGAGCAAGGTTTTCATGCTGTTTCTCTACGTTTTTCTCAAAGATCTTCAGTTTCTTTAGTTCCGTTCTGGAAGGAGACCTTACTTGTTTTTAGCAGTTATTAAAAATAGCACCCTGTCCCCCAGAGCATCACATAAGAGTGAGCTCCTCCTCTCCCCCCAAAACTCACGCCCCACACCCCAGTCAGATGAACAAGCCCTGAGCGTTTCTTGTAATTGCTGTACTTATTCTCCTGGTATTTTTTGCACACTGATGAAGAAAGCCTTGAAGATATTTTTTTGGGGGGGGGGGGGGGGGGGGGAGAAAGACACCAGCTGGTCTAGTTTGTTCCTTGGCTCCCTGTTTCTTGTTGTATGTGTGTAAATGATGTGCAATAAACCCACGCCTGGCAGTCCTGAGCCGACGGGAAGGACTGAGGCTGTCTGCTTGGTTACAGGCTCCCTCCTCCCCTTTCATTCTTCTCAGCCTTGTGTTTCTCGGTGCACAAATAATATGTTTACAGTTTGGATCTTTAGATCTACAGGCTTTAGTTTTAGAGTATGAATTCACCTCCATTAATTGTGAGCTGTATTTAATATTTATGCTGAAAGGACGTGAGGAGTGTTCGAATGAGCGTGCTCTCCTTCGAAAAAAAAGGAGCTGAAAAATTACCAGCCACTCGGGTTATAGTGTCTTGTAAAGATGCCAGCGGGCAGAACGTGATTTAAGATGCACATTTTGCAAATCAGCGCCTTCATAACAACAGTGAAAGGAGAGAGAAGGAGCTGTGGGGGGATCCGTGTTAAGATTAATACAGCCTCTTATCTTTACTTAGTGCGGAACTTCCCAGAAAGGATGAGTGTGTCAGATCGCTGGTTCTTTCTTAATATTTTTTCTCCTTTTGCTTGCTTTTCCTCGTTGTTGTAATCATGCAAATGATGCCGTTCATTGTATCCATCTTGCCTGTTGGCTTGAGATGCTGAATATTAATTGAACAGCATGATATCAGTTTTTCAAGCTTCATAGATAAGCAAAACATTTTTCTATTAAAGTGCTTCATCCTTTTTTACTGTGCTATTTTAAGACTTTCTTATCTTTGTAATAGGAGAAAGCCTAAGAAGCCCAAAGTTCTGAGACCTTGGTTTGGTTTATAAACAGGCTTTCAAGAGCAGATTTTGTAGAGGTACATATACAATTGTCCTGATCTTAAACTTGGTTCTTTATTTCAATACATCGGCTTTAATTTTTTTAAGCCATTGTGATTCTGGATTCTCAGTCTCTCTCCGCAGATCTCCAGAAGAGAGGAAGAAACAGGCTTTTATCTTTCAAAGGACAGTCGAAAGACTTTTTGTTATTATTTGGCCTTGCTTCAAAAAAATGCACTTTTGAGTATGAGAAGGCAGACTGCATGGGCATCTTGAACTTAGCGACGTAAAAATGTTTTTGAAGCACTGGAATTTTTTTAAGCTTTTTTTTTTTTCTTCCTCAAACACAGAAATGTGCTCTGATTTATGGACTTGTAGAGCTGTACAGCTGGGAACGGCAATGGAGTGTCCACAGCCAAAGTTGCGAGCAGACTGAATATAAAATTCTTCCAAAAGCAAGAGTTGGTTGCCAAGGGCTCTCGAGCAGTTTTCCCTCTTTTTACCCAGCTGCCTGAATATCAGATTCCTGGGACTTTTGTGCACTTTCATCTTGAGGATGGTGTTGTCTTAACGCATGGGCTGGTGTTGAGGTGAGGTTGTGAGATACTGTTACGTCCATAACCCTTCGTTAGGGAGGGGTGTGCAGTACGGTCTGGAGTAACCCGGTGCCTGATTTTAGCAGCTAATAGTAAGTTAATTTGAAAGTATGTTAGTGTTATGCTAGATTACTTTGATTTTTTTCCTGTTTTTGTCTGTCACTGAATGTTGAATAATATTGTCACACGCTCGCTGATTGCACATTCATTCGTTTTTCTGTAACTCTGTAGTTTCTCTAGCCTCTTTTAGTGTCTGCCAGTAACTGGTCTGCTTTTAAAACTGCTGAGCGCTTGGTTGGCAGTCTTCCCCGTGCCTCTGCCGCGTGAAGAGCAGACGAGGCCCACTGAGGTGTAGCTGTTCAGGGCCTGAAGGAGCCGGTAGCGGTGATGAGCTGCTGGGACGGAGAGAGCTGCGAGCGCAAAGCAGCCCCGGTACTGGAAACGAGCGTGGCCAGGGTGGAGGTGGTACAGCTGCAGGAAGTTGCCCGTGTTTCTCTTTGGAGACAAACTTTTTGCCATAAAAGTTTTCACTGTGTCTGCTGTGGGTCCCTGTAGAAAAAGCAAGACTCCATCTAGGTTTAACGTATTTGCAGAGGTGTTGGCCAGGCTTCTGTTACACCTGTCTTATTAATAAAAGGGGAACTAACCGGTCACGGCTTAGGAAGAGGATGAGGCTGATGCTATTCTTGTTCCATGAAGGACAGCAGTCTGACCTTCTCCTCTCCCCTTCACCCTGGTGCTGTTGCTTTTAAGGCTTGAAGCAAGAGCTGTGTCCCTTTTCCAGGCGGGAGGGAAGGAACACTTCAGTATGAGATTTGAGGTTTACAGAATATCTGATTTCTACTATTTTCTGTCTTAA
Organism: Rissa tridactyla; assembly: GCF_028500815.1. Taxonomy (NCBI): domain Eukaryota; kingdom Metazoa; phylum Chordata; class Aves; order Charadriiformes; family Laridae; genus Rissa; species Rissa tridactyla. The sequence goes on from NC_071480.1 coordinate 12,123,944, forward strand.
AGAGGGAAGTTTGTTCAGTTGGAGATGTACAGGGTATGAATTTGAGGATCAGAGAATTGTGCAGAGTTATTTTTGAGGCTGCCTAATGTTGAAAACATATGTGACCTTCCTAAGGCATTCTGAATGTCGGTAATCCCTGGGCGAGACGGATGGGAGTTGAGAGATGCGATAAACTCAGTCAAACCCGTGCTGTTACTGCATGTGCAATCCCACACGCCAACAGCAGACATATTTTGTTTATTCAGCTCTACAGTAAATGTTTTGTGTTTTCTTTTTCCAACGTAACGAGTTTATATACATGCTTCTATCTTAACTAGGTGCCTGCATCTTAAATAGATTTGTTTTTACATTTAAAATTATTATCTCACATTTTATGTTACTAGGCCAGGTACAAGCAGAGTCTTGACCCTACGGTGGATGAAGTTAAGAAACTGTGTACGTCTCTGCGCCGAAACGCCAAGGAAGAGCGGGTACTTTTCCACTACAACGGACATGGCGTGCCCAGGCCAACAGTAAATGGGGAGATCTGGGTCTTCAATAAGGTGCGTCTTTGCGCAGCAGTGCTGCTCAGCTGAGTCTGCTTCGCTTCCCTAAATTCTGTTAGAGAGCAACTGCATTTTCAGGGTTTAAAATGTGTTCACAGGTATTATTTTTTTTTGACCCCCCCTGCTGACAGCTGTTTGCTTTCTTCCTGTTCTTGGAGTCCTGAGAGCGCACGGGTCATCCCTCCCCTCCCGGGGGGCAGCGCATCTCCTCTGGGGTGCACCAAACCCCGAGGAGCAGCTCTCTCACGTGCTGCTCCTCAGAGGCAGCGCCCGGCTCTGCCCTGGCCAGGCAAACCGTGGGGCTCCCCGAGGGCCTTGGCTTTGCTGCCTTATGTCACTGGCTGGCTGTTAAGTCCTTCGCATAAAGTTTATGCTTAAAATGTCTCCTGACCCTGACCAGCCGTTGTTCAGGGCAGCTGGAGATCCTGCCTGAGGACAATAAAGATCGTGGCTGGCTCTGAGCGGAGCACAGGGTGCTGGAGAGCCTCGAGCACAATCTCGTAGGTATCTTCTCTTTTTTTAAAGACCTTTGTCGCTTCTGCTTAGCCCTGGTTTGTAGCCATAATTTGTACATCTATGTAGATCACATGCAACACCTGTCCAGTAATGCCGAATGTGACCAAAATGTACTTTGCTTTCCCTTTACGGTATAATACACACGGTATTTAGTGTCTGTTAAAGGCAACCGAGTTGGAATGGAGTCTTAGGAAATGGAGGGAAACTGCTTGAAGCTGAAAAGTACATTCAGCTGACATAGGACTTGCATTTGTTATTATAGATATGCTCCTATTTGATTTTGGGGGCTCATTGAGCTGCTTTTCTCATACTTCACATGTATTATTTTTGTAATTGAATGAGCATTCACTCATAATTTGAAAGAGCAGGGTCGCAGGGAAGGGGAGGAAGTGCAAGAGGGCATCCCTTTGTTGTGGTGCGTCTATATTGGAGACTTGATTAGTATTCAGACCGATAAACAATTGATCTGAATGCTAACTCATTTTGAAGCTGAGTTTGGTGTTTAAGAAGAAATGGGAGTGACCTTCTTCTTCCTTAACAGCCAGTGGGTAATAAATAAGCCAGAAAGAATGCTGGGCTGAGCGCGTTACACCTGGAAGAGGAGGAAATTGCCGCTCAGTGAAGTTGTGTGTCGTGCCCGATGCTTTATTAAGAGCTGACTGGGTATTTGCCAGTTCGCTGCAGCATCCGCCGGCCGATGTGGTGGGGACGCCGCTGGAGCTGAGGAGCTGAGGTCTCGCTGCTTTGTCTTACTGACTGTGGAAAAACCTGGTTGTCGTAGAGTTTGATGGGGAAAGGTGAAACTTAGTAATTTTTGCAGCATGTTACCAAATATTGGCTTTTTAAAAAAATAAATAGGAGTAGAACTTTTCTTTTAAGCAAAGGATTAAATTTAAGGAAATACCAGGGGAAAACAGTCAGCATTGGTTAGAAATCGGTCCTCAGGAATTCGGTCTCAGATCTAAGCAGAGGCTCACATCATTGCCCTCTCGAATTGAAATAGTGGAGGTACTGAAATTTGACTGTGCTGACATTTTAAAATTAGGAAGTCTCAGTTATAAGAGCATGAAGGCAGCGCTGAAAGGGACCTTGAGATCATCCGAGCGAGGGGCCAGAAGGGTGAAACGGGCCTTGCTGGTGGATGGGACGTGTTTCAGGCTGACCTGTGTTTGACGAAGCAAATAAAACGTGTTGGGTTTTTCCCACAGGGCTGGGCTGAGCGTCTTTCTCCTGCCCCTGGGACCCGAAGCACTGGGACGTGTGGTCCCGGGAGGCTCCTTGGGCCGGACGCAGGGTTTGGGTGGGGGTGCTGGGGGGCCTGGGGGTGGCAGGGCAGGCAGGAGAGGCGACATCGGCTTTAGTTCAAGGGCAGGAGACAGCAATGAATTCTGAGAGTCTGCCCAGACATTTCAATATGCCTTTGTTCTCCCTCTGTACATGCTCATTTTTCCTTTCCTTTTTTTTTCCTCCCATAAGATTGGTGTGCAGCCATTGTGGGCTGATGGCGGGGGTGGTGACAGAGAGGACTTCTCCCTGCCGCGGCCGTGGTTGTGCTGAGCTGCCAGTGCCTGCGGTGCCGGGGCTCTCCGGGGTGCAGGGACGCGCGCACCCATCGCCGATGCTTTGCTGCCCGTTTGCTGTGAGGGGGGAAGAAGCGAAAGCAGCTTTGCAGCGCTGCCATCAGAGAGCCGGGGAACTTAGAGCACCTCAGTGCCCACTCAATTTTTTCTTTCACCCACGTCCCCTCTAACAACCAGCCATCTTTGGAAATCCTACTTTTGCTGTCACAAAACGCTTAGGTTTGTTTATTCCTCGTGTTTTGCAAGAGGCTGCAGCTTTCAGCTCCTACTGAAGCTTGTGGTGCCAGGAATGTCATGGTGTTGTCAGAACACCCCAAGCAGTTCTGTGTTTGGGGCTGGAGGAGGGATGATGCGGCGGGGGGAAGAGCACATGGCTGCTCATCTCCTCTCTCCTCTAGCGCCAGGGATTATTTAAACCTCCCGACACGTGCCAGCAGGCTATCAGGGACAGCAAAGAGATGGAGGGGTGTAGGAGCACTTTGTGATGATGCTGGAGAAAGTTCACGTAGTATTAGATCTTCATTAATATACCCCCCTTAATTTCACAAGAGTTGGTATTTTAAAATTAATTTAGATCTCTGCCCTTGCACAGTTGGTGCTCTGTCTGAACTGATGTTTTAAAATGGTAATATAAGGAGAACGCTTCTCTCCTGTGCTTTATGATCTACTCTTCTGACAAGCCGTCTGCTGTGCAGCGGGGAGGGTTCGCTGACAGAGGGGCTGGCGCTGGACGGACGCGTCCCTGGAGGTGCCGCGGCACCCGGGGTGGGCGCCCTGCGCGCCCCGGGGGAGCAGCCAGCCCCCAGCCCTGTCGGAGGGACGGCCCCCATCTCTGCGCACTGCAAGAACCCTTCCTCGCACGGCAGGAGTGTGCTCAGGAGAGATTAAGCATGGTATATTCTGACACGTAGATTAAAAAAGATAAAACCTTCATGCAGTATCTTGTAGCCTGATCGACTTCGGCTGCACATGTCAGTCCCTCCATCCAGTGACCAGTGCTCCCAGTGCCACTGGAGGGCAGGGAAGAGGAAGGACTATGGGACAATTTGGATAAGGCACTTGAAAAGCCCATGAAGGCATTTATAGTGCTTTAGTTTGTAATTTTTACTTTGCAGCTCGACAAACAAAACGTTCCTGAACCCTTTTGGTTAGGGAGATAGTAAGTTGTATAGAAAGAATTGAGGATGAATTCCCATAGGTTCGTTGCCACAAGGTTCATTTCCTGAGATTTCTGAGGGATTCCACGGAGTTCAGAAATCCCAGGACAGAAGCTGAACACAGCAACTTTCTGAGGAAGCTTTTTCACTTTAGAGAGATCTCTTTAGAGACTGCTTTAGAGAGATCTCCCTCCAACAGGGCTGGGGATCGGCTGCTCCCCCAGGACGCTCAGGGCGCCCACCCCGAGTTCCGTGGCACCTCCAGGGACGTGTCCGTCCAGCGCCAGCAACTTTCTGAGGAAGCTTTTTCGCTTTAGGGAGATCTCTTTAGAGAATCGCTTCAAGCGTTTCATCTTAGATAGGAAAAGGAAAGAGAAATTGTACCATGCTTTGGAAGGAAGGATCATTTTGAAAATGTCCTTTTCCTTGGTCTGTTACGTCTTATTGTTGCACAAAAAGACGTGAAACGTGTGCACAGTCAGAAGCAAGTTCTGCTGCTGATGTGAGAATACGAAACAGAAAATGTGCCTCATCATTGTGTTCCTGTTAAGTCCTTTGGAACCTATTTCCATATCGCTCACCCTGTCCCCAGCTCTGCTCAGACACCCTCCGTTTGGCCAGAAGGGCACCAAGCCGCAGCCTGCTCCCGGCCGGAGCAGGTCGCCAGGGCTCGGTGCTCTGGGGACAGGCGTTACAAGCCAGTGCTTAATTACGGAATTGTACATGAGTTTGCTGCAGGGTTCCTGCTCCCGCTTGCTGCTCAGTATCAGCTTACAAAGGAGGGGTCGAGACAGTCCTTGTACACCCATTCATTTGGCATTACCTGGGGTTTTGCCAGATTTTGAAGACGCAATAACACGCTTTTCATATATTTATTGTGAGTGCTGCTGTATTTATAAGGAGCAGTGTCCTCTTTCTAGTTTGGCTTGCTGCTATTTTCTGAGAAAATCCCAACATGGTATCAGAAAGGTAAAAATGAACCCACACACCCACCCCGGCTTCAAACGTGTTTAATTCTGAAGTTCTGGGGAACGTCTCTGCAAAATATGAAGAATGTGGTTGGGTTTTTTTAATATTTTTGAGTTGCTCATTAATCGATTGGTTATGAAATCTGTTCAAAATCAGTTTCTAGTTTGGTTGTTGGTTACGTCGTTCCTGTAAGTGGTCACAGAGGGATGCTGGGACTTGCGTTAATAGAGCAGAAACTTCCCTGCTAAAAACCCCAGCCCATTCTGAGGACAAACCGCAGGGACACACAGCGTGGCTCCCAGCGTGGCAGGGGCAGGGTGAGCAAGCATCAAAAGAGCACCCTGAGCGAGCACGCTAGAAAACTATTCGTTAACACTCCTTTTTTCTTCAAACTACCTCATTTACATATCATTAGCAAATTTGATAAGTTATGTGTGACCCCCGCGGTAAAGTCGGAACATAAAGTTCTTCTGTTTTGAAATACCACAGTATTAATCAGAGCTATAATCCGATCTTAACTGTGGCGATATGCATTATAAATACAAAGTTAAAACAATGCATGCCCATAAAATCTCACCCGTTACACGTGTCAGGGCAGACTTTTTAATATATAACTTACTCTGATTGGAATGTGCTTAAAAGGAGTGGTGTCCTTCGAAGAGGTCTGGGCCGAGGGCGAATTGTTCATCTCTCATTCTACCCTGCAAGAATCTGCAAAGTTCCCAGCTCCCTAAAACTTTGGCTTTTATAAACAATTTTTCCTATTAATTTTAATGAAACAGCCGAAACTGTTATATATGGGCAAAACTGGATTTTGAAATGACTTCCTATTTCCTACCTTATCTAACATACGGTTTATGATCACTTCTGTCTTTATATCCGCTGATATGTGTCCTTGAAAATTTGATTCTTGTGAAAGTTTACTGGTTTTATTACAGCTATTCTAAGTCTCTTGACTTTAAATGGGAGTTATGATCCCATCCATCACGCTGCTGACGTTAATAGGAACGTCGGGGCGTTCATGGAGATTTTGGGCAGAGTTCGGTGCTGACGGCCCATGGCCAGGTTCCCTCTGGCTGCGGATGGGACGGTTCTTTGGCTGCTGGCGGTTTGGAGGGACCCGCAGGCCCAACCAACAGAAATCTGCTCGGGTTTATATTCAGTTCTGCCACTTGGCTTAGCGTGTGGCCCTCCGTAGCTAATTTTAAAGGTCTGATTTTTGATCCTCCTTGTATTTTAAGAAGCTCTTGCCTCCAATTATTTGGGGGTTAAGGTGGAAGAGAAGGAACAAAATACTTCACATTTTCAGGAACTAAATTGTCGGTACTTCCCTTTGCTGAAGGCAGGCTTTGTTGGTTTTAATTTTATTGGATAATTCTGAAGCACAGAAGTTAAAGGCTGTAATAAAATTATGAAGCATCTCATTAAACTAGGATGGGGTGGCTGCTGATGGGCTATAGAGCCTTAATTATCAATCTTGATTTATTGATGGAGTCTTCAGTTTGAGACGTTTGATGTTAAATTAAAGACAGCTGGTTTACATCCTTCATCAGTGTTGCAGCAATGTGAGATAAAATTGGACAGTTAAATGCTGATTGGGCTGTTAGCGCATATCACAGCACTCTGAGTTTCAGAATTTTAGTTTAGGGATTAGCATTTCAGACAATACCACCGTAAAATCTACTTGCCACTTGTGTTGGTGTTGTGCCGGTAGTCCTCATTAGTAGCAGATGTTGATTGGTATTTGTGTTGATTAATATGCTCAATGTTCAGTCTAGGTTTTATTTTGTGATTTTAGAACTGGAATTTTTTTGTGTGTCATTTATTATCTCACTAGTGAAAGTTCTGCTGCTTCTCTGCCTCTTGGTAACTCGAGTGTCTCTTTTCTTCTTCCAGAACTATACTCAGTATATTCCTCTCTCCATATACGACCTGCAGACTTGGATGGGGAGTCCTTCCATTTTTGTCTACGATTGCTCTAACGCTGGCCTTATCGTCAAGTCCTTCAAACAGTTTGCACTACAGAGGGAGCAGGAGCTGGAGGTGAGATCTCAGGCTGTCGCAAAGGTTTCACTGGGGTTTGGGCCGCAGGGTTAAGTTTAAGCTTGCTTTGCTCCGTACAGCTGAAAAATGTGTTTAAAGCTATGTTGGAAGGCAAATTAATTTGCAAATAATTTTGCCGCTCCAGTCTTTCTGGTTCAGTTTCCTATCCTATTAAACTAGGAACAATTTTTAATACAAGCGCTAATTAAATGGTAACGTTAATAGAATCAATTTGTGCCCTAATGGTCTTTTCTGACGAGATAAATGCTGAGGTGAACTAGACATATTTATTTTAGTTGCAAAAGTCTAGTATCTGGGTATGTATTTGGATGTAGTTAAAGTTTTGTGCTGTTGAACTGAACGTAAAAATGCAAACCAAAATAAAACGAACCCGATACACGGCGGGGGTGTCACTGGTGGTTTCAGTTTCACAGACTGCTTGAGTTTAATGTGTTTCTAATGAAAAGCTGTCTTTCGTTGCAAATGTAGTTACTAATAAATTTATTGAAGTGAATCTGAAATGCGAAGCGGAAGGTAAGAGGTCAGGATTCTTTGTAGAGCAGCTTGGATGGTTCGACTGCCCATTGCCAGCAATTCCTGCTAGCTCTAGCTTGCAGGGAAAGCACATTTTTAAAAGGTAAACTTCTTACACTCTCACAGTTCTAAGACATTGTTTTGTTTGTTGGGTTTTTTTTTTAAAAAAACAAACCACAACTTCAAGGAAGGAATATTAATTAATCAGGCAACTGACTGTCATAAATACAACCTTCAAGCAGATACTGACAGTATCCCTGGCTCTAATTCTTTTAATTCTAAATTCCGCTTTTGGAGGTGCTTTTGTGGTGACTCTTTTGGCAGGTGGAAATTCCATTCTGCTGACAGAAAGCAGCCCAATAGCTTGAGATGTGCAGATTGTTTCATTGTTCCTTCTCCTCAGCCGGGGATGATGCCATACTTTGTAAAGACAAGAAACTTCCCAAAGCCTCTGGCTTGGGAAGAACATGAAACTGCGAGACACAGATCAATAGTACGGGTAACAGATGCCTTTTGAAGGTTGCCATCTTTTTAAGTCAAGGGAAGTGTCTGGTGGTCGTACTCTGCTCTCCTTTTTCAGGATTTCCTATCAGCTTGAGACTTTCTTTGTGATATTTTTCGGAGCCTTTCTCTTTTGCTTGTACAACGCACCCGTCTGGATTTTTGTTTTGTTTTCTCGTTCTGTTCCTAAGCAGGTTAAAAATGAGCCTAACTTTACCCTTTCTTTCCCTGCTTTGTTCATGAATTTCCTTTTTCCTTGGCTCTTGCTGAGCTCTGGACTGACTCTGGAGCTGTGTGGGAAGGGAGGTGGCCGCGGGTGTCCCTGTTGGGTTCTGCTGGGTGACAGGTACGTGGCTGGGGTGAAGCCTGTGCAGGGAAGGGCGGACGGACAGCGCTGGCTGCAGCGAGGCGCTTGGGTACCGTGAGAGAGACGGGCACAAGTAACGATGCCAGCCTTTATTACAAGAAGAATACTAAATTCCATTCGAATCCTAAATTCTGGGGTTTTTTTCATTTGCAAAACATGTGGGGTTACAGAGGAAACCTGCTTTGGTATTTCTTCTCTTTGCAACACAGGTTAAAACTACCAGTTACTTCCATTATGAAAACACTTTCAGGGTCGTACGTCAGCTTTCCATTCTCTGTCTTTAGATTTCCCCGCTAAAGTCTTGCTGAGATAACTGCTTATTATAATAGAAAGCAGAAGATTTGGTCACAGATAGCGAAGTGCCTACAGGGTCATACAAAGCATGGTTGAGAATTCATTTGGGAAACTATAAACTATTGAATTGTTCAAATTCATGAAAAGTGAAGTAGAGCTGGAGCTGGTACTGGGAGGGGCTGCTGAGAGCGATCAAGATAATTGTCAGCCCATCTCACCGAAGGGAGATTAGAGGAGTTTGCCTTTCTCTGTAGTCCCACAGGGAAGGCCGAGGGAAGCCAGGGCTATTTAGTTTACATTTTTTCAGGATCCCTTGTTTTTGGATAGCAGAGAGCGCTTGCCAGGCGCCATCAGATTTTACGGTTCCACCAGAACTGTAAAAATTAATTACAACATGCTTATAGGTATGCTTGCAACCCCATTACATTTGGCTTTCATTGTTCATGGAATATAAAGGCTGGTACTCTTTCTTAATGTAAAATCTAAATCCTCTTCCGTCTCCAAAGAGAGAAAGCACAAAAAGAAATGAGAACTCGGGAGTGCTAGAAAAGCAGTTAACGCTTCTCTGAGATACCTGAGAAAAGCTCATGTTGTAGCGCTGCGTGGTGCATTGTCTTCTTTATAGAGCTGCTCCGAAGTAGCACTTGGAGAGTAAATACATTTTTTCCCTTTTGTTAGTAAATAAAGTATGGCCAGTGTGTGTGAGTGAATCATAGAATTGTCAGGGTTGGAAGGGACCTTAAAGATCATCTAGCTCCAACCCCCCTGCCCTGGGCAGGGACACCTCCCACTAGATCAGGTTGCTCAGAGCCCCGTCCAGCCTGGCCTTGAACCCCTGCAGGGATGGGGCTTCCACCACCTCTCTGGGCAACCTGGGCCAGGGGCTCACCACCCTCATGGTGAAGAACTTCTTCCCAACGTCCAGTCTGAATCGACCCATCTCCAGTTTTAATCCATTCCCTCTAGTCCTACCGTTACGCGACATCCTAAAAAGTCCCTCCCCAGCTTTCCTGTAGGCCCCCTTAAGATCCTGGTAGGCCACTAGAAGGTCTCCTTGGAGCCTTCTTTTCTCCAGACTGAACAACCCCAACTCTCTCAGTCTGTCCTCACAGGAGAGGTGCTCCAGCCCTCTGATCATCCTCGGGGCCCTTCTCTGGACACGTTCCAGCACATCCATATCTTTCTTGTAGTAGGGGCTCCAGAACTGGACACAGTACTCCAGGTGGGCAGATAGGAAGAAGCCTATGGGTTCCAGTAAGAAGAGGAATTTGTATTCCAGAGGCAGGACCTGTCCTGCCATCCCCTGGCGGACAGACTCCCATTGACACCAGCTTCTATCCACAGGAGATGGCGGCGGGGGCCGAGGCTGGAGGCAGATGCAGCTCTGAAGGCACCAGAGCCAGCTCAGCTGCGACTGGCTTTTGGTGGGATGGGGAATGGGCAGATGTGGAGATAACTGTGTCATTTGATTGTAGCTCTGTATTGTGTATTTACAGGGCAGTGATTAAGCTAATAAAGTCTGCCAATCCCCATCATTCCTAATATGTCACGGTGTTGCGAACTGTAAGTTTGGTGCTACTGATGCAGGGACTGGCGCGTTCCCTGCGCTCTGGGAGACGTGGACTGTCTCAGAGAAATATCTGTGAATTGGTTTAATTTCCAACTGGATGGGCAGTTAAGCTAAGGGTTTGGTTTAATATGTGGGTAAACAAAAGTACGTATTTTGCAGATAAGAAACATCCATTTAGCAGCACAACGTGGTTATGATGTGTGATAAATTAGTTTAAGATTCAAAATGTATATTTTCCAGTTGATCCTGCCTTTATTTGTTTTGGTTTTGTCCTGCTATTTGTATCAGAAAGCGAGTGTTTTCCTGCCCCAAAAGACACTTTTCAGACCTGGAAACTGACCCCGGGTTATAGAAACAGGAGTTGCTGCTCCTGCTTTCCCAACTGATGCCGGGTCGGGCAGGACAGGGGTAAGGCCCGGGTGGATGCTGGGTGGGCAGAGTGTGCGGACGGCCGCGGGCACCATGGGAAGGTGGGGATGAGCCCGCGCTGCAGAGCCGGCGGCAACCCCAGAGCCCACCCTGGGCACCCACCGTGGGGCTCCGGGCTCCGCACGCTGCCTGGGGTGGAAGGGGTGGCTCTGGGAGCTCTGAACCATCTCATCAGCTCACCCTGGTGATCCTGTGAGCGGATACAAATGACCGTAATTCTGGAGAATTTAGCAGGCACTTCAAGTGTGCTGTGCTGACAATGATAAAACGGTAGGCTGGTTATTTCTGATTAATTTTCGGTGTAATTGTGACATTGTGTTGCCTCTGACTCACGCTGGTTTCATACAGCAAAGCTCTGCCATCCTAAGGTCCCAGTTGAGACGTGCCGCGGTGAAGGCTGAAATCTGTCTGCTGTATCCCGTGCAGCAGAGCATGCGGTTCACTTTTTGATTTTTCAACTTCATCGTTAGAATTTTCCAGCGGCGTACCTTGCAGTTGTGGGCCGCCTCGCTGTGTTCTTCGGCTGTGCGGGAGCTGGGCGCTGCGCTGGGGGTGCCGCTTGGTTTTCCCCGTCAGCAGGGTACATGACTAACGAGTCCTAATTGGAGCTGAGGAACTCACAGCTTTTATTTTTCCATCTCCAACAGTAATTCTCCAAAAATTAGCTTAATGACAGCAGAGCAGAACGTTATCTGTCATTAGCATCACATCTGGGGGGAGAAATTTTTCTAATCCACCATCTGCTGGGAGGGAGGAACATCCCCTTTTCTGTAGCTGCATTAATGCCTGCCCGAGGGGAGGAGGGTGCTCCCGGCAGGAACTGGGTGAACCTGGCAGGTCCGGCCGACGCTTCAAATACCAACAACCCCTCCTTTCCGTCTTGGGGCAGAGTTGCTCCCAGGTTTACCTTGAACACATCAGTTAATTCAAAAAAGCTTGGTTTTCTCTCAAGCGCTTGTTTCTCAGTCTAATTGTGTAGGTACATAAATGTTTTCAGTAACAGTGGCTTAAAATCTGTGTATTATTTCCCTCTGTGTTAATTACAAGCAGTAATAGTTGCAAATCCGTTAGCTCTTCCCCCGGATAGACACAGCTCTTGCAAGTAGCAAATGTGATGCTCCTTAGCTTGGGCAGCTGTAATTTGTTTTCAGGACAAATTAATTACCACCATCTTACGATAGCATATTTGAGTATAATTGATAAATTTAATATTACCACTATTATTTTGTCTGAAAGGCTGTGGATTGTCAGTTGCCCTGAAATAACAGTAAGTAACGCAGTAAGTGCTCGGTTGAGGGCGAGGAGTTTGTACTTCCAGAGCTCACACGGGAGGATACCGGGATTGTTCCTGCTGCGGGAAGCTGGGAGTTAGTTACGGGCTGCTGCAAGGGCTGCCTCTAACCGACCGCGTACAGGAACTGTCGATATATGAAAAACACAATTACAGATTGCAGGTAATAGAAAGAATTAATAATTTTGAGGACCTTTCAAATATGGTACCTTTACACAGTCTATTTACTGTTTTTACAGTCGTGAATGAGTATTTCTTTGCCAGTTGATATTTTTAATCTTTCTTTAGGTTCCGACTTATTCCATATCTTGCCCTAATAAAAAGGTACATTTGTGAGGGAACCAAGCAGTCTAGAAAGTCTGACTTCAGTGGATGTTCTAAAGACGCAAAAATTAATGTTCATAGTGGGCTTTACTCGTCCCTCTTTTTTTCCCTTTTCTTTTTTTCTCCTTTCGCACTTACTTTGTAAAATAATCTTTTTGCTACATCATTACCCCTGCACGCCTGACGGCATCTGTAATTACTACCTGGTATTGTATGTTCCCTTTATGGTTGTTAATAGTTCATCCCCTAATGGGCAAATATTGGCACTGGATGTGTCACCGCTGCTGTAGTTCCTGCTGCTGCGCCGGAGCCAGGAGCTGAGCGGGTCTTGCAGAGTGAGCTCCCTCCCCGACGGCACCGAGGGCTCTACCAGAGCGTGACAAACGTCAAGTCTTCAGTGTTCCACGCTACTCAGGAGGCAGAAAATCCATCTAAATGTACTTCCTGCTTACGGATCCCATTTATGAGGATGCCCAGAGGGCAAGTCTGTCTTTAGGGAAGGAGCAGCCATAGCTAAGCAGTTTGGCTGCTTTATATTTATAAATCTGTGGCAAGCTGAGCTTTTCCACTGTCTCTCATGCCTTTCTCCTCAAATAAAAGATCTTTTCAGTATTTTAATTACCCTTTTTTTGTTACTGGTGTACAGCTTAAGTTTTATTGAGAAGTGCAGTAAATGTCAGTAGAGGACAAGCGCGGACTTGAGCGTGGCTTCACTTCCACCCCGAGGACGGTGGGAATCTTTGCTGAAAGCGGCTCAACTGAGAGCAAGGACAAGTCTTGGCTAATTTGGCCAATTTGAGAAAGCCGAAGTGTGTCACTGCTGCCTCTGGGAATGGAATGGAGAAAAAAAAAAGTATTTAAAGAATCAAAAAACTTAATAGGTTGCAGAATTTGTGAAAAAGCATCTGAAACTTCTCCGTAGCTTATCAGGTTCCTTCACTAGACAAGAGACGTGTGATTCTGTTCCCTGTCAGAGACACCAAATAGATTTCTTCTTCAGACGGGCAGAATTTTTCAGGTATGAAGATGGTAAAGAATGAATTTCTTAGTCAACTGTATCACCTCACTCAGTTGGCAAAAAAGAAAAAAGAAACTGGCTGAAGCGTTGGTCTTTGAAAGAACGTACTTCTGTTATTTTTGCTAACGCAGCACGTAGGTGACTTTGATGGGTCTTCCCTTTCTGACTTGTACGTGGAAGGGCACTGAAGACACCGCACAGGTTAAGGTTCTTTGCCCTTTTCCTTTAAGAACCTTTGAGTACCGTAGATCAAAATTTTGCGTGGCTGAAGCGTTTAGTTTTGTTTGCTTGTTTCAGAAAGGGCCTGGAAAGATTATCTGCATTTTTCATTGTGTGAATTATTAGTCTCAACAATCATACTCTTAGTAATTTTAATTAAGAGAATCGCTGTGGTTTTGAACAACGGGAGTATCGGTATATATGGTATTTCTGCTTTAGAGACTGATGTTTGGACAGATTAATTGCTTGCCATAGTGCAGGTCAGAATTTTAGAAACTCAACTCGCTCGCAGCAGACTTGACCTTGGTTTTAAAACACCAGTGACTAAGCCCATGTAAGTGTCTGCTCGTTTCCTGTTCTTTCTTGCCTTTTGAAAATTGATCTACAGCATGTGGAGCGAAACAGTTGAATAACATTTCTGCAAAGCTGGTTCTTGTCTGCAGGCGAACAAAGGCCATCGGACCAACCCACTCCATCCGTCCGTGGCTGGCGCGAGATCTGCGCTAACATGTCTCAGTTCTGAGTATTTTAAACAGGCGATAGTGCCCAATTAAATATAAACTAATTGACTCTTGGAAAATGCTGTCTTGTTAGAACAGTCCTAGATCTTGAGATGCAAAGACCTTACTTTAGAGTTATTTTTCAGTGTAACACTCGCTGCTTAGAGCAGAAATTACCATGTTTTTTCCGTCCAGAGGAATTATGTGTAAGGACCTGGAACCCTTTTACCAAAGGATTGATTAAAGCTGTCATAAAACTATCTGCTGATAGGTTACTATTTGCATTGCGGAAGGCAGTGCACATTTCTTTTTCTGTTTTTATTGGAAGATAGCCTCTCTGATTGCATACTGTCATTTTCTCTCCTCCTTTTCCCAGCTTGACCTTTTTGCTCTAGTGAAGTAGAAAGATGTATGGGGAGAAACACAGGGGGGTCAGTGTCCTCCTGGCTTACCAACAAGATCATTCTCTGCTCCGTGGCAGGGAATGCTGCCTCGCACAGCCGAACGAATTCCAGTTTTCCATTTGAAGCTCTTCTGCCATCTGCGGCGAATGGTTATGTGCCACAGGAAGGATGGGTTTTGCTTAAATGTAAAAGAAAGAATACCTAGCCCAACTTGCTTCTACAGCGCTTGAGTCCAGGCTGGCAAATGTGAACTGAGGACTCCGAAGTGGTGATCGCAGTTCAGTCTGTTGCAGGTTGCTGGTGTGGTATTGTCATGGTGAATACATTTAAATACTCTTAGTTATACGTGAGTTAAAACTATGACTGGTGCTACCATAGTTTTAAATTTCTCCAAATCCAGCAATCCGTCAAACTTTGAAGCTCTTCATTAGATATTTTCAAAACGGTGTCGAAATTAACTTTACTGAATTCATAAACTGAGTAATCTCCTTGATCTCTCCAGGTGGCGGCGATTAACCCAAACCATCCACTTGCTCAGATGCCTTTGCCGCCCTCGATGAAGAACTGCATTCAGCTGGCGGCGTGTGAAGCCAACGAGCTGCTGCCCATGATCCCCGATCTGCCGGCTGACCTCTTCACCTCCTGCCTTACTACGCCCATCAAAATTGCTCTGAGATGGTGAGTGTCTTCCCTGTTATTGAAGGCAAGCACATAATTTGTGTAGCTTGTCTGTTGAAATGATAGATTTGCTAATCCGAATGTTTCATCTAACCTAAAATTTCTCTGCAATATTGAATTACAGGATTTGAACTATGCGTTTGGGATGGCGTTTTATTAATCAGAACTAGAAAGGTGAAAATATCGTTATCTTCTACTTATTACATTTTAGATTCCAGCTCAATATCTAGGTTTGCTCAGATTAAGGGATTTACTGTTCTGGGAATTAAATATCTGCTTCTTCAGAGAGCAGAAATAGGACATAGTGCAATACAACTTTGTGTAAATTGTCCTTTGTACAAATCATCCTCCAAATATTGCAGTCGCTGTAAATAATACAGTAGCATTAAATAATGCTGTAGTGGAAGAAATTGAGCGATAAACCAAAGAAAGATGTTATGGAATGACATACCAAGCTAATTAGGCAGAAAGTTATAAAAGGCCGCTACAGATAGCAGAGCTTTGGAAGAGCCGTGTTTTACCCAGCAGCAGAGGATGACGAACTGTTGTGGTGCGAGGAACCGGCGTGTGCGTCCCGCTACACGGCTCTGCCCATTCCTGCTCTCGGCACGTTTCTCTTGGTCCTCCCAAGGTTACGCGTGGGCCAGAACGCAAAGCTTCAGGCCGCTTCCTAGGCTGGGTTGAAGCAGGCGGGAGCCTGTAGACATTGCAGATGATGGTGAGCGATTGAGTCACCACAGCTTCGAGAGTCATTAGCTGTCTTTTGGAGATACTCGTAATAATTTACAATTCTTGCACTCTTTCTGACTTACATAAGCAACAAACCAGGTGAGTTACCCTGCCCAGGCTCTGGCTTAGGCACGGGGTGCCTCCCACAGATACCTTCTGCTCACGGCAGGGACAGCACGAGACCTGTTCAGCTTTTTGTCCCGTTTTTGATTTCCTGAGCTCACAGGGTATTGTCTCACAGAAGAGAGTCGCAGCCTGTAAACACTGGCAGAAGTCTTGGATAATTTTGAGAAGCAGGGCAAAGCGCTTCAGTGACCTTAGCAATATTTTCAAGGGAAGATTTGGAGAGAGATAAGGAGAAAATGATTTTCCTAAGCCAGGCATCGGGGATCAGGAGTCTGAAGTAACGTGAGACTAGCCAAGGAACGGCAAACCTCTAAACGGGTTAGGCAGCGGTGTGCTCCTCTCAGAGCTTTAAAATCCTTTTCATCTTACTTTTTCCTTCTTCTGTTGGAAAAATGAAACATTATGTTGTTGTTCTAAGATACCGCTCTGGTTGCTATGCTAACCGCTCACCAGAACTCACAAGTGAGCAGGTATGCAACAGGACTGAGCCTGCTGATTAGCCAGAGACACTTAATCTCATCTAATCCCCAGAGAACGAGGTGCTTCCCCTTCTGGGACAGGTGAGGGGAGGTTCGCTTCCATATAGCCCACACTGGGCCAGCCCTTCTCTGCTGCAGCCGCTGTCGTGACATGGAGCTTCACGAGCTTTCCCCTCCCGACGCTGGCGTGGTGGGGGTGGGCTGGCTGGGAACTGCCTGCTGCTTGAAAATTCTTAATCTGCCCGCACAAATCCTTCTCTTTGAAAAGCTAAAGAAAGTTACTTTGCGGCAAAATTCCTTTAGGGGAACTTCGAGAGATAGTGTTTTATAATCAGGAAAATAACAGTTGCAGGGAGCTACTTCTATGGTGTGGCTGCTGTTGGATCGCGGCTGTCCAAACGTGGAGGAGTTCAGGTTTCTGCTGGTTTTATCTATGGAGAAGGACCTTGAAATTTAGCTGAACGTTCCACCAGATTAGCTCAAGGCTAGCAGCAATGAATGCAACTCAGTAAATACAAATGACGCTTTTTAAAAAATGAGTTGCTGAATGGAGTCCAAACCCAATAAATAAAACAAAAAGCCACACAGGATTCAGCAAATGGGGGGTTGAGTTCGTAGGGAGAATGTTTTCACCAAAACACCATTTTACTGTGGGGTCAAACAGTTGCTTTTCAGAGTGGCTGCACCGAGGCTTGCAGTTATTCTGAATAACTCATTGTTTGCACGGGTGTTAAATCAGTTCCATCAGGATGCAGCGACACCACTGAATTTTTGTTGTTTTCACTAATTCATAAAAATCTTTATGGGAATTCCTATGTGGGCTTTGATGCCTAGTGAAGATTATCTGGTTTATAGAAAACTGAAGTTTCGTAATTGAAGGGAAAGCTATTGGCACTGAGACTCGGGATTCTCCTTCCCTTGCAATTATCCTTCCCTTCACAGTTTGTGCCATAATTAACGTTAAGATGCTGAAGCTGTGTAAGAGGGTTGTGGTTTTTTGGTTTATTTTGGGAGGAAGTCCCCTCCAAACATATAAACTGCTTACACAAGAGTGTTTAATGCCTGGTTTATATGCACCAAGAAAAGTTTTTGGGATATTATGAGCAGTTCAGGAATTTTCTGTTATTTCATCTCCATGGGAACGCGGGAGGGGGGCGATGGGGGCAGGTTCTCAAGCAGAGCTACACCTGGCGTAAGCACCAGCTATTCTCAGGCTGTCTCTCGTTTGTCTTTGACAGGAAACGCGTTTGTAAAAATGCAGCTCAGGGGAAGGATTTAAAACTATTAACCTCAGCTGTTCTCGGGGCTGATGCTGGTAGATGTCATGCGAACTCCTGCATAGTAAAGTGTTTCCTACTACAGCTCACCCAACGGTGGTGTGGGTTGCTCACTGCACACAAAAAAATTCTGCTCTGTTCTCTGATGGCGATTATGCTCCCTTTATATTCCCTATCGATTGGCGTTATTGCGGCTGGGTTTTTATCCGTGCCAGTCCTGTAAATAATAAGCGCTCGTTTGCAGAGCGTTGTTATTCACTGCTGCCGAACACACTAGGTGCAAAGCCAGACCCTCCTCCCGCGTTCCAGCTGTTTGATGCAAACCGTATGTTGGTGTCCTAAAGCAGGCAGTTAACCGAAAATGAAGATGTAAACCTTTGTCATTAAAACTTCTCTTTTACCTCACTTTAGCCCTTTTACTAAAGCTGGTCCGGAACCCTGCAGAATTGCCTTTGGAATATAACATTTTTGCAATTCTGGACTGACAGGGTAATGAGGTTTCATATACTGAATTTATGGGGAAATAAAATTTTGATGAATAAATTTCTGTACATCCTATTTTATACTCTGTATTTTAAGTAAACAACTGATGGACAGAATCACTTCTCAAATGGCATTGTAGCTGCATCCACTTCAGACTAATTTCAGGGAGAGAAAAATTGATGCTGGTAAGAGAAGCCCGGGTCAGTCGCGCCCTTTTGGCTGCGGTGGTGAAACTCCTAGTGACGGTCTGCCGGCTCCGGGAATCCAGGGTGTGAGTTCTGGCTCAATACCGATTATCCTGGTGCGCAGTGACCGTTGTGAGCTGCCTATTCCAAATATATGTTGTAACTATATATAGCTGTATATGAGGCAAGCTTAAAGATAAGCCGTATGGGTTGTTAATCTTGAGTGATACGCGCTAACGAGGAGGTAGACGCAGCTATTGCAGAAACAGGCAGACATTAGTATATGTTTGGTGCGGTGCTTTACGCAGATCTGTGTCTCTCACGCTGTCTAAACCAAAAAGCAGCTATATTGGAAGCTGTGATCGGTAGTGCCTCGTATGCTTATATTATCATCAGGCCCTTAAGACATAAACAAGCTGCAGTGATATTTTCACCATTTTGCACATCAGGGAGAAGGCTGTGCTCGTCTGAATTCTCCGAAGGACCCTATGGCTTTGCACCATGAACTCCCACTCATAAAAGAGTGATAGGGCTCCGGAGAAGTGCTGGAAAACCCCTAAAACCAAAAAGAAACAAAAAGTTGGGGTACTGCTCAGATTCGGGAGTTTCAGAGATGCAGTTTGTACATCAGAACCCAAATACAGCAAGGTTGTAAGTGCATGGAAGAAAGAGCTTGACCTGTGACACCTGGTTTTACGTTGGGTCAATTCAGACAAACATGTCTTAAACGTTACGACAAAAAAGTGTTTCTTTATTCTAACATGTTTATTTTGCATTTCTGCTTGAAATTTTTGGGGGTTAACCGAGCCAATCCTCCGTCCCCCGTTAATTTAGAGAAATTAAGTGGAGTTTCAAAATATTCCTGTGCTATCTGAGCAGGGCCCAGTTGAGCATTGTTCTGCGTGTTTCTGGTTTTCTTCTTTATTGCCTGGCATTTATCGGTGTGTTTACACACGGCTCTAACATTTGCCTGATGTTTGTGATGATGACACCAGCCACCACTTGAGGCATCGCATTTAGAGCCGGGGAGCGATGGAAGGGGGTTGCAGATACAGGGTGAGAGGAACATTTTGTTTACGAGTACATTTTCTTGGCAATCGGTGGTTGTCAGAGAGGAAATGCAGATAGTCTGCTCCTGGTTAAATGGGGGTTTAATGAACTACTCCCTTTCAAAGCGTTCAGGGCCATGGTGGGTGCTTTACAACCGAAATGCTGTAGCAGGCCGGGCGTACGGAGACGCAGCGAGCGCTGGCTGCTTTGCTCCCGCCCCGGGGAATATCGCACACACCCACGGTCAGGGCAGGACGGGGGGGTTTCACTGGTCAAACACAACCTGGTTTTATGTTGTTCTCCTTCAGGAGCCGTGAGCTCAAATGAAATAACTGAAATCTGAGCTTATTTCCATGTTGCCCACAGTGCCGTACCCGCAGCCCCCCCGGGGAAGTGCTAAACGGCAGCTGCAGAAGGCGCTTGGATGTGAAAATCGCTGTTTACAGCTGCCCCTCAGAGCATCCTGCTGCGGCAGGAGTGGTAGGAAACGCTTGGCACGCTGGCATCTCTCCTGCCTGTGTCATGAATTTCTGCACGCGTGGGGCAAGCTTTCCGCTTCTAATCCAACAGGCTGCAATCAAAAGCCTCGTGCTCAGGAGAAATCCTGGCAAAAAGGAGGCCGATGTGTCTGTCTGCCCCATGGCGGACGCGCTCTGCTCCTGCGCGTGGGCTCTCGCCCCGAGCAGCCCGGCTCTGCTGGGCATGGGGAGGATCCCCATCGGGTTTTTTGTCGCGATGGCATTGCGGCAGCGTGCAACGCCACCCTCTTAATCTGTAGGCCTGTAAAATATTGCCGAGTGAGTGAGGTGAGGTCAAATTGTGGCTCAGGTGAGAGGCTTCCGAAGTAAATACAGAATCCTGCATGGCATGGCAATAGGCGGAACTCTCCTTTCCTTATAGAAAGCAAATGTGTAAGGGTACGAAGTTGTGCTGGCTCCGTTGTGGCCCTTTTGCAGGTATGTCATAGTGCAGAGGAGCTGGAAAGTCTTTTGGCTTCCTTAGCCTGTGGGGAGGCTCCAGCCCAATTCCAGCGACCCAATTCGGCCGTGCTGAATCCTGCCTGCGGGTGTCGTTTGAGCGGGGTATTTCCCTGCGTGGTTCTCCAAAGCACTGCTGTAAGATTTTTATGTTTTAGCGGGTTGTATAGGGATCCCACTGTATTTTCACAGGTAGCTTTACGACTTTCTTTTCTAATGATGGATGCGTGCGCAGCAGGAACGCAGCCTGGAGACCACTTAGCGTTTCAGAGCCCATCCCCGTTCTTGGCAGGGATGGATGTCCTGCGGGCGGGGGACGCCACAGGAGAACTGGAGGGTCCTCAAGATTTCAAAAATGGGCTCTGCACATCTTGTCTTTAAAGAAGTAGTTGTTCTCTCCTTTCCCTGGGGCAGGGCCCTCTGGGTGCGGGTACCACGGCTGTGGTGGCAGGAGGGCTGGGGCTGAGGGCAGGAGGTGGGACTGGGTCAGACAGGTGCTCCCGGTGCCACGGTGCCCGCGGAGCTCTCTGTTCTGGCACAGAGTGACGTGCGGAGGTTAAATATCCAACTTGTGTTACGCCAATGGATAATTTCTTCATTAAACAGAGAGTGGATTTCTGACAGTCTGGGAACATGGGTTGGGAACGTAGTGATACCGCTGAGGAAGTCATTCCTCATGTTGAACTTGCTATTTTTTCTTCCCAGGTCTATTGTTTCCCACTTCTGCCCTCTGGGCCGCAGAGCGGGTCCCCGAGAGCTTCGGAGGAGGGAGAGGAGGCCTGGGAGGGTGGGCGGGCGATGGTGGTGCCCCCCGGCCCCGCGGGGGTCCCCAGGGGCAGCGAGGGGCAGTGCCGGGCAGGCGCTGCGGCCCCCGGGGCCAGCCCTCCTGAAGGAGGGGGATTTGTGATGCTGAGGAAACGGAGTCAGCATTTTTTTTAATTAAATAACTGAGGTGTTTGAACTTGACGCCTCCCTCTCCTCCCCTCCTGCTCTCGCTTTCCTGCCTGCGGCGCCAGATCTCGTCAGGGACGCGCAGCCAACGCTAATCATTATTCCAGCAGCATAAATCTGCTCGGCTCCGGTGTCGCCGGCTGCTCCCGAGAGACCGCGCTGGGTGACTGTGAGCCCTTTCCCCCCCGATGCCTGTTGGAAAACTTGTCACCGTGACAGTTACAATACCCCAGTTTTGACACCTGACGATGGAAATCGCCGCATAATCATGAGTGTGACAAATATTGAGGGCCTTGTTTGATTCTTATTATGCTGTGGCAAAGTTTTCTACCCAAACACCATTTTAAAAGCAGAAGTACTGTAATAAAGAAACCTTCTTCCATATTCTTTCTGCAGAACCTTGTCATTAAATATTCAATTAGTATGTTTTATTTTTATTCTCTTCTCCACAGGTTCTGTATGCAGAAGAGCGTCAGACTGGTGCCAGGAGTTACACTGGATTTAATAGAGAAGTAAGCCAAATTTTATTTTTTTTTTTTTCCCCTGTTGCTCTTAATTTCCTCATTATTTCTAGCATTTCTCTTATTTGTCTGTGAGGAAGTTTCTTTGGAAAGCTTTTCGCAGAGTCCGTACCCACGGTATTTGTCACGTCTTGCCTGGCTGTGTGCTGCTGGGCTGAGCAGCGCCCGTCCGAGTGAGCGGGGCCGGGAGCTGGGGCTGCGCTGGGGCTCGGCCCCGTGCGTTCCCAGTCCCGGAGCTCTGGCCGCTCATGCTGTCGTCCTGGACCAGCCCGAGAAATGGCAACGCAGCCCCAGATGGCGGCCACAGCCCTGGGAGTCCAGCACTGAAACCCACGCGCGTGGGGGGCGGTGACAGAGGGGACGTGCTCGTACACCCCACATCACCAAACCCAACTGATGAACAGAAAAACACGTCACCAAAAATATGCTGTCCTGCTGCTCTTTGTCTGCTGGCGGTTATGTTTCAGACTTAACACCGTTTAAACATGTTACAAACCTTTTAGCCAGGCAGTATTTGAGCATAATTACTGGTTGTCAGGCAGCTGAGGCAGACGGATTAACCGCGACAACCGTTCTTCAAATTCTACTTCAATTTATACAAGCAAGGTAGACTTTGAAATAATAATAATAATTGTCAGCTGTAGTCTTTGCTGGTTTGTAAGATTTTATTTATTATTTTTTTTTAAGGGAAGCATATTCTTTAAGCCAGGGCGGTAGCTGCTCGCAGCCAGCAGAAGCAGGAGCTCTGCGCTCCCTGCGGGTTGTTTTTGAATGCCCGGTTCTTGGAACATTGATACACACACACACAAACTGTGTGGGAGTGATTAATCAAAGATTGTTCAATTTCTGAGAAATTTTGCCTCTAGAAATCCTGTTGTTGAGATTAGTTAGAACTCGCACATGGATGTCCAGAGTCCAGTTACCATCTTTTGTCCCAGGTGAAGACTCCAGTATTGCAGGGCATCCTGAATAGGGGTTTGGAGAGCAGGAATCTGGATAATAAGCGTGAATTCTTTATAGAAATATATTATCCTACTTTCTTGTTTTTTAATAAGCTGCTGCATGGTGTAGCGAAGGGCAGCAATCATTCATCGCTCGTGTTGCCAATAGCAAATGATCTGCTACAGCAGAAGCAACGAGGGCGAGATTGCATCCGCTGAAATTTCGTGTTCAGTTTTTGCTTTAGTAAATCATTCCATGTTAACTTGCATGTTTTACATTCCGATGAGGTTAAAAATGCTTCTCAGTGCTACCAGCTCTTCCACAATATGTACTTTAGAAGAGTCAGGCTCATCAGTAGTATGTAGGTATTTAATCATGCTAATTGTGGACGTGAGAATGTGATTATCCTATCTCATCTCAGTTGGGGACGCTAAGCAATGATTCTTGTAAAGCCGTATTTCAGAGGCACTGATCTTACTAAAACAGAAGTAATTTTTCAGTTTACAACTAAAGTAGTAGAGCCAGGACCCCAGCTACGTGTTAGAGCAGTTTTCAGAGATGCGTCGGTCTAGGAGAAGGTCCACCGCTGGATGTTGTTTTCTCTGAAAGCCCTTGTGAAAATGTGGTGGGGTTTGGTTTGAAGGAGATGAGGAGCAGAAGGAAACCTGCCCGGGTTGACCTGGCCGTGCCTGCGTACTCACAGCCGTGCTGACGGCGTTATTGGTCCTGAAGTTAACAGCTGTTTGGTGGTGGAGAGGTGGGTATTTCCCTGCCTGTTGTCTAAACGGGCAGAGTGAAGGGAAGGGGTGTTGTTCCGCCATCTCCGGCTGCCGCACAGCAAAGGTAAGCTGAAATTCTTCCTGAACCCACGGGCTCGTCGTCGGCGCAGGCTGAGATCGCCTCAGGTCACGGGATAAATGTGTTCCAGAACAATGACTTTATTATGTTAATTGCAATGAACATATTGCTACAAGAGTGTGTCTAATCAAAGAACATGTGGCGAGGGTCGGCGAAGGTCTGAGCCAGGTCGCTCACGAGTCGGCTTCACCGAGCACCTGCATGTGCTGCGAGGGTTAAATACTCTTTAAATAATGGTTTAGTGGCAAAAAGAAAAAATGTTTTATTAAGTATTCTTATTGATAATACCACAGCACACATGCATTCTTTAAAGGCTGTCTTCACAGAAAGCGTGCCAGAAGAAGGTTCCTGTAGATATCAAATATTTAAACCTCATCATCATAATCTGCTACATATATCAATTATAGAAAACACGTGGTTTTTATTACAGTCTCAAGATAGGCCTAGAATACTTCATGGATTGCCTATGTGTATATTGTAATTTATAATTTAGTTGTCTTTAAAACTGGGGAAAGAGTTTATATTGCAATTAAGCTGCAGATTTAGAGATGGAATTAGGCTGCAGCTTCTTTGAAGGGCTCAGATTTCTAATTGTCTAGGCTACACCAGCACTCTGGTGAATAAACGTGGGGTGTATCCTAACGTGCATTTATATTACAGGTCTTCTGAGATGAAGCCAAAATAATCCCTAGTTTAGAAGTAAAGATCTTTGCTGGAAACAGACAGTAAAATGTAAATTAAAAAAGGAAGGAAAATGGTGTTGATGGAGTACGAGGAATTTAGGAACCTCTGGCTGCCGCTTCTTAAGACTCTTCAGTGGCAGCATCAGAGTCGGGCATTCCTTGATCAGTCTCTTCTGCTTGATCACAAGCCACCCTGTCCTCTGGGCTGGCACAGCGTGTTGTCTGGCTGCTGGGTAAGGTGGACTGGGACTTTGTTCTGCTTTTAAAAAAAATTTGGAAAAAATCCTAAGGAATGGTTTAACTTGGTGTAGGGTGGGAATGCAAAGCTGGGTGCCAGGAATCAGGGAGGTACCGCAGTGCTGTAGCCTACAGTGCTGCAGCAGGCTCCCTCTCCCAAAATCACGTTCTTGGGAGAGCAAGACCAGTATATTGCTTTCCTGGGATTTTTTTCCCTGGGTCCATTTTGCAGAGGGAGGGAATTCTCTGAATTCTGGGAACAAAAGTCCGGGTGATCTGGGAGCTGCTCGTGCTTCTGGTGGGGCCGCTTAAAGACGGTCTTTTCAAATGCCCAGCCGAATACGGTGGCACAATTCCCTTTCACAACCAGAGGAGCCGGGCCCCTGGCTGTCAGGGTTTTGTGACAAAGGACCTTTTCTGAATGTCACCTCTGAGTCACGTAGGCAGGAGCAGTGTGGGAGAAACTCGTCTCGCTGCAGCGTGTGCTGCTGCTTTCCGAGAGCCCGTCTCTGGGCTGTTGCTCACCAGCACAAAATCCATTTATAAAAATCACTAGAAATAACAAATTTGGGACTAAAATTAATTTTGTTTCCACTTTAAGTATTGTCGAATGTCACGGACTGGAAATTATTAATGTTTTCATGTCTGTCGATCATTGATGAGTAACGGTTCAGTAGGAGCCAATTTAAAGACGAAGCAGGAAAAATGAAATCCCAAGATATCACCTGGCAAAAGTAACGTAATTGGAGAAAATGTAGAAATTATGCCGCGATATAAGAAATGCCTGTGGTGCGTACCCTCGGAACTCGGCTAATCAGTTGCCTTCAGGGTGGCAAGTGGGAGGGCAGGCGAAGGAGAGCAGCTGGGTGGTATCATTTTTTTTTTTCCCCAGTGATCCCAGTAGCAAATAACCAGCAACTCCGGTCCCTTGTAGTGCCTTTTCCTCCGCTGGGCTGGGGGCGCAGGATGCTAATGACGGTTTATTTGAGAAAGGCAGAAGAACAAAACCTGTCAGAGGATGGTCACAATCTTACTGACTGCGCTCGTGTCTAAATAAACAGAATTGTTGTTGCTGGGGTAGCAAAGGAGGCCAGATGCTGAACTGCAGTTGGATTTCCATCAAGAGACAATATTGCCTTCTAAAATCCACCGCCTACCTGGCGCCAGGAAATACGGGCAGAGCTGCTGGTATCCAGGCTTGGCAGAAATCACCAAAATTCATAACTAGATGGAGAAAGGCATTTGAATAAAAGAAAAAAGTTATTTTCAGCGGGACTGGAGAGGGGCAAATCCATCACCTCTTGGGCGAAGGGCAGGCGAAGGCAGGAGGATCGTTCTCGTGCTGCAGGACCCTGCTCTCGCCGTGGCCGGTCTGGGCCATTAAGGTGTCTTTGCAGATATTTAATCAGTTATCTGCTGGTCCAAATTCTGAAATACTGTAGCCTCTTTTTTTTTTTTTTTTTATATTTCTTATTTTATTTATAGTGGGAAAACTATAATTCTTGGTTTGCCTTTAGACCTAGTTTAGGCAGCTTTCAGCCCCTTTATGTTCTTCTCGAAAATTCAGTCGAAGGCATTGGAGCGTATTTGGGAAGGTAAGTGTTCTAGTGAGTGTTACCAGCCGCAGGATAACAGGGATGCTCTGCCCCACTGCCTGTTGGTGATGTATGGCTCATTAGTACTTGAGGCGAGGAAAAACTTTGCTTTTGAGGATGTTATTTTGAAAAGTTTCTGTTCTGTAATAAATCTGGTTTTATTGAAATGGAGTATTTAATTTTATCACCATTGTTACGGGGTACCAGTCTCTAGTGTAGGCAAAGCCTATTGTAAATACAAAGGGAAGATCATACTCGAAAGGCTGGTTTTCATGGCAACACTTCTTTCACATCTTTATAGCGAGAGATGACAGGATTGAACACTAGTGTACAAAGCTTTACAGCACTCTCGAACAAATAATTTAAGAACCTCAAACGTTTTGTCTTTCTCAAGTAGTTTGCCAAGGTTCCAGGAGCCCAATTGCGCCTGTGTCGTTCCCGTTATTTGGTGATGGGGACGTGTTGTCTGGGAGCACATTAACTGCGTTGGTCCTGGCTAAGCAGCTCTTGCCGCTCCGTGAGATTCCCACGGCAAATATCCCGCCTGCGTTACTCTGGCACCCTTTGCTGTGGTATACCCTCTCCCTTTTTTTCCTGAAAGAGTGAAAAGTGAAATATACTTAGGTTATTTTCTTTCCCCAAACTCAAATTATTGTGAATATTCGCAGGTATAAATTGGTACCAAGCGTCTTGTTTTCGGAAGTCTAAGTATGATGTTGCGTATCCCAGTGTCGTCTGTATTACACCCCAAAAGTAGGGGTAATGGTGGAGCCCATCCAAAGGGGAGACCTGGCATCCTTTGAAGTAAATGCTTCCCCTGTAATTAAAGTGATTCATGGGATTTTGCTGAATTTCTGACAAGGACATTGATGGTTACACCTAGCACGAGCTCTTTAGTGACCCTGACATTTTGTAGTCCTCACTTTTCACAATAGACTGCCGTGATTTAGGTCTCTGGAAAGGCGTCTGTTGGGCAGTTGATGGAAGAAGCAATCGAGAGTCCAGAGATGTTAAATTCCAGCGAGCGGCTGAGACAGCGCTGCCCTTTTTCCCTTTTCTTCCCCTCCCTCAAAGACAGTTTTTAGAAAGGAGGACTGCTTTGTCCTTCCTGTCAGAGGCTCTCGCTGTTGTCAGAGCAGAACGCGAAAGGCACCGGGAGAGGTGATGCCAGTGACAGCAGTGTTCCTCGGGGGGAAAGACCTCCTGGGTCCCTGCGACGTTCCTGCCCAAGCAGGAATTAAAAGATGCTTTAGTTTATAGCCACAGGATGGGTTTGAAAGAGCACATTGCACAAGGGAATTGTACTCACCCCAAAATATTTTATCTAAAAAATACCATTAATTAGATTTGTGTGGTGGAACTCTGCAAAAATAACAAATAACTCTACATCTTTAAGATGAGTAGTCCCATCCAGGAACACAAAACATGCTGTTTATTTCCATCTCCCGATTTATAGCGCTGACTGCTCCAACCTCGGTTGATCCCCGTGTGCAGCCCAGGGCCCGGCCCTGCCCTTCCAGCGGCTCCCAGTCTGC
This sequence comes from Rissa tridactyla, assembly GCF_028500815.1. NCBI lineage: Eukaryota > Metazoa > Chordata > Aves > Charadriiformes > Laridae > Rissa > Rissa tridactyla. The sequence goes on from NC_071480.1 coordinate 12,151,511, forward strand.
GGGCGGGCTCCGGGCAGCGGTGGAAATGGTCGCTCTTCGTTCTTGTGCCGTTCCCCAACCTCTCTCTGCCCTCACCGCCGCCGCCTAACGCAGAGCTTTTCAACGCAGCGTCTGTCCCCGCGCTGCCGGAGCCAGGTACAGAATTAGCATCTTCCTGACTGTCTGTGAGGGCAGGAAGGAAAGGAGCTCACCCCACGGCACGCAGCGGGGCGACTGGCCTCCTGGGAGTCTCCGCTTGGCTGCAGACCCTCCCAGGGAGCTGTATTTTCTATTAATCTTGTGGCCAGTCTTAGAAAGGACAGTTGTATTGTGGAAAATTACCAAATGCACTTTAAAATGCAAAATAAAGTCTATACTATAGTAATGGATAGTTATTTTAAATACAAATGCAAAAATACAAAAATAAGCCTACCTCTTTCCCCACGAAAGTAGATATTCAAGTCACAAGGAGTTTCTGAGGCTGGGCTGCTAGCAGCAGCTTTGGATTTCAGCCTGTCACTCCTGTTCAATGCCATCAGTAAGACATGTATCAACTCACAATCTGCATTTAATAAAGGGAATTTAGTATGAACTGTGCGCAGAACTCTCCGTCTGGTGTAAAGATTCAGGCTCTGCCGTGAAACACCCTATTTCAGTTTCCACTGAAAACTGGCTTGAAAGTGGCCATCGATTGGTTTAAGCTCAGTGTTTGGCTTGTTGGGGAATCTCAGCAAGGATCGCTTTGGTTTCTAATTAATAAATTTCTGACTTAGGAAACGCTGCTATTTTGCTGCAGAGGGTGTTCTGCAATGCAAATATTTACGTGCGATCCTCACCAGAGCAGTGGTGTGGCCTTGTGTTCCCTCTGCTTGCTCTGGGGGATCCTTAACAAACAGTTTCAGAGATGTATATTTTTCCTCTGATATCAAGACAGGCAGGAATTTTTTATAAGATGCTAATTTCTAGCTGTTTTAGAAACTGTCTTTATACGGGGGAATATGCTGCATCTGAACCAGCCTGGCAGCAATGCTGCTGTACCCATCAGAGGAAGAAGTTGCCATAGAGAAAGCTCTTGCTTCATGTAGTTTGTCTTGATGCTTTTAATATTTGAAAACTCGTTACAGAAGGGAACTAAGGTGCGTTTGGATTAGATCCGTGGGATGTCTTACCGGGCAGGTGCGTGTTTCTGAAGCTTCCCCATCCTCTCTCCAGTGCTTTACTCAAGGGGAGGAGAGCTGAGCTGGAGAGTGCCGGGCTGTGCCGGAGCCTCGGAGCAGGGGTAGGACAGCCCAGGACGCTCTGTTGGTCTGGGCTTGTTGGTTGGTTGGGGTTTTGAGTTTGTTTTCTTCTTCTTTTTCTTGTTTTTGCTTTTGTGAGAAGCAAATAATCATTAGAAAGCATATTTCGGAAAGCTGGTCAGGACGGAGACAGAAGCTGGGAGACGTTGAAGAGCAGCATACAGCTGCGCGCACTCCTTTAAGTGGCGTTGTGCGTGTGTTGGGCCGGAGTCGCAGTAGGGTGGCATTTGGTCACTCCAGTCTTATACCTTATTACAGATGAACAAATGCAGTATGAGATCCTCATTCAGTTCCTGGACAAAATAAATTTAAGTGACTTTTTTCAGTCTACAAAAGCAAGGTCCCGGCTCAGCAGGATGCGTGGTGGGACGTTGCTGTTCCCCCGTCACCAACTGTGCTTCGGGCAGGCTGCTGCCTCTGCTGTATTGATGCTTAGAATAAGAAACATTAAGCCCAGAGGAGCCCGTTAGTTTCTCTGCTCTGACCTTCTGTGTGTCTCAGGCTGCAGAATTTTACCAGGTTGCTCCTCAGAAGGGTGAAAACTCCTGCTCCTCTGAAGCGCGTGTGCCTTGAACCTCTGAAGGCTGAAGATTGAATTGCTTCCCTTTCTTTCAATGGTCAAGTGCTCTCCCTCCTTTCTCCACTTGTGTAAAGTATTTGTTGGCACCCAGTTTTTTCTCTCTTGTAGGTGTTTATCCACAGTGTTCAAGTTGTTCCTTGGTAGCGTAGATAGAATGACCTTAAATCTCTCACTGTATGACATCATTCACTTTTTTTTTTTTTTAAAGTTTTTTTCTGCATCTTCTATAGTTTGTATTAGTTTGTATGTCCTAAGCGGCTTAAGCGAATGCCAAAACGTGAACACTAGGCAAAACTTTCCAGTGTCAGTCTCAGTGATACAAGGCAAAACCACCTCTGTCCGCTGCTGGCTCCCCTGTAGAGGACACGCCGCGAGACGGCTCCGTGCTCCCTCGCCTCTCCGTCCCCATCCCCGGTGCCCAGTGCTTTCCTGGGGAAACTGGGCTTTCTTGCAGGAGGTTGGGTTTTTGATTTTTACTTCTTGATGAGTCTTCATGCACGGGGAGGTTTTACAGCAGAGAGCCCCTTTTATCTATAGGTATCCCTGTTGAAAACATAGCGGGTGTACTGCTGCAGAACTTCAGGGCTCTGTGCCGCTGGCGGGGATTTTCAAAGGCAGGTTGACAACTCGGTGTTCTTAGAATCTTCTATTAAATGCAAGTCGTCTTGTAGCCAAAATACACAGGTGTAGGCACAGAGAGGCCTTCCCTGTGACAAACCTGAATGTTACTGCAGTCCCCCACTGCCTGTGTGCGCCACAGTAACCCGCTGGCTTTAAGCGACTGCACTTAAAAGCATTTATTTATGAAACGCTCGTGTAACAGGCAGCTGGATTTTCCCAGTAGAATCACTAGCTGGCCCTTTGCTTTTGCTTTTGCTTTATTTGAGGAAGGGGATGTCTGTATGAATATCTCAGCTTTTTGCATGATTTGAGTTACTTTCTCCAGTCTAAAATATAACCTTTAAAAAAACCCAACAGACTCTTTGCTCACTTCCCCTGCATTCGCTGGGCGTGAGCAGGGACGAGGGTTGATGGCTATCTGGAAAGCTGCCGTGCCTGCTATTGATTAGCACCACTTTTTTCCACTTTAAAATATTTAATAAAATCAGCAATCGGGCTCCTGGGCATTTTCGGTACCTTCCCAGGCGGCAGCTGGGCTCCCGCTGTGTGTTGCTGGCAGGTTCTGGGATCCTTAGGGCTGAAGCCGCGTTCCCGGGGGCAGGGGGTGGGACGTCCCCGGGGTGAAGGTTTTGACTTCAAGACAGTCTGGCTGGAACCATTCGCTGAGTCTTGCTGGGGGCCATTTCTTGGTGAACAGGCAGCAGTTTGCAGCGACAGGGAGGGAGCTGTGACGTCCGTCCGTTACTGCCAGACAATTTTTAACAAAAGGACCGTGTTTTCTAACTCTTCTGAGCTTTTTGACTGTTTAAAAAATAATTGGGTTTTTTCTGGAATATCATCGCTCGAAAGTTCTCACACAGGGACGTTGTGGATCATAAGCATACAGTTTGTAATATAAATTTTATTTATTATTAAATATTTCAGCAAGAAGTGAGTAATGGATAAAATGAAGCAGGGTGGCACTTTGGAAGAAAAAGTCGTTTCCGTTGCATCGCTCAGAAATCAACATCACCTCTGTGACACCTCCCCAGATGTTCTTCCCTTAGCTCAGTTAAAGAGCTAAGATAAACAATTCCTTCTTTATCATCCTTTATCTAGCAATTCATGTTACGAGCAAATTCATATGTAATAGATTTTGGATAAGGAAAGTTTGTCTAGCCACATAAATTCTTGGTTAAGAATTAAAGTTCTGGAAATGCTGTCTTCTGTGAGCCTTGATAGAGGCTTAGGCTTGTGCCTGTGTATCTAAAAAAAAAATTAATTAATAGGAAGCCGACTTGTTTTTTTCTTCCCGCTTGTAGGATTCCGGGAAGACTGAATGACCGGAGAACTCCCCTGGGAGAGCTGAATTGGATCTTCACCGCTATCACAGACACCATTGCATGGAACGTCTTGCCTAGAGGTAAGACTTGAGCAGGAGAATCAAGTTTCCACCAGAAGCGAGCGTTGCTTATTCAAAGTAGAAGGATGAAGAATAAGATAAATGCTGAAATAAGGAGAAAATTAAAGCCTGATACAGAAAGAGCAGATCAGCCTGGATCTTAAGGCTAGTTAAATTTTTTACGTTCCCTCGTTTCTACCAGAAGCATTTCAGCAACCTGATGATTAGAAACCAGACAGGTTTGTTTCTAGTGCCAACATGATTGCTTTAGCTTGAATAATTTTCTTTCTTACTGTATTTGTAAAGGGCAATCTGTTTTCTTCCAGCCTTTGTTAGTATCATAAATAAAGGGGTTTTTTCCTCTTTGCTGGTAAGGCAGCCTGTGTTTCCCAGGAGTAACTTCATCCCGTTTCTCCACCCCTGCTCCGCTGTGAATTCCTACTTCTGGAGCACGGGTGGCCAAATTTGTAAGCAGTTTTCCAACTGTCCTCTTTCCGATGCTCGGTACAGCATAAATTTTTCTTTGCCTCTGTAGAAGCTGGCACATCTGCTGTCTTTTAGGATTCATGTTGGCTTCTCATAAGCACATCAAACCGCCAGTTAACAGGTGTGTAGTTCTTGATGAAAGAGTACTCAGAGGTCCTTTCCCACCTCAGTCGTTTCCAAAAACTTAGGCTGAGTTTAAGTGAAACACCAACAGGGGAATTTTATCCAGAAAAGGCAAAAAAGAACCTGAGGTAGAAAGTACTTAATTCTGTTAATGTAAAATGGAGAGTAACAGTGATGCTTTAAGGGAACTCAGAAGGCGGGATTTCCTTTTAATGGTTGTCATATCACGTCACTGCAAAACTGCTGTAGATTCCTTGTTATTGGAATAAACTGTTAACGTGGCTTTATGTTTTAAATGATTTTTGCATATTACCTACGGTACTGAAGTTGCAAAGATATGCATCTAGTAATTCGTGCGATCTCTCGCAGACCTTTTCCAGAAGCTCTTCAGGCAAGACCTGCTCGTGGCCAGTTTATTTCGGAACTTTCTCTTGGCAGAAAGAATTATGAGATCTTACAACTGCACCCCCGTCAGCAGCCCCCGCCTGCCTCCCACCTACATGCACGCCATGTGGTAAGTCAGAGCCCGGGGGCGGGTGCCCTGAGGAGATTTCAGGCACTTCGGTCAAGAAAGATTGTTAGTGCTTAAATCTACCCAGTGCTTTACTGATTAAGTCGGTGGATCAAAAATGAAACAGCATGTGGCAGCGTAATACCCATCTCCAAATGTATTGCTTCTCTGTGCGTACGTAACTATAATGTAATTCTGTAATACAGAAGCTTCGGTTCTTTCACTCCCGATGGAAAAGAAATTGGGCGTGTGGTACCTTCATTTTCACAAAGTAAAGCTGCTCACCTGGGATTGTGGAGGGTGGGGAGAGCTGAGGGCCTGAGGGGAAAATTCTTCACTTGCGTTGTTGAAATAGAAGAAATTTTTTGCAGCAGAGTTCATCCACTTGTACTGTTGCTTTTAAGATGATTAATGGAAATGGACGTGGCACAGTTATCGAAAAGCTCTTAAATGTGGTTTTGACTATCAAACAAATGTCCCATGAATAATAAGAATAAAAATAATAATAACTACAGTAATAACAAAAGTGCTTGCTTTCATTTTTTTTATTCAGTATGATTAGGAATAGAACAGTACAAAATCTGGCCAAGTACAAACGGGTACAGTCAAACTAAGGTAGTTCCTGTGGGAGAAAACGATGGCCGGGCCGCTTGCTGGAGGGCTGAGGACATGGCAGGTGAAGGGAGCTGTGGGCTTAATTTGCCTGCTTTTTCAAACTCCTTTTGATAAGTTTCCTCCGTAAAATAGTGGAGGAGGATAAGTGTAGAGGAGGTATGACGTGAGGCTAATCAGCGTGAACCCGGTAGCAGCGTCGGTGAGCTGGGCTGGCGTGGCCTGCTCTCCCTGGGAGGCTGCGGGCGCCAGCGGCCGTCGAGGGAACATGGAATTTCTTTGGTTATGGAAAAGCAGGGAGGAAGAGGGGTGGAACTGGGCAGCCTCGCGCAATGCACCAAGCAGTGTTCTTAAGTGTTGGATCAGCAGCTTTTGAGGAAAATTGCTTCAGTCGTTTGTAAATCCGGTGAGTTGTTTTATCAGGGCGTTACGCGAGGGACGGGGACGTCTGTAAGTGAAGAGCAGAAAAACCGCCAGGGCTCCCACGGCGTCTCGCAGCTGATGTTGCCACTTGATGTGGCAGAGCTTGAGCCGTAGAACTGTGCGTCTCCAGTTGCAGTACGGCAGAGCACGTTTTTACAGAAACTTTGAAATTAAAACAGTAAATTTCTTAAGTTATTTCTAGCTTGCTTATTGCCAGCATATTGAAAACCTCCATTTCCAGTTCCTTATGGGAATTTAATTCATTCTTATTGCCCGCCTATTAAAAGCCTCTATTTGTGGTTTCCTATGGGAGTGTGACTTGACTTGGAGTCGGTGTCGCCATCCTCGAGCTGAACCACAGGAATGAAGCTCAGGAGACCTGGGTCCTGTTCTGTGGCTCTCACAGACCCGCGTGGCAGCATGATGGATTCCAGAAACGCGTTCTGTTCTGTGCTTGTGCCGTAATTCTGGTGCACAACGGTGCTGCAAATACCTCTGCAAAGCCCCTCAGACCACGCCACAGGATAATGGCGTTGGTGCTGCTTTTGGGGATTTACCGGAAGAAGAAATTCCTTAAGAAAATTCCTTGTGAATCCTAAACACTAGCGAAGTAGACAGCAAGGGAGCAGAGAATCCCCTGACACGCTTTATTCAGTGTCCTCCAAAAAACGTGCACTTTGAAGCAAATCTAGCAAAGGGGAAAATTCCACTTTGTCAGAGGTGGCTTAGTTGATTATTATGAACTTTTTAGTAAGGACAGATTTAGAAACTAATTTAGGGCTCGCTTAAATATTTTCCAAAAATAATCATCTGCGCGTACTTATCACCTTTCATTCAAGAATTTTCTAATGGATCCCTGATCTGAAACCTCCAAACCCATTTTACTGTTTAGATAAACTAGGTAATGTGACTGGAGGGCAGGAGAGTTGGCCAACGGAGTGCGGAAAAGAACGGAAACTTCAGACAATGTGATTTGATGATCACGTTGAATCTCCATCTGCATTGTTAGGTGGTGGGTGGTGCAGCAGGTTTTTGCCGATTGCTGTTTTGTTTCCCCGATTTCTCATGCCCGGCACGTCGGATGGTGTTTTGGGGAGCGAGTCCAGGCTGACGCGTCGTCAGCAATGGTTTGATCTGCAAGCGGGGGGCAAGAACACCCTCCAGGGCACCCTCCTCCGGTGTTATAAATGCTTAATGACTGCAAACAGTGACCCTGGCGTGTATCAGCCCCTGCTCCTCAAGGGTCTGACTTCAGGGGACTTTCACAGCCCTTGTTCTCCTCCTCCTCCCCTCTCCTGTGCTTTTGGGGCTGTTTATTTGGGTTGGTTTAGCACCTCCTCCCTTTCCCTGGGATCCCGTGCGCAGCAGGTGTGTGTTCCTGACTCAGGGTCTGGTTTGCTGTTTGCAGCCTAAGTCATGGTGCGATGTTTTAGCTTCTCCACTACATATTTGCATATATTCTCCTCTCTTCCATTGCCCTCTGGATGCTCATCTGGCTTCTGGGCTTTGCTCCTCCATTCGCAACGGTAACACAAGATTCCCGTGTTTCTTTGCTCATACGGACACAAGCCGTTCTGCTGGGAAAGTGACTGAAAATGGGATGTACATACAGACGTAATTCATATCCCAGCAGAAGGCTGACTGGAGAAGCAAACTACCGTTGGGTGTTAGTACCTTTTTGCACCATCTTTTGCAGAAAAGGCGTAAGGAAATGTCAGTGTTTCGCTGGCTGTAGCGACGTTCCCACCATCTCTGCGCAGCTTGGCGTGCGTTGCCCCGATCTCCCTCCTCATCGCAGCAGCCGTGGACTTGTGCTCCTGCTGCTCCGCACCAGCCTCGCGGCTCCTTACTGGGAGCGGCTGGGAGGCGGCGGGAGGGGAGAGGGCAGGAGGAGCTCCGGAGCCGGAGCATGGGGGTCCTGTCCCCCACCCGCCCTGTGGCTGGGGCCGGAGCTTGGCCAGCCCCATGGGAGCTGGGGGGACGGGCGGGCACTGCCAAATGCTCCTCATGCGGGACGTGAACATCGGTTTACCTTGTGCGGAATTACTGCTGCCCCTTCTCAGACATTAAATCTGAACCATTTCCTCTTTATCTCTTTTGCTCACCTTTGTCTCTGCTCATTTGATAATTCTCCCTAACCCACACCCAAATGTCTCGTGGTTTGAGGAGCTGGCGTGGATGTAATGGAAGCACCGAGGTTGTCGGAGAGAGGAGCTTCTCTTCCTTTTGCTTTAGTCCTTTTGAAAACAATTTTAAAATTTTGACCTATTAAATTGTTGTTTTAGTCAGTGCATTTGGGAGACCGCTGCTCCTTGTTCTGTTAATTATCCTTTTTACCTGAACAATTGAGGAATAACGAAAGCTTATTTCTTGAAGGAAAATATGACCCACAATCTGTCAATCTTTTTATTTCCCCAAGAAGGGCACCCTATTTCGGAATCGGGAGAGCTGGTCTCTGTGACCGTGCCCTGCTTGGTAGGCTCTGACATGCTCATTCCGTCCTGTCTGTCTGTCTTTTCTTGGCTTTCTCTGTTTTTCCCGCTTAGGCACAAACCCTTCCGGGCACGGGCCGTTTGTTTCTATTTGTACGGCACCTCGCACTGTAGGTTCTTGGCTGCTGCAGGCACTACTATAATACAAGTATTAATATTAATATATATTGATTGACTGGCTGTGCTATGCAACTCCGAGAGCCGTTGTGCAGTAAGAATAGGGGGGGCGATGCTCTGTCAGCATCTTGATCTCTCTTGTGATGGATTATGGTTTATACATTACTGCTGTTGGCAGCAAGTTATATTCACGGCCTTTGAAAAGACCTAATAATGTGTTTGGAAATAGTCCCTAACATAGGTCATATATTAAAAACGAAGTACCGTAATTATGCTTTGGAAGAGCTATGATTTGTCCATAATAGAAATATTGCAATAGTCTATACACTGACCATGAAATTTTAGTGGAAAGAAAGTCATAAGATACTGCAAAGAAAATAAGCTTGACATTCTAGCTGAAAAGAAACCCATAATAAGAGCAACCCAGTTCCAGGTGCGAGGGGAGCTGGAGGCTGCGGGAGCGCTGCAGGACGGATGCGGGTCTGCTCGCCCTTTTCTCAGAGAACTGGCTCTCATTTAGCTCCCCAGAAAGACTAATCTCGGCGAGAAGAAAGTGACTGTTTGAAAGGGCATTTGGAACTGTTTGACATTTGAAGGATCGGATTAATTCAGATTACACCGCTGATTTCACCAGATTTTGGTGTGTGTCGATGTGTTAGTCTCATCCCATTAACAGACTACAAATAGTTTAATGGGGAGAAATGTAAGACAAAAATAGCAAAGCATGTGCTCTAAGTTGTGGCTAGAGCCAGGGAATGCATTGGTCAGAGAAAGGAGGATTTCATCGTCGTAACAAATATTCATAGCAATAAGTATTCGTTAAAAATAGCCATGTCTGAGCAGCTCCCCAGCTGTCTCCCCTAAAGCAGGCTTAGGGAGTTCACGGTGTCACTGTGAAGCAGGTGAATTCAGGCTGAAATCGGAAAATTCAATCAAACGCGGTATGTGGGTGAATTGTACTTGCAGAAGAAACAAACGTGAAAAATCTTGTCCAACGTATTTGAAATATTTAACAGTCCCAGAAATACCATTCAAAACAAGCAGCTACCCCGGTGCCCGAGCCCCAAGACTGCAGATGGCTTCAGCTTCTCCGTGGTTGCTCCTCGGCATGACTGCCCCAGCACCAAATACTCATTTCCACTAACATCTGAGAGGTGCAATATAATAGAAACTGTTCCCAGAAGAAGAGAGAATGTTAAAGGGACATCAAAAATACGTTATAAAAACTGTGACGTGAGAATTAGAAGCATTAGACATTGACTCAGCCCAGAAAATTTGTGTGTAAGAAAATCCGCTTTCCTGATGTGCCAGCTGATGTGGTACACATGGGTGCAGAAAGGCTAACGCACATCTCTGTAACCATGTCTAATTTCTGCTGTTAAAATATTACCGTGGGCTTCTGTTACCGAACATTTGGTGGATTTGCCTAATAAAACAGTCATTGAGCAAAGCTGGAACTCCCGCCCTTCTCTTCTTTGCTTAAAAGTCCAAACTTTGCAGCACCTCTGGGAAGCGGAGCGAAGGCAGTTGGATGAGTTCACGTTAAATTATTAAAAGTTTAAACAGTCCTACTGTAACGAAACTGGTATCAGACTGAGGGGGGGACACAGATGGAGTCTGGGGGGCATGTGAGTAGGGACTTTGTGCTGAAGGGCTAAGAAAAATTGAAACTAAAATATAAAGATGGGTATTTCTTTCATGGGAGAAGAGAGCTAATGATGGAATGCAAGGGAGCTCTTTCCCTGTTTAATTTTTATTGTGGAATTATGGAGGAGCAATGCCTTTTCATTTTTAGTTTCCCGGTACACTGAAAGGCAGTGTCCTTTCCCCAGACGGTGGCTTGCAGCTTGCGTGGAGGGTATGTCCTTGGGCTGGTTGGTGGGCGCAGGCAGAGGTGCAGGCGCTGTGGGCAGACTGGTTCCCTTGGGATGCTGCGCTGCTCTCCCTGCGGCGGATAAACAAAAGCACTGTCTTGCCTGTTTTTTAACAGAGTCAATCTTCCAACTAAGTGGAGGATTTAATATTCCAAAATATATATATCTGGGAGATGCCTGAGACTACGTATGTTTTCGCCGTAGTTGAACCTAAGGAGTCCCCCATCCTGACGTAGATGGAAGTCTGTGAATTTGACCCCTTCCTTTAATGAGATTGCTCCCGGCGGAGCATGGAGCGCTCTGAAAGCTTTTGCCTTTTTCGAGATGCGGTGCTATGGAAGTTGCCAGGTCCCGAGCAAGTGTAAGGGTAAATATGGCCATGCTGTGGGGCTCATTGCATGAGAAAATCTTCTGAACTTGTGGTTTGAGGGCTGGTGGTGCCACTGGTGGGGAACTCGAGCTTCCCCTCCTGCGGTGCTTCTTTCCAGGTTCTCTCGAGTTTCTGCCTCATCCAGCCCGGCTTTGGACCACATAGAAATGGCCATCTCCTCATCGGCGGTGTACGATGGAAATCCTTTGGACTTGGTCACATCAGTCGCTGTGTGGGATTGCTTGTTTTTATTGCCCTTTTGGGGGAGACATAACAGGAGTATGTAGAAAACCTTACATGAAGTGTATGAGAGCTTCTAACTTAGCTGGGGTGTACAAAGGGGAGATGTCATCTCTTCTTGTGCAAGTGCTCTATCAAATTTTTGTACACACAGCGATTAGGACAGTATAAATACCTTCATTAACGCATTCTTTGGTAACATAACGCAGTGGAGTTGAAGCCCTGTGGTATTTCAGTAGGGCATTGCCAAGTGGATGCATCATAGTGTCGTCTTCTCGCAGCGAGGGCTGCGGGGCCATTGGAAGAGCACAGTGAGGGAGGAGGCAGGAGCGATGCTGAGGTATTGCCCGGCTCTTTTTGTACCCAGTGTGGTGAAACAAATCTTCCAAAGCACCTAGCAAACGGCAGTCTCCGCCAAGAAGGAAGACAGGTAGTAATCTCTTGGGTTGGCTTTCATAAATCACTTCTAGGATGCAACGCCGCCCATCCTTGTTCCCCTGCTGCTCCCTAATTTATCTCTTGTTTGTGTGCTAAAGTGGAATATTAGTTCTGCGAGCATATCTGCAAGTGACCACCTTTCTGCTTCCCTTTGGCATATTAGAACAGTCAATCACTGCTCCTCCTCCCCACCACCAGCCATTATTTTCACTGTGACTGTAACAAGTGTTTTTCCCCTTCTGTTTCTCCTCACATGCTCCTTGGCGTTAGTCCTTTACCATTCGTTTGTGGCTTGTTTTGAATCTTCTGATGATTGTCACGCCTGTTCAATGCCATCGTCTGTTTTGCCAACGCGGTGAGTTAGCTCTGTGGCAACTCGTCTGCAACCTAAAGCCTTGCCAGCAGCATGGGAAGGCCGGAGAACCATTGGAAGTGTTTGAGGTGATCGGAGTCTCACGGGAGAGGCAGATCCGCAGCTCTAGGTTGCGATGAGCGGTGGTGTCAGGAGTTTCTGTTGGTGGTTACTCTTTTGAAGGATTGAGTGACGTTGGCTGTGTGGCTGCGTTGATTTCTCATGGCCTGTTTTTAGAAGCGTAAAAAGAGGTTTTGTTTTAATCTACTAAAATCTTATAAAATTTTTGTTGGTTCTTTGTGATAACACTTAAAACCTTTGAGATTTGACCTTGCTGAGCTGATTTGGACATTTTTATAGCAGTATTGGTGCTTCTTACCTAAAATGACTCCGAGGAGCTCAGCATCTTTGCTCTGTGCCTCTGCAGTGTAATGACTACGCAGCATCCTTTTAGAGGCAGCCAAAATAAGACTAGATGTCTCTGATCTCCCGACCATTTTTCTCCTGTGTAGTAACACTTCTCTCAAAGGCAGTATGTATTGGCATTTTCTAATGTTTGGAGAATTTCTGTAGGTGTTATTGCCCATTCCTCCAAGACACCTGGAAGTCAGAAATTTTCATTCTTTGCTTGAAGTAAAATTATCTTTATATTTGCACTAATTGACTTTGCCTCTGCCTCAACCAGGAATAAATATCTCCCTCATCAGCTCTGCGTAAACATTTTGTCTCCAGCATGGCTCTTTATTGAGCATGTGGGAAGCATTTGTTGCCCGTGCTTTGATTATCTCTTGATTACCTCTTAATTTTTGTACACAAAATTATATTGGCAGCATATTGTCAAGTGGAAGGTGAGCGCTGTGAAGCAGAGGGACAGAGTCAGGGGCAACTAAAACAAGCTTCATCTCTTGAATCCATAGAAAAAAAAAATGCAAGAGCCTTGTAGTTTATTTTTCCATCTAATTGGAGAGATTGTTTTGGGTTGAGAACAGCTGCCAGTTAGGCTAATGGGATGGATTTCGCTCGGCGGTTGTTCTAATGGAAGGCTTTGTTTGACTCAAAACAGGGTGATTTAAGAACTTATTAGAGCAGGTAACTAAAACACACTGTATTGATTATCACCTATGGCCTTATGTCTGCAAATGTTCCTAGGAGAAGAAAAATTGCTTAGCCTATTGATGTTAACACACGATGGCCACAAGCCATGGAAGAGCAAATGTGTCTGGAGAGTAAATTAGTTTCTTTTGTGTAAGAAACCCGGCGGGTGGTGGTTTACCTCACTCGCCTTCCAGAGTGCATAAATTCATATGGTAAAATGAAAAGTGCGTGGAACGTCTGTGGATAGAGTAGGGATAATCGTTCCTGGGGTAAAAAAGTAACTGTTTTGCTTTCTTAGAGGTGTTTTAGGAACTTTGGACACCAAATGCATTTATTTCAGTTTGTGAGCATTTTGAAGCAGACTGTTAGCAAATTTGTTTGCACTGAATCAGCCACAACAGGTTCCTTGGCCCCTGTATGTAATTTACGCCCTGTTATAACTGTAGCTCTGAAATACTGTAGATCACAACGCTTCAGCCATTAAAAGTGTAGTAGAAAAGGGTAAAAGCTGAAATCTTTAAATATTTTCTCTTTTCTAGTTTAGCGTACATCCCTCCATCCTTGGGGTGACTCATGTAGAGCCAGTCTGTCAGCAAGGCCGTCACGCAAAGCCCAGCTGGGAGTTGGCTGGATGGGGACCAAGTTGGTGTCCTCGGCGCTGTGTGTGGGGACACGGTGTCTGTGGGGGACACGGAAGAGGAGGATCGGGGCCGGGGGGGTGCAGGCATGTCCCTGAGCTGGGACTTGGAGATGCAGCAGGACTGACCGCATCGTCTGAGCCGGTGTGGCGGGGATGCAGGCGAGGTCTGGGATGAACGGAGGTGTGTGCTGAAGGGTTATGGGTTGGAGCTAATCCAGGATTGAGTTCATTTTTCTAGTTTAAAAAAAAAAAATCATCCATTTTTGCATGAGGACAGGTATATAATAAGATTTCAGTTCATTCTGGCTTCTTTCTACGTTACAGAGAGGAGCAGTTTCTGTGAAGTTCAGCTAGGGATCGTTTTACCTCGCTCACCTTCTGTGGCTCAGTCTGATACGATGCTGGACTAGACCTTCTCACTGTTTTCTGCATAGTTTTCGTATGCTATATCTGTCTTTTTTTTAAAAAAAAAAAAAGCAATATTGAGCATTTCTAAGCCAGTGAGACACAGACAACACTGCTTTGTCCAGATACTTGTAATGATGAATTTAAATTTTCCTTAACGTTACTTACAGATAACTTGTAATGACTTCTCTTTCCTCTTTCACCTTTTTCTTTAGGCAAGCATGGGACCTTGCAGTTGATATTTGCCTTTCCCAATTACCTACAATTATAGAGGAAGGAACTGCCTTTCGGGTAAGTTGGATAATATCCTGAAATGTTGTGTGGCCAGTTTATCCCATTATTTGAAACCTCAGTGCAGCCCATCACTTTTGCTTGTTGAGTCTTGAATTGGTGCAGTTTTGGGGTTTATATTTTTGGGAAATTTTAAGTGTCTACTCACCTCACTTAGAGGGATAGACTGAAAATCAACTTTTAAGTTCCTCACTGCTGTGTGAGATCTCTGATTCAGCTGTGCCTGTTGGTGAGGAGGAAACAACTCCTTGTAGAAATGGTGCCTGAGACCCAACTGTTAAAATTTCGGAGCACTGAGTCTTGACTAACAGTATTGTTACCAAAAAAAATCCCAACACGCCAGCATGATTTTGGAAATTAAAAATTTTAAGGCAAAAATTATCTCTTACATGATAAAAATCCCTAAGGCTTTTATCCTCCCATCCCTTTTTTCCCTGCTGTACGTGCTGTATTTTAAACTTTAAACGAATGTGTTGTTTCCTCTCCTAGCTCATACTTATTTTTACTTCAGGTCACTCACAATGTCAGTGGGTGATTTATATTAGTCTCAGACCTCATCTGGCTCTCACTGTCAATGAGTTGCAATTCAGCAAATGTCTGTATTTCAGGGATGAGAGGAGGGATTAGGCAAGAGATCAGCGAATAAGAGTGGTCACTCTCAAGTAGCGAGTGGTTCAGGTTAGGTTGGAAACAATTTACAAGTAGGTTTTCAAGCCTGGCGAATGTAAATTCTTGTCTATTTTGACTAGGACTTGAGGAATGTGGAGCTATCGATGCTCAGTCCCAGCTGGGAGCCTGAATTCTGCGAGGTTCCGAGCTCGCCCGGGCACCAGGTGTAAGGGCAGGCTCAAGTCCTCCTCTGAGCTCTTCCTTACGCTCTCGTTTAACATCCAGCGTGATTAATACCGGGCAGGTTTGTGCCTGCTCTGGGGAGAGGGGGCAGACAGGAACCTCTGGGGCACTGCAGGGAGGTGAAACGTGGCTGTCGGTTCGGGAGGGGGTGGAATGGGCTCAGCTCTGCACTGACAAATGGTTGGAGCAGGCAGACGGCTGCTCATCTCTTCCTTGGGTTCTCGTCAATGTTTTGCCCTCAAACCTCTTGATTTACGCCTGGCAAGAAGTGCTGTCCATCAGAGAAGGGGGGCTGCTGCCAGCGAGGCAGGGAAGGGCCGTGCTGTCGGGGAGGTTCCAGCCCGTTCGGGGCCGGGGCCGGCGGCGGCCGCAGCCTGTGTCAGGGGAGCCACGGGATTACCTGCTGCCGGCCGTTCCCGGCCACTGGATAAAGCCATTGATAATCTCTTCAGGGCTGTTCTGTTTCAGCAGCACATTATAAGCCACGTGCATCGACTTCTGCTTATTCCCTAGGTGTTCTTTTCTAGTCAGACCTGGAAAATAGGATAACCTGATGGAGCGGGGCCTGCGGGCCCGTGTGGGGATGGCGGGGGAGCCATGGGGCCTCTGGTGGGTTTGGGTTGGTTTGTCTCCTGCCTCCCGTCTCTCCCCTGCCTCCTTCCCTCTCGATTTCTGTTTCCCTGTGGATTTCTAACCGGAAGGTGCTGTGTGCGTTGCTCAGTCCTTTCTCGTACCTGCCTGTGCCACGGGATCGATGGCGAAAGGAGGGTTTCTGCAGCGCTGCTGTGCTGGCGGGGGCGGACGGTGGCCCCGGGGACAGACCGAGCGCGCTGCGGAGCAGAGCAGTTTGGGGAACGAGAGTCACAGTGTTGCCGGTCACTGTTGGTGTTGGGGGGTGGGAGACACCCCACATCCTTGAGCAGGCTCCAGGGACTTAAAATGTGCTGCTGAACGTCAGATCTCGCAAGTAACTCCCTGTCCCCAGCCAGTGTGGGGCACCCCCGAACCACCACAGCAGCTTAGAGCAAGGCTCCAGTTACGTCAGATGTTTTTCAAACTGTGCAGTATTTTCTCTACTTGTATTTGCTGCCCCCTAAACCAGATTCCTCTATGTCTCGAGATACTACAAGCTGTTATCCTTTATATTTGCTGGATGCCGTTAAGATGCGTTTTGTAAAACAGCGTATGATTGTACTGTCTTCAGCACTAAGTAGAAGGCCCAAGTGGTAGGAGTTAGCTCATGTTGGGACTTCATCCCACCCTTGTACCTTTACTAGGGCACTAGTGTAAACTCTATTAAATACTGTAGCACTCTGCATGTTATTTTTGTACTTATTTAGCCACACTACCAAGATATCTGTAATTAAATTAGTGGATTCGGTATCTTAAGTAAATTTTCTGATTTTTTTTTTGCCCGTGTGAAGCCCTTTTATGCATTACAGGTGTCAGAAGTGATGGATAGCTAAATAAAAGGCTTGAATTAAAAAGCTGATAAATAGGAGGCAGCCCTCTTCCAGCCCAAACCAGGACATCTGAATGGCCACCTGTTTGTAGGAGAGGTTTATGGCAGCCAGGGCAGGCTGAGACGTGGGTGGACATATTTTTTGATATTTTTTGGATTGTATTCACTGTGGACTGGGTAGAGGTAGCACTGTGTGCTGCTACAGGAGTGAAGCTGCCTCTGCAGAGCAGATAAATCCACTGCTGTTCTCTCTGCTTCTTCTGTGGAAAAGATGAATCTGATTTCCCTGAGACCTTTTGTGATATCTTTTTCTGTTTCTCTACTCTTTCTTTGTCTGTTTTCCAAACACTTCCGTTAGAGAAAGAAAGCATATTTAAAGGGAATTGTATCTCGTCAGTCTTTGGAAAATTTGTATACATTAAAGAAACCCCAAACAAATGTTTGCAAATTAAAAAGAATAGTTTTTGGAAACAATAAATGTGCGAGTCGTAGATGCCAAATTGTAGATGCCAATTGTTTCACATCTTTTTTTTTTTTCCCTTTTTTTTTTAAACCAAACCTGCCTTCCTGTTCTTGCTCCCACAGCACAGTCCCTTCTTTGCGGAGCAGCTGACGGCATTCCAGGTGTGGCTGACCATGGGCGTGGAGAACCGCAACCCCCCGGAGCAGCTCCCCATCGTCCTGCAGGTGAGCGGCCGGGGGGCTGCGTGACGAGGCCTCCGCTCTCAACCAGATGGCGTTTGGGTACATAAATTACGTGGGCTCCTTCAGGATTAATTAGAGCTGATTGCATGTTTACTAGACCTGTGCAGATGAAGACAAAGTGCTTTTCTTCCCCCACACCTTCGCTCTCCTGCTATAGTCCATTTGCAGCTTCAACAACATCCAGCTCTGCTGCCTCCTCTTCTGCTCTGAAGTAGCAAGACTCCGTCAGAGAGTAGCACATCTTTGTTGTTTTCTCCTGTAGTGTCTCCTCTTATATGCCAGCTCTGTCAGGCAGAGACTTTATCTTCTCTCTGTTTTCAGAAAGTGGAAGTTGCTGTGGTGTAAATAGTTTGGAAATGGCTCTTTATCTGTCTGGTTCAGCCTAGGAAGCGTTCCCTTTAATGCGATGCTGAAATTTTGCTGCAAAAACATAGAAGCAAGTCTCAGAAGACCATGCCTGGAAGCAATGTAGAGTTCTGGTAGGCATTTGCTCAGACTAGACATAGTTCATACATATAAAGGAGAAGAAAATCTAGGAGAAACAACACCTCATTTCAAATAATATTTTATGGCAAGGCACATATTACAATTGTCATCTGCTCTTGTCCTCTCCTCCCCAGGAGTTTGTATTGACAGAAATATAAACCTTCGTCAAGGTAGCTGTGGTCTCTTGTCTGCCAGGTAGCAAAAGTCTTTCTGTTTAGAGGAACGTGGTTCCAGTCACTTGTACAAGGATATGGGGTATTTTTCACTAAGTGGAGAAGACTCACCTTCCCTCTGTTAGCTACCAGCTTGTTCTGTGACTGACAGCACCATCAATCTCTGTACAACCAAATCTTAATTTCCCTGAGCCTCCCAGGCCTTGAGAGATCCGTTGGATAAACATATGTATGGTTTATCTCTGTTGCTGCAATAGGAGAAGGCAGATTTCTACTCTAGCACCAATTTTGCTGCTTTCCAGTGAATTATTTGGCACCAGAGGGCTCTGCAGGTAGCTTAACCTTGCAGTGGAATTGAGAGGTCACCTGGCAAAGGAACCTGCTTTCCTTCCTGGAGGAAAAATGAGCTAGGACAACATAATTGTTCTTATAATTAAAGCATATTAATTGTATAGTGGAATAAGATTACTTGTTAACAAGTTTGGGATACTTTGAATCAGAGACTAACTGATGGAAAGAGAGAAGGAAGTGCATTTCGGACCCCTTTTGAGCATCTTTTTGCTTTGACCCCTTGGGAGCGCTTAGGCTACGCTGCTGTCACCTAACAAAGGCTGATGCTCTTTTCCCATTTTAGATGTGCCCCTGGGGAAAGAAGGTATCTGAGTACCAGGGCCACGATGCCAGCCATGCAAAGCTTGGACTTGTCAGGGACAGGGAAAGGGCCCTTTGTAAATGGCCTTTTATTGACTTCAAGAAGTTGCTTTCCATCGTGAATTCTTGCTGTGCGTGGGGCAGGTTGGACACAGGTGGCTCCCTGGTGTGCAGGAGAGAGCAGTCATCACGGAGCAGGGAGCGTACGCGCAGCCCGAGGAGCCCATGTGGAAGATTCTGGATGCTTGTGGAGGCACCTCCTGCCGTGCGAGCTCCCGTGCGTGTAGACAAGGGCTGCACCTACTCCACAGACAGCCGCTGCTGCAGGCCCCTTCTTCCATCCTGCATTTGCCAGGAGATTCCTGCTAAAATGCGGACTGTTACTTCTACATTATCCTCTTGTGTCCTGGTTAATCTCTAACTTGCATTTGTGGACATAATTAGCTTCCCTATCTTCTGTTTAGGAATTATGATGGGCAGATGTCAGGGAGGGATGTGACGCAGTGCTGGGTGCATATAATGGCACAGTGTAGCAATTCCATAATTTCACTGGAAGTTCATAAATTATGTATAGACTCCCCACATCCTCATCCACGTCTCTAGAATTTGTGTCAGTTTTGGCTTCAGGTTATTGTGCAAATCAGTTTGGGAAGTGGGAATATAAAAACCTGAGAGAGGCTGATGGCTTTTTTGGTTTTGAAAATAATGAAACGGAGCTTCTAAAGTAAGACCCAGTTTGATTTGGTTAAAGGTCCTTGTGGGATGCTAGCAGCGTTGAGTGGGTTTTGTGTCTTCACCTGGAAATCCTTTTCGATTACAGCCTTTTGTTTTTCCCAGCTATGACAGAATTTGTGGATTTACTTGTTGTTTTCCGAAGGTCAGATATAATGCTGTTGTTATCTGTGTGCCTCCCGTCTCGGCGCGAGCACCCTGCACCTCCCCTGTTCCTCTCTGTTGTTTCAGCTGCCCCAGCTTCACCGTGTCCTGGTTTCTATTACTGCTTAATCTCAAACAGCTGCCCCCGTTATTCCAATCCTGGCCATCTTTAAAGCACGTTGTTAATCGTGCCAAGTTCTGTAGTGAGTTTATGGAATAGGCTGGTGCCAACTAGGGCAAGATGACCAAAATCCTTTCTCCTATGACCTGTCCCGAGATCTGAGCTTTGCAATTCAGAGGTGAAATGATTAGAGTAGTTAACGCATCTTCCTGTCTTCTTCTGGACTTTCTCTGCACAACTTTAGCATCTAGTATCTGTCATCCATAGTATGAGACACAAGCCACGTAATTTAGTTGTTCTTCAATATCAAACATGAAAAATAATTTAATTTGAGTATGCAGTGTGGAAAATCACTGAGAAGGGGATGGAATTGGGGGGGTAAATCAGCGAGTCTCTTTCCCCGAGACACGTGCTGGGGGATGTTACTCAATTGAAACTGAGGATTAAACGTTGCATTCCAATATCTTACATCTGTTAAGGAGATTAAGAACTGAAAGTCTGTCTGTTAATATTTCACACCAGGGTAGGTATAAGCCAGTAAACTACCACCTCATTATCGTTGTCAGACTCTCCTTTAATGAGATTTTTATTAACGACTGATGTGACCTTTTGCTTCCCTCTTAAGTCTCTTACATCGATTTGCCAAGGAAAGCAAAGCCTCTTTTTCTGCTTCTGAGCTGTTTTGAGAAATGGGAGGCTGGGCCTTTTCCTGCCCTTTGAATCCTCCCTGCAGACACGATCGTGTTCCTGCTTTGCTGGGGAAAGGCAGGTGCTACGGTGAGAATATTTGAAATCCAGAGGGGCTGCTTCCACCTCGCAGAGCTGTGCGGCAGCAGCACCATGGCGCTCGAGAGAAATGAGCAGAGAAGAAGTGGAGCAATGCCGTGGGGACTGGGGATAGCTGCATTCCTAGGAAAACCTCTGCGGGTGTCTGCAGAAACGGCGTGACGGAGAGCGGTATCAGGAGGGACAGTCCCCCCCAGTGACACTGCTCAGTGGGGTGACAGTTTTCAGCGGTCAGGGTTTGTCTTCCAGCTCTTTTGTTCAGTTTGTTGCAAGTCACATAGCGATCCAGAGCTCCACTTGCGTTTGCTCTGCAGTCACAAGGATTTTTGTTCTTTGTAGCAGGCAGTAACTGTTGTCCCTCCCCTCTGCAGGTGCTGCTGAGCCAGGTACATCGGCTGCGGGCTCTTGATTTGCTGGGAAGATTTTTGGACCTGGGTCCCTGGGCAGTTAGCTTGGTGCGTGCGTGTTGCATATTGTCTTGTAAAAGTCTAATTTCTCTCAGTATAGGCGATAAATACAAATGATGATTTATGGAAGGAAGATGTGGAAGATACTCCACAGATTTGACAAATGACCAGTATTTTGTGTGTTCTTCATGCGTGTAAAATGGACAAAGCATCCCTGAAAGAAAAGTGGTTTGTATTAATCAAGAAGGCCAAATAGCTGTTCATTTGCATTACTATGGAGAGGATTTCCTTGGGAATGGTTTAGTGTAAAATATTGCAAGGGACAAAACAGGAGAAAGTGTCTGGGACAAATGAGAAGGTTCATCGTGTAAAATAAACAACAAAAAAAGCACATAGGAGTATCATCTGCTTTCTCGGCTTACTGGCTGCATCATTTTCTTTATCTATTTGGTCTCTGGATTTTATAAGCTCTTCTGAGAAGGCGGCAGCTGCCTTCTGCATTTTGGAAAGCGGCTAGCTCAGTGTGGATAATAAATAAGAATTAAACAGAGGAGCAGTTTAAAACACTCATGTAAATGGAGCTATTTGTTGGTAACGATGTTGAAGATGAACCACCAGCTGGTTGTGGAGTAGCTCTATGATGGGCCTTTTTACTGGTTTTCTTTACCTTCCTTCTCCATCTAAGCCACGACTCCCTTCTCCATGCTTTTGCAGACAGCTTAGCCCTCAGTGGTAGGAAAAAATTATACATTAAAGGTGATTTTAAGCCCTCTGGGTTATAAACTTCTACAAAGATCAAAACAGAGCTGCAGGTCAGGCACGGTGGCCTTTGCTCCAGCCTTTATCTCCTTTATGACACCGGTTGGCCGTGACATCGGTTGGCCGTCCCGCTGGGCCATGCTGGGTGGGTGGGTGGGTGAGACCCCCCCGCAGCCCAGCGCTGCTCGAGCAAAGCCCCCGCCATACCTCTCCTTTCCGTTGCGCTCTGGGAAGGGCAGCTGCGATCACGGGGGGATTCTCAGAGATTTAGCGTCTTGCCTGTCCTGTGAGCATCCTCTCTAGCCCCACGGAAAAGGCTTGGTAAAAAGTCTGTGTAAGGCGAGAGGCCTATTTAATTTCCAGTGGGAAGACTGTAATTATTGAGCTTTTGCAATATGTTTACTTGTGAGAGCAAATGGCCCCAGCTGAGGAGAGTGCAGCATATCATGAAGCATAAAATAGCACAGGCTGTAACGAGTAAAAGCTAGTGCTAGATTAACTCGGAGTCTCTGCAGACCAAATGAATCTGAAAATATCTGGTGGCATCCAAGATTAAAATGAGCAATAGACAAATACTCAGGGATTCCCTCTTTACTAGAAATGTATGAAATTGTTCTCTACCAGATTTCTCACTGTGTCGTTAAATAAGCTGCATCTTCGCAGAGCGCCGGGTGCTGCCTCTGCGGGGACGCCGAGCCCCTCACCGGGCTTTGCTCTTCTCTCTGCCTCCCCAGGCCCTCTCTGTCGGCATCTTTCCCTACGTGCTGAAGCTGCTTCAGAGTTCGGCTCGTGAGCTGAGACCGCTCCTCGTCTTCATCTGGGCCAAAATTCTGGCAGTGGACAGCGTGAGTACTCCTGAGCTTGGCAGTTTCTTTGGGTTTTCAGCAACGTTTGCTTTGTCCAGTTGCTTTAGAATTGAGACTTTCTCCTGAGGTACTTCAGTGAGACACTGTATTGTCTGGAGACCAGCAGATTATCTCATTCATTTATTCCACTCGTATAAAAGCTAGTTTCTGGAACTTTTTGAATGGGAAGCCCCCATTAAGTTGCTGACGCCGGGTAGTTTGGATGCCAGGGGCGAAAGCAGGTTTGCTCTGTCTGTTAATGCTGCAGCGTCACGGTGATATCTCACAGGTCCTGGTTCTCCTCTGGTACAGGGTGCAGGTGCTCCAGGTGAAGCCCCTCAGATCTCACTGGTTGCATCTTCATTGGGGAAGACGGCGCTTCGCTGGCTGAAGGGGCTTAAAACGCACTCGTCCCTTCTGTCACAGATTCCCAGGAGAGCGCGGGCGCACGCTCATGCTCTGCCTCAATTTGTTCACTTCAGATTGTGATCGAACGTGTTTTGCTCAAGACCATTCCTGTCAGCTGTCAAAACAGGCGCGGGGTAGCCTTCAGACACAGAATTTTTCTAGAAATAAATCAAAAGTAATTTTTGGTGACTTTGACTTACAAATCCTACTCCAAGTCTAATGTACATGCTGATGCATTGAAGGTGGGTGGCACAGAAGTACTTACCCCCCCAGAAGCTGGGTTATTCCTGCCAAGGTCTGTGATTCTGGTCTTCTCTGCTATGTTTTAGCACCTTTTGGGATGAGGTTTAAAAAATGAGCCCTGATTTTTAAAGATGGCCTTAGCCAAAGTTCTGTTTTGTGGGGTTGAAAATAAATCATTAAGCAGGTAAGTCATTGCAGATAAATTTGTATGGCTGTATATATGACTCCGTGGTTTGTGGGTGCAATTAGTTGAGCAATATAAAATGATTAGGAGTGATGCGCACAGTTAATTGCAGGCACAATTATAAGCCGTTATGAAATTGTCTGAACTGCTTTTAGAAGCTGGATCTTGCCTGCTTGGGGGGTTATTTTTGTTATATCTTTTCCATTTCAGTATGGAGAATAATATTGAATTTGTTGGAATTTTTACCCACTGTTGATCTGGCATTGTCGGGTTTAGTTTTATAAATATATTTTCATTAACATCCTAAGAGGATTTTGGAAAGCAAAGAAAATGAAAACTATTCATCTTAAAGCTACTCTTGAAAAGCTTATTCTTGATGCATGCCTCTGCGCGGCTGATGCTTCAGCCCCAGGTACGTTTCGGAGTGGGCTCACGTATAATTGACACGGCGTGTGGCGCCGTCCTTCCCTGTCTCGAGGGGCAAAGCCAAGCTGAGAGGGCTCTTCCCCTTCCCCTCCCCTGCCGCCATCGGTAGTTCTCCCTCTATTTTATTGCCCAGCTCCTTTGGTAGGCTGCGCTTTAAAAGAGAACAACAGCAAAAATACCTCGAAATTTTGTATTGGGATTTCTGTTGGCCGTGTCACTCACTGGCTCCACAGCCGAGGGGTACAAGTGAGGAGGGAGGAGAGGGGCAGCTCCAGCAGGAAAAGGCAGCAGTGTGAGTTGTCACACCATAAAGGGAACAAATGTGTTGTTATATCAGAAGCTAAAAAGCTTGTTATATGCTCAATATCAATACGGACATGTCTTTTCCCTCCTCTGCTGGCACAAGCTTTGGCCGTGTATCTTTGAAACAAATTCAGTTTCAACCAAAGTTTACCAAAACCCGGCATGGCAGGGTGCATGCTTTGTGGGTTCCAGGTTCTCTCACGCTGCAGCCTGCTCTGCTTCCCCAACCCTCGGTGTTTCCCGAGGGTAAATTTATCTAAACGAACCACAAACCCGGAATCTGCGTGTTCCGGGATGAGGGACGGTGTTGTGGCGTGTTGGTTGAGGCGGCAGCGTGGGGCCTGGCTGGGCGGCGCAGGGCACGCCGTGGGCACTGCAGGGCGGCACTGGGAGTGCGACGGCAGGAGGTGCTGAGCTGGGGGTGGGTGCGGTAATTAACTGTAGGGCTGCGGGGAAGGACTGTAGCCTGGGGCGGGTGCGTGGGTCTGCAGGTGCCATCCCTCCTGCGCCAGGCGTGCGTCTGCCTGGCTCGGCTCTCGTGCCACCTCCATCACCCAGGCAGAAGCCGTTACCCTGGTGTGTGAGAGCATGTTTATTTTCAAACATTCTGCCAGACAATCTTCATCCTTGCAATAATTGTACGGCGCTGTCTCTCTCCTTCCTCTGCTGTTCCCTGGACCTGTATTTCATTTGGTTTCAGGAGAGTGTAGCTGATGAAATCACTTTCATTAGGACTGGAGTTCAGCTGATTGCTCATTCCTCTTTGTGTTTGGATGTGGCTGAGAACGAGTTATCAGAGACTCACTAATGCCCCGGAGAGCAGAATATCCTGCTAAGATAATATTTCTGTTGTGGTGCCTCCCTCTCTGAGGGCAGGGGGGCAGAGGGAAGGTGATCTGACGTGAGGCAGCGGTGTGGGATGCCATGTGTCCATTCAGTGAGCATGGCATGCTGTGAAGAATTGTGTCGTGTCATAAAAATTACAGGATAAATCAATGGTGCTACAGAAACCTCGTACCTCAGACAGAACTGTTTGTGCGTGATATATAGGTGTCCCTAATAAGCCTTGGAATATTTAGATTAATCTGCTTTAATCGCCTGTATAATCAGATGATTTTTCATAGGATGTTCATTGAGGCCTCTGGTCATCTCTGTCGGAAGCGTTTCCGGAGCATCCCCCCGCAGAGCTGCGCAGCGCTGCTGGGTCGTCGCCTTCTGCAGGTGTCTCAGGCTCAGGTCGGAGCAGGAGCAGCGCTGCGTGCCGAGATGGCTGTCAGCCTCGCAAATGCAGTTTAGGTCAAGAATTCGCTACGTGCTACATTGATAATGTTTGGTAAACAGCACCATCTATATCTTAAATACTTGAATTTAAAGGGGGGGAAAAAAAATCCCCCCACCTGTAATAAGGATTGTAATCAGGGATTTAAGTAAGACCAAAAAAACCTGCGCATTAAACAGTACTGAAAATGTGAATGCTACTAAAGTAGGACAGTGAAAAAGAGGTCTTACTGCTCCAGAGAATTGGCTGAAGCCAACAGAAAACAAACATTTCTCATACTTTCTAAAGCAATGGAGTGATATAAATAGTATGCTTTCTTTCTGGGTGTGTCCTTTGTTGGCAGGATTGTGACCCCGGCTTCTCATCATTAATACAAATACACAAGTTAAGCGTTCCTTGAGGGTAATTTGGTAAAGCTGCCCACCTCAGGGGAAGGGTTCACTGCCTGGGACACCCCGAGCTGCGGCAGTGCTGCCGTATTCCGGGAACTCACGAGATTTTTCGGGACAAGTTACAATGCACACGAGTTGTATTAAGGAGACAGAGGAGAGCTGTGCTCTGGTCCCTCCCCAGCACCGGGAACTTTGTTTTATGTAAGATCTGAACTCTCACCGAGCCTGCAGCTTGTTTTGGCCATGTTGTATTGTTACTCGCAAGTGTAGCTGCTTATTCCTCGAGGAGGAGGTGTTCCTGGGGCCGGCATTCCGTGGTGGCCGCAGGATCGGAGCAGAGAGGGATGGGGCAAGAGCGCTGGCTCCAGAGGAGCTGCTCCCGCCCTCCAGCCTCCCGTCTTTGGGTCCCAGTGGCAGCACAGCAGATGTGTGTGAAGATGCAGAGCCTTCTCGTTGTTGATGTCTGCGTGCCCATGCTATAGTGAGGAGATTGGGTTTTGTACGGAACAGAAAGTATTCCCACGGAGAAAGAAAAGGGGGAGAAAAGGAAGCCTGGGTTTTGTGCAGCATTACAGAGACGTCGGGAAAGCCTCTCGTAGCTGCAGCCTGGCATCAATCCATTCCCTCTGCTCTTTGCTCTGCCAAAAGCAGCATCTTTACTCCCTTCAGCAATAAAATATTCTCTTGCATCTCTGCCTTGCCATCCCCTCTCCTTTCAACAATTAGTTCCCTCCTTCACCTTCTACGCCTGATAAAAAATAAATGATCCTGTCTCTGGTGTGAAGCACGCAATAGAACCACAGTCACGGGGGAAGCTGATTGCCAAGGCAGTGTTTCCTCCCTTAAATTTTCACGTTCGTAGTATTATTCTTTCGGTTTGACCCTAATATGTCAACCTGAAGCCTGAGTTGGCATGGTAGCAAAGCCATGCGCTTTGTATGCCCTGCGCTTCGCTGCTGATACCACCCCAGGAAAAGCTGCGTTATTCTCCTTATGGGCTTTTACAGACAGTGGAGTTGCTCTGCAGTTTGTGGCTCTGTGCGGTAGGAGATCGTGCTACCACATGCTACTGTCGTATCCATTTAATACACGTTAGCACTTGACCAAATAATACAGTGATTAGTCTCGTTTGTGGAGAGGAGTTGAAATCTCGTCAAACTCTAGTCCCGCCTAGGCGGGGGATTGGGCAGAATATAAAGAATGAGTAATTCCACCTCCGCCCCCAACCCTCACCGATTTACTGGTAATGGCTGAGTGATGTGGGCCGCTGTAAGGGAAAGACGTGCTGGGTTTATCGCGGTCTGCAGGAGCGTCCTGCTGGTGGAGGTGGCTCTCCACGCTCATGCCACGTTGCTGTCCCTGGCTGCCACCGCAGCGGTGCGGAGAGAACCGGGGAGGGCTGTGCCACCAAACCACCTCCCACGCT
Source organism: Rissa tridactyla (assembly GCF_028500815.1). NCBI lineage: Eukaryota > Metazoa > Chordata > Aves > Charadriiformes > Laridae > Rissa > Rissa tridactyla. The sequence goes on from NC_071480.1 coordinate 12,178,623, forward strand.
CACGGGGAAGGGGGGGCTGTGTTTATTAAGGAAGGGGGACAGAGCAGACTTGCCCCAAACCCTCCCTCGCTCTGGAGTCCCGCGGGTGAGACGCGGGGGCTGGAGGGACCCCCGGGGCATACGCAGCTTCCGACGAGGGCTCCTGCCTCGGACGCCGGGCACCAGCGCACGCTGCCTGGCGCTTGGTAGCTGCTGCGTGACCATGGTGGCCTCCAAAGGGAGCGCTCAGGGCACGTGCTCCCTGCCAGGGGAACCTGACGGGTTTTGCCAGGATTTTACACTCCTTAGGGGGATATCGAACCGTACAACTAGAAGGTAGTGAGCAGCAATTATCAGCAAACCTGATCTATGGTAAGCTAATTGCCTTGGCCTGGGATTGGAAATCAAGTGGAGAACTTGACAAGGGGCTTTTAGAAGATCTAATCTTACATAATTTTGTTAAATATAAAAATAAAAAATTAATTGGATTCCTTCTCAGTTTTGCCCTTGGTGGCTCTTGAATATTGGTGAAGGTTTAATGTGGGACAGAGAAATGGCAAATTTAACTCTTCTCCTAAGCAGGAGGCCGCAGTTCCAGCCTCTGTTTGTGTCGTGCTGGGGGTGGCAGAGGGTTCCGTGCTTCAGACACCGCGCTCCCCCGGCAGCCCTTCCGCAGGGAGGTTCGGTGCCAGCCCCAATGGAGGGCTTGCGCTTTCTTTTGCTTCTTAAATGAAAACAAGATTTGAGAAAAATTATTAGGACATGAAATATTCATACATCATTGGAGGAAAAAATATTTTTATGTTATTGTACTCATTGTGTTTTTCTCTGTCTCATTTTTCAGTCATGCCAAGCTGACCTTGTGAAGGACAACGGTCACAAGTATTTCCTTTCCGTTCTGGCAGATCCTTACATGCCAGTAAGCACAAGTCATTTTTATTCAGACTCCTCTAGCATCTGCTTAGCTTGTCTTACCTGCTCTTGCTGGCAGGACACAGCTGGTGCGGAGACAGGGCTGTGTCCCACCTCATCTCCTGTGACCCCCCGGCTCTGCTGAGGAGGCATTTGGAGCTGCGGAGCCAGCGACCAGGGGAATTAACAATGCTCCTGCCAGGTTCCGTGATAGAGAGAGCCAAACCAAACAGGAGTTTGCAAACTTGTCTAAAGTTACAGGAGCGCAGGTTGCTCGGTGGCGGTGATGGGAGCCGGGGGTCCTGGGGGCAGAGGCAGCCCATTGCGCTGCAGTTCTAATGTGCTCTGCAAAAGCTCTGTGTGGGTTCCTGCGATGGGTGTTTGTTGTACGCCTCCTCCAGAGCAATAAACGGGGGCTGGCTGGGAGGATCGTTCTGCCAGCCTGATGAAGTGTCTCAGGTGGGACTGGTGACAGGACTGCATGACAAGAAGATTCAAGCTTGCCTTCCTCTCTCTTGTTCTTTTAATGTGATACAAACTGGACTTAGAATAATCTCGTGTTTCAGAAAGCACGGGATGTAGTTGTTCTCTGACCTGTTTTCTAGATGACAATTAGTTGTATATTGTTTTAAGGCTGAACACAGGACAATGACGGCTTTTATCCTGGCTGTGATTGTGAACAACTACAACACTGGCCAGGTGAGTCCCAGCATCCTTTTGCCTTTCATTCCCTCCTGCCTCTTCTCTGCATTGTGCCTTCACTTTGATAAAAGTGTCCTGGCTTGCCTTAAAGCACAGCCCTGACCTGGCATACTGAAAGAGAAGATTGCTTTGCATTATTTTTGTGTGGATTAAAAGAAAAATTGACCTGGAGGTGTGACAAACACATTCTGTACCTGGCACCGGGAGGTGGAGGTTAAGGACACAAGTCGCTCCCAGCTGCCCCTCCAGCAGCCGCTGACGGGCCATTAAAGAAATAGTGGCTGGTTCCTGTCAAATGGGAACTTGACGGCTGTGATAAAGTTCTTGGGAAGGGTATGTGGAATGAGCCATAAACCTTGGGGCTCTGACATGTGCAAGGAGTATTTCCAATGAAGAAAAAACAGGCTTTATGCATCACAGGAAGCATTTCTAATGCTCAACTATTTAACTAGCTGTAGCAGCCTGTAGTTGACCTTCCCTTCATGCTGCTTCCAAATGGTATTTTATAACAAAATCGGTATATAACCACCAAATAATTATTTTCTCTTGATTTCCTGTCTAGTTCAGAAATAATCTTCTTTTTCAATGATGAGGTGGGAAGCTGGCATCCAAAATAAATTGCATTGATTTGTGTTTTAGGAAGCTTGCCTTCAAGGAAACCTGATTGCTATTTGCCTGGAGCAGTTAAACGATCCACATCCTCTTCTGCGTCAGTGGGTGGCCATTTGTTTAGGACGTATTTGGCAGAACTTTGACTCAGCCAGGTGGTGTGGTGTGAGAGACAGCGCTCATGAAAAGCTCTACAGTCTCCTCTCAGATCCCATCCCAGAGGTAAAAATCCAACTTTTTAAATAAACGCCAGTTGAATTGTCAGAAATCTGGCAGAGGGTTACAGAAGTGCTTACAAAACCAGGGCCTTCAAGATCTTTGTGATTGTGTCTGGGTCACAGAAAAGCCTTACTGCTCTTTCTTCCAGGTGGTGCAAATCATCCAACCCTGCAAGAGAAGTAACCAAAGAGATGGCAGGGGGAGTTCGTGCAGCCCTTGGAATCTGGGCACCGGAGTTAGGAAACACCATGGGTTTTGTTTACCTGCATATCAAAAGCTTGTTAAAAATGTGGTCCCAAAACTCACTGTGTGTTGCAGAAAACCCTCTAGTCTTTTTGTCCAAGTATGAAAACTGTTCTGCTCCTGGTGTGTGTGAAAATACATCTTTAATTGAACGTGCTTTACCTTTGTGACAAACTCTCCAAGAGAGAAGGGATTCTAGTGCAGAGCCTGGCTGTGATTGACAGAGCCTGTCAGACCCCGGTGAAATTACATCGCGTGTGGGAGAAGGAAGCCTGGAGATAAGCGCCACTGCTAACGTGCAGGGATTGAAGATTAGATTCCCCTTCACGTTCAGTCTTTCTGTCCCCGCATCCGCCACCTCCTCTCTCTGGCCCCAGCTTTCCCCATTTTCCAGGTGGGATCTGTGCGAGGGCCGGGCTGGCTGTGCTCACGGCACACCCGGATGGCTCTTGGAGACGCTGGAGTGAGCGTTTCTGCTTTCCGAAGCACATCCTGCAGTTGCCGATTATGCCGTGTCCCCGCCGTTTGCAGCTTCTGCCAAGGCAAGCTGTGACATTCCCAGGCCACCTGATCCCTCTGTTCTTGGCGTGATCTGGCAAAGTTTACCCTGATTTGAGCTGCTGTCATTTCTCCTTTTCTTTTTTCTATCATCTTGCTGTAAGCCCGTATCTGAAGATGGTGGCTCAGCACTCTTATTAAAGAGACTCACATCCCAACAGTAACTCCCGGTGTCCCTTGTTCCTGTTAATTAATATTCTAGGCAATGTCAACTGGAAAAATCACCCATGGGAAGGTCACCGAGTATTCTGGGAAATTAAGTATACTCCTGCATCTGCGAATACGTAAAACTCAGTGCGTTGGCTGAATCTGTTTTGGTTTTTACTCTCCATGGGCTTCCATTTAGCCCTTGCTATTTACCTGACACAGTCCCGGTTTCCAGAGATGCCGTTTGTGGGGATGAAAAATCTCACTGGGAAACTTCAAGCTGGAAACAAGAGGAAAATAATAATGAATGTTTGTGTCTCGCAGGTTCGCTGTGCTGCAGTCTTTGCACTGGGAACGTTTGTGGGCAACTCAGCTGAACGGACCGATCACTCCACCACCATCGATCACAACGTAGCCATGATGTTGGCCCAGCTTATCAACGACGGGAGCCCCATGGTCAGAAAGGTACAGAAAGGCCGGCGGCACCCAACTTTGCTGGATCCATGCTGATGAGCTCTGCACTGTGCCTAATCGGAGTGTGCATTATTTAATGGCTTCTCAATGAATGTGACTCATTTGGAAGTATCTGTTTCATCGTGAAGTCTTTTAAATTCACGTCCTGCTGAGAAGCACCACGCACGTGTGACGCCACCAGCGAAAACCGCAGCATCAGCCCAGTGGGGTGGCTGAAGGCTCGGCACCGCGCCCTGCGCTGCACGCTCAGGGTCGCACGCAGTAGCGTTCTGGGATGCTCTTTCATCCACTTGCCCTTTTTCAGTGCACATATTACAGCGTTCCGTTTACAATTTGCAATAGGAAGAGCCTACTGACAGGAATAATACGAGTAAAGTGTAGTGTGTCGTAGTGTCCAGGTGTTGACAAGATTGTTGTTCAGATCAAAATGTTTCTGCTGTTTGACAGTGGACCTTTGATTCAGCTCACGTATTCCACTAAGCAAATGTCTGAAATAGGAGTAACAGTCTCAGGGATTTGTGGGAATCTTTACGTCCTGGGTTTTTTTCATTTAAAGAGAATGTGAAGACAGGGATAAGGAAGGAGAATAATTACACTGGAATCTTTCAGGTGCACAAAACACTGAGGATTCTTGCTGGGCCACTCTTCTTCAAATGCTCTTCTGTTGGTTCCTGTTTTGATTGCAATATTTTACCTTCTCAGATTTTAAATGAAATAGTAACGTGTTGCTAGAAACATGGAGTATGTGGCCGTCCTAGGGGAGGAAGAGGAGAGGGAGGAAGAGTGCTGTGGAGAGAACGAGAGCTCCATTCAGGAAAAAGATCTTGCTGCTTTTAGAAACCACAAGGACGGACAAGAATCTGTTTCCAAGTAATTCGCCAGATTTTGGAGAATTGCAATTTCTGATGCGCCATCAATAGTACATTAAATAGTTTTTGACATCCTGGATTGTTCTTGATGGCTGTACTTAGGCGTCCTGATGCTTGTGTTTACTTAACTGGAACATCAACACCCTGACAGTTGTCACCAGCGTTGTGAGGATTAATTTTTGTTGTCTTGTTCCGGCATTTAATCAGTTTAATTCAAGAGAGAGCTGTGTGTCACACTGTACGATCTTTGAGATTCATAAATCTCTCTTTTGGAGATTAGTCCCCTGAACAGAGAACAGCAACCACAGCCAGCTCTCCACCCCCCGTTTGCTGTTTCCAAGTGCCCAGCAAGCCCTACCTAATTGAGGGCCTGAACTTCACCTTCTCTTCCCTCCCCACCCCACCCCGGTAATTCAGGTTCTCAAGTGGCGGGTAGGAGAATGGACGGCCTGATGATCCCTTGCAGTGGGCAGCACCGATCTCACGTCAGCGGCTGACATTGTGGGTCAGTACGAGACTCTGCGGTTCAGCGGAGGATTCAGACGCCAGAGCTCTTCCTGGAGGAGCTGAGCCGTGTCCCCAGGGGCCTCTTGTCAGATTCTGTTTCCTTCAGCTCGGAGCAAATGTAGGACAGGCTGTAGGACAAGGGCTCTGCTCCGTGTGTACGTCTGCAGCGCAGGGAGAGGGCTGGGGGCACCGATCCTGGGCACAGCTCGTGTCTGCTCTGCAGGGGACACACGCTTCCCCTGGGCGAGAAGCTGCATGCACAGGAGCAGGGGGAGCTGGGGGCACTCGCCAGCTCGGTACTTTCTGTGACACCGCGTCAGTTTGACAATATTGGGCAGAATCAAAGAGTAGCAGGAGCCTGTTCAGGTATAAAAGACTTGTGAAGAATTAGGTTTGAAACAGAGTGCTCAGGGAAGGGAAGATTGTTAATCTGGATGGCCACCCAACAAAAATGACCATACTGTCCTGTGCTTCCCTTTGGTCCATTGTTTCTGACCTACGTAACCACGAAATACCTGTTTCTTCTGCTCTTTCCATAGGAGCTGGTGGTGGCCTTAAGTCACCTGGTGGTTCAGTACGAGAGCAATTTCTGCACCGTCGCCTTGCAGTTCATGGAAGAAGAGAAGAATTACCCTCTCCCTTCTCCAGCTGCCACAGGTGGGTGGTTTGTGTCTGTGTGGGCAGGAAATGTATAGCCTGAAAGCGCTTGGGAACTTTTATTTGAAGAGTTTTCCACACACAATGAAATTCTTGCTGGTGGTGATTTGTCAAACAGCACCGTTGCCACAAAGCTGAGTGGCCTGGTGGGTAGCTCCGCTGTCTGTTTAGCACTATAATATATTGCACTGCAGAAATGCATCCTCCGCTCAGTCTATGTCTAAAACACAGCTATAGCTCACCAGCGAGACGTAGAGACTGAACGCCCTGTCAAATTCAAAGGGATTCCCTTCAGGTGGAGGTGGAAGTATATTTGTTGAGGCTGTACACAGGCTTACCAGACTGGGGTTATTCCCCTCGATTATACCTGAAACTTCCGTGTCGTGTTGACCTAATGAGAAGCCTCACCACCCAGCGCTGAGCCAACCAGAGTCTTTGATACTGTGAGGCACCAGATGAGAAGCAGTGAAGAACTTCAGGCTCTGTGCCTATGGTCCCGTCCCTTTTGCTGTTTCTGTTGCTTTATGTGAGGAATGAAAAGCCCAAGCGAAATTGTTGCTAACCTCATATTTTCTTTAGAAGTTAAGTACTTTGGAAATCTCAAAGGGTAATGGGACTGTTGCAATGGAAACTTGGAGACAAGACCACGTGCTGTCTCTGCAATGAGTAGTTTGATCTCCCGATTGTCTGAGTAACTAAATCATGTTGGAAAATAAGCTTCTGCACATTTGTCCTTTTTGCTGCAGGAAATAAACATTACATGCAGTTTATTTCCTTATCCAAAAGAATCCTGAAGCAGGATGCACTGCAGGCATCAGCGCCACCACCACCGTGCAGCCACCTCTGCAGTGAAGTGAAATAGCTATTCTGAAGCCACGTACTGTGTCTGTATTCGGGAATGAAAATGAGAAATTTGGGGAAATTATAAGTATCCAGGTCATGGATGAAATGTGAGTTGAAACCAGGCCTGAAACTTGGTCAGGAAACCAGGATTTTCATAATTCTTTATAACGAGAAAATTTACTGGATTTTTAGTGAGCAGAAGCAGACAGAAGCCCGCAAATGCTGCCTGCTGAATGGCATCTGCGGGGGCAGCGTGTCCTAGCACAATGTCTGGGCAGTGGCCCAGCACCAACCTGGAGAGAAGAGTCATCGTGCCTCTCTGGGCAGTCTGCAGGCACTGGCAACGCTCAGCTCACCTGGTTTTATTGGATGTACAAAAATCACAGCCTGAACAGCAGAGACACATGGTCCTTGCTGATTATGTGCCCAGAGGATCCTGTGTCATCCCTCATTCTGTTTTAGCGTAATGGGCAATGACTAAATTCTGTTCATATTGGTAGTATTTTAGTTCTCTTATTGCTTGGAAATAACCGAAAGTCTGTGGTCGCTTTGGGTACATCTATAATTGTTAATTTTGCATCCACAGAGGGTGGGAGTTTGACACCAGTGCGAGATGGTCCGTGTACGCCGAGGCTGCGGTCCGTCAGCTCTTACGGGAACATCCGAGCAGTTACCACAGCTAGGAACCTGAACAAGTCCTTGCAGAACCTCAGCCTGAATGAAGAATGTAAGAGACATTTCAAAATTCTTTCATTTTCTTTACCTCTTCCCCACCCCACCCGTCTCCCGCCAGCTGGGAAATGCCACGTGCAAGACGACATGAGCTGAAAGTTTAGCCCAGATTATCCAGCTGCCAGCTCCAAGGGCTTAGATGAGACACCCTTCATAATTAGTTTCAATTTTCTGGTCATTAGTATTGATTTTTCTGAGCGTTTGGGGACCAAAAAGGTGCCTTCCAACTTCCTAACATACAGGATTTTTAACCGAATCTCTTCTGACCCCTTGATGCCTCCTCTGTATTTAAATATTCAGTGTTTAAAAGGGGACGTTGTGGTTTTACCTGCACCTTCATTGAGTGTTGCAGGGTTTAGGAAAGGGCTGTTATGCCTGGGAAAAAAATTGTTCTCTCACCAGTTCTTGTGTCGGCGTCTGCCCCCTTTTCTTTTGGCAGCTGGAAGCTCTGTTGCGTTTTCTCCTGGGAATCTCAGCACCAGCAGCAGCGCCAGCAGCACCTTGGGCAGCCCTGAGAACGAGGAGTATATCCTGTCCTTTGAGACTATTGACAAGATGAGGCGAGTCAGCTCTTACTCTTCTCTGAATTCACTAATAGGTGAGTAAAGACTCTCTTACCCTTCCTTTGGCAGCCCCTTTCTTCACATGCTTGCATTAGCTTTTGTGGAAAGTTTGGATCTTAGCTCCTGCTAGATCTTGCTCCAACAAAACTTCTCGTCACACTAGAAATGGTGCTCTTGCGTTTGGCTGGGCTTCGTGCGGAGCAGAGTCCCCTCCTGCTCTGATGGAGGGACTGGCCACGAGAGCTGCTGGCTCCAGCTGCACGCTTCACTGGGACGCGCAGCAGTCCTGTTAGGAATTTGAGCACAAAATACAGCGTATAGAGGAATTTCACCTCCGCCGCAGTGCCGCTGGCTAGAGACTGAGAGCCAGGCCTCCCCGTGGCATGGGCAGCAGCTGGGCACGCCGGCACTAGCTGCTGCCCCTGCTTGTTTTTCATGTGGATTGTATTTCCAGGCAGCACAGACACTTTATTGTGTCACTCATCCAAGAAAGCCTTACCTAGCTGATTTCCCATGCGGGTTTATATATACGTTGTTAAAATAAGACACAAAAAAAAAAGAAATCCCAGGCTGTGTCTTAAAAGCATAAAGACTGAGTGTTTCATAGAAATCTGCTTTTGTGCAAAAAGTTCCGTGGCTGATCCCGCTGCCTCTGATCCCCTCTCCGTTATTTCCTCCCAGAGAAGCTGCACTAACGTCACTAACAGCACTGAACTTATTGACACCACTCAACAGTCCCTTTCTCTCCCGATGTCTGGCTCTGGGTAACGCACAGAGCTCTGCGGAGCGCAGCGCTATAGCACAGAAGGAAGGGAAATTTTACTTGTATTTATGCAGCACATGGCTGATTTGTGTGTAATGGATTATTTGCATTTCTTTTATAGAGCAAAACCGGAATGTTTATATTGAGCTAGTTCAACTCAGTTGTTTTCCAAGTAACTTTCTCAGTCGTGTCTGTTTGCTACGATGGCATTGCTTTAAGCTAGCTCTAATTTTTCAAACAATCTAAACCATTCGGGGATGGTAACATAGACCGAGAAGGACCGGGCTTTGGGAATGGCCTCCCTGCAGGGAGCAGGGCAGGCAGCGCGCAGCAGAGAAATGCCGGGGGAGAAGCCTCTCTATTTTCATTGTAATCAGCAAATATTTTTCTAGCCTCCAAAAAACAGTGAAAAAAGAGTGGTGTAGCTCCGAGAGGAGTCCACCTGGGTGACAGACTTGCCTTGGCTGAAGAAACATTTTGCTCTACTCTGTTTTCTGGAAGAAGTAACGGTGACTTGGCTCTCCTGAGCTGAAACATCCTGGGGCTGTCATTCCTGAGCCCCTGCGGCAGTTTAAAGCTGTGTGTTCATTAGAAACTTAATTCACTCATTTGCTTTTGATTGTAGGTAGTGAAATTGGATCTTCTAAAGCATAACAGGAATGTTAGGAAATTTCTCTCCATCTTAAGCTAGAACTTGAATTTTCCTCATTTCTGCTGGTGCAAACTGGTGTCTGCTTGATTACTTGTGTGTGTCTCACAAGAGCTTTACAGCGCAGTTGGAAAAGAATCGAGGTGAGCTGGAGATGAGTGAGGGACACCTAGAAAAACAAGAAGAGCAGTTCTCCAAAGCCTCCCTCATTCCTATTCAATCGGAAGAGCTCATATCCAGCTGGAAACGGCAGAGCTTATAGAAGTGTTTAAAATTCATAACTCACACAGAATCCCATTACCTTCGGCATTTGCCTGCTGAAAGCCAGCCTTGTTTCATTTCTCCTGAAGAATCACGAGCTTCCAGCCTGCTCTCTCCGGCTCCCCAAGGAAAGAGATTTCAAAACACCATCAGCTCCAGCCACCCTCAGTAGCGCCGCAGCCGCCACGCAGCCAGCCCAGGCTCACATTAACCCCTCTCTTTAAAGTTTTAGTGTGCAATAAAATACTGCTCTAGAGCTAGCGAGAGTGGGGAACGTGGAGAGGAGTCCAGCTGGGTGATAGGCTTTTCTTGACTGAAGAAATGTTTTGCTCTACTCTCCGTCTTTTGGAAGAAGTAATGGTAATTTGGCTCTGCGGTAATGACTCTGCCAAACATTTGAGACAGGCAGAGCAGTAAAAAGGGTGCTTTGGGCACATGGGTAGGCTCAAACCAAAGCAGAAATCTAGTCTGTAATAATAAAAGTAGAAATTTTCAGCCACAGTTTAATTCTGTGTTCTGTACTCTGCATTCCCTCGGTTGATTCACCGATGTTCAGGGCTTTCTTCCTCTCTTGTGATTTTAGGAACGTGGTGCTAGAGGGATTATTCTGGATCCATCTCTCCACTGACACTGCGGCATCGTACGATGTTCCTCTTCCCATAAACTTGAGGAAAACCTCTCCATTCCTTCTTGTGCCATTTTACAAACAGCTTCTAAGCTAACTATAAGCCTAGTGCCCCCATGTAGTGTCCCCCCACAGTGCAACATGCGCTTTTTGTCAAGGTGTGCTGTTCTCTGACTGTTCCTTGGCCAGTCCGTCCTCTTACCAGAAGAGACATTTATTTCTGGCCCACGTTCTCCAGCTGGCAAGAGGCAGTTTTCGGTTAGTCAACAAAGACATCAGTTTGGCTGGGAAGCTGAGCCTTGCTGCTTTTTCCGTACAACTACTCATTAATCTTGATGTCCTGGAAACTTTTAATTTAGTTTAGTTTTAAGATAGGAAAAGGCAAGGAATGAAGATGGGGGTTTTGCATACCTTGAGGCTAATTATTCATATCCAAACTGCGTGATTAAAGTCTTTGTCCTACAGCGAGCATCGCTGGAAAGATTATATTAAGGAATGATCAAAGAAGGAGGAAAATAAATCTTGGAGGGATGAAATGCTGGGGAATAGTTCTCTTTTCCAGCAGGAGAGGCTGGGGGCAGGAAACTCTTTACCATGTCACAGGATCCGTCCTGAAGAGCTGCCTCGAGGTAGCACTTGCAGCGGGAGGTTACTGCGGTGAGGATGAGCAGAGATGTAGGCGGGCAGTGAGCGGCAGCAGCTGAGAGAGCGAGAGCTGGGACAGGTAGAGCCTCCGTCCCTATCGCAAGGAATATATTTAAATGCACAGAAATAATGAGCAGTAACTGGTCAACCAGCAGTATTTATAAATAGTAACTTGCACAGTGGCAAAATGCAGGGAGCTGAGTGGCTTTTGGAAGCGGAAGTTTGATGTAGGGGCTGGCCATGGTGGGCTGTTCCATGTTGGCTATGGCAGCCCTGGTCCAGGGCAAGCACCTGCTCGGGGGGAACATGCCTGTTACTAATGAGCTGCTTCTGGTTTCTGTTGAAACGTGAAAAAGCTCATGCTTTGCCAGGCTGGACGGGGCTTTGTGCGCAAAGTCTGCCTGGTCTAGTGGGTCTACGCCACCAGTCTACACCACCAGCTGGTCTAGTGGGAGGTGTCCCTGCCCAGGGCAGGGGATTGGAACGAGATGATCTTTAAGGTCCCTTCCAACCCAAACCATTCTGTGATTCTGTGATTTGAATCGCCGTCAGGGGTTGGAGTGTGCAGGAAAGCCTTTGCACGGCCCCGTGCAAGAAGACCAGCTTGCAGACTGTCAGGTCTGTGCGAGAAACGCTGGTTTGCTGTTCCTGTAGGGAACGGGCTGCTGTCTGCACTTGTCGAAGTAGCGTTCAGAGAGCAAGCGGGATTTCAGGTGTTCTCTTCATCCCAGTAGCTGTCACAGGACCTCTTGTGCCACTTGCGGGATGAGGAGGGACTTGTGGGATACACTTTTATGTGGGATTAGCATTGGTGGGAAGCAGATACCCGAGTCCTTGGGTATCGTTCAGCCTGAAATGTTTCAGCTGTACATTTCATGGCGTGCCCATCCGAAACTCGCCGTGCCTGGGGCTGTGCAGGCGGAGGAGCTGCTGCCGGTCCTGGGCGGGCACCAGCGCCCGGGCAGCTCTGGGGCAGCTTTTGCTGCTGCACCTTCTTCTGGAGATCCAGGCTCAGAACCGCCGCAGGGCTTTTTACAGGGGATTAGGAAGAAACCCTGTCAAAACCTGGCAAGTCAAAAAGAATAAATAAAAACATTAGCATTCATTTTTGCATCCAGCATGGTCTGACCCTTTGTGTACTGGCTGACCTGGTGGCAGGACCTCAGCCAGGTCCCTTCCTCGGGGCTGCGGCAAGATGCTTGCTGTTAAAGTGAACTAAGAGTTACGCATATGCAAAGAAAATCAAAGTCGTCAGGAAAGGCAGGCAATTTATTTTTGACATTCTTAGCGGAGAGGAATCATTTTGTAAACATAAATCTATACTGCAAGGTCCATTTAACTGGCTTTGAATCAGTCTGACTAATTACAGAGCTGTCTGCTTAGATTAACACCCCGTCCCCCTTGCTCGGCTCTTTGTTTGCATCTCATGGATATTTTAGTCCATTACATGAAATCAAGCTGCCGTTCCTCCTGCCACCTCTGCTGCCTTCCATTATCCCACTGCCTCGGTGCTCGGGGTTTTACAGGGAGCGGTGTCAGATGTGTCACTCGACTGAATCAGCGCCACGAACAACGCTAACGGGGCAGGCAGGATGGCAGAAGAAAGGACCGGTCCTTCGAGCATCAGCTCTGAGCACGAGATGCCTTTGTAGAAATTCCCTCTATTCTTTTCAAAGGCTGCGAGTGAATGAGGAATTGCACTGGTGCAGTTCTGTTTTAATTTTGTTTTCTTTTTCATGACGCTTAGATGTAGAAAAAATGTCATTGGGTTTTTTCTTCGTGACTGCATCATGAGAGGTGGTTATCAGAGACACTGGAAAATCTGATGGGTACCCTCTCGCTCTCCCTTTCTCTCCCTTTCCTTTTACTGTCTTTCGAGGGCTTTGAAAGAAATCAAGCTGTTCAGATTTCCCATTGGTCCTTATGTACTTTCTAGCGTGGGACCAAATGCAGGAGGCAGAGCTCTGAGCAGACCCCAGATGACATTCCCTGCCTGGCTGCTTCACTGGCTCTTTGTCTCTCTCCCTCTCTTGCTCTTTCTCGTTCCCCTTCCTCCTTTTCTTTCCCTGACAATAGAAGCTTCCAGGGTGAACGTGGCAATTGCAAAAATAAAACGTAAATGGTCAGAAGCCTGGAGAAGACAGACAAACATTGTGTCACCATCCTTTAGGTTGGGAGGCCTAACCCTCTTCCACGCAGACACTTTATTGTGTATTGACATTTTCTTTATTTGAACACGGAAACAAGAAAAAGACAATGACTTTTGTGTGTTATGACCAAAGCCAAAACCTGAACTTGGATCCTGCACGGCTCAGTTCTGCTCATTTGATGCACGCCATCCTCACGCATTCCTTGGTCTCGTGCGCTTTGGGCTCTGGCCTCAGCTGGCAAAAGCCAAGCAGGGCAGATCAGCGGCCTTTAAATCTGCTGTATCTTGACAATTGTTATTGCTTTCTCCGATTATCAACTTCTTTGTTTCTCCTGGGTGGATTTACCACTGTTGCATCTTTGTCCTGCATCCTGCCTGTGGTGGAAAGGCTGGGATTAGCTGTGGGAGTCGGTTGTGTAGGTGGCCCCCAGCAGACGGGCAGCACTGTCCAGTGGTGCTGTCACAAATACCTGTGAGATTTCCGAGTGGAACTCTGTAAGTAGCCGCCACTTGGAAAATCCTTGGGATGTCAGCGGAGTAAGAGACCCTTACGTGTGCAGGTCAGATGGGAGGATGGAGTTAGGTCATTGCCTTTTGCGGGATGCTTTGTCCCATGCCGGGGGATTTTTCCGGCAGCAGGCAGGTTTCCCCGGCTGAGGCAGCCGAGCACCCCGAGTGCAGCTTGCGGACTCCTGGAGCCCGTTACCACGTGCTACCTGCCTTCCGCAGCCAACGCTCAAAACTGCACTCTCCAAATCTGTTTTCTCTTGGTTTGAGCATCAGGTTTAGCAGCTGCCAGGTGAGAAGCTGCCTGTTGACCGAGGAACCCTTTCTTTCTTCCTGACTTAACGTTTTATATTTAGGTGCCTCCAGAAACACGAAAGGAAATGCAGTAACAGCTTGATCTGTCATTTACCATTGATTGTGACTCATCTGAAATTCCTGTTTCAGTTCCTTTTTTTGTTAGTGCAATCACTTTAATATTGTCCAAATGGCTCAGCTCCCAAACAACGGTGTTACAACTATTAGACATTGTGAGGGTTCGAAGGAAGAATAACAAATTAAAGATTCGCCTAAAAGCAGCAAAATAAAATGTTCGCAGGATTTTGTCAGTTGTTGCAAATGCTTATTAATTTGATTTGTACTTTGAATCTGTCAGTCCCTTCTGCTGAAATACCAAACAGCAGATATTCTCATTAAAGAACAAATTGGCAATTGATGAATTGATACAAATGTCAATAGGAAGGACTGAGTTAGACTTTAGTGCTTCGCAAGGGTACGGGTCCTAAACTTCATTTTTAACATTTAGATGTTTAGTGAACTTGTAGAATATATAAACCCCTGAACGTTCAAGCTGAGTATTAGTGCTTAAAACAGCAATAAAAATAACCTTAAATATATAAGCCAGTAACTGGGGGTTTATACCATTTAGTATTTTAGCTCAGGAAATCCAAAGACATTATCCATTTGGCCTTTCCAGATTATTTGCTTCAGGAGCCTAGAAGGCCAGTGGTTTGACTGAAGCTTATTTAGGTAGTCGTTAATTTATTTTGCCTTCTCCCACTTTCATTTCACAAGCCCTTGCAGAGTTCACAGAGAAAGACAAAACGGAGACAAAATGCCCACGTAGGGAGTTTTTGAGCTCTTCTCTTGATGTTTTCCTGGATGTCATTGTGATGTTTGGAGTTCTAATGAATTTTCTCACATAAGATCAAAGAGTTTGAGTTGATGGATTGTCATGTGCTGTGGGGCTTTGTTTTTTGTTTTGTTTTTTATTATTTTAGGTGTGAGTTTCAACAGTGTTTATACCCAGATTTGGAGAGTGCTCCTTCACCTAGCTGCTGACCCCTACCCTGATGTCTCCGACTTGGCCATGAAAGTTCTCAACAGTATTGCCTACAAGGTATGCCCTTCTGTGTTCGCGTGGCTGTGAGGCTTTTTGTTCCTTCACATTTTTTCGTGTGTTGATTTTTCTCATGCTTAGGCAAAGCGTAGGCAGACTGAACTGAGTAGATCCGTTGGAGGGCTCTGGTAAGTGGTCCTAGTTCAGTCTGGGTCTATCGCGGAAGGAGCTTTTAATGTTTCAAAATGATAAACGCTCATGAAATCTTGATCAGGTAAAATAAATAAATGGGGGAGGGCCTGGGATTGTTTTAGGATATGAAGTAGGTACAGACCTTAGACAGTAGGTCGTGTTTAGAAGTCTACTTATCTAGATCAGTCCCTGGGAGAAACCTTAAATATACTTCATTCAATTATCCGTTTGCAAACTGATTTAGATTATGCAAGTGGGACTGGCCTGCAGACTGAAGCCACAACGGCTCTCCAACCCAGGTGAACTAGTACATGTGAGTCAGCATGCAGACACCCCGCCACCACTCACCTCTGCAACCCAGGCCCGCTCCGCCTAAACCACCATCCTCATCCCATTTCATCCTCCAAGGGTGACAAGATGTCCCTGGAGGCTGCCATCACTGCTGATTGGGAATTGCCGCCTCGGGGAGCTGTCGAAGCCCCCTCACCTCCCACCCGAAACGAAGCACCGGGCCACCCCAGAACATCTTCTCACCAACTGCCTTCCCCCTTCTCCGCCCCGGCCGGGGCTGGCGGCGGGCGATCGGAACGCCCTCCTTCCCACCTGCTTCCTACTCGCTCTAGCATCCAGCCCATGAGCCATTGCAATGCGAGATGGCGTCTCTTACTGACGATTTCCACTGAATAATACGAAATCTTCAGACTCAGGCTTCTAAGCTAAAGTTGCAGTAAGAGATGCCAGCATTGTGCACTACCATTTTAATGCCTTAGAGATTTCTTGCTTTTAAATCTGATTTTCTACTGAGAAAATAGTTATGATTTGAACTCCTGTATTTGTTATTAAGTATACGTGTCAGTGAGTGGTAAAGTCGGGGTGTGGGAGAGAGGATTACTTTGACAGTGGGGGCTCTGAGGTCAGCCCTTCCCCGGCGATTCAGGTGTGCAGCAAATTGCTGTCAGGCTGGAGACGCTGAATTAAGGTGAATAAGAAAAGGAAAAGGTGAAAGATTTCCCCCTCTCTGCTCTAGATGCATGAAACTGTTTCAGTTTTGTATTTTGGAAGCCTCTTTGCAAAACGAAATGTTGTTCCTACTGTGGGATTAAAAGGGATATAAAAAGGAACCGGATCTGCTTTTCCTGTCTTCAGTATTTTTTCAGGACTTACTCCCTCGCTAGTGGGAAGAGATGTGTAAATATTAACAAAGATGCTGCTGTGCCCTGCAGATGTCTTCACTGGCGCTGCTATGGGGCTGCTTAGCCAGCAGGAATTTCGATGGTTACGTTGTGATGTCTGTGGTTAACGTTGTCACTGGTTTGGTAAATTCTGTGTTCGTTCTGACAAGTTTGGCCCTAAACACCTTGGTACTGAGCGAGCCCACGAGCCGAAGCGGGTGGGTGTCATGCATCGCCTGCTCGGCTTCTCAGGCAGCTGCCCTGGCCAGGGCGGGCTAAGGCAATGGCTTTCCAAACGGTTTTGCAAAATAATAAAAGAAGAATTCCCATTTTCAAGGGTTTTTTGTCTGGGGATGCTTCCGTGAACAAAATTTATTTGTTCTTCTTTGCCTTGGGCATAAAATCCATAAGGAAAGTATTTAAATACATAATTTTGGGCAGCTGCGTATATAGTGGGCGAACTGCTGTGCACTTTGTGGTACTGTACCACCTGGCTTAGGTAGCTTCTGAAAAGGCTTTTTTTTACCGAAAAAAAAAAAAAATCCTATTAACAGCCCACCCAAATGGCAGTTAAGACTGCAGACCCCGGGTTGGGATCTGGCCTCTCTTGATCTCATTACGGGCAGAGCTGCCACTGCGAGCGGTGCCAGCGTTTCCAGCCCCAGCGCCGCTCTCTGCTGCTGGGAGCTCGGGCAGATTAGAGGAGCCGGCTCATGTGTAATGCAAATTAGTAACAATTAAATTTTTGCTAACTGTATCCCGAGATCTTTCCTTGGTGCTAATGAAGCTTTGTTGGACGTCAGCGGGAGCAGCCTGGGTGCTGCCCACAGCCCTTCGGCCCTCCCGAGTACCTGCAATTCTCCATGTTGTTGTTTGAATTTTATCACTGAAGAAAAACAAAAGTTGATTTTCTTGCTCAAACAAAAATACTGCTTCAGGTGAATTGAAGCACTTGAATATTTAGGGGTTTAACCCTTTTGTTCTAATTAATACAGAATTCAGGGAACAAGAGGTTCCATTTTGGAACTTGCGCATGTGAAGTTTTCTTGAATTAACGCAACAGAACAAAATACGGCGATTTGTTCGACGTTGCCTGTTGTCGTTGGGCTTCTCAGCTGAAAGACCTCAACGAATTAGCCGTGGGCTTGCACTTCTGGATGATGTCGGTGAACTGCGTCTTCCTTTTTGGTGAACTAAGTATTTAGCCTCCAAGTGTTGCCAAGCTCTGTGCTTGGAGTCTTTATGGCTTTACGACATCTCTGGTACCGGGCCGGTGTTGGCCATGTCATTCGGTTGCCCCGACGGGTGACCGCACACCCCCTGGAGAGCAGCGTGGCTGGAGGGCCTTAGAAGAAGTCAACATCGCTACACTTTTTAATCCCCTGCAGTAAAACACGGGACCAGTAGCGTGAATTTTGTGACTGTGCAAAAGTCCAGTTTAAGAGCCTGCGTCTGTGAAATAGTTATTTGCAAGGCACCGTGTGAATTAAAAGCAGAATTTTTGTTTTCAAATGAGACCAGCCCTGTGCAGGGTTTTTAGTGGAGCCATGAATATAGATCTTTGTCTACCGGAAAACTCCAGTTGTCTTTAAATAGGGCGCTGTCTTTCTGAGCAGCCGGTGAGTAGGTTGCACAGACGCTTGCTGGCTGTGAAATACGCTGTTTTATTTCATGGGCTGATGAGACACCGCGCGCTCTCACACAGGCTGCGGCTGTGTTGTGATTTACGTTTGTGATGCAGATTGGAACGGTACCCCTCTCATTCCCAGCCTGATCTTTTCAAAAATCCAAAACACGCTTTTTGCCTCTACCACAACAAACAAAAAGGACCCAGTAATCCATGTTGGCCTCTTCAGACTTTTTGCAATTGCAATTAATTGAGGAAAGTTTGCTTCCTCCCAGGTTGCTTCATCCAGCTGTTTTCTATGGAAGGCTTGAGGCTGAATTATCCCAGGAGTTATTCCTCCACGACACCACTCTTTGGTACAGGCTTTTCTGTGCATAAGCAAGTAATTCTGACAGTGTGCTCTTTTTTTTTTATTTTTAACCTGGAGTCAATTTGCAAAATTAGGAATTACTCTCTCCCCTCCTGAAAAGAGCTGCTTTGTGTGGCAGAGGAGCAAATCCCCAGGAAACGGAGAGCTGCTGCCTCCAGCAAAATACACTGTTGTATCCCTGAGCCATGGCCCTCTCGCTGCTTTCGGAGAAGAAATTGCCTTTTTATTTTTCCCAGGAAGAGGAAGGCTGGCTGCCACGCTCCTCTCCCCGTGTTCCCCCGCAGCAAAGCGCCGTTAGCTGACCTTGGCCGTCTGCTGCGGAACAGGGTGACCTGACCCATCGCAGGTGACAGAGACCCGACTGTGAGAATCTTAAACCTGAGCCTTCTGTCACTAATTAAAACTAGTTATGAATAATAATATGTCACTAGTTGCTAAATTGTTTCTACTTTCTTTCCATTGCCCTTGTGTGACGGTGTGTCCCAGCCCTGTGTCCTACCAGCTGCTCAGCGGAGACCCCTCTGCCTCCCTGAGCGATGGGGAGACCAGTGACCTTTAGGGCCTCTCCCACCCCATGAGAAACTGAGGAGAATAACACCCAAACCAGGGCTGTCTGTCAGGAGGAGGCTGGCTCGGGGCGCAGCCGGGCCGAGCCGGGGGGATCACGCTCGCTGCCGCCGCCACAGCCACAGCCACCCAGGTACAGGTGTGTCCTGTGGTGACGGCCACCCCGCTCCTGCCCTTGGGAGCCAAGCAGACGGTGGTCAGGAGGGCTCGACCCCCGTGGACGCCTCGCTGGGCCGTTGGAGGACAGGAGAAGCGGGGGTCATCTCGGAAGGCCCTTTGGCTGCGGCGAGGAGCGGGCAGGGTGGCGCCCAGCACACGCACCTGATTTCTGCCTGCAGCAGACGCGCGGGGGGCTGCGAGGGCAGACAGAGCCAGTTGTTCACGGCGGTCCTTGGTTCTGCCTTGTAAAGGCATTAACTTACAAAAGGCTCGTTAAAGACCACGCACACAGCTCTTGCGTTCCGTGTGCTCTGTGTGCCAGTACCTGCGGGTCGTGCCTTAGCTCTTTAGGATGGAGGCAAGCCCCAGTGCTCCTCTGCCGAGATGGGGATTTTCGGAGGGTTTGAGGGATGGTGGAAGTTATCCTGCCTGTAGGATAGCTGTATTGTCCCTCCAGGTTTTCTGTGCCAGTCTCGGGCTGCTTTTAACAGTTATTTCAATACGTGAGAAATTTCAAGCATTTCAGAGAGGGCAGGGTAATGTGGAAGAGGATGAGGGGAGTCCGTAAGCAATGGAGGACTTCTCCCTTTCTAAAGGGGAGGCTTGTTTGCACGGTGCGAGCTGCGCACTCAGCCCGAAGGGGTGCGAGATGTCGCTGTCTGTGCTTCTTGCTGCCGTTCCCATGACCAGCATTTGGGGCTTTCCCCAGGAGAACAGACAAGAACTTCTCAGGCTCTTTCAGAAACGGGTCTTCCAGCTGGTGGCCAAGTGCCAGGTGCTGTTTTGCAGGAGCTCTGGCTGTGTTTTGTAGAGCTCAGAGCAACCCAACCTTGTAAATCCCCTGCCTTCCTCCTAAGAGTGGAAGGGCATCCTCTAACGAGCTCCAGAAGAGCTCGGCTCTTGTTAGGGGAGGTGGAGCAGCCACAGGAGGCAGTTTCAGGCAGCTGCCGGATTTACAAGGAGCGTTTGGACTCGACCGTGAGCTCAGGGTCAGAATGGGTGCTGGAGCGTGAGGAGTTGTGGATGTGGTGAGGAATGCCCCGAGGTGGGAGGGGAAGCCCCGGCCTGCCCGGCGGCAGCTTGGTTCGAGGTGCTGGTACAGGTTGTGGGCTGCACCTGGTTTGGGGAGAAGGCTTCTGTGTTAATCAAAGCCATTTCCCTGTAACAGAGGGGTACTTTCTGGTAAGTGTTTTTTGACTAAAAAAGTAGTAAAATCATCTTGTGTTGCGAACCGCACAGGGGCTTTTTTCATATACATTTTTAAACACACACATAGATAGAGAGCTTAACTTCATCTACCCCAGGTGTGCGATTGTATTAGCTAACAAACGGCTGCGGTCGGGGCTGTTCAGGACTCTGCTGTGTTTTTTCTCTAGGCAACAGTGAACGCTCGCCCCCAGCGCATCCTCGACACCTCCTCGCTGACGCAGTCCGCCCCCGCCAGCCCCACCAACAAGGGCATGCACATCCACCAAGTCGGGTAAGCTCCCGCGGGGCACCGGCACTTCTGCCACGGGGGGGTTTGGGTGCTCCCTGCCAGCCCCGCCGCGGGCAGCCAGCCCGGATAACCCAGGTCTTGGTACCTTCTTGTTTTAGCACTGGTAAGGTGGTCAGAAACAAAAGCTCTGGGAAAAGGTGAGGAGTTTCTTCCTGTTTTTAGGACAAAGAGTAACAAGCCGCATTAATTCTCCAGAGCCGAATTGAAGAGCCGG
Source organism: Rissa tridactyla (assembly GCF_028500815.1). Taxonomy (NCBI): domain Eukaryota; kingdom Metazoa; phylum Chordata; class Aves; order Charadriiformes; family Laridae; genus Rissa; species Rissa tridactyla. Next base: position 12,199,371 of record NC_071480.1, read on the forward strand.
CTGTTGCTGGTTTTCCTGATGCACTTCGGCCTGCCCTGTGCAGTATCCAGATTTTCCATTGAAGTCTGAGCTGTGTTTTCTCCACTTTCAGCTGACAAAAGCCAGGGTTATCTGGTGATCAACAAGCCATGCCTGAACTGCAGTGAAATTGAGATGCTGGCATGGGCAAAGCTAGGATTTGAAAATTTTATTATTTCCCAAAACCTGCTCTCCAGGAGAAAACACCGCACATTACATCTCAGTGTGCACCACTAAGAGTCACAGTTGAAACAAAGGGCCCAGAACCGCACAGTGATGGTTTTTTAATGTTACACGTATTATAACTGTGCAATAAGATAAATCTCAACTTACATGTAAAGGAAAATGCTTTTCTGTGGGCTGACAAGACTAGTCTCCCCGTTGAAATACAACGGCCAGTCGGTGTGCCTTAGGGCAGACGTTGTGACCTGTTGGACGCGCAGGTTCCCAAAATGTTAATCTTCTTGTCCTCAGGCTGGAGTTGGCGCAGTCAAGGTTCACTCCTGGTTTGGGGTTTGTGTGTCTTTTGGAGGGGATGGGGGGATTGTGTTCTTTCGCTTTGTTTTGGTTTGGCGGAGGAAGCGCAGCAGGGAAGTATAAATCTTACAAGAAAGAAACAAAGTGAAAGTAGCGTCATTCCCACGCAGGAGTTAGGGCAGCGGAGCAGGTAGTGATGGCATAGCTGTGCCGTCCTCTGCCCTTGTGCGTGCTGGGACAGTGCTGGTTTCTGCTGGGAGAGGGAGGGTTGAACTGGCTTCGGTCTGTAGCAAACCAGGTCGAATGTCAAAGGTGGGCACCACGTCGGGATGGCAGCTCCCCGAGACGTGCCAGGTTGAGGGACTGCGTACCAGCGGCTCAGTCTCGTGTCCAGTGCTGTCTAAATCCTTTCCCTCTTTGCTCTTCAGAGGGTCACCTCCAACCACTAGTACAAGCAGCTCCAGCCTGACGAATGATGTGACAAAACAACCGGTCAGTCGGGACATCGCATCTGTGAGACCTGCCAACGTCGGCAACATGGGGGTCCAGTACACTCCCCACTCCCACCAGTTCCCCAGGACCAGAAAAATGTTTGACAAAGGGCCAGAACAGGTAAAGAGATTTTCCTTTCAGATGTGACTGCTTCCCCGCTCCTCTGGGCTTTGTTACTCATTCTCTTCTTTGTATTTTACTTCTAGATAATTCTTGTTTGCTTGTAGCTGCTGTTAAATCTGGGTTGGCTTCTTCTAACCAATAACATAGAAATGGATTATTTTTTTTTCTTCAGGATAAATTTTGTTTTATAGCTTTTGATGGGGCATTATTCACTTCTGCTGCTACTAAGGAGTGTTTAATCAGAGTTGGTTATTTATTCCTTCATAAACATTTCTCTGCCTGAGTGATAATGCAGAGTCAGATCTGTGACCCTCAGATGTTTTTTCTCCAACCTCAGCACAGCAGGGACTGAGGAGGAAAAAGGGGAGATTCCTCCTCCTTTAACATACGAACTGGCATTCCTCTCGAGAGACCGATGGGTGCTTCTGCACCCGAATATTCACCTTCTTTCCAGCAGCCCATACCCGCTCCATGCTGGCAGCCCCTCTTCACTATGCGGGAGGGAGGGAGGGAAGGAGCCCAGCCCGTTGCTGGGAAAACCGAAGGTGGTTGCAGGTGGCCCTGCTGGAAGGGAGCAGATCAGCTAAGAGCTGGGAGGAACGGCAGTGGCTCCCCTTCTCGGCACCAAGCAAGCCAGCAAGGGGTTTGCATACATTTTAGTGTTCTAAAGACAGTCATCAGGTACTGGGCATTTTTCCATTTACAGAAGCAGGAAGGATTGATGTGGTGCCAAGTAGAGCAATCAGTCAGATTTTTGTATGTGCAAAGGGTTCCGAATGTCACCTTCAGATGACTGGAGATGAGTCACGTTGGGTGAATGTGGAATCCAAGCACGCTGGGACATGCTTGTGGCTGCCACATGAAGACAGAGACTACACTTCCCAATGGTCAGGGTTCCACCATCTGGCAGTAGTTTTGTGTCTCCCTCCCCCTCTATTTCAGTCCATTTCCAGGATTTTTCTGGTGCTGGCTCTGTGGATGAGGGGAAGCTGGAAAGGCAGCACGTGTGCTCTGCTGCCTGTGCTCGTGCACAAAGCGTGACAGAGGGAGGACACTGACCCTCCTTTTCTCCCTCCCGGTACTATGAAAGGGAAGGATTCTGCCGTCTGAAGCGGTGCGGTGTGAGCATAGCAGGCCACAGGAGAAGTGCACAGCACAGCTTTCAGGTGTTCCGACTCCTGAGAAGTAACCACACTTCATGTAAACTGGCATTTCGGCCTCTCTTTAATGAGTGATCTCACAGAAGCTTCCCAAGGTGGAGAGTCAATTATTCTGTGTGATTATCCAAAAAAAAATAATGTTGAAGCCTTAGCAGGAACACCTTCGCTTCTCGTGGGGATGGCAGCGCCAGCCTGGACCGTATTTCTGAAAAAATGGATGAAACCTGGTTGAATGGAGTGGTCTATCCGTTTTCTTTTTGGATGTCTTGGGCTTTGTAACAGATGCTCAGTCCGTGTATGTGACTGTGACTGTGAAGCTGTTGTCCGGCTGTGTTTTCACCTGAATCATCCTCACCGCTCTGCTGTTTCTCATGCCAGAGGCTTAGGAGACGGTGAGAAAACTCATCCTGGGACTTCGTTCCGATGACACACTGATGCTTCAGCCCTGATTCGTACGGTGGCTTGATCATATCTTGTGCTGTGCAGCTGAGGGAATTTGCGCGTTGTGAAAGAGTTAGTGTAATGGCTGTGATCTTAAAGCTAGATGTAAACATTTCATACCCGTGGCAATGTGTTTGAGCGCTTTTCTGCCCCGTGATGTGCTGAAGGCCACGTGAAGGGGAGAGACGTGGGTTAACATCCTGTTCTCTTTCTGGACAGACCACTGACGATGCCGACGATGCCGTGGGACACAAAAGTTTCATTTCGGCCACAGTGCAGACGGGGTTTTGTGACTGGAGTGCGAAGTATTTTGCTCAGCCAGTCATGAAGGTAATGCGTTGCTGTCTCCATGCATGCTTTCTGAGTGAGGCACCAAGCTCTTGAGAAGCGCTGGTGTCCCCAGCGTGGGCTGGTGGCTTTCCCGGCTCTTTTCCCCTTCCTTTCCCTTCAGTCTGGGTAGGGAAACGAATGGATTTACTTGCATTGTGCTGCTCTGGGGAGCTACCTGACCGCTGTGCTTGTAAAGTGAGAGGGAAGAAATCATCAGAGGGAGCAGAAGAGCCAGTGACAGACAGGACAGTGGGGTGTCACCGGGGAAAGAGCCCGAACAAAGCCCTACAGCCCATGGGGCACGTTCCAGTAGGAATGTGAAAATGAGGAGAGGTTCTGTGGTCGGTCTGGATCCAGCAGTTTTGCACAGTTGCAGGTTGCGTTGCAGAGTTGCTTCACTGTAAATGTTGTGCTTGTCTGTAAATTGAAAATTGCGTTATAGTTAAAGTTGATCTTTTTATATAAATAAATGGAAAAAGAAAGGTCCTTTGTTCCAGAAAGGGCTGTGTGAGGCTGGAGAAAGAGAGGTGCTGCTTGCTTTCTGACACTCTAGCAGAATATTCTGGCGGTGCTGACACTAGAACAAGCAGAGGAATGGGGGGGCTGCTGCCGCGGGTGCAGACCACGTAATCCCAGCGGCAGCAGAACGAACCCTCTGCTTGAAGTTGGGCTTGACTCGGTACTCAGGTGTGGCTTCGGAGTCGTGCTCCGCTCACGGGCACCCTGTAGAGAGGCCTTTAACTTAAAAAATAGAATGTGACTGGACGTCAGCATGACTGCCTGGGGGAAACTTTGGAAGCATCATTGTTGGGTTTTAAAGTTAAAAAAAAAAAAAAAAAAAAGTTCTATTATGCCAAAGAATGAGGGTGGTAATGACAGATCTCCACTGAGATCTCTTCAGGAGTGTGTTCTGGAAGCTAAGCCTTTATGTGAAGTGAGATACACTGAAGCCTTGTTCTAGAGAAAAACAAAACAGAGCTCTTAAGAGATGGGAGAGATCGTCAGTGACTGGAAACAGAAAATGTTAAATTCCCAGAATCTTTTAGCCAAAGATCAGGTTTCAATTTTAAGTATGAAATAAAAACAAGCAGTAAATCTTGCCTTATTATAAGCAGACACGATAAGGCAAGCCTGCAGGTACCTTGGGAGTCAGGCGGCACAAACTGTAACAGGAATCTCAGCTTAATTTCTTGGAGGTGTTGCAGTTTCTGTGAATAATAATGCGCCGTCTGTATGGATGCCATTACCTGAGCAACTCGGCATTGCCTGTTTATATCCAACCACTGATGCTTAAATCTTAATAATGAAGAAATTGTTAAGTTTTATGTGCTGTCTCACCCAAGAATCGCCACTGAGCCATCCGTCACCTCTCCTTCCAGTCTTTAGGCATGTTAAATTGATGATGAAGTGAGGGGGTTGCCCCCGGGTTCAAGGATATCAGAAAACTAGTTAGATGGCAGCCAGTTTCTGTGTAGCTTTGATTCCCGTAGAGAATCACCAGGAGGAAAGACTAGATGGTAAAGTGATTGCCTGACACTTCCTCAGCTGCTAGTCAGATTAACTTGCTGCTGATATCATTAGCAGAATAATTCATTAGGACATACATCTGGCCTGTGGGGCTTGGTTGCTTGGTCAAGCTTTAAACCAGGGTTTTCTCTCATCAAGATGAGTTTTGGTGTCTTGATTCAAGTCCAGAAGAGCATACAAGAGGAGGAGGATGTTGTTCCATCTCTTAGTTCTTATTAAAAACATTTGTCTACTTTCTAAGGAAAGCTTTTCCCTGTGAAGAGGGGTGTCTTTATTAATAAAATAAATCATGGTAGACAGTCAATGCAAGGCAGGTTCCGTGGGTAGATGGGGAGCTGTGTGTGTGTGTGTGAGTGATGGGGAGCTCTGTGTGTGTGTGTGTGTGTGTAGTGCTTCATGTGCATAAAACAGAGACAATTACTTTAGGGGGAGGCAGAAAAATCATGGAGCATTCCTGTACTTATTTATAGAAGCTGGGGTTTGGGGGGGGAGGGGGGGGGGGGGTCATGGAAATTAAGGGTTCCCCTGCACCCCGGAGAGTCCGAGTGTTGAGTGTCTCACCGGGAGAACGAAGGCGCTGCAGCCCTGTGCGTTCCACCCTGCGGGCTCTGTCCCGCGCCTGGCCCTCGCCGAGCAGCAGGAGCCGCGTGTGTGACAGTGATGGGGCTTTTCATGGTTTCCTGAGGGCTTTCCTTTGGAAAGGCTCACTGCCTGGGGCTGAGCTTTCTGAGCACGGACTGTCCTCAACAGCAACGTTTTAGGTAAAGTTTGAGCAAAACAAAACTGTGTTTCCTAATAAAATAAGGAAGAGAATCGATTTCCCCATTACTTCTGTAAAGCAGCTTTAAGAGGCCAAGTAGAGGGTTTCTGCAGAAAAACTTGCATGTTATGCCGTACCAAGAGGGAATTACGTGTATCTCTGTAATTAGAGTGGGTGGTGTGCGTGCCGAGGATGGGGAGAAGCCCCTCTGCGAGAACTTTGGGTGGCATTTCTTGATTGCTGGTTGTGTAATTGGGCAGCGCTGGCCACCCGGTAACCGGGGTGGGGGCTGAGTTTCCGTAGGGAACTCCTTTCCTGGAATCGCTGTTCCTGCAGCAGCGAGGAACAAACAGCCCTGGCTGGTGGCTGCTGTCTTTTGGGAACTTCAGCCTCATCAAAAAGAGTAAAGTCTACCAAGTACTGATGGAAAAAGATGACATTGACGTTTAATTCCAATACTTCATTTGGAGATGCTGCCTACCATCATAAACAGGGAAAGACAAGACAACTATTCCTGTAATGAATAAACATAAAATGACTGTGAGTGCATCTTAGTCATATTTAATTTATGAATTTAGTTTTGCTTCATAGACCTTGCTCTGAGAATGCTTTCACTGGAAAGATTGAGGGATTAATTTCCAGTGTAAATCACTGGCTCCGTTTCAAGCCATCATATCGAATTTGATTTATTGATTATCTAATCAAATAAATGGAGAAAGAAAATACCGCATTGTGAATTCTCAGTGTGCCAGGAAAAACAGATACCTACCCCAGCTCTGATCTCTTCAAAAAGTCTTTCCTCTTCCCAAAAACTCTTGCGGCACAAGGCTGTTCTGGGAGCCACGGGCGGGCTTGGAGCGCACGGCACAGGAAAGCCGTGCTGCCAGCTGTCAGGAAGCCCGGAGTCCCGGTGAGCGGGAGCAGCATCTGTCGTTTCCAGGACTGGCAGAACATGCAGGCGGGAGCTGGTGAGCATCCTGGAAGGTGAGAATTACATAAGAAATCCTTCCTGATAAATCCCTGCCTTAACTTCAGCACTGTGTCTTGGCCGTTGTGCAAAGTCCTGGCAGAGAAGGGAGCCTTCCTTGCAATTGCTGCAGTAACGTCACCCAGGGAAAAACTGTCTTCTCCACCGGAGCCGAATCTGCCCCGCTCCCTGCCAAACGCTGACTGCCATGTTGAGAGGGCGAGACGAAGTGTTAAAGAAGAAAAACTTCGTTGGCTTTCAGATGACACTGCTTGGTGGGAGGTTTCGGAATCGTAATTGGTTTCTGTCTGAGTGGAAGCTCAGAGATGTCGGGAATCGGTGGCATGTCATGATCCTCATCGTATGACACCGTTTGTGACTCCCACGTACCTCTGGGAGCTCTGCTCGAGGAGAGCTGAGCAACAGCCAGAACCGGGCTGGTGTTCACTGAAATCACTTTCTGATGCTTAAATGGGAGCCAGCTGGGAGGGAGACAAAGACGTGCGTGATAAGCCTAAATAGTTATTTTGAATAATAATTTCTGGTTTTCCAGCAGTAGCTGGGCTAGAGATGTCGGCTCTCTGCTACACACACATCCTGACAGGTTCCCGTGCTTGTTTGTCACCAGAAGCTCCCTCGTGACGCGTTCTGTGGGGTTCATATTTGCATAGATTCTTGCTGCCTCCTGCCAGGGCCGTGCATACAGCTCTGTGCCGCGGCAGATGGACACGGGAGGAAAGAATTGCATTTTCCTGCATGCTCTGATTCTGCTTGGTCGGCCGAAACCTTGCCTGTTTAGCAAAAGTGCACTAATTGCCTGTGTCACGCTTAACTGAAGTAGTATAGAGCGTCTCTGCTAGGTTACAGTTATTTGCAACACTTTTTAAGGATGAGTTGAACAGAGTTTATTTCGTTAACGGTATTGTACATTTACTCTCTGATAACTCTTCGGAAGGACCCACAGGGATTTTTCTGCGTTATTCTTGCCGTTTTTCTTCTCTCAACGTGCCGTGACCCTCCCACGGTACTGCAGAATCCTGCCAGGTTTCTTCCTGTGCCAGCTCAGGCCTCGTTACTTTCTCTTTTTAACTCGCCTGTTCACCAGATTGTAACCAGCATCAATCAGCTTAATGATAACCCTGGGACTGGTGGGACCGAGCCTGGGTGAGCAGTGGAGCCACCCAGAGTCAGTACCTAGTGCTCCGCGTGTGTATTTTGGGCATTTTCAGCTGTGATCCCAGCTGGACCCGGGGGAAGCTCTTGGACACACACAGATCCTGGCGGAAGCATCTTTGCAGGAACCTCCCTTACCAATTCCAAGGTGATGACACCCCCCGTCTGCAGAGCCTTTGGCAGAGAATATGGTTGGTTGAGTCAACTGTACCAAAGCCAAGACTTTAACATATGCCCTTAGTGTTCTTCTACTGCAAGGAGCTGGATTGCATCGCAAAGTGATAGGTGGCTACAACCCCTTCACCACATGGCGAGCGTCTGGGACTCCCCTTTGTTCCCACCCTCAGAGGGTGAGGAGGAGGACGAAGGTGGCAAACAGGTGACTGTGGAGGCAGAGGCCGCCCTAGAGCATACGTGAGTTGCAGGCGCTGCAGGGAGATGCCCGGGCAGCAGGAGTGGAACGGGGCAGGTAACTGCATCCATCCTTTCTTTGCTGCTCGGGGGGAGGAAGGGCTTTTGCTGGGGGTGGTGTCCAGATGTCAGGTTTGTCACATTCCAGCAGCGCACCAGCAGCAAGGATGCCAACATGGGAACCGAAACAAAAAGCGACTGAATAAATAGGAGTCCATGCAGGAAAATTTAGGCGGGACCCTTCTCTCCGCTCATCAGTTGACGCCTCACTCGTGCACAGGATGCCAGTGAGGTGCTGGGGATCTGAGGTAGTGATATCGTCCTCCCCCGTCGTTTCCTGATGTGACGACGGAGTCAGCTCTGGCTGCTGCCCTGTCCCGGCCCCCGGGCCCTGCGGGAGGCAGCGGGGGCAGGAGCAGAGACGCGGTGTGTGGTTTCTGCGAAGGAACGCTTTTGCTGACCTGGCATAGCGCAGGTCACCGTTATATCACCCAGCACAAGCGTTGTCTCTGGAATGGTCAGAGCAATCGTGGATCACATCTGACGACATACAGAAGGATTCTGCCATTGTCAGTTCTGCCCAGCCGGCAGGGAGGAAAGATGCAAGTAGTGGGCAGTAAAAATGTGTACCTAATGAAGTGATAATAACCATTTTAATTCCTTTTTTAAGGACCTGTGGATGAATGCAGGGCTGAAGGACGCAGGAGAATGCTACAGTTGAAGGGACAGTAACGTGCTCCAGACACTGTGCAAAAAGATGGGGTTTCAATGAGGAGAAGGTTTTCAATCGGAGAGCTTGGCCGCACGCCGCAGCCCTCGGGGGTGTCCGTGGTGGGGCAGTGGCAACCATACATCGTTGCCCACAGGTTTAAAAGGTTCTGTGTGTGCGTTTTCAAAAATAAATGCTTTGGGGTTGTTGGGGAGGAGGAGTTGCACTCTTTTTACAATAAAATCTCGCGCTCTTGCTGCGTTCATCGTGCAAGTCTTCACTTGCATTTCTGAAAGGGTCTCAGGCGTGGGGGGAGTTTGGGTTTTTTGTGGCTGGACCTTTGATGGTTGGACATTTGGTGGTTTATTGTCCCCAAAGCAATCAATATGCACGGTTTCAACGTAACAAACAGTATCGGAGCTTTCTCACAAGCCAGCCTGCCCGAACTTCCCCAGAGATTCGTCATCCCATCGGTGACCAGCCATGGGTGGTGCTGGCCATACTTCTCTCTTGGTTCCTTGCTCAGTCCCTTTTGCCACCAGCTCCTCCCTTGCCGCGGTTATTCAGGGCAGTCCAGGCAAGGGGGGGGTGGGATGGAAAGACCCCTTCTGCCACCAAAAGCCATTCACTGCTGTTCAGCAGTGGCCGAGGCAGAAGCTGTCCAAGCGAGCTGGGGGGGCGGGCGGGCAGTCACTGAGTAGCACAGATGGAGGGGGGGGTGCTGGTCTCCATGAGCTTGGGGTGACGGTCCGCTCCTGCCTCTGTGCCCTTTTGCATCGCTCTTTCTCTGGAGTGGGAGCCCGCACGCTGTCCCCCTCTCGTCAGAGCGTTCCATCCTGCAGCCGCCCGCACTGGCCGTACCTCCCGCCCCGTCTGCTGATGCTGCAGCATCTGGGGACCATGCCCTGAGAGATCTCGTTAGAGCGGGGATCTTTCTTACTGATACCAGGTGATAAAAACAACTGCCGGCTCAGCCTCCTTGGAAGAGTGAAGTTATTTTTCTTCAGACCTGAAAAGCCCGGCAGCTCCTTTAATCGGGTGTTCTTTATCTGCTGGAATGAAGAGTGCTTTGCTCAACTGCGTGACGGCGTATTTCTTAGTCCTAAACTGTGAAAGCCGCTGGGTGCCTGTAGGAGAATTTACCATTCTACTCGTTCCCTTCTCTTCCCCGGGCCTTTTAGGTCTTACTTTAATTTATTCCCAGAGAAGCTGGATTTTCATTAAGGTGTAGGTGTAATCTCTCCGCGCTCAGATCTCCTTTGATGTATTTTATCTTAGGTTTGTTTATTGCTTTACGTTATTGGTCATATGTCATTGCCTTTCTAATAGATGTTGTATTCTTGAAAAATTGAAATAGTAGTGCTTTTTTTTTCACCAGGAAAGGTGGAGGGTGGGTTTCTTATTTTTTATTTATTTTGAAGAAGCAGAAATTCAGCTCAGTAATAGTTGTTTTCGAAAGTATAGTGCATTTTGAAGACAGTATGTATAATAGTGACAGATGATTTAAGTACTTTCTTGTTAAGGAAAAAAAAAGTGCGTGTTTGTGGGGAATGGGGAAGGAGAGAAAGGACCTTGTCTTTTATGTCTCCCTTCTCCAAGAGTTACTCCTTTTGGAACAGCCATCGTTTCCTTCCTCAAAAGAAGCTGGATTAGAGTCCTCTATCTCAGCTCCTTAATTGATCCAAGGATGTTTCTAGCGCAGTGACGTTATTAGGCTTGCATAATTTTTTAAGCATTAAATAAAAGACACATCATACGTAACCGCTGCAGTGGTTCTGGGGATGGGATCAGATGAGTTCATTCCTTTTGATCCTGTGCTTTGCCTGAGGGCAGGAATACCCGGGGTCTCTGCCCATCCTCGGGAGCAGCACCTGGACTTACCAGAGCCCTGGCAGGAGCTGGTGCAGAATCCTGCCCTGGCCTGTGGCTAGAGGACAGGTTTTGCAGGAAAACCATGCCGAAGCCTGGAGCTACGGGCTGTGAATAAATGTAATAAAATAGGTCAGAGTGGCTGTACTCTCACGGAGTGGCCCTGCTCCAGGGCCTGCCTCCAGTTTCAGGTGGAACTTTGTGTGTAATCAAACCAAGATGACACGGGGGCATCGTTTTCTTGGAACCAATTCTGGCATGGGAAAGTAAAACAATTACCGTTACTAGTAAAATATAATGTTGGTAACTTGAGCGTCTCAGGGATTTGAAAATAAAGTAATGCCTTTTTTGGCTTGCAGTCATCTATTAGCAATGAAAAAAAGATTTTAATGTGTTCTGAGCTTTCTCTCTGTATCAAAGGTTTGTGCTCTCTTTAATCTCAGGATCGCTACGTGATGCTTTTCAGCTGAAAAGTGTTAAGCAGAGTAATCTGTATTGCACTGGAGCTGGGCTGGCACTGTTTAGGGAGGAGAGGAGTTACGGTGACTGTGTACAGCAGACAATGTTCCTTACCAACCCGTCGCGTGTTACAGTGACGGGTGACGTGAATGTGCGCGGCTCTTCAGAAACCCCACGTCACTCACTTCGGAGAAATGCCTAAGACTTAAAACAAAATATAGGACAGCAAAAGGAAAGGGGAAGAGATTACAGATGGGGAAGATTTAGATCAGAAAGATGCTCAAGTGTTCAATAACATAAGGTCCCACGAGCTCCTTTGTTTACTGCCTGAAGCTGGAGACCCTAAAGAATTGATGGCTTAGTCTGACGTGCATGTGTGTGAGTGTGTGTTACGAGGGTAATTCATGGAGTTTTGATGGTTCCTGTTGTTTTGTGTTGTGAATATGTTGATGTACTGAAAGATACCAGAAGAGCATGACTTGGAGAGCCAGATTCGCAAGGAGAGAGAGTGGCGGTTTCTGCGCAACGCTCGTGTCAGGAAGCAAGCCCAGAAGATCATCCAGAAGGGTGAGTGATGTCCCTCTTGCCCAGCTTCCTCGGGCTGCGAGCACTGCGCTTAGTCAGGCCGCTGAACTGTAAAACCCCAGTTAATGATGGTCCCGTGCTGAGCCTCCGGTTGGGAAGGTGCCTGTGCTCTCCCGCGGGCAGGCGAGGCGACGCTGCGTAGGGTCACTCACCTTCCCGTTCTCAGCTGCTGGGTTTGTTCACCAGATCAGGGGAGCGACCACTTCAAATGTCGAATGTCTGCCTTCTCCTTTGGAAATGTCACCGCAGCATCCTGTTAGAGACGACCGAGTGCGTTGGTCGCCAGTGGAGCGCCCGGCTGGAGCTTAGCACCGGGCTGGCCGACCTGTCATGACTGGAGGAGCCTAAGAGTAATGACTTCTTTGACAGAGGAGAGAGCTTGCCATGAAAGCAGGCTCCCCCGCTTATAAGAACGGACAGAGCATCCGATTTTCAATGCAAGTGTTGGCTCCCGAGCCCTCTGGGCTGACGGGCAGCCGCTGAACTCTTCAGCGTGTACCCAGTGGCAGCCGGCACCTCCGCGAGAGCCAGGGCAGGCGGCGTGAAATCAATAATTCAGAGAACCTTAACAGATGGTATTGATTTACCATTTGGGCTTTTCCTCCCTGTCCTGTAACGTTCGGATGGATACTGCGGGTTATGTTTTTAAAGGGGCAGAAGGCAGAATGTTGTAGGATGAACTTCAGAGCTCAGTCTGGCCAAGAAGGCTCAGAGCATTTGCCGTGTGTCAGACACCGTCACACGAACCAGCCCTCGCGTGCTCGGAAGACATCTCAGCAGTGTCTTTCACGTTCCCTGCTCTGCTGAGCTCTGTGCATGATTGCTTATTCCTTACGTCCCATTATATTTTTAATACTTGTATGCATGGCTTTATGTGTGCTTCCACGTTTCCCTCTCATGAGCCTCAGGTTCGTGTTTCCTCAGTGTGTACTCTCCAGAAAGCTGATATTGCTGGGTTTATGACTCTTTATGCCTCTATGAGGCAGCGGTTGGACTAGAATTCTTTTAGCACAGGAATTTATTGGAAGACGGTGGAGCCAATGAAGTGCCCTCAGGAGTTTGCATACTTAAACTATTCCTGCTTGTGTGCCTCGATGAGCAGAGCCTCGGGAGCGGCAGTTACGGGAGCTGCTCTCCTGGCATCCTCCCGGCAGTGTCCCGGGCAGGGCCGTGCGGGTGGGTGCTGCTCCGCTGCGGGGACGCTCGCTGAGGCACGCGAGGGGCTGGAAATCACAATGCACTGCATGAAGAACTGCGCGAGGCTCAGCCTCCTGCCGGTACCTCGCTCTCTGGAGGTTTGCTGGGCTCGAGTCAGTGCGATGGGGAGCTTAATGTCCTGAAACTGCGGAAGATCATGAACCAGAGTCGTACAGAAATGAAGCTGGCGCCCGGGAGATGGCTTGGGAGATCTTTTTGAATACAAAGAAGGAGATTTTTCATGCTTGCCTGAAGAAGTTAAACCTTTTTCTAGACAGTGTTCATATTTAGTTGCTTGACCTGAGCGACTAAAATGCCAGTATTCATTAAAAAAAAATGAAAATGTGAAATATTAAAAAGAATTAAAATAGACTTACAGTCTTTTAATGAAAATTAGATTAAATGGGTGCATTCTAAAACAAACTAGAACTGAGAAAATGTCTCCTGGGCTTAGGGTTTTGTGTGATGAATTCATACTGTGCCAAAAAATTGCAGTGTCAGGAGTACCAAAACGGTTTGTGAATAGCAAACTGTGCTAAAGTAAAGACGGGAAAGGTCTTTAACCATCATTTTCATGTCTCCATGGAAAATATATTTTTCATTTGCAAATTAACCTAAAACTTAAAAGAACTCAAATGGAAGGTTAAATAAATAATCCACAAGCTAAAATGAAATACTGTGTCTTGAGTTGAAAAGAAGTGTTTTAATTTTTTTTTATTTTGAGAAAATACTGTTGATTTTTCTGTCAGCACAAACTGGCGTTTCTCTGGCCTTGGTAGCGCTTGCTTGCTGCCTTCTCGTCAGTCGTGGGACAGTCGGGTGGGTGGGCCGGGGCTGTCACATAACCCGGGGCTGAGAAGGTTCTTCAAGGAGGAGAGCGTTGGGGGGTCTGTTGGTGAGAACTGGGGAGGAGGAGGAGGAGGAGGGTGGTGACAGGTGGCCCTGGGAAGCTGGGAGGGGGTCCGAGCCCCATCCCTCAGCAGGGTGTTCCCAGGCTCTGAGCCACGGCTGCCTCCTTCCCCCTGCAGGTATTTCGCGGCTGGATGATCAGATCTTCCTCAACAGGAACCCGGGCGTCCCCTCGGTGGTGAAGTTCCACCCCTTCACGCCCTGCATCGCCGTGGCCGACAAAGACAGCATCTGGTAAGAGCTTCCGCGGGGGGTCCAGGCTCCGTGTGGATTATCGCGGGGTAGCACTGCCATATGTTGCTCCTTTCCTTATCCCCACTCCCCACCCTGACCATCCTTCCCTCTTTCAGGGCAGGGAGATGGGGCAGAGTCCGAGGTACCAGGTGCCACCAAGCACCGAGTCCTTCTCTGTGGAAGGTGCTGGGTTAGAGGGCTGCAAGTGAATCCCCACAGATTTACAATAGTCACTTACAACTGGGCTTTTATCCTGTTTTTTTTGCTGGAGGATGACGTATGTTATTAATAAAATGATCCTGGATACCAGAGGAGAAAAACAAATGGAATTGTTTTCCAGTGTATATAATTTTTAGTTTTGCTGTACTGAGTAGATCTCTTTTATAGCTGCACAGAGAACGAAGAACTGACGTGATATTTTTTTTCCTCCCACAGTTTTTGGGACTGGGAGAAAGGGGAAAAGTTGGACTATTTCCACAACGGGAACCCTCGATACACCAGGATCACAGCCATGGAGTACCTGAATGGACAGGACTGCTCCTTGCTGCTGACTGCTACAGGTAAATAACGTATTTTCCCACATACGAGGGCAGGAGTGGGGGCCTTTACAGAATTGAAGCCCGTGTGAGCCGTTCTCATGCTCTGGCTCTTCCCTCCAGGGACTTGGCCCAGCCTGAGCTTTCCCTCCCCTGTCACCTGCCTGGTCTCAGCTGAGGAGGCTTTTCCAGCATCGAAGCTGAAAGTTGTTTCTGGCAGTACCGAAACATCTTAGCTGCTTAAGTGCGTGCTGCAGAGCTTTTCAGATGACTAACAAACCAAACACTTGCTGAAAGCTTTTCCAGTCACAGCTTTGTTACATCATTCCGAGCCTTCACCTGTCATTGCAAGCTCGTGGTAACCTCCTCCTATCCGCTGCCTTGGGCAACGGGATTTTAGTTGGTTAAAAGCTGCTGTCCAGAGCTGGGAAGGAAATCGTGCCGCAAGCAAAGCAGAAGAAATCAATTTCTGTTACTTGTGCTGTTTTAAGCCTAGAGCAGGCAGGGCTTATTTTAAGCACTAAACTTCTCAAACAGCTGTGAGTCTCTCTCTAGCCCGTGTGTCTCACCCAGGGGACTCGGTCCTCTGGAATGCCCTCTTGCATCGCCTAAGGTGGCATGAAGAGCCCCTTCCCATTCATTGGTCTGTAAAGCTGTGAGTAAGATCCGCTTCTCTCCCGAGGAACCGTTCTAAACCTGTCAATCTAAGTGCTTTCAATAGCTTTTCAAACTTCACGCTGAAATGTACAGGTTGGGTATAATTAAGAGAGGTGGAAGAGGAGCTGAGAGGGCCTTTAGGACATTTTCCTTTCAATTTATTGATTCTTAGCACAAAAGTTTCACAGGTGGGGAAGAAATTGAAAAAATACATGATGTTCTTGAAAGATTTGCTGCTGATGGGCTGGGCTTTGATTCAACTTCTTCTGTGGGCTTGTATTTTGTATTTAGTAGGGTACTTTTGTGGCGCTCGGCACCAATAGCAAGGAGGACAGAGACGAATCCCGGAGAAAATGAACAAATGGGTCAAAGAAATGGAGCGACATCTAATGTCAGGTGTTATTCGGGGGAAGGAGTTAAGCTCTTCCAGAACACTTCCCAGTAGAACAATGCTGTAGGTTTCATGGATGTAAGATTAGAGAGGAAAAGGAACTCTAATAAAAAAGATGAAGTTCAAGTGACACTCTCAGTTTTGGAGTTTGTACGACTACAGTCCCGCTTCGGTTCGTTGTTCTGCACAAGTAATTACGAGCGTTGCATCAGCAGTGACGTTGCATTGTATTCTCTTTTTCTGTGCTCACCAAGATGACGGTGCCATCAGAGTGTGGAAGAACTTTGCAGACCTGGAAAAGAACCCAGAGATGGTAACTGCTTGGCAGGGGCTCTCAGACATGCTGCCGACTACACGAGGTGGGTCCCCACCAAGTTTTGTTGGGGGCGGGGGGATAAAAAGAATTTGTGATGGCAGGGTTTGTTCTAGGGATGGGGAGAGTAAAATGGGTTTCTCAGCTTTAGCCATTGGTAACATCCTTGTTCAACAGTCTCTGCCTTCTGGAATGGCCTGTTGCCAGGCCTTGGTGGGGAATTAGTTTTCCAGTTCTCGCAAAACCAACAAAAGCGAAAGCCCACCACGGCAACCTCACACACACGAAGAACAACCAGAGCAGCCTCTTGCTGGGGAGCAGAAGGGAACAACGACCTCGTCCTTCACCAGCTTCACGGCAGCTGTCTTGCCCAAGCGTTCCTCTTCACTGTGTTCCTAAGGAGAGAACTGTAGAACAACGGTGGAACTGGGCACTGCCCTGCTCCGTACTCATCCTGGCAGGAGGTTGTTCTTGCCCGTGGGTGGGGTAGCAGCTCACGTATTGCCTCTTCCCTTCTGATGGGCTGCTCAGCCTCTGCACAGCTTTGCATGTTGCACCTGTGACCTCCTTTAGCCTGAGCTCAAATTTTGGCAATTATTCTTCGCTGTTTATTGTGGGTCAGGAGGTGGCCAGCGAATATGCGATCTCAATCTGACACGTGCAGAAGGACAGCACAGTTAGACATTGACCTCCTTGGAATGTTAGAAAAGTTGGATAGAGAAAGCAGTAAAAAGGAGCACTGGCACCCGGCCATACACAGGGTGAAACCAGAAGACCAGTTTGAGTAGCCCTGAAGTCTGTTTTAGGACATTAAAAAGGAGGTGGACGTTTCGTCCTTCTGAGACCGGGTGATGTACTAATGCTCTAATGTAATTCTCTGTCACTTGAATATTTTTAATCAAGGCTACAAGTTTTTCTAAATGTGCGGTAGTTCAATCAGCGCCTGTGGGATTGATGCAGGAATTGCTGGGCGAGGCTCCCTGGCTTGTGCTATGCGGGAGGTCAGATGAGATGACCATCATAATTCATCCTGACCTTAAAATCTGACAGTTCTCATTTCTGAGCTTATGTGGTTCATCACGGGAGTCTGACAGAGCTCTTTTAGCTATTCATTGGATTTTACTAGTGCTGCCTTGTTGAGCTCATATCTGTTATGTTTTCCTTAACACCTCATGGTTCATCTCTGATGTTTTAGGAAAGAGGAACTGTATTTGAGGTAACTTTAGGCTCTGTGCCTCGCTGCGGTATGTGCACAAAACTGATTATAAGCTGCTGGAAGTTTGCAGCATACTGTGAAAATTACCATGGTCAGAACCTGCTCTTTGCCGAGATGTCAATAAAAGCAGGAGGAGAACAGTGGTGATGCACCAAGTGGTGAAAGGCCTGAATCTCCTTAGGTGGAAAGTGTCCACAAATCACCTCAAGTTGCCCTTTGTGGTGTCATTCAGTTGGTCCATATTTCTTCCTTGTCAACACCAGCTTTTCTAAAGGATGCTGGTCAACATTTACCATCCCTGGATTCAGGATCTGGCTCCCTTGGTGCTGGTAATGGACTCGCCCAAACAACCGCCAAACAATTCCAGCAGGCTGGAATTCCCCCAGCCTGCTCTGATCGTCGGCTTCTTGCTGCGCCATCACTCAAGCTCCAGGAGGATGTGGACAACTGCCGACGGAACTCCTTCGGGATAATTCCATTTCCCTGCCTTACTTTCCCCGTGCACCTTACCAGGGCACAGCGCTGCCTGATTGTACCCTCCTCTCCGCAGGCCTTCTGTATGGAAGGAAGCGTTGTAAGCGTCAGGGTTTGGCGTTGCAAAATAGGTCGAGAGCTGATCTAGCTCTGGGAGTTGAATGGTTACACTGGCCAAAACAGGAGTGTTGAAACTTTTAAGCCTGTTCTCTTTAAGAAGGGTTTTCCCCTTTTCTTTCTCTTACGGTCTTAGGAAGTCTGCGTCCTGTTGCACCTTCGGAGCAATAGAATTAGGTTTGGAAGAAGAGAAGGACAGATTTCTTTGTGGAGAGAGAAGGAAATGTAGTCACTTCAAAAGAGCGATGTGGATCAAGTCCCCTTGGAACTGAGGCGCTCCTGAACAGTTATCTTTTGCTGCCAAGATCATAGTTGTGGTCCAGCACTGGCTTATAAAAGTGAAGACGCATCTTTGAAGCTGCAGAGCTCAGTTTTAGCGGAGTTTGTTTGCTCCTGCTATTGATTTCCACCTCTCCTCTCCCACCCTTGTCCCCCGTGTTATACTCATCTCTGAATTTCATAGTTGTCTTGACGGCAGCCAGGATACTGACTTTCCTAGGCAGTTTTCCCGCTTGTAAAAGGAGAGAGGAATACGCAATACCTAAATACATCCTTTGGAAGCTTGAAAAGCATCCCCAGGTTGTCCGAGTAATGGGAGGTCAACAATCGCGTGCTCAGGGGCTGTCCGCGAGCAGGCCCGAGGGAGGCACAGAACCCGAGCTTTTAGACTCCGTAAAGGGCTTGTTTGTGGCGTGCAGCCTGAGGTAGGAGCCGTGAGCTGACGCAGCCCCGGCAGTGTGTTAAACCCCCGTGTGGGGATGCTCTCGCTCAGGAGTAGCTCAGCCCCAGTTTATTGCACTTAATAGCTGACTCGAGGCTTAGGGTAGGTGACTCTTCAATTAAACACCGGCAAACTGCTGCGTGGACACCCTCTTCTTTCCACTATGTGATCGGTTGATTTTGATCTTGTTTAGATCTGCACTCATGATGCACCAAGAAAAGTCTTTTTCAATCAAAATCGGGGTGTTTAAAGCAGCATTGGTGCCAGGAGCCGGAGCGTAAGGCAGCGGCTGGGAATCCCCAGCGTGAGAGACGGAGGGGGCAGGGAAAAAGGCAAAACGCCTGTTGTTAACAGCCTGGCGTTTCAAAAGACGTAGGAAAAACTAAGCATTTTCTGTTGAGCAGCGTAGGAAGAACATAAACCTGACGTGCTCTGAAGCAGTGATTTCACAGCGGGAGGCTTTGGGAATTCTGGCAATTTCTATAGACGAGGGTGTGTGAGGGCTGCGGGCGCTGTGAGCGGCGTGAGCTCCCGGGGGCAGCCCAGACCCGTCGCCAGTGTCTGCGGGAGAGCTCGGAATTCGCGGCGCTGAGCGGGCTGGGTCGCGCCGCGCTCCGGCTCTCACGACATTGGCCATGCTGGTGCCTCTTGACAAACCTGCTATGTTTGTGTTGTTTCTTTGTGACAAAGGGAAACAAGCCACGGTCCCCCGGTCAGAATGGCATTGCCCTTTAAAGCAGTACAGTTCTGGAATTTGGAAAAATACAGAAGTATAACCAGCTGCTTCACAATTAGCAGCCGCCGTCTGCTCGGCTGATCCCTCCCCAGCTCTCTGGGTGCTCTCTGCAGATGCCTACGTTGTTTTCCCTTCTCCAGTTCAGCAAAGAAAAACCAGTATATCCCTTCCAAAGTGGGGCCAGGGGAGGGCCGAAGGGCTCAGCCCTGTCTCTTCCTGAATGCCTGGGGCTCCCTGTGCAAGATTTCCAGATTTCCCAAGGTGCCTCTCGCGTCCCCCTTTGCTGCCGTGCTGCAGTGCCCTCTGACTGCCGAGGGGCTAGAGACTGGGCTGTGCCTGTGGCCAGCTTAGGGGTTGTTTGGACGGAGCACCCATAGGTGGTTGGCGCTCTCTGCGTGCTGGGTAGTGTCTGTCCGTCCCCTGAACTCCAGTCCCCTCACGGCAGGAGCCCAGACCTTCCAGGGCGGGAGCCTCCTGTTCTGGGCTTGCTTTGGTTTGCACAGATGCCATCCGTTGTTTGGATTTCCGTCTGTCGCTTCCTGATGCATTTCACTTCAGAACAGGGACCAGCTCATGCAAAGGATGAGTCTCCTTGTTCAAGAAGAAATGTCAAATCTGTGCTGTTGTCAGCCAGCCAGAACACTCACTTCACACACGACAAGCGCCACCGTTGATGGCTTCCCAGGGAACGCTGAGATTGAACTAGTGCCTGCTCTCTGGATGGAGGCATGTGCTGCTCTTCCTGCTTCTGCTTCTCTGTTACCTTCTTTCCTTTACTTTGAGTTGCTTTTTCTAATCCTTTTTTAAGATTGATTTTTGCTCTGGCTGACCAACTTACCCTTAGCATCAACCCCTTAATCCCTGTCTTCTCACAGGTCTGGCCCGAAGGGTTTCAATCTATCTTGACAGAAGTAAACAGGGAGGTGAGTGCTCTCTTTCTCTTACCTACCGTCGGCCGGGTGGGAAGGATCTCCGCGTCTGCCTGTGGGTTGGTTGACTGCTTGGTTGGTTTCTTGGATTTTTTGGCACTGTTTGAGTGACTGCTGGGTCCTTGTGGTTCCTGGAAAGCTTCGCTGCTCCCACCTCTCCCATTCCTCCCCTCGTGTCTGTGTCCGTAGAGCCATGAGAAGCGCAGGAGGGTCTGTGCTCTCCGGGGGAGGGCAGCTCCATGGCAGACCCTTGGCTTTCTGTGGCAAGAGGAGGTTTGGGTGGGATGTGCCAGGCTCTCTTTCCAGGAAGATTTCAAAGCATCACTGAGCAAAAGGGTTTGACCGCCAGGGTCCAGATGTGAACCACCCTTAAGCTCGTGTGTTTACTGGGGTTTATTTGTAATACACTTTTGCTGTAAAGATCACGTGAAAAGGTTAAGCTGATGAATCTTTCCCCAGGAGGCTTAGAATAGCGGACTTTTGGCAAGGATACGCCTAATAAATCTTACAAATTCTGTTCTTTCACGTGGAAGGAAGGTAAATGAACTCCCCAGCTGCCATCTGTAGCAGCCAGGACTGCGCGGTGTCTGCATGGCTCTGGAGCCCGGCCCCCTCCTCTGCCGCCCAGGTCTCCAGGGAAGCAGCTGGCTAATGGCTCAGGGCATCTTTGTGTGTACGCACGTCCGTGGGTGCGAGTGTCGACGTAGTCAGCTTGGGTTATTCATCAATTATTAATATTTGCTGACTGATAAGAGCTGAATGTGTCTGTCGTGATGAATAGGAGGAAGATGACTGCAGTGCTGTGTGATTCAGAGCTCTTTCGCTCGAGGCCTTTGCAGATCTCTCTCGTGCCGTTCGGAGGCAGAGCACTGGGACAGGAATTAGCAAAGCTGATGTGTTGCCGTTAGCTGCCTGGCTCCGCGTTTTGCTCGAAAATCCGCTGGCAAACGGAAAGGCTAAAATTAGCAAGACTTGGCTGCGGGGAATTCCCCGCTCAGTAAACCGGGCATCGGAACCGATTAAGGAAATACCAGCCCCTGCCTTGCTGGATCAATACTGCTGGTGCCAGGCAGCCGCGCTCTCTCCTGAGCACACAAATAACTGCGGATCGATAGAAAGCATTCACCAGCGTTTTCTGGCCAGGTGTTTTCCTAGTGAAAACTGCAGCAAAAGGATTCCTTCTCTCCCACTGAAGAAGTCTTGAAAATGTGTGAGATGAGCTGTTTGCTTGACGGCAAAATACATCAGCAATGTTTAGATAAAATATACTAGTTTTGTTACTGAAGCACAGGAAATTTGTTCTCGTTGCCTAGGCTTCTGTGAGGAATTCTTACGGAAAGAAAGACAGGGACTGTCTCTTCATTCTCCCGTCGCTGGGTGCTGGTTGCAGGCAGGAGTCACCGGGCACCGCTGTATTGCAGATCGGTGGTAAATTAGAGAAAGACCAATGGTTTAATGGTCCAGGTCGTGTCAGGCCACTGCGCAGTTCAGCCCGGGAGCCCCTGCAGTCGGTGTGAGCACGGGGGAGTCTGCAGAGGAGTCTGGAGAAGCATTTGTGTGACCCTCGGCTTCACCCCCTGCGCCGTCAGAGCCCCCGGGGGGTCTCAGCATCGCCTCCCGCCGGCATAACGCAAGGTGCGATAGGAAGGAGACGGTGTTAACGAGAAAATGTACATCTGACCTCTGCCCACCTGCATCCATCGCTGCCTCCCGAGGGCTGTTGGTGCTGGTGTGTAAACAGCCGTAATCTGTCTCACCTCAAGAAAATTTATACTGATGCCAAGCAAGAAAAAATAAGCACATACTTGCCAGTTCCCTGCTTCCTTCCTGCTCTCCTGGGGCTTCCCAAACAAAGTGAGAGACGTCAAATACCTGCTTTGCAGAAAAACAGGCCCTTGCCCTCTGGAGGCTCCGCTCTGCTTGGAGTGCGCTCGGCGCTGCTGGCAGCCGGTCAGCCATCCGGGGGGGCTGAGAACTAGCAATCAACAGCCCCCTGGGAGGGGAGGTGCTGGGAGCTGCGTGGGGCGGCCTGCGACAGAGCAGCCTTGGCAGAGGGAAGGCTCTGACCTGCAGAAGGAGCTGATCGAAGGGTCAAAATCAAACAGAGCTTCTACCGCAGAACAAGAGGGAGAGAGGAAAGTAGAGCGAGTCTTCCCACATTTTCCCAGGGGCTGGTATCTCGTCCTTTAGGAATAAGAAGTTTGGGAGGAGCACCCTATTTCTGGTCAGATTGTTTTATGGCAATAAAATAATTGGAGAAATTGCAGCTCCAGGGGTTTGTGTTCTTTTAATCGGATTCCCAGCATCACAGCTACTCTGCTCCCTTGCTGCGCGTAGTCCTTGGCATGAGAAGAGTGACACTTTTTGAAAGGATGTTGTAGAAACTAATGATGAGTGAGGTCATGCGGCCCTCCCGCTGCGTCCTGGAAATTAAAATAGTGATGCGCCTCATTGCTCAGACAGGAGGGCCCAGGATTAAAAAATCATCAGTCAGAATCCAAGATGCTTTTACATTGTGTTCTGTGTAGGTATTCCTGATTTCACTGAAATGCCAAGTACGGGTTGGCCACGTTCCAGTGACGTTAAAAATAAGAGCAAACACTCAGAATGCAGCCATTTCCAACACTAGTGTTATTTATTGTCATTTATACGGGGAACTATCCCACCCAGACAAATATCTGTTGCTCAGGGGGAATCCTGAGGGAACAGCCGTAGAAAGTTACAGCTTCAAGAATGGCTGCTGGTATGTGTTGCCTTGTATATAAACTTGCATCATACAGAACTGCAAGTACTTGTGTTAAAAGACTCAAAAAAAGAAAAACCAAACCAAAAAAACTAAAAAAAAAAACCCCAAACTCCACAAACCTTAAAAAAAGTATTTTCTTGTGGAAGATTTGTTGCTCGTTATCTGAAAACGTATTATCTGAAAACATACCATTCTTTACAGGAAAATTGTAATCTTCGCTAACGATGCGTTACAAGAAGCGTGTTGCTCGGACGCTTGTTTGTGCTCTTCGTTGGCTTCTGAGGGCACCACAGTTTCACTCCTGGCCTTTGTCAGGTGCTGCATGAGTGTCGCGGCATTGCCCCCGTTCACTCAGGGAGGCGGGAGCTCGGGGACGGTGGCGGGTCATGCAGACCCTGCCTTCGGAGGCTCAGGCGGAGCTGAGCTCGCCTGGCTTTGCGGAGCGCGTTGCCTTTTTGCCAGAACGAAGCCGAGAAGCATCTTAGGTGCCAAAGCCACGAGCCAAACCCCAGCAGGTGAGCTGCAGTCTCAGCGGTAACATCCTGGAGAAGGACCTCAGTTAATTAAAAAGGAAATGATAATTAGTATGAAGTTCCACATTTATTTCTCATCCCAAAATACTAGGAGTTTAACATATAAACATGAGCCAATACTGTATCATTTCCCCCATGAAAACGTTTACTCGTACATAGAAATAGTTCAGCTATTTATGTCTCGTTTCGTACTGTGAGTGTCATCTTCGGATTTAGCATTTCACAGTCAGAGGAAACTTTCCATCCCTGTTCTACACATGTGAATGACTTAAATTTACGTGCAAAGGCTTTTCTTCTTCTCAGACGCATTTGAATTGCAGTTTCGCACTCCCAGGCGCATCCTGGGCTCCCCTTTGCCCCTTGGCCAGGGCATCGCTGGGGCTGCAGCGGGATCAGACCCCCCAGCCCGGGGCTGGTGCTCGCCGTGGTGGGACCCTGCAGTGGGACCCGCCGCCATGCTGGGCTGCGGATGGAGCCGGCCCCGTCTCCCAGCGGGAAGGGGCCAGGAGTTCTCCTCCACTGTTGCTTTTATGCAGATATTCTGTTGTTTCCGATGCCCGCGTTGTGTGGTGCAGGGTGAGCACCCCGTACTCTGCCACTGCCCGTTCCACCCGCGGGCACGGTGCGCCAGAACCAACAAAACTGATATTTCACATTTTCTTGAGAGAATAAGGAAACTGACAAAAGAAAGGGAAGATCCCTTGGTATGGGGTGATCAAAATGCTGCGCTTCCCTCTTCCAGAGAGCAGAGGTTATCGCTGACGTGGACTATTGAAGTTTTATAAGAAAGGCAGGAGCCGCATTGGCTGCTCGGAAGAGCGGGAGCCACACCGTGCCCCAACGCCCTCCCCCTCCTTTCTCCCCACCTGGGCTCTGCCAGCTCCTGGTCCAGGGGAGCCCTTGTCCTCTCCATCAGGGCATCTCTCACGGGACGGCTCTGTGCCGTGTTACGTTAACTGAAACCCCTCTGGAGCTTCTTGCCTCAATCAAACTTTCCCTGGCCGCCTAGACAGCATCGCTGAATATCCTCAGGGCATGAATTCCCCACAGATAGGCCAAGAGAAGCCCCCAGAGCGCCAGCCATCACTCAGAATTCACCATCACCGTCCCCCCGCCAAGCTGAAAAGACACCTGGGACCGCAGCAGGCTGGGGACTCCTGCTGCCGATCAGACTGAAGGAAAACATTATCTTCAAACTGGGGAATGTAACTGGGAAATTGGGAGCTTTAAAACTGCCTAAGAGCACATTGCCTGCTTAAGTCCATCAGCGATGGTAATGGCAGTATCTGTCTCAGCCTGCCAGGTTTATCTTGTCACATGGGCCATAAACAAGATGACAAATGAAAACACTTCAGTGATGTTTATCATCTAAATCACTGCCTGCTTGTTTGCCTCAGATCTCTAGCAGCCCTCCGAGCTGCCAGGCAGTCTGAAGTAACAATCAAGCTACAAGCTCTCAGCTTAGCCCAGAGGCCCGAATTTCCTGCGGGAAGATGACGGAGTGTCAATAAACGTCAGTAATCTTCTCGGCGGGGTGCAGCAAGATCAGGAACCGGCCTGGATGCGATGCTTGGAAAGGGGAGATGGGCAAAGTGTTCTATCTGGATCTGTGCAAAACAAGGTCATTTCATCGTCTTTGAAGAAAACGTGGTGTTTATAGGATGCCTCGGTTGTTTCCTTTGCGCCCTGTAAAGGTGTTTGGTGAAAAGTACTTACGGCCCTTTGGTGACAAAGAGCATATTGGAGTAGGTTTAAATTTCCTGCTGGGGCTAATTCCTAGCAGTAAATCGAGACAAATTCACGTTTGTACCTTCTGGACAAGCGAGTTGTGCGCTCCTCCTGGGGGTGTTTGTGCAGTGGCAATCCCGGAATCCCGGCGGCAGCAGCCACGGCGCATTGCGGAGTGCTCGGCTCCGGGCCGCAGGCTGGTAAAATACTTCCCAGTTTGGCATGGAGGAGCGGGAGAGGCGCTGCTGGGCAGGGCAAGGATGAGTCTGCCCCCGCCCCGAGGACAGCCCTGCCCGGCCGGGTGAAAACAACCCCAAAAACCGGAGCTGTCGTCTGGCTCCCTCCTGTAACGCTCCTGGCGGTTTTTGTTTGTGTTTTTAATGTATGAATAAGAGTCCCCCTGGAAATCCCGTAGATTTGGGGTTGGTCGGCCTTTGCAGCATGAAAAGCAGCAGATAATTGCTGTACAGCTCTGTGCTTTAAGCAAAACGTTTCTGTACTGTGGAGGCAGCACTCAGGTACAAAGAAGTCCCTTCTAATTAAATGTACAAGAATTGCTCCTCAGAGGTTTCCCCTGCAGAATCAGGGGTTTCGTTGCCAGCTATTTCCCAAGTCCCAATACCCGGCTTGTTCTGAGGCTGGTGTGCTCTGTGCTTAGGAGAGCCAGCTCGGCCCGTGGCTTTTGGACATCTTATTCCCCCAGCTGGGACAGGGGGTGCCACACATTTACTTTTCTCTGGAAATTGCTGTACCAGCACGACTCACCAGTTCAGGCGTCTCCCAGCCTGGCGGTACACGGTGCCCGTGTCAGGTGTTTTGGGGACAGAAAATCCCTTGTAATTCTCTTACAGCATGGGTGGGACGGTTTTCTAAACTTCACCTAGCAATCAGGTTGTGCCCTCAAAGGTGAGGAGCAAGAGCTCCTGTAAATGTATTTTAGCCAGTGCAATTGCAGAGTGTTCCCCTCCTTATCTGTCCATAGAGCAAATTGGTTTTTACTCCTACCAAGCTGTTTAATTCAATGTCTTGCAGCAATGATTTTGCTATTCCTTGTTTAGAAACACCTCCCCTTAGCTACATATTTCTATTAGAATGAGGAATCACGGTAATCCGGAGCCTCTCAGGTCTTGCTATGTGAGGTGTCACCAGTTTAGTCTACTTCAATCATCATTTAATCTGGTGTTCTCATAAACTGGTGAATAATTTATTAAGATCCCCTTAGAAGTCCCCAGCAGCCTGGCGGCGTCCCTGGAAGGCTCTATTCGCCTGCCCCTTGGCTTTCCTAAGCACTTAAGCGAGCCAAGAGGTCAAAGACGTATTTTGGACTCAGATCCAGGACCAGCTGGTTTGATCCCATTTGGAGGATGTGTGGATGTGTTTGTATGCAATTTTAAATTTCCTCTAATAACGATAGTTCCTGTAGCATGAGGTGACGAAAGCTGCTGTTCTAATTAGCGCAGCTCTGCCTGGGCTGATGCAGAGATTAATTTGCACGCCCTGCCTGTGTTTTGTCTTAGGAGCAGGAATGGTCGTCGACTGGGAACAAGAAACCGGGCTCCTGATGACATCGGGAGATGTGAGGATAATCCGGATCTGGGACACGGATCGGGAAATGAAAGTCCAGGTAATGTCTGCGTGTTTGGCCCGTTCACCTTTTCCCTCCCAGAGCACATCCCACGCAGAGGGTGCCCACGCACGGCCAAAGCGTCGGAGACTCCTCTGTGGAGAGCTGGCGGGTTCTGGAGCTTCTGCTTCCCTGCTCAGAGCCATCTTACGCGATAAATAAAAGCGCACACATACTTAGTGAGTGTGTCGGGTCTTCCCTGGAAGCTGCCGCTGTTATCCTGGGGGTGTTCAGCGGTGTTTGGGAAGGGTGAGGCTGTGCGGTCCGGAGGCAGGCACCAGGGTGCAGGCAGGGTTTCCTGCTAGCGTGTAATTGAAATAGCGTAAAAATTCTTGAGGAAACGTGGTGAGTTGGGTCATTCTGATTTACTGCTGCCACCTCTGCTTCTCTGGGACGGACCCAGAGCTCATTACAGGGCCACAGGCTGCAGGGCTGGTTTCAGGGAAGGCGCAGAGAGCGCTCACAGACCCGCTCCCGGCCGTGGAGCAGCAGGACACGAAGACGAGCGTTTCCTCGCCGTGTGCTGCTCCCACGTGTTGCTGTGGCTTTGGCCAGCGTGAGGCAGGTCAGAGGTTTGCTGGGTGCCGTCTGCCCCGGGTGTCAGAGGACGCAGGTCCCCCCAGCCAGGCACCTCCCTCAGTGTCCCCGCGTGTCCCCGGGAGCTCTGCAGGCTGGGGCACCCCGTGCTGGTCGCATCTCCCCTCTGAAATGTGGCGGTACGACAGCGGTATTTCAGTCGTACAAAACTTTCTGTGCAGCGTAACAGGGAAAAGACGTCGTAAGCGTTCACCTCAGTCATAATCAAATGGAAGTTTCTCAGGAATTACAAGGAGAAGCAGCTGGTCTGTGAGAATGGAGTCACCAGGCTGGAGAAAACAGCAGGACTAGTTTTCAAAGCTTCTAGAAATTAATTACCCTTGGATGAACATTAATTACGACACTTTGACCCTGCAATGCAGAATAATTAAGCCTATGTTAATCTTAATTACTTTCACATGTTATTTTTTTTCTATGTAAATTAGGGAACAGCAAAATTCAGGAGGTGAAAATCTTTTAAATGGTGATGATTAATGACTGCGCTGAAAGTATCTGAAAACATGTGGTTTCATTTTTAATTGCAAAGATTGGTTGTGCTGAAATTCAAGCGATTGAAACTTCCTGACTCGGTAACACTGGAAAACTGAAATTCAGCACAAAGAGCAGTGAAGCTACGTAGTCCGAGCTAATAAAGGTGCCTTCCCACTCTTTGAACTACAAAAAGCCTACCCCTGGAAGCGCTCGGGATGTAGCTGAAGCAGCAAGTGCTTCATTTTCACTTCTGCTGATTGTTCCTGCTTCAAAGGCCGTTCCTGGGCTCGGGCGTCGGGGAGCTGCCGAGAACAGCCCCGAGGAGCTCCTCGGCTCAGCCCAGGCTGCGGAAGCAGCCAGGAAAGGTGAAGCCGCACAGCAGCGAAAATAGGATGGAGGTGTGAAATTAGCTAATGCGGTTCCAGCCTGCCTCCTGATTGTTAGCCTACTTTTTCAGCATTGCTTAGTTTTCACCTGTTTTAGTTGAAAATGTTTTTCCTCGTGGCAGGCATAGACATTACCCCAAGCGATCCTTCTGCTTATAGCGAGTAAAAAGGGGGAAGCAGCAGCCTTAGAGCAAGAGCGCACGCCGTGTTCCAGCACAGCTGTCCTTGCAAGCTCCCGTCTTCTTTTTCCATGTCATTTTTTTTAATACGCACAGTGTCTGGCATCTAATGAGATAACCTGAATCTACTCGTCACATGTCCTGAAGCGGGGACTTTAGGTGGCGCAGCACTGGCTCGCTTTATCCTGCGTAAGTGATTCTCCGCTGCTGTATTGTCAGGTGGCTCCGTGTGTCGTCCAGGGCTCTCGCCTCCCCTCTGACGTTGTTCCAGAGCCGCCGGGCCGCCAGGATCTCCGTGGCCAAGGGGAAGGTCACGCTCCGTCTGCTCGGCTTGGCCCATCCCACTAAGCCCCAGAGCTCTGCAGAGTGTAGTGGTGATCCCAGTGGGGAAAGGAGGAAGGGAGCTAAGTGTTTAAAAAAAGGAAATAAAAAATAAAAGTAAAATGAAATAAAAAGCAAAATTAAAGAAATGGACTTCACTGACGATAACTGGAGGTTGGGTTTTGTGTGCCTTCTCCTTAGGATATCCCCACCGGAGCCGACAGCTGTGTCACCAGCCTCTCCTGTGATTCTCACCGTTCGTTGATCGTGGCGGGGCTGGGGGACGGCTCCATCCGCGTGTTTGACAGGAGGATGGCGCTCAGTGAATGGTAACTACCCGTCCTGCCCAGCCTCGGTGGGATCCTCGCGTTTCCACCTCCCTCCCTTCAAAACGTTTCTCTCCTTGTTCCTCAGCCGTGTCATGACCTACCGGGAGCACACGGCCTGGGTGGTGAAAGCGTACCTGCAGAAACATCCCGAGGGCAACATCATGAGCGTCAGGTAAAAGAGGTTTTACTCTTTGAGCTGTTTTCTCTTAAACACAATTCCTTTTTCTATTTAAATTCTGCCTCTCTTATTTCAAGAGCTAAGAGGGTAAAGCTCTTTAGTTTGACATTTGCTTCAGTAATTAACTCCTGCTCCAAACTTGGTGGAGAGAAGGCAAAAAGAAATGCGGAGCTTTCCTTGGCAGCCTGTTAGGGAGGTTTGAGAGTAAACAAGAAGGCGTCTCTGCTGAAATCACCATCACGAGATGTGTGAGGGAGGAATGGAGAGAACCAGAAACCTAAGCTAGATATAGTCTATCTTATGGCCCTTCTTCTTTATTGCCAACGTCTCCGTGGGGTCATTTGCAAGAGAACATGAGAAGGAAGGTTGATGTTGCATCTGTTGGGCATATTGCTGGGCAGGATTACTTTGCTGTCTAGCAATTTTCTACACATAAATCCATTTCTGCTGCATGGTAAATACTGCAGAGAGAGCAGCATATACTTATTTGGCCATTAAAGAACAGCAGAATATAATTTATTGTCACAAAGCCACTGTTTGCACGCAAAGAGGCTCTTTTTCTTGACTACAAAATGAAAACAAAGCATAATTTTCTGGGATTCAGAACATTCCTGATGTGGGGGCTGGGCCAGCAAAAATGTATTAAGATTTTCAGAAAGGGGATTATGTGATGCAGCTGCCAGATTTGTCGAGCTCACATATTAGAGTTTTTAATCTTCCTTTCTGTAATCTCCTTCACCAGTCCCAGGGGTCAGGCCTGTAGGCTTGGCCAGCCCGGCTCTGAAGGCTCCTTCTTCCCCTCTCCTCAGTGTCCTTCTCAGCACGTGATGCTTTCTCTCGCCATTGAAGGGGTATGAGAAAGCGCTGGACTTCAAAAGACAGGTCTGGGCTCATCCCAAAGGGATGCGGTTTGTTGAGACACCCCACCTTGCTCTCGGTTTCTCCCAGTTCACTCTCTCCTTCAGTTCACGACAAGATCCAAGAAGAGCAAATGTTGGGACGTGGCGAGGTCTCGGTCTAGCTATTTCCTGAAAAACCTGAAGGCATTGTATTGCTTGTAGAGCAGTTCTCTGAACCTCGGCGAAGCGTTTTCCCCGGACCAGAGGCGGGAGTTTGTAGCACGGGACGGGCAACTCCGGGCTGGGTTCTGCAGCTCTCCGTCGCCCGGCGCTGGTTCCCCACCTGAGGTTGTGCTAGTGCCGCACGGCCCTTCTGATTAACCAGCAGGTCTGCTCTTAGCAGGCCGACAGCGCTGCTGGGAAAGGTCCTTCAACACCTTCGGAATCTCCTGGTTTAGTAGCTTAGCTGTTCTTGACTTGTTGCCTCTTGTTCTTCAGCTGGGGTGTGTTTTCCCACGTAGCCGTCCCTCATCACAGAACTTCGCTTCCATTTTAAAGCTCTTGCGTCGTCTGCCAGTACATCCAGAACCATTTTCAAGTCTTATTAACGCTCAAAGCTTTAAATGAATTTGATCTCTCTCAAACAATATTTCCATCTACTCTTTAGGATCTAAATCAACCCCAAGTTTAATTTGTCTTGAATTTAATTATGTGACAGCTGGAGTTGCAGCCTCTTGTAATGATATAAGTAATCCTCTCTAGCAGCCTTTTGATCAGTATCAGATATTCCAGAGGTAAAGAAACTAGAGGCAATATGCTGCTTTGTGCTTTTGTTCTTAACTCTGTAGGGCGATTCACAATTGTATGGCCGTCAGTGACTTGGGAAAAATAACGCTTGAAAAGTTGTGGTGCCAAAAGCTTTACTTCTGCTGCCAGCAGAATTAGATCAGATGAGTTGATTTTGAATTTAGTTTCCAGAAGAGACTCTTCTGTTTGTGCACCAATTGACCAGTCTCTTGCCAGCAGCTCAGGAGAGCAGATGTACCATAGCGAAATCTCCGGTCCTTGGTTCCAGGGCTGTAGGAGACGATGCCCCCTCTCCACAGCTAACACCTGATTCTGCTGATGTATTGCAGAGAGACCACTTAAGAAAAAGAAACCATTTGTGTTTGAAAGGTGCTTGATCTACTAAGCACAGTACCTTGCTGCTACCGCTGTTGCTTTCCCCACGCTCTCTTCCCCGATAAGGTCGTTCATAGGACGGACGCGTCGGCTGAGCGTTTGCAGGGTTGTTACGCCTGGTCCACAGAGTACTTTGGACAGCCCAGACTCGTGCAGCTGTGTCCGGACGTTTGGCACGATGGACGGTACCACAGATCCCATCTGGTCGGAGTTTTCTAATACGGTTTCCTACTGTGCAAAGGAGAAGGAGTGCGGGTCTGACGTGCAGCTTGGTGTATTGAGTGTGACATAGCAGTAAAGGCACTTGTACTCAGCGATGAGCTGTAAGCGGTAAAAGTAATAATGGATCGCTCCTGAGGGCAGAGGCAGAGCCGTTTGCACAGCACTTAGTGCGTTGTGGAGGGTACCAAAGATGGGTGACATCAGTGGGAATTCAGCCGTACTGACGGAGAAGGCAAGGGTGCGTGTCTTCTCTGTCCTGATTTTCCAATCGAAGTGGTCAGCTCGCAGACAGGCAGACGCTTGAGTCCCTGGCCTTTAGGGTCTGCTCTGGGCACAGCCTGACATTGTGAAACTCATGTGTTGGCAGTGTAAATGGAGACGTGCGGTTCTTTGACCCCCGGATGCCGGAGTCCATGAAGGTCCTTCAGATAGTCAAAGGGCTGACGGCCCTTGACATTCACCCCCAGGCCAACCTCTTCGCATGGTAAGTTCTAGTTTCATCTCTTGCATCCCTGGGGTGGACAGAGAGGGCAGTTTGTCTCTGCAGACATCACTCATGGGGTTTTGTTGTTTGTTTAAACCTCACCCAAACAGTCCCGCTTCTTTCCCACGTCGTCAGCTCGGGAATGCTCCCTTGCGTGCATTAGTGAAACCACTGCACCAGTGACTTAAACTGATGGTGCGTGGTCTTACACTGCGATGTCAGATCCCGTGCAAAGTCAGCATGGGTATTTTGGGGCTCTGGCTGGGGACCAGCAGCTGCTCCACGGCCACGTACCCTGGGGGTGGTTGGGGACCTGCTCCCGGTGCGTGTGTGCATCAGCTCTTTGTGTCTTCTGTCTCAGCCCTGCAGTGGAACAGGTAACTGTGGTTCCAGCCTTTCTGTGAATCTCTGCACGGAGGTTGCCATGGTACAGTTAGAGTCAGTCTCCCCGCTTGTAAGAAATCATCGCGCGCAATCTGATGAACAGCTCAGGTCGACACGGCTGGAAAGGGGGCTGAAGGCAACAATATTGGTGTTACCACAGCTTTCTCGGTGACACCGTGTTCTCTTGGTTCCCTTCCAGTGGCTCGATGAATCAGTTCACTGCAATCTACAATGGAAACGGGGAGCTGATCAACAATATCAAATACTACGATGGTTTTATGGGACAGAGAGTTGGAGCCATCAGCTGCCTGGCTTTCCATCCTCACTGGGTCTGTATTCTCTCTTTTTGGATTGGGGAATTTGCATTTCTTAGTTAATGGCCGTGTTGGAAGAGAGAAAGGCGCAGAGACTCCTCTAGCACAGCCTGCTCTTCTGAGGGTGCTTTGAGCCGCGGGTCCTTCAGGGCTTGTCCTCCCGGCTGTTCCAGAGGAGCACGCTGGCGGTGCCAGTGCTGCTGGTTTATGATGGGAACAGGACTGCCGGCGGCTGAGCCCTCCTTACTTGCAGATCGGCTTGATATCCTGTTCCCATTTCATCCCATCGCTCTGGGACCGCAGCCGGGCTTAGCTCTCGCTGTAGCTCTTGCCACAGAAGGTGTCCGAGGTGAATTTGTCTGGAATTTGCGGAGAGGAGCAGTCTCTCACTTCCAACACGCAAAATTTCATGTTCTTATTTATTCCACGCCTCTTCTCCTGCAGCCGGCAGGCTCGCCCTTGTGTCTCCAGGGCGGCTTTTACACCGCCTTATGTAAGGCTTTCGGAGGACCTGATGCTGTGCAGCAGGAAAACTGCGCGTCAGAAAAATGAGAGAACTGCAAAAATTAAAAGGCATAAGCTGATAAACTCTAGAGTTAATCAGAGTAAAGAGGAAATTTTGGAATATGTCACAGCTGAGGTGGCTCTGCAGTAGTCATTAGAGAGAGAATCTGGTTGCTACTTAATTAGGAGGCAGGTGCCCGTCTGTATTACGGGCTGCTGCTCACCCAGAGATGAGAATAAATGAAGGAGACTGAAAGCCTAGGAAAACGCGAGTGGATGGGAAGAGCAGGAGGAGGTTAAAGAAGGCATTTAGACAGAGGGTTATTTTAGAAACCTGCAGATCAGAACACAAATATTTAATATGTAACGGGAAAGAGCGGTGGGAATGGTAAAGAGAGGCAGAGGGAAGCGCCGTGCTGTCCTGCGATCTGTATCGGCCGGGCAGGGAGGGGGAAGGCGCTTTTCCTGCGTTTTACACCCCAAAGGCAGCACCAGTAAGGGGAAGCTCATCTCCTCCTGCCTTTTGAAAAGCCGCTTTGCACAAAGCTAAACAGCGGTTTTGCTGTCCGATGGTTTGGGGGGACAGAGAAGGAAGCGGCTGATTGCTGGAAACGTTTTGCTCTTTAAATCAGCAAACAAAGCCCTGTCCAGCCCCGTCCCCGCGGCTGGGATTGCTCCTGGGCCGCTCCGTGTGGGGAATGCTGATTGTCAGTCCAGGCGACCGTCCCTAACTAGCAGATTTGCAGTCATTTACAAAAATTATGTTAGCGGTTGGCAACTAATCGTCATCATAATTTTTCCCTCTGGCTGAAATGGGTATATAACTCGCTGGGACGATGTAGGTGCTGGCAGGAATGTCGTCAGAGCTGCGTTGGCAGATGCACTTAAGAGCTTTCGAGCATCTGGGTGTTACTGCTGAAAATGTCGACCGTTACCATGTTGCCCGTGCTGTGCCTCTCGTTACTGCGTGACACCTGTACGTTTATCCCGGTTTGCTCTCTCTGCAGCCTCATCTGGCAGTCGGAAGCAATGACTACTACATCTCGGTGTACTCGGTGGAGAAGCGGATCAGATAACGGCTGGTGGCAGCGGCACTGGAGAAGGGAGTCCCAGCGGGCAGGGCCGTGTCTCACCCCTAATGTACATAGTGAAATTATCGACTTGAATGTTTAGTGTTGGCTGCTGCTGCATCCATAACTTGAACGTTTTTTTCTGACTTAGCTACTGATGATTTTGACAAGGGGAAGAGAGACAATCTCCTTTTTTGGGTTTTTTTGTTGTTTTTTTTTTTTCTTTTCCCAGCTATATCCTCTAAAAGCTACAGAAAAGGAACATTTTATTTTTGTTTCCAGTGGTTGGCTTCTCTGTTAGAAACACGGCTCCTGAGCTTGGAAGGACTGGATGAGGCAATGCCCTTGAAAAGGGCTTTCTGTTGTAGTCTTTGTTTCTTTGTTTTGCTGGAGCGTGGGCTGCTATAAGGACTGAAGTCAGGACTCACCTACAGCTCCGGGCGCTCGACCGGACCACGGGACCCCTCCGGCTGCCTCCTACCCTGTGCCAAACAGAAAATCCTCCGCCGGGGCAGCAAGACCCAAGCTCTCTGGCTGCAGAACAGCGTTACGTTCTCCTGCCCTGATGAGCCTGGGCAAGGCAGGCAGGAAAGTGTCTCCTCTGCGTGAACCTCGTCCCCTCTGCAGCGTCCTCTGCAGTGAAAGGAGAGACAGAAGGCGACTTGGTGGCAAGGGGAAGCAGGGATCCTGAGGAAAGGGGCGTGAGGAGGTGACAGGAGCAGGGCAGGATGCCACCGTACTGTGAGGTTGCACATACAGGAAGAAGAGGGAAGAAAGAGAACGGGCATCTCTGACGTCCCAACAAGCCTGGAGCAAGTCACTCATGTCACCACTTTCCGCCCAAGCACACGGTGCTGGTGGGGGGGTCTGGTGCGTCTGGGTCACCGTTACTTCTGCAGTCCCTGTCCTTCTGCCCACAGTGAACTCCACAAACACGTTTGATGGCCTGGGAGCGCTGCCCAGGCAGCAAGGCAGGCTCCGGGTTCAAGCCACGGGCTTTCGTCTCGCTCCAGTACGCAAATATTCGGCAAGGTGATGGTCAGGAGAATTTGCACACTTGCTGCTGTGTGTTTGCAGCCGCACACGTGGCGTGGACGTGGCTGTGGCTTGTCTCTCTGTCCCTGCAGAACGGGGCACGTACCCGCACGTGGTCTGAGCACAAGAGAATCACTAAGGGAGGGGGAAGACAGCGGGTCATCCTGCTTTGAGCAAAACAGCCTTGTCCCAGCTCTCTGGGGGAAAGCCTGCTCCACCTTCCGCACCTTCTGTGTCTGAATAATGAATGTTTCTGTCCCTTGAAAACCGTGATGGGCTGGAGACGGGTGTGGGGAAGGGGGCGGCAAAGCCAAAGGGCAGGTTTCTTTCAGGCGCTGCCAAGGTGCGATTTCGCTGGCCAAGAGCAGAACTTGTGCCGTGCAAAAGTCACTGCGGCAGCAAAGGTTGACCTGCTGAGTCCAGAAGTCCCCAGTTTTTCTTCCAGCCGGTATCACAGGGGCCGTGGGCTCCCAGCAAACGCTGCCAGCGATGAGGCCGACGGGGAAGGAAATACTAATGATGGAAGGGGTGAGAAATGTTCTCTCCCTGTACGGATAGCGGCTTCACCTCTGCCGTGGCGTGTGACCCGTCACTGCTCCTTGTACACCAGATAATCTTGTTTCCTCCATGCGCTGAGGCAGCCGGGTCACCGGTGGGGTTGTCCCGCTGGCTGCCCCGGGCTCGCTGCGGGGACGCCCAGTGCGAAGTGCCGTACGCATGGCTGGGCATTGCCCTCGGTGAGGGGCCTCGGGCCACGGAGCTGGCGCAGAGGCCGACGGCTGGGCGCTGCGTCCTTGCCCTGAGCACCGTCACTGTCCTCCCGCCCATGGCAGGGAGGCCGAGGGCCACTTCACAGGATGATGAATCAAAGGCTTTAAACTTCAGAAAAAAACTACCTAAAAGTCCACTTTTAAGTTACCAGAAGTTAATTATGGTCTAACAGAGCTGTGCCTCTTCCCGACCCGCTCCCGTGTTGCTCCGGCGTTGGTCCCAGCGTCTCCATCACCCTGCCCGCCCCGGGGCCAGCGAGGAGCTTGCCGGCAAGCATGGAGCCAGGGCTTGGGGTCTACACGTAACCCATTAACATACACAGCTTAAAAAACAATAGATTTTTAACTCGTATCAGTGTATTCATTAAAGGAACAAGAAACACCTGGCAAAAGGCGAGGCTGGGCTCCCCACCGCCCCCTGGGAGGTGGGTTTTTATCCAACTCGGCCTGTTGGGCTTCATCTGAGCGTGTGCGTGTGCGGGCTGCGCTATCACAGGTCTGATGCAGAGATTCAATCATGAAGTTTAACCAAGGATCTGGAGAGCATCCTATCTAAAAAGTTCACTTATCTCTATTTATTTTACAAAAATAAAAATTAAAAAAAAAAAAATATTAAAAAACCACACGATTGTAATGTGAGAGTAAAATAATTACAAACAAATAAATGGTTAATAAAAAATAAACGCAGAAACACTGCCCGGTCTGAGGATTGTTGTCTGGGGCAGGAGTCGGGGGGGGGCAGCTGTGGCTCGAGAGGGAACCGCGTTGGATTTGGGTGAGGGCTGTGTGGTTCAGGGCGGTTTCCCCACGGAGCAGCGGCCGTTTCCCGTGGGGATCCGGGGCGAAAGCCCGTGTGTGGTCCCAGATCGCTGCTGCTGGGGCCGGGCAGCAACACGGCGTCTCTGCTCGGCAGCACCGCAGGGGCCTGCGGGTGCGTCCCAGCCCCAGCTCCAGCTCTCCAGCGCTGGCCGCGGCACGTTCACGGGAACAGGGGCTGTTGGCCTCGTCCCGAGGGCCTGCGTGGCTCTGTCCCCTCCTGTCCCCTTCCAGCACATCCCTGCCGTCGGTGCAGTGACCCTGCTGGCTCCCGGCCGAGACCCCCCAATCCCACCAGCACCACACGTTCCTGTCCCAGTGTCAATGGCACGGGTGGCCAGGGCGTCTCTCCCGGCCGGACGCCGAGGATGGAGACCATGAGGGACAAGGGCGGGCAGGAAGAGCTGTTGGGGT
Source organism: Rissa tridactyla (assembly GCF_028500815.1). Taxonomy (NCBI): domain Eukaryota; kingdom Metazoa; phylum Chordata; class Aves; order Charadriiformes; family Laridae; genus Rissa; species Rissa tridactyla. The sequence continues at coordinate 12,236,428 of NC_071480.1, forward strand.
GACCATCAAAGCCACCGAGAGGTGGGCCGTGTCCCCGCTGCCCCTTGGGGTGACGGCCATGGTAGGGTGAAACGGCACAGGGCGTCCGAGGGGCTCGGCATCGCCGGGGACGTGGCTCTGGGAACCACTTTCCGCACGGTTTTATTTGTTATTTTTCCCCTCGGCCCGGCTGCCGCTCTCAGGAGGGCAGGCATTAGGGGTGCGGGGGCTGCGCAGAGCGAGCGGTTGGGTGATCCCGAGTGAAACCCACAAGGAAAAAAAGGGCATTTTGTGGCACCCGGCCTGGCAGGGCTGGAGCTTCGGTCACTCCGGGGAGCGCCGGGCTGCGGGCAGCCGGGAATAACCGCGCTCGGGCTCGGCAAGCACGGGGTTTGGGGGGGCACAGAGTGATTTGGGGGGCAGAGAGAAGTTTGGGGGGCACATCGGGGTTTAGGGGGACACCACAGCGAACCCCCGCCCGGGGGTGGTGACTGGGCTGTGGAAGCAGACGGGGAGGGGAGTGGGAACGGCTCTGGAAGCGGGAGCGGTGGGGGGCGGGATTCCCACCCCTCGGGGTGAAAGGCTCGGAGCTGCCCTTGGCGAGAGCCGCTGGGGCCCATAGGCCCAATGAAGTGATGGCCACGGCCACCGCCACGGCCCGGCCCGGCCCCCGCTGCGGCCCCCTCCCCGCCATCAGGCCCTTTGTGCTGGGGCCACCTTTGCTCCGACCGCCCCCAGGGACCCCAGGCCCCGGGCGGCGCCAGAGCCCGCCCTGTGAGGGGACGCGGGGACGCGGGGACACAGCGCCGGGTCCCTGCAGGGGCAGGCGGGGACGGGGGGGCGGGTCTCCATTGCTCTCCACCCCACAGCCCTGCAGCTCCCCCCAGCGCCCCATCCTCTGCCCTGCAGCACCCCACCTGCTACAGACCCCACCCCCTATAGCTCTCCATCCCCTATAGCGCCCCTAGCCCTATAGCCCCCAGGCCCTACAGCCCCATCCACAAGCCCCCCATCCACTATCCCCTCATCCCCTGCACCCCCACATCCCCTATACCGCCCATCCCCTAGCTCCTCATCCCCTATATCCCCATCCCCTATATCCCTATCCCCTACAGCTCCCCATCCCCTATAGCTCCCCATCCCCTATATCCCTATCCCCTATAGCTCCCCATCCCCTATAGCTCCCCATCCCCTATATCCCTATCCCCTATAGCTCCCCATCCCCTATAGCTCCCCATCCCCTATATCCCTATCCCCTATAGCTCCCCATCCCCTACAGCTCCCCATCCCCTATATCCCTATCCCCTATACCTCCCCATCCCCTATACTCCCCCATCCCCTACCCCCCCCGCTCCCGGCATCCTTCTCCGCCCATTCCCATAGCGCCCCCACAGCGCCCCCTGGCGGCGCTCTCCGCCTCCGCTCGCCTTCGCCTTCTGCGGGGCCGGGCCCTGCGCGGCCGCCGTCGGGGGGCGGTGCCGGGGGCGGGGCGGCCGCGCCGCCCGGGGCAGGAGCGGCGGCGGCGGCGGCGCCATGGGGAACCTCTTCGGGCGGAAGCGGCGGAGCCGCGTCACGGAGCAGGATAAGGCGGTGCTGGTGAGACCCGGCGGGGGGACCGGGCCCGGGCAGTGCCGGGAACGGCCGCGCCGCTGTCCCCGGGCGGCCGCCGGCCCTGCCCGCTCCGCCCCGCGCCCGGGCCCCGCGGCGCTGCCGGCTCCGGGGGTGGGGGGGGCGGCGGTCGCCGGGTCCCCGCGCTGGCGGGGGCGAGGCCGCGAGGGGCCGGGGCCGGGGCGGTGAGGGCGGCCGCTGGGACGGTGAGGGGCCGGGGCGGTGAGGGCGGCCGCTGGGGCGGTGCCGGTGTGCGGCCTGTGCGCGGCGCGGGCCGTGACCGGGCCCGTCTCTGTCCCTCCCTCCCCAGCAACTGAAGCAGCAGCGGGACAAGCTGAAGCAGTTCCAGAGGCGGGTGGGCCTCAGCCTGCAGCGGGAGCGCGCCCTGGCCCGGCAGCTGCTGCAGGACGGGAAGCGGGAGTGAGTGAGGGGCAGCGGGGGGGCCGGGCCGGGCCGGGCCGGAGGAGGGTGACAGGCACAGAACCGTGGGGTCGGGGGCACCTCTGGGATCATCGCGTCCATCCGTCAGCCCGACACTGCCAAGGCCACTGCCAAACCCCGTCGCCAAGCACTGTCTTTTATATCTGCCCGTTCTTTAAATACCCCCTGTCCCGGAGAGGGATCGGTACCCAGTCGTAGGTGTCGATGGCTGTGGAGGCATTTACGGGGTCTTCTTTGAGAACAGAAGTTGAGTTTGAAGTTTTATACTGAATGCTTTAAGTATAAAGTTTTATACTTTATAGAAGAGTATAGAACTCTACAGAACTTTGTAAAGAATAAAACTTAGACTAGATTTAAGGAAAAACTTTTTTACACTGAGCACGGTGAGCCCCTGGCCCAGGTTGCCCAGAGAAGCTGTGGCTGCCCCATCCCTGGAAACATCCCAGGCCAGGTTGGACGGGGCTCTGAGCAACCTGATCCAGTTGAAGATGTCCCTGCCCAGGGCAGGGGGAGGGACTGGATGGCCTTTAAATGTCCCTTCCCACCCAAACCATTCTGTGATTCTACTTACAACCAGGAGAGACTGTCTGCCTGTGTGCCACAGCTGGTGTTTAAAACAGGTTTTCAAAAAGTGGTTCTATTTCTGTGCCGCAGTCAGTGGCTGTCCCTTACGCCTGGTTGTGAGGGTGTATCACAAGCCTTTTGTGGCAAGGACTTTGTTTTGCATTGCTAGAGCAAAACCGGCCCAGTGAAGTCCTAATCCACGACAAATATGCCTAGATTTTCAGGTAGCAGGTTAGCAAATTTATGATTTGCTCATCCTTATTCTTCACAGGAGCAGTTCAGAATTGTCATTTAATTGGCACATGGTTTTGCCTTCTTTTGAAAAAAGCACAAAGATGGCTTTGATGTGGTTCTTTTAGACTTATTTGCTTTCTCCTGTGCTGAGTTTTCCTCCTCCTGTTTTCTTGCAGAAAAGCCTTGCTCTTGCTAAAGAAGAAGCGTTACCAAGAGCAACTTCTAGATAGAACGGAAAACCAAATCAGCAACTTGGAGCGGATGGTAAGCGAGAAGCAGTCGCTGTAGGCTGCGAGTGGCCGCTGCGTGCGCTCGGTACAAGTCTCTCTCCTGGGGTGGGTGTTCCTTTCGATTGTGTGGAATTGCATTTTAAGTCCTAACGGGGGTTTAGCCCTCTGTCCGATGGGCAGATGTCTCTGAAATCATCTGTGCACCGTGACTCTTCCCTAAAGAATCCGCTGGTGAGTGTGTTTTGAGGTTATAGTGCAGGTTATGGATGACACAGATGTTTTGTGAATTAGTAAAACTTTAGTCACAGTGTGGACAGCTGCAGTAGGCACTTCCTCGGGCTTCGCCTCGGTACTGTGATTTCAGGAATGGATGTGTTTGTTCTGGGGTGGCTGTGGAAACTGTGGCCTCAGCTTAGACTGTCAGCTAGAAAATCAGTTAAAGGGCTGTTGGATGTGCTTTTGTAGCTGCCTGCAGCTTTTTGTGTGCGTGTTCTTACTACCGGTATAATTTAATCTTTGTTCACTAGTGAAAGGGCTCTTGAGTGAGGTCTCCTTGCAGTTTCTCTGGGGATCTTGGCGGTGTGTCTCTGGCTAACGATGGGAATGTGACAGCCTGTGATGTGTCCTCCTCTTTCTCTTTCAGGTCCAGGATATTGAATTCACCCAGATTGAAATGAAGGTCATCGAGGGCCTGAAAATAGGCAATGAATGTCTGAACAAAATGCACCAGGTATGTGCGAGCAGGTCAGCTGAGTGCGCTCTTGCCTTGGTCTCGGCAGAGTCCTGGGTGTTTGTAGCCCTGCAGACCTCTCTGACACATGGACTTTGGGTTCTTTTCTTCAGGTTATGTCAATAGAAGAAGTAGAAAGAATAATAGGTGAAACTCAAGACGCTGTGGAGTACCAGAGGGTATGTACTGTGTGCGTGAGTAGTTGTGAGCAGAGACAACCTGCCAGGCAGAGTTTCTTTGGTGTGCGCTGTGTTCCCAGACTTACTTTGTAGGCGATCAGGTTGGGAATTACATCTCAGTCGCCTGCAGAAAATTTATCTTTGTTAGTTTTCCAAGTACCCCTTCACCCCAGGTTCACATTGCTCCCCCGTGCGCATGTACCATGCTACAAGCCACAGAGCTGCTTCTGCTGCGCTGTTGTTGACTGGAACGTGTCTCTTCCTCTCTTTCATAGCAAATAGATGAGTTACTGGCTGGCAGCCTGACTGAGGAAGATGAAGATGCCATTCTAGAAGAATTAAACGCTATTACTCAGGTAGGACTGATGTTCTTGGAATTACTTTAAATGTCATTTTCAGGAAGCTGTTTGTAATAGGGGAGAAAGTATCTTTTTCCCGCTCTCAATAGTAATACCTGTTTATGCCCGATCATTGTGTCGTCAAAGATCAAACTAATTACTCCACACGCAGGTGTCATTTAAAAATGGGATGCTTTTAAGGGTGGTACTGTATTTGCCGTCTGTTGCAGTCAGTTGATCTCTGTTCTTACTGGATATCTCTTCCACTTCACCAGAGGAAGATCTTGAAAGCCCTGGGTCATGCCCAGATAGCAGCAGTCAGTGTGTGTTGCCGTCCCCCATCCCTGTGGTGCCTGTGGCTCTTCCAAACACGGGCTCGACGTGGCTCCACTGTAGGAAACATGTAGCCAGTGGAGGCTGAGGTGGAGAGGATCTGCAGCTGGCATTGATTTGAGGGGACTTGTAGTTAATACAGGGTCCTATTAAGTCTCATTTAATAATTAAAATAACCCTTGTTCTCATGTACTGGGCAGTACTGAAGCCCGTAACCCTTCCTGCATCTCTGGGGCAGATGTAAGTCCGTATGAGAAGTCGCTTAATGTTCTTCTGTTCCCAGACAGTCTTTGCACAGAGCCCTGGCACAAGGGTCTGTGACCGCTGCCTGGTACGTGGGGTGTGTGTCATGTGTCGTCTTTAATGTTCTTGCAGGAACAGATGGAGCTTCCAGAAGTTCCTTCTGAGCCACTCCCAGAAAAGATCCCAGGTACGCTTTCTTTATATGCTCTCATCCTTCTTCTCAGTTCTGTGCCATAGTCTGAGACCCTCTCCTGTTGTAAGTACTGTCCTGGCGAATGGGAAGGAATAGAAACTTTGTGATTTAAAGCCCTGTTGTTCGGGGCTCTGACAAACCCCCTCACCATAAAGGACCCAAGGCTCTATAGTCTCTTTGTTCAGTCAGCATCTAGTTGTTCCTCTTGAGGAGTTCCTTTTTGTTACGTCTGCTGTTGTTAAGTCACGCTTTGTACATGCCGTGAGACTGCCCGCTGCCTTGAAACACCCAGTGTGTGTTCCATTGGGAAGCTCCACGAGGAACTCCTTCCTTGGCTCTCCTCTAGACCCAGGCAAGGCTTTCTGACGACACCCGAACTGGTCCCCTGCGTGTTGTCGCAACGTGCTGCTGCGCAGCAACAATTTGTTGTGACCACGGATGTTAGCAGTCACACTGCACGGAACTGGATTTCACTGAGGTTCCTGACAACTCGTAGCTCTTGTGACCTTGCTTCACGTAACAACGGTAATTTTGCACCAGCTGGATGAGGACCGCTGGAGCCCCACTGTTCCAGGACTGTCGGAGCGTCAGCTCTGCAAAGTGATGCTACCCGTGCGTTTGCTCCTGAGCGATCCGCAGCCTCAGCGGCAGGGTTTGCGCACTGGGTGCGGAGAGGGAAGAGCGAGAGAGCTCATGGAACAGAGTGAGCAAATGGGCACTGTTGGGCTGGAGAGGAAGGAGTCTTCCCGGAGCGTTACCAGGTGTCTGTCCATGCTGGAGAGCTGAAGGTGGAGCCCGCCCTTGGAGACAAAGGGTGAGGTAGAGCTGGACTCAGCTGGGTGCCAGAAGGCAAACTGGGAAAGAGTCTGTCTCCCGGGACAGCAGAACTCCGAATTGTCGGTCGCTGAAGCTGGACTTCCCTGCTTGTGGAGACCGGGAGCTGTGAGAAGCCAGTTCCTCTGTGTGAAACCTGCCCGGGAGAAATGTGGGATGTGGGGAACGGGCCTGGTTTCTTTTTAGTGCTTGTTTGCTAGTAAACATGGATCAGATGTCAGCTCTGTGCGCTGGCAGCGGGACGGCCAAACAAAACACAGGCTGCCCTGGCTGCGCGCTGCCCTCCGTCTGCGTCGCTGGGCTGGGGCTTACTGGGGTTGTGTTGGGTGTGTTCTGAAACGGGTTTAATTCTTCAGGTGCTGTGAAAAAGAGGGGCGTCCTGGATATGTGGAATTATTTCTAACGAACTTTTATTAGTTCAGGTGCTGTGCAAGCATTTGTTGCTCTACAGAGAAGTGGATTGCGAGTCCTGGTTCTTCTGCAGGTGACTGGAGACTATTTGTTCTCCGTTTCTGTAACAAGTTTCTCTTTCTTCCACAGAAGCGTCACCCGTCAAGAACAAGCCAAAACCAGAACTGGTGGCAGCATCCTAACTCCCACTTCTGGGGATTCCCCCACATAACTTTCACCCAGGACAGTTTGCCATCCCAGCGTGTGCTGGGAACAAGCAATGCCTTGGCAGCATCCCAGCTGTGCTGGGCGGATCGTGGAGCAGGATTCCCTGTTGCAGGGTGGGGAACCTCAGCTGATTATTGCTCTTGTATCAAGATTATTTTCTAGTGCTTTCTTTTTTTGTAACTTAAATTCTAAACTCACTCAGCTGCGCTGTCTCGGGATTAAACAACAACTCTAAAACTTCGGAAGCCAAATGCTTGCTTTAGGTTTGATTTCAGGGGTAGATCTGCCTTTGCTCTGCCTGAATCCCCAGGAAGTCGCACCCTCGGAGCCATCGTGTGTTTACAGCGGCTGTCCCGGGCAAGAACGAGCTGCTGCTCTCGGGAGCCCTCGGTGTCTGTGCTCCTCTGCGTCCCTCTGCTTCTCTTCTGGTTCTGTCTGTGGCACGGCTGCTGGTGTCCCTTGTCCCCGTGTAAGCGAGACCGGCTGGCATGTCCGAGGCGGTGAGGGGGCACGGGCAGGGCGCAGCCAGCCTGGGCTTCCACGGGCAGCGACGCTTCGTGCTGCGGGTTGAGAACGGTTCTGTCAGCCTTGTGTAAAACCAGCTCACGCGTGAGGGCGGTGCGCTTGAGCAAAGTCCAGAGCGCCTGCTTGGCTCTGCGTTCGCTGGCAGCGGCGCTTACTGGGGGAAAAGCCGCTCTCGGTGCGAGGTGAAGAGCTGGCCTCTGCCTGGGTGCGAGTCGCAGGCGGTCACTAACCATTCCCATTCGGATCCTGCTCTGCCTGCCTCTGGTGCTGAGTGAGAGCCAGGGTGGCAGAAATCTGATGAGCCTCTTAAAATTACAGCAAGGAATCTTCTTATGAGCCAGGAGTCGTCCCTTGTTGGCTCTGCCCCACCATCAGAGTTCACCTTTGCAACGTTCAGACGGGCTGAGATCGGTTCTGCTTCCAGCCGTCAGCTCGTGTTTGACATTTCCTCGTAGGGTCGGGGACAGGAGGGGTCAGGCTGGGGTAAACATGGGGCTCGTTCTGTACTGGACACGAGGCATGAAGCTTCTTAAATCAACACTCCAAAGGAGACCAGTTCCTCCGGAGCCCACACTGGGGAGGATGGTCTGGTGCTCAGCGGGGTCAGCAGGGATGACGGAGCGCTTGGAGAGGTGCCTGGTCAGCCAGCTGGTGGGCAGATTTAGCTGTTCTTGGAAGCAAGCTTACTCGCCAGCTTGCAGATGCTCTTCAGGACACTGCAGATCTTTATTTATTACGTTCTTGAAACCACAACCCTTAATCCCTCTTTCTGCGACAGCAGAAGAAGGACCCAGAGGGTCCTTGGAGACTTTTAGTGACTGTCTTTGGGGTTGTGTGATCTGGTGCTAGACAATACTAAGTAATCCCAGAGACCGTGCTGCTCTCCATGTGGTGATGGGCCAGCAGCAGCTCTGGTTTTGAGTCGTGCTTTCCGTGTCATCTCCGTTTGTTACATTCCAAAGCCTGGCCGGGGCATCCTCGTCCTCCTGCGCGCGTGTGTCCTCAAGGCAGCGTGCACCTTGGAGCTGCCCTGCTTTCGGTTCCACTCGCTCCCTCTCTTCATTAGTGTTTCCTGACAAAGCCGGGGTCCCGCAAGCCTTGGACCCATGTTGACTGACCAGTGCGACTTGAGCAAAGGACTTTCTCTGGAAGGAGCCGAGCGGGTTTGAGCTGCTCCTTGTGCCCTCGCTGAAGGCGACGGTTCCCCTGGCCTGTGTTTGGAACAGCCGAAGCCTTGGCCCAACCGGAGTGAAGACGGGACGGGGCCGTGTCCTGCTCTGCACTCCTGGGATGTGTTTTCTCTAGGCAAAGAGAAAACATATTTCCCTAAGACCATCCTTGCAGTGCGCGCCTGTTCCACCAGAGAGAGCCTTGTCTTCATCCGCACGGGCTGTAGCATTTTGTACAACGTTTTTCCTTCAAGGCTCCTTCAGTCCGTTGCTCGCCTGGTGTCGCCGTGTTTCGTTTTGCCCTATTTAATTTGTAATTCATAGGAGCGAATGCCGGACTCTCCCAGTAAGGTCTCGGAGGGACCTTTCCTGGGAGCTCAGCGTTTGCCGCGAGCGCTTTGTGTAAGCCCTGTTAAACAGGGTTGGGACACATCGCCGCGGTCTCTGTGCTCCGCATCCTGCTCCTGAACGTCCCAGCAGCAAAAGGGACGGGAGCTGACTGTCCCCGGGGGAAGCTGGTCCGGAGCTGCTGCGCTCTCGGGGGGCAGCTGGCCCCGGGAGGGGTTTGTGCAGAAGGGGTTAATGCAGCTCCTCGCCTTTGTTAACGCAGTAAAGAGGCCGTTTACTGAACTAACAGGAAAGTTTGGAGCAGATTGCCAGCAGCTTCCTCTCGTAATCCCTGCACCAAACAGATTATGCTGTGTCTCCTTGGGAGGAAGAGCCAGGAGTGGTGTGTGACCTCTGTGGTGTGCTGTAACAATAAACCGTTTCTAATGGTTTCACCGATTCCTCTTCCAGCCTCGTGTTTTCACAGTAAATGTTTTGGATGAGCAAGACTTGCCTTCCTCCTCCTTCCCCTTCGTCCCCCCCTGCTCCTGGGAGAGATGTGGGCAGGAAACTTCAGACCAGGCTCCGTGGGCGATAGAAAAACAGCCCAGTTTGCCCGGCTGACCAGGGAGGGCTCGTCTGTACCCGCTGCAGCCGCATCCCCATAGCCCCAGCACGGCTGCGAGTCGCGTACGGAGGAGCTGGAGAGGTGTGGGACACCCTGTGCGCCCTGTTGTAGCTGCGAAGGCAGAGCAGCCCCTGCCTGTGCTGCCGGCCTGTCCCTGCCTTGTCCCTTGTCACCCTCTGGGCTCCCCAGAGAAATGGCTCCCTGGGGAAAAGGGCTCTCCCGGGCACCGGGAGCAATGGGTGCACCCCAACACTGAGCCGGGGGGCTGTTTGGAAAGGCAGCCCTCCCACCCTTGGGTTGGCGGTGAAGCTGAACTAGGAGGTATTTTTGCAAGAATTATTCTGGGATTGTTGACAAACTCGGCAATAACCAGCCTGCACCTGGATGCTGGGCTCGCGGGGAGCCTGTGGCTCCGTTGGAATCGCAGGAGGGTCCGTGTCGTCCTGGCCACGCTGGCTCTGGGTTCCCCTCCCTGGGCAGGATTTGCTGCCTGCAGCTCAGCGGGGTTGTCTCGTCGTCCCCCCCCACCCCACCATGTGTGACCGTCCCCCCTTCAAACGGGCACGGATCCCGGGGGCACCCTCTGCGGGAGCCGTAGGGCAGCACCACCTTCACGCTCGGTCCTCGAGTGCCACCACGGGGACGGGACAAGGGACCCTCGCCAGGGCTGTCTCTGAGCCACCGGCTGGTGCTTTGGCACCCGCTGATTCCTCATGGTTTTGGATTTACGTCTCTCCTGCTGTTGGGAGCAGTGGGATGCCGGCGGGTCTCCCCCACCCCCGGGGTCTATCCCTGCCGGAGGAGGTGCTGGGGGGGTCCCGTGTCCCTGGGAAAGCAGCTGCGCCGTGTTTAACGGTGTTTAATTAACACTCCCAGCACCCGCTCAGCTGTGGCAGCGGGTGGGAGCCGGCACCCCGCAGTGCGAGCTGAGCGCGGAGCTCTTCCAGCTGTGTTTTAGTTGGCCAGATGTTTAGTTAAACAGAGGAGTGTCCTCCCTCGAAGAAAGTCTTTGAGGCAGCGCTGCTCGTTGCTAATTAAACCCTGGAGAATACAGGCAACCTCACGCTGCTTCCTCTGCTCCCCCCCGGAGCCCCTCCGGTACCCCCGGCCCTGGCACGGCCCTGGCTCCTTGCCGGAGGCACCGGCAAGGTTTGGGCCACCAGACAAACGCCGCGGCAAACCAGCCAGTTACAGACAGCGCGGAGACAAAGGTGACAGCGAGTTTCAGGCCCGTCGCATTCAGAGGAGCAGTGATTTGTCGCTCCTCCCCGCACGGCTGCCGGCACCTCGGTGGCATTTCCAGCCGCCCTGGCATTTAACGTGACCTGCGTGGCAATGTGGGGTCCTGGCCCGGCCGGGGCGAGGGACGAGCGCTGCCGGTTCCCCGCTCCCCTCCACGGGGAAGGTCCCTGTCCCCAGCCGGGGGACGCTGCCTGCGGGGACCCTGCTCCTGCCGGCACCCCCGGGAGCGGGGTGAGGCCGTGGGGGAGAGGGAATTACTGCCAGCGTTACACAAGCCGCGCTGCCTTTAAATAGACTCTTATTCAACGGTGTCCGGGAGGCAGCGGAGCCGCTGGGCATCAGCGCTGTTCGGTCTCTCGCTGGGGCTTTGTTTTGCCGTTCTGCAGCCCACCCCCGCGGTGCTCGGGGAGCTGGTTTGGGGCAAAGGCTTCTCCCCCTCCTCTTCGTTAAATGGCAGCAGCCCTTTCACTGGGTGTTTAATTTAATTGTGTAGCGCAGCGACGCCGTGGCAGAGCTGTGGTAGTTTCTATGCCAACACAGCTGGATGGCGGCGCTGCCTGTGGAGCCAGAGGGGCTGCCGGCACCCCCCGGACACGGCTGCACCCCCCGACACCGGTGCGTGCCCCGCTGCCTCAAATGGTTCCTGAAACACCCACAGAAAAGAAACAGTGAGCTGAAAAATCCCGCTGGCGGCTGCTGTGCAGGCCTTTGGGCTGGGTCCCGTGCTTTTTGTCTGGGGCACCGTGCACGGGGAGGGGACGGGGGGCGGTGGGGCTGGCTCCCACCCTGCTGGGAACACCCTCACCGCATCCCCCCACCCTCTCTGGAAAACCCTGAGTCGGGATCAGGCACACAGGAGAGGTTTGCAAGGGGGTGTCTTCCATTTTCCTTCTCTTCTTCATCGCTTCGCACACCGAACTCGCCCTGCCCCGCACTGAGAGGGGGAGCCCAGGGTGCTGGGGGTGGCACGGCTGGTGGTTTGTTTTGCACTCAAAGCCTTGCAATGCCACCCCCCCTCCCCGCCCCCAGCCCCGGCTGCACGCTCAGAACCCCCGGGGAATCCGCCGCTGGCTCCTTCCTTTTCCCTGTTCGCATATTTTAAGTGGCCTGGTGTCACGCTGAGTCACCAGCCGAGAGATGGAAGAGGCTCTGGCAGAGAACAAGCCTGAGTTTTGATAGTTCAACTGTGGGAAAAAAAAAAAAAAAATCAGCGCAATTTCCTAATTAGAGCAGTGATGGGAACAAAGCAGATTTGTTAGCGAGCTGCGCGGCTGAGTTCGGGAATGTGACCTTTGCTGGCTCTTAGCGCTAGACGGGAGCTGTCGGTGTACGGCGGTGCTTGGCAGCGGCTGAAATGCTCCGGCAGTGACTGCTCTGACGTGGGAGAGCCAGAATTTCACCTTCGGGGGGAAGCCAGACCCACCGCCAGATGGGTAGAAGGAGCACGGCGAGATGGCGGTTGCCCCCCTCCCCGGTCACCCACTTCTGCTGTTTCCCCCAAAGAGGGATGGTTTCCCTGCCCCGCGGTGGAATGTGGCTCCTCCAGTCCTTTGAGAGGCCGTGGACCCGCGCTGGGTGTCCCTGCAGGTCACTGATGGTCCCCAGCCCTCGGCTGTCACCCGGCACCGGCTGCTCTCGGCACGTGCTCCCAGACGGAGTGATGCCGGGTTGCACCCGGCGCTGGAGCAAGTCGCCGCCCGACAGTTAGCGAGAGGAGGAAAGGAGTGGCGAGCGGTCCTGGGGCCGCGGCTGTGCCTTTGAACCCAGGGTAGACAACGCTCCTGCGTGACCCAGCCGCGCAGAAAGGCCGGCGGCGCCGCGCAGGGACCTGGGGGGCTGCGGGGCTGGAAGGGGAGTGGTGGGAATTGGGAGCTGTGTGCTTCGGCCCCGAGAAGCCGCGGTTCTGCTGCAGCCACGGAGCTGGTTTGGGCTGCGACAGCCTGACCCGGCCCATCGGACGCGGCCACCGACCAAGCGAACGTGGCCGAGGGTGCTGTGGGGCTGTGGGGTCTCGGACCGGAGCGGTGTTGGCTTGGTGGGAAAGGAGAGGTGACGGCGGGCAGGGAGAGGGCAGGCGATGGCAGCGGGGCCCGATCCTGTCCCTTCAGCCCCCCGTCAAGAGCCGCCGGGTCCTGCTCAGCAGCAGGGGCTGGGCAGCGTGGGGGCAGCACCCAAAGCCCTGCAGCACCCGGGGCGCCCGTGCAAGGCGTTGGCTGGAGGCGCTGCCACGCACACGTCCCCGAGTTCAGCAACGTGATGCGAAATCCCATCATGCCAATTATGCAAATCACATAAACTATTCCTGTTATTCAGAAGTATCCCCAGAGAGCTCCTTAGCGAGGTGTAGTTCGGCATTACTCACTCATGAAAGCAGGAGCCGGGGCAGCCGAGGAGCGAGAGGGGCTCGGGGCTGCGGCAGCCTGGGCGCTGGGAGGAACCGCTGGCGTTCGGGGGCTCCTCTGGAGCACGCAGCCCCACACCCCTGCCTGCTCCCACCCCGCCGTGGCTGAGCAGAGGTTGGGTTTGCTTTGGAGCAGAGATTTCTCCCTTCCAAGCCCCCCCTGGTCCCATGGAAGGCAGCATGGCCAGGGACCCGTCCGTCTCTCCCACGGCTGGTGCCGGCCCCACTGCCCCTTCCCCTGCTCCAGCAGCGACTGCCTCCCCCATCCCACTCGGTGCCTCCGCTCCCTCCATCTTCCCAGTCCCCAGCACAGCTCTCGGCATCCGCAGCGCTTTGTTCTCCCACCCACTCCCTGTTTCCTCCGTCATTCCGGCTCCTCCCTGCGCTTGCTCTCCCCAGGAGCCTCCCGGGAGAGCCGAGGCTCCGCCATCACCCCTGCCACCGCGGCTGGCTCTGCCCGCGCCCTGCCCGCAGCCATCGCCGCAGGGGCCGGCAGGGGCGCGGGGGTCTGCAGGGGCCATGCCAGCAGGTCCCCGTCCCCCCCAGCCGGGCAGTGGGCGCTGGGGGCTGCCCGGGCCGTGCTCTGCATCACCGGGTTTATGTCACCACCCCAGCTTTGACGCGGGCAGCAAGAGTGTCCCAACCACCCACCACCAAAGCGCTGCCTTCGGCGTCCCACGCCCTCAGAGGATGCGGGAGCAGGCGTGGGGGCGTCCTGGGGTCCGTCCCTAGAGCTGTGCCAGCCCTGCCAGCGCCTCCCCCAGCCCACTCTCCCTCCCCATGGCCACCGCTTATTTTATTGCCATTAGTGACCCCGGTGACGAGACCTGACCCCAGCTGCAGCACCGAGCCGCTGCTCCGGAAAGGATGGTGATGGTGGAGCTGCATCCCGACACCTGGGGTGTCCCTCGCCCAAAGCAGGGCCATGCTCCGGGGCAGGGAGCAGCACAGCTAAAGAGCTGCGGTGCCACATCCCTGAGCAAAACAGTTCCTGGTATACAAATACCTGGAAACAGCAACTTTCACTGCGGGGAGTCAGGTTCGGATGCTGCTTCCAACGGCATTAGGGAAAACCTGCTCGGGATGACTGGGGGCGGTTACTCCTCTCCGCCGTGCCTCAGTTTCCTCCTTTGAGAACTGAGCCCGACCCGCCGCGAGTCCTCACAAAGCGCGAGGCAGGAGCTGGAAACCGCTGTCACCGCTGACTCTGCGCTGGGTTTCAGTGCTGCAGCTCCCACCCGCTCAAAGAAGAGCCTGAATTGTTCATCCTTTGCTAATCCGCAATAAAAGGCTTTACTCGAGTTGCGGTGGTGCTCGGGGGGGGGTTTAGCCGGCCGAGAGCCGCTGGCCCAGGCAGGGAATCTCCAGTTCTGTGACAACTCTTAAGTCCTGACCCTGCGGGTGCAAACTCGCGTGTGCCTCGAGGCAGCAGAGGGCCGACACGCTGGAGGTGGCACATCCAAAGTTGCACACTCGCCGTTGCACGCTCGAGGGACGTGGAGCCCGCGGTGGTGGAGGGACCAGCGCTCACCGGTACGAACGGTGACGGGTACCAGCGGGCACCGCCGCCGTTCTTGGCGGCGTCCCGGTGAGTGCCGTCTGGGAAAAGCCAAGCCGTGGTTTGGGGGGTGGCTCCGGAGATCTGGGCATTGGCGTGGGGTTCCCTGCCCCGGCTCCCACGGAGGTTGGTGAGGTGCTCGAATAAAAGCGGCGTTGAGGAGGAGCCCCCCCTTGCTCGGCAGAGAGCCGGGGAGGCTGGGGTCCGGGCTCAGCAAGGCGGATGGGGAAAAGCGCCGGCTTGGTTTTACTCAGACCCGTGGGGCTGATCCCCAGTGACCCCCAGATGTCAGAAAAATCACATTTAAATTATTTTAGAAATAACTAACTCCTGGCATGGAAGGGAGAGGGCTCGCAGCTGACTGCGCCGCGGCAGCGCTTAGGGCTCTGATGGGGAAGCCATCTGCCCGAGACAGAAATCCGGAAATTTCCTGGTAATCTCATTAACAAGTCGACACTCGCAGGTACGCGCCTGCCCCGAGCCGTTCGCAGGGGTCACTGGGGGGTGGGGGGTTTATCCTCCCCTTTCAGCACGTAGCAAAAAGGAGGCAAAGGGACCGAAGGGCCATGGGTGCCGCCAGCCCGAGGTTGTGGCCGTCTTCCTTCCAGGTGTCGAGGAGAACGCAGCGACCGCCCGGAGCCCTTGCCGGAGCCTGCAGCTGCCGGGACACCCGCACTGGAGCTGCAGCTCCCGGCAGAGGTGCGGGAGGTTGGTTGGAGCAGAGGGTTACACCCCTGTTTCCTCCTCTCTGTATCAACGGGTGACATGTCACCCTCAGAGCTACGAGGGTGCCACCTTTGTTTTTCCTCTCTCCCCTCTGTCACAGGAGGCTTTCCTGAGGCGCTGAGGACGCGGCGGCTCCTGTTGACCCTGGGCAGCTTCGTCCTCCCCTCCCTGGGCAGCTATGTCGCCCTGCAGCCACCTCCCTCCCTGCGGCCCCGTGCAGCCACCGCACCCGCCGCCGCGGGTTTCGGTGAGTGGCGAGAGCGATCCTGCCCCGCCGGAACCCCAGAGGAGCTGGTGGCTCTGCCGGCGCGGGCCGAGGGAGCGGTGCCTACGCGGGCACCCCCTGTCCCCCTGGAGCCCGTTGCCTGTCCCCGCTGCCCCGTGTCACCGCTGCCCTCGGCCATCGCTGCCCCGCTGCGGCGCTCAGGGGCGCGTGACCCGGCCGGGAGAGAGCTGGCGTGATGCCACGCTGGTAATTAAGAAGGAACCTAATGAAACTTCAAAAATAGCACAATTTCCTCCCCACACCTGCAGCCGAGCGGGGTGGATTACATAAACTGGGGTTGCCACAGCAACTTCGCTCCACCCGGGGCTGGAGGTGGCCGGTGCCGCGTGTGCCGATGCGCCGTCACCCCAGGAGAGACCCCCACCTCTCAGAGGGGAGGGATGGCTCCGGGGACGGAGCTCCAGGGCTGGCGGGGCCATCACGGCGGGCTGCCGCCTGTTTATCCCACTGGTGTTCAAGGCCCGGCGTGTGTGTGTGTGGGGGGTGTCCCACGTTGTGCCCACCAGGTTTTGCTTCTCCGGCGCGGCCCCCGCAGTGGAAGGTCCCTGCCTTCCGAAAGGGCACGGGAAGCGTCGGGAGGTGCCGTGGGAATTTAGGTAACCCGCGAGGGACTCTGCCACCATGGTTACCCTGGGCACGCTCCAGCTGCCGCCGGGCCCCGGGGAGTGAATCACCCTGACAAAACGACAGCTAGCAACAAAAAGCCCAACAAAAAAAAAAAAAAAAACAAAATAGAAGGCAATCAAAGCAAATGTTACGGCACGAGGCAACGGCAGGTTTTTCCTGCCACGAATTCCCAGGGGTGCTCCGGGTGGCTGCGGGGCGGCAGCTCTGCCCTGGGCTCCGGCACGGCCCCGCGGGCACCAGCAGCACGGACCAGCCCCGGGAGGCCGTTGCCCATCGAGACTTTTTTTTAACATGGGAAAAGCCAGGGACCACTATAATTTGGCAAATCTTAACGTAAGACCAAGAAATCACTGCCTGCTTCCAGCCGAAGACCCGCTTTGGGAGCAGGGAGGGTAACGAGGGAGAAAGGTTTTCGGCACTCCAGTTTCCTGGGGATAAAGAGAAGCAGAGGATGGGAAGAAAGTGGAGCGGCTGTCTCAGAGCAGGCCTAGATGCGAGAGATTCTCTGAGGGTCGTCCCAAAAGGCCTCTTTTATTATGAGAAATTACAAATCCTTTTATCTTCTTCACCAGAGGAACAGCTTGTTTGAATTGCTGGGCTGTCACACTGGAATTAGATGCAAGAACCCCCCACATCCATGACGTAGCGAAGAACTTACATAACGTAACTAAAAATAAGGTGATGGAGATGCGGGTAGAGGCACCCTCTTCCCGGACGCTCGAGCTGAAATCCTTTGCTGGCACTGGAAAGCCAGCGAGGTGCCGGTGTCCGGCCGAGGCAGCAGCATCCCAGAGCCAACCCAGCTCGGGACGGAGCAGGCTCGAGCGGGGAAGGGGCACTGCAAGGTCCCTGTGTTGGCACAGCCGGGCATCCCTTCTGGGAACGTCTCCCATGGCAGCCTTGTTCCCGGCCGGCCCTGAGGTTATGTCCCATCACCGCTCCTCTTTCTCAGCTCTCATGGGAAAGTGTTAGCCAGCTGCTCCAGAAAAATGAGAAAAACCCTTCCCAGGGGTCGTAAATTCTTCCCTGTCCTTTGGAGTGTGAAACCTCTGAGGGGGTAGAAGGCAAAACGGGACCCAAATGTGGCCAGAGTGAGCAGTTGCCTTCGGTGGCCCCCCTGCTCCTCCGCGGGCTGGGATGGAGAGCGGGAGGCAGCAAGGGGAATAGAAACAGGAGGTTTGGGGCCAAGGTATCGACCGTCTCGGGTACTTGGGCTGCTTGTTCTTGGAATTGATGGAGGGAGAAAAACACACTCGGCTGCTTAACTGTTTCACCACTTCTCGCAGCAGAGAGGAGGGAGAGGAGGGAGAGGAGGGCTTGAGCCGACGGCCAGGACAAGGACACCAGCGTCAGTTTGTGCCTGGTGCCCTTCAGATATTCCTCATCTGTACGGCCACAGGCACAGGGACACTCCGGCAGCTGTGGTGGGGAGGGCTGCAAAGGCAGGGGGACGCGGGGCGCTGGCTCCGGGACACAGCCCCGCTCCTCACGTCCCTCGGGACCTGTGCAAATGTGGCTGCTGTGGCCTGAGGGACGGGAAGGTCGGGGATCCACAGCTTCACCGTCCCACAGGGACCTGCCGACTGGCAGGGCTGGCGAGGGCCTCCCGGGGGAATCCCGGTGCCTGCGGGGTGACGAGTTGTGAGCCCAGCTCTCCCGGCTGGCCAGGCGGTGGGACAGTGTGAGGACAGCAAGGGGACAGCGAGGGGGCAACGAGGAGACAGGCGGGGGCTGCCTCTCCTCCTGCTTGGGCTGGTTGCCCCAGGCCGAGCCCTGCTCCGGGCTGAGGACAAGCACCGTGAGGTGCCGTGGGGGGACTGCTCACCCCACCTCTGCTCTCCTGGACGGCGCCCCCGTCTTTCCCCCAACACCCTGCAAACCCACGGCTGCTCTTCTCCCCACCCACACTGTGAACGGAGCACAGCACCGGGCCTGGGGGGGTACCGTGAGGGTGGGGGGTACAGCAGGGACTGTGGCATGAGGTATCTCAGGGATGTGGGGTACAGCAGGAGATACAGGATGGGGTAAAGTGGGGGTAGAGTGTGGAGTATCGTGGGCTACAGTAAGGGGTATGGTAGGGGGCGTAGGATAGGTTATGGGGCATAGTGGGGATGTGGGATGGGGAATGGGGTATGGGATGGAGTACAGGACAGGGAATGGGGTATGGGATGGGGAATGGGGTACCGGAGGGGTATGGGACAGGGAATGGGGTGCAGGATGGGGAATGGAGTATGGGATGGAGAAGGGGATATGGGATGTGGAATGGGGTATGGAGGGGTACGGGATAGGGAATAGGGTACAGGATGGGGAATGGGGTATGGGATGGGGTACGGGATGAGGAATGGGGTATGGGATGGGGAACAGGGTACGGGATGAGGAATGGGGTACGGGATGGTAAACGATACGGGGAATGGGGAATGGGATGGGGTATGGGATGGGGAACGGGGTACAGGATGGGGTATGGAATGGGGCATAGCGGGGTACAGGAGGCGGGTTATGGGGGGGGGAAGCACGCTGCATCCCCCCCTGCCCCCCGGGCTCGCAGCCCTCCCGCCCCCGGCCGCGCTCGGCGCTGCCCCTCCGCCCCGTCCGGTCCCGTCCCGCCCCGTCCCGCCCCGTCCCGCCGCCCCGGCAGCTCCCGGCCGGGCCCGGCGGCTCCTCCCCGCGGGGCGGGACAGGGCGGGCGGCGGCCCCGGCAGCTGATAAAAGGCGTCGCGGGCTCCGCTCCGCGCTGTTCTCCGCGCCCGCCGCCGGCTCCGCGCCCCGCCGCCGCCGCCCATGGTGCTGCCCGGCCCGCCCGCCATGTCCCGCTCCGAGGAGGTGCACCGGCTCACCGAGAATGTCTACAAGGTCAGCCCGGCAACAGGTGCCGGCCCCGGGGGCACCGCTGCCGTGTATTTGCGGGTTTGGGTGGTTTCCCCCCCCCCTTTTATTTTAATTTTTTTTCCCCACCCCCATCCTCCGCGGGGGCGGCGGGAGGAGGCGCCGCGGCCGCCCCCGCTCCATCCCCGGGGCTGCGCTCGGGATGCCGGCACGGAGCGACCGGGGCGCCGGCGGTACCGGAGCCCTGGAGAGGGGAACGGGGACCCCTCCGAGCACCCTCCCCCCCCTCCCCGGTCGCCGAGCTGTGGGGGAGCCCCCCCGGGGGGCGGGGAGGGGAGGGCGTGGGAATTTGTCTCATCCCCCGGATTGTCCCCAAATCACCTCGGGCCGGGGCCGGGCTGCGGCCACTCGCGTTCCTGCCGCAATTAACAGCGATCGGAGCCGTCTCCCTGCCCCGGTTGCAGCCCGAGTTTGTCAATCTCTCGGCGTTTTTTTTTTTTCCCCTCTCTGCTTTGCTCCCGGTGCCATGAGAAAAATAAAATAATTTATGTGCTTTAATTTTCCTCGCGAAGGAAGTGGTTTCTGCTCCGCTGGGTTCTGCGACTGAGTCTAATAAAACCTTTCTAGCCTAACATGTAATGCAGGATGTCATTTGTTAAACTGGAAAGCTTGCACGATTTCCTGCGATTTAAGTGGTTAGATTGAGTTACCTGGGAGCAGTAAGCAGAAAAAAAACCAAAAAAACAAAACAACCCAAAACTCTGATAGAAAAAATTTAGTACAAAACAATACCAAGGTGGTAAAGTTCTAAAGTCTCGGGGCTTGGGATCCTGGGGCATAGCAGATGTTCGGATGGAGCGAATGGCACCTGGAGTTGTGGCCACTCGGGATGTAGAGCTGGTCTGCCAATGGAGCTGCCTGGCCATGGTGGGGGCCTGGGTGTCTGGGATCCTTCCTGCCCCACTGAATGCGGCTGAGGTCCCTGGACTCATGGCCCTGTGGGTTCCTCTTGGACTGGAGGGACAGAGCCAACCCCGTGGGGTGTCAATGCCATCGGGCTCCCTCGCATGGCTTGGCCACCGGAGCTCCCCTGGACTGAGCAATGGTGGGGTCGGTCTGGGGACATTTGCTGGGAACAGTTTCAGCTGGTGACTCAGTTGTTGTTTGAGGTGTGTTGTCCTCGAAGAACTGTGCTAATAACAGGTTTGTGGAGCAGGTCACAATTTCCCCAGGCGCAGCCCAGGAAGGAGCGTGTGGGGTGGATTGTGCCATCGCAACCACTGCGCTTAAATGAAGCTCGTTGCCCTGAGAAATGAGGGGTGAAGGGTGGGTGCTGGCTGGGCTCTTCTCTTGCCTCTGACCATCGGCTTCGTCATTGCTGTGCCGCGTGAGCCGCGGGTTTAGGGATGGAGCAGAGCGCCCTTGGCCCAGAGCAAGTGGCAGCGCCATCGCCATTGAAGCCTGGCTGATGTGGCTGAAGCGCAGAGGGTGCACAGGGGCCCCAAGAGCCAAAGATGGACTTGAGGAGTCCAGAGGTCTCCATCAGTTGGTGAATGCTTCAATTTTTCAGTATTTTAGTGGGAGCAGCAGGGGTGTAGGGAGCAAGGATGTGGAGCTGGAGGCTGGTCTCATGGTTTGACCCAACTTCAGTGTCTCTGCGCTGGCAGCTGGAGGAGGATGGTCCTGACCCTGCCTTTCCTGCAGAGAATGAAGAGCCTTTTCTCCTCTGAAGATGCTTTTCTTGGTCTCTGGAGATGTGTGGCATGGCGTGTGTGCAGGAACCCGCTGTTTGCCTCTTTCTTTGAGGGTTTCTGTGACCTCCTGGAGCCCAGCGTGAGGGCTGGAGGCTCAGGGGCTGTGCGGACTCTCCAGAGCTCTCTAAGCTTTGGAGTCTCCCAGTCCAAAACCAGCTCCAGTGCTTCACATCCCCATTGACCAAGTAAGTTTTTTGACCCATGCTTTTCAGGCGTGTGCAGTAGCCGGAGCACCGCTGTGGTCAGGAGGAGAGAACCCCCCAGGACAGGGGGTGATGCTGAGGATCCAGCAGCGGCCGGACCAGGGGATCGAGCCCGTTCCTGCGAGGTCCGGAGCGGGAGCCGGCAGCTCCCTGTGCCAGGCACCATCTCCCGCGCAGGCTTTCCCGGGGCGTTCTGCTCGGGAAGCCCATTGTAATCATTTTCCAGAACCGGTGCTCGCCCTCGGAGTGACTGTGCTAATGAGATGGTGGAGGAGCTGTCAGCCGCCCCCTTGCCGATGCTGCCACTACAGGCAGCTGCCTACACATGTGTAGTAATTACAGAGGGAGACGGAGGCTGCTGGCACCTCCTGCCAACGCGATCCCACCTCCCCTGGCGCTGATTCACTCCGGGACCCCGTGGCAGCTGCCGGGCGCGGGGTCAGCAGCTCCCCGGGCACCGCTCGTCCCTCGCGCGGGACCGTCCGCATGCAGAAGGGAGGCACTGGCAATTCTTCCATCCTTCCTTCCCTTGAAGACAAATCAGTCTCGTTTATGACAGATTAGATTAGCGCTGTTTACAGGCTAACCTCCATTTCATTTTAAAGCAATTTCTTCGTGTGGAAGATTGTTCTGCAATGGTGTATGAATAGCTCCGCGTTTGAAGAGGTGTTTGCTTAAAAACACCCCAAACTCGAAGCCTAATTGTCTTGCACAAACGCAGGCATAATTCCTGATAGTCGTTTGCTGCACATCGGCTGTAATAAATGTTATTGCCGGCTTAACAGCCTTTTGCCTCATTATCTCCAAGTCCAGAGGGAAGGGGAGCGATTCCTGCTCAAGTGAATCAGAAGGGAACTTGTGGGTGGCTCGGTGTGTTTGGCAGCGGAGGGACGATGCGGTGTGGCAGCGGAGGCAGGAGCTGGCCCCCGGCATCAGGCTGTGCCACCCCCGAGCTCCGTGTGCCGTGGTCCCTGCGCGGGGGCTCTGAGCTGAGCGGGGCGGGCGGTGGGTGCCGGTGTCGCCGGGGAGCGGGTCCAGCGATGCAATTGCCTTCCCAGCAATAAGTGCGGAGGGCGGTGGGGGGACGTCAGGCTTATCGTCCCGTAGCGAGCAGGGCCCGGGGCTGCGGTGTTTCTACAGGGCACCACGCTTTTGCCAGGGCTGCATCTTTGTAGGCGCCTCGGCTCTGCAGCCGAGCTGGCATGGAGCGAGGCTCCGCGCTCCCGGGGGTGGTGGGGGCTGCGCCAGCCCCTCTGCCTGCGCTGCTGCGGGCTGCAGGGGGGGTTCTGACCTCTGCCGAGATGGAACGTCTCCAGGCTGCTGAACCTCGTGGGTTAAGAAGTGTTATAAAGCAGGTAGCTCCCGACTTGCCGGAGGTGCCCCCACTCGCTGCCCGTGGGGGATGCTGCTCCCTGGCATGGAGGCAGCCGCTGGCGTCGCCTTCAGTGCCTTGTTGTGTTGACTCTGGTCGTGGCCATGGTTTCACTGCCTGGCTGCTCGTGGGGCATCTCCTGTGCTGAGCTCGTCAGGCTGAAGCCTTTGGCTGAGCCGAGCCCCTTGGTGCGGGGTCTGTGGGAAGGGGCTGGGTGACACCCCCCCACACCCCCTTCCCGGCCTGGCAGCGGTGATCCCAATGCCGGGGGGCTGGGGACGGGTCTGCCTTGTGGGGTGGCTGCTGGTGGGTACTGGTGGGGTGTTCCCCAGCCATGCTGGGGGGGCTCTGTACACCATGCGGGTCCCCATTCCACTTTCCTTCAAGCCCAGACCCCAGTTACAAAATATTCAAAGCTCTTGCTGTGGAACTGGGTTCCCTTCATCCTCTGACACCATGGCTAGTAGGAACTAAATGCCTTTAGGTGGGGACCCTGGTGGTTTTTTCCCCCGATTCCCTTGCTCCTGAGCTCTTTCTGCAGTAAAGATCGTGCTGAGCGCTGGTCTGGCCTTGGGGAGGACCCTGTGCGAGCCCCAGCCGGAGGACGGTGGCCCAGCCGTTCCCGCTGGCTGGGAGGGAGCTGCGGGATGAGGTGGGGATGCGGCACAGCAGCCGTGAGCAGCCCGGGTTGTGAAACGCTGCCGCTGCGTTGCGTGTTACGGTACACCGAGATACCGGGGACTCGGGCTGGATGGGGATGATCCCGTGGCAGAGTTGCCAGGTGGGTGTGTTGTAAGCAATTGCAATCAGCCCCGCTAACGAGCCCAGCGAGGCTCCCCTCCCAGCAGAAACTTGGCGGCTAAAGCTACGGGGCTGTCTTCTGGTGGTGCAGGGCAGGACATGCCGAGATGGAGGCAGCGCCGGGGCTGGTTTGGGCATTAAATATTAACACCAGAAATAATGAAGGCGTTCCTGGAGCGGGGCTGACCCATTTAGAAACCAAACTTCCTTATAGCTGAGCCGCTTTTGCAGCGTGACTGTGGCGAGGGGAGAGTCCCATGGTACTTCCCCCTTCTGACGGCACTCATCATGGTCACATCATGTCCTGCTGTCACCCACGAGCCTCCCAGGAAAGCCGTGCGTGCCAGTCTGAGCCCATGCCACTGTGCAGCATCGGTCTTGCAAGGAGCCATTGCGCCTTACTGTTGAATGGGCAACAAAGAACAGTACAAGGAAAACACTAAAGTTGGGGTTTTTTAGCTCAAAGTCCATCACTCGTGTTGGCTGAGGTGTCCGGGGTGTCCCCAGCCAGCGTTGCCTAGGCTGTCCCTGCGGGGGTGGCTGCGGAGGAGCCTGGGCACTGCGCACGCTGCGGCGTTCCTGGTGATGTTCATCCTTGGACAAACCCAGGACCCTCATCGCATTGATTCCCGGCTGTCCGTGCCTTTGCCGTGGTGGTGGGGGGGGAGACGGGACGTGAAGTCGGGTGTGATTACGGCTCCGCGCTCAGGGCAGCGGGTACGCTGCTGACGGCGGGGTGAGGTCTCAGCCGTGCGGTGATGCACCGCGGCTGGTGCGGAGCCTGGGGGCCCGGCAGGCTGTGGCCGCTGGCATAGAATCACAGAACGGCTTGGGTTGGAAGGGACCTTAAAGATCATCTAGTTCCAACCCCCTGCCGCAGCCAAGCGAAGGAGCGCCTGCCCTTTATTTCCCTCTATACGGGGGTTTTAGGAGCTGCCTGGGAGGCTGCGGGGATGGACCTGGGGAGAACTGAGCAGCCTGTTTTTCAATTTTTTAAAAAGCCCTTGCGGAGGTGTCGTGCAGGCCTTTCCTACGGAGGAGGAACCTGATACGACCTGCACCAGCTCCGTTTCCAGCTCGTTCTTGGGGAGGACTTAAACTTTTACTTACGGGCTGCCTGTTACAGCATCAGAGCGGCCGGTAGATCCTTGCTGTCGTGTGGAGGGGGGAGACCGGGACCTTATTTTCTGTTCTCCCCCACCTCATTGAGCAGGACTATGTCCTGGAGACCTCGTGCTTTGCATTAGTTTCATTTTTGGCAGCTGAATAAAGCCGTGCCAATCCCAGAGAGCTGAGTGGTATTACCCAGGGAATTTAGCGCAGTGGAACAAAGCAAAGCCCTTTCAACCTTTAGCTGCCAGGTCTTTTTTTTTGTTTTGTTTTGGTTTTTTGTGTCTTTTTTTTTTTTTGTCTGTGTTTTTCTAAACTCTGCCCAGGCGGCGCGTGGAAGGCAAACAACTTGTGGGTGGTGCTGATGGAGCAAAATTTGAGGGAGAACGAGATTTGCTTTCGTTACCAGAATTTTGCTGAATATTGGCTTTACCGTAGCACCCGGCTTCCCCTCGGCAGCCAAGGAGAGCCCTGCCCCAGCCCCGCGGGCACCTCTGCCCTCCCTGCCGTGGGACCGGCAGTTTTAGCACTTTGGCTGACTCGGGCGCGCCGAGTGACTGCTTGTTGAGCATATTCCGTGCCATAAATACATCTAGTATCAATATGTTTATTTTCTCCTTAGCAGCCGGTGGCTTTTCAGCTTCTCACCTGGCAGGGGATGCGAAGGTGTGTTAGTTCTGGAGTCACCTTCTCTTCCCACCCTGGGAGCAAGAAGAAGGCTTGAAAAAACTCTATTTTTATCTCTGTAGCGAAGAGCCCTTTTCAACGTCCTCATCCTGCCGGGCTGTTGTTGTCGGAGTCTCCAACAATGTCTTAAAAACGCTCATTTTCAGCAAACTTCCTCCTGAGGGGTCGTGAATTTCATTCGGCCAGCAGAGAGTTGCCTCCCCCCTTCTTCAGCTGATCAGTGGGACCCTTTCCCTGGGGCTTTTTTTCCTCTTTATTTATTGCTTTTAAAATGGCTGTTGTCAGTCAGGGGGAAGCAGGATCCTGCCCCGAGTGGGTGCTGGCTGCTGGGGCTGTGTCGTGCTTTGGTTCCCTTCGGTTTGAGGAAGATGAGGTGAATTTTGGGAGGGGATTTTTCGTGACTCTGTTCCCCTGCATCCTTCCCCAAAAGACCCCGCGGATCAAGAGCGCAGCCTCCGTGCATGGCGCTGCTCCCCATCGCGGCTGCGCTCAGCGTGCCGTGCCGCCGGGACGGCCGCTGCTCGCCGAGGGTCACCGCGGCTCCTGCCCTGCCGCGATGCTTTCTCTGAGCATCCTATTCCATCATTTACTCGTTAAGTTTCGCGCTTCAGGAAGATGTGTTTACGTAGGCACTGCTGCAAAAATCATTTTATTTATATATACATGTATACACACATATACATAAACACTTATTGCACTTAACCTAGCAAACTGTTTCAAAAAAAAAAATAAATAAATCACTTCCCCACAGAAATTCTGCCAATATTTCCTCTGCATAAGCGTTATTCGGCCGCGGACTGCTGAGGCTGAGCCCCAGCCTGGGGCGGGGGGGGTCTGTAGCCACGGCTCTGCGGGCAGCGGGGACATGTCCCTGTCCCCGCCGAGGGCAGCGGTCCCACGCCTCCGGCTGCTTCGTGGGATAACGCAGGTGGATTTTTTTGACCGAAGCTAAACGTGATGTGGGAAGGACGGAGCAGTCCTTGCCAGTGTTAATTAACTCCTGTGCAATTGTCTCCTACAATTAGGGAGAAGAACTCACTACGTGGCTTGTTGCTACAGGTTAATTTTCTCCTTTCAAGCTGAGCGTGTTCACTAAACTGCTGGGCTGCCCCAGAGCAGCTTCCATGGGCACCGTGTTGCTGTGGAACTTGACCCGCAGCCTTAATTAGCAGCGAATTTTCTCGTTAGCCTCGTGCTTGCCTTGTCGGATCCCTGCAGTCACCTCCTGCCCTTCGCAGGGCTGGGTAAGGTGCAGTGGGACGGACGCTGGTGGCTTCTTGGCCACCGTGGCTTGGGCAGGGTTGGTGCCCCGGCCTCATCCCACCGCACTCCCGCCGGGAGCGGGGCTGCCGCTGTGTGTTCCGTGGGGGATGATAAGGATTTCTCCTG
Source organism: Rissa tridactyla (assembly GCF_028500815.1). Lineage (NCBI taxonomy): Eukaryota > Metazoa > Chordata > Aves > Charadriiformes > Laridae > Rissa > Rissa tridactyla. Next base: position 12,262,580 of record NC_071480.1, read on the forward strand.
CCAACAAATACCGGCAGCGAGGTGATGGCCCCCGACAGCGTGCTGGACGCCGGCCCCGAGCTGGCATCTTGCGCGGGTTCCTGCTCCCCGACAGGAGAAAATGGCTGGTTGGAGGAGGGGGAGGCACGGGCTGAGCCCCGCACACCTGCACCCGCGCGGGGAAATTAAACTGCTGCGCTCTCCAAAGGCCAGGCAGCAGGAACTTGGGATAAAAATGCTTCAGGCAGAAAATGAGCTTTATAGTGTTTGGCCAGCTTCAGATGAGGTGACAGATGCTTAATCAGCTTATTCGCCATAAGTGTCTGTCTCTCGTCTTCCCTCCCCTTCCCGGGATGGGACGCTGCCAGCAGCGCGGGGTGGGGGTGCAGAGCCCTCACTTCCCGGGGGACGCCCGTGCATCCCCGCTCGGGGCATGTGGGGACAATTTAGGCATTAAACTTAATTTCCCAGCGGTACCCTTGGCGAGGGGCTGTCCCCGAGGTGGGGCAGGGGCTGGTGACCGGCTCTGGAGCTGCTCCGCTGCAGCCGGGCTCGGTCCGGAGGTGGGATTCGCAGGGAGAGAATGGAGATTTTGTTGTCTCTTCCAGGGCTCGGCTGGGAAGGGGTGTCTGGTTTTAGAGATGCTATCGGCGCCGGGATTGAATGGCTCTGGCAGGGGAGGGCCAGGGGCTGCGGTGGCAAACGCACAAAGAGCCGTTCTTCTTTGTGATCCGATTATTCCTTCCCCCTCCCGTGTTTAAATAAGGACCTTACAGCGAGGGAGGAAAAGCCGTCAGACAGCGCTTCTGGTGTTCAGCAGCACCCTCATGTATGCATTTATGGGCAGGTGGAAAGTGACACCAAGTGCTTTGAGACCGAGGTGTAATTCCTTGCACATGGCTTCAGCCGCGGCTGGCACCGGCTCGGTGGGGACGATGGTGGCTTTGTTCTGTCTCCAGCTCCTTGGTGGTTATTTTGAATCCCGTTCCACAGCCCTTTCTGCTTGTCCATGACGGACCAAGCTGATGCTGCTCTCCAAGGCCGTCCCAGGAGCGGGACATCACCAGCCATCACCTCCCAGAACTCAAGTCAACTTTGCGGTTGGTCTGAGGACCGTTGCCTGCTGTCTCAAAGAGCCACTTATGGTTGTTATTATTATGGTTATATTTGCTATATCTGATAATTTTCTGGTTTAGGGCATTCCCTTATCTCCTACGGTGAAGCACGTGCACAAGGCATCTCACACTGGGGCACTGCAGAGCCACCCTGTCGTTGACCCTCTGCCTCATGGCCTTCAAAACCCAAGCTTGGTCTTCCTCAGTAAAGCTGTGGGATGAAGGGAGGATCTGGGGCATCTTCCCCCCACATTGTGTCCGGGCTCTGCTCTCGCCTCGTGTCAGGGCGGTGCCATTGGCACCTGCTGGAGCTGGCATGGGGAAGGTCCCTCTGGAGCGGTTCTCCTTGGTGAGAGGTGAAGGTGCCTCCAAGGCTCTCACAGAGGGCTGGAGGAGACGTGGCTTGAAGTGGCAGCGCGGGTTGTTGCGCTCAGCTGACGTCCTGGCTGTGTTCAACAGCTCTTACCACCGCGTTTGGCTTAGCGTCAGACCCCATCCTGTGCTTTGGACTTACCCAGAATGAGAGGATTTGCCCTTCCAGGCCAATCGAGCCATTGCCTTTGTGCGTTATTCGCAGGACATGGGTGTACTTAAGGCTTCTTGTTGTAAAACCAGCATCTTCTTGCAGCCATCGGGAAGCTTGGCTTGAGTTGCTGGGAGATATGGGAGGATTTTTTTGGTCTGTTATTGCGTTGATGAGCATGGAGTTCAGCGCGGCTGATCTGTCCAGCTCCCCATCTTCTCCGCTAACCCCCGGTGATATTCTTCTCTTTCCTCTAGACGATTATGGAGCAGTTCAATCCCAGCCTCAGGAATTTCATTTCTATGGGGAAGACCTACGAAAAAGCCTTAGCAAGTAAGTGAAAGCGCATCGCTCGTGTGTGTGTTGCTGAGATGCTGGGGGCTGCAAGGCTGGTGAGGGGCCGGCGGGACAGCATGGCCTCGGAAGTGGGGAAAGCTGGGAAATCAGCTTGGGGTGCCCTTTTTCCTTGGGAGACAGGGGAGGAAACGGGGGGAGATGGTTCTCGGACCTCAATGCAAAGCTTTGCAGAAACGCAGTGTGAAAGCGTCGGGTGGTAACTGGGTAACAAATACATCTCTGATCAGTTGGTCTTTAAGTGTTACTTCAAAATATTTAGAATTAAGATTTTATGTTTAAAGGCATATTACTGAGATGTTCAAACTGCCCAGAAGAATGCATTGGAAGAGAAGGAAGAAACCTAAAAATATTGGTTGGGAATAGAGGGTCCTATTGGGAGTCATTAGGGAGGAGTAGATTTAAATGCTCAAAAGTAAAATACGAATTGATGAAAACCGAAAATGGACTATTTTGACTTAAAATGACTCTACCTAGTGCCCAGGCCCTCCTGGGCTGGGTTTTGGGGAGGTTTAAGGCAGGTTCTGCTCTACCCCAGGAGGAGGGCTCTGCTCGCTGCGCAGCTGCCCTGCACGTCTCTCTCAGCTTCTGGTTTTTTTTTGAATTGGCTCCGTGAAAATGCCGATAAGGGAAGAGGCTGTCATAATCTTAAACCGGTGGAAAGAAAGTGTTTTGGTGTCTCATGTTCTTAAACGACGGTGTTCGCAATCCACCCTTTGGGAAGGATCTGTGCATTCTTGCTTTGTGCCTGGGGCAAATTTTATTTCCCGCAAGTCAAACGAGGTTCGCGGGTGTTTCAGTGAAAGATTTTTGAGCCGCAGACCCCCTGCGTGCTGCTTTCTGCCCAGTTCTGGGCACTGTTTTTAACCAGGTTTTAATGGATCAACTGGCCGTAACGTGGGAAGCGTCCGTCCATCCCGGTCCACTGCATGGGGGCTGTGGCCTCTGCTCCCCCGGGAATGGGGCACTTGATACACCCTTAGGAGCAGCTGCATTCCCCAGCTATCGCTAATGATGCTAACGAAGCGGGGTTTGTGATTTGGGGGCGCTGCTGCGGCAGGGGAGGGAGGAGAGGCAGGGTCTGACGGGGGGGGGGAGAGGTTGCCCTTGGGACTGCGTCTTTTATTTGTTCTTCTCAAATATTATACTGATAATGCGGCTTTTAATTACTCGCGTGGTGGAGTCCGTTTGTAACGCGCTGTTTTATTGCAGCTTAAGGCGGGCGCACTAACTGCAGCGTTTTGTGGATAAACCAGCATGATTGCTTCATTTCTATTTTTCTCACATCCCTGCTGCGCGTACGCTTTGAAGCCCAAGATCTTCCTGTAATTTTTAAAATTGTCTCTGGTCATCCTCTGCTCTGGATCTCGGAGCTGGTGGGGGCATCCGAAGGAAGTCTCTTAATGAGTAAATCATGCTGGAAGAGGCTTCAGCACATAATTTGACGGCGTTGAGCTAAAGCCGTACAACATGTTCTCGTGATTAGAGGAAACCCCCTGCTTATCTGATTAAAGTGGAGTGTGTAGCTGGAATGTCAACAAACAAGACTGAACTATAATGAAAGTCTGTGATATTCAATTATTCCGCAGTGATTTTTCTGAGCGGCGTTAAGCAGGCTGATGGTTACACTGGAATGACAACCACCTAGGTCCTGCACGTACCTTTTTTTTTTTTCCTTCCTAAATAGCCCTGTAATCTTGCTGCTCGAGCTTTCTTCTTTCTTCATTCGTTTTTCTTCTGTTTGTTGTCTATTCCCTCCCCGTGGGGTTAAGCCCTTTGAAGTATTGTCTGTTTTAGTGTCTAGCATCTATCCAGTGCCACAGAAGTTATCATAGCCTTTAAAGAGAATATAACCTGCATTTTTTGATGCTTTTAGGTATGACATACGCAGCAAAAGGATACTTTGATGCTCTGGTTAAGATGGGAGAGTTGGCCAGTGAAAGCCAAGGATCGAAAGAGTTGGGTAAGTCACCGATTTACTGCTAAATGGAGTCACAGTCCGGAGCAGGCTCCGAGCTCAGGAACGGAACCAGATTTTTGCTGTTGATGGGGATGAGCTTAATGTGGAGCTGATCCTGCCTCATGTGAATGGTAAAAGTGTTTGCTGTTAACGTAGCTTAAAAAAAAAAAAAAAACCCACACAAAAAAACCCCCACCAACCTGCTATTCTTAGTGCCCGGATTCCGGGGCACTGTCAGCTCTTGGGGTTTGCAAGGAGGAAGCGTTTGCAGAGAGCGATGGTTTCGTCTTTGCAAAGGAGAGAAAAGCAGCAGGTTCTGCTCCGGGAGCCGAGGCAGCGCTGCCCGCCTTCGTCCTCCGGTGAAGGGGACAATGCTGGGGACCAGCAGGTCAGCGGTGCTGGAGCGCGTGTCTCCCGGTGGCAGTTGCCCAGCGCGGGCTGTGTGTGGCGGGGCTGCGGTCGCCCCCCAAGCCCCGCCGAGTGAGGGCCGTGCCAGGTTTCGGCGAAGCCAGTGCGATGCTGTGATGCTCGGTGCCGCCTTTCCCCTTCCTACGTTTATTCCTGTGGTAAGTTGTTCGGGAGATGCTTTTCCAGTCTGCCCATCACTCGGATGTGGCTCCTGTGCTCTCCCTCCGAGCTGTTTCCCAGTGCAGAAGGGGTTCGAGGAGGCTCCTCTCCCGGCTCCCCCCCAGGGATGCTGCAGCCTCTCGTGAGGCTGAGATGGGGTTTGGTCTCGTTGCCTTTGCAGTCCCAGGTGAACTCCTCCTCCTCCTCCTCCTCCTTGTCCCTCCTGCAGCTCTGGCTCACCAGATTGCTGTGCTAGGAAACGGCAAACTGTCCTCGTTAATGCCGTCTCTCTGAGGTCAATTAACAGAGAAGAGGCTGAGCTGAAATGACTCTAGAGGTGGATGAAACAAGCGGTGGGCAGCCCCTCGGAGGGGCCAGGCTTCGGTTTCACCGCGTTGTGTGCGGCGTCAGGCACCCCACACCCCGGCCGCTGCGGCTCGGCCGCGCGCAGCTCGTCTGGCTGCCTCTGAATTTTTGTGGGGAAGCAGCAAGTGTCTATGGAAACCGATTTTTATCACTCGGATTAAAGCTGCCTGTGGCAATCTGTTTCTGTTTAATAAATAAAACAAGAGAGCCTTGTGCGCGATGGATGCGGCGACTGAGATTGCAGGGGCTGTGCAGACCTCACTCTCCAAGGGCCGCCTCTTGTGCCCCTCTGGGGGCAAAAGACGCGCCGGCTCTGTCCTGGCAGTGAAAGCCTGGGAAAGCCTTATGAGAGGAGGCTCAGCCGTGTGAGGGCAGGAGCTCGGGGACCACAAACCCGCCTGCCCTCCCGAGCAGCTCCAGCCTTTGCTCGTGCTTACGAACTGGCTTTGGTGTCTTCTGCTGGTCCTGCTTCCTCAAAGGACGGCGGTTTGCCAGCAGGCATCCTGAGTGCCCCCCCACCCCGCAGCCTCCCGGCGTGCACTCGGGTGTGTGGCTCCAGTATTTTGGGGTTGGTCTAACATGTTTTCCAACTTCGACACCTTCCCCGCTCGGTGCGAGCGGGGCTTTGAAGGAGGATCCCGGCAGCTCCTGCGCAGCCAGACCCATGAGGAGCAGGAGTGGCTGCTCCCAGCTCCTCTTGCTTTGTTGGTCTTGCTCGTATTTGTTGTGGCAGCTGCTCCCTGCAGAAGAAAGTTAAGATAAGATTTCTGGCAGCAGTTTACCGGAGCTGATAAGAGCCAGGGACACAACCCCCTCCCAGCAGGGTGTGTAAACAGGGGCTGAAAAATATTTTAGATGGGGGGCTGTGCTCGCCAAAGGTACGGCTTTTCCTGGGAACACCTTTACTTTATCGGTCCCTGTGCCGTGATTGCTGATAGTGCCGGAAAGGAGCGCGGGGTCTGGGTTATTTCATTCCTTACTGGAGGCAGCAGCAGCAAACAGGGATGTCGGTAACTGCAGCTGGCATTGACGCTGTGCCCCCTGTGCCGCTGGTCTCCGGGAGCCACGGGACAGGGAAAGCTGCTCCCAGAGGTCAGGCAGGATCCGGGATGCTCTGGCTGGCACCGCAGCTTGCGTCTGTTTCCAGCCTCCACAGAAAAAAATCTGAGATTTCTTTTTTTCCTTTCCTTAACCCATTATTTTCTAAACGTGGATACTTTTCTGATGCCATTTCTGGGATGGGAAGCGTCAAAAGAACGTGAAAGTACTGCAGATGCTGTGCCTAAGAGGTGATGAAGGCGGCCACATCTGTCCCTAGCTGTCCTGCCTGCCCTGCAGTGATGCTGCCTGTGCCCGGGTGGCTGCGGGGGCTCAGGAACCCCTGGGTGACAGGGACCAGGGTATCCGGGAGTGTTCCCAGCACCCCGGGAGCTGGGTGGACACTTGGAGGCTGCCCCGTGCCAGGAGAGCACTGCCATCAGTGCTCAAAACCAGCCATGTTCTCATGTCACCACCTCTCCTGGAGCACCTGTAACTCCAAGGAGTTGCTCTTTGATTAAGGTGGGCACTGGAAAACTGCTTGTCAGTGGCCGATCTCCAGCTGTCTGCAGCTCTGCCGGGGTGGCCTGTCCTGCTCGGTGCTGGCTTTTTTAAAACCACGTCCCGCTCGTGATGCTGCTCGTTTGTCTTGCTGGAACGAGTCAGCAGCCTGACAATGCCACCTCCCAGCCTGGGGCTCTGCTCACCAGCTGCTCAGCGCCTCACATTTTTTTGTAAATTCTCCATCAGATTTTAGCAACTGCGTGTAGACGGGATAATCCCAGGCAGTAAGGGAAAACCTAGGGATAATAAAATGCTTGAGCAGTAATCGGCTCTGTGGCTGGAGTTTTCGGGTGCAGGCGTCTGGCAGGGGTGTCCCTCTGTCTGAACCCCATTCCTGGGAGCTGGATCGCTGGAGGGGTGGCAGGGAAGCTCCTTCCCTCCCTGCTCTGCGCTGCTGCCCCGTCTCTGGTCCTTGGAGGATTAGCCCCATCCCCACAGTTCCTCTGAGAGGGGCTCCTTGTGCTGTTCCTCACGTCTCCAGCGGCTGCTGCGGGGGCTTTTTGGGAAGCTGAGAAGCTGGCGTGAAGAGCACGAATGCTGCGTGTCTGATCAGTGACGGTTTGCTCCGGGCTGGATCCGGGAACACTTTGTAGACCCTTCCGAGGAGCTCCAGTCTCATGCACACGAGTATTTGGGTGACTTTGGCCCTTGGCTGGCTCCTGCTTAGGTCCCTTGGATGCTACTCAACTTGTTGTTTCTTTTGTCCCTTTTTAAAACAAGACCATGGCAAAGTCGTGGGAAGGGGTTTTTTTTCTTCCCGGGAGATGTACTTGCCTGGTGAGTGGAGCCGAGGGAGTTTCCAGCAGGTTGGGAGCGCGTGGGATGCTGGGGCTGAGCAGCACCTGCAGGAAACTCCTCCAGCGCTGGAGGTGGATTTTGTTCTGGGATTGGTTTTTTTTCTGGAAGGCCCTCTGGAATTAGTGAATGCTGCTCTGACTGAAGCAGGGCCCTGTGAAAGGGCGAGACATGCAGTGATTAGTCTTCCATTGTTGAGCTGAAATGAGCCTCTGGTAGATAATGGCTTTCTTCTGATACACCATTTGCATGATAAAATCGGGGCTGGTGGCACCTTAATGGTCCAGCCCTCTGCTGTGGAGCCCTTTGGGGTCAGTGGAGGATGCTGGGCTTCAAGAGTTTTAAACGAGCTCTTGAAAAGCTTTGAAAATGGAGGGATGTGGGGTAGAGCCATCTCCACTGGGCGTGTTGGAGGTGAGCACAGAGCCTGGTCCTGTCCGTGATGCTGCCGTAGAACCAGGGTGCTACCGGCCTGCGCCCCGGTGGGGTGGCCAACGTGGCAGCTCCTGGTGCGGAGCAGACCAGGCTGGTGGGATGCCCCCGGCTGCACAGGTGAGTTCAGACTCTTGTCTTCACTGCAGCTCCTGGGTCTGGCCGGGCTGCTCGGCGGCGGTGTGGTTCGGAGGCTTCGTGCTGCGCTGAATCCTCGGGGGAGAGGGATTAATCTCTTAATTGGATTTGCAGTTGTTTTGGGTAGATGCTTCCTGCAGCAGCGGAGATGCAGATATAGATGCCGCGAATGTCAAGGGTCATCACAGCGTTCAGAGTGTGATCTGGGGCCACCGGAGCCGGTGGTGGCCGCGGTGCCCGATGTCCACTGGGGACCTGCCAGAGCGGTGCCCAGAAACACCGAACCTGAACGTAAGGAAATATTTGCCTGTGGCGGGTGACTTGGTGTCCCTGCAGCAAGGTCCCTCTGCCCCTGGAGACCAGCTCCGGGGGGGGAGAGCAGCGATAATCTTGTCGCTTGATCCTTTTAAAAATTGACTTAACAACGTGCTTAATGCCTTGTGGGTAACAACTTTGCACTGGTGGGAGAATGGATGCTTTGGACCTGCATTTCCACCTGCGATTCTGTTGGAAGGCCTAATTTGCCAGAGGAATTGTTCCAGGAATTCGGGACTCTGCCTCCAAGCTGTGTAGTTCCCTCAGGGAAGGAACCTGTAGGAATGGGTTTGCTAAAGGTGCGGAAACATGAGAAAGACCTCTTAAAAACTGCTGCCCGCCTCAGAAAGGGACTCTTCTGCTGCCCGCGTTGCCTTTTCGCTGCCTTCGCCGCTCCTGATGACGAGCAGACTGCCGTAGCAGTAGGCTGCTTCTCACCAACCTGTGTTTGGGTACGTAATGGTGGAGGGTTGTTAAACGAGCATCTGCGCAGAGCATGTTGCCTGGCGGAAGGTTTCTAACGCGTGGCAGCTGTCTGTTAACGTTTGGGTTCCACCTTCAGTGGTGACATCTTCCAGGGATGCCGGGCAGCGAGCCCGGGACCAGCTCCCGTAGGGACGGATGCTCCAGCCTTTCAGGAGAGATGGAGGGGCCACGTCTGTGGTTTCTGCTGTCCGTCGGTGACGCTGTGAGCTCGGCAGATGGTGGGAAGGGGCACAGCTTGTTGTGTGGCCACCCCTGGGTCCTGGGAGGGGGATTTGCTGTCCCTCCTGGCACTGCTGGCGTGCAGGATTCATCCATTCCTGGGGGTCTGAGCGGGGCAGCTCCGGGCTGGTGCAGCCGTGTTGTCCTGTGCCGATTAATCCTGTGCCACCAATATAGCTGCTGCCAGAGCAGTTGGGCATTAGGGACTCGCTGGTCTCTGTCGCGATACATCAACGATAGGCACGTCTGCGTCGGGGATGGCTGTGGGGAAGCGCAGGTCGCCCAGGTCTCATCTGTCCATGGCAAAGGTGTCAGTGGCAACTGCTCAGCCTGAGGGAGCCCGTTACTGAAGGTGCGTCCTTGAACGCGTGCCTTGGGAAGCTCTTGCTTTTTTCTTTCACCTTGTCTCTCCATAAATAAATAAAAAAAATGTCTTAAGCTTTGCCAGGCTGGGTTGAGGCAGAGGCTGCAAGCAGAGCTGATCATTATAATGCTGATGAGTCGCTAATAGAACATCAACAAATCGGGTACCATCCTCCGGGGCTGGGGTAAGTGAAACCTTTTTGAAGAGGAAATAGATGAGTCAGGGCGGAGAAGCTGATTGTTTCCCCGCGCTCGCACCCTTCCCGCGGCACGCGCACCCATCTTCCCCCGGGTTCCTGCCGCCGAATGTCAGGGCTGATGGAGTCAGAGCCGCCTTGTCGGGATGAGGTGTTGGGCTGCCAAGCGCTGCCCTCCGTGGCTTGAGGGGGCTCGTCGGTGCCATGTGCTGTGCCTGCCAACTTGGCTCCAGATGCATTAAGGTGAGGGGGAGAGACGGAGCGTGTGTGGGGGGCAGCACAAAATAATCTCAACCTCCAGAGCCAAGTCATCTTGATGGCGAGCGACGCCCTGGGGACCGCGTCCTCCTCCTCCTCGCGAGGAGCAAGGAGCGATGCTGGCGAGGATGCAGCGCTCTTTGCTTGCCAAAGCATCCCTGCTGCTGGGATGAAGCCTCTGGCAGCGGGAGCCGGTGGCCAGCCACTGGCCAGCCACTGGCCACCGGCTCCCGCTGCCCTTGTAGGACAAGCTGGGCTGCTTCAGCCGTGCACAAGCATCAACACGTCCCGGCTTGCAGCAGTTTGGCTCCTTCGCCCGTGCATCGTTTGGTATTTTTTATTAAAAATAACTCGTACGTAGCTCAAGAGAAGGGAGGGGGAGGAAAAAAAAAAAAACCCCAAACCTAATAAAATCCTTAGGCTGAGAAAACTCGCGAGCAAAACCCCGTGAGGTGGGTTTCCTCCTGCTTTGCCTTCTGGAGGGGCAGCTGGCTCCCGCGCCGCCGGGCTTGCGGTGCCCGATAGCAATGGGGAGGGATGTGGAACAACCTGTTTGCCCGTTCCCGGCTGGGTGCGGTAGGGAAGGGCCCACAATAGCCCCTATAGTTCTCCCAGAGCGATACTGTGAGTCAGACCCGCGTAAATAGCAACTCCTCCTCCTCGCCTGTTTGTGCTTTGCAGCTCTGCGGGGAGGTGTGTGAGCCTGGTGCGGGCAGGTGAAGCCCTTGCTCTGCGCTCCTGCCCTTCCCTGTCTTTATTTTTGCCTCCGGGCTTAGGTGAGACACTTCACCTTGGGTTTTCGACCCGTCGGATGTGCATTTTGGCAGCAAGGCTAGCGCGGAGCTCGCGTTCTCTGTACAATTTCCAGCGTGACCCGAGCCCTTGCCCTGTTCTCTGCCCTGCTGCGCAGCGGCAATTACCGTGTTTAACTTACAAATACCACTGGTAGGTGATGCAAAGCGCCGGTGGCGTGGGTGGCTGTGCCGCTGCCGGGCTGGGCCGTGCCGTGGTGCCGGCTCTGCCAACGCCTCGCGGTACCTGCCATCGGTGCAATGCCACGGATCCTCTCCCGAGCCAGCATTTGAAGTATTTTGGCTTTCCGACTGCCGTGGCATCTCTTAGTCACAGTTTAACTTCTTCCCTGCTGCCAAGCTGGGTTAGTCTGAGCGGTTGCAAGGTGAAATGTCTGTTAATGCCTAACAAGGTCCGTGGCCTTTTTTGCAGGGGGGAAGCAGCTGGTGGTGGGGAGGCATCAGGGTGTCGGAGGTGCCGTATGAGAATTCACATGGCGTTGCAGCTGCTATTTAGGGTGTTTTGCTCGCTCAAATCCTGCTGCTGCCCTGTGTGGGCGACGATGGAGGCCATGGGAAGCCTGGAGCTGATTCCCTGGGAGCCAACTGGGCTGTCCCAGCCCGGGGAGAGGCTCCGGAGGAAGCTCTGGTGCCTCTGCTCAGCCCAGCGCCAGGCAGGCGTCCAGCCACCTTCCAGCACTGCCACCGTGCTCACCTTGAGCTGCTCCTGGCCATGCCGCCAGCAAAGGCTCGTCAAACCAGCCACGGCAGCGGAGCATGACGGGGACAGGGGGACGGCAGTGTCCCCTTGGCTGGGCTGGGACGCGGAGCAGCTTGCAGCAGGGATGCTGTGCAGGGTGGGAAGGGCTCCGCACCGCTGCCTGCTTTGATGTGGGGCTGGAACGCCCCGTGCTCTCGCTGCGATAAGCGCCAAGGGGGGGGGTGGTGGTGGTGGAGGAGGAGAAAAAAGTCTGAACAAAGAGACGTGTATCTGCTGAGAGGCGCCCCACGCAGGGCTGCTGGGAACAGGCTAATTCCCTGGGTGAGGAATGCGGTGGGAACAGAGCCCGACTGTCCCGGTGCGAGGGGCTGGGTGTACCCAGCGCTGGGTTTGGGGACATGTGTATGATTTCTGAGCGCCCTGGTCTCCGCTCTCCGGCTGGGTTGGGAGCTCAGCAGCGGTGGCCAGAAAGGCCTCAGCCAGCCCTGTGCCGGCGTTCCCGGCTGGGGTTTCCATTCTGGCCAAATGGGAAGCCACAGGGAGAGGGGGTGGCGCAAGCTTTGGAAAGAATAAGCGGGCCACCCTTGCATTGATCTACTCCTGAAAAAGCAATCTCAGCCAAGCGACGGCGTTACGTCATTGCCTCCTTGCAGTGGGAATTTGTGCACTTCCCATGATTGAGCTGTCGCAGCCTGACCGGAGAGCAATTTCCTGGCGCTCTCCCGGTGGTGACCCCCTGCCCGGACCTCCCCGTTCATGCGTGAAGCCCTTCGGCGCAGACGTGCGTAATCGCCGTAGTCGCTGCCCGCTCAGCGTGAGCGCCGGGGGCTGCTCCGCTCTGCTCGGCACCTTGCGAACGGCTGTAAAAGTTACTTCAGCGGGGCTGCGGGAATCTCAGCACACAATTTTTTTTCCTGGAGCCTCCTCCATCACCTCCTCGCTTTGTGGGATGCTTTGTGCATCGCTGTTCTCTCAAGGAGCTGCATGGGGACCCGGGGGGACAGTGGCCCCGGTGGCAGTCGGCGCTGGCTGGGTGCCTGCAGGTGCCGCAGCTGGTTCTGTCACTGCATCGACCCACAGCGCAGGGGGCTGGTGCCCGCCAAGGACGAAAAGGGATCAAATTTTAATGTTTGCAGGAGTTTTTGAGACATGGTGTATGGTGCGAAGTACGAATTGCTTCATCGGCAAGAGCAAAGAAACGTTGGGCCAGGTTGTTCCCGACCGGCCACTGGTGTTGACACTCGGCTGGCGCACGGCCCGTGTGCTGGGGACGATGGGCTAGTGGGGCTGGCCCGGTGTGCGCCGCCTGGCTTTGTGGTGAACGAGGGTCCCAATGGTTCCCTTGCACCGGCGAGATGCTGGTTTGGCTCATCCCCGTCTCCGTTGCTGAGGTTTGACTCCACCTACAGAGGGTGCAGTTGTGCTGGAGCGCAGGGCAGACCTGCCCTCTGCTGAGATCCTGTGTTTTCCTTCATTCTCTAAATTTCTAAATGCCCCGTTCTCTAAATGCCCCAAAAGCGCAGTGTTTGCCGGGACTGGGCTCTCGCTGGAGCAGGACCGGAGTGAGCAGCCCCACCTGGAAGCAACCTGGGCACTGTGTCTCGGCTGCAGGGTGGCCGTGCACGCCGGGGGAGGGGGACGGTGGGATTAGGGCTGTGGCCGCTCGCCCCCAGATCCCCAGTGGGTTCCCAGGCTCGTCCCTGCCAGGAGCTGCCACCTCCGCCTTGAGCAGCCCCGGCAGTGTTGCGCCATCTCCTCCCGCACGTTGGGCTCTGGGGCTGGTGTCCCCTTCCCCTCGCGCTTCCCATCCCTGAGGCTGCTGTTCTCTCCTTCAGAACTCCACGTACGTCTTTGTGGGCTGTACGTTTGGGGCTTTGAGTTATCCCAGGCGCTGCTCTGAGTTTTCTGGGACGGGAGGTGGGATGCTGCTTCCCTTTGGAGAGCCCCTGGGGGTGTCGGCGGGGCCGGGGGGGGTGGTTCCCAGCCACCGCGGGCTGCGGGACCTGCCGGGGCTGAGTCCTGAGACAGGGGCAGCTCGGAGACACGGCTCGTGGTGTTCAGTTTGTAAACAGCTCCATGTCAGCCGGAAGCCTCCGGGGAAGCGGGGACCTGCCATGCTTTAAGTAAGAGCTTCCTAACTCAGCCCTTACAAATAGCTGACGGGGCTCGGCTCTCCCTGAGAGCTTGCTCTGACCCGGAGGTCGGGCTTTTAGTCCAGCGGTAGCGCTGGCCGCTCCCCTAAAAGATGCTGCAGCAGCTCCCGCGTGTGTGTGTCTGGCTCCAGCCGCGCTGGGGCTTGTGCCGAGGCCGGACGCTGCCCATCCTCCCAGGAAAAGCGTGGCGGGTGTGTGTGACTCGATGCGTTCTGCACTTGAAAAGAAAAATTAAAGGAAGGGACAAAGCAGCGCCGGGATCCCTTGGCCGTGGGCGGCCGCTCGTGGGAGTGACATCTGCGGTGTTTGTCACCGCCATGGCTCTGCCCTCGCTGCCCCTGCACGGCTCAGCCACCGGGGTTGAACAGGTCCAGTGGTTTTGAGGCAAATATTAACCGAGGGCGTAGCTCCGTTTGCAGCCCCGTGAGCGGGACTGAGTCCCAGGGCTGCGTCTCTCTGCCGCCCCACTGCCGGGGAGAGGGCCGGGGGCGCTCTGGGCTTGGCTGTGGGCTGCACGCGCGGCTGGGAGAGCGTCAGGCGAAGCTCCTGGCTGTAACGGTGCTGTTAAAATCCCCCTCTCAGTTATTAGTGCAGCATCTCTGGACTCCACCTGCTCCCTTCAATAGCTGGACTGTGAATCAGGTCGGGATGAGGGACCTTTCGTGGTCCCATCGTCTCTGGCTCCTTTGTCACGTCCCTGTGGCCAGGCTAAGGGCTGGCAGGGGCAGAGCCGTGCCGTAGCTGGGGTGGCCGATGGCACAGTGAGTCACGGGCAGGGGCTGCCCCCGGGCGCTGGGGTCCTGCTGCTGCTTGTTCTCGTTTCCCTTCACGCTGCACGAGAGGTACCTGTTGGTCCAAGTGTCTCAGATATTCATCTGCTCACCTACAGCTCCCCAAAGATGGGAACTGGGGGTACCCCAGGAGCTGCGGACCCCCCCATGCTAGCAGGGTGCTGCCTGCCCCAGCCCTGGGGTGTCCCCCCCTGAAGCTCAGCACCTCAAACTCTCTCCCCACGTCTTGTCTTTGCAGGAGACGTGCTCTTCCAGATGGCAGAAGTCCACAGGCAGATCCAGAACCAGCTGGAGGAGATGGTGAGTGCCCCAGCCCGGTGTGCCGGGCTCTCCCCCTGCCTGCGGGCGCTGCCGGTGCCGCAGCCAAGCAAAATGCTTTTCTGTGTCCTGTCTGGGCGACACCAGGCCTTCTGAAGTGGGTTTGCTGAGCTGCAAAGGGTCTGGTCTGCTCGGCCACCCGCTTCTGCCCCGCTGAGTCCCTTTGTGAGCGTCCGTCTGTCCCTCGCCCCCGTCGGCCCCTGCTCTGTCTGTACAGCCCCGCTCCCCGGCAGCGTTTGCCCGCCCTCGCCAAGGAACCACGTTCTCTTTCTGCCCGCAGCTCAAGTCCTTCCACAACGAGCTGCTGACGCAGCTGGAGCAGAAGGTGGAGCTGGACTCCCGGTACCTGAGTGTGAGTTGTGGTCTCGCGCGGTCTCGGCAGCGCCAGCGCTGGCTCCGGCATCTCCGCGTCTCCTGTTCCTGCTGCCCTGCTCGGGGACGGTCGTGCCCGGGCACTGCTTTGCCCCTGGTTACAGATGGGTCCCTGGCCATCATGCACATCCCCACACACAGAACAGCATTTTCGCTAGTCTCAGACTATCGCCGCCCTTTTCGCTCTCTGGGACGCGGCGATCCTGCTTCTCCCGAAGTCCGGGGGGGCTGCACACAGGTTTGCACGGAAGCAAAGCAAGCCAAGGAGTCAAGAGGCAGGAGGGGCTTTGCTTACGGAGGGGAACAGAATTGTCAGGATCAGTTATGCACCTCTCACGTAGACGCTTTTGAACAGCTCAGTGCAGTCTCAAAAAGAAAACCATGAAAGCGTGGTCATCTCGTTCACGCTGTCATTCACCTCGAAGTGACGGAGCCAAGAGCGGGCCGCTGTGCGGGACACACTTGGCGTGAGAGTGAGGAGCAGGGAGCCCGTCCAGCCCCGCGCCTCGCGTCCCGAGAAAGAGAGGGCAATGCTGAGAGCCCGTAGCATCTCTCACTTCGGTTTCCTTGCTTGCACTGTCCCAGTTTTAAATGCAGTGAGACGCCCGGCACTGCACTGGTGGCGTTTCAGACCGTGCTCTGCTCTGGGTGTTGACCCTCCAGCAGGAGCCGCGGCCGAGGCAGGGGCTCATCTTCGGCTGCTCAGAGCTTTCTCCTGTCCCGTCCAGGCTGCGCTGAAAAAATACCAGACGGAGCAAAGGAGCAAAGGGGACTCGCTCGACAAGTGCCAGGCAGAGCTGAAGAAACTTCGGAAGAAGAGCCAAGGCAGCAAAAACCCCCAGAAGTACTCGGACAAGGAGCTCCAGGTAGGACCCCGGCCGGGGCGGGGGGGACACACAGCATCCCGCCTGGTGCAGGGCAGGGGGTGCTTGGTACCGCATGGTGGGGGGGCGGCCCAGCTCTTGCGAGCCTTTGGAGAAGGGTTTGCTGCTCTCCTCCGAGGAGAGAGCGCCGCAGCATTAGGGGAGCGTGGGGGGCGTGGGAGGTGTGGACAGGGAGGGGGCGGCAGCCCGTGATGGTCTCGTGGCCACCCCGGGGGAGGACGGTGCAGAGGGGGAGGCTGCGAGCACCGCTGACGGCAGATGTTGTGCCGGGCGGTGGTGACTAACCCTGCTCAATCCACTGCTCCTGGTGCCTTTTTTTTTTTTTTTTTTTTTTTTGCTTAATGAATGAACCCAAAAAGATCATTAATTTCTGTTGTGCCAGATCCATCTTCCTCTGGATGGTGTTTTGCTTAAATATTTTTCTGTGCCTGCTGCCGGGGCGTCCCTTCCCCCAGCTTGCCGGGGTGGCGGCGCGGGCCGGGGGCGGCCGCGGTGAATCACCACGGTGTGATCGGTGTGATGGCGGTGTGGGCTCGCTCGCCCACCACGCGCCATGTGCGCACGGGGTCCCGGCTGCGCGGGGCCGGGGTCCCTCCCGACATCCACGTCCCATGAGGGTGGGCACGGTTCGGAGGTCGGGGTCTCGCTGAAGAGCATCCAGGGCACATCCCCGGCTGGTGCCGGGAGTGGGATGTGCCAAGGGCCTGCGGCACCCAGGTCACTGATGCGTTCGCAGCAGGAGTTCATGAATTGTGATAGTCTGCGACCTGTGGTTCGAGCTTTGCCCGGAGCACGGCTGAACATGGCAAACTTTAACGAGAAATTGCTGCACCTGCAGAGCTGCTCTGGCTGAAAGCCCTCGTGCTGCTACTCGAGTGGAGTCTGTTGAGTGATGGCAGTACCCTGAAAAGGGGAAGATGGACCCTGAAGGCAGAAATGACCTCGTCTCGTCTCTGAGGCACGAGAGTGTGCGTTATGTTGGCACCGGGAGCTGTTACTCTGGATGCCACGGGCCAGCATCGTGTCAGTGATCCGTGTCTGCGGAGGGGGATGTAGATGTCGGTGGTGCTTCGCTCGCCGGGGCTGCGTGCGGGGCGGCAGTCGAAGTCATCGGCAGGTAGTCACTGTGGAGGCTGTGCTGGGGAAGTGACATTCTTAATTGCACTAAAACTTGGGAAATCAGTCATTCTCTGGGTGGCGTGAATCAGAGTAAGCACTGAAGGAGAAAACTCGTGCCCTCAGTCATCCTCCCTGCGCTGAGCTCCTGCCCTCCCGGCTCCCGAGCCGGCGCGGGGCCGCTGGCAGGAGGCACGGCGGGTGCGAGCGTGGATGGCCGGTGTGGGTGCAGCACGGGGTGGGGGGGGGGGGATCCTGCCCGCTGAGGCGGGGGCTGGCGCCTTCCTGGGAGCTGAGCGGCTTCGGCCCCTTCTGAGCAGCGGCGTCTCCGCAAGCCCTGGCTCTGGAATTCCTGCTGAGCCAGAAAAGCCCTGTCAGGCAACGAGGCGCAGCGTGGGGAAACTCGGGGGATCAAACCTGCTTTGTTATCCTCTACCTGCCAAAGCTGCGGACAGGGACAACAGAGCCGAATTGCTGCCAGAGCCACCCTGCTCCTGCCAAACCACCCCCCCCACCCTCCAGGCTGGTGCTGTGCAGGGATCCCCATCCCACACCCGGCGTCGGAGGAAGAGAAAATCCGTCCCCGTGATCAGCGTTACGGAGCTGGGAGAGGAGCGGTGTTTTGATGTGGCGGGGATGGGGTAGTCCTGTTGGCACGGCCGCGTGGGGCAGGGAAACAGGATCAGGCTTTCATTCTCTTAATCTTTCAGCAGTAAGTATTTAGGAAGCGCTTATCTCTGAAAAAGCCTTATGATGGCTTTTGAGCTTAAAGAGCTATGAGACTGCTCAACTGCTCGCTGCTCCCCCCCCCCCCCCCCCCCGCCTCCCCCCGGCCCAGATCAATCAAAACACAAAGTTAAAGTGCTGAATTCAGGCAAGAGGGCAATTTTCCCTCTGTTCTCTGCCGGCTGTGATGCTGGTATTTCCTTTCAACAGAAAAAGAAGATATTTTAGGCCACCCTTGATGCTGTTCTCGCAGCCTGGGCACAGGGAAGCGGGGGGATTGCTCCAAGGGTGGGTCCAGCCTGGAGCTCCGAGGGCCTGAGAAGGGAGCCTTGGCTGGGGCTTCGTGAAGCCAGAGCATCTGTGGGGCTGTCGGCGTCTCGCCGCGGGGCTTTGCTCCACAAAAACCTTCCTCAACTTACTTAAAGCAGAGAACTGCGCCGCGCGTCGTTCAATTTGTTTAGCTGGCCCAGGGCCACCCCTGCGGCCGGCTTGTAAAAGACCTGGCAGCCGAGGAGGAGGAGGAGGCTGAAGGCATCTCCTGATGCTTGCAGGATGCTGCAGACTTCATCAGGCTGGTGCCCGGGGACCACAGACCGATCAGACGGCAAGTGGATGGAGCTCTTCTAATGGGCTGTTGCAAATTACTTGTCTCGTAATGGGAGAAGCTGCTGTTGATGGAAACGTCCTGATGGCTACATCAGTCATCTCCTTCAATAAAGCAGTCGCGTCCTGCTCTTCTTTTAAAGACTCATCCACTTAAGCTACTGTAGCAGTCAGCAGCCAGGAGTCTGTGCTCTGTCATCATCCCTCTCCTTATTTAATGCAATGGGAAGCAGAATTGCTCCTCTCTGCCTTTGCGCCTCTTGTTGAGTGACCGCATCACCTCATCGCCTGCAAGGGAGATGGGTGGGAGAGGCAGTGCTGTCCTCCGGGGAGCTCCGGGACGTTGGTTGCTCTAACACCTCGCTCTGCCGAGGTGAGAGGAGGTTTGGGGGCTGTTCAGGCTCCGGTTTGCCGGGCGGCAGAAGACAGCCCTCACCTGGGCCAGGGTTCCAGCGTGGCTTGGGCTCCATGTTCTGCTAGATTGATCAGAAAGCCCGGTAAAACAGCCCAGATCTCACCGGTGACTCCTGAATTCAGAATTTCCCCCTTGATGAAGCAGAAATAAATGCTGATATTCAGCAGGCACTGCACAGGACTGATTATCTCCTGGCTGGGGAGCAGTAGCTTCGGGAGGTCTGCTCGGGGCGAGGCAGCGGAGCGATGCTCCTGGGCACTCGCAGGAGGCTTCTGCTGAGCTTCGTCAGCCTCTCGCTGCATGGAGAGAGCTGGCCCAGGGCTGTCTGCAAGTCCCACGTCACCTGGCCACTGTCTCTTGTGCTTGTTTTGTGGAGTTTAATAGACGAGGATGCAGGATTAAGATGGTCGAGGATTTAAAACACCTTGTGGTTTGCAGTAAAGACGACTCGCGTAGTTTAAAAGCAGCTCAAAGTGCAATTAGGCTCCAGGAGTGATTTTCCATCTCCAGAGCTTTGTCTGTCATGGTCAAGAGAGATGCTGTGGTTGTGGGCTGTGACTGCTGAATGTCGTAATAAAGCCAGGCTTTTTATTCCTTATGAATCAGTCCAGAGCTTTTGTTATACATGAGGAATGAAAGCTGAGACACCAAACTGCCTCGGATGTCTCATCTTAGCTGTGGAGTTACTGAGATTTTTTTGACCTGCGTTGAAAACCGGGAGAATAAACCAATTCCATTCACTTCGTGTCTCTCACGAAGAAAAATGAAAACAATATTAAGATTAAACAATCGCCAAGGAAGCTAAACTGCTGTAATTTCATTAAACGCGTGGTTACGATCAAGCCATGAAATCAAGGTCACGATGGGTTTAGGACCTTGATTGAATCAGCAGCTCGGCAATGGAGTTAAGTTGGTTCAAGCTATTCATCAAATCATATTAACGCTACGAGCAATTGGGTTTCTCCATTGGGCTGGGGCCAAGCTGAGTGTAATTCACGCTAAATAGCGAAGCTGCAGCCGGCTGTGCGCGGTGAAAGGCTGGGCCCGACCCAGGCAAAAGAGCTTTCGGTGCGGCGGTGCCGGCGCCTCCTGCCCGGGTGGGTCTCCTGCTTGTCCACACCTATGGGAATATTTTAAGCATTAAATACCACTGTGCCAAATAACCCGGGGGGGTGGGGAGGGTGGGTTTATAAACTTTAGTAATTGAAACCTCATTTTGGTATTCCCATCAGGAGAAATAATTTTAGGTGTAGGTCAAGAAGCTCTAACTGACAAGGAGTTTGCACAAACCAGGTTACAAGGGCTTATGTCAAAGTCAAATCGGGAAGAATTATGTAAAAGCTCGGTGGCTGCAGGTAAAACTCTCTCCAGGTTTGATGGTGCTTTCAGCCGGGTCAGGCTGGGTGCCCAGACCCAGCAAATGCGGTCAGCGGGTGCTGGGAGGGGAATGGCCTGTGGAACGCTTGGTGGGAGCTGCATCGGGTCTGGGGCTGAGCTGCTCCGGGGGTAGCGGCTGAGCATCCTTCTTGCCATGGCCAGGTCGGGACCGACAGGGGTCCCCACTCAGGATGTACCAACCTGAGCGTCCCTGTAGCTCGGTGGCGTTACCTGCTCGTGTCTTGGGACCTTATTGGAGAGTTCAGCCCTTTTGGTATTTTTTTTTTTTGCCTCTCTTTATTCTGTAGTCAGCTGTGAACTCATGTGCTGGTGACTTCGGCCCCTCTCACCATGGGGCTGTGGCCCCGAGCGTCTGGGGAGGCTTTGGGTGCTGGCGGGGTCTCAGCTCACCTCGCTCCGGCAGGGCACCAGCCCTTCTTCTCTGCAGACACGGTGCTGCAAAAGCCATACGCTGACATGGCTTTTTCAGACTTCGTGGTCTGCGAGTGCTTATGAAAGAGGCAGCACCGGGAGGAGGGGAGTCTCCACCTCCTGCTCCCAGCTGCCGTGGCCGGGCTGGGTTTGCTCAGCCGCCGTGGCTGGCAGTGTCCCCTCCACCCCGGGTGAGGTGCAGGCTCCAGCACCAAGCGTGGCTTCCTCAAACCGGCTCTACGAATCTATAAGCAGCTGCCGCAAATATGCAAAGTGAAATCTTAAACTTCTTTTCCTCTGGGCTGAGGTGCCTCAAATGACTCTTCTGGAAAGCCGGTCTCTCTTTTCCCCATGCCTGCGCAGGTCAGGGCCACATCTGATGAGCATTTTGGTACCAAACCTTGTGCACCGAGCCGTTGATCCGGGGCGTCCCTGTATCGAGGGAACGTTTTAAGCAGCTGATCACGAAGCCCCCGCACAGCCGGCTGGAGAAGGCGCTTGCCTGCTGGTTTGCTCTCTGTAAATTTTATGTAACGTCACGTGTGTGTGTGGCTGGCGCTTCACGGGAGCAGGGGAAGGCTGAGGCTGATGCCCCGGTGAACAGATGTGTGAGACAGGCAACGTAAGGAGGGGAGACAGCCCTTTTCGGGGGCGGGGGGCAGAGGGAGGCTGGCGTCCTCGGAGCAGGGCGGCTGTCGGGGCTGTGCTCCCTCGGATCCGCTCCGCGTAGTGTTTCACCTTGGATAACCATCAACGCGATGGTGTCCGCGCGTCCCGAGGAGGGCTCTGGCCGCAGGGGGATGGAGTCGGAGCGGTGTGGGTGGTGCAGCGGCTGCCGGCACTGACAGCCCTTCCCGGGCTGGGGGGGTGGGTGCTTGTGCAGGGCCGAGGATTTTGTCTGCTCCCCCCGGGAGAGGCGCAGAGCGGCGGGGGGTGCCTGTGTGCCAGAGGCACAGAAGCCGTCTGACAGTGGGCGGCTGTGGCGACACGGGGTGCCGTGGCTCTGCGGGGGGGTTTGTCCTTGCAAAAGGCAGTGAAACGCGTCTTGGCTCCCTTGGTGACCCGCGTATAAGCATTCTCCGCTGCGGGAGAGGGTTTGCTTTGTTGGTTTATTTGCCTTATTACAAGAGAGTTTAGGTCACCTCCAGGCTCGTGTCCGAGCTCCGGTCTCCTTCCCATCCATGCTGTGCTGGGAAGCACCGCTGGTATCCCAGGGCTCGAATGCGGCATCGCTCTGTCTGGCTAAACAAACTGCCAGCCTCCTCTCCCTCTCCAGCCGTAACTTGGGTGATGATGGAGGCTGGAGGTGGCCCGAGGGGACAGTGTCTCCCCCGAGGCTGCTCCAGGGTCCACCAGCTTCCACGCAAGGAGCAAATTCTGGGAATGAGGAAAAGCTGCCTCCTTCCGCAGGAGCTGCCGGGGCTGCGGATCCCCAGGCTCTTGCTTTCCTTACTTTGGCTGTGGTAGGATTTCAGCTGTTTTTCCTTGAGACTAATCAACAGCTTAGATGCTCTTCCTCTCTTAATCAGCCTAACTTCTTTCTTATTTTATCCCATTACTTTCTAATTATTCTCCCTTGTGGTTCCCTAAATAAATCCTCCCTTCTCTTGGTGTTTACTCCCTCCGGGTATTTCAGCCGGCCGCATCGGTCTGGCACTCGGAGTCCTCTCCCTTCCCCTGCTCTGTGCCGCTCCTCCCGTCCCGTCCCTCCCTGGGACGAGAGCCCGGTGTTTGGAACCGAGCATCTCTCCCGGATGCTGGCTAGGAGCGCACCCACCGCCGGCTCCCCTGCGGCGTCGCTGGCTGTCTGCTCTCTGAGCTCATGGCTGTGCCCGCCCCGGCGAGCTGGTGGCCCCTGAAAGGTGGCCTCGCTGCCTGCACTCAGTTCCCTCTTGTACCTGCGGCCGGTCCCGCGCTCAGCCTGTGTTTCTGGCAGTGGCAGACGCATCTGATCGCCCATAAAGATCCGTAATGATGATCTCTGCCGCCACGCTTGGCGCGGTGGTGATTTGCATTGCCCTTGGCTCGTACTCCTGAGTGGCTTGCACGTTCTTGGCTTGGATAGAATGGCTTGAACTCATTTTTTTCCAGTGGGGATGGGTGGTTATTAAAGGCTTGACTGAAGTTCAGTAATGATGTTGCTGTTTCACCTGCGCTAACTACAGTGATGGCAGCGCGCGCTTGAAAAGAACTCAGGTCTTGACACTTCTCGGATGCTCTTCCATCCTCGCACACCTCTGGCTGTCAGCTTTGGGGCAGCGCTGGGAGGATGTTCGTCTGAGTGGCAGGGCCTTGGTGAGCCCCGGCTTTTCTGTGCCGGGGATGACGGCGGCTGTCTGAGCTGAGGACTTCGCAGCATCTGGTTTCCTCTTTCATGGTTTTTTTTGTTCCTATTTTACCGTCTGAGCCGGTGGGGTCACTTGCTCTGGCTCCTGAGTGGAGATTGCCCAGCTTTGCTCCAGCACCCCTCGTCCCCCCGGATATCGGGCAGTCGGGAGGGGCTGGGCTAGCAGGTCCCCGGCTGGGCCACCACCGCGGTGCCGCCAGGGCTCTCCAGCCCAGGCAGGAGCCCCTGCTCCGCTGGCTCCCACCCCGAGCCCCGGCAGCGTCTTAAACCAAACCCTTTCCCGGCCGCGTGCTGACATTGCTAATTAGGTCAGCGGCTCCCGGTGAATTGGAAGTGAATGTGTTTGGGAGGCGGGGGGGGATGGGGGAGTTATTTGAGGCCTCTCCAACCTAGAAACCCAGAAAAGGTTTCTGGAGCTGTTGGGTGGCTCTGGCGCTTGCTCTGGTGTTCGGCACAGCCGTGACACCGCAAGCGCGGCCGGCTCTCTGCCCCGCGGGTGCTCAGGTCACAGACCGGGGGGATTTTTCCCCTTGTTTAAGGAAAAATATTGATGGGAGCCAGTGCTTCTCCTTGACCCTCAGCAGCGACATCTTACATCATGCTTTGTGCCTTGCCTTTTTCCCCCCCCACCCCCCGTGCATCCGGCACATTTAGCGAGGTTTTTATTTAAATTGTCTTTCTATGCATTGTTTGAAAGCCCATTGTCATTGCAAATCTAAAAGGAAAACTGTCTAGTGAACAAGAAGTGTCGCTCGCCATTTTGTAATGTAATAGCCTGTAAAAATCAAAGCTCTGAATAAATCAATGGCACATCAGGCATATTTACATAAAGTATATAAAGCGCTGAGAATACTAAATTTAGAGCTTAGGCTCTCTGCTTGCAAGTCGACATGTTCTAACTGGCTTCAGCCATTAAGACAAGCCTTTCTTGAGTGAAATAATTAAAAGTATACTTGCAAAACAAGATTGAAATCAGGGATGTAAATAAGACTTCAACTTGCGCATTTATATCATGATTAAAACTAAAAGTCTAACCTCACTAAGATAAAGAAGGCTTTCCCCGGTGCGGGGGAGCGTTTGGGAGCAGAGGGGAGTACCCGGGGCACGGCTGCGCCGCGGCGGGATGCTCCTGGTGCGACTGAACTAAATGAGCCGGCGCTGGACTCGTTTCACGCCTCACCTGCTCCTCCTCGATGCCCCAGTTAGGAAATTAAGCTGGATGAGTTTAGGGTATCAGGGGCTGCCCTTGCTCCCGCACTCCTGCTATTTTGGGTGCTGCCATGGTTGTGGTTCCTGCCAGAAACGGGGCTCTGCAGGAGGGGGAGCATCATCCCGCCGCTTCCCTCGGGAGAGAAGGGAGGGAAACTTTTTCGGGAGCTGCCTGTGCTGCAGAGGTGTGGGGATGGCGGAGCTCGCTCCATCCCGGGTGTAGCAGGGGTGCGATGGAGGTGTCGGGGCACTGCACCCTGGTGGAGCCGGGGGCTCTGGGCCATGCTGGAGTATCCTTCCCTCCCGACTCCCCGTTGCCGCTGCCAGGCTGACGCCTCTGGGCTCTGTCCCTGTGCTGTTGCCGGGGCTAATAATACCCGGGAGGAGGCGGCGTGCTGCTGGCAGCGCCTCTGTCCTGAGCCCACTCCGGGGAGCGATGCTTTCCCCGAGCTCGTCCTCCCACGGCCGCCTGCTCCTGCCCGCTGTCCCCGCAGGCACGTGCCCGGGGCTGCTGCCGCCTCTGCCTGGTGCCCGGGTGCCTGCCGCCGGCACAGCCCGGCTGTCTGACAGCTGTCCCGGTGCCCTCCCCTATATCCCGCCAGCCCCAGTCGGGCTCAGCTCTCCCCACAGCTTCACATGGGGGTGATGCAAATACCTCCATTATTTCTGCATCTACACCCAACGGCGTCAACTCAGCTACCTTCGTTTATTTCTGTTCCTTAAACATGGGCGTTTGCACTGGATTTTCTCATTTTGGGGGGGGAAAAGAAACTCTCCTTGAAACAGGGTTGTTGGTTGCAAACTGGGTTTTTACCCATTTCTCGCTGAGCCCCTTCCCCCAACCCGTGTTGGTGCCTGTGGGGAGACCAAAAACGTGCTGGGTCCCGCGGGAAGGAGCTCTGCGCAGGGCTTGCTCCGGAGGGAGGGCGCTCCGAGCGGGCTGGGGGAGCAGCAGGAGCTCCAGCTCTGAAATAAGCCCCCTTTGAAGTCTGGGATGTCACTTAATCTCACCGCTTTGTTGAGGTTTGTTCCATTTTATGTGTCTGCTAATAAATATTGTAGCGTGCTAAAAATAACCGTTAAACATGAGGAAAGAAGTAAAGCTGCTTTGGGCCCAGAATTTCCAGTTTAATTCCCTTCTTAGGGAAGCTCAGACTTTATGAAACTGGTTTAGCAGTGCCTGGTCCCCACGGCTGCTTGTGGCTTTTCGGTGTGGTGCTGCCATCCCGGGGAAGAGCCGGCGGCGATGAGGCGTTGCAGGGCAGGACAGCGATGGGTGGGAGAGATGCCCCTCTCGGAGGCTTGGTGGACGCTCTCCCGGTGCCACATCAAGGGTGGAAGCTCCTTGCGGAGGAGCTGGGGACATCCTGAGGACATTGAGGGAGGAGAAAGTGGCTGTTTTCAGGGCGATGGGGACATCAGGGATGCTGATGGTGTGGCCCAGGAGCAGCCCTGTGGCCCCCAGCGTTGCTCTGAAGCCCTCCCGGGTGCCACGGTGGCATCGCAGGGGTCAGCCTGAGTGGCCGGGTTACCCCGCTCAGCCCCGGCTGCTGCTTCCATGCCCCATATGACGCTGGCAAAGCCCCGCGTGGCCCAGCCGTGCTGGCAGAAGTTCTGTTGGTAGAGCAGGAGCCGGTGCCAGCAGAGGAGCCTCCTGCTGCTGCGTCTGCGGCGTCTCCGCCTGGCGCTGGCAGGGGCCCCGGCATCTGCGCAGCCCCAGGGTTGCGGCATCGAGGAGCGGCCACCCCGGCAGTCCCCTCGCTGCTTGCGGCCGGGCAGGGAGTGCTGTGCCAGCGTGCAGCACTGCCCCGGCACAGTCCCCGTGTCCCCAGCACCGCTTACCCTGCGGCTGACCGGCAAATGCAAACTGAAAGCGCTGCCGGTAGTTTCAGCATTGGCGATGGTTCACGTGTGGCCCCCGGCTCTCGGCGGCACAGCCCTGCCCGTCCTCGCAGGCAGCGGTGATTCGGCAGAGGGGGTGCCGGAGGTGTTCAGCCTGGGCGGTTTGTGCGCTGCGGTGGCTGGCCGGGACAGGCAGGGGGCTGCGGGGGGCTGTTGCCAGCCCTGGGCGGTCGGGGCGAGAGCCTCGGCGGGGCTGTGGTGCCCGTTTGGTGAGAGGGCGGCTGCTCGCGGTACAGCTCGTCCCGCCGCCCGCGCGGCTGCCAGCCCACGCGTGAGTCAGCGCCTCTGCGTGGGGGGGCTCCGATGAATAAGGGCGGGTTGGAGGGGCCGCGCAGGCACACGTGCGCCTGTCCTCTGCTGGGGGGCCTCCCTGCAAGCCCCCCAGCCGCCCCATGGCTGCACCGCTGGCCCCTCTCCGGAGGATGCCGCAGCATCCCCTGCCCCGCGCTCGGTGGGCGAAGCGGTGAAGGCAGCCATCTCTCTGCTCCTCTTCCTCTTCTAGTACATCGAAGCCATCAGCAACAAGCAAGGCGAGCTGGAAAACTATGTCTCCGACGGCTACAAGACGGCCCTTACGGAAGAGAGGAGACGGTTCTGCTTCCTGGTAGAGAAACAGTGCGCGGTAGCGAAGAGCGCGATCACCTACCACGCCAAGGTGAGTCGGTCCCACCGGAGACGCCAGTCTCTGCGGGTCCCCGGCACCGGGTGGCTGCTCCTGTCACGAGCCATTGCCTATGGAGCAGGCTGAGATCCTGAAAGCCGCAGCTGGTGCAGCCCGTGCGGCTCGGGGGGCAGAAGTTGGGAGGCTATACCAGTGGGTCACCCATGGACGAGGTACCCTGAGAGTGTTCCTGGGCTGGGAGAGGCGGAGCTGTGCGCCCTGAGGAGGGGGCTCATCTCCCGTGGGTGCTGCTCTGCGTTTCAAAGCAGCTTCTGGCTGCAGGAGCTGGATGGGACCAACGGCGCTTTGCTGGCGTGGCGGGGGTGAGGGCAGAGCCTGGCAGCGCATCCCACCCTCTGGCTCGCCCAGGCGGTGCCGGCCCCTGCGTGGTGCGACTTCACCGGCGTGAAAGAGCTCGCGGCGGGTGGACGGGGCTGAGTTTACCTCTCCCGCGTGTCGTGGTCACCGCGGTCTGAGGGCTCTGCCCCGGCTGAGGCTGGTCAGGGTCCTGCTGCATCAGCTGGCGAGTTGCAAAAGCAGAAGAAACGCAAAGCAGCGACGTTCCCGCTTGGAGTCGGAGCAGCGCTGCCCGCCTGGCAAAGCTCACCCCAGCCTTGGCCTTACCCCTGGCCTTAGCAAAGGTGGGGATTAAACCGGAGACAAACCTGTGCTCCAGACCCCTCTTGACCCTTTCTGGGCAGCCCACATCCCCTGGGCCGGGGGCTGGAGCTGCTGCCTGCCAGCCTGGAGAGCGGTGGCCCCCTGCGCTGGTCCGGAGCGGAATCCATCCGGATGAGGGCTGGGAACACCAGCACTGCTCCCGCAGCCTCCTGCTCCCGTTCTGGTTGTTCCCCACCGCCACCCCCTGTCGCTCACAGCACCCATCTGTCGCCGCCGCGCTTGGCACCAAGGAGCAGGAGAAGGAGCTTGGATTAGTCAGTGCAGTCCTCGCCCTGCGGGCTGCATCCATGCTTGGCATGTGCGAACTCCTGCTGTAGTGCAGGAGGGGAAAAATCCCCCCCGGGCATGGGGGGTCAGCAGGCACAAGGGTGCCGGCACCTGCAGCGTGGCTGCAGCACGGTGGAACGAAAAGCTTCTTGCAGCAGCAGCACACGGAGGGTGATTTTTTTGCAAGAAGGACTTTGCAGGTGGCAGGTTCAGAGCGCGGTGGGCGTACGTGTGATGTGGGCGCCCGGCCCCGCACCAGCCTGGCAGCCGGCGTGGGCTTTGCCGGCTAAAAACGCCGTCCCGCTGCTGCCTGCAGCTCCCGCAGGATGCTGGCAGCAGCCGTGGTCTGGGTGGCGAGGCTGCGCCTCGGCTGGGGCCCATCGTGGGGAAATGTTCTGGGACTCTGAAATTGGCTTTAGAGCGTTTTTTTTGACAGTGGGGACTAAGTTGTCTGCAGATGAGACCGGCTGCGAAGCCACGCAGAGGTGTCGGGTCCCCTCCTGGCTCTGCTGCGGGGTGAGCCGATGGGCACGCTAGCCATCGGGCTGCCCAGAGCCGCCCCTCTGCTGCTCTTCACGGCATGGGTTTAGGCGGGGGGTCTGCGTGTGGTGTGGTTGGCTGGGAATGACCTCGGGGTGGTTTAAGACATCTCCTCCCTTGGAGAGTCACACGACGGGATGCTCGCTCTCATGGCGAGGGTGTGTTAGCTGAATAAGGGCAAGTTTAGCTCCATCTTTTTTTCCCCCTCCTTGGCTCGGAGCGCGGCGGTGGATGGCTGCGGGTCCTGCCTGCGGGCAGGGAACAGCAGGGTTTGGGTGATGGGCCCACAGCCCTAAGCACGAGGCTCACCCCTGGGGACGGAGTACGGGCTCTGCCCTGCAGAGCCTTTGGTTGGGTTTTTTTTCTCCGCTCGGTCGAGCGGTGCTGTTCCCCGAGGAGCCCAGCGCCCTTGCCCGGCTTCCTACGGCCCCTCTGCTCTTGGAGCTGCCCCAGGGGTGTCTCAGAATAAGCTGGGGAGATGAATTACCTTCTCTTTCCCTCCTTTCCATTTGTCATGACACCCTCCTGGCTCAGCTGCCATCAGAGCCTGGAAGCGGTAAGTCCCCGTTTTTTATCTCGTGCGTGCCATGCCCAGAGGAGTTGATGGATCTTGTGGCCGGGATCCTCACGGTGCTGCCCAGGGAGGGGTGCAGAGCCGGGTGGCTTTTCTTACACCCCTGTGCCCTCACACCTCGTTTTTCTCTGTTGCAGGGGAAGGAGATGCTGACGCAGAAGCTGCCACTGTGGCAGCAGTCCTGCTCGGATCCCAACAAGATCCCGGACCGCGCTATACAGCTGATGCAGCAGATGGCTGCCAGCAGCAATGGCACCATAATGCCCAGCCCTCTGTCTACATCCAAATCCAACCTCATCATCTCTGACCCCATCCCTGGTGCCAAACCTCTCCCTGTCCCCCCGGAGCTGGCACCTTTTGTAGGAGTAAGTATCTCCGTGGTGGAAGTTGTCCTGCCCTTCCGAGCAAAGCTGGAGGGACGAGCCCAGGCCGGTGTCACCGTTGTCCTCAGCAAGTTGCCTTTTGACGGACTGTCATTCATCATAGAATCGCAGAATGGTTTGGGTTGGAAGGGACCTTAAAGATCATCTCGTTCCAGCCCCCTGCCCTGGGCAGGGACACCTCCCACCAGCCCAGGTTGCTCCAAGCCCCGTCCAACCTGGCCTTGAACCCCTCCAGGGACAGGGCAGCCACAGCTTCTCTGGGCAACCTGGGCCAGGGTCCCACCACCCCCATAGTGAAAAATTTCTCCCTGAGATCTCATCTAAATCTACCCTCCTCTAGTTTGAAGCCCCTGATCCCGAGTCCCTCCCCAGCTTTCCTGGAGCCCCTTTAAGGACTGGAAGGGGCTCTAAGGTCTCCCTGGAGCCTTCTCTTCTCCAGGCTGAACCCCCCCAGCTCTCTCAGCCTGTCCTCACAGCAGAGGGGCTCCAGCCCTCCCAGCATCTCCGGGGCCTGCTCTGGCCCCGCTCCAACAGCTCCGTGTCCTTCTGCTGTTGGTGCCCCAGAGCTGGAGGCAGCACTGCAGTGGGGTCTCCCAGAGCGCAGCAGAGGGGCAGAATCACTCCCTTGACCTGCACAGGGATGGTTCCATGGCAACGCATACACGCGCCACTCTGGGACGCGGGAAGGAGCCTGGCATGGGGATGGGCAGCCTGTTGCATCCCACCCCGCCTGGGTTGCTGAGCTCTGGAGGAGCAGGAGCTCCTGGGCCAGGGATCTGGGGAACCCATGAGCTGGGCTCACCTGGCCAGGCTCGTCCCAGTCAGGCTGGTCCCAGAGCTGTGACACTGTGACCCATGGGATGAAAAGACCCCTCAGAAATGGATCTCCCCCCTGAAGTGGGGGCACGAGCTGAGCAGTAGATCCCAGGAGGGGTCTATCAGGTGCAAGGCAGCTTGGAGCAGTAAAATACTGTAGAGGTGACCCCACTGCTCCCTCCAGAGCAGTTTGTCTCAGGTGGGGAACTACACCCAACAGGCTGAAGCTCTGCTCCGCTGCGAACCGCCTTCCCTGGAGCTGTGTCCCACTGCGGGGGCTGCGCTGGGATGCCCTAGTGAAGATGTTCCCCGTCTTCCCCCCCCTCCTCTCCTCTTTCCGTAGCGCATGTCGGCACAGGAGGCCATGCCGGTGATGAACGGAGTCTCAGGCCCAGACAGTGACGGGTACAACCACTGGTCTGAGATGAAGCCAGCACAGCCCAAATCTTTATCTCCTCCCCAGCCTCAGAAGCAGCTGAGTGACTCTTACTCCAATACACTCCCAGTTCGCAAAAACGTGCCACCGAAAAACAGCTACGCATCAGGTGAGGCTCCATCCTCCGCTCCGGGGGGGCTCCTGGGGTGCCAGGGTGCTGGCTGTGCCAGTCGCAGCCGCGGTGAGCGGGGTCGTCGGGGATGCTGGTGGTGGGGGGGGCAGTGACCAGCAGCATCTCTCCGGTGTCAAGTGCTACTGGTGCCTGTGGATCAGGTGTTAGGAAATGAGCGGAGCCGGGTTTTCGGCTGGGTGGGCTTTCAACCCGTGGGCAAGATTTCCCGGAGGGAAAATCTTGAGGAATCTCACACAGGGAGGCTGCTCCCTTTGCCGTGGACAGCGTGTGATGCCAAGACCAGCGGTCGGATCCAGCACCTTATTAGGGGGGAAGGTTCGAGTCAAAAACTG
Organism: Rissa tridactyla; assembly: GCF_028500815.1. NCBI lineage: Eukaryota > Metazoa > Chordata > Aves > Charadriiformes > Laridae > Rissa > Rissa tridactyla. The sequence continues at coordinate 12,293,229 of NC_071480.1, forward strand.
AACGTTTTATTGGCACCTGGGGTAAAATAAGCAAGGTCAGGGACCTGCCCGTGCCTGGGTTTGGTGCGGGGTGAAGGACCTGGGGCACTCCTTGGTCTCTGTCTCCCACCAGCCGAAAACAAGACGCTGCCGCGCTCCAGCTCCATGGCCGCAGGGCTCGAGAGGAACGGCAGGACGCGGGTGCAGGCCATTTTCTCTCACGCTGCCGGAGATAACAGCACCCTCCTGAGCTTCAAGGAGGGTGACCTCATCACGCTGCTGGTGCCGGAGGCCAGGGACGGCTGGCACTACGGAGAGAGCGAGAAAACAAAAATGTGAGTGCCGTGGCCATCCCCGTGAACCGCTGGACCCCGGGTGCGGCCTCTCCGGGGTCCTCCATGAATAAACGCAGTTTTGGCTTCATCCCCTGCCTTTGCCTTTCAGGAGGGGCTGGTTTCCTTTCTCCTACACGCGAGTCCTCGACAGCGACGGCAGCGAGCGGGTCCATGCGAGGTAGGAGCATCGTGCTGGGTGCCGTCCCGGGTGGGTCCCTGCTCCCTCCCCAAAGCAGGGTTGTGGGCTTGGGAAGGGAACGCTCCGCTTCCCCCAGACACGATGCCTGTCCTTAGGAATAGCACCCAGCACAGGCGGGTGGCACCTGGCTCGGGGGGAGGTTTGGCCGTGGGGTGGACGGGCAACCTGGGGGTCTCAGCCCGGGGTGGGCTGGTGCTGATGTCTCTGCTCTGGCTCCCCCCGCCCCCCCCCGCAGCCTGCAGCAAGGGAAGAGCAGCAGCACCGGCAACCTGCTGGACAAAGACGACATCGCCATCCCGCCGCCCGACTACGGCATGGCCTCCCAGGCCTTCCCGGCGCAAGGCGTCAACACCTTCAAGCAGAGGCCGTACAGCGTGGCCGTGCCCGCCTTCTCCCAGGTGAGCCCGCGGGGCAGCGGGGGCTTCTCTCGCTTTGGGGTGGGGGGGATTTTTTTTTTTTTTTTTTTTTTTATTTTTATTTTTATATATAACCGGGAGATGCTTGAGCCAAAGCCTCTGCGGTGACCCGGGTGTCTGCGGCGTCTCCGTCCCACCTGCGGTTTTAAAGCAGGAGAATGAAATGTGTTAAAGCGCGTTCTCGGTCTTGGCGTGGTGCAGACCGCGTGGCGGGGCAGGAGGGCTGCTCTCCAACCTCTCTTCGTTGTTTGTAGGACTACCTAATGCCCTATGGGTGTGCAATTAAAGACTATTCCAGTGGCCTCTGCCAACCACCCTCCGCTCACTACAAGCCTTACACTAGGTCGACCGCTGTAAGTCCGAACGCACACAATGTTTCCCTTGGGATTTACGAGCAGTTTGGCTGTTTTTGCCTGGGGACCCGTGTGCCTTGCCCATGGCCTCATCTCCTGCTGAGCATCTCTCCTGGGGAGAAGGGACGGGGGATGCAGGGAGGCAGCGGGAGAGGAGAGCAGCGGACGGGGAGGACCGGCCAATTTGGCGGAACGGGCAAGGCACAGGGAGCCAGTGGCACAAAACGGCACCGTAAACCCCCAAAGGACAACACTTGCCAACTCCATGGGAGCCTCCCACCAGAAACAGGCTGTTCACAGGCAGCTGGAAGCGTTTTCTCTGGCACGTGCCAATTCAAGCCAGAGACGGTCCCGTGGGGACACCGGGGTGAGTGGGGCTGGGGCAGACCCTCTCCAGGTCTCCCCGCTCCAGCGGTTGTCCAAACCAAGCTCGGGGCCTCTCAGATAAGGAGTTGGGGAGGATGCATGTGTGGATGAGATCAGCTTAACCCAGGAGCCACTGGCATGGTGGGATGAGCCATGTTGCCTTCCCCAGGGCGCTTGGCACATGCTGGCATGTAGGGAGAGGATGAGGAGAGGGAGCGGTGGCTGTGTGGCACCTGACCCTTTGGCTGGGCGCTCCAGAGGGGCGGCAGCTCCAGCCGGGGTCTGGCCCCTCTGCAGGAGACGGGACAAGCGCAGCCCCACTTGCCGTTTGCTGGGTTTTCCCAGCAGGGTTTGCTGCTGGATTTGGGGTTTCGTGGTTGGGAATGTTCCTAGGATGGGGGGAATGTGGGTCAATGATCCCTGGTGTGTGGCCAGCTTGGACACCACCAACTCCCAGTCCTTCCTGGAGCAGTCCCGTGTTTGTCATGGAGAGCAGAGCTGCTCCGTGGCCATATCCCAGGGCAGGTCCTCGCCTGGGGAGTGACATCCTCAAGGGACATCCTCTGAGCCCAGTCCCTGTCTGCTCCTTGGACCCCTGCAGTCCTTCCCTGCTGCAAACGCCGTTCGGTACCGGCTACAGGAGAAAATGGTCCAAAACCCTGTGTGTTTCTGGTGGGAGTTAATACAGACAAACACCACTTTCCACAGAACATCTCACTGGTGTCTCTCAGACCTGTGTGATCCCTTTCTGGGTGTCTCGTATCTCAAAAGTGGCTGGAGCTCTGTGCCACAGTGGGGCTGGGCAGAGCAGACCGGAGATCTCCCGGCTCTCGCTTTCCCTTGTCTCGCCAGAATAAAGTCCTGCTCCGAAGAGAGTGGTGCAACTTTACTCTCCGCTGTCTAAATCCCATTTAAATCATCTCCATATCTCCCTTTCCTCTCCAAATGCATTGGCTCTCAGCCCCGGCATCCCTGGGTCCCGATGCACTTTGGTCTGTTCATGTGACCCCCCCAGTGGCACCTGAGCGGGCACAGCCGCGTCCCCCACCCTCACCGTGCTTCCTCCCCTCCTCTCCGCAGGGTCTCGACGACTACGGGACGAGGTCCGTCAGCAGGTAAGACTTCGCCTTCCTGTCACGTTACCTGAAAGTGAACTGTTGGTGTTGGCTCTGGGCGAAGCCGTGGTGCCGTGTCCCCATGGGGGTACCTGCGCAGGCTCCCCGGGGGACAGGTGGTGGCTGGGATGGGGCCGTGCGGTGGGGGACGCGGTGCGGGGTCTCGTCTGTGAGCTCGAAGGGACCCAGCACCTCCTGGGGAGAGCAGGTCCTGGGGCCAGCCCCTGCGTCCCCGACGTCACACCCCGCCGGGGCTTTTGCATCTCCTGAGAGAGTCGCATCTCCCCACCCTCGTCTGGGCTCGTGCCCGGGTAGCGAGGGAGAGTGTGCGCTCTCGGGCTCTTTCCCACCCGGCAGCTCCTCCATCCCCGTTCCCTCTGCCTTGGAGCCGCCCCGTGTCTCGTTGTTGGGGGTAACCCCCAAACCCACAGGCACGGGCTGCGAGCGAAGCGGTGCCAGGCAGGGGCCGAGCTGGCCGCCCCGCTCCGTGGCAGGCGTGCGGTGCTGCTGCCGGTCCCCGTGTCGCCGTGCCGGGGAGCCGGGCTCCTGGGCGCCGTGTTGCCCCGCGGCGCGCGCCGGCAGTCCCGGCCACTCTGGCAGTCTCCTGTGCTTTGTTCCGCAGCGGCAGTGGCAGTTTGGTATCAACAGTGTGAGGACACCTTGGCTAGCGGCAGCCCCTTGCTGCTTGGAAGAGCTTTCTGCTTCTTTCCTCCCTTTTTTTTTTCTTTCCCCCTCGTTTCTCTTTCTCTACTTCTTTTGGATTTTAAACTCTTGTGATCTTCAAGGAAACCATGGTGCTTCTCCACCCCTCCCCGGTGTTCACAGTGCCCTTGTTTCTGAAGCCTTTTCAGAGCAGAAACTGCCGATCGGTCTGTGCTCGCTTTGAAGCAGCCTGGATGCAGTTTACACTTTAGTGGGACCCACTTTTTGTACTCCTGTGTGAATGTTAGCGATGCACTATCCCTCCTCGGGGGCTGCGTGCCAGCCGCCTCGCACGAGCCTGGACAAAAACTCCCAGACTGGAACAAATATGCATGGCCTCTGGTGTCCGTACTGTTACCGAGCATCCGGGATGCCCGTGCCCGGGATGCCGTTCCCGCGGGGGGGGGCAGCAGCCCCGCGCCCCGCCCCCAGCCCGATCCACTTCCACCCAACCGCCCACCACGGTGGCTTTGGGCGAAGCGGATGGTGCAGAGCCCCCGCCCCGGGGAAAGGGCTGCTTCTGCGCTGGGGTCCCGCCGGCCGTGGGGCGCAGCCGGCAGCCCCCCTGGAAGGGTTATTCCTGGTTGTTTTATAAATATATATATATATATATATTTTTTGTAGCAAGGTATTGTTACCTCATGTTAGTGCTGGGGGCTGGCGCGGAGCCATCCGAGGATGCTCTCGCATCCCTAAACGGGGTTTGACGAGGCAGCCCCCGTGCTGCACCGGCGGCTCGGCAGCGCCCGGGGGTCTCCCAGCCTGGGCTGGGTCGGTGCTTGGGGTCCCGCTTCCGCAGCCGAGCCCAGCCGTCGCCCTTCCAGTGCCCGTGGCCATCTCCACCGCAAAGCTGTCCACGCTTTCTTTTTCTGATGTGATTTTTAGAACCTCTTACATTGCCTGTTTACTAAGACATTGCTGGCAATACAGACACACACACGGACAAGTTTTTGTTTTATATACTCGCCTATGGGCGTATTGTAACAAGACCCTCCTGCATCGATGTCCTAATTTTGCTAAAGATTTTTAACCCAGGATATTTCGTGCTGAATGACTGAGTGTAGAGGGGGGGGAAAAAAATCCCAGCCTAGCAAAGCCTGTACGGAGATTGTAAAGTGCTGAAAAATCCTTTTTTAAAAGCCAGAGAGAAATGTGCCCTGTACTGAGTTATTGTTTGAATAAAAGTTTTATTTATTGCATTGAGCTGGGCCTCGGTGTCTTTTTCGGCTGCCGTGCCTGTGTGCTGCCCATCACCGCCTGCATCGCCCATTGCACATTGCCATGACTTTTTTTTTTTCCCCCCTCATCTCCATCCCCTCGGCATTAGGGTGCCGCCAGCCCGCGCTTGGCCCCTGCAGGCTCTAAACAGCTTTGCTGAGCGGGACCAGCGAAAACTGTTTAAGGGCCGGGTCCCCCCTCCCTGTGCATCCCCGGGGGATGCTGCTGCCGCCGCCGCTTGCTGCATGCCCGGGCTGCGGCTGCGCTTTCCCGGCTTGGCGGCGGTGGGAAAGCGGCGATGGCCAGGGCCGGGGGAAGGAAGCCGCCCCCCTCCCTTCCGTAGCCCCCGCCATGCCCAGCCTCTCCTCTCTGCAGGTGGCTCCCGCCGCCCGGGCTGGCCGTGCCCTTCCTTCCCCTCCTCGCAGGGAGCCGGTGGGCAGCACCAGCAACTCAATAAACACCACTTTTCCTCCTTTTTCTTCTTTTTCCTCCTGCTTCCTCTGCCTGGAGGTGCTGCGTGCGGTGCAGCCGGCGGGCTCTCACGCCGGGGTGGCCGCAGGCTCGTAGCCCGGTTCCTCTCCTTAACCAACACCTTCTGTTCCCATCAAGGGGTCGGAGCGCGTCCTGGTGTCCTCCAACCTGCCTTCTCTTTCCCTTGCAGCCCCGATGTTGAAGTGGCCAGGTTTTGAGGTGCCCCTGCCCGTAGTTAGTAAGTTGACGGTCTCGGGGGGCCGAGCCCTGGGTGTGCTGGCGCTGGGCAGCGGGTGGCAGCCGCGGGGCTGCGTGGGGATGGTGCCACCGCTCTGCTTCATCCCCCTGCACCCGGCCGAGCGCGTCCCCTCCCTCGCTCACCGCTTGTCCCCATCCCGGTGGCGGGAGCTCTGGGTCTGACCGCGCTGCATCCGCACGGCTCCTCGCACCGCACCGCCGGCACGCCGGGCAGCCGCTGGGGCCGTGCTTCCCCCGGGGACACTGAGCTGCTGCCCCTGCTCCTGCCGCTTCCCCTGCTCCCCGTAACCAGCCTCTTTGGTTGTAGGTCTCCGGTGTCCGTGGTCCCACGTCGCCGTCCCCAGCCCTCTCCCGTGGGACAGAGCAGATCCACACTAATGTCAAGTTTTTTGAGCAGCTTCTTTTGCTTGTAGACCATCCTGGGGACACATCCCCACCCCAGCCGGGGCCCCAGGGCAGGGATGGAGCCGAGACCCCCGTCGCCAGCATTGCAGAGCCCAGGAGAGCCCTTTCCCTCTTTCTCTTTGATCCGTGAGCTGGTTTTCCCGCGGCTGCTGGAGCTGCAGGCTGCTGTCCCAATGGCTCTCCTCTGCCAGAACAAAAATAGTTAAATAATAACCCCTGGTGACTCATCAAAGCAACCTTTCCTCTCCCTCCAGTCCTGAGAATCTATTTTGGCATCCTGGGAGGAAAAGTGATCTAAGAATCTGCATTAATTAGGTGGGAAATTAATTACCCTATTTTTAAGCAAAAGCTATTTATCTTTTGAGGAAAGCGAGAGCGCACGTGGAGAGGTGAGGGATGGCAGGGGGCAGGGGAGGCAGCGAGTGTCCTTCCCAAGGGGACTGAGCCCCTTCCTCCTGCCCCACGGGAGGTGGCCGGGGTTGTCCCAAAGCTGCCGGCGTCCAGGCAGAGGTAGCTGGTAACCAGGGCCGCTCCTAGAGTGGGTTAACCCCACGGTCATGTTTGTCTTGGTAATATGTTACAGGCGCCCCATATCTGGGGATGGCAGGGCTGTACCCGTGGGGGTGACCTGCCGGTGGCCCAGCCGTGGGACCCGGCGTGCGGGGATGTGGCAGCGCCGGGGCCGAGTGGGGCTCACTGCCGCAGCCGCACGGCCATTGCCTCCGTTTGCAGGAAGGAGAGGGTTCGGGCAGCTCCCTGGGGGAGGGCTGGGGCAGAGGAAGGGCTGGCGGCAGGCAGGAGAGGCAGGGGCTGTGGGGGGCTGCAGGCAGGAGAGGTGGGGGACGGGGGGTGCAGGGTGGGCAAGGGGCTACAGGGGGGCTCTGCAGCTCCCTTGGCCGCTGTGCCCGGTCCAGGCTTGACCCATTTGGCTCTGGGTAGCCCAGGGTGGCTGTGCACCATGGGCAGTCAGTGGTGTCCCCATGGCTGCCTGCACCCCCCCTCTGGGTGATACATCCTGCCCGTCCTGCCAGCAGGGGACGGGGGGGACCTCCTCGGGGCAGGTGAGGGTGCTCCCCGTGTCACAGCAGCCCTTGTCCCCCGTCCCGGACGCAGGACCTGTGCATGCCAGGGCTGCGCATTTGCAGACGCTGTGCACAGCAATGGGCTGGCCACGGGAAGCGCTGCCATCGCTGGTGGCAGTGGGACAGCACTGGGGACACCCCAGGTAGGTAAAAGCCCGGGTCAGCCCGTCGGCTCGCTGGGCCGGGCTGCCGGGAGCTGGGCTCTGCTGGGGCTCGTGGCCCTGCCAAGCTCCTCCGGGCGCCCTTCCTCTCCCCACACTCTGCCTCTCGGATATTCAGCTGCTTTAAAGGATCCCCAGCCAACACGGAGCTGCAAGCTCTGCTCTTGGCCGGGGGGGGCCCCACGCATCCCCTGGCAGACAGGGAGCCATAGCCCCCCCGTTCCCCCGCAGCGGCACGGTGCGGAGCCGGGTGATCTCGGGGTGCTCCTGTGTGTGGTAACGGCTCGAGCCCAGCCTGGGGGACTGGAGCAGCTTCTCCATCCCTGGCCCCCCCCACCCACTTTGGCAGCCCCAGCTTTAGGCCTGCTGGAAGGCAAGGTGGGAGAACATCCCACGTGCCGGCTCCTCTCTTACATCCACCACGGCTGTAACTGAGAAAGAAGCGGAGGAGTGGGGGGCAGCTCGGCCCCAGGGCAGAGCATTTCCAGCTTTAACCCCTTCCCAAATGCTGCTGACCCCGGGTGGGTGGAGGGGACGGGGCTGGTGGCAGCCGGCGGAGCTTCCCTGGCTCTGCAGCAAAAGCTTTTGGGGGTCCCGCCCGGTGGCTGCTCACTGTGCCGGTGCCCTGTCCTCGCCGGCCCCGCTGCCGCCATCCCTCCTGCTGAACTCTGCCTTCCTCTTTCTCTGCAGAAACCCCTTTGCCAACGTCCAGCTGAAGCCAACAGTGACGAACGACCGCTCAGCTCCGCTCATCAGCTGATCTGGGACCCCCGGTGCCCGCCGTGCCACGCGGCGCTCGCCGCCTCCTCCTCCTCGCCGCTGCATGTCCAGCTTTCCAGGACTTCATTTTTAGGCGAAGTTTATTTAATCCTGCTACTTCGAAAGCCAAAGGCTAAAGCTAGTGCCCTAGTTCTCACTTCTCTAGACCCAGCTCATTCCCCTGGGTGGCAGAGGGTCACACCGCTGCCCCATCACCTCTCCTGTGCCCGCACAGAACTAGTGCAATGGCAGTCCCCTGCGTGCTCCCAGCGTGTCCCATAGCCGGGTTTGCTTCTAGGCTTAGCAGCAGCTCGCCAGGGTTGGGAGAATGGCCTCGGCTGGAAAACGGCTCTCCAGCGTGGGACGGGGTGGGACGGCAATGGCAGAGGGGAGACACTCCCCCCACTGCCCCCTGCCCGGCCGGGAGGGACCCCTGGGACAGGCAGGGTAGCCCAGATCGCCCGTGCGAGCCATGGGGGTGCTGGGAGCTGTAGGCAGCTCCCAGGCTCCTGCGAGACCCCGGCCGCCCACCCTGGGCTGGAGGCAGTGGGATGCCGGCACTGCAGCCCCCGCGGGGACGGGGACGGCTCCGCTCCCAGAGCTCCTGCAGGGCCAGGTCTCTGTATATAGTAGGGTATTACGGTACTGCTGTAAAATATAAGCTAGAAAACACACTTTTGGAGGCGAGGGCTCTGTTTAAGCGTGCCTTGGGGTGCCCAGCGGTTGAAGGGGGGGGCTTCCCCTCAGACAGGCTCTCCAGTCCAGACCTCTTGCTTGGCTGCTTGCTCTTCCTCTATTACTAGGGCTGCATGAGAGAAAGAGATAGATAGAGATAAATATAAATATATACACTTGCTAAACTTATTGTCGGGGTTTGTGCCCCAGAGCGAGACGGCTCCTGGGCCATTCCTGCAGCTCCCGGCTGCTGCCAGTCGCACCCCTGCTATGGACACGGGGAGAAGGGGTTTTTGGGGCAGGAACTGCCTCTCCCGTGGGCGAGCGGTTGCGTGGCAGGCAGCGTGGGGCGCAGCGCCCTGGGAGCTTTCGCCTTTTCCGTTGTATTTGTCATTTCGCACGGTTTAATGGCTAGTGCACCGCAGCCTGTCCAGCAGGTGTCTTGCTGCGCTCCGAGCCCCGGGCACGGGGGTCGCTGCCGGTGGGCTCCGTGCAGGCAGGGCTCTGTCCCCGTCAGATGCTCATTGCTGCAGTGGCCCCGCCGATGGTTTTTGTGGCTCCGCCATAGGAAAGCGGCTTCTCCTGCAACCGCCCTGGCTGCGCGCAGGGGTTGGGGGTCTCTGCTCGACGTGCCGCTTCCTTCTCTCCGGGGCCGGAGCAGATGGATGGGGGGCATCCAGACAGGGCAGGGGCGAAGGGAAGCGCTCCGCTGGGGGTGGGAGAGGGCTGCGGGCGTCACAGCCTGGGGTGGAGGCAAGCCTGGCGTCCCCTCAGCCACCGGACCAGCGTTGTCCTCTTCCAGCCCCATGCCCAGGGGCTGCCGCCCCCCCGCCCAGCCCAGGACCCTCGGGCAGCCACCCCGGGCTCCAGCCAGCCCCCGAGGCTTCGCTGCACCTTCTGGCTTGGTGGCACCTGCAAGATGTAACCTGGAATAATTTTTTAATGAGAAAAAGTAATTTATGCACAATAAAATCCGCCCCCACCCCCCCCCCTCCCCCAAAACCCCTCCCAGCCCCAGTGTGTTCCTTGGCCAGAGGCATGGCCTGGCCCCGGAGCGTCGCTGGTCTCCGGCCCGAGCCCCCAGTCCCAGTCCCAGCCCGGGCTGACGCTGGCAGCTGCCGGGCAATGAGCTGGGCAAGAAACGGCTTAAGATATTTTAAAAACTTTATTATTGGCCCGATGATATTTTGACACACATGCTGGGAGCTGTATGGAAATCAGCACTGATAAAAAATACAGCAGTTATGACCCGTATTGATAAAATATAGACAATGTAATAATTAGCCTTTCTATTAAAAAAAAAAAATAATAATAATCCAAGACACAGCTCTGTCCTCATGCTGCCCTCCAGAGGCAGGGACCTGCGGCGCCATAGACCAAACCCGGCGGCTGGCGGGGGGGGGGGAGGGGGGCAGGACCAGCATCCCACCGCCCTGGGTGCGAGGGGGGAGCGGGGGAGGCGCCTGGGGAAGGGGGCGAGAACCGTCTCCCTCCCCCCCCCCCCCCCCCAACAACGCTGAGCGAAGCACCCCCGCAATGTGGCGGAAAGCTGGGGGGGGGGGGGGCGGGTTGGGGGGGGTGGGTTGCGGGAAGGGCACCCCCTCGGGCACAGCCCGCTCCTGCACAGGGTGCACCCCCCACACACACCCCCCCACCGCCCAGGGGTGCTGCACCCCGTGTCAGCAACGAGCTTGCAGGGGCAGTGCGGGGGGCGGGGGGGGTGTGTGTGTGTGACAGGGTCAGGGACAGGGGGGACATGGCGGGGGGGGTGGTTTACAAGCCAGGTTGCAGCTTAAATAAAACACTTAAATAAAGCAATAACTGCAATCAGCGACTGGCTGCTGGGGGGGTTCGGGGCAGGCACAGCCGCTCTGGATTTTGGGGCTGAAGCTGGGGACACCCCCAGCCCCAGCTCTGGGACCCTGGCTGTCCCCTGGAGAGGGGGGGCACCCAGGACGACTCAAAGGGGCTCAGCTGGGTGGGTGAGGACATGGATGCCTGCACCTGGCACCAGACTGGGCCCCGGCAGCGCGGCGGTGCCGGAGCTGTGCCGGGATGGGGACGGGCTCATCCTGCGGCACCGTGCCCCAGCGGGGAGCAGAAACCGCCCCCCCCCCACCCCCGGCACCAGCCCGGTCCCACATGGGTGCATGTGCGTGTGCGTGTGTGTCCGTGCGTGTGTGTCCGTGTACGAGGACGTGTGCCCTCGCCACACGTGCACGGGCGGCAGGAGCCAGCCAGGGCTGTGGGACATGGGGCTGGGGGCGAGGGGGGCCAGGGGAGGGTCTGGCGGCGGGGGGTGGGGGGGGGTGGGTGGCATTTCTCACCTCAGGGTTTGGTCTATAGACCCCAAAAGGAACCAGCCCTGATTTCAAGGTTTCGCTCAGCTCCGCTTACTTCCATTTCCTTCTGGAAGCTGGAATTGCACAATTATCCTAAGCCTCAAATGAATTAAAAAAAAAAAAAAAAACCAAAAAAAAAACCACAAACAAACAAAAAAAACCCAACGAAGAACCGCGAGCACCTTCCCCCCCGCCCCCCCCCCGACTCATTATGTCTCTTTGGCAGCAATAACTTAAAATCGCATCAATGTGGATTCAGTTGAGAGCAAGTTTTGTTTTTTTTAGGGTGGGTTTGGGGTTTGTTTTTTGTTTTTTTTAATCCTTTTCTTTAAATACAAAAATAGTCCGGTCAGTGGGTTCCTGGGGGCTGCCCTGCATGGGGGCAGCTGGGACCCCCCCCTCAGCTTTCCCCATGCCGCTCCCCGCTGCAGCGGGGCAGGGGTCCCACCAGCCCTCGGGGTCCCTCGCCGGGCAGGGACTGATCCCCAAAAAGCCAGGGAGGGGGGAGCTCCCCGCCCCAGCCCCCCCTGCCAAGCCGTGCTGCCCCCCCAGGCGCGGAGGCACGAGAGCCGTGGGGAGCGGGCGCACTCGGGGTGACGTGGGGCGGCCAAGCCTCCGTGTGGGGCTGCCGGCAGCAAGGTGCACAGCCCAGGGTCGGGGGGGGGACAGCACAGGGGGGTGGGGGGACAAACACCACCTCGGGGAGCACACATGGGCAAGAAGCCAAGGTGGGGGGGGACATCACTGGGAGGGGGGGGGGACACTCTGCAAATGTTAGCAAGGTCAGGGCACTACCCTTTAAATGCTATAATTTTTATATATATATATATATGTCTATATATATATATGTGTCTATCCATACACGCGCACACACAGCCACCCGCACACGCACACACACGCATGGCCGTCACCCACCGCCTGGCCCCGGCCCGCGCCGGCCCCGCTCCCGCTCGCAGCAGCAAACGAGCTCCTTCCGATAAAAATCTGCCTAAAAAAATCCGGAGCGCGGTCTGGCAGCCCACGGCCAGCCCCCGCTCCCGGCCCCGCCGTCCTCTGCCGCGCCGGTGCCGGGACGATGCCCGGCCGGCGTCCCGGATGGCTCACTCCCGGTCACCGTCTTCGCTGCTGCCTGCAACGAGCGGAGACGTGGTGTGAGGGGGTTGCCAGCGCTCCCGCCGGACACCCGGCCCTTTGGAAGGGGGACCATCCCGTGGGGCACAAGGGCAAGGTGTCCCACATGCTCCCACAGCCTCCCACGGCGGCTGGCACCAGGGGATGGACCCGCCGGGATGGCAGGGGAACCCGGGACTCACCTCCTATGGAGTCCATGTCCGAGTCGGAGACGTGGGTGATGGAGAACCGGGACACCGGGGCGGGTGAAACCGTGAACCGGGAGAACTGGATGGGCAGCACCTGCTTCTGCACCGGCACCAGCGCGGGCAGCGCAGGCACGGCCGGGTCGGGCTCTGCCGGTGTCCCCGTCAGCGAGGCCACCAGGGACGGCTTCACCGGCATGAGCGGAAAGTCGTCGTCCCACTCAAAGCCACCACCTGCAACACGGAGCGAGGAGGCTGAGCCCACTGTGGGGGTCACCCCAGCCTGTCCCACCGTGGCCCCCCATGACCCCCCCAGACCCTTACTCTCTTCCGAGGCGTTGCCGTCTGAGGAGTCATCCGAGGCGCCCAGCCTGTCCGCTGGGCTGGGGGGGCTGCCGCTAGCGGGGGGCTGCCCCGAAGGCTGGGGTGGCTCCGGGAAGCTCTGCTCAGCCAGCTCCCGTGTGGGGCTTTCCTGCGCAAGGAGGACAGGCGGGAAGGGACCTTTGGTGGAGCCATGCCTGGAGGTGGCTCCCACCAGTCCCCGGCATCCTAAAACACCCCGGGGCCGTGCCCAGAGCCCACCTCTGCCCACCCTATGGCCACCCACCTGGTCGAAGAGGTAGATGGTAACGTCATCGTAGAAGGAGACGGCCTTCTTCTTGCGCTCCAGGTCCTCGCAGAAGGCCTCGGAGAGCAGGCTGGGCATCTTGAGGAGACTGCGCAGGTTCCTGCTGCTCTGGCTCTCGGCCACCACGATGGGCACAGCCGCCGGCTCCTCCTCACTCTCCTCACTTTGCTCCTGGATGTTGTAGCAGCGCAGCTCCTCGTCCGACTCATCGCTGTCCTCCGTGTCCTCCTCCTCCTCCTCGGGCTCCTCACGGCGCTCAGGGGCGGCCGGCCGCGGCTCCCGGGGGGACGGGAGCGGGGAGAGGCCCGGAGGTGACTCACTCCCCGGTAGCAGCGTGCTGGGACCCCCGGGCGCATCACCCACCCCAGTCCCCTCTGGTGGCAGCCCCGGCTCCCCAAGTCCCGGCGCGGGGGACACAGTCTGTTCGCCCCCAGCAGCAGCTTCCCCAAGTCCGGGGACACCCTCGGGCACACGGGTCCCTCCGATGGGCGCCGACTCCCCGGGGCTCACCAGCACCGGGGTCAAGAAGAAAGTCTTGGGTGGCACAGAGCCCGGCGGACAGGCATCTGCGTCGGGGCGCGGGGAGCTGCCCGGCACCAGCCCCGTGCCGGCGGGTCGCTGCTCGGTGCCAGGCGCCGTGGGGGCCGGCGTGTTCCCCGCCTCTGCCCCCCGCCAGTCCCCCACCAAATCCCCCGGCACTGGCGTGTCCGCTGCCACCGCAACGCCAGGCGCTGCCGGGGGGCTGCCGGGTGCCCCCGGGGGATGCAGAGGGTCCTCTCCCGGCGTGGAGGCTTGCTCCAGGTCCTGCATGGGGGGTCGGGGACCCTCCTCTGCCTCCGGGGTCCGGGACCCATCGCTGTCCTCCTCATCCTTGGGGCCACGCTCGGCCTCGGCGTCGTAGTCAGAAAAGTAGGCAGAGTCGCGGTAGGGGTTCTTCTCGGCCAGGCTGTGCAGTTCAGCCCCAAGGGAGGTGGAGAGCCGTGTTTCGGGTGCCGGACCCTCACTGTCACCCCCCGGCAGCCCCGGGGGCAGCTTCCCCAGCTGGCTGAATGCCTCCGGCTCTCGGGGCTCGTGGGGCTCTTTGAGGACAAACTCGGGGGACTCGTTGTTCTCGGTGTCGTAGCCGCTGTCGAGCGCCTTGGGCTGGCCGGCGGGGACGAAGGCAGTGGGGCTGAAGACCTCGCAGGAGCTGGCTGTGGAGGGGATGTCCAGCGACTCCAGGGAGTCCGGTGTCCCCACCTGCTTCTGCAGGGACTTGAACGCCGGGGCCGTCTCCACCCGCTCCGTATAGTCCCCGGAGAAGTCGGTGAAGACGCCGGAGGTCAGCTCCGCTGTGTCCTCATCGCTCCCCTCGTCCACGCTGGGGAAGCTGGCGCTGGAGAAGGTCTTGTCCGGTGTCCGGTCCGCATCGCCGGCAGCACACGCACCGCTCTCAGCAACAGCCTCCCCGGGCACCGGCGCGGCTGCCTCGGAGGCCTCCGGCGCAGGCTGGGCGCCATCTACGCCGGGCTCCGCGGGGGGGTCAGGGTTCGCGGTGGCGGTGCTGGCCATGGGGGTGGCTTCCCCCGTCCCCGGTGCAGCCGCGGCGTTGGGCAGCGGGCTGCGGGCAGGGCTGCTCCCCTCCACGCTCTCGTCCGGGCAGGCATCGTGCTGGGCCCCCGCTCCGGCTGGCAGGGCCGTGCCGGGGCCCCACGGCGTGGCAGGGCTGCCAGCCAGCGCTGCTGCCTGCGAGCGGCCGGAGGTTGATGAGTCACGGCTGTGCCAGGCCTGACGCCGTGGGGAGGGCGAGCGGCACGGGGAGGAGGAGCCGCCGGCGGTGCCAGGGGCCTGATCCTGCCGCGGGCGGCGGAAGTTGTGGCCCGGCGGGGACCCCCCAAGCTGGGGCTGGCCGCGTGGCACGGTGCCCAGCGGCTTGGCCATCAGCCCGCGGAAGGTGATCATGCGGCGGTAGCACCAGCTGTCGCCGGCCGGGGGCTCACGGGCCACGGGGCTGCCGCTGCCGATGTTGTTGTTGGAGGAGCTGTTGGAGGCCCAGGGGTGCCGCTGAGCTGGGGGGCTCGCACCCTGCGGGCGGGGGGCTCCGGGGGGGCTGTCCTCACCCAGCTCCAGCGCCACGCAGTCCGGCCGGGCCCCGCTCTGCCCTGGCGGCCACCCGCCCGGCGGGGCTGCCCGCGGCTCCCCGTACCCCCGGGGGCTGTAGGCGCAGTTCACCGACGGGGAGACGCCCAGCGGGTCGGCGAAGATGCTGGGCTGGAAACCAGGGACGGGCCAGTCCTGGCTGCCCGGCTGGGGGGGCTCCTCCTCCAGCAGGTAGCCCTCGGCCCCGTGGCTAGGGGATGGCTCGTAGCCCCGCGGCTCCTGCCCCTGGCAGGGGTAGGGGTAGTACTCGGCGCATTCCCAGGAGCCCTCGCCCGCCGGCGCGTGGCCCAGCAGCGGCTCCATGCTGAGGGAGACGGTGGGGCTGCTGTCGGAGTCGTAGGTGCTGCCGTTGCGGGCACCCTGTGCTCTCCAGCAGGACGGGGGGCGCGGGGACCCCCGCTCGCCCGCGGGGCTGTAGGCGCACATGGCGTAGTCCAGCTCAGCGCTGCCCTCCCCGGGCCCCTCGATGCGGATGTAGTACTCGCTGCCGAGCGAGGGGCTGTGGGCGCCCAGGATGGGCACCACGCTGGGCGCCGGCAAGCCAGGGCAGCCCGGTGGCTTGCACTCGTAGCAGGAGGGTGAGACCCCCAGGCTCAGGTGCCCCGCGGTTGTGGCCGGGTAGTAGAGGTCGTGGTAGCGGGCGGCACTGCTGGGGCTCAGGGACCCCAGGGGCGCCTGGAAGTGCTCTGTCTTGGTGTGCTCCCACTTGTACTCGAAATTGAGGCCGTGGCTGGTCTCCATGACGGTGAGGATGTCGTCCCCGTCCGAGGGGAAGCCGTCGGCCGAGAACTGCTCCAGCAGCGGGAAGGAGGAGAGCTCGGCACCGTGGTGGCTGGCGCTGGCGCTGCCGTTGGGCTTCATGGAGTTCCAGCGCTTCTCGAACTCTTCCTCTGCCTCCGTCGCCCCTTTGGCGCAGAGGTAGGAGAGCAGGAGGTGCACCTCCTCCGCCGTCGGGCGCTGCTCCGGCTGCAGCCAGCAGAACTGCATCACCTCGTACCTGCCGCGGCGAGGGGCGGGGGTCAGCCCCGGCCCCCCACCCGCCTGGGGACAGGGAGAGGGAAGGGGCAGGATGCGGCCGCAGCCCGGCCCGGGTCCTCACCAGCGCTCCGACAGCGACAGCTTCAGCTGGGGCTTGGGCAGCTTGAGCTGCTGCTCCTTGATGGCGTAGGCGAGCACTTGCCGGTCGGAGTAGTGGTCGTAGGGCTGGCTGCCCAGCTCAAACAGCTCCCAGATGGTGACGCCCAGTGACCTGCGGGCAGGGTGGGATGCTGGGGGGACATGGGGAGACCCCAACCCCGCTACCGGCCAGCGGCCCCAAAAACAATCCACCCTGCTGCGTCCTGCTGATCGCAGACTCCTCCCTCTGCACCCCCACCTGGGCAGCAGCCCCCCTGTGCCCCCCAGCCCCTGCTCACCAGACGTTGCTGGACTTGGTCTGGTCCACGATGAGCAGGTTGCCGTGCACTTCGTCGATGAGCTCGGGTGCGATCCAGCGCAGCGGCACCCACAGCTGGTCGGCCGTCACGAAGTAGTCGTCCTGCCAAGTATGCAGGGTCAGTACGAGAAGAGAACGTCAAACCTACACGTAAGGGA
The DNA here is from genome assembly GCF_028500815.1 of Rissa tridactyla. NCBI lineage: Eukaryota > Metazoa > Chordata > Aves > Charadriiformes > Laridae > Rissa > Rissa tridactyla. The sequence goes on from NC_071480.1 coordinate 12,309,741, forward strand.
CTGGCCGCACCGCAGCAAAAGCTGTCCCCGGCCCCACCACCCCCCCTGCCCTCCCCAGCCACCCCATTGCTGCACCCCAAGTCCCCGATCCCCCCCTCCGGCACGTGCTCTGCTCCCTCTGCCCAAGCCCCCAGCCCCGTCCTCCGCTCCTCCCGTACCCGTCTCTCCTTTCTACCTCCCAGTGCATCCTTCCGCCCGCTTCCCCCATCTCCCCATCCTGAGCCCCCTCCAGCCCCACAGCCTCCCCCAGCCTCCCTGCGAGCAGGCAGGACGGACAGACAGCCCCCACGCCAACGTGCAGGCAGCTGCCTGCAGGGACCTGGCCCTGGCAGAGGGGCATGTCCGGGCCAGCCCAGGCAGTAACGGGGAGCCCCGGCTGCATCGCGCCTCGCTGGGCAGGGGGCCAGGGCACTCGGGGGGAGCAAACCCCCTGCTTCATGCTCAGGGGGAGCTGTCGGCCTGGGGGGGCCAAGCCTGGGGGGCCAGCCCAGTCCTGGGGCACAGACAGTCCCTCGCAGGGTGGTCTGCGGGACAGCACGCCCCCCACTGCCCCAGCAAAGCCCAGGGGCCGGGGGGCTGCCATGGCACCGCTGGGGAGGGGAGATGCGTGCGTGGCGGGTGGGGGGGGGGGGGGTGCAGGGCTCGGTGCAGAGTGTGTGCGTGTATGTGTGTGTACCGTGGGGTCCCGACGCGCAGCCCCCAGCCCCCTCCTCCCCCCAACCAGCCTTACTTTGTACTTGCAGTGCGAGAGCCCATAGTCTCCGATCTTGACGGTCAGGTCTGCGGTGAGCAGGCAGTTCCGCAGGGCCAGGTCGCTGCCAAAGCAAACCCCGCTCTGCTGCTGTCACCGCTGCCGCGGTGGGCAGGGGGACACCCACTGCCCAGGGGCCAAGGGTCTGTGCTCGGGGACCGCCCCCCCCCCGGCAGTGCCGCGGCTGGCGGTGGGAGCGGGACGCTGCGCAGCGGCAGGGCCAGCGGTCTCGCTGCCGAACGCTGGGCGTGCCGATAACCAGCCACCAAATGCACAGCAGGAATGCCTGCGCAGCTCCAGCTGCGCTTCCGTCCATCCATCCGTCCATCCATCACACGCTGAGCCAAGCAGAAAGCAGGTGTCCCCAGGCAATGTGAGCCCTGGCTTGGGGCCGGGTTCCCGAGCTGCTGCTCCAGCCCCAGAGGGGTTGCACAGACGGGACAGAGCCCACCGAGGCCGGCATGCCCGTAGGAAAGTCCTCTCCGGTACAGTCAGGGACCCCATGTCCCCCCAACCACAGCACTGGGCACCCTCGTGGGCACCCACTGGCAGAGCCTGGCTCGGGTGGGGAAGGTCCGGTGGCCCCCGATGGCAGTGCACCCCCTCCTCAACAAAATCACTGATGCTGGAGTCTCCATCTGCAACTCACTCAGCACCAGGATATTGTTGGGCAGGAGGAGCAGCAGTGGGGCGGGAACGCCGGCATCCTGGGGTCTTCTTGCTGCTGGACACCCTGATTCCCCCCGCCCAGTGCACCAGGCCAGCCTACCTGTGGATGTAGTTGTTCCTGTGCAGGTGGAGGACGCCGCAGGCCACCTCGCACGCCATCCTCTGCAGGGTCAGCGGGTCCGGGGTCATGGCCTCGGCCCCCCGACAGCTCCGCAGGTACCCCTTCAGGTCACCCTGCAGGGCAGTGCCACCGTCACCCTCCCTGGCGAGCCAAGGGGCTCTGCTGTGCCCAGCAGGACACAGCGCTGCCGTGCACCCTGCCCTGCCTGCAGCCCCGCCGTCCCCTCGCGGTACCGCGCGGCCAGAGCTCACAGCCTGACCCCACGGCAGCACCCTGGGGTGCAGGGGACACGGGGGACTCACCAGCGGGCAGAACTCCATCACCAGCAGGTACGGGGTGACCTCGGCGCACTGGGCCAGGCACTGCAGCAGGTTGGTGTGCTGGAGGGCCCTGTGCGGGGCAGAGCAATGGGGGCACGTCGGCATCGCGCTGGCCAGGACAGGGGAACGGTGGCAGCCCCCTGGGAACCATCTCCCTGCCTCCTGCCGCTGCGCTGGGGGCCAGCGCGGGGGCTGCTGGGAGCGGGTACCAGCACGTCCCAGCACCCCGGGACACGCCACAAAGGGACACTTGTTCGGCTCTGCTGGGGCAGGGAGAAGCTCCGCGCCCCCCCCCCACCCTCGGCCCCGCTCTGCCCATGACCTCACCGCAGCCCACTGCTCCCGCGCCATGGCCAGCAGCTCCCGGCACGGCCCTTGTCCTGCTGCAATGAGCCCCAGGCAGACGAGTGATGGGGCTGGGACAGAGCCATGCTGCCCGGAGAGCTCGGCCGGGCACCTCCACGGGGCAGCCATGGCTCTGCCCGGCAGCCGAACATGGTATGGAGGCGACCGAGCACCGTCCAACAGCATCCCCGCTCCCGGCAGCAGCGGCACCGCAGAGGGACCCCAGACGTACCTGTAGGGCTGCGCTTCCTCCAGGAACTGCATCTGGTCCTGCACACTGGCGCTCGCCTTCAGCTCCTTCACCACCACCTGGGTGCTGCTGATGCCCGAGTTCACCTCCCCCAGGAACACCTGGGGCGAGGGACAGGCTCGTCCTCTCCATCCTCACCATGCGCCCCATCCTCACCCCAAGCCCTCGCACAGCCCGGTCCCCGCCGCCAGCATCCCACCGGGGTGTCGCTGGGGGACCTGCCGCTCACCTTGCCGAACCAGCCGTGCCCGATCTCCTTCAGGTAGAGCAGGCTCTGCCGCCCCAGGTCCGCCGACTTGAGGAGCTGCACTGTAACAGAGCACATCCCGCTGCCTGCGCGCCCTCCTGCCCGCCGCCCGCGTTACCCCCCGGTCCCCACCCAGCCCCTGCATCCCCACCGTGCCACCCAGTGCCAGGCCTTGCTCTTCCCCGGGGGGCTCCGGAGCAGCCCCCACTGCAGCCATCCCCAGGCACCCTGCAGGTGCATCCTCCTGTCCAAGCATCCTCCTGCAGCCATGCCGGTTGGGGGACATGGGGTATCCCCAAATTAGGTGGCAGCAGCAAGCTGGCTCCCTGCCCCTTCTTCTCCTCGGGGACCAGGGAGAGCAAAGCCGAACCCAGTGGGAGCTCTGGCATTTAGCCCCTTCCCGGCCCCCCCCCAGCGCAGGTCCTGCCCCTCGGGTGCCCATGCCAAGGGAGGGCAGCAATGGGGCCATTGTTGGGCTGCGCCGCCCCGCGCCGCGCCAGCCCCGCCACACTGCTGCCATTCTCTGGGCCGGGGAGCGATGCTGGGCGGGTGGGAGGTGGGGGGCCGCGGCCGGGCACCCCCCACATTCCTCTCCCACTCACCGGCTTGTTTATGCGAGACTGGGGCTCATGGGTGTCACAGTTTGGGGCACCCGTGTCCTGTCCCACCCCAGCGGTGCTGTGCTCAGGGTTGGGGACAGGCCACCAGGGACCCTTGCGCAGAGGGACGGTGGCAGCGCTCCCCAGGGACCTCAGCTGCCTGTCCCCTGCCCAGGAGCTGCTCCTGCCAGAACTGGGGCTCTGCTGGGGCCATCCCTCCTTAGCAGGCGGGACCCACCATCCTCACCCGCCCCCCGCCCCAGCCCGGAGATGTGGGACCCCCACCCATGGTGCTCATGGGTCCCACATGGACCATCACCCCGGCTTACCTGAGCGCCCCGGCTGCTTGGCCATGGGCAAGGAGACCTTGGTGAGGGGCAGCACGTAGACCTCGGGGCCATGCTGGGGGGCGGGCGAGCCCTGGGCCGAGAGCTCCGTCACGTAGTCGTCCCCCTCGGCGTTCTCAAACTCCTGGGCCGGGGGGCGCGTAGGGGGGCACACCCCGAGCAGAGAGAACTGACCCCGTGGGTTCCGCGCTGCCGGCAGCCCGCCCCTCACACCCCCTCTGCCCGCCGCCCCGCTCACCCCGGGGAGACCCCGATATCACACCCTCCCACCGCACAGCCCTGCCTGCACCCTGACAGCAGACCAACCCCCCCCCCAGGATGACCCTGGGGCAGGCACCCACTCCCCACCGCCCTGGCACCCCATCCTGTTACCTGGCTGCGCCGCCCGGACAGCCCCCAGCTCCTGAAAGCCGCCCGGGCGAGCAGGTAGGCGATGGTGAGCATGGTGGCCTGCCCAGCCCTGCCTCATGGTGCTGCCAACCCCACCGGAGCCACGCGCCGCGGCCCAGCGCACACGGGCAGCAGCCGGCCCCGGCCGTGCACCCCTATATAACGCGTGCGGGGGCAGGCGTGGGCTCATTGTTCCCCTCCAGCGTGGCGAGGTGCTGCGGCCGGTGTGGGACCCGTTACACAACAGCCCGGCGTGTCCCCCTCCCTGCCTGACCCCCCTCCTGCTGCGGGCGCCACAAGCCTCCACAAAAATCCCAGCAATTAGGGAAAAACCGTTTCTCGGCACATTCTGTGCCTGTGAGGTCAGGGTGCCTCCCACCCCCGGGGGCGTACGGGTGGGACCGCCGCGGCCCTTAACCATGCCGTGACCTGGCCCCGCACAGAGACGGGAGCCAGGATGGGTCAGGATACGGCCCGCAGAGATGCTGAGCACTGCAGCATCCAGGCTGTGCAGAGCTGGGAGGCCAGATGGGTCAGGATATGACCCCCAGTGATGCTGAGCCCTGCAGCGTCCGTGCTCTGCAGAGCAAGGAGCTTGGCTGGGTCAGGATATGTCTCACAGTGATGCTGAGTCCCACAGCATCCCATCTCCGCAGAATAAGGAGCTTGGCTGGGTCAGGATATGCCCCACAGTGATGCTGAGCCCCACAGCATCCCGGCTCTGTGCAGAGTGGGGAATCCTGGCTGGGTCAGGATACGTCCCAGAGTGATGCTGAGCCCTGGCAGCACCCTGGGGTGCAGGCAGGGGGCTGAGCTCCCCCTGAGCAATGCTATCCTGAGCCGGGGACACATCCTGCACCCGGATCCGCCGGGCACCCCCATCCTTCACTGGGCTCCCAGGGAGAAGCCCCGCCAAGTCCCAGGGCAAGTCCGGCCTGGGGAGACCCCCACCCACCGTGTCCCCAGCTCACCTTGAAGCCAATGTCCCCCTTCTTGCAGCACAGGCAGGCCAACATGAGGAAGATGAAGGTGAAGAGCCCCGAGAAGGAAACAGCCACGACGGCCAGCGAGGAGGACCAGGAGAGCTCGCTAAGGGGGGTGCCGTCTGCAGGGACAGGAGGGGCTCGGGCTCAGGGCAGGGGGTCCGGGGAGGGATGAGGATGCAGCGGGGGGGTCCTGCCCGGGTGGGGGTCGCAGCATGCGGGGGCACATTGGGACTTGGGTGGGGAGCACTCAGGGGGAGCAGGGGTCTCGACACCACTGTGCCCCCTTTGCTGGCTCAGCTCGCAGCCAAGACGGGTGGGGAGCCCAGGAGGGACCCCAGAGCCGAGGCAGGACCCTGCCAGCAGCCAGCGGGGGAGGGGGACGGGGGACCGAGTCCCCACAGATGCAGGGTGGCAATGACACCCCGTGGAGGGGGGCTGTACTGGCTGGGGCTCCCAGGTACCCCCGCCCAGCAGAGCCCTGGCCCCCAGCTTTGCCCTCTGGCAGGTACGGATGCTGCACCTGCGGGAGCCGGGATGACGGGAAGCTGGTCCCCAGTGCCTGGGCAGAGCCAGCTCCTGCCCCATCCCGTCCGCGGAGCTCAGAGATGAGATCCCCCAGGGATCCCCCAGCGCTGCGGGAGCCCCCCGGTCCTGCTCCCGCCGACACCGACAGCCCTGGCCCTGCCCCGCACCGTCCCGCCTGCAAGTACCGCTGCGAAACCGCAGCTCCTGCCCCCAGCCCCACAACGGCTCCGGAGCCGGGGCCACCGGGCATAGGGATGGGGCTGCTGCTGCTGCTCCCAGCTGGGCACCGCACCCTCCAGGCACCAGCACACCCCAAATCCGGCACCCATCGCCCCGCTCCAGCCTGCGCCATGGCTGCCTGTCCCCTCGTGGTGGCAGGGAGCACGGTGGCGGCTGGGGATCAGCTGCCAGTCCCTGCCAGGCCCCTACCGCCGGCTGCAGCTGCCACATTACTATTCTGCCCAGAGCCTGCCCAAACAACCGGCGCGATTGTGGTGGGAGGAAGCCGGAAGGCCACGGTGCTGCCAGCGGAGCCGGCCTCGCCGGGGACCCACATGCAGCCCCACGGTGCCCAGCATGATGCCCTCCCCACGGGACATCGGGGCTGGGACAGGTGCCAGCCATAACCCCCCGGCCCAAACCCCCGTCCAGCGCCGCGGTCTCTCCCCACAGCACAGAGCGCGGTGCCGAGCCCCTCCAGGATGCTCATGGCACACACAGGGCTCCCGCGCACGGACCGTGGTACATCACCCCATCACCAGCCCTGCACCCTGACCACGCTGCCCCTCCACTGCCGCCCACGCCGAGGCTCAACACCGCGCTGCCAGCTCCCGTGTGTCCTTGAGAACAGCCCCTGAAGGGCACAGAGGGGCTGGGGGAAGGTCCTGCCACCCCCGCGGGACCCAGCAGCGCACGGCTGCTCCCAGGCACTGCCCGGCACGGAGCACCCTGGCTCCTGGCACGGTGGTCAGCGGATGCACCGGCCCCCCTGCTCCGGCACAGCCCAGGCCACACCAAACTCCTTGCCGGTGCCTGCGAAGGAGCTCCAGAGCCATCTTCTAAGGCTCGTGGATGCAAAGCCGAACCTGGGAGGAGCGGAGGGTTGGCGTTCCCCCTCCTTTCAGATGGTTTCCATGGTGAACACACTTTGTACCGCGAATGTCACCATTTTCCCTGGATAGTGGGACAGCAAGAGAGAAAATGACTCACTGAAAAGAGCCTTTTGAACGCCGACGGGGAGCAGAGCGCGGCAACAGAAGCCTTTCCAACGGGGACCGTCAGCTGAGCTGCCCCTTGGCCACCGGGAACTGCAGCTTTGCAAATGAACCACTCTCCAAACCAAGGGGCCTGTGAGCTCTGGCTGGTCCTGCCTCAGTTTCCCCACCTGTACAACCAGCCACCTGGGAGCCGTGACCAGCCCAGCCCGGGCAGGGCACCGCACCGGGGCAGGGGCACCACCACCACGACCCACCACCACCGTCCGGCTGCCCGGGCAAGCAAGTCCTGCCCTTCCCCATAACACAGCACAGGCGTTTGGTATGGCGATGGGAAATGTGGCATCATTTCAGAGGCTGAATGCTCCCAAAAAACAGGCTGAATGCACCTGCAGCAACAGCTGTCGGAGCACCAGGACACAGGGAGCACCGGGACACAAGGAACACTGGGGCACAGGGAGCACCGAGGTGCAGGGCCGGCCGCATGCGGTGCGAGGGACCCCAGGGCTCTCAAGAGAAGCCGGGGGTCCCATGGCATACTGCACCCCTCCCTGAGGCTCTGCCCCCCGCTCTCCCAGGAGCAGGGTCCCCTGGTACCGGCTCCATGCCCTCCTCCTGCCCTGGCACCCGGTGCCAGCCCTGAGCCGCTCCCTGGCAGCCTGCTCGGACGCCCGCCCGCCGCGATGGCCTCCGGGTTAAGGCCAGGGTGCTCGGAGCCGGCCCGAGCCGAGGTGCAGGTGGGTGCAGGCAGCACGGTGGCAGTGCTGGGGGGGCAGCGCCCCACAGCCAAGCCCTGCACACCACGCTGGCACAGGCGCCAGGATAGAACAGATGGGGGGAGTTCACCACCCCAGGAGGGCAGGGACCCCTACACAGCCCTGCCCGGCACCGCCACAACCCTGCCCGCCCCCCCAGCCATAGGGGTCCCATGGGACTCTTCCAGCTGCTGCTCTGCAGTGCTCCCCCCACCGCCACGGGGGTCAGGCTGAGAACGGCCAGCTCGGTGCATCCCCCAGCCTGGCCAGCAGACACTGCTGCATCACTCAGGCAGCACCCAGGGCTGGCCCCGGCCAGTGACCCACCCGGCAGCGGGCCAGGCACACGCCGGCGGCTGCGTGCAAGCCAGGCAACACCGACCCCTCGCCCCGGCCAGCCCTGTGGGGTGCAGTGGGGTGCAGCGGGATGCAGAGGGGTGCATGCAGTGGGATGTACATGGGTGCAGCAGGATGCAGCGGGGTGCAGCGGGGTGTAGCGGGGTGCAGAGGGATGCAGTGGGGCGCATCAGGGTGCAGTCAGGTGCAGTGGGGTGCAGCGGGATGCAGCGGGGTGCAATGGGGCGTATCAGGGTGCAGCGGGGTGCAGGGGGATGCAGTGGGGTGTATGAGGCTGCAGAGGGATGCAGTGGGGTGTCTGGGGGTGTATGAGGGTGCAGCAGGACCACGCACTGCCCTCCCACCCCCCCGGAGCTGCCCCCGCATCCCCTGCCGCAGACAGACCCTGCCCAGCGCTGCCCGACCCCCCCAGCCTTCGGCGGTGCCCGCCCAGCCCCGGTCCCAGCCCCGAACGCCGGTCCCTGACGGGGGCGGGAAAAGGCGGGGGGGGTCCCGGGGCAGGGCGGGGGGGGGGGGGTCCCCGGGGCGGGTTCCCGACGCTGCGGCCGCCGAGCTCAGCCCGTCCCTTTGCTGACTCACGTTCGCCGGGTGCCCGCGGCCGCCCCGCCGGCCATGGGCGATGCTGCGGCCGCCGTTCCCGGCGCAGCGCGGGGCCCGCCGGCGGCGGCTGACGTGTGCGGAAGGGACGAGCCCGGGGCTCCCGCAGCGCCCGCCGGCAGCACGGGGCTCCCGGCACCCGCCACGGCCGAGCGGCGGCCGCCTCCTGCCCAGCGCCCGGGCACGGCGGGGGCCGCCCAGCGCCCGCCCCCAGCGGGCAGGACACAGGCCGGAGCCGTGGGGCGCGGGGTACGGCACGGCGAGACCCCCTGCGCCCGCCTGGCCTCTCGCTGCAGGACCTGCTGCACGCCACGGGCCCCTGCCTCAGTTTCCCCATCGGTAATGCACAGAGGGTGGCTGCCCCCGGGGCCGCACGGCGCGGTGAGGGGCGTCGGGAGGCGAGGGATGCTCCAGCGCATCGGGGGCATGGGCTGCGCATCTCCCCCTGCCCCTTCGCCCCCCCACCCACGGCTCCCACCCCACCCCACCCCACGAACCTGCCGGGCCCTGCACCCCAGCGTGCACCCCCTGCGCCAGGCTGCAGCACCGTGCGGCAGGTGCCCAGCCGGGAGAGGCTGGATTTCATTAGGAAGCAGGGCAGAATTTGGGCAGGGAGCAGGGCAGGATTTGGGCAGGATTCGGGCAGGGAGCAGAGCAGGATTTAGGCAGGGAGCTGGGCAGGGAGCAGGGCAGGATTCAGGCAGGGAGCTGGGCAGGGAGCAGAGCAGGATTTAGGCAGGGAGCTGGGCAGGGAGCAGGGCAGGATTCGGGCAGGGAGCAGAGGAGGATTCGGGCAGGATTCGGGCAGGGAGCTGGGCAGGATTCGGGCAGGGAGCAGGGCAGGATTCGGGCAGGATTTGGGCAGGGAGCAGGGCAGGATCCGAACGCGCAGGCCCCTTGGGCACCTCCAGGCACGGGCTCAACGCTGCCCTGCCCCGGCAGCTCTCCCAGCACAGCCACAGCCCCGGTAACGCGTTAATCCCCAGGTCCATGGGCAGCTTCCAGGAAAGCAATTTTACACCCCACAGGCCGAGCGCTCTGCTCACCCACACGCACCCAGGCGGCACGAAACCATCCGCTGCCATTTAGCATGCAACGGCGAGGCTGCTCCTCGCAGCCTGTCTGCAGCTCCGGAGGGAAACTGAGGCACCAAGGAAAAAGCAGGATGGCTCCGGCTGCTGCCTCCCTGAGCCCGGATCCCTCCTGCCACGGGAGCAGCCAGGAACGGGGAGCAGGGTCGGGGCTGGCACTACCCCCCGGTGCCACCCGGGAGCCCAGCATGGAGCCGGTACCCGCAGCATCCTCTGCTGAGACGCCGTGGGAGCCGCACATCCCCTCGCAGCGGCTGGGGCGTGAGGAAACAGCCCCCTGCACCCCCCAGCCCTGGAGACCTTCTCCCACCAGAAACAGCCAGAGCCATTTGGGCAACCTCTCCGGTGATTAATAGATCGGTTAATTTTAAATGCAAGGCACGCCTTGTTAATCTGCTCTCCTTATGTATCTTTTAATGTGGGCTTATTTAACCAACGCAGAAGTATTTTAAAAGGATTGATTCTTGCCTCTTAATTCTGGTTTTATCATCTTGGGATGAATTAGCAGTAAAAAAATAATTAGATGGAAAATAAAAAAAAAAAAAGATCATCCATCATTTTCTAACGTGATGAAATAAAAATTAGGCCTGTAATAAGTACAGGCCAAGCCGCATCATTGTTGTGCGCACACCAACCGTGTCAGCCTGATTAGAAACAAAAAAAAAAAAATTAAAAAAAAATCGAGTTCCTCCATCAAAGCCTGCCCTGCTGCAGAGCCGGGTTTCCAGCCGACACAGCCCAGCCACCATCAACTTTCTCCATTTTCTGAGAAAATAATAGTACACAAAAAAGCATGCCAAGCAAGACTCAATTGATTATTTAAACCAAATCGTCTTGCCTCGGGTCTGAAGCGGGTGCTGTGAAGCCTCCCACGCCGGCAGGGATGCTACGGCTGCATCGCGGCAAATCCTCGTCCCCCCCGAGGGACAAGGAGCGACCTCGGCCCTTCGTGCCTGGGGAAGGGGGGGGGAGCGTCCACCCCAAGGGCCCCGGCAGCCCCGTGACGGGATGGGTGCCAGCAGCCGGGGCTGCCGAGGAGCCCGGCACCGCGGTCCCACCGCCGGCAGCATGCGGCATCGGCCGAGACGAGGCAGCGTTTACGTAACGGCGTGAGAGAGGCAGCGTGGAGCGGGGCAGCCTATTTTTATCAGAAATGCTCGTCGGCGTTATGAAACGAGACGCTTCGGCTCCACAGCGGAGGAGCAGGGCCCCGCGCAGGAGGCGGGCGAGAGCGGGCAGGGGGATGCTCCATGGGCATCACCCGGGTGGGCGCTGGGAGACCCCCCCGCTCCCGGGCAGCTCTCAGGGCGTCCCTCACCGCAGCCCTGGCACAGCCCAGACCGCGGCTGCTCCAGCCCACGGCACGGAGCGGGGCTCAGCGTCAAGGATGCTCGGGGCATGAACTGGGGGGGATGCTGGGCACCAGCCAGCCTGGCACCCCTCTGCACCACGCCGGCTCCCAGCCAGCCCCACGGCACCCAAATCACCCACGCGCATGGGAACACAGAGCGGGGAGCCCACAAAACCCCTTACTTTGCCTTATCGATGGCGGTGGGGATGGCCCAAGGGTGGGAGCAGGTCCCATTCCTGCTCCCAAACACCCACCTGGGGCGCAGCCACCGCAGCTGCGGAGCGGGCGAGCACCGGTGGGGAGCCCCCAACCTCGCAGGTATTGGGGGAAGGTGAAGGGCCGTGGAGGCCGATGCGGTGGCCCGGCAGCAGGACACCCCGGCACAGCCGGGACGGAAACCTGGGAGCACCCATGGGAGAGCCGGCCCCTGCCCAGCCAGGCGGGCAGCGCTGCTTCATTTATTGCGTTTGCCTACTCTGGAATTTTCCTTCGCTCCAGTAATTAAAACAAACTGCTTTAACATGGCTGCTGGCACCAGGCTGCGGAGGAGGATGCCATCCGTGGCTGGGATGGGAAGGGACGGGAAGCGGGGACCCCCCCCCGACACTCGCTGCCTCTGTCCCGGGACGGGGGACGATGGCTCTGCAGGAAATCCTGGATCTGCTCCCCCTTCCTCCGGTGCTGAGCCCTTGCACGCCCACCAGCCCTGCGTCCCCTCCGTCCCTCGACCAGCCCTGCGCACCACCATGAGCCGTGCACCAGCTCCAGAGCACCCCGGGGTGCTGCTCATCCCCCCCGTGTCCCTGACCGTTAGGGCAGGCTGGGCTGGATCTCAGAGCTCAGCCCATGGCAAACAATATTATGGCAGTAATTGCCCTAAGACGGCCACGCAGCACGCTCCGCCGCCACTTCCCCGGGCTGTCAGGGGGATTAATGCCCAGAGGAGATTTATTTTCCTGCCACCGGTCACGCTGAGTCAGCACGGCTCGGCTCCTCTCCGTGCCAGCACCGTCACCCTCCTCATGGCTGCCCCAGCCCGCTGTCCCATGCCATGTCCCCGCACGGTCCCTCTGGCTCAGCCCACCCTGACGGGCCCCACCAGGGACATCCCGGGGCGTTTGCCGGGGCAGGAGCAGCCGGAGACAGGCAGAGCCCTCGAGGGGCTGCAGGGCACGGCCGGGATGCCCATCCCTCCACCCCAGCACCTCCGCGCTCGCCGGGTCGATGCGACACGGGGCAGAAACAGGCTCAGCCGCGGAACGAGAGTGGCCCAACAGCCCCTTTGACCCGAGCACAGGAGCTGCCTGACCTGGCGGGGATTTTCCAGCCCCAGGGAATCACCGGGATGGCGAAGCGGCGTAACAGGAGCAAGGAAAAACCTGGGAAGGGCGAGTCGCCCACTCTCCTGCCCTGGCTGCAGACTGGGCAGGCCCATGCCTAAATGTAGCCCCCCTGGCTGGATGCAGCCTCCCCCAGGTAAAAGCAGACCCCTGGTGCCAGGGGAAGGATGCGGCCATGCGTGCAGGGGCACGGCGCAGCCCTGGGATGGGCAGCACCTTGGCGGTGCCAGCTCTGCCCCACATCCCCCAGTGCTGCCAGCATGGCGAGGCTCGGGCCGGGCAGGCTGTGCGGCACGGTGAGACGGGTGCCGGAGCCCTGCTCCAGCCGGGAATACACAGCATCGGGGCGGGCAGAGCCCGTGGGCCGCTCCAGCACATGGTGTCCCACGGAGCACTGGGCAGGGAGCCCGTGAGTCACAGCCCACACACCCCCCCCAGGAGCACGGAGCCCTTTCAACCCCGGTGTATTAATTTCTCCTAATTGGCTTTGACAGGGATCCGTATCGCCATCCAGAACGCAATCGCCCGTGTGCTCGGGGCGGGGGAGCGGGGAGGGAGCGACACGCGGAGGGAGGGAAGGAGGGGAGCAGGGGGGAGCACAGCGGCACCCCCGGGGGAGCGGCACTGCCGGCTGCCTGGATCCGTCCCCCCCGCTGAGCGGGACCCAGCTGCCCTGCTGCACTGCAGCGCTGCGCCAACGCCATTTCCCGCGGCAGCCCAGCTGCCAGGCTGTACCGGGGCCGGGGGCTTGCCACACGCCACCCCGCCGCCGCTGCCCACCCCCGGCAACCCCGCAGGCACCACGACTCACCCCCCTGCCCGTGTGCCGGCACCTGCTGCCGGACAGACAGACACCTCCATGCACCACCCCTTTGGTGAGGGGGGACACCGGCTACGGTGCTGCCCCGGCTGCGCAGGGCATCACGCCACCCCACAGCCGCCACCTTCATCCCCCACCCAAAAAGCTCCCACCTCCCTGCCCCAAATCCCCCCTTTGCATCCAGCCCCAGCAGCACCTTCCTCCTGTCCTCCCCCAGCATCGCCGGCAGCCAGCGGCACGGCTGGCAGCAGGGTGGGAGCATGCGGGGTGCCCAGCCCTGGGTTTGGGCTGCCAGGGTCCTCCCGGGTGCTACGGCCCCTTTGCCACCCCGGTGCCCCAAGTCCTTTCCCATCCCTGTGCCAGGAGTGGGTGGTGATGCCGGACGCAGGGCACCAGCACTCGCCGAGCTGTTGCTGCCGCGTGGCCTGGGGCAGAGGATGGCAGCACGTGCCAGCCAGGACCGAAAACACGGGGCTGGAGGGACTCCTCACCCTCCCTCAGCCTCAGCCCCCCCATCCCTCCCCAGGGCCTTGAGCCCTGGCACATGAACCCCTCCAAACACACAGGGTCCCACAACCGGAGCAGGGAGCGGTGACACCGCAGCCACCGGCAGCTGGTGACACTTTGCTGGCTGCCACGGGATGGGGAGAAGGGCCGGGGCAGCAGCGGGGAGGAAAAAAAGAGGAAGAAGAAACAGGTGGGGGAGAGAGGATGTTTCTCACGATTTCAAAATGCGCTCCTGGGTCTGAGATGGGGAAGTGCAGGCTGGGAGCGGGCAGGGCAGGCAGCGGGGTGAGACATCCCCGTGTCCCCGAGCAGCTGCCATCGGCTTCACTGCGAGAGGACAGGACGATGTTGACCCCAAAGCAAAGCGCTGCCCACCCAGGTGACACAGGGGACGCGGCACTTCTGCCCGGTGCCTCCACATGGCACCTGCTCGGCCGCGCTGTCGCAGGTCATGGCGCTTCCAGGGCAGGGAGCGGGCACCCAATTCCCACGGGATGCCCAGGGGATGGGGGCTCCAGGCTCGGGGGAGGCAGCATGATGGTGCCTCTCACCGGCGGGGCGGTCGGTGGTCTGATGGTGCTCTGGTGCTCCGTGCACCACACGGGAGCATCTCCGGGTCTGGCCTGCGGATGGGCGAAGCAAGACGGGAACCACGAGGCCGCTGGGCTGGGACCCCTCCCCGGAGCCACCGGCGCCGGCAGCAAGCGCATCCCCCAAGCGGTGCATGCCGGCGCGGGCACATCTGACGGCTGAGCCGAGCAGCCTCACCAAAAACAGCAACTGAGGCGGGAGATGGGCTGCTGCGGTTGGCACATCCCTTCGGCACCTCCATCCCAGGTGACACCGCTGCCACGGGTCCCCGTTGCCAGCTCAGCCCACAGCCCGGCTCCGGCGGCTGCGGCTTCCCACCATCGCTCCCACAGGGATGCAGGGACACAGGGCTGGCAGCGTCTCTGCTCCCCTCCCCTCGTGGAGCCGGAGCCCCCCGCGGCTCTCCCGTTCCCTGGCCATGGTGTCAACGTGCCACCGAGCCCCGCAAAGCCCTTCCTCCTCTTCCACGCCGGCACAAGCAAACCCTGGGGAAATCAGGCTGGCGTGGGCAGCCGGTGACAGCGCACAGGCAGGAGGTGCTGCCAAACGGGCAAAATCAACAAAGCCATGAAACAGAGAATATGGTTTGTTCCCCCCTTTAATTCCTCTCCCTGCCAGTGCCCGTGGGCGGCAGCCGCACAGCAGTGGCCGAGCCTCGGGCCCGGCTGCGTGGCAGCACGGCGATGGGCAGCGATGGAAACCTCCTCACAGAAGGATTTTTAAATCAAACGTGCCCCGCAAATCCCCAGGTTTGACGGGATTAGCGTGGCAAATGGGGCGCCTCACAAAAACCCAGAGAAAAATCACACCGGAGGCTGAGGACAGTAAACACGGCTCCGTTCCCAGCGCTACCACATTTAAGATGCAAATAAAGAGGTTTCCTCCTGAACGGAAATCAATGCCGAGCGGGCTGGGAACAAAGTCTCCGGCAACGGGGACGCGGTTTGGTGAGTCCTGGCGTTGGCTCATTTTCAAATCCCTCCACGGACTCAGACCGTCCGCAGCCGCCAGGGCCAGGCGTGCGGGGAAGGACGGGGGGACCAGGAGCCCGGCACCGACAGCCAGAGCCTCCGGCACGGGCAACGCTTCTCCTCCTTGGCGGTGATGGAGGAGGCGACGGGAGAGGCGCGGGAGCCGCGGCACCGCTGCTTGGCTGCCGGACCCTGACACGCGTTTTCCCTGGTTTGGTAAACAAAGAGCCAGTGCCGAGCGCGCTGCCAACCCTGCCGGACGTCCCCGCGGGCAGCGGGTCCCACATGCCAGGGGTCCCCGGTGCCCGGAGCGGGTGCCATCGCCGCAGCGGGAGGGAGGGAGGCGAGGCGAGAGGCGGCTGCCGGCGGTGGGCAGCCGAGGAGCCAAGGCGGAGAGGAGAGGAGAGGAGAGAGGGGGAGGCTGCTGCTGCTGCTGCGGCAGCCCCAAAACACGCACCACACAAAAGCCAGCCCCTGCTCTGCTCCCGCGTCTGCAGCATCTCCCTGCAGCTGCGGTGCGGACGAGGCCGTAGCACGGCGCCTTACGTAACCGCCTGCACCCCAAAACTCCCGCTCCCCGGCCCCCGGCCCCCCACCGAGCCCCCCGGCTCTCCTAGCCCAAGGGGCCACCACCAGCCGGCGGGCAAGCAGGCATCCCAGGCAGCTGGGGGCTCAGCCCCGGGCACCCCCTTCCTCCCTCTCCCCATCACCATTATCCCCGCCGGTTTTATCCCTTTTCCAGCCTTCGGAGGCAGCGCAGCCCCCGGGATTCCTCCGCACGCTCCAGCCCGGGGGGACAAAATGCCGCCGGGCTGCGGCAGCGGTCCCGCCACCGCGGCAAAGGGGGTTCGGCCGCCCACCCCCCCGAAAGTGACATTTCAGGGCCACGGGGGCGAGGGGACGCCTCCCCCCCGGCGCGGTGCCCCGGGGCGGGCGGCCGGTGCCGAAGCCCGGGGGGGGGGGGGGCTGCCCGGGAGGGACCCCCGAGGGCGGCGGCGGGGGCGCGGGGGGCTCGTCGGGGGCTGCGGCACTCACCGGGGTCGAAGTGGGAGCTGAAGGCAAGGCTGGGGCTCAGGAAGGCGGCCGACATGGCAGCGGCGGCGGCGGCGAGGCGGCCCATGGCGCGGCGGCGGCGGGAGCCTCACGGCCGCCGGCTGCCGCTGGCCCCGCGCTGGGCACGGCGGCGGCGGCGGCGGCGGCGGCTCCTCCTCCATGGCGGCCGCCGCGGCCCCGCGCCCCGTGCCCCGGGGAGGGGCCGCGCCGCCGCCGCCGCTGAGGAGCGGGGACGGGGAGCGGGGGGGCGGCAGGTGGCGGAGCCGCAGCCCCGGGCCCGTACCGGGACCCGCCGCTCCCACCGGGACGCGCCGCCGCCGCCCCCGCGCGGCCCGGACGGGACCCACCGGGACCCCCTGCCGGAGCGGGGACGGGACCCCCCGAGGGGCTGACACCCCCCGGTCCCGCGGAGATGTTCGGGTGCTGGCCTGCCCCGGGCACCGCCGGCTTCCCGGGAGCAGGGATGGGACCGGGGATGGAGATGGGACCGGGGATGGCACCAGGGACAGGAACAGGGATAAGGACGAGGATGGGACCGGGAATGAGGACAGGGATGGAGACAGGGCTGGGGACGGGACCGGGGATGGGGATGGGACTAGGGACAGGACAGGCGATAGGACCGGGGATGGGACTGGGGATGAGGACAGGGATGGGACGAGGGACAGGACTGGGGATGGGGACCAGGGATGGGGATGGGACCAGGGATGAAGATGGGCCAGGGATGAGGATGGGCCAGGGGTGGAGACCAGGGACTGTATGGGTGGCTCTGCCACCCCTTGTCCCCCAGCCAACCCTACCCACACCCCACGCTCCAACCTCATGCCCTGGCTGGACACCCCAGCACCCCACATCTCTGCACCCACAGCCCCGTGCACCAGCACGGCCTCAGCCCCGCAGCCCCCAGACCCAGCCCGGGATGGGAGGAGCAAAGCCCCTCCGCAGCCCCTCACGAAGGCAGCCAGGCCAGGCGCAGCATGGGGTCCCTGTCAGGCTGGGGGGCTGCCCCACGGCGAGGCCCACAGCTCGGCCTCGTGCGCTTGATACCACAGCCCTGGCACATGGGACTGCGCCCTCCAAACGTGGGATGCGCTAAAAACCAAACGGTCCCGATCCCTGGCAGGGAACAGCCCACGGCATCGCCCACAGTCCCAGGCAGCTCCCGACCAGCTCCCCGGCACGGAGCCCACCCAGCCCCAGGGCGCAGCCGGGACCCGAGTGGGACCTTCCTTTGGGGTCATGGTGGGATGGCCCCGTCCCTGTGAGCCCCTGGACCAGGAGTCGCCGCTGCGGGACATCGGCCCACCCCACGCAGGGCTCAGCTCTTAGCACGGGTCTCGCACTTCCCCACAGTCAGTTTTAATATTTAAAGCCAGATTTTGCGTACACGATTAATTTTTTACAAGACTTCAAGCTTGCAAAGAACACCACGCTGCACATGTCACGTCGCCGCAAATAGATACAGGGCTGGAAAAATTACAGACTGCTGGGAGAATAAACACGCTCCCGTCAGCCGGAGCCAGCTCGCTTCTCCCGAGCCTCCGCGTTTCGCTGCTCCGGAGCAGCTCGGACACACATGGCCTCAAGGTCTCTCTGCGAGGGGCAGCAGGGGACTGCTGACCCCACCATCACCTGTTTTGCTTTCAGTGCACCCTGGCTGTGGCACAGCTCATGGGCGTCCCACTGCCCCCAACAGCCACCCCCGGGTCCCTGGTCCCTCCTGGCTGTGCAAAGGGCCACGTCCCCATGTGCCTGCTCGTCGCAGCCTGGGAGCCCCCTGAGGTCCCACACACACCTTCCCAGGCCTCAAAGGAGCCAAGCAAACCCAGCACGGCACCTGGCACCCAGGGTGGGGGGGGATTTGGTCTCTCTCGGAGCTGCGGTGGCACCTGCACGCACCGGAGCAGCCGTGGTGCCATGGCGAGCGGGCAGCCGCGTGCCGCCGGGGGGGTTTGCACGGTCAGCCCCGCTCCTCGTGCGGCTGAGCTGGCGCTGGCTGAGTCATGGCGAGGCTGGATGCAGGTGGGGGCAGGCGGCTGCGCAGAGCCCGCGCAGGCACCCACCCACCCACCCACCCATCCCGCAGCCCCTGCTGGGCACCCACCCATCCAGGCACCCTCAGTGCCTGGAGCACATGCAGCCAGTCCCGACGATGGGGCAGGAGGAGGATGCGCTCGAGGCCTTCCCGCTGCTGGGCAGGGGCAGCAGTGGCTTCGGTGAGTGGGAGCGGATGAAATCAGCCGGCTGTCGTGTTTCGGGGGTGGCAGGGCAGCTCCCCGTGGAGGCAGCCCCGGCGCCCAGCGCCCCTTCCCTCCCAGCAGACGGGGGAGCCCAGCACAGCCGGTGTCTGGGGTGGGACGGGGATGAGGACGCAGACAGGGGTGGGCTGGGGCTGGGATAGGAGTGGGGTAAGGCTAGGGACGGGGAATGAGGATGAGGTTGGGGATGGGACGGTGCGTGGCCCTCCCTGGGGAGACCTGGGATCCCCGGCTCAGCCAGGACCCCGTGCACAGCAGCCCCGTGCCCACGTGACAGCCCCAGTAGCTCCGTTCGACACGGCCAGGAGCAGGGCTGAGCCATGCTGGGGTCCCCCCAACCCACCGCCACCCCCAGCGCCGCCCACTGCCCCTGTGCCCACCCTGAGCCCCAGCCGCCCTCCTCTCTCCCCGGTTCCTTGCAGTTTTCTACCATGGACATGAAAGAGAAGATCCCAAAGGAGAATTGAGGCCAAAAGCTCCAGCAAGGCTCCCCCCAGGCACCACGTGGGGTGCAGCCCCGAGCCCCGGGAACAGTCACACCATGGCAGAGCCTGGTGCCTGGCAAGAGGCACAACGTGGCACCAGCGCGACCAGCAGCCCCTCCTCGGCCGAGCACTGCTGCTGCCGTATCTCGGGCAGGCGAGCAGCACGCTCGCCCTAATTAGCAGGGGAGATTACCCCGCACGGATCCTGCCAACTTGCTCCGGCTTCCCGGCTGATTTGTCTGGGGCCGCAGCTAATCCCCTCCCGGGCAGACACCAGATTGAGCCGCGATCTCTGCGCGGCGGCTGCCAAAAGCACCCTGCACTCCTGACCTCCTTCCCGGCGCAGCGGTGGGGCTCGCCGGCAGCCGACGGGCTCCGCTCATCCCGCCTAATCCCACAGTGCAGAGAGAGGGGCTCCTTAATTGGGGATCTTTGGTAGAGCCTGCGACAGCCACACGGCCACCGACAGCCGCACGGCCACTGACAGCCTTGCTAACTGCCCTGGCTAGCAGGGACAGGGACAGGGTTTGTGCCACATGGCCAGTAGCCCCGGTCCCAGGGGACCCCCGGGGTGTGGGGAGGTGGGCATCTGGCACTGTCGCAGCAGCAGCAGGGCACAGGCAGCCATCCGGGGAAAATCTGCATCCCCGCTTATGCAACGCCGCTGATTTATTCATGCCTGAACCGGGCACTGGCCTAGAAATTAGCCTCGGCGATGCCGGGGAGGGGCAGGGCTGGGGAGATGCCGGAGGACGGAGCCCCGGGGGAGGCTGCGGGTGCAGGGCCAGGCCCACAGGGCACCCAGGGGACTGTGCACCGGTGCTCACCCCACAGCCGGCAACGCCGGACGGGGCACAGGGTGCTGCCATCCCACACACGGTCAACAGGGCTGTGGACAGGCACAAGCCCTGCAGGACAGGCAGCGAGGGGTCTGATCCCCTCTTCTCCCACGCCAGATTTTGCATGATTTATCAATTTAAGCACAGGAGCTCCCAGCACCCAGCCTGGGCCAGGGCAGGAGACGGCGGCAGAAGGCTCTGGGTGGCCCAAGGGGAGGCTGCACAGGGCGGAGGACGGAAGCGGCGCTCAGGAAACGGTCGTTAGAAAAGCAACAACAGTGAAAATAAGCGGAGTGCCCGGCCTTTCCCGGCAAAAGGGGGCTGCGTCCTCCTCCCCACCCTCGCTGCTTGTTTGGAGGGATGAGAGGGGCAGCTCAGCGAGGGGAAAGGACCCAGCCACCCTCTGTCCCCGCCAGCAGCTCCCCAGGGCTGGAAGAGGCGCCCATGCCCCCAGACACCCATGCCAAGTGCCAAAGCACGGGCAGGGTAAGGGCAGTCGGGAGCCCAGGGCATCCATGGGTGCCTTGGGACCACATCCCCCCAGGAAGCCGCAGGCAAGAGCCCACACGAGGACAAATGCCAGTGCTGGGAAGCAGCCGAGCTCCTCCGCACGGTGACAAAGGGTCCCTCTGCCCCTCACCCTGCAGTTCTACATCACAGCGAGGTCTCCCTGACCACTTCTCCCCCAGGAAGAAAGGGGCTCCAGCACCGCCGCCGTGTCCCACCACCCACCAGGCGAGCGCAGGGTGGATGGGAAAGACCCTGGGACTGGGACGAGCAAACATCTGCTCACCCCCCACGCCGAGCCCCGGCCTCCTTGGAGGGAAAAGGCTGCATAGGAGCAGTCGCACGCTCCCTGCCGAGAGGAAACAGATGCCGCCGGCCCGGCCCAGGCATTTCCCGTCGCTGTCAGGGAGTGCTGAGAGATTTGCAGGTAGCAGAGGCTGCGGGATCACTTCCTGCCCCGGCCGTGCCTCCCCGCACCATCCTGGATGTTTCGGTTTAGAAGGGGATGCGAGGCGCAGAGCTGGGCACCGTCAGAGCCCGCACCCACATGTCGGGCTGTGGGGCGACAGCTGCCACCGCCACCCATCCCTCATCAGCCGGGGGGAGTGCGGGGGCTCAGTGCAGCCCCCCAACCTCAAAATCTCCAACTGCTCCTGAGGAGGCTTCTGACGCCCAGCTCAGCCCTGGCCCACAGGTCCCACCACGGGGAAGGTCTCAGGACGCAGGAACACGGGGTAGGAAGGGTCTGGCGCCCGCTTGCACCACGAGGAAGAGCAGCTTGTGCCCCAGCACGGATACGCGCAGGGAGGGACAAATCCACCAGCGAATAAAAAGAAGTCATGGATGCCAGTGGGACAGAGCTCCCCGCTCCCCCAGGGGACACAGACAGGACAGGAACGGCTGTAGAAACCAGCGCAGATTTATTGCTAAAACACAACCACCGGACACCTGAAGGCTGCCGAGTGCCCTGGCAGGGCCCACCGCAGCCGTGCCGGGACCAGGCTCTGAAAAACGAGGGCAGAGGGAGGGCAGGGGGAGCCTGACCCACGCACATGGGTGTCTGCTCCCCCCACGGCCCCCCCAGCCCTGCACGGCAGGACGGTCAGTTGTTGGCCAGCAGCTGCTTTCGCTGTTGCTCGAGCAGGGCTTCCAGGCGGTCGGCTCTCTGCACAGCCGCCTGCAACAGAGCACACGAGAGGCAGAGCTGGCTGCACCCGGGGCAGAGCCACAGCCCGAGGGGCAGGGGGGGCCGGGGCCCACTGCCCCCCTCACTCACTTCGTACTGCTTCCGAAGGCTGCTCACACTCTCCTCCTTCCTCGCCACCGCCGTCTTCACCCTGAGCAGACGAACAGAGAGGCTGAGGACCCCCTCCCCAGTGCCCAGCCCCAAACACCGGGCTGGCCCGGTGCCCCAGGGGGGTGATTTCAGCCCCTCTCCCCCCGCCCGGCACACTGCAGCAAGCCAAGGAGCAGCAGCTCTGGGCTCGGGGTGCCATTACACACCAGAATCACCTTTATTCCCTTGCCGAGTGTACATAGCTTGTATCAAGTCAGCTACAGGAAGAAGGGGCCATTAGCTTCACAAGACTTAATTAATTAACAGGACCACAGGGAGGGGATTTTAAGTTTCTTCCCATTTCTCAAGCCCACAGTTGCTGCCTCATGGCTGGACTCTTCCCCACGGCTCTCAGAGCCCCAGACCTTCTGCCTTTCAACCTTTGCCAGGCTGTACGTAAGGGACGGAAGGGGAAAGAGGATCCTTGTTATCTCATACTTAAGGTATGATCCTGGCTCTCAGAGTGAGTGGGAATCACTCAGCAGGATCCAGGAAAGCCAGTGAGCTCCATGTGCTCATACAACAGCCGCTCGTTACAGCTGGTGGCGAGCAGGCCCGTACAGACACCGACCGGAGGGACGGCTCTGCACCACGCAGGAGCATTAGCACAGGGCTCTGCCCCACGCAGAAAGAGCTCCCGCAGGGGACAACGCGCTTCCCCTTCCGATTCTCCTTTCATTTGCAAAATGCCTCCCCCGCAGGCAGACTCGAGGGAAGAGGAAGCCTTACATCCCTGCCTGACGCTGAGCCCAGCTCCCAGCACCATCTCCCCACTGAGCGCAGGATGGAGCTGAGCCCCACGGTGCAGCCCCACAGTGCCAGAGCCCTGAATGCAAGCACAGCCCCTGCTCCCTGCGAACCAGGTGTTGGTGCAGGGACAGCCAAGGTCCCTGGCACATCTTGGGGATGTCACAGCTGCCCTTGACCTCTGCAGCTGTGCAGCGGCCAGCCGAGCACTGACCCAGCAGCAGGCTGCTCCCTCCCCTACGCTCAGAGGAGGGAATGAGTCGCCTGGCCCCTCTTGGAGCAGCAAATCTGCAGAGGACGATGCCGTGGCTGCAGTCACAGGCATCGTGTGCTCCCCAGGAGCTGACCGTGAGCCCGGCCGGCTCGCAGTGCTCCTGCCAGGGAGGCACCGCAGACGGAGCTGCGCACCACTGGTCTCTCCTGGCAGCAGTCCTCACACTGCTCCAGCTGCTCACCCCGCACTCGTGTCCTCCAGGCACACAAGGGAGCAGCCCCCCTGGGGACAGGATGACACAGAGCAGGCTAGAAGTCACAAGGGCCAGAGGATTCACAGCGGCTGAGCAGGCAGCCAGCTCGGGTGAGACTCTGCTGCCCATTTCGCCCTGACAGGACTGGAAGCCATGCCTGAGGACGCAGCACTGCGGACACGCTCTGGAAACACACCCCAGGCCAGCTCTGCACCCATAGCCCCAGCTATGAGCCCAGGCAGCCTCACCTCCTGTGAACCTCCTCCAGCTCTTTGTCCTTCTCCCGCACTACCCTGTCCAGCTCCAGGCGCTGCCGGGCTCTCATCTCCACCATCTCCGCCTTTAGCCGCTTGTTCTCCTCCTCTGTCCCCACCAGCCTGTCAGTGAACTCCTGCCGGATCACTTCTGCCAGGCTGCTCCGCTCCTGGGCCAGCTGGTCCCTCACCTGCAGCAGGGCAAAGAGGTGTCATCAAGGCGCTGACAGGCACAGGGTAACACAGGGGGACAGAGCCAAGCAGGGCACGGAGCAGGGAGAGCTCACCCACCTTCTGGATCTCCTCCACCTCCTGCTCCTTGTGCTTCAGCAGGCCCTGCAGACGAATGCTCTCCCCTTCCAGCTCTGCCAGCCGCCCCTTCAGCTCATTGCAGCGCTCCTGCAGCTTCCGCTCAGACCTCTCCAGTTCCTGGAACTCTACCTCGTACTTGTCTCGGATCCTTTTAATCCTAACAGGAGAGAAGGCCAGGCAGCCTGGCTCAGCAGGAACCATCCCCAGCCACCTTCGTGCTGCAGGAGGGACCACGACAGTGCAGCAAGGGGAGGGATCTGCCCCACAGGAGTTCCACAGCTCTTTCCTCAGTAAGAGATAAACTTCGCCCCTGCGAGCCGCTCCTTCCTGCACTAACACTGCTCACAGACTCAAAAAGCTGTGACTCGAAGGCTCCCTCCCCATTCTCCCCCCTACCTGTTCTCTGCTGCCCTCTCACACTCCTCCTTGGCTGAGGACATGTCGGCCTCCAGGCGCTGGATCACCAACTCTATCTCTTTGTCTCTCTCCTTCCTCATCTCCTCCCGCAGCTCCCGCTCCCGGGAGAGCAGCCAAGCTTCCTGGGGACAGAGATGGCAAACATTGCCTTGAGACCTCCCTGAGCCCAGGGGTGGCACCTCTGGAGAAGGGCAGCCCTTGCTGTTACCTCCTTCTTCACGTAGTTTGCCTCCCAGGCCTGCTTCTCAATCTCCAACCGCTCCTTCAGCACCTTCACTTCTGCCTGTGGAGAGACACAACCGCTCAGCTCCAGCAGCTGTGGCATCACACCCATAGGATATGGGGCTCAGTGGTGCCAGCAAGAGTCACCGCAGCCACGTGCTGGGGGACTGGACTGCTTGCACCCCAGAACGGCAATCCAGGGCCCAGAAATGCAGGGAAAACCAGACCTGATGTCGCCTCTCCTGCTCCTCCTTCTCCTTTGTGTACTCCTCCTTCAGCGCCCTGGTGACAGCCGAGCTGCTGGCCTCCAGCTGCTGCCGCAGCTCCTCCGCCTCCGCTCTCTGCCTGCCCGCACAGACCGCAGCTCCCAACGTCAGTGCCGGCTCAGCCTCGCCACCCCCTCCTCAGGCTGCTCCCCCTTGGCCCGCCTCGAACACCAGCCCTCTTCCCACCAGAGCCTGGCATGGGGAAACCAGCCCCACTGCTCCCAAGCTCAAGGCTGCCTCCAGCCCTTGACTATCACGAGGGCCTGGCTGCTAGCCCTCTCACCTGGCCGCTTGCTGGCTGAGCCGCTCCTTCTCCTCGGCCACCTCCGCGTAGAGCCGGCGCCGCTGCTGCTGCAGCGCCTGCTCCTCCTGCTCCAGCTGCTGTTCACACCTGCGGGGCAGAGCAGCCTCAGGGATGTGCCTGGCTTCGGGTGTTCATATGCCTCCATCCTGCACCATCCCATCCCTTCCACAGTCAAAAAGGGGTTGGTCTGACTCTGGAGGATGCCCCTGATTCACCAGCATCTTCCACCTTAGGCTGGTGGAAAGAAAGAGGCTGCTGCCCATGGATATTAACTGCTGCAAATATTGGGAACCCTCTGGCACGTAGGTGGTGGACACCACCCCCATGCTGTGAGCCCCAAACCACCCTCAAGCCTCCCCCATGATGATGTACCGCTGCCGGGCCAGCTCCCTCTCCCGCTGGCTCTGCTCCTCTTTCTCCCGCTCCAGCAGGTCCCGCAGCTCCTCTGCCTGCCGGCCATAGTGCTGGGCAGCCCGCTCATCCGACTGCAGCAGCTCGGCCTCATGAAGCTTCTTCAGCTTCCTGATGTCTTGCCTGTGCTTCGCGATGAGCTTCTGGATCTCTGGCTCCAGCCCTGGGGCAGCAGGAAGGACAGTTATTGCTCAGCCTTGGGACTGTCCGGACCCCAACACTGGTGCCCTTGGCCCTGGCCAGCTGGCAAGGAGGCTGCGAACACATCAGCTAGCAAGGAGGGGCTGGTAAGAAAGTGGGGGCGAGTATGCACAGGCTTTCTTACCCTCTAGCATCTGCCTCTACCAAACACAGGGAGCAGAGTCTGCCCACACTGAGCAGCTCTTCCCCAGGCTGTCAGCAGCTTCTGCAGACACATCCCTCTCCTGGACCAGCACAGACATGACCGCTGTACCAGCCCGACTCCAGCCACCACCGAGGGAATGTGCCAGTACCTTTCACGGTGATTTCTTTGATCTTTTTGGTTTTCTCATCAATCCACTTCTCCCGCTTGATTTTCTCGGTTGCGCTCATCAGTTCCTTCAGTTTCTTAATCTCCTGCTTGGAAGCAAACGGGAGAACTTCAGAGACAAGCTAGGGGAGAAAACCCCTGTTAGCCTGGGAGCCTGGCTGTTGAGAGGGAAGATGCAGGCAAAAGCAGACGGTCTGAGCTGCGCACAGACAATTCGCACAGCCCCGGCCAGGCATGTTCTCCCAGTCCAGAGAAGCAGCTGTACACTCTCCCCGTGCCTTCTCCTCTCTCTCACAGGATGGGGCTGCTGCTGCCCCACAGACCTTGAGCACGGGGGAAAAGAGCAAAACCCTTGGGAAAGCACTCGCTGGCTGAGACAACAGAGCCCCTGTGGAGAGAGGGCAACTGGGGCCACTGATGGTCCTCGCGTGTAGGTCAGTCCATCTGTCAGCAGACGCAGGGTCATGCATGAAGCTGCTTCCTTCTCCACCCTTCCCTCTCCCTGGCATGGAAGACCCTCCGGCAGGAGGGCAGACAAACAGATGGGCAGGGACACCCCCCAACACTGCGGTACCACTGCAGACCAAGCTCCTGCGGCACCCCAAAACTCATCAAAGACTTGGAGGCCGCACAGCCGCTGCTCTCGCTTCCTCCTCTAGCTGCGTTTACCTCCTCCGCCCTCCTCTCCAGCAAAAAGGCTGGAGAAACACCCAGGCCCTGCTGCCCATGGAGCTCTTCCCAGCACTCCCATTGGCAAAAGCCGGTTGAAGCACTCAACCATGTACTTTGGTGCTGGGGCTTCTGGTGAGAAAGGCACTGGCCAACAGAGAGCCCAGCCTGGCCAGAAATGCGTCCATTTCGACACAGGCAGATGACAACTACGTGCAGGACGTGGGGACATGTCACAGCTCTGGAGGACATGTGTGTGGCAGGACACCCAATGGCCGCTGTGTGGAGAGGAGCAGATAGTAGCAGCGGGCCGCCTGCACAGCCCAGGACTCACTCTTAGGGGAAAAAGAGGGCAGGAAAATTGTCATGGGAAGACAGGGACAGCCTGAAAGCAGCAGCGGAGAACATGGCCTGGGGAGACAGGGTGGAGGGGCTCCTTCACGGGGCTGACCCTGCTGCTGAGCAGGGAGCTCCCAGCCCAGCCCTGCTGCCTGCAGGCCCTGCGGAGCCAGAGCATGTCAGGGCGCAAGAGCAGAAGGGCAAGGCACAGAAAAAGAGCAAAGACCACAATTACCTCGCAAAAGGGGCCCAAAGTGCGCCAGACCTGGGGAGAAAAAAAGGAGGGGATGGAGAGAGAATGGGAATTGCAGTCACAGGGGAGTAGCGAGATGGGAGGGGAGAGGCAAAACCAAACAGCCGTGTGTACGTGAGTCCAGGGACAGGGCAGAGAGAAGGGCAGGGGAGCGAGGGAAGGCACAGCCCAACCAGGCAGTTACACAGATGTGCCAAGGGCCCGGCAGCACCGCTGGCAATCGCAGCTCTGGGACAGAGGCAAAGCCAGCCCTGCTGGGGAGCGTGCCACATGGTGGGGACCTGCTCTGGCAATCAGGGGACCCCCACGGGGACAAACATCCCCCGCCATGCAGAGGAAGCAGGGACCCCTATAGCAGAGCCCAGAACAGGAACAACAAAGGGGCCAGAGAGCAGAGACGGGCTCCTGGACCATTCCCACCGCTGCTGCCCTGCTGCGAGCGAGAGGTAGGAGAGGCACCTCCTCTGCCCCGCGCAGGCTGCAGCAGCAAAACCAGCCCCGTCCCTCCACGGGATGGGGCCCCTGCAGGCATCAAGTACAGCAATATTGCGCTGGCTTCTTTCTCTCAGCTGGGCTCAAAACTCAGGCAAAGTGAGCCAAGCGAGCCTTCGCTTTGTTTGCATGAGGGTGTCTGTCTGCACAGGCTCAGACTGGCGCAAACGCCTGCCCCGCTCCAGAGCCCTGAGCACGAGCTCGGCTGCAAGGCCAAGGGCGAGCAGGGACACGGGCAGCAGAGCCAGGATGAGCCGTGCGGCCGAGCTGTGTGCGAGCCAGCGGCGCTGCCTCCCTGCCAGCCCCGGCACAGGGCGAGCCGAGCTGTCTCCATCTGTGGGAGAGGGAGCTCTCTGCACGCTCCCGAGGGAAGCTGCCAGACAGCTCCCAGGAGCAGGCAGCACATCCTCACCGGGGAAACAGCCCTCTGTGTGTTTGGGTGCTGGTCAGGCCCAGCAAAACCCACAGAGGTCTGTTACCATTGCTTAGACACTCCATGTTCCTTTACAATCTTGTCCCCATTCATCTCTGAGAGGATCCCCGCTCCTGCAAAGGGGGCTGGAAGTCACCCAGCTCAGGAGGATATGGCCACAAGTACAAATTCCTCAGGTTTGTGCCAGCGCCTGCTTTCACCTCCGCCAAAGCAAGATCCCCTGGTCATCCCCCAGCGGGGGAAGAGCTCTGTCCACAGCAGGGTGTGTGGGAAGGGTCTTTCCAAGCAGAGCCCCCAGGAGCTGGCACTGTCTCTTGGTCAGTCCCATGCACCTGGCTTTTGGCAGCAGAGGACAGCAACCACTTGGGAAGCCAGGACACAGCTCTGCGGGTGACATGGACCTTCTGTGCACAGAGAATGGCTTCCCAGAAGGACTGGGCCCCACCAAGGTGAGAGAGACTGTACTGCTCTGGGCAGAGGCCCCATTTGAGCAAAACCAACCAACTCTGGCCGTGGCACTTCTCTTCCTCTCCCCTCCTGGCCCCCCCACCTTCCCCATCCCCTCACCAGCTCGTGCTGCTCCTGCATTTGGGTGATCTTCTTGCCGTACTTCTGGTCCACTTGTTTCAGCTCAGCTACCACAGCCTCACACTTCTCACTCAGCACCTTCTTATCATCAATGAGCTGGGCAGGGTGAAGAAAAGGCATTGGGCAGCTGGGCAGGGTAGAGCCACCTCAGCTTCTGGCTTCAGAAGCATCAGTCTGAGTTGGGATGAGAGATTACCTGGTCAATGAAGGCCAGATGCCTCTGGATAGCTGCCTCGTACTGCTCCCTCTGCAGCCTGAGCTGGTGGCCAAGCTCCTTCTCGGTCTGTTTGACATGCCGGACAGTCAGTTCCCTCTGCTGAGCCTTTTGGAGGTAGGGAAGAAATAGACACAAGACACTAAGAGGAAGAAGTTACGCTAGCTCCACCATGTGTACAGGAGAGAACTACTGAACCTGGAAGGCACTGTCAGGCCAGAACAAGGAGGAACAGAGCTAAACCGAAGTCCCTAGTTCTCACACCTCCTGCCCCCGGCAAGAACACCCAAATCCCCATGGGACAGAAGAAAAGCGAGTTCAGCTCATGTCCTGACCAAGGGGTTTTGGACCAGCCAGGCACCTGCCAGGGAGGGGAGTTTGAAGATGCCTTTCAAATCAGGGGGGCAGCAAGGAGAAATCTGAGAGAAGCCCACACCAGACTGGGAAGAGCCTTGCAGGTCTTTTCCATGCTAACAGCAACCGGGACTGTGACATGCCCGGCAGCCTCTGGCTCCTTGGCACTAGCCCTGGGAGTGCTGCAGTACGTTGCTGGGGACACAGATGGGAAGCCCTATTTGCAGAGCCCTGATCTTGTGCTTCAAAGGCACTGCTCCCAGAAACATCTGCTAAGGGCTCTTGGTCTTCATTCCCCAGCAAGCAAGCACATCTGGTGCACACACCAGGGCTGTCTGCAGCAGGCTGATGGCTCGCTTCTTCTCCTCCACTTCCAGCTTCAGCCTCATGATGGAGCTGGTGACCTCCGTGGCAACAGCCGATGCCTGCTCCAAGTGAGCCAGCTCCTCTTCCGAGAGGAGACCCTGCCACAGCGGAAAAACGCTATTAAAAGGGGATGGGGACCGCCTGGAACCAGGACAAGGAGACGGGAGACCCTTCCCACCAGGGTCTTGCACCACCTCTCCACCACCTCTTGCTTCAGCACTCACCTCCCGCTGCGTGGCCGAGGCAGCCGACCTGGGCCTCTCCTGTTCCGACTTCTCCATCTCATCCAGGAAACTGATAATGCTTTGGAGCTTGGCCTCTGAGAGCAGGGCCCCGTCCTCAGGGACCCCCGGGGAGTGGTTCAGCTTCCCAAACTTCTCCAAGTTATCAGCAGTCAGGGAATTGGAGCTGGGCTCCTGCTGGGAAGACACAACTGTGAATGAGCACCCAGGGGAAGGCTCGGGAGAAGAGGTGCTGGGTCTTCTCCATCACTGGAGCCCAGTCCTCCCACTGCACCCCAGTAAGCAGCCTTGTGTGTTAGCATACACAGCAGTGTGCTAACCCCACTCCCGCCACAGCCATCACATAGTTTTGCTCCTCCTTGTGGATGCCTAAGCCCTGGCTGCATCAAATTCCCCCCTGGCTGCACCAAACCCCTCCGCTGCCTTCTCTGGCAGTGAATCAGCTGTGTTTCTCACCTTCCACCACCCAGCAAGCGCTGGGAGAAGGCAGACCATAGGGGAACCTGCTCCCACCAGGCAGCCGTTGCTGTCAGAGGGTGGATGCAACTGGCCTCAGCCCTCTGCTTACCCCATCTACCCAGGCATATCTGTCCTTCTTGAAGAGCTTTGGTGGGGGCAGCAGCTCTGGTTCTTCCTCCAATAGCCTGAGTGTGTCCAGCAGCTCATTGAGAGTGACCTTGGACTGAGCCCTGCTGACAGCAGTCACCACCGTCTCCAGATCTTCACCACCCATCTCTCTGGAGCTCACATCCTAGAGGAGAAGACAATGCACCTTGCAGGACAAGAGTTTGCCGGATCTCCCCAGAAGTTAACAAAGGCTCCAAAGCTGCCCCAGCAAGGATCCCCGCGAGGTAAAGCCAGACTCACCTGCAGCTTGTCCTCTGCCCCAGGGTCTCGCGAGGGCATGGAGCCGAGGTCTGCGAGGCTGCTCTCTTCTGGCTCTGCAGCTACTGGATGGAAATTGACCTCTGCAGGAACCAGACTGTTCTCAGGCACTTGCAACCACCAGCCCCTTCGAAGCAGCTCCTCAGAGTGAGAACCGCTCCTCCACCCTCCTCCTTCCCCCTCATGTCACACGCTGCTCCAAAAGCATCAGAGACCCACAGAAGGGACTCACCAGCATTATTGGCTTTGGTGATGCTGCTGGCTGGACTGATGTTCCTTGCAGAAGCAGGTTTGGCAGGCTTCTTCTTTGCTACCCTTCTGCTCTCCTTCACCAGCACAAGCTCTTCTTCTGCCAAGCGCTTTGCATCCAAAGCCTTTTGGGCCCTTTTCTGGTGCAGTTCCTGTAGGGACAGACAGGCCATCAGCATCTTCCCCAGCACAGAGTGTGCTTTGCCACGTACTTGCACTGCTTTAAGTGCTTAACAAGGGCCTGGGAGACAGCAACAACCCACAAACTTGCTGCTGAAGGGTTAACAAGGACAACTCTGGAGAAAGGGAAAGCATAGGAACAACAGCTCTACTCTTTGCTGCTCTGAGCAGAGGGGTGGCCAGGGTCTTGCCAGCTCTACATGTGAACAAGGACTGCTCACATGCCCCTGCGCAGTGTCCTTTGCTGCTCCGTAAAGGGCCTCCAAATCCCGAGGGCTGAGCACTGCACAGTGCAGTGACGCCGCAGTGCCCAGGGGGCTGCCTTAGCCGAGTTTTGGGAAGTCACTTAAGGCACAAGCACGTGCTTGCAAAGCTGTTGCAGCATTTTGCTGTCCTCCAGCTGCTCACTGCTGTGTCTCCTCTGACCCCCCCGATGAAATACGATTCCATTTAGGGCAAAGAGAAATCGGGGTTTTAAAAAAATCTTCAGTGATACTGCAAGCCAACACGCAACTCCCTATAGTCTGTGCCAGCCCCTCATCTGTGCCCCAAGAGCAGAGGGAGCTGGAAGGACACGGTGAAGATGAGGAGGTGCTTCCTGCCAGGAGGCACAGCACAGTGCTCAGCCCACCCCGGAGGGTCCCTGTTCCCGAGGAGGGTCCCCTTCCCAGGGCACTCTTGTCCTCGGCCACTCCGAGGAGCTGCAGTTACAGTCTCCCTGTTTCAGTGTGGTCACCCTTTCCCCGAGAACTAGATCGAAATCAGCACTGTCTTCACAAGCTCCGAATGAGCTGCCAAGGCTTGGCAGGAGCACAACAGAAAACCGCTCTATGGCACCTCCGTCTCCGTAGGGAGCACTCCATTTCCAATGCTGACTCTAATTCTGCTTCATGCAAAGCCCCAAGAGATGCAGAGGAGAGGCCCTCTTGCTGCCTCACAAGAAGATGCCAACAAACTGGTCTCATGCAGGCCTTGCCTTCTCCCTACCTGGATGGCAGCACGTCGGGCCAGGCGCGCCTTCTCCTCTCGGATCTTCCGCCGTTCCTCATCCTTTCTCTCCTGCAAATCCAGGATATTCCCTTCCTCCATCCGCTGCTGCCTTTCCTTCCAGAGAGGAGGGTCAAAATGTTACTGAGAGCCCTCCAGCACCCACCACCCACAGCAGAGAAGAGGAAAAAGGCACACAACCCCTGAGGTCACCCCATACCCAGGCTTTCCATCCCCCCAATCCTCCCCTCTGTGCAGGTAGAGAGTCCTCAGAATAGCTCCACTTTAGAACAGCTTATTTTCTTTAGAAACTAAACGTAATTATTAGTCATCTGGGTCTGAAACCACCAAGGAGACGAGGCTTAAAAATAGACTCTCACATGCAAGAGTTATGGTACTCGTTGTTATTGGGATAAATAATTAAACACAAAGAAACACAAATAGCTGCAGATGACTCGTCACTCTCTAATGAGCCACTCGTTACGGATTCGCTACAACGAGCTGAGACAGGGTATCCCTTCTCTGGCCACGAGAGTGTCTGAGACAATAAGAATTCAGCAGGATTTGTGCTGCTACTGCCACGTGTCTGCCTGCTCACAGCTGAAGGGAGCTGGCAGACCAGAGCCATGCAGCGCTGAGCCCAGGGGCTCCTGGCCTAAACTCCCCCTGGAGCCAAAGCCATGCTCCCCCCCTGCACAGCCACCCATCTCCGCAGGGACATGACCCTCCCTAGCTCTCTGGACTGCAAGGGGCTGACTAGATGCAAAGCCAGGGCCTCCTCAGGTCTTGGCTGGAGGGTCTGATGACTAAAGGGACCCAAATTCCCCTGCCAGCGAGGCAAACGGGACACCAGGGTGTCAGCACGGTGTGTGCCACAAGGCAGCGGACAGGACTGACCTCTCTTTTGGAAGCCAGCAAGCGCTCCAGAGCCGCTGCTCCCGCCCTGTGCCGTTGTGAGTGGCGTCGGTACCAGCGCTGGATGGTCACGGCGGCCAGGTTCACCCGCTGGATGAACCTGCGGGGGGAGGGACTGTCAGCGCAGAGCCAGGGTCCTCCTGGGCCACCAGCCGGGCAGCACCACCCCGTCCTGCTGCAGCAGACAGTGGGCTGCTCACCGTGGCACCAGGATCTGTGCCGTCCTCTCACACCCTGACTCAACAAGGCCCTTTCCCGGGCTGACTTTTGGGGTGGAAGGAACTTGTGCCTTTCATGAGGACAACTCAAAGCACAGAGCCGAGTCACAGGGAGGGTAAATCAGCCACTGCGGGTGCAGAGAGGGGCCCTTCCCAAATCTGGAGCCCCGCAGGACAGGAACAAACCAGTACCAGCTCCCCTGGAGCTCACCCCTCTGCCTGGCACCCTCCTCCAGCCTCTTCCCACCAGCCATCACGCATCAGCTCCACCTCACCTCTCTGCCTCCTCCTCTGTCACCTCCTTCCTCCGGGGCTGGCTACTGTTGTTGTTGCGGGTCATGATGTTATTGCTGGAGAAATTCTTCTGAGACTTCACAAAGCTGCTGCTTTCGCCATCCTCATTTGAGGTCGCTTTGACAACGTTGCTAAGGCAGAAGACGAAGCTACTTGGCACCATCCTGCCCCGTCCTGTGCCACATCTGCGCACAAACACGGGGTCAGCACAGCCTCCAAGCCAGGACCCCAGCACACTTACTTGAGGGAGCTGGGTGCCTGGTTGGAGCTTTTGGGTGCAGGACCCTTCTCAGTGGTGGAGTAGTTGTTGTGCACCATGGTGGTGACAGAGTTGCCCATCGCACCCTTGTTGCTCCTTTTGTGGAGAGAAGACAAGGTGTTAGGACTTGCTGGATCCAAAGGGGACAGCATGCACCAACGACAGCCGCTCCCTGCGTTGCAACCCTCAACCCAACCGTGACCGTCTGGAGCATTCCCAAGCTCGCTTCATAGGAGCTGCTACCTGACGCGCAGACAGACACGGCCTGAGCAGACCTAACAGCCTGCTGTTCAGGCTATTCTACAGGCAGCCTTGGCTTAAGTCTCTCCTAGCCCTGAAGGGTTTAAGTTTTACTCGTTCCCTTTCCTAGGGCAAGAGCAGCCTCTCCCACACACCCATCAAGCTCCTGTGCAACTTCCAAGCACATTCTGGCACACCATCATCAGTTTGCCCTGCACTTGACCTCCATGCACCAGCAGAGGCTGAGCACCAGCAGGAAAACACCTCCCTCTGCCCAGGTATTTTCTCCGTGTTAGTTCCTCCCCACACCAGACCGGCTCTGGTTAAGCGCCGCCTCTCCTACCTGTTGTTGGCAGTGAAGTTGGCTGCCAGGAGCACGGTGGCTTCTTTTTTCCTCATGCCTGCTGGTGGCTCAATACCGCGGGAGCTGGAAGGGCCCGGGAACACTCGCGGTTGATCATCCTGCCATGGAAACAGCAGGAGTAAGGGCAGGCAGGTGCCAACCCCATGTCCTCAAACACCACCCTTTTCCTTCACAAGCCAGTTTTTCCCCCATGCAAGAAACCTCTGCTTCATAGCACGGAGGCCTCGAGACTTTGCCTGCGCCTCTGCATGCCTCCACCAGAAGCCAGGAGCATGGAGGTGATGGGCCAAAAGCCCTGGGACTGAGACAAGGCCAATGAAGGCTAGAGGACCAGCCAAGCATGTTGGCCATTCAAACCGTGCCAGCTTTGACTGCAGGCTGAGGAAGGACCAGCCTGGCCATCACAGATCCTTGGGTCTAAGGAAACCCTCCCACTCCACCAAACCCAGCCAACCTCTCAGCCAGGCAGAGGTGGCTTAGTCCACCTGCTCCAGGAGGCCACCGTCCTCACCAAGATGTTCCACGTGGTCTTCTTTTCCGGGGAGGTTTTACTCAGACTCGCAGGTTTCTTTCTTCCCCCAGAACCGCTCTCAAAGAAGGTCAGAAAGTCTCCCATCTGCTCTGAGCTTTAGCCCAAACCCAGGGAAGGCAGAGAGGAGGAGAGAACACGTGTTCTGGAGTTAATATTGCATGCAGACACACAGTAACAAGACAGCAATAGCACGGTTCCCATCCCGCACAGGCTGCTTCAGTGAGAAGCATGCTCTGATCGCAGCAGGGCACTCTAACAACACACACAGCACAGAGCCGAGGCACACCTACCGCCTGCCATTGCGACACAGGAGAAGGGATGGAGAATCATTACACAGCCATGAAATCTACGAATGATTCATTTTTATACAGAGCTTTAGATTTCAGCATGATGTGCAGAAATAGAATATATTGAAGGGATGGGCACAGAGCAACAAAAGAACGGAAAACTGTGATTCAGAGACAGCCCTAGGAGGTCACTGGAGACAGAAGGAGAATTTTTTGTCTCCTAACACAGTCCAGCTATGGTCTGTGGGGTCCAGGAGGGGCTGTTGTAATTGAACGGTCACATCCCTTGGAATTAAACTGAGTGTCTTTTGTGCCAGAGGCTTCCCAGCCACAGAAATACACCCCATTTTCCAAATCCTAATCAAGTGACCTCCCCTCCAAAAAAATCCAAACAAAAACCCAGTCCTTGGCTTTCCAAGGCCAGGTTATAATCCCCGATGTGTATGACAGAGTTTAATGCGCATTTTTTAAAGGCTCAGGTTCCCTCCCAAGATGAGAGGTCAGACAGATGGGTGCAGTTTCACACAGTCCCATCCACGGGACAGACAGACACACGTACGTTGGTGGCTGGAGCCATACCTGCGTGTGCTGTTCACCCGCTGGTTAACCTGGGTGGTGCTGTTGGACCTCCGGAGGTTGTTCATTGCCCGGGATCCTGCATCTTCCTGCAGAAGAGAGAGCTAAATTCAGCAGTGATGTTAAGGAGAAGCATGGGCAGGCAGAGCTGGGATGTCTGGCCTAGGCAGGCTTCCCCTGTGAATCAGGCATCCTAAAATAGCACTGCTGGCGGTGCTACCCTTCCACCCCCATCAACACAGCCCCGACATGATGTTTCCGATATCCCCACGGCTGCCAACCTCTCCTTGAGGCAGAGAGCAATGACACCTCACTCCCTCTCGGGCTCCCGCACTGCTGCTGAGCCAGCAGGAACACGTTCATTTGTGCGAGCTCCCCAGCCGAGAAGGGCTGTGATCGTTACCTGCCCTGGGAATGAGCACAAAGGAAGACTGCCAAAACAGCAGGGATTACTCAGCAAAGAGGGCAGAGACTGAATCTTAACAGAGCCCTGTAAGTACCTGGGGCTCATTCACTCTGCTGAAAAAACACTCATAGAAACACCACTTTGTGAGACCTCAAGAGTCCAGAGCTCCTGCTGACCCCGGCAGGAATGGAGGGTGCTCAGCAAGGAGCAGGCTGGGCCTGGAAACACCACAGCATCCGGCAGAAGATACCAGGAAATCAGGAGTTTCCAGAAGGAAGTCACCGCAGGGAGGTGAAGGGCAAGGAATGGAAGGGTGAAGCCTGATGCTTCCCTGCTTGCCCTTCTGCATACGTTAAAGGGTCGAGAAGAGACCTGAAGA
Organism: Rissa tridactyla; assembly: GCF_028500815.1. Taxonomy (NCBI): domain Eukaryota; kingdom Metazoa; phylum Chordata; class Aves; order Charadriiformes; family Laridae; genus Rissa; species Rissa tridactyla. The sequence continues at coordinate 12,345,992 of NC_071480.1, forward strand.
GCAGCCGATCAGATTTGGAGCAAGAGCACAGAGCTGCAGCACTAACACCTGGACCAGCCCGATTCTGCCCTCCTGAAAGTGGTGCAGCTGCACTCCATTAATGCCACATGCTCCTGGGGGGAGCCAGGGCCCTCCCCAGTGCCACCTCCCACCCCAGGCTGTGCTTCAAAGCTCAGCCCGCAGGATCAGCACAGCCCAGCATTAGACAGCCGGCAGAGTGTCTGTGCAGTGAGGCATCCCGCAGCCCGTACACACGCGTCTCCTGCCCTGAGCAGCAGGAGGGATGAAGGACCTCTCCCGCCCAAGACTCACCAGAGCATTCCTCTTCGGTTTGCCATCGGTGGTGACAGAGACGGAGCGTGCCACTTGCTTGGCAGGAGAGGCGCTGCTGGGGCGCCGCAAGACTGGCGCCGGGAGGCCCGTCAGGCTCAAATCCACGCTGCCAGAAGCGGCACCCTGGAAGGAGGAGCTGCTGCGGGTGCTCTTCATGCTCAAGCAGAGAGAAGGGGTCTGGAAGCACAGCGCAGACGAAGTGAAGGCACAGCGAGCGCATCCAGCCTCGTGCAGCAAGGAAATCACACGTTCAGCTCCCAGCTTTGTCCTACAAACGCCAGCACACAGAGACATAACCGTTTTCAAGTGGGACAAAACACTTTCCTCTGTATTCCCACATGCCAAATAACCTGAACACAAGGCCTGGAGAGGCTCCAGGTGAACCCCTCACAGCGCCCGAAAACAGCAGCCACCTCCTCACTGCTTTGACCTAACGCCCTGGCCAGCCAGCCCACATCCCGCTGCCCCATTTATGGGCTGGGGCTCTCTCTTCAAAGCTAGCAGACTACTAACAGAGAGGGGAGAAGCCCCGCTCCCGACACCAGACTCCTTCACTGCATACAGGCTGTGGCTGCCAGAGGATGATGCGAGCCCAGAACAGCCCCTTCTGCTAAGGCCGGGTGTTCAGCTCACCCAGCACCCTGCCTCAGGCAGCGATGCCGAAGAAGCAACTGGGCAGCTCCTGAGGGATCCTTCCCCCACCAGGCACTCCCAATCTCTGCCAAGAAGCTGCTCAGAAGCAGACGTGCCCTCTCCATGGGCACAGGTAGAGCTGAGCCCCCTTCCCAGCTCAGGAGGCGACACAATCCCGTTTACCCCTTTGCATTTCCTCCTGCCACAGCTTTGAACCAGGAGCTGTCGCTGTTCCCAGGCAAACGCCACCGTGACATCACTTTATTTCTTTACATACTGCTACCCAAACCATCCCTAAACCAATCTTCCCCCAGCAGGTGTGGTTTCACTCACACCCCTTGAGGCTCCACCAGAGACCTTGGCAATGCCTTGGCCTCACACAACCCGGGTAAACAAAAGGCTCTCGCTGGAAACCGCTGGGAAAACAGGGCTCAGGCCCAGAGTCCAGGCACAGGACATCCAGACGCAGGCCCCAGGCCCAAGCCTGGGCTGCAGATCCAAGCTCAGGCCCCCAAGCCTAGGACACCCCAGGCCCCCAAGGAGCAGGATGCCCCCAAATGCCAAGGCCCTGGCCTCCAAGCTCCCAGGCCCAGAACCCCCAGGTCCCAAGGGCCTGGCCCTCCAGTCCCAAAGCCCAGGACCCCCCCGGGGTTCCTATGGTCCAAGCCGCATGGCCCAGGACCCTCCAGGCCTCCAGCGTCCTGGCCAGCCAGGACCCCAAGCCCCCAAGGCCCTGGCCCCCTCAGGCCTCCCATCCAGAACCCCAAGGCCCAAAACCCCCAGGCGCCTGGCAGGAGGGGCAACATGGCTGAGGGACTCCAAGCAGTGGACCCGCACACACACCACCCCGCCCCGAGGACTACTGAAGGGCCGGGGCCTCGGGTGAGGCCGGGGGCTGGGGCCGGGGCAGCCCCGGCCCCAGCCCCCGGCCTCACCCTCGGCGCTGCTCCCCTCGGCGCCCAGCTCCACCCCCTCCCCCCGGAAAGGGCCCCGGGGTCGCCCCGTACCCCCGTCCCGGTCCCTCGAGCAGGAGCAGGCCCCGGTCCCACCCGCCCCCACCCCGAACTCCCCTCAGGCCGCCCCGCGCCCGCTCCCGGCGCAGCCTACCGCCAGCGCGTGCCCCGCCCCAGCCATTGGGCGTGGGCGGCGGCGGCTGCCAATCGGAAGGGAGGGGCGGGGCGAGAGCCGGGGTTGGCTGAGGGGGGGAAAGGGGTGAGAGGAGGGAGGGGGGAAAGGGGCGGGGCCTGGGTAGGAGGGCGGGGCGAAGTCGGGAGGAGGGCGGGGCCTATGCAGGGGAGTGCCATTGGGTGGGGGGCGAGAGGCGGGGCCAGGAGTGGAGAGGGGCGGGGCATGGCGGAGGAGGGCGGGGCCTATGGAGGGGAGAGCCATTGGGATGAGGCAATGGGCGGGGCCAGGAGGGAGAGGGGGCGGAGCCTGAATGAGGAGGGCGGGGCTTACCCCTAGGGGCAGAGGGGAGCTGAATGGAAGGTCCAGCCGTGGGGCAGGGGAAAGGAGAGCTGTGGGGCAGGGAGGAGGGAAGCTGTGGGGCAGGCTCCAGCAACGGCGCAGGAAGAAGTCGCAAGTTCCCAGACCCGAGCGTGGGTTTTATTGATGGGTCCCGGCCCCACAGGGACGGCGCCTTCTCCCGCAGCAGGCCCCAGTCACCAAGTGGGGGGAGGCTGGAGGCGGTGGGTCACCCAGGACCATCCCCTGGCCGGGCCGGACTCCCCAGCCCACCTCCCAGCTCAGCCCCGGCCGGCACTGGCAGATCTTGGCCCGACTCCCCCTCACAGCCCAGCTGAGCGAGGGGTGCCAGCCCCGCTTTTGGCAACAAAGACAATGAGAGGGACGTTATAATCTTATTAAAGCCCTGGCACCCATGGCCATTTCACACCCTGTGTCCCCTTGGCAGCCCCCTTTCCCTCACCCCTGCTTTTCCCCAGGGTGCCGTGTGGGAACTTGGGGGATACTGGGGTCCCCATCCCCACCGAGCCTGGCACAGGGCGATGGAGGAGCCCCCGGGGGGCCATGGCACGACAGGCCCCACAGGGAGGGAGGGCAAAGCCCCCACCGCCCCCCGGGAGCCCAACAGCAGCTACATGTTGAGGAAGGCGAAGGCCGATGGCTGCAGGCTGCCCTCTGCGTCCGTCTGCCTGTCCTGGGGCTGGGACAGTGTCCGCGGCTCCGCCGGCAGAGAGTCCGGGCAGAGCATCGCGCCGGGACGGGCCACCAGCTCCATGCCGGCGAAGAGGGACAGGCTGCAGGAGGGCACCGTGTCCGCTGCCAGCCTGCTCACCACCTCCTGCTCGCAGGGACAGGCTGGCACTGCAGCACCGGGCTGCCCATGAGTCTCCGCTTCCACCCCTTGCTCCTCACTGCGGGCCGGCATGGCCATAGGGAGCGGGGCTGTGCTCAGGGGGGTGAGGATGCTCTCGCCTGCCAGGGGCAGGACGTCCGTCAGCAGGTCCCCAGTGCACGGGGCTGAGTCCACGGCGAGGGCGGAGGGGTCCGAGTGCGGGCGGGCACTCTTCGGGGAGGGCTGGCCTCTGCAGAGCGCCTCAAACTGCCGCAGGATCTGGGAGGAGAAGAGTGGGATGAGTGGGAGCGAGAGCAGCATCAGGAAGGGGGCTCGGTCCTGTCCCCTTTTCCCAGTGCCGAGGATCAAGCCTGGTGTCCCCTCTCAGGGCTCAGCCCTGGCTCTTGGGGAGGGAGCATCACACCCCCCAGGCTCCCTGCTCCTGGGAGAGGCGGACAATTCCCACCCCTCCGGGACACACATGGAACCATTCCCAAGAGGTGAGTGTCCCCAAGGACGGTCAGGCCAGTCCCCGAGAGCCCCCTGCCATGGGTAGAGGACACAGGGACTTCCCGGGAGTCACCTTTGTTGCTCGGTTGGCGACGGGACCGGGGCTGCCTTGGCTGAGCTGCTGCAGCTGCTGCCGAGTCATGGCGAAGATCTGGTCCAGGGAGAGCAGGTCGGAGCACATGAGGGAGGAGATGGCGCACATGGATCTCTGCAGGGAGGAGTGCGTGGCTGAGCCCGGCAGGCAGCACGGGCACCGGAACACCCCAGCTCGGCGGAGCTTCTGCCCCCCCCATCCCTCCGTCCTGTGCCTCCACTGGTGTGGGCAGCACCACGGACACACAGGGACTGTCCCACGCTCACCATGCGGATGCTGTCACTGGGGTCCTCCAGCGCCCGGCTGAGCAGCTCCAGCACCACCTCGCAGTTCAGCAGCCCGCACCTGGCCAAAGGGAAGGGGTTACGGCCGCACCGGCTGCAGGCAGCACCCTGAGCCCCGGGAGCGGGCAACCCTCCTGCCTGGTAGCGTTTTGGCCCCAGAGGTCTGGGCCAAGCCAGCCAGGGGGGTGAGAAGGGCTCGGGCTGCCCCTTGAAGCCTTCGCAGAGCTCCCCGCCCGGCCCCACAGCACCCATGGTCCCAGGGAGCGTCTGCCTCAGGCACTTACTCCTTGACGAAGTGCTGTGCTTCCTCCCTGGTGAGGAAGACCCTGGCACCGCGGGTCAGCGCCGACACCAGGCTCACCTCTCGCACGCAGTCGCCCAGGCTGTCAGCGTCCACCCTGCTCGGGGAGATGCCTCGGTGGGGACAGGGGACAGCCCTGCTCCCTCCTGGGGTCCCAGCGCAGACCCCACCACCCTCCTGCAGGCAGGGAGTCCCTCCCAGATCAGGTCCCTTGCCCATGGCTCTGCCCACCCACGGACTGCCCAGGCTCGGAGGCCAAACATCCCAGGAGGAATCCAGCCCTGCACCACCAGAGGACCCAAAATAATGGTGTGGAAAAGGAGGGCACCATTCTTAGAGAGGAGGGGAGCATCTCGGAAGGTCCTGGGGGAAGGGGAGCCCTCCTACAGCCCCGTTCTCACCTCTCGGCCACGTGGGTCAGCTCCCGGCTGGCCCCGGAGTGGCTGTCGCTGCCCGATTTGCTGCAGGAGTCCGAGGTGCGGCTTAACTCGCCGTTCCCCTGCGAGGAGTCCTGGGAGCTGTGTCCACTGTCTGCCTCCTCCCAGCCGCCTCCGGCCAGCCCCGGCTGGTGGCTCACTGCGGGGACAGCAGCAGAGAGGTGCTGACCCCCAAACCAGCCCCGGTACCTCATGGGGACCCCCGCCAGGCCCCCAGCAGCTGATGGCCACCCCAGCTCAGCAGCGGAGGGACATACCTCGGGTGCTGTGTGCTGCGGTGGCCACGGGTGGCTTCACAGCCCCAGCTGGGCTCCTGGTGGGAGAGGGGGCCCTCACGGGCTGGTACGCATCCTCGTGGAGCTCCCTGCGGCGAGGCCAGGACCCCTCCGGGGAGGGGAGCACAGCGTGGGCCACCGCTTCGGCTGCTCGCTGGATGGTGCTGAGCAGGGCTTCCCCCGTCGAAGCTGGGGAAAGGCCAGGGCGTCAGGCACTTCCCAGGGAGCCCAGCCCAGCCCCTGGGCACCCACCGCCTCGCAGGGAGTCACGAGGGGATAGCAGGGACCTGCCGGCAGAGAGGAGCAGCCCCGACAGCTGGGCTCCACGCACAGCCCGGACTTCTGGCTGGACAAGGGGGGCAAGGAAAACCTGGGAGCTACCAGGACAGGCCAGGGGGAAGCAGCCAGCCTTCCACATCCTTCTTGCACTTCCCAGCAGGGAAGGACCCGGCAGAGCCCCCCACTGTCAGCCCTGCGGCCATACCACCAGCCCCAGCACCCATCAGATGGCTTGGGAAAGGGGAGAGCTGCAAAGGGTGCAGCGGGCTCTGCTCTGAGCCACCCAGAAACACCCACCGAGAGAGAAACACACGCCAAGAGAGCTGGCAACCAGGTTATGCGTCTCTGAATGCTGGGAGCCTGGTCTAACCCCAGGCAGGACCCCTGGGGCGGGGGTGTCATGGTGCACAGGCAGGGCAGTACCGAGCAGGGGACCCACACAGGGTGAGGTGCAGCACCAGGCGAGGGCACAGCCAGGACTTACCAGAGCTGCTTTTCTCACCGCTGAAGCCAAATCCTTGCAAGGAGCCGCAGGGGCTGGGGCTGGAACCCATGCCTGGGGGAGGCACAAGGCCCGTTCAGAGGGAGCACAGGCATTCGGGGTCACCCTCCACTGCTGTTCCTCCCCCTCGCAAGCACAGGGCAGTGCCTGGGGCAGCCGGGAGGAGCGGGGGTGCAGGGCAAGGCACCGACAGGAGAACGCCTCAGAGGGAAGCTCAGGGCAGCCTGGCACTCTGCGCCCATGGGCACATTTTTCCCTCTGACACAGTACCCTGTGGCCTGCTCTGGCCAGAACATCCCCAGTGAGCAGAACTGGGGCCTGCAGTAGGACAGGGGCAGCAGCCAGGCGTCCATCACTGGGATCTGTGGCACCCTGCCCTCACCCCCAACAGTGCCCCTAGCCAGTGGACCCTCTGCACACCTGTAGCTCCAGCCGAAGGGACCGTCCCAGTGTTGCCAGCACTTACCCGTGGGAGGCAGGGGACGGGCAGAAAGCACGGCAGGCTGGGGGAGCGGCGCATCCGAAAAGAGAACACTGGCCAAGTCCTGCCGGGAAAGACAGGGGTGTGGGCAGAGAGCTAGGAAGTACTGGGCACCCTGGCTGGGCCCCGAACAGTCTGCCCAGCACAGGGGGAACGAGGCCAGCACTCACCTCTGCGGCCGCCCGCACCTTCTGGTTCAAGCTGTTGCCATGGAGGGGGTCTGGGGGCCCAGAAAACACTGCAAGGCACGAGATCGGGAGGGTTGGGGGACACTCGGCTCCCAGGCACGAGGCAGGATGGGGCAGGACCCTGGCCCCAGACAACGCTCGGCCTCTGGAGCAGCCCCCGCAGCCAGGCCGGGTTCTCCAGCACCACGCAGGGCTGCTCCCCGCTCTCCTGCCCCAGCTCCCCCACTCCTCACCCCATTACCTGTTGCCTCCCGTATGAAGCAGGCGTTCCTCTTCAGCTGCAGGACGAACTGCGGGGAGCCCTGGGCGCATGTGTGCAGCAGGATCTTCAGCACCTGCGGAGACGGGGCTTGGAGTGAGAAGGCGGAGTCGCAGCTGCCCTGATGGCCCCCATCCCCATGGCAAAGCCCATCACCCCAGCCTCGGGGCTCCTCCACGGCCGGGGGAGCCCCGCATCAGTCTCTCCCTTTCCCCCCACCACTGCCTTACCTTCAGCTTGACGCGGCAGGAGCTGCTCTGCAGCCGGTTGAGGAGATACTCCAGCAGGCACTGGCTGCTGCCAGGCGACTCGTGGGAGATCTCTGGGGCGGGGGTTAGGGATCCTGCTCCCCCCACGGGCACCGCAGCCGGGCTGGGGGGCGGCCGCAGCCCCCCCGGTTGGCAGCACCTCCATCCCCCCCCGCCCAGCCGTCCCCCGGCCCAGCCCCACCAGTCTCCCGCACCCCTCGGCCCCGGGATCCCCCCGGCTCCCCAGAAGGATACTGGCGATCTCCTCCAGCAGGTACCCGGGGCAGGGGACGTCGTCGTCGGCCGTTCCCCTCAGCAGCACCGGCAGCTGGAGGAGAAGGAGGAGGAGGAGGGACGGGGTGAGCGACGAGGCCGAGGGGCCCCGGGCTCTGACAGCACGGGAGGGGAGGGGGGAAGATGCAGCGATGACATCACGGTTGGCGGAGTGACGTCACGCCTCCAGGCCACCGCCCCCCAACCCAATACCTCCCCGGCCCGGCCCGTACCCGGCCCAGGAAACTCAACCGGTCTCGCAGCGGCGCCGCCATGATACTGCCGGCGCCGGGCCCTGCCCGGCTCGAAAGTGGCTTCTCGGCTCCGCCCCCCGGAAGACAACGAAAGCCAATGAAAGTGCGAGGCGCTGCCGCTCGGCCAGTCATCGGTGAGGGAGGGCGGAGCTCCGGGCGGAAGTGACTCACAAAGTTGACGCCGGCGGCAAAAGGGCGGGAGAAAGGAAGTAAACAAACGGACCTCCGCCAATCAGAGCTGCCAGCGACGAGCGACCAATCGGTAGGGGATCGGGATACGGGTGACCAATCCGCGCTTTCGACAGGCCGACCCGGCCAACCGGAGAAGGCTGAGGAGGACGACCTTCATTCATCACCCAATCAGAGACCGGAACGCTTTGATAGGCGCACCGCTTAACCTATCGACGCGCCGGAGAAGGCGGGCGTTCGCCAACACCCAATGCGAGAGCGAGGCGCTTTGATGAGCGGAGCGGACGGCCAATCCCGGTTGACCCGCAATGGCGGCGCCCAGGCCGTGAGGAGGAAGCGGCGCGGCGGCGGCGATGTCGGGCCGGGGCGTCTGGCTGCGGACGCGGGCGCGGCTGCGGCGCTTCCCCGCGCTGCTGGCGGGCTGCGGGGAGCAGGTGGGGCCGGGAGGGGGGGGATCGTTGCCGGGGAAGGGGGAGCCCAGCGGCCCCCGGTGCCCCGCTCCGGTTTCCTGTGGTTTCCCCGCAGGCGGCGGCCTATGGGCGGTGCGTGGCGGCGGCGGCGGGCGGGACGGCGGAGCTGCGACGGGACGCCTGCCTGGAGGAGTTCAGGGCGCTGCGGGAGTGCTTCGCCAGGGCGGTGGGTCCTGGGGCTGGTGGGAGGGGAGAGGGGCCGCGGGGTCTCGGCCCGGCCTGACCCGCCGCTCTCCGCAGGCCAAGGCGACGCCCAAGTGACAGTGGGACCGGCCCGGGGCCCCTCACCGCCTCAGAGACGCTTCGGATGAATAAAAACTCTCAAACTCCACACAGTTTGCTGTTAGATTACAGAATAAGTATGTTACCACTGGCCCCGGGGCTGCTGGAGGCCCTGGCCCGGCCCTGGGAGGCTGAGCAGCCCCTGGAGCAGTGGGCCTGACATCCCACCCGCTCCCCGGCACACACATCGCGCTCCAACCGACACCTGGCGGAGCCTTTCCTGCCTCTCCCCAAAATCTCCCAGCTCCAGCTTTGCTCAACAGCAAAATTTCCCGCAGCAGCAGCCGGAACCGCAGGCCGAAGGCCCATGGGCAGAGGCCAGACGGACACGGGCATCGGGAGGGCCCCAGTCCATTTGGATCACTCCAGCTCCTGCAGCAGCTCTGCTGCAGCCGCTCGATGCCCTGAATGTCAAATTAAGCATTTTCCTCCCCAAGCCAGGACCCGCGCGCGAGGGCAGCGGGAGGATCGCAGCCTCCCCTCCTCTCCCAGCCGCAGGAGGAGCAAATCTCAAAGAAAGCACAAAAGCCCCTTTTCCTTCGGCAGCGGAACCCCCGGCGGGTACCGGGCACGTCAGACACCACTGCCCACCCAGGAAGCCGCAGCCCAGGGGCTGGGTAAGGCTCACCCATCTCTTTTTTTTTGAATTAAAAAAAGGAGAATTCATCTCAAAATGCTTCAGCTTATTTTATTGATCAGCTCAGCCTCCCCTCCGGTCTCTCCACCCCAGTACGAGGCAACGCAGCTCCTGCTGGCTTCCAGCCAGGGCCCCGCCGTTCCCAGCTGCTGAGGAATGTCGGGAGCATCTTTGGTCCTTTGCGTTCAGGCAGAAAACCCAACAGCCACAAACGCAGGCAGGTCTGACCCCGCGGGGCAGGAGCCTGCCCTCGCCCTGCCCTCGCTGCCCGGGACGGCCCCCGGCGGGCAGCAACGGGCAAGAAGGGGCAGATCCAGCTCTTGCTCCGGCTCCCGCTCGCTTTAGAAAGGCTGGTTGGTGCCGCAGGGGACAAAGTCTGGACCCGTCTCCCTGCTGCGGACTTGGAGCCGTGCTCCGGAGCCTGCTGCCGTCCCTGCCCCGACACACACGTACATGGGACGGCTGCGGAACGGCTCCAGGGTGCCCGGCCGCGTTGCTTGTGCTTTAAGACAGCGTAATGGAGAAGCTCACTTGTACTGGGGGTGGGGGGAGTCCTGAGGGTTAAGGCCATGAGAGTCACGGAGAAGTGGCGCGGGTGGTCCTCCTGAAGAAGTAGGCCTGAATACGTGGCTGTTGCCCTGTGGCTCTGTGTCATTTTAATGAGAAATTAAGACGACATCCTTCAAGCAACAGGCACACGTCCCAGGCAGGCGGCAGCAGAGTTCCCAAGTGACCAGAGCCGGTGTGACAGTCCCACGTGTCCGATAACGACCCGTTCCTGGCTCTGTGAGGTCCCATCAGACACGAACTCAACGAGGCTAGTTTACCAAAGACACTTCGAGATACGGATATAAAAACCACCACAGTGATGAGGTCTGTAGACTCCAGGCTGGGAAATTTCAGCCATTCTAGTGAGAGCTTTGGGATTTGATTTCTTACATTCGCAAGTCAGGATGTAGAAACACAAAAAAACCCAAAAAAACAAAAGGATGAATCACCGTCTGGGAGCCTGAAACGAACCAGGGCTCTCGTAGAAGCTCTTCCCTTCCTCATAAAATACATTTCCAGGGGCGGAGTACTGACATCTATGGATGTAAAACACAGCGCGGAGGGGGGCTGGGAAGAACGCACAAAACAAACACGCTCCACCGCGTTGCAGAGAGAAGAGGTAGGTATGCGTGAGCCAGGCCCCCCAAGTCCGCCCTTTTAAGCCACGTCTTTTGTTCCCAAATTAGTCACCTCTTGCAGAAGAATCAAGCTGGTTTGGGGGAGGGGGCAGCCTGCAGCCCCCGGGCTGAGCTTCATAATGCACTTTGGACAGGAGAAGTCGAGCTTGAGAGCACAGACGAGAGTTGAGCATCCGGGGAGGGCGGCGAGAGCAAAGCTCCAAGTTATTGCTAATGTGTGGCCAACCAATTAAATCCCTGGGACTAGAGGCAGCACAACAGCAGCAGTTGTGCCCGTTTAAGGCAGCGTTTCTACTAAACTAGGTTCCTAAACCACAACTATCTCCTAAACATGCAAGACTAACAGCTCCCATTTCAAGAGAAACACCAAAGCAATTGGCTAAGCTGGTCCTCAACTCATGACTTGATGCTTCTCCCGAATAAAGCCTTTCCCGAGGTATGCGAGCCCTGGTTCCCCTCCTCCCGCGGCCCCGCGCAGCCTGGGTGACGGCACCCAAGGCAGGCGCCCGCGAAGCCTTTCCAAGCAAGGAGGGGGGAACCTCGCAGAGGACCACCTCGGTTCTGAAAGGGGAGAGTCGAGAGCCGGATGGAGAAGGCAATTCGATATGGAGGAGATGTTGAAAAAGGTCCTTGAAAGCTGGCCTGGCAGGGAGCCAAGGTAGATGGCAACCTCTGAAAGCCAGAGGACAAGTGGGAGCTTTTCTTTCACGGTTGCCATCTCCTTGGCCACCTGCAGCGCTACCGTCGCAGAGACTCGAGGAGCCCCCCGGTCCCCTGGACGGTGCTGACGGGTCCAAGGGGATCCCCTGGGTCCAAGAACTGCGTCCAGCGAAGCGCTGCTGGCTTAGACCAACCACTGCCTGAGCAACGGTGGCCAAAAAACCGGCTGGTGAACTCGAACCTTCCCTATGGAGCTCCTCAGCCTCGCGCCTGTGGCCAACACCCGCAGCCACCCACCGAGCACGACCACCCTGCTCACACGCTCCTGTCCGCCTGCGTCATCTGCTTGATCTGCCGGCTGTGGACCACCTGCTGAGCCCCCTCCACAACTTGGTTTAATCGTGTCTCTAGAGCACTCCGGAGGTCGTTTACTTTCACATCTGGAAGGGGGTTCAGGCCAATGAAGACCCCCGCCCCCTGCGCAGCCTCTTCCTCCTCCTCGGGAGGCAGCAGGTCCCGTCTCCTCCGGCGGAGGTCCAGGTCCGCCTGCAGTTTCAGGTCCCGGTTTGGTTTGATGTCGTGGTCCAGCTTCTGGTCCCCCTGGGCAGCCGCCCCTTTCTCAGGCTTTTGGGCAGGAACATTCTCAGGGCCTGGTTTCTTCTCAGCATCGTTTGCGAGACCTCCGTCCCCATGCCTCTGCTTGCTCCGCAGACCTCCCTGCGGGTCCTGGGCCACGTCCATCACCTTCTCCTGAGGAGCTTCTTCCTTTACCTCCCCTTTGCCGGGCAGGTCCCTGTTCGAGGCCTGCTGCCGCCTGCCAGCACCCTCCCCTCCCTCGGTGTCTGCAGCTCTCTGAGGCTCCCGTAGGTGCTGCTCGTTCTCTGCCACGTTCCTTTTACTGGAGGAGTCCAGGGCAACTGCCAGCTTTTTGGGCTCCACCTGACTCAGTGCTTTGGCTTTAAGGTCTATTCCCGAGTCTCTTTCCAGACTCTTTCCTGCTACTCCCTGAACTTTGGCAGCCCCCAGCTGTTCTCTTTGGATGGGAGCTGTAGCTACTTCCACAGCTTTCAGGGAATTCTTCTTCTCATGGACGTCTCTTCCAGCTTTGGCTTCACGATCTCCTCCTAAATCCTCCGCCAAGGGCTTCTTTTCTAGGTGGTTTCTGGCTGCTGGAATGTGTTGGGCATCCCTGTGACGGGAATCCTGGTTCTCCACAGGATTTTTAACAGCTCTGTCATTCTCCTGTGGTGGCACCTTCCGCTCCTTGGGAGGAACCCCAGGAATCTCATGCCTGTGCCCAGCCTCCTCCAGCTTTCCTGCAGTGGCCCTGCGCTGCTCGGCGGAGTCACCAGGCTGCCTGCCCGGGCCCTGCACGGGGTGCTCCAGCACCTCTTTGCCGAGCGGCTTTGCAGCAGCTTCTTGCTTATCTCCAGGGCCCTCGTCCTCCTTGCTCTTGGAGAGAGGCACAGCGGGCTCCTGCTGCATTTCGGCTGCGGAACAAAACCCAACATGTAAAAGCTTCTTCTCACGAGATTCCCTTCTCCCGCCACCCCATTCTGCACAACGGGGGACAGGAGGAGAGATCACACCATCAATGGCCACGCGGGAAAACAAGGAGAGCCGTGGGGGAGAGCGTTATCCCTGTGATCAGGGGCTGGGGATCCCCACCTCGGAGGTGAGGGTCAGACGCAGGAATGGCTTTTGCAGAGTGGACTCTGCCACGTACCAAAGGGACACGGATCTCTCCCAGGTTGATTTTACGGCTGCTTTGAGCAGTGATCAGCCCATGGAGGGGGTCATGCTCTTCGGTGATGTCCTTACCTTGCTTTGGCTTCTCCTCTCCTCCCTCCTCCTGCCGTTGCTGGTGGATCTCCTTGTGCTGCTCTTCAATTACAGCCAGCAGTTTTGCCTGCTGGTCAAGCAGCTGCTTCTGCTGTACCTGCTGTTCTTTGATCACCTGCAGCAGCATGGCATGGTCAAGCAGTTTCGCCTGCCCCGCTTCTACAAAAGGGAAAAAAAAAAAAAAAGAAAGAAAAAAACCAATCCATGACCCAAGCTCCTCACTAACCATCTCTCAGCACTGGAGGGGCTGCAGGGGCTTTCCTCGGCAGGAAGGTCCTGGCCCATTCGCCAGCAGGGAGGGAAGGACGCGGCAAGGCTCTGCTGCGGGTGCTGGCGGTGACGGCACGGCTCCGGCACACCTCCACCAAGGACGGCAGCCAAACGCCCAGACTAACAGCTCCCTCACACACGGGACACCGGCCTCCCAAGGAGATTTGGGTGGATGGATCGAAACCAGGCTCTCATCGCTAACTGCTCGGGCAGGAGAGCCACGAGGAAGAGGTACAGGGGAGCGGCTCTGCTGGGGTCCCAGCACAGGGAAGGACAAGGCGGCTGCTTGGCACAGGAGCTGGAAGAGGACAGGACCCGCAGCAGTGGGTCGGGAGCGAGGGGCTCGGCTGCCCAAACGAGACGAGCTGCTTTAAAACCTTCCGTGGAAGCCCCAGCGCTGCTGCAGCTTGTCTCTTGAGATCAGCCAGGCTTCTCAAACACACATCATTTCTTCGAATGCACTGCGAAAACTTCCATCTCAGCTAAACCGAGCCCGGAAAGACCAGAAACAGCAAATGTGCAACCTGAGGAGGAACTGAAAGAACTCAGCGAAGGCACAGCACCAGGAGCTGCCCTCAGAGGGAAACGACCCGCACGGCGGGATAAACCAACACGGAAACATCAACCCAGCATGTGAGATGCAGACACTGAGCTGGGTCTTTCCAGGGGGCAAGTCCTGGGTTACAGCCGGAGCGATGAGAGGCTACTGTTGTCTCTTCTCCCGGCTTAGCCAAGTGAACGTCTCGCCCGGCCCACAGCAGGAAAACACCCACCAAAAACAACCCTGCCGAAGATTATGGCTTTGAGCACGCTGGAAGGGCTGGGATCGCAAGCGGCAATCGGACGGGTTTAACGGCCGAGTATCTCGCACGCAGCAGCGCAGGCGGTCGGGCAGGTTGAAACCCCAGCGGTGCAGAGAGGCAGCCCCACCGTCCACCACCGCAGCAAAACCGAGCTCCCCGCGCCAGGGCACGGGAGGAAACCCCTGCCCGACCCCTGCCCACCCGCCCTCCGTGGCCGCGCAGGCACACGCGACAGACGAGGGGGTGCATTTCGGGCCCAGCAGAAGTGACTCACGTTGATTCACTCGCCACAAGCCACACGTCAGGCACAAACTATGAGTCCCAGCTCTGCATGGAAACGTTGCTGCCTTTTTTCTACCTGGACAGACACCCAGACGTATCGTATCGTATCTGGAGAGCATGAACCCACGTGTGACTTGTCTCCCGCACCAACAAGCAGCCTTCCTCCAAAACTCAAGGTGTTTCTAGACTATTGTGCCCCAAAGGAAATAATGTCAAAATTAATAGCCTGCAAATCGCCATTTAAATTAAAAAGGGATGCTGTCCAGGTTAATCCTTCTCCAGCACGCACTGCCTCCCCCTGTCCCGCTAATCACCCGCAAGGTGATTACAGAGAAATATTTCCAGTTCACATTACGGCGCTATTAGCCGAGGGCCCCTGGAATTCCCCTTCCATTCCGTTTACAGAAAGCTGGGCTGCGAGGGGGAATTCGGTCCTTTCAAGAGAGCAATTGACTGCTCGAGATCTGTTTATTTTTCGCGCTTTGCTCAGAATAAACAATGAAAACAGAAGTCGCTTCTGCTATCTCGCTCTCCGAGCTCGCCACGTCCCAGCTCGGCATGGGAATGTTTGGGTTGAACCGCAGCAGGCAAAGGTTTAACGCCAAATCAAAGCGTTTCTCATGGAGAGCTCTGCAAACACGTGTAACTCCTGTATTTGTGCAGCACACCTCTTCCACACAAACAAAAGGCGACGCTAACTCCTAGCCCATCCTTTGATCTTGGGGAGAGCAGGCCTCAGCCAGTGCTTTGGCTGGATTTTAACAGGCACTCTTCATAAAAAACTTCTTGAACAGTTATTAAATGGAAGTACCTGAGTTCAGGTGGCCCAGGGCAGCCACAGCCGGAGCAGTCAGCCACGGTGCCAGCGAGGCAGCCGTTTGCAGAGAGCACCCACGGAGCTGCGCACCCTCCGCCTTGCTCCCACGACGCCTTTGCACCCTTTGCACCCTCTGCCAGCCCCTGGGCACGGTGCTCAGCTCAGGGCAGAGGAGCAGAACGAGCCCCGGAGCACCTTTTGGTGACACCCTCGTGGGAGAACATCCCCGGCAAGTCCCACACAGGCCGAGATGGAAAACCCCATGGAAACTCAGGTCCTTTCATCCTCCTCGAAACGTGACGAGTCCTCGCAGTCCTTACCTACCACTAGCTTTTCACGCCCGGTTTTTAAAGTCCCGTTGCAATGCAGAACGGAAAGAAATGAATTAGAAAACCAACCTGTAACCCCCAAAGAGGGGGATACGCTCCCCAGGAGCAGAGCCTGCCCGCTGCCATCGCTCATCGGACCAAACGCCCACCACCTCCAGGCCAGAACGAAGGTGAAGAGCCACAGAACCCCAGCGCGGACCACCCGCGAGTCTGAGCTTGAGCTCCAACCCCTCTGGTGAGGCAGAGGTGGACGGCAACGAGCACAGCCTGAGGAAGGGCTCACCACACAGTACCAGCGCCGAGGCTGCTGGGGCCCCCCGTTTCGCACCAGCCAAACGGTTTTACTCCAGTCTGGCTCTCGCTGGGGCAGCACCACCCGCGCTGGAGCGGCCGAAGCCGGGGAGCAGCGGGTCCCGGGTGCCAGCGTGACTCACGTCCTCGAGCGGCCCTGCCAGGGGCTGCGCCATGGAACAGCCGTCCCGCGCCGCAGGCGTGAGCCCGGGGAGACAGGCACTAATTGCTGCCGTCGCAGAGGTGACTACGGCCCAAAGCTATGTGCGGGCAGGAGCCAAGAACTGCGCTGGCTGGCACCGTCCTCCTGCAGAGAGAATCCTGCACTCCCAGCCCCGGCTCCCGAGGGGAGCTCAGCGCCTTCCCCTCCCTGCACACCCCAGGGATGCACTCTCACCCTCCAGCTTGCTCTCCGTGTTCCCCTGTTGCTTCTCGTCGGTGTTTCGGGTATCCCTGGGCTCCAGCTGATCCGCTCTGTCCGGGAGGGGCAGCTCCTGCTTTTCACCTGCGGATGAACAGACCGACAGACCTTTGCAGTCAATGATGCTCCAGCAGCAGATGTTCTCTAAAACGACTCCACATCGTGTTGTCCCTCCCTGCCTAAGCCGGCACAGTTTATATTCAACCCGATGACTGCAAGGGAAGTAATAAAAAAAAAATATTTAACAATCTTATAGACTCGTGGCAGCGAGCCAGCGCTAACTACCTCAGCCAATTAAAATGCAAGAACAGTTCTAACTAGCTTTTAGACGGGCACTTAGCAATGTGTTACCTGTCAAGATCTCCCGGCTCCGTGTCCCCTGTGAGTTCGGAGACGCACAGGAACAGCATGGCACCTGACATTTAGTAGGCTAGCAAACAACTGTTTGACAGATATTATAGTAGCTGTCAAAGCCACCAGATTCCTCCTTTTCCCCAACAGCTGCTGCAGGGGCCGTGCACGCGCACATGCTAATCTCGTGAAATTAAAAGGAGAGGCTGGGATGTAGGTAGGAATAACCACGCTGCCCAGCCGCCAGGGCAGATCACAGGCCACGAGGAGAGTTTGTTCAGACGAGGCACCATGGAGGGAGCTTACCAGGGTCGCCTTCCTTCTCCATGGACTTCACAGCCTCCTCTGCTTTCCTGGGGAGCTGGAGCTTTGATTTCTCCCTGTCACCTGCAGCCTCAGCTTTCTTCTCACCGTCCGGCATGGCAGCTTGCGCCTTGGCTTCCAGCACTTGTTTGTCTGGCTCCAGCTCTTTGTATGGCGGCCTGCCATCCTGCTGCACGATCACCTCCAGGACGTTCTTTGGATTCTTAACGGGTTTGTCAGTCCCTCCCCGCAGTTGGTTCTCAGCAATCGTTTCCTTCCCTTGTTTCGGGCCAAGTGCCTCTTTCTGGGGATTCGGCACGGCTGGCTCCTCCAGCGCTGGCTTGAGCCGACGGTTGTTGGCTCCTCCAGGCGCAACCTTGTTCTCATCGGATTCCTCCCGCTCCCGCCCCATGTCCACGACCACCTCGTCGTGCGGGACGGGCGGTTCGTGGCGATGTGCTTCCCCCACGGGCAGGGCAATGCCTAGGGCGGACGACAGGCAGGGTTAGGGAGCTCGGGAGTGACGGGAGAAAGCAGCAGGCAGCGGGTTCACGGCACACCCAGCACCCACCTCCCTGCTGCCCTTTCTCGACCATGCCTTAGGGTTCCTTATGGTTGGACTCCATCATCTTAAAGGTCTTTTCCAACCTAAATGATTCTACGATTCTAACGAGCCTCAAGAGCATCAAATGCTAAATCACCTTCAGTCCACGAGGTAACAAGCAGAGATCAGGATCTTTATCTGAAATAGCCCCGCGACGCACACCTCCCAGCTCCAAAGCCGGCACCCTTTCCCCACGTTCCTCGTTACCTTGATCGGGACGGTCAAGCTGCACTTTCTCCTCCGGCTTTCCTCTTTCCTCCTCTCTCTTGGGTACCTCCATGGGCACCTTGATCTGGGGCTGCTCCATCTCCTCCTTCTCCTCCAGCAGCTTTGGTTTATCGCGGTCATCCTCCGCCTCCTCCACGGCCGGGTTCTGGTCTGCAAACGCAGAAGAGTTAATTGCACGAGTTACGCACGGCCGCACTGTCAGTCCACGGGCAGATCAAGGCAATCCCTTCGTCTGCTGCAACCCCCTTTACAATCCAAGCCGAGCGGTTATTTCCCCCCCCGCCCCCCAGCATCAGAACGGAGGGGTCGGGGCTTTTGTTCTGGGGTCGCCTGTTTGTTTTCCCTACCGTGGTTTTTTATGGAGCAGCAGGCTCGGAAGCGCAGGCCAAGCAGGGCCGGGATGGAGCCGGCTGCGGCTGCGAGCCCACGCCGCCAGATGGTAGCATCCTCCCGGCTCCCCCGTGCCAGACCCCTGAGCACCGGCAAAAACCATGGGGGGGGTCCGGCCGCAGCCCCCCATCGCCCGCCTGCGCTGGCTGCATGCTGCAAAGCGGCTCAAAACCTCTTTTGTTTTTTTTTTTATTTTCTTTTTTCTGCGCACAAGCATTTCCCCAGCCCTTCAGACGCCGCAAGGAGGACGGGCAGGAGGGAGGGGGCCACTCCGCAGAAGGCACGAAGTTTTGAGGAACGCGATTAAACAGGCATTAGGGGAAATACCCGAGGGAGACGGAGGGACTCTCCCCATCTCTCCCTCAAAGAGCTGGGATGTTTCTGGAAGACACATCCCAGTCAAACTAGCGACCGGGTTCAGCGCTGGAGTAACCACATGGAATTCGTGGCACGTCCCATGGATGGGAACGGTCCCCTCTGACCCCAGGGTGGCAGAAGACAACCCACACAGCGCCAACAGGGAACGAACTCTTCCTTAGAGTTCCTCCTTAGAGGAGGAAATCTAATTGTTTCCCAGCACTGAAGTTGTTCTGCAGATTTTTTTCCATCCAACAAACTCTGAAAAAAAAAAAATCTATCTTCTGTTAGAAAAAAAAAAAGATTCCCAACTCTTCCCCCCATTTGCCCTCCCCCATGCGATTTCCTTTGGGGAATTAATTCTATAAACATCTTTCAATTTTCTCCTCCCCCTCCGCAGGGCTGGTGCGATTTATTACAAGATGAACTCATGGGAAAGAAGAGATTGCCACAACTTCAGCTGCGTGGGCCTTACCCAAATTGGGGGGGGCGGGGAGAGGGGGGGGAAACAACAAAATAAGTACAAAATCCTGGCCCAGAGGGATCCATGCCAGAAGGACCCAGCGCCGGTCCAGAAACCTGGACACTCTGGCCCAGAGCTCCGCACCCAGTTGAAGGGACGTGCGCCGGGGCTGGCCGGCTTTCCAAGTTTCTTTGGTTGGGGAATGACAGTGGGAGGGGAAAAGGACTCGGATTTTCTGAGAAACTCAAGTTTGGTACCCAAGGGTCCCCTCTCTCCATTGAGGGACTTCCCAGGGTTCAGCAAGTCACGGCAGGACACTCCTCCTTTCAGGAAAAAATGGACTGGAGGAACCAGTGCCCAGCCCTGGACGGGGGCCCTGGGAAGCAGGAGGCCGGGGAGGGGAGCACTCGGCACGGCTGCGGATGTTCCCAGCTCCATTCTGGCCTCGCAGCAAAAAATTATTTATTCTTATTGGAGGAAAGTTTTTCGTTAATTGGTTCATGAAGGCGGGAGATGGCTGCACTCGGAGAAGACGGCGGCGCCTCTGAAACTGGAGGATCCAGAGAACCGCAACACCGTTCCCATGGCAGAAGCAGACGAGGGACGAGGCACCCGTGCAGCGAGATGACGTCCAAAAGGGATAAAAATACAAGGCGGGGCGGGGGGGAATTTTCCATGCAAGGGGGAAATGGAGGGGTTAAAACCAGAAGTACCCCCGCGTGCACGGCAGCGTTTGGCCACAGGACCCTGCTGCAGGTGAACCCCCCAGCTCCCCCCTCCCGGGTCTGGGCCCCGACTGAGGGGCTGGGGGGGTCCCGCTGCTGGGAGAAGCGTCAATCGTAAATCAAGAGGCGGCCACATGTCCCGGGTTCTGCAAACAATGCAAGAAAAGACCAAAACACAAACAAAACACAAACAAAAAATAAAAGTCTCCACACCATAATAAGACAAAGTTGCCTCTAAGCCGTCATTTGCTCAGCGGGAAACAAAATTAAGTTCATCATCAGGGCGTGAATTAACGACCTCTCACGCTGCATGGAAATCTATAAGGGACTATATGTGGTTTGCAGAGAACAATTTTGCTCAGGATGTGTAATAATCGCTCTAACTGTCTAGTCGCCCTGCAGGTCCCTTTGGAGAGCGTTACAGTAATGCTGCGCCTCTTAATGTTTTATGAGTGGTGTTGGACTTTACAGGCAAGGGCTGTAAAAGCTTTTTGGCTTACGACACCAGGAGCTGGGCGTTCGGCAAGCGCCAGGAGGGTTTGCCTTGCTCCGACGGGTCCTGCCGAGCCGCCCCGGCTCACCCGGAGCATCACCAGCTCCTCTCTCACGCTTATGGGGCGGCGAAGGGAAGCCCGGGCTTTCTGCGACTGATTTGTGTGTGTGTGTGTGTGCGCGTGTGCGCGCGTATGTGTTGTGGTTTGCCAACAGCCTCTCCAGGCTGCAATAAAATTTCACGATTAGCAACCTAAAAGCTTCCCTTCCCCCTCCCCACTCCTGGTTCGGATAGTAGCAATGGTCCCAGAAAGGCATTAAATCCCTCCTCGCGTGGTTTTCCTCTCGCGCTCGTCCACCGCAGCGACGACCGTGGCCAAAAGCTGGGTCCGCACCCCCCCGCCCTCGTCAGGGGCAGGGAGACAGGCCCCGCTGTGCTCCCCCCTGAGCCAAGGGACCGGGGGATCCCCAGGGACAGCACAGGGGGCTGGGGGAGACACCAACCTCTCCGTGACTGTTGAGTGATCGGAGCATCGTCCCAGGGCTGACGAGGGACATGGGGGGACCGGGGAGGGGGGGGGTGTGTCAGGACCTGCTCGTGTTGGTCCAAGCTCGACTCGCTGAAATGGCTTCAGCGCAGTGAAATGGAGCAAGATCCACGAGAGCAGAGGGACGGGGGCAAACGGCTGCCCTCAGCTGAGCCGAGCAGCCCTGCACCCGAAGCAGGACGGGAGAAGCCCCCCCGGGGGAGCTCCGCGCAGCCCCCCCAGCCCCAGCGGCGCCTCCAGCCAGCCCCCCTCCCCCTGGAAAGGGTGACAGATTTCACAAGGTTATCGAATGGCATCACTGAAATTAGTTCACAGTTGTCTCCTGACGCACCAGCAGTAAAAACAAAACCCAAATTACAAGAGGCTGATAGTTCCTTTTCTGTGTCACAGGCACTATTAAAAGCCGGCTGGCACAAAGCACCCGGGAGAGCCGCAGCAGCCTCAAGCTGTTCCTGCAGCATCAGGAGCAGCAGAACCCGCGGCTCACGCGTCTCCGGGGCTGCTCTGCCTAATAACACTGGCGGGGACGCAGCCCGCAGCCGGGCAGGGCTCTTTTTTGGGGACAAACACGCGGATACGGAGGATCCCTCAGCATCACGCCCTGCCGCGCGCCAGCAGACCGCGGGGAAGCCGAACGCCGAGCCAGGTTTCACCCAGGTCCATAAAACACAGCCCAGCACATCCAGAGGGGCGCGGGGGGGCGGACGGGGAAGGGTCCCCAGCGGCCAGGCTCCGCGGAGAGCCCGGGGAAAGGGCAACTCTTGCATAAGGAGCGTGAATCAGGTCTTTGTTACCCGATATTGCACAACGCCCAGAGAAAGAAAATGAAGCAGCGATGATCAAGTAAGGAGCTGAAAAATATTACAAAATCTTAATCCGCCCCATGAGACCCTCTAGGGTGCTTTCAAATACAGAGAGAAATTGCCTAATTAGCTTTTTTTTTTTTTTTTTAAATGGATAATTGCCTTCGTGAGCTTTCACAGGCAGCTTAGCAACCTTTTAACATAGGCGCACACGCTGCATGCAGCGGCAGAACGTTTCTGAAAGGGGTTTTATACCTTTCCCGAAGAGCTGCTGACAGTAAACCTCAAGCAATACAGGCAGGGGCTGTAATGGGCACTTGGGTGTCGTTAGTAAAAACACTATTCAGAGTTCGCTGGTCAATACGTGTTCACATAAAAGGGCAATGTTCTAATATTCATAATCCCAGGGCCCACAGGGCAGGGTTTTAATGAAAGTCTGTACAGTTCTGGTCTCCGCAACATCAAAGAGGCCAATAAAACTCCTCTCACATGCTGACAGGCGAAAGTCAGCCGGCGAAGGCAGGGCTGGGAAAAGGCCCTGCGCAGCCCCCGGGTTTGCCTCGGCCAGGCAGCTCCCGGCGCGCGGAAGGGGCTCGGAGGGTCCCCCTGAGGCAGGGACGGGGCCGAGCACCCCCGGCGGTGCCCGGGGAGCAGCCGTGTGTTCCTGGGAAAGCCCCGTGCGAGGAATACGAACCAGACGTGCGCGGGACGAGGGCACCCAGGTGATGCGGGGCAGCCCGCATCCTGCGCGCCCCGTGAATGGCAGGATGCAGCTGCCGCCGTGTTTTCCAGGCTGCGGGCTCCTGCCTCTGCAAAACAAGCCGGGCGAGGACGAGGGGGGAGCTGCGGGGGGGAAGAAGGGCACCATTTAACGCCTCTCATTGCTAGTCAAGCCGACATCCTGCGGAGGCACAGGGAGGCACGGATCCAAGGCACGGGGTGGTTCGCAGCAGCGGCTCTCCTGGGGCACCCCCACCTCCCCCTGCGAGGTCCTTGTCCCCCTTCATCCCGCTTCCATCCCGCTCCCTCCTGCCAGGGGACGGAGCGCCCCAGCCAGGCTCCGCTCCCCGGGGCAGAGCCAGCAGCCCCCCATGGCGAAACCGCGCTGGACTCGGAGGGCAGCCGAACTTTCCCCGGGCAGACGCTTGTCAGCGCGTTCGGAGCCGCACGGCTCCACCCCGGGGAAGTTTACGAACCAAGAGCACTAAAACCGCCTTCCTCCCAGGTAGGATTATTTAATCCAGCAGTAAGTACCAGGCAATAAGGGCTAATGCCGAGGAGCTGCGGGCACACGCGGCGGGTACGGCAGGGCGACCGCCGAGTCGCAGCGCTCCGCGATGATTAGACGCAGGCGTCCTGCTCTGCCGCTCCGGCTCACGCGGAGAAGAAGTGGAGAAGAGATTTAGCAAACTCCAGCGGACACCATCTTTCATGGGACTTTTTTTTATTTTCCCAGTCACAAGAACACGTGTCATTAGCGACTCCTCCTGAAACGAGCAGCTGTTCTTTGGCCATTACTGCTCCAAAATTAACAAAGACGGAAGAATTCAATCGCATCCCTCCTCCCTGCCCTGCTGAGTGTGCTCGATTAAGGGATTGAGAGCATCTTTTGCTCAGAGTTCACGGGTATCCTAGTGCCTGAGAAGGCGCGTACGCCTTGGGTGAACCAGGAGCACGAACGCATAAAACCCCA
The DNA here is from genome assembly GCF_028500815.1 of Rissa tridactyla. Classification (NCBI taxonomy): domain Eukaryota; kingdom Metazoa; phylum Chordata; class Aves; order Charadriiformes; family Laridae; genus Rissa; species Rissa tridactyla. The sequence goes on from NC_071480.1 coordinate 12,369,076, forward strand.
CCGCTGCCAGGGACGGAGCAACCCAGGAGTGAATGTTATCGGCGGCAGCACCGGTGTCTCGGAGACACTCAAAGCTGCTCGGCAGGAACACAGCCAACAACCAGGAGGGAGGATAATCTCCAGAAGAGACAGCCCCTTTCTCGCTTCCGTTCTCAATCTCTGCGAGGCTATTTCAAGGCCCCCCGAAGAACACACACACACAAAAAAAAAAAAAGAAAAAAAGCAGCACGCGCAGAACCAAAGAAAAATAAAATAAAGAAACAGGACACAGCCACAGATGAGGGGCAGCGCGGGGTCACGCGACACCTGCTAGCGATGGCCTTGCAAGGCAAGCCTGCAGCTGGGGAAGGGAGGGATCGGCCGTAATTCTATCAACGGCCACAGTAAACAAATAATAAATAATGTGAACCAGTAAACAAAGCTGAGGCATAATCACAGGCTTTGTCAGAGCTAAAACCCAATCCAAATTTATATCCTCACAACCAAAAAAAAAAGTCAGTGCCCATAAATTTACATACCTTTGAGCGCAATGAATGGCTTGTTATTGGAACCGCGGACAATGCGCTGGCAGAAATGGTGAAAGCAGCCCTGTTTGGCCACTCACACCCCTCGTACAGGTGGCCAGCGCGGAGCCAGCGCTGGGCTGTGCTCACAGAGCTGCATTTATTACCCCGAACGGGGAGACCCATGCTCTGTCCTTACAGGGGACTCCTGTCCCTGCACCCTACCTTTCCTTTCCTTTCCCTTCCCAAAAGAACAACTCCCACAGGGTACCACCGGAGCTCACACCAGGCTTTTCCAGAAGGCAAAACTGCAGCCTTTCTTGGGAAAAGTCCCCAGGATGTTGTGAAGCCACCTGGAAATGACCCTGCTTCCACCGCGCTTTTAGAAAATATATATTTTAATTATTTTTTTTTTCAAAGAGGTGGAGCTGGGAGCAGGGCTCGAAGCACACCTCAAGCAGGCACATACCTGGGATTTTGATTGCATCCTGGTCAATTCTGTTCTGCTCGCCGTCCAGGTGCTCCAAGCCCATCGCTTCTGTCTTCACAGGGGCGTCCTCCGTCGCAGACAAGGTGGTGTACGTGCTAATCACCAGTATTCCCAGGCCAATCCACAGTATAATCTGCACAATGTGCCAGAGCTTCAGTTAGCGCAGCAAAACAAACGGGACTGCTCTGTACAGCATTCTTCATGCAAACAGTGTCGCCAAACAATTCAAAGCTCAGTGCAATTACACATGTCAATAAGAGACAGAGAAATTTAAGAGGTGAAAAAGAAAAAACAGTAGCTTTTGGCTGAGGTTTTTATTCGGATGTAGAGACGTAGCAATGAGTGTTTCAGATGCTGGAGGCTGTTGAAAAGGCGACTCCTGTACCAGGAGGGCTCAAAAGCAAGTGGACAGGACGTAAGGATAGAAAAATGCATGTGGCAGACAGGAGTCCAGCTGCAAAGACTCATTCCCTGGTATTTCCATCAGCAACATTAGAACACCATGAAATCAGGTCTGGCTGAGAACAGAAGTGCCCAACCTGTTTAGAGCCTAAAAAAGTTTCTAGGGAGCTGTTTAAAAATTCTTATTTTTGAGAGGAAGAATAAGATGTCCACACACAAATCCTGGTGGCCAGTGCTCAAGAAGCTGATAAGAATCCTCCCTGATTTCCAAAAGCCTGGGACCAAATAGAATAAAAAAAGAAAGACAGAATCTGGACACTGCGGAGAGAAGGGCTCTACGAATTTCTTTAACTCAAAAAGGAGAAAGTGACCACCACCAAAAAGAACTTTTCTACAGCTTATCATCTAATGATAAATTGATCTGAAAGGATCTAATTCCACATGAGCTGTAAGAAAGAATTAAAAACTCTCTGCCTCTGACTACACCAAAAAAAATAATCTCTAGGAGCGCTAGCAATTCACGGGGTAACGCGAGAAGGACAAGCGAGACGATGCGCAGCAGCGACAGGGGCCGAGGAACATCGGCCACGTTGGGTGTCAGGGCTGCCAAATGCCACCTGCGCCTCCGGGCAAAGGGGAGCCAGTTCAAAGAGCCGAGCGGATGGATTGCTGGCCGACAACACCGACTGGGGAGATTTAATTAAACTCTAATATATTATTTTTACCTAGTTAATCACTGCAATTGTCACAGCAAGGGCTTCTCGTGGAACCTGGTTTGCATGTCAATGCATCAACGACACGGAATGACTGGTTGGAGAAAGTGTGCAAGAGTTTGTGCTGAAGGAAGCGGGCAAAGAAGCATCACCCTCCGCTGGAAACACAATCTCCCTACAAACTCCTTTTCACAACAAACCGTGGAAGCAACAGGAACCATCTTACGCAAAACAGAAAACACCTCGGCGATGCTGGGAAGCTGAAAGTTTGCAGCAAATTGGTATTTATGATGCAGCAATTCCCTCTTTTTTTTTTTTTTTTTAAAGTACGTTCTGCTCTCTGAAACACCAGGGATCTAGCTTATTTCTGCAGCTCTGCATATGGCAGCACAGGATCCAAGACGACGCTGCGAACTGCATCTCTCCTTTGCACCTTGCGGCTGCGCGCGTGCGGAGCGCAGGCTGCTGGGGAGAGGACGCCGCTTCTTCCACCACGCTTCTAACGAGGACAACTCGCTACACATGCTTCACAGGGCAATCCTAAAAAAGTCTCAATCTGCCAAGGAAAAAACGTCGCTTTGGTATACGTGATCTTGTTGCTCTTCGGTAGGAACCACACGAGCTGCCCTTTGCAACACCCAGAGTACTGGTGATTCCGGCTTGGGCTGTGATAGCAGCTCACGAGAGGACCACATCCCGTGGGATTCATCTCTTCCCCCAGAACCTTACCCTGCAGCATTTACATCCCAATTAACAAAAAGCACGACAAAAGGATGCGACTCGGTGTGAGAAAAACCAGGAACGGCTACAGGGATTGCTACAACTGGGAGATGCCGGAGGGAGAAAACTGAAAATAAAGGGGAGAAGTAAAATTGAAAGAAGTTAAAATATCGGCATGCCCAGGAGAGGGAGGGGAGGCTAACGCTTCCCCCTCCTTCCTCGCACTGAGGGAGATCACCCAGAAATGTGGGCCAGGGCGGTCAGAGCCCTGGGCCCAGGAGAGCCCGTCCCCAGCTCCCCCCTGCAGACAGACAGACGCCTTCAGAAGGAAAAGGCTGGCGGGACACGAAGCATCTCTGGACGAGGGACGAGCAGCCCGGCCAGGGAGCAGAGGCCAGACCTTAGAGACGTTGCAAAGGAAACAGAAGTAAAATCTGCTCCCTGCCTTGCTGTGTGGGTGCACAAAGAGCAGATATCCTGCCATCCCGCTCGGGCCAACAGCAGAGTCAGCAGGTCCCTGCCACGGCTGCCCTCGGCTTGGAGCTCGTCCGCTTCCTCCCGTCGCATGATCTACAGCCCCGGCAGAAATGCACTTTGCAACTGGAAGGCTGTTCTGGCGTCTTCCAGAAACAACAGAGGAGAGGAAGAGCATTTCCACAAAGAGGATCTATTCTGGTGCCACAGGAACTAGGAGCAACGTGGGAGAGAAGGGAACGGTAGGAAACGGCTGAAAACATTAAAAGTTTTAAAAGGATTTTTGTTGTTTCTTATCTTAGTGGGGAACCACGGGCTTGAATGCCTTGGATTCAAACCCCTTTGATTGTTTAACATTTGGAGTTCATCTGTGAGCTTCCCAGGGCAGCGGGTACGGGCACACGTGGCAGCCCGTGAACAGTCCACAGGCTGGGCTGTCCCCGAACCAGCAGCCGTCCCTCACCCTCAGCTCCCCCGTCAGCACGCCTCCTCCTCACCCACCCCGTCAGCAACTGCAGACCAGGATAAAGAGGTCCACAATTTGGCTTAACCCTAAGGAGATGCTTATGACATGGAAAACTAGGCAGTTTGGACTCAAGGGACCACCAAGGCTAAACCAAAAGAAGATGAACGTGGGCTGTAAGGACCCGGTGGCTCGAGGAACCAAACACAGGCAGAGGAGCCACCTACCACCAAAGCGCCCAGCTGAAGAGTTGAGAACCTGGAGCAAGGAGAGGGACAACACTGCAGAGCGGTTATAAGCCAGTGTCTGGTCCCACAGGAAGAATCTCCCCCCCACCTCTGAAAAGTGAACCTGCTGAGAGCAGAGACCCTTCTCCAGAAGCACCTCTCAGGATGGACATGGCAAGAGGACGTGCAAGCCCTGTGCAGCCTCCTCCAACAGGCGGGTCAGCAAGGCAAGGGCCTGTCTCTGGAGAGGAACGCTCTGAGCATGGACAGGAATTCAGGAGAGGAAGTTTACGCGGCCGTTTCCTCTGCTGGTCGCTTTCCCTCGGCCGTCCTTCCTCCCAGAAGATAACTCGAACTTTGTACAGAAGAGTCATCAGCTCAGACCATCTCCTCTAACCACGCCTCAGCCATCAGCGGGAAGCAAAAAAAACCTGCATTTGTGTAGAGTGACGACATCCTCCAAACTGGGCTGTTTTGGACACCAAGTGTTTGGAGGGACAGAGTCATGGTGAAGGAATGCAGAGCCCCGGTCACCGCCGGGCTCCTCTGCTGCACTGCGACAGAGATGCTGCGGCTGTACCGACCCCGAGCGCCTGCGGTGAAGGTGTGCTGGCCGCTGCGCTACCAGGCAAGGGCAGAGGGGAATGTCTTCTCCAGCCGCACAGGAGCGAGAGCGAGGGGTCATTTCCTGACCTCCAGCAGCCTCTCCGCAGCTCCTCTTCCCCAACCGGGACAACAGCCACTCCAGCCTCCCTAGGAGGGGCCTCTCGGACAGGCTTGTGTCAACACTGGGAAGCCAACACCTTCCTGTTAGAAGTTAAACACTCTGTTTACAGACCTTAACGTGACCTTCAGCAGCCAAACCTCACTCTGTCCCCTCGCTCCAGCCTCCCGGAGGGCAGCAGGACCGGCACCTTTACAGGAACACGCTTGATGCTGAACCACAAGGAAGGGAACGCTCTCCCCAGTTCACTCGTAGCTCTGCACGCCTGACTTCAAGCTTTTTAACTGCTCCGTTACCTGATTGTCTTTCCAACACAGCAAGCCTTTCAACCAGGCCACCCCCTAGCCCCAGCCGACCAGCGGCTGCGACAATTAACAACTGGTTGGTAGAAGCTGCCCGTGCTTTTTGCTGGCTGGCAAACATCTGGGACAGCCCATATTCCTTCTCCTGAAACCCACTTCGCCACTTTTAATGCAACTTCCCCGTTTTGTAGCCTCAGCTTGCACCATCTTCCCAGCTCGGTAAATCTAAACTTCCTATCCAGCCAGCCCCACAGGCTGCCCCATACAGGACTTTGCTCGATGCCCAAAGTGGCCCAATAAAAGCAGCCAGTTCTCAGCAGCAGCAGCGCAAGAGTCGGGATAATCCAGGCAAGCGGAAGAGCTGGCGTTGAGAGGGTCTGCTGCTTTTGGAAGAAAGCTAAGGATGATGGAGGGAGGGAGAACATACATCTCCGTTGTTTAGACAGGGAAAAGCGGGGAGGGACAGCTATGCCCAGGGCTGGCTCCTTCTCCCGCTTGACTGCCACTTTTCACAGGAGCGTATTTTGATGGAGTGGAGCGCCTGATCAAAGAAAAGCAGGAATGAAGGAGGAGACCAAAGACGGAGCTTCAGGGTAAGAATAAATGAGTCTTTGCAGAAGACCTGGAGGAACGAGGAGAGGGTGGGCCCAGAATTGTGCTCCAGAGTGGAGGCAGGGAAGGGCTCTGCAGCCCGGCGTGTTTCTGAAGGCAGGTGTGCCCTTGCCGCAGCACTTCAGAGCATCGCTCAAAGAAACTATGCAAACTTGACAGGCCATGGATCATTCAAGAGAAGGCTGGACAGCTTGCTACCAGCCCCTTGAAATGCCAGGGTAACCTGGGGGCTGATGCTTCAGATAAGCCCTTATTCCTTTGTGGGGATTTCTGCAGGACAAACGTCTTCACCAGCCTTGTGACCAGCGTTTGAGGTCAAGGATTGTGAGGGCCCCAGTGTTCAACCCCGAGCAGCTGACAGTCGCCTCTGGGCAGCCAGTTTAAGAGCTCAGCACATCCTAAGTGCAGTTTCAAGGCACTGCAGAGAAACGTTCTGGCTCAGCCGGAATAGAAAGCAATTCTTGAAAGTGCTCTTTGTTTCCCTGAAAAATCCAGGCTGGCATTCAGACTCCTGCTTGGGGTTTCAGTCAAAGACGTTGGGACCAAAGTGTCAGAATTCAGAGTGAAAGCTGGAAAGTTGGACTATTTCCTTGTGTCAGAGAAAGCACGGGGAAAGAAAAAAATACACCCTGCTTAAAAACTTCATGTACGTTTGCAAACCCACAAGTCATTAAACACAGAAAAAGCCATTAGTTCTGTAGGACCCACAAAAATGTCGTGCTCTCCCCCTGCTGACTCCGCAGTTTGCCGAAAACCTTATTCCCAGCCCAGCACTGTCGTGACTGGTAATGCTGGGGCAGAGGCCTGCTAAAAGGCAGCGGATTAAGTTATTGTTAGAAAAAAACAAAACATGTTAATTTCAGCCCCACAAAAGCCCAGTATTTGCAGAAGGAGAGAGATCAAGCCCAGCAAAGAGCCACTTTGTTTCAGTCCCCAAGGAGGCCAATTCAAACCGGAGCAAAAAGGAAAAGCTAAACTTCTAACAGCCTCTGAACAACCCCGATTTTTTAAAAACCAATTCCTGAAGCAACACCTCTATGTGTGTGTTCCTTTTTATTATTATTTTGGTTGAAACCAGAAAGCTGAGGGTCAGCAGCAAGAACCGCATCGCTGAGAAACCGTGTTTGTTTTACCCAGCCCCGGCAGGTTGGGATGTAAGGCCGGTTAAGGTTTTATAGGCTGCCTGGATTTCGCATTCTGCAGATACGGAACCTGAAGCCCACCAGAAGGCGGACTGGAAGCGGCGTTTTATGCACCAAATGAATGCTTCACTTGCTGCTGGTGGGACAAAAAGAGCCGGTGTTCCAGCACAGGGCTGGCTGTGCATTGGGCCAGCGCCTCCTCCACTGCTGCCTGCGTGCCCGTAAGCGACGCTGCTCAGAGCAGCCGACCAGAGCAGCTCCCACCTGCACTGGGCAGACTCGGGGAGGGGGGGGAGGCTGGAGGAGGTGCTGAGCAGTTTCTCAGCCAAATTAACTACGTTCCCAGGCTCTGCAGAGGGCTTAGGGGGATGTCAAGCAGCATCAGCACTGACCTGCGAACAAAGAGCATTCTTGTGGATCTTCTTGTAAATAAGAGCTGGGCAGATAAAACAGATGAGGCTTCCCATGGTAGCACCTGTCAGACCCAGGACCGTTTCCACTGGCAAAGAAGAGGAGAAGAAGTCAGCAAAGGCCTCTTCCAGGACAGCCAGAGCACAGCACGTGGCGGCTGTCTGAGCCCCCAGGCAGGCTGGGGCACGAGCCCAGCGGGCCTGGCCATCGCACCCAGAAAAGCCAATAAAAGAGACCAGAGAAAACAGCCAACCAACCAGCCCTTGCCCCCAGCTCCTCACTCACCGTTCGGGATCATGATGCCTCCCACCATGGTTCCAAACACAACAGCCAACGTCAGGGCTTTGAACCGAAGCGGGGGCATGTACCCCCCAGCAGCGAAGGTGCCGTCTTTCTGCTGGAAGAGAAGGGGTGGGAGGGGGAGAATGAGTTTAGCTCCTGCACCAGAACCCCGCAGTTCCTAAGCAATTACCCCAGCAGGTTCCAGCAGCTTTGTCACCTCCACGCTATGGTCTCCGCAGAGGTGAATGCTGGGCGGGGGGGGGGAACAACACACACAGTCAGACGTGGTTGGGCAGTTTTAATATGCAACTGCATTTGAACCTTCAAAACAAGAGTGACAGGGGGCACGGAGCCAAAGCTGCTGCTTCCATCCCGCCCCAGATGTGAACTGCACAGCTGCATCCCAGTCCCTGTGCCAGCGCTGCGGCCACCCAGCCTCTGCGAGTGGCCCCAAGGCCAAGGGCATGAGAAAGAGGTGCAGCGAGAAGGCAGGAGGGAGACGAGACACAGGGGGAAGAGCTCTGGTTTTGTGACAGCAAGGTGTCCCCTAACACCTCCAGGAGCAGGGCTATTCCCACCGTGTTACAACACATGTACCAGCTCCTCCGACTGAGAGAGGAGACCCTGGCTGGATGGCAGAGGGGATGATCAGTGCTGCTGGGGAGCTGCTGATACCGGAGGGTTTCCAGATGCCTTCCGTTTCCCATCCCATCCCCACGCTCCAAGCAGGAGGTGCAGAAAGCGGAGGACCCAGCGAACCCACATTCCCTGGAGAGCCAGCGGGTCCCTGCTCTCCCGTCCGCACAGATGGGAGAGGAGAGCAACGTGACAGGTTCAGAGCCCAAAGAGCAACGAGCAGAGCCCAAGCAAGAGCCATGGTCTTCCCAAGCGTCTCCAGTGCTCACTCTCTGCACCCACTGGCTTTCACCGACCGTCTTCCCCCATCCTCAGGCCCTCCCGATGTGAGAAAAGAGCCGGGGGCTTCTCACAGGCAAAAGTGGCAGGATTTAGAGCTATAAATTGCTCAAGTTTTATTTCCTGCCCTAAGAGGTTTCTATTTATGCAGATACACAAAGGCCTCAGAACATTCCCACAATCTCTTACTGTTATTTGCTGAATACCATCGGCATGCTTAGTGCTGTACAATACACAGAGGAGAACACGCTACTGCCACAAGGGACTTACAGTCTAAATCAGACAGACCAACTATAGTCACAACGGCCGTCTGAAGATCTGACCCTGGGAAAGGTGAACGTGTGGGAGAGGGCTCTATTCCACCCCATGCTTCTGCCCCACGCCAGCACCACACAGCCCCGGAGGCACTGGAGGAAGGGGAGGTCCGAACCCGGAGGGGAGAAGGCTGCGCAAGGGGCTACTGACAGAGGTGCAAGGACGAGAATAACAATAAAAGAGCAGAAATGAGCAGGCACAGACAGAAGCAAGAAGAAATGAGGCTGGGCTGGGCTCTGAGGCCAGGAACAGAAGCTTGAGCTAAATGCAAAGCAAGATCGAGCTGGCCAGCAAAAGGATGCCAGCTGGAGCAGCAGGAAATAAGGAGGCTCCTCTGTTTCCAAAAGCACACTTCTCCCTCTTTCTGAGGGGGGGGAACCACCGCGGCTCTGAACTGTGTAACACTTCTGCGCGAGAGCCGAAATCCCCCGGGGAGGAGCAGCCACGGGACTCGGGGCGCAGCAGAGCAATAGCAGGCTTCAGGCTCACAACCCCGGCACTTCTGCCCACGAAATTCCTCTGCAGAGCGGACAAGAACCTCAAAGTACCAGAGATTAACCATTCTGCAGAGCAGGATTTACAGACTGCCGCGGGCCTCCTGCCGCACTGTTACCACACACCAGGCACTTACGATTTCACTGTGAGTTGAGGGTTTGTCCCCCTGGATAGCGAGTACCTACCACAAGTCAGAAATATGCAGTTGTCAACGGAGTCTCACAGAACCAAGGCATGTTTGCAGCCCCGCTCGGCAGCCAGCAGCAGAAGCCAGAGAGTCACAGTAGCCCTTCAAAAAGCAAGTTTCAAAGGTGCACACCAAGGCAGCCAGCTGCTCCTTGGCCACACAAGAGGGTCTTACCTGCTGCTCAAAGAGAAGGGTGTTCAGCGCCTGTCTGCACGGGAGAATCATCATCGGAAACCCCACAGCTACTGACATCATGAATCCCACTCGGATCATCTCCGTCACAAGGTTGGAAGGGAAGTTCATTAGGACGTTCCCAGCAATGGCTTCAGTGTAACTCACGTAGCCAAAGAAGCCCACCTGTCCGGCAGGAGGGGAGGTGAGCGGGTGGGGTTTGACTCCCAAGTACATTCACATCTGCTCTTTACAAGAGGGTGGGGGTCAGCGACCTCCCATCAGTTAGGACGGGCCAGCCAAGGAGGGAGCGTGGGGCCACCTCCGTGGGCAACCTGCCAGCAGCCCCGGCTGCAGCACCCCCAGACGTTGAGGCAAACGCTTCAAGAACAGTGGGACCTTCCTAAAAGCAGAGGCAAGCTTCTCACCAAATACAGCGGGCTTTCCTGGAGGACGTTGCAGCAAGGGAACGCGGCCACTGCCAGTGACAAAGGGCAGCGGCACCCTGCACCCTCCAACGAAGGAGGGGCCGTAACGATTCCCCGCAGTGGCCTCGCTCGCAGGCTCTCCTCAGGAATTATTAACTCAGTTTTATTAACTGGTGCTTTATGAGGCATAACTTCCTTAACATCTTTCCAATTGCAACAGGCTGAAAGAAGCTCTCCTAAGCTGCGGGCAGCACCTCCGGCTGCAGGCTGGGCCCTGGAAGGCAGACAGCAGGCGGATGCGCACTGCAGAGCTGGGTCTCCTCTCCGCCTCCGCCCGAGGAAACGGGCCACGCTGAAAATTTGGACTCTCCAAATGCCTCCTGCACAGTTCAGTTCGTCACCTCCCATCTAATTTTGCTTTCAGCAAAATGATTTATCTTTCAGAATAAATACAGATAAGCAGAAACCAGCCCCAGCTGAAGATCAATCATCATCCCTGTTGCCCCTCCAGAGCGTGACTTCTGGCAAGGAAAGGGAAGGGGAAGTTTCTTACCGTAATGTAAAAGGTGGTGACCACGTTTAGGGAAGAAGCAAATATGGAGCTCATGATTTTAACAGACGGCTCATCCAAGCTATCATAGGTAGGCAAGACCTGACTGTAGAAAAGGGTAAATTATTTAAGGAAACCTTCTGCAGAGAGAGAGAAAAACCCAACTCCAGCACGTTCCCTGCCTTGGCCCAGCAGCGAAGAATCCCTGACACCTTCCCCCTATGGAGCATAAACACTCGCTGCTATTCCACAATTTATGTTGCTAATGCCAAGAGATTTCAGAACACTCATAACTTTAAGTGTTGCAGAAATATTCCTGCTCTCCCCACCCCACCACGTGGAGCTAAACGTGTGATGTAAACATTTTGGTTCAAAAGTGTTGCAAAATGAATGACCGTTTGTTCCAGTGAAACACCAGTGGCACCAGGCCAGGCAGCGCATTGCAGATTATTGTTCTTGGAGCTCTCTATGCTGATAATTAAAGCAACGCAGTGTTTACAGAGTAAAAGCAGGAAGAAGGTTAGAGCATCACACTGTCTAAAAGAAAAGTTAAACAAACAAAACTAAATGCAGCGCCTGTCATATTTCAGTGCTGCTGCTAGAGCTCAGTTCATAGAAAGCCGGGAGCGCCAATTACACGGGATTTGGGGTATTTACAGACTTGGAAGGCATGTGGAATGTACTTTTTGACATCAGGTGCATATTTTAGCAACTCATTAACCTCTTGTTACTTTAATTCAAGTGGCTGCATCCTGGCTTCATGTTACTGAAGGAACTCTCACAAGAAGGCGGGGAGTATCCAGTTAGAGGGGAAGGGGGTATCCCCAGCTCCAGCGGGCACAAAGCCATTAACAGAACGTGTGTCAAGCCGAGGCCAAGCAGAAAAATCCTTAACCCTTAATCCCTTAACGTCAAACGGTTCTGCACAAAGGAAGCTGAGCACGTCAGCTCTCAGGAAGCCGCCAGACACACGCAGGGTCTGCGAGCATAGCACCGTGATGGCCATTTACCAGCAGGGAGCAAGGAGCCCAGCTTCCCCAGGAGTCTCTCCATGTGGGATTCCTCCCTGCCCTCAAGGTAGCAACCTCCTCTAGATTAACCGGCTACGTCCTGGGCTTCAGCCCCACGCGGGGAAGGGGACAGCCAGACACCAAAGAGAAAAAAGGAGGGAAGCAGAGAAGCTCTGCAGTGCGAGGGATGGCACAGCCAGGCCAGGTCCGTGTCATAGCGCAGGAGCAACAGCAGTGACACAGGGAAGAGTGCCATGCGAAGTCCAGCTGCACCAGGCCTCCTGCAATCACCTAATGGCACTGTTTGGTCAACTTAGGTTTGGGGGACCAGCACAGTGTCCCTCAAGCCCCCACGACATGCTGCTGGGCCGTCCCGCCCATCACCACCTCCCAAGGCAGAGCAAGAGGACACGCGGCATGCAACAGGCAGCACGTCCTGACACGCTGGGGCTTTATTTTTAAGCAAAATGATTGCAGTGAAGACCAGTGAAGGATCAGGGACCCTTCCCCGTGTTATCTGTTATGCTCAAAGAAGGAGCAAGCAGATGGCTCCTCCTGAGCAGAGAGCAGGCAAGTCAGCACAGGCACTAAGAGCAGCCTTGGAGAAATCAGCCTTGTTCAGAGACGGCCAGAGCCACCTCGGAGCATCTGTTCACTGCAGGGACCACCTCGCACAGGCTCTGAGCCTGCACTAACTCGGCCTGCAGGGAACTGATGCTCACAGAGGCAATGAACACCCCCATGACTTTGATTATCCCTCTGAATTCAGCATTTTAGCATCCATCTGCACCAGAATAGCCACCCCCAGGAATGAGGGGTTTTCTCCTGGAAAGCTCAACTCACTCCTCTTTAATCAAAAGGTTCAGTGACTTGACCAAGGTCACGCAAGGAGGCGGCAGCGGAGGTAACCCTGGAGTCCTCGCACTCCCAGCTCTCAGATCAACAGCAAATTTCCACGCCACATAGCTGTAGAGGAGTGACCTACTTTGCCACTTCAGCAACAACAGGAGAGCTCTTAAAGAGCGAAGGGGATTGAACCCCCAAGTAAAGCAGGTCAAGTTTTTCAAGCTAGAATAATAGTGCATTTATTTGTCCTTACTGTATGCTGCATTTACGTGCTGAAGGAAAAGGACTTCTGCTTTACGTTAGAATTATTTTTTAAAAAGGTGATTCATTGGTTAGCAAAATTAAACCTAACTAGCTGAGAATAAAAAGCTTATAAAGATTGCCTGGGCTGGGGACAGCATATTGCCCTGATGCTTGGAAAAAATGCATAGCTTTAGGTTCAGCTTGCCACGTAAGTGCTGTAACAGAGCCCATATTTAGGTACGCGCACACTGGTCCAGACCAAATGATTTCCCTGCGTTTCCAACTCCCAGCAAAATTGTGCTGGGTACCGTGTGGCTACCATAAGAAAAAAAATAATCGGAACTTAAAAAACTCTAAAATGTTAATAAGGTAAAGCAGTAAAAGAATACAATTCCCTTTGCCGGTTGTAATGGAGACATTAAACAGCAAGACTGGAGCGTGTTCGGGTAGGAACCGAGCTGCCAAGAGAGCCGATAAGTGGAAAATGATGATTTGGATCTTGCGTGTGGGTGTAAACACAGCAGTCTGAACAAATTTTATCTGTCACATTCATTTACTGTTGGCATGCTACCCATTTGCTAGAACTACAGGGGGGAAAGCCCAACTCTGCCAGCCTTCCAAATGAGGATGGTCTTTTCCGTGTCCACATTTGGATTTACACTTCTATTTAAAGTCTGTTTCTATTCTGGCCAGGCACGTATTGCTCACTTGCCATTTTGGTGCAGAAGGTAATGCTGCTAGAAACGTGAAAATAGCCTGCTCTGCCGTCACGTCCTTCCATGTGCCAACGGAAACCCTCATTAAAAGCAGGTAACTGGAAACATGCAAACAACTCTCCAAAGTCAATGACTGCACGATCTTCTGAGTATTCTCAAAGAAATTCGGGGAAGCAGAGCGCAGCCGCGAGTGTGCGCTACCCTGCAGGGGGCCCTGCGGCCATTAGGCGACAGCCCCGCTGCCTTTCCTGGTGCTAAATCATTCCCTTCAAGAAACAGGGGAAATTCATCACTTACGCAGCTGTACCAGAAGCAACGTGCATTACGCTGAGGATCTGTTTGGCCCAAATGATCTTGTGTTGCTCAAGTACAATAACTCCCAAGTGAAATATAACTCCCTCCCCCATCTTGGTAACAAAAGGGTCACAACTGAATGAGATGCTGTACTTCAGTGGGCTGTAAAATATTTTGATTAAAATAGAATAGGAAACCAGATGGTATCTATCCCTTGCAGATCCTCGTGACCCTCTGCCCTCACAAAAACTCGTTGTGGACCACAACTGCCAGAAGTGGGAATGGCAGGTACTTACGACTGACAGGCAAAAGACATGCCAAAGATGGGGATGCAGCGAAAAATGCCCTCCCAACGAGTGTAACTAACTCGCTGCAGCCACTGCCCGCTGAAGAGGCCGTGCTTGAAGGACGACAGCACGATCTGCAGCCAAGAGAAAGAAAAAGGGTTAAGATCCAACCCAAAGCAACTTCACGGCGGCAGTAACGCCGGTGCTGGGATAAAAGGCAGCGTGTGGCAGCTCTGCGAGGAACAGCTTACGCTGCCTACCACAGCCCGATCTCTATTAGTCAAATTCCCCAGCTCCCCACCCCACCCACACACTTTATTAAAGCTCCCGGCAACCTCCAAGGGCCCCTTGCCACCAAGGATCCTGGAGTATATTTTAAAAGATCTATGGCATCCCCCCCCTTGTTTGATGCCATCAGACATCATAGCACGCACCAGGGTGGAACAATTTTCACTGACACATTTAACTGTGAGAATTATTGTTCCCAGCAATTTCTTTTGCACTCTTTTAAACACGTTTTTAAATCCAAACGGGAAGCGACATTTGCCTTGGGAGAATCCTGTTCAACAGAGAGAGACAAACGTTCCTAAAACAGGACCCCACCTGCACGCTGCTATTACTCCAGAGCCATTTAACACCACCAGTTCACTGAAGACAAGGATAAACTTCAGGAAAACAGGGGGAGCGAGGCACCCAGACGAGGCCAGGGGAGCTCTTTCGCCATTGACAGGGAAACTGGCAGGCGTTGGGTTGCACAGGAAACAGAAGGTAAATATGTCTGAATGCCTGTTTATAATATCGCCTGAATGGGGGTTTTCTAATCCCCTGAGATTATGTTTTAGTGCAGCCAACTCTCATGAAATGTTGTGGTTTTCTTAAAGGCACAGCTCCTGCAACACAGCAGTTTTATAAAACACTCATTTACAGCCTCCAGCCTCCTTACAGAGGCAAGCTCAGAAGCGTGACCCAGCACAACCTACTAAAAAAAGTTAAGTGGAAAGAATTTCCACACCTCCCTTTTCTTCCTTTTGTTTCAGCCCTTCCAGTCCTGAAATTCGGGAGAGACAGGGCTGGGGCTCCACAAGCAAACCACACGAGCATCCATGAGGTGAAACTTGAAGTCATTCAAAAGCAAGTGAAAGTCTCCACCTCTCAGTAAATGGTGCTCTGCAACGGGGCTTGGTGAAAGCAAACAGGTAACTCTCAGCTTAACCTAAATGGTCAAGCATCCACTCACTTCAGCAAAGAAAAACTTTTCTAGAAATATCTAAGAACAAGCATACGCCATGTACCAGACTTAAGACTTTACGATGCTCAAAAATAGAAGTGCTGGTGTCTAACAAATAAAACTACTTGCAGCCTGAAAGACATTAACCATCGGCTGCAAAAAAGCATGCAAAGTACATGCTGGAGTTCTTCACCAGAGCTGCCTTCCCCCTACAGATTAGAAGCATTGAGGTTTTCAAGGCAAAACACTAACGCACGATCAAAGTCCTCCTGCTTCCAGGCACTCTTCCCCACATCTTCCAGCCTTTGATTTAAAGTTCAGAGCCCTAAATTATAAGACACCAACAAGCAGAATAAACCACAACTCGATGTGTGGTTTGTTATTATTTGTGCCACCGCAGTCCCTAGCATCTGTAATAGCTTACAGACCCACTGGCCAGTTTCTACAGTTTGAACCTCCCCACCTCCACCAGCTCGAGAGCCCGGGCACCCGGATCGCTCGTTATGCCCAGCACCAGCAGTACTAATTATCAGGAAGGACATTTTAAACTTGAGGCCTGCACCTGCAGGCTGTCCCAGCGGGAACATCTGTGTTAAAACAATAGGAAAAGAGCATTCCCAGCATCAATACTCACCACGAACATGAACACGGTGTAAAAGATCAGAGCCATGGCGCTGAACGACTGTATGGAGGCCATCATGTTCCGCTGGAGGCTCAGTGGAAGTACAATGCACAGGGAGACGGCAAAGAGCAGGACTATCCGGAAACTGCCTGACACCTGGAAAAGGGACCTGCATAAAGAACTGGAGCACGGAGGATACTCAAAACATCCCACCAAATTACCAAAGTAACTCCCCGAGGCCGTTAATTTTTCCCAGAGTGAAAAACAATGCAAAGCCAGGATGGATTTCAAATGGGAAATTCTGCTTCTGTAGGTATTTAAAGATTTGCTGCTGAAAGCTTGCCGTTTCTTTGGCTAGGTCTGTGATTAGCTTATACAGTCACTGGGTGCCACTGTTGCTCTACACAGTGCGTGACAGGTCCATCCTGACGTGGAAGTATTTGGGGGCGGGGGGGGCTGTGTTTAAATGCTACTCCAGCACAAGTTATTTAAGTATTTTCATGCAATTAAATGAAAAATAAACTTACTTGGGAAACAAGAGCTTGAAGTCTGGAAAATTCTGATCCAGAAAATTAATCAAAACCTCACATTGGTATTTATTATAGCAGAACGCTCTGAAATGCTTGGAAATATTTAATACCTAATTTGGCTGCAGCCACAACGCATCTTTTTAACTTCACAGTCCCTTAATCGGAGCTTAGCAGCATCAGGCAGAGCAGATAACAGCCCCGCCAAAAATCCTTCCACGTGCCTATTTAGCTTCCCCGCGCAGTCCTCGCGCCGTCCCCAAGTGCTGCCGCTCGCACCCCGGCTCACGGCTCTCCAGGAAGAGCAGCAAGAGCCTCCTGCCCACGAGGAGCACCCCTGGCCACCACGCGTCTTGAGCCAACGCTGGGCTCATCACGCATCTCCTTCTGAATTAAAGAGCAGGCAGGCACAGAGGAAATTTGGCCACCAAAAGAGGACAAAAATCCCTCTTGAACTAGAGGGCTGCAAAGGGGTGAGAGCTCGGACAGAGGAACTGTCTGTCACTACTCGTTAGGGGCAGGAATTAAGACAGGAAGCATCATCTCCTCCAGGAATCTGCTCCAGAATTAAGAGAGGCCAAGTTGAAAAGAATTCCTTTGTTGAAGTGCCTTATTGGAGGTTTTACACATCTGATTGTTCACCATATGTCTGGGCTGCCAGGACTCCATAGAGCTAAATGCTCTGCGCGCAAGGCGTGCCATTAAAGCTCACCATGAGGTGACCCCACAACGCCTCGTGGGGCAGGACGCCTGTTGCTGCGTCTAAGGCACACACGGCTCGATGCGAGAAGAACTGGGACCGCTCTCCTCATTGTGGACACGATCCAGCGAGGATTTATTTACCTGAAATCCAAGCAGCCGGGCAAAGAAGTTGGACCCCAAATCACCAATGACAACATAGAAAGCAATGCAAGTTCCCAGCATCAGCCCGATCATGCTGCAAAAACAAGAAAATACAGACAGGTCAGGCGGCCGGAGCAGGAGCCCTGGCACAGCTCCTGCGCCGGGGCAGGTGTGTGTCGGCAGCCACATTCCCAGCGGATTTGTACTCTGCACAGCCCTCGCGAGAGGAGGCGGCCTTATTCATGCTAAGGCCACCTCAGAGACACCTGGGGACACTGCCTGGGACTGCCAGGACCCCCCACTGATAACACGAGAGGAGTGAGAACATCTCTACAGTTCATACGCTGGGAGCAAACAACATCCTACATACACTGCAGCCGCTGGGGAAGGATTAAGACAACGGCTGAGCACTGACAAGGTCTCAAGGGCTACACCCTGCACACAACCACAACAGCTGAAGATTGCTTGCGGTCCTACTGCTCCCCCCGTTTGCCAAGGAATATCCAGAAGAGTTAAACAAAAACAGCTAAAAGGGTACATTTAAACGGACTTAAAATCTTGCGCAGCCCCTGGCTCATGTTCAGAGGTGGAGCAGCCTCGGCGTGCCTTGCTTCAGCGCACACCCACCCTCTAACACAACTTTCTGGCCTTTCAAGATGGAGACGAGCCCCAGATTTTGCGGAGCCCACACTGGAAAACACGTTTGGCCACCAGTAATAAAGCAGGTTTTCTGTCCAGAGGGATACAGCAAGCTGGGAGCTCGCTCCCACTGCCGTATGAGCTGTGCATCACTACCAGTGCTAGAGGGGAGGACCACGCTTTTATCCTCCGGCTTGTGAAGGCCAGGCCACCAATTCTGCATTCAATCCCAGTAAAATAAAAACCAGAGAACCTCCATCCACCTCGCAACCACACCTGACATCTTGGCTAGAGAGGCCGTTCTGGTAACAAGCCGTGCATGGATTTAACTGCTGTTTGGAGCCACAGAAAAAAACAGACCCTGGAGGTGGCAAGAACTCCTTTATTTCTTGGAAAAAATGTTCAAAAGAATCAGCAAGAGGTTCTCTCAGCCCCACGCCCCACAGCAGAGGCCTACCATGAAAGTCTCGATACCAAATGGGCTCTCAAACTTCTTTTCGCAAAAACGGACCACACTTTAATGAAAAGATTGTCCTATGAACTGCTTCTCCTCCCATTCGCGATTGCACGGACCACTTTCCCTCCCAGGCCCAATTATATAACATCCCTGTGGCTTGCATGGACAAGTAACATCTGAGAAATACTCCGTGTATTTTTACTGTTCTGCAGCAGTTTGCAGCTGGGAAGAGGGAAGGAGCCAGCCCCGCTGACTGGCCTGGGCTCAAGCTGCCTCCACCAAAGAATCTCTGCTGGAAAAAGCCGTGCTGCAACGATGCCCCGTCGCCCACCGCCACTGCTGAATGAAACCTGCGAGGGACCTTCCCTGGGCATGGGGGTTCATCTGAGGAACAGGGGGCTGTCTTGAAACGGAGACATCTTCTAACACCCAGCAGAGGAAAGCAGCGCCCGCTGCGAGGAGCGGGCAGGACCAGAGCAGCTAAAGGGTGGATCCGAGGTACTGAAGGCTCTCCCTCCCTCTAACTCACGGCAATCTTGGCAGGGATTTCACCCCTGGAAAAGGGCCACAAGCGACATGCCCGTGATTTCATAGCACAGGCAAGCAGAGCGGGAGATGAGTTCATTCCCCGACTTCTGTGCTCCCGCTGCCTGGAAAGCGTTCCTGTCTGCACTCAGGAACGGGAGGGACACGCTGAAGGCGACACCTGCGAGCTGTGCTTAGGGCATCTCACTTAGGCTCTTCTTCAAATTCTAGGTGGCAAGGAAGACTTCTGGGACCAGAAAAGGCAGGAGGGTAAGAACAAGAGTGCAGCAAGGCCACAAGAAGCTACAGAGCAGTATTTTTCATTAAAGAAAACCAAACTAGTCAAGATTTAAATAAGCAGCAGATTACCTTGTTTCCACCAACATTTTTCCTGCTTTTCCATAGGCGTGAAATGCTGGCGTAAGAGGAAAAAAAAAAAAAAAGCTGGAGTTAGTCAAAGAAAGGTCCAGAACGTGGCAGACGCATCAGGTCGAAATTAAACAATAAGAGTGACAAAGGGCAATGCAGCAGGAACCCACCACTGTTGTGTTTTGGGGCTGTTTCCCTTGCTCACCCTCCCACTTTCTTTTTCAGACATGTCCTCTGCAAACTGAAAACCACATAAGACGCGAACAAAGATGAGGGAAAGATAGAAAGCAGGTTCTTTTTTTTTTTCCCCCCCCTATTTAGAAAAAAAAGTAGCATGAAGTAGCAGTCACACATGGCAACCATTAAAAGAAAGTCAGCGCGGAAGAGAAAATATGCATGTATAAGATGCTGTGTGGCAAAGTCACTGCAGTGCAAAATTTCAGTCAAACTCTCATTTTTATTTTTATCTTCCCACTATAACTGAACGTTGCTGGATGGGAGATCTGAGATGGTGCCCAGAACGTTCAATCCCATACCCAGAATACCCAGAACTCACAACCCACACCAAAGGGCTGCTGCCAAGAGACTTTTTTTTTCCCCTCC
This sequence comes from Rissa tridactyla, assembly GCF_028500815.1. Lineage (NCBI taxonomy): Eukaryota > Metazoa > Chordata > Aves > Charadriiformes > Laridae > Rissa > Rissa tridactyla. The sequence goes on from NC_071480.1 coordinate 12,388,811, forward strand.
CATGCTTGGGTTGTAGCTTGTAGCAGAAAATGATCAGTAGTCTTTAAATCATTGTGTGTTTTCTTAAACAGAAAACGCCAAGAAAACTCCGCTTGTATTTTTAGATCTTACTGGGTAGAATGGGAATTGAGACCTCCAGTTCCAAACACAGACCACATTGCCCAATTCTGCCAGTCTTTAACTGTCAGTCCAACATGAAAACCACCACCCTGGACTCCCCTTTGTCTTCTCTCAAGGTACAGCACACATTCCTGGAGACCGCCAGAAAACAAACTTTATTCGCTTCTGGAAGCATCTTCTGCTATGTTAAATATTAACTTACAAACTCTGATTTCTTTGGACTCTGCTTGAGCTCAAAATTAAGGAAACAAGATGTTCTCCCGCAGAATGAGAAAAAAAGCATGGCAGGAGACCCACAGCAGAAAAATAAACCGGAGCTGTTCTGTGGGGTCGCACCGAAAATAGCCGATGGCTCGGTGACAGATGGGGTGGGACAGCCGCCACCAGGCGCGCTGCCCGAGCGCGAACAGCCACCGCACCGCCTTGGTCTCCAGCTCGCACTCATTTGGGAGCTGCGACAGTAAGGGGGAAAGGCAACAGCCCTTGGGGGTTTCAGTCACACAGACCAAGGGCCAGGAGAGGGGAACGTCCCTCCTGGAGAGCGGGTCATTAAGGAGCCAGCCTCTGGGAGAACTGCTGCTGCCCTGCTCCCGAGAGCTCCTATTTCGCGTCCCACGGAAAGGTAGGTGCCTCCCGATAACAGCTACAGGCGAGAGCCCAGGCCGGAGATGCTGAGAAACAATCAGTCTCCTTGGCTGTTCTGATGTGATGGTCTAATGAGAACAAGCCTTCAAACGTTATGCCAGATGTCCCCATCTGGGGACACTGGGAAAATTGGATCCTTTATCTTCTCAAGGAAGAAGGAGACGATGACTGTAAAATAAATTGTACAGTCAAGCACCTTCGGAATGGGATCTCTAGATGCCTAACAAGCTGGGCAGAGCTGAGTCCGCTCAGTAATTAGAGAAACCCTTTTAAACCAAGTGTGGTTACTAGAAGGGGCAACCGGTGTTTCAGCACTGTCCTCTGCAGGGAGCGGAGCCGAGCTGCCGGCCGGGAGTGCGGCGAGCTGCTGACAGGGTTGGTACCCAGCACAGGTAGCCTGCAAAGACCCAGGCCACTTTCAGCTGCTGTAAGGAGAGGCATTAACTCATCTCCTGGTTAAATCTTATCTGGGAACCGCATCCCACTTCCCTTCTTGTCCACACATCTGCCTAAGGCTCTTCCCTTCCACACAGTGCAGGAGAACAGCTGTGAAGAGCAAAATATTTTTAATACCCAACCCCTTCAGGCGTAGAGCGCTGCCAAGCGAAGACGTCTGGGCTAGATATCAGCCCGTTACAACCCTGGCTCTTTTGCAGCTGTAACGATTGCTCCCAGTGTTCCTCCGGAAGGGACTGGCTGACTGAAGTTAATTTGCAAAACTTTCTTACATCTTTCAGCACTGCCAAAGCCTCCCACGGAATCAGCTGCAAGGGCTGCCAGGAGCTCTCGCAGATGTACCAGGGCACAAGCCCACGGTGACAAAGGCTGTCTGTGTGGAGCTGCTCAACCTTGATGCATTAGGATGCATTATAGGAGCGCTGCCTTTCCTCTCAGGGCTGTCCCTCCCGGTGGCACCTCTCCCAGGGCAGAGGCATTTCTTTCAGCGCCAGCATTTGCGTGCCAGGAAGTTTAGAAGCATTACTGGCCCTCTCTGTATTCAAGCCCCTTGGCTTCAGAGTGTGGAGGATCCCTTCTTCCCGGGAGACGCTCCAAGGTGGAGGGGACTCTCTGTACTTGGGGGAAGCAGCACACAAAGACGTGTTGTGTGGGGGCAGGGAGACACAGCCCAGGCAGCTGGGCTGGGGGCGGCGGGGACAACTCGGATGCTACCTGGGGGCTCCCCCTTCCCTCCAGCATCACAGGCACAACCTCCGAGACCACGGAACTTCTTGATCTTTTCCATTTCTAGCAGATATAACTCGGCAAAAGCCAAGACGTGCAACCCGGTAGCAGCACCTTGGGCACTCTGAGGGTGGAGGAAACTCATCTTATCAACAACACGGTCAACGAGCGAGCCGTGCGTTTCTTTAGCTCTTTTACCAAGGGCAACGCCAGCCAACTCTCTCCTGCCCCACAGAAATAAGGCAAATGGCATAAAAGAAGACTTTTCCTGTCATTTCACATGCCAACAGAGAGGACTGGAACCCAACCACCTCCTCCTGCCCCCCAAGTCAGTCAGAATCAGCAGAGAGGTCACAAGCAGAGGCCAACCCTGGCGCCAGCGCAGAGGCAATGAGCTCCGAGGAAGAAGGTTGGCAGGCTCTGCCAAAAACCCACACATGAATCTTGCAGATGTTTTTATTTTCTTGGCCGCTTGGAACCTTGCGCGCTGTTTCCTCTCTGCTCTGCCATAAACGCGCACACAGCTCAGATCCCGGCAGCCCGAGCTCCATGCCAGGCTCTCCGCTGGCAGAACCCGATGTCCTCGGCAGCACACTGGGTGGGGAAGCTCGCGGCTTTCATGCCGAGACCAATAATTTACACCAGACACCCGCTACGCCAGCTCCCGAAAACTTGGGTTTTGATCAGTCAGCGCTGTGTCTCCTCCCCTGCCCTGCAGAGTCAAAACAATTCTGCGCCTATTAACTTCACTGAGCAGAATTAAACCCTCGCGTTCCCCTGGGGACGTGGGGCAGGGGGGAGAGACTGACAAAGGAAAACAACACCAATTGAAAACTACATCAAGAAACCATTTGCTATTCCAACAATATCAGTATGAAGGTTGTAAATTAAGAGGTCAAAGTAAAACCGCAGTTAAAAAAAAAAGCCAACTAAGCCCTTGAGCTGAAAATTCTCACCGAGGCCAGGGTAGGTCCTGCGCTTGCTGAGATTGGCTGATTTCACCAGGAACATGCAGGATTGATGAGTCATCCAAGAACAGAAAATCAGCAGCAGAGCTCCCAAGACAATGCCGCACTGAAAGGGGAGAAAAGGAGGGCAGAGACAAGCACAAGGTGGAAAGTCAGTCATTCGGCAGAGTCTTACTGCCGACCCTTATCACCTGCAGGCTCCCTCGCATATTCCCAGCCACATTTTGCCTGTTAAGGGAGCTCCCTCAACTTCAGAGCAGCTGGGAGAAACATGATGCATGAGCTCAATTTTACTCCCTCCACAGCCCAAGGACAACGTGGCGCAGCCACCTGTTTCCCACAGCTTCCAGTTGCACCAATTTAAGTGCCAAAGAGTGAACTGGGAGCCGTTTCTGGAGCAGAAATTCCACAGCTCCCCTTGTTCATCCCCAATGCTCCCCGCAGCTCTCAGCATGTTCACACAGAGCAAAGGAGACTGCTCCAAACCCTGAGGTGCAAACTCTGTTGTAAATTTATTTAATAAGAACTATCTGACAGGGCAAACTAATTACAAGCTCACTACCAGCGCTGTCCTGCCTTGCTGGTTCGTGCATTTGCAGTGTTTAAACACTGGATGCTTTTTAAGCAGGTGACTTTAAATAGGCACAACTGGTAGAATCACAGAATGGTTTGGGTTGGAAGGGACCTTAAAGATCATCTAGTTCCAACCGCCCTGCCCTGGGCAGGGACACCTCCCACCGGACCAGGTTGCTCCGAGCCCCATCCAACCTGGCCTTGAACACCTCCAGGGATGGGGAATACACAGCTTCTCTGGGCAACCTGGGCCAGAGGCTCAGCACCACCATAGTGAAAATTTTTTTCCTGAGATCTCATCTAAATCTACCCTCCTCTAGTTTGAAGCCATTACCCCTTGTCCTGTCACTCCCCTCCCTGCTCCAGAGTCCCTCCCCAGCTTTCCTGGAGCCCCTTTCAGGACTGGAAAGGGCTGGAAGGTCTCCCCGGAGCCTTCTCTTCTCCAGGCTGAACCCTCCCAGCTCTCTCAGCCTGTCCTCACAGCAGAGGGGCTCCAGCCCTCCCAGCATCTCTGGGGCCTCCTCTGGCCCCACTCCAACAGCTCCGTGTCCTTCTGCTGTTGGTGCCCCAGAGCTGGAGGCAGCACTGCAGGGGGGTCTCCCCAGAACGGAGCAGAGGGGCAGAATCCCCCCCTCGCCCTGCTGCCCACGCTGCTGGGGATGCAGCCCAGGGGGCGGGGGGGACGGAGCAAGCCACCGGGCCCGCCGTCCCGGGACCCCCTCCCGCCGCCGGACCCCCCACCGGTACCGGAGGCGGCGAAGCGCTCACCTGTCTGAAGCAGAAGGGGACGGTGAGCACGCTCACCCCCACGATACTGTTCACCACGTTCATGATCAGGCCCCAGTTAGAGCCCGCCGCTGCCGCCGCCGCCATGGCCCGCAGCGGGGTTGTCCCCGCCGTGCGGGGTCCTGCTCGCCGCCTCCCGTGCCCCCCTTTCCCGGTGGATTCCTCAGCCGCCCGTAGCCGCCATGGCTGGACCGGCCCCGACGCGCCGCCGGCACCGGCCACAGCGGCACTTCCGGGTTCCGCTGCTCCGCTGGCGCTTCCGGGAAGTCAGGGGGTGGAGCAGTGAGAGGCGCGGGGCAGAGCGGCGCCGAGCGGGCGCTGCTCCTGCCGCCTTGGAGGACCGTGCCCGCTGCTCCTGGGAGGGAGAGGAACAGGGGTGTCACCCAGACTGGGGACAACCCCGAGAGGCGGGGACACACAGGCGTGCACACACGTGCAGAAATGCACACGGGCATGCACAATGCCCATGCATGCAGGTGCATGCTCGGGTGTGCATGTAAAGGCATGCACCTGCATGCAGACACGCGCACACGTGCAAGACGTGCACGTACATGCACATGTATGCACCTACACACATGCGCATACATGCAGCCATGCACATGAATACATGCACACGAATGCATGGCACCCAGGTGGGGGCACCCTGGGCGATGAGATGCCCTCGGGGGGCCAAATGGCCCCCCGAGGGCATCTCATCGCCCAGGGTGCCCCCACCGGGTGCGCATCTGGGGGTGCATCCAGCTGTGCACATGCAACACATGCAGCAGGTCTGATCCCCACCCTGGCCGGCGTGGTCCCTGCAGTGCCCTGCTTTTGGGGCGGGGGGGGGTGTGTGTGTGTGTCTGGGCACCCCGAGGTTCCTCTCCCGGGGGTCTCACCGTGTGCCGATACCCAACGGTGGGTGCTGCCCCCGTCGCGGCTATGTGCCACGGAGGCCAATCTCCATCGGGCCATGGTGGCCACTCACCCGGCACCCAGGGGTCCCTGCCCACCTACTGCAGGCATCTCCCCCCCAGCCCTGCCCACCCCCTCGCTCTCCATCCCCTGGGCAGGAGAAGGCCAACAAAAAAAAAGGAAAGAAAATAAAAGGGAGGCCGCGGGGGGGCTGTGGACGGCGGCAGGTCGGGGCGGCACACGCTGCCGCGGGAATGAACGGCGCGGCGCTCGTATAATTTGCAGGGATCGCGCCGGCAAACCGCAGGAATCCGCTGCACAAAGGTTTGCAGGAAGGTGAACGCGCCTGGCTAATTGCCTCCAGGTGCCGCGGCTGCAGTACCGCCTGCCTTTCTTTGCCTCCTGCATGTCCCCAGGGGGGGACAGGGGGTCCCCGTGGGGCTGTCACCTCCTTGGTCTGGGGGAGCCCCTGTTGTGGCCAACAGCACCTGGGGATGGGACGTGGTACCAGGGGATGGGATCACAGAATCATGGAATGGTTTGGGTTGGAAGGGACCTTGAAGATCATCCAGTGCCCTGGGCAGGGACACCTCCCACCAGCCCAGGTCGCTCCAAGCCCCGTCCAACCTGGCCTTGAACCCCTCCAGGGATGGGGCAGCCACAGCTTCTCTGGGCAACCTGGGCCAGGGGCTCACCCCCCTCACAGCAAAGAATTTCTTCCTGAGATCTCATCTAAATCTTTCCTCTTTCAGCTTGAAACCGTTCCCCCTCATCCTATGGCTCCCCTCCCTGATCCAGAGTCCCTGCTCTGGAACCCGCCTGTTGCCATGGGCTGGGGGTGCTGGTGTGGGGCTGGGACTGAGCATCTCCCACCCACGGGTGCCCGAGCACCCACCTGGGAGGGCACAGCTGCCACCGGTCCCAGGGAAAGGAAAAGGGAAGGGAAAAGGGAAGGGAAAGCACCTTGCTCCTGCGCCGAGGAGACATCTGCAGCCAGTTAGCGGGGAAATCATGTTTATCCAATTAGCGCTACACGGCCCCTAACTCAGCACTGCCAGAAAAACGGGCTCAGGTGGTCCCGTGTGCCAAGTGGCCGCCGTCAGCCAGGAGCCCGGCAAGTGCCGAGAGCTGGCCGGCTGCGAGCCCCCACGCCGTGGGACAGGGATGCTGGGGGAGCAGCCCCCAACTCTGCCACCGCTGCAGCCCCCCACCCTGTCACCAGCACGGGTGAGTGAGCACTGTCTTGGGGTCACGGTGTGGTTGTGGCACCCACATGGGGTCACCGGCACGAGTGGAGTACGTGGCATGTGTCACCGGGACAGGCTGGGGACAGCTCGGGCACTGCCCGGCTCCCCGCCAAGTGCCGGCCGGTGCTGCTGGGACAATGTGTTTCCGATCGCCGTGTCCCCAGCCCCACTGCGATCTAAACCACCTGTGTCCGCTCACTCGCCTGCAACCCATCAGCTCCTGCTACCGAACACACGCGGCGCACGCGGCCCCACGCTGTGCCATGGCCACCGCTCACCACGGCACCGCGGGCAGGGATGGGCAGCTGCCCCTTCCCGGGACAAACCCTGCCCGGCAGCCCCTGCCCCTGCCGGGTGGTCTCCATCCTGTCCCCACCCTGGGAACACCGTTGGCACATGCATCTCCCCCAAAAATAGCCCATCCCACTGGTGGGTGCCTGTAGTGGCCCAGTGCCTGGCTACCAGCGTCCCCTTGCAGATCCATGGGACAGCCGCGCTCTCCAGACCGGTGCCATCTGCACCGTGCATGGCACTGGGGGGACATGAATGGGACACCCAGGCTGGCACTGGGGCTGCACCCCAAGCTGGATGCTGGGGAGCCCTGATCCCCCACCACGGTGCCAGGCTCAGCCCCCATCGCTCCCTCATGCACCTTGTCAGGGCGGGGGGGGACAAGGGCACCCCCAAAATCCACAGGGGCTCAACGCGCCGCTGTTCAGGAAACGGGAAAGGGGACAGGCTGTGAAAAGGATGAACTAATTAGACAAATAAGGACCAAAATGAAGGAAGGCAGAGCCGTCCGTAGCATGGGGAGAGGGGAGCCCCGCAGCCACCGGTGGGAGCTGCTGCGAAGGGCAATTACTGCCCGCCCAAAGGGCTCCCCGCGAGCCAGCAAATATATTTATTGCTCACAATAACCACCTGATATTGCAGCAGCGGCCACGTGCTTGCTGCTGCCTCCTCCTGGGGGTTATTTTATTCATTTATCCCCCCCAGCAGCCCCCGGAGCAGCAGCTCCTGCCCAGCACCATCCCCTTCTCCTGCTCCAGGGTTTTCAGGGCTTGTCCGTGCCCATCCCCGGGGACCACGGTTCTCCCCAGCTCCTCGGGTGCCTTCAGCTGCTTGGCCGTTACCGACAGCCCAGGGCCAGATCCTGCCTCCAGTATGACCCGGGGCCTCTGCCCAGCCCTCTGTCCACGTCCTGGCCACAGCCGGACCCTCCCCAGCAACACTGGGGTCGTTTCCCCACCGCAAACCTGCTGAGAGCAAGTGCAAAACTCCCTGGAAAGCACCAAACCCCCCCTGCACCCCTGGAGAGCACGGCCAGCCACTGGCACCAGGCGATGCCAACCACGATGGGGACAGCGGGACTGCATGGGGGAGGCCCCAGCCCCACGGCGTGGGGCATTGCAGCTCCGCTGGCTCCTGGGGACCGGCAAAGGGCAAAGCAAGGCTCCCATGGTCCCGTTGGCACGAGAAGGAACGGAGACAGCAGCAGCGTCCCCACCGCAGGAGCTGCCAGGAAGCCCCAGGGCTCAGAGCTTTTCCCGGTCCTGCCCAATGGCCCAGATTCCTCGCGCCTGGATTGGGAGCCCTGGAGAATAAAAAGCCCCAGAGGGCTGCCGGAGCCACAATTACTGTAATTAGAAAAGGTGGCTTAGGGCTGGCTGGGGATCCCGTGCTGGTTTATGAAAATTCAAAGTCCCCCCCCAAGGGAGGTCAGGCCTGGCAGCAGCCGGGGGCCGTGGCTTTGTCTGACGCTGCTCCACGGGGATGCACACACTGCCATGTGTGTGCACATGTATGTCTATACAGACGTACCACGCTGAGCCACGCAGAGGCAGATTTGCACTTCGGGTGGGTGATGGCCCAGGAAAAGAGCTGGGTTCATCTCTGACGGGTGGGATGCGGGCACGGCAGCTCCCACCCCCGCCCCACCATCCCTTCCTTCCTCATGGATGTTTTTCTGCAAGAACTCACTTCCGTGGCAGCCCCAGGTCGGGGGGAGGTCTGTGCCACAGTGTGCCATGGGACTCACATGAACCCCCCCATGAGTCCCCCCCCCGGGGGCAGCCCTGCCAGGCAGCTTCCCTGGGGCAAGGGGGGTACAGCAAGGGGACGTGGCAGGGTGGGGGGCCCCAGCACAGGTTCCTGGGGACTGGAAGAACTGAAACCCCCCTTTCCCAGGCTGCTGGGGCAGAGCCCAACCACGCCACAGCCCAGAGGTGGGTGAACCTGAGGGTCTGCACCCACAAACCACCCAGAGCACCCGGTGTCCCCCCTCCCTGGGGGGCCAGCACCCACCATGGAGAAGCCCAGGGCTGCTCCCTCCCAGCCGGCCCCGATGACAGATGCCTGGCAGAGCCCAGGAACAACCCGGCAAGTATTTAAAAACATAAATTAAAACAAATTGCGTTTTTATATTGCAAATAAGGGCAGTTTTATCGGTTTTATTGCATAACAACCATTAATGAAGTGCAGTTTCAGGCACCTTAATTGCTCGGAGACTAAAGTTCAATCCATATCAGCGGCGCAGGCTGGAAGCCGCCGTGTGTCATGCGAGTACCTGGCAGATTGGAAATGTAAATAAATTTATGGTCACTATTAGGAGAATGGAGGAGAGGGACCCAATTTACCCGGGCGATTTATCTGGGAGGGAAGCGGCGGGGGTGACACAGCACAAACCGTCCTGGGGGGAGGCGAGAGGCCGCGCTGGCCTCCCCGCGGTGTCACTGCAATGTCACAGCCGTGGGGTGGCTGTGGGTCCCTGCAGCCGGTGCTCGCTGTGGGGCAGGGTGTCCCCGGGCCGCGGGGAAACCGGTGCTGCCCGGGTCGCCTCCTCGCCACCGCCGGGGCCACCGTGGGGTGATGCAGAGCCCCGGCCCCGGTAACCCCCACCCCAGCGCACCACACGCGTGGGCGCAAACGGGAGGCACCGCCGCACACGCGAGTTTGTGCCAGGCACGCAGGTTCGCAGCACCGCGGGGGGGACACGGACGGACGGAGAGGCGGGGGCTACACCGGGACCACCGCGCCAACACGCGCCCACGCAGGACACGCATCACGCCGCCGCGCGCGCGCGCCCGCCCGCCCCACGCGAGCCCCGGCGACGTCACACCCACGCGTACCACACGCACCGGGCCTTACCGGGCCGTTCCGCGTCTCGACGAGCCGCACCGGGTCTCACCGGGTCCCACCGGGCCGCTCCTCCCGCACCCACCCGCCCGCGCCGCGGGACCCGGCCCCGGCCCCCGCCGCGCGCGCCACGAGCGTGGGCGGAGCCAGGCTGTGGCCCCGCCCCTCTCCATGCTCGCATGAATGGACTGGCCCCGCCCCGCCCCTTATAAGGCAACTGGCGCGGCTCGGGGGGCGGGCCCTAGCCGGGTCCGTCCCTCCCCCTCGTCCCGCCCCGCCGCCAATCAGGGCGGCGCGCCGGGCCCCCCGCGGGCGCCGGCCTTTGTTTGTGGAGGGCGCCGGGGCCAATGGGCTCGCGGGGGGGGTAAGGGTCGACCAATGGGCTCGCGGGGGGAGGGGCGGGGCGGGGGGGCACGGCACGGCCCGGCCACGTGCGCGCGGAGGCGCCACCGCCGGGCCCGGGGACACGGGGCAGCACCGGAACCAGCCCGGCCCCGCCGCTCCCTTCGCGTCCACCCACCTCTCCCGGGGACGTCGAGCCCCGCGGGCGGGGGGGGCACCGTGACGCCTCGCCCACGGCACCGGGCTGGGGCCTGCCCCCCCGCGGGCTGCTCGGTCCAGGGACACCAGGGACACCCCCAGCAGCGGCTGAGTCCCCAGTGTGGTGCTGTGTCACCAGGACGGTGGCCATGACCCCAATGGGGGGGCCATGTCCCAGGAAGGTGCCATGTCCCCAGGATGGTGGCTATGTCCCCAACGGGGTGTCATGTCCCCAGCACGATACTGTGTCACCGGGAGGGTGCCGTGTCCCCAGAGAGGTGCTGTGTCCCCAGGACAGTGGCCATGTCCGCTGTGGGGTGCCATGTCACCAGGATGGTGGCCATGTCCCAGATGAGGTGCCATGTCCTCAGGATGGTGGCCGTATCCCCACCAGGAGGGTGCCATGTCCCCAGCAGCCCCAAGGAGAATCCCAGCCTGTGCCCGGGTTGTGTCTGAAAACCGCCGGCCCCTCCCTGGCCGTGAGAAGGCTCCTGCTTCCCAACTAGCCCCAGCGCTGGACCGGCTGCATGCCCATGCTGAGGGCCACCAGCTGCCAGGCTGCGTGTGTGGCAAAGCCGGTGCATCAAGTCACTCCCAGGCTGGCGGTGGCAAGCGCGGCTGCTCGAGAGGAGCCCTTTGCTGGGAAGGTGAAGGTCACGGTCATTTTTACCATCACAGGCAGCTCCAGCTCCCGTGTTTGACAGTTCCAACCCCCTGCAGCGCTCCAGGACGCGGTTCGTCACGGCGGGGGCTCAGCCTCATGCCGGTCACTGTACTGCCGGTGCTGTCTGGGAGCCTTGGCCGTGGCCGGTGATGGCCAGAGCGAGGGGTGCTGCCCCCACTGCTGGGTTTGCTGGGCTCCGGTTGTGCTTCTCATCCCCCTCCCTGTGTCCCCCTGCCACCAGTGCATGGCTCTGGGACTGGCTGCTGGTGTGTCTCCAGGAGGAGCCCTCCATCCGTCCAGGCCTGCCTGGGATGCTGCCTGAATCGCAGGCAGCAGCACCGCAGCAGCGGGGCAGGGGAGCAGCGGGGTGTCACCGGGGGAGGCAGGGACGACCATGAGCCCCGATCCGGTGTCACCGCGCTCTCCGGCAGGCGGGGAAGCACCGGTGCATCTCCCCTGGCTCAGGGAGAGAACAAAGGAGGGCATCTGCGGCAGAGGGAGTGCCGCTGCCGGATGCGCTGCAGTGTGGCTAATCCGCCCCGCGCCCTCCCCGGGGCCCCGGCAGTGCGCTGCCACCGTGTCTCCGCTGCCGCCGTGCCCCCAGCACAGCCCCCTGTGCCCCGGCCTTCCCCGGCACCGGCAGCACTGTGCACCAAGGAAAGAGGCTGCTCAGCCCTCGACGCGAGGGCCCGTGCGGAGCCAGGGGAGGGGGCCCGGCGCCGCTCCCCCCACAGCACCGCGGTCCCGGCCTGCCGCCCTCACGGCATGCACCGTTCGATCCCGCCGTGCGCGCTGGTGTCGTGGTGGTATTCACCCCGGCTAATGCCGTGCCATAAAGGAAAAGTCTTACATTAACGACTTTTGTCACCAAAGTCATTAACATAATAGGACTTCCACATCAAAATTGAATATTAATGCTACACCCGGCTGCGGAGTGAGGCGGATAATTGCTCTAATACATTTTCCAGCAGGATTTTCGCATCGCGGCAGCAATTGCATTAGCAAACCCGATTATTACCACGGCCGATACAATGGGACAGTTAATGGGAGTTAAGTTCTTTCCTTTTTGCTTGGGACCCCAGAGCGGCTACGGCTCCATGGTCCCCCTACCCCCCACCTGCCGACACCTCCCCGCGGCAGGGGACAGAGGGCAGGGGGACTGTGTCCCTGGCTGGCAGCGGACATGGTGGTGGCGCTGAGTTGCCTCTTCTCTCCGCGCCTGCAAACACGACCCTTGGTCGCAGACAGCCTTGCGACACCCTGGTGAACCCGCGGCCAGCTGGAAACCCGCCTGCCCCGAGCGCCAGGAGGCCGAGCTGCCCACGTTGTGTTGTGCCATGCTGTGCCACGCCATGCCGTGCCATGCCATGCCGTGCCATGCTGTGTCTGGCTATGCCATACCATGCTGTGCCATGCCATGCTGTACTGTGCCATGCCATACCGTGCCATGCTGTGCCATGCCATGCTGTACCATGCTGTGCCATGTCATGCCGTGCCATCCTGTGCCATGCTATCTGTGTCTGGCCATGCCCATACCATGCTGTGCCATGCCATGCTGTGTCTGGCTGTGCCATGCCATGCCGTGCTGTGCCATGCTGTACCATGCCATACTGTGCCATGCCGTGCCATACCGTGCTGTGCCATGCCATGCCGAGCCACACCATGCCATGCCGTCTTGTACCACGCCATGCCGTGCCGCACCATGCTGTGCCACGCCATGTTGTGCTTCCGTGCCATAGAGCCCCGGGACGGGTGGTGCAGGGGCAGCAGCGGGATCCCACCATCCTGGGGGTCCCACCACGGTGGTGCCAGGGTGGAACCGGGGAGAGCAGGGGGTTGCTCCCTCCTCCTCTGCTTTCCGAGGGGGCTTTGGCAGCTCCCAGAGGGGATGAAGCACCTGACAATGGGCAGCCGGGGCGGGGGGGGCACGGTGTCCGTGGAGCCCTAGGACCGTGCCCCCCCCCCGCCCCACCGCCCTTTGTCTCTGGTCTGGTAAGGAACAAAAGAAGCTCTGGGGCTGTCTTTAATTGCACTCATTGATTAACCTCGCTCAGGGGGAGGGCTGCCCACGAGGTGGGGGCGCGTCTTGCCCACAGAGGATGTCTGTCCACAGGGGTTTGGCCCACGGCGGAGTTATGCTCATGGGAGTTGAGGGGGGGCTTGTCAGCCCCCCGTGTCCAGGGGCGCAGGCTCAGGGCTCACACACCTCCCAGCTCAGCCCCTTCCCACCCAGCACTGGGGGGGGTTTCCCCAGCTTCTTCCCGCTACTACACCACACTCCCCCCAGCGCTCCCTTGGGGAAGGAAGAGCTCCCCAGCTGCTTTTTTGATTATTTTTGGTTTTCTTTTGCAGTCAAAAAAACGTTTCCAAGCGCTCCCCGACCACTGGTGGCCGAACAATGCACCGGCCCCAACCCAGGGCGCTGCTGGCCCCCGGCACAGCGTCACCCCAACGCTGGGATGTGCCTCACGCTTCCCTTCGGCAATGATTCCACACTCTGGGTTAATCCCTAATGTCCCTCTCCCAGATGGAGGAGGATCCAAGGGGGATGTTTTAGCTGTTTCCTGGAGCACGGGGGTGAGCATGGGCTGCGGCTCAGCGCTGCCGTGCACATCCACGGGAGGATGCTCTGGGTGGTCGGGATGCGGCCGGCATCTCTTCCCCGGGAGAGGGACCCAGCCGCAGAACTCAGCCTGTGCTCCAGCAGCTGCTTTGAAACTCCACAGGGAAAACAAACCGAGGAAGAAAAAGAGCTTTCGGGGAGGCGGGGGGGGCAGCATGCAGGGAGGGTGTGTGCCGGGGGGGCAGGACAGCGGGGGTTTGTCCCTTTAGGGTCCCAGTGCGTCCCCCCCACCCCACCCCACAGCACGGCCCCTGTCCCACTCCTCACCCGGGTGGAGGAGAAATCCCTGCTGCGCCGAGGGGCCGGCGGCCCGCGCCGGTGTCTGCCAGCACTGCGGCCTTCCCACCGCGGCCGTGGAGGAGGCTGGCTGCGCGCTGCCTCCGTGCTGACGGTGTGATGCCGCGTCCCTCTGTCCGTGTGTCCCTGCACATCGCTCCCCGCTGCAGCCGCACGTCCCCGTGCACTGGCGCGTGTGCCAGCGCTGTGCCCCGCGTTGCAGCCGGCTGTCCCCGACCGGCTGTCCCCACAGTCTGTCCTTGTGCCCTGTCCCCAGGGGTGCATGAGCGCTGGGCCGCGTGCCGTGTCCGTGTGTCCTGGTGTGCACAGGTCTGTCCGTGCGGTGCCAGGGCACGGTGCGGCCGCGGTGCCAGAGGGTCCCCACGGGCTGTGCCGCATCCCCCGGCCGCTCACCCTCCTAACTCGATTGTCGTCCTGGCGTAATGAATAGCTCCGTTGTAATCTAATAGCTTTTTACAAGTTATTTGGATTTATTTGAGCATTTTCAATCAATTATGTCTTTTTATTTATAAAAAAAAAAATATCCCTGCAGTGCCCTGATGGGGACCCGCGGTGGCAGGCGCTGCCGGGCCCCGCTGCTCCTCTCCCTCCGCCGCCCTTCCTGCTGCACGGTCCGGTACGGCACAGCCCCTTAATAGTGTACTGCCTTCCCCCCCCCAACTTTGCACCGCGCGGCCCCCCAGCATTGCACCCCACTCACTTTGCACTGCATGACCCCCTATGATTGTACATGTCCCCCCCACATACTGCATGGCCCCCCAGCATTGCATCCATTCCCTCACCTTGCACTGCATGCCCCCCCCCATTCCACAGCCCCCCAACGTTGCACCCCCCTCACCTTGCACAGCATGGCCCCCCAGCATTGCCCAGCCCCCTAACATTGCAACGCCCCCCCAGCACTGCACACACACCCCCAACACTGCATCCAGCCCCTTGCACCGCATGGCCCCCCCCTGTTGCACCCCCCCCTCCTCGGTATTACCCAACCCCCCAGCACTGCAGCCCCCCCATTGCACACCTCTCCAACCCCACCAGCACTGCAGCCCCCCCCATCACACAGCCCCCCAGCATTGCACACACAGCCCCTCACCTTGCACTGCATGGCCCCCCAGTGCTGCACACCCCGCCACCATTGTAACCCCCCTTTTGCACCCCCCCCCGCCTATTACCCACCCCCCCAGCACTGCAGCCCCCCTCCATCGCGCAGCCCCCCAGCATTGCACACACAGCCCCGCACCTTGCACCGCATGGCCCCCACCACTGCACACACCCTCTTTGCACAGCCCCCCACCATTGCACCCCCCCACCACTGCACCCCCTTTCACCCACCCCGTCAGCACTGCAGCCCCCCCATCGCGCAGCCCCCCAGCATTGCACACACAGCCCCTCACCTTGCACCGCACGGCCCCCCAACACTGCACGGCCCCACTCTGCGGCCCCCCAACACTGCACGCCCCTTTTGCGACCCCCCCCCCCCCCCAGTATTACCCACCCCCCCGGCACTGCACACCCCCTCACCGCAACCCCCCCCCCCCCAGCATTGCACACGCAGCCCCTCACCTTGCACCGCATGGCCCCCAAACACTACACACCCCCACTCCGCAGCCCCCTACCGTTGCACCCCCCCTTTTGCGCCCCCCTCCCAACATTTCCCACCCTCCCCACCACTACAGCCTCCCCCACAGCCCACCCCCCCCCCCCCCCCGCAGACCTGCCGGCAGCACAGCGGCCCCGCTGCCCGACTCCGGCCCGTTCCCCTCTCGCCGCCGCCTTTGATCTCCCCCGCGCCGCTCCCGGCCCTCGGGGTCCACCCTAGGGGGGGGCCGGTGGAGTGGTGGGGGGGGGTGATGGGGGGGGGGGGGGGGAGGAGGGGGGTGAAGGAGGGGGAGCCTGGAAACCGCTCTCTCCCCACACCCCCCCTCCATTCTACCCCCCGCCCCGGGGGCCGCCTTGAAACCGCGCGCGGGGCCCGTCATCGCGTTTGGCCAATCGGCACCTTGTTTACACTGCGTGATTGACAGCGGGTTGGCGAGCGGCCAGCCAATCAGCGGAGCGCGGGGGGGGGGGGGAGTTGCGTTGCAGCGGGGGTTGCATTGCACTGAAGGTGCAATGCAACCCCCGCTGCAACGCAACTCCCCCCCCCCCCCCCGCCCCGCGGCGTTTAACCGCACTGCGCATGCGCGCTCCTCCCATTCATCCGCCGGGCTTGAATTAGGCGCCGCCGCGCGGCGTCGCAACCCCCGCCGCCCTCTGATTGGCGGGCGGGCTGGCGGGGCGCCAGCCTATTGGGAGAGGGAAGGGAGGGGTTTGCGGTAAGAGGGGGAGGGGGGGGGGTGTGTGTGTGTGTGGGGGGGTGGGTGTGTGTATGAATGGCGAAGCCGGGGCGCGAGCGCCGCGCGGCGGCCAATCAGGAAGGGGGCGCGGGGCACGCGCTTATTAGCATGCGGGGCGCGTCGCGCCCGGCGGAGTGCGCGCGGCGTGAACGGGGAGGCGCGGCGGGGTCCCCCCCCCACCCCCCCCCCCCCTCCCTCCTCCGGTTCTTCCCCCCCCCCCCTTCTCCAACCCCCCCCCCCCCCCCCCTCCCTACACCCCCCCCCCCCCCCCCCTCCGGTTCCCTTTGCTGCAGGAGCAGCCGGTGCATGGGCAGTGCACGGGCACCGGCAGGAGCACGCTGCGCACCCCGGGCAGGGCCGCCCCGCGCCCCCGGGACCGCGCTCGCCCCGCGCCTGGAACGCCCCTCCGGTAAGTCAACTGCGATGGTAACGGGGGGGATTTTTTTTTTTTTTCGGGGTGGCGGTGGCGGTTGTTGTTGTTGTTGTTGTTTGGGGGTTTATTTTAATTTATATTATTTTTTTGTTGTTGGCGCTTTTTTATTATGTTTTTATTATTTTTTTTGTCGCCTTAATTTTTTTTTTTTTGCACAATTCTTTACGCGTTGATTTTTATTTCTGCCTGTTTGGGTTTTTTTTTTGCGTTAAAATATTTTTGGCGTTAATTTTTTTTTCCGCTAAAATTTTTTTTTGTGTTCATTTTTTTGACTTTTTATTTTTTTAATGCGCTAAAATATTTTTTTTTGCGCTAATTTTTATTTTTTGCGCTAAAATATTTTGGGGGGACACTGATTATTTTTTTTTTTACATTCGTATTTTTGTTTTTGCGTTAAAAACCTTCGTGTTAAAATAAAATCCCTGCCTTTAAATTTTTGTGCGTTAAAATATTATTATTTTATTTTTTTCCGCGTCGAATCGCTTCTGCATTAAAATTTTTCGCGTTGAATTTTTTCTTTAATTTATTCCTTTTTGCCTTAAATTATTTCCTCTTCATTTTTTTCGCGTTAATTTTTTTAATTGCCTTTTTTTACATCGCTTTTCTTCCATTTTAATAAAAAACCCACATTGTTTTGGTTTGTTTTTTTTTTTTTAAATGATTATTATTTTTCGGCTGTGCGCGTATTCCTTCTCCCGGGTCTGCCCTCCGCCGCTCCGCCGCCCCCCGGGACAATACGGCCGCGCTCGCTCCGCCGCGGCCCCGCTTCCCCGCAGCCCCGGGGGATGGGGGGGTCCCGTCGCCCCCCGCCCTCCCCGGCCGCGCTCGCCGCTCCGCGCCCCTTTGTTCGCCGCGGCCCGGCCCCGGTCGCCGCCGTTTCCCCGCCGGGATCGGGCCCGCCGGCCCCGCCGCTGCCGAGAACAATGCCCCGGCGGGCCCGGCGCACCGGGCGGCCTCCGCGCCGCTTCGGGCGGGCTCCGGCGGACGGGAGCCGGCACCGGGGCCGAGCACCGGCGGGGTCGGCACCGGGGCGAGCGGCGGCCGGGGCGGGGAAGGCGGCGGGGAGAGGAGGGTCGGTGCGCCGGGGGAGAGCGGGGAGGGGAAGCGCCGCGCACCGGGGAGACAACGGGAGACGGAGGCCGGGGAGGGCGCGGGGAAAGCGGGGCCCGAGCACCGGGAAATACGGTCCGTGCAGCCGTGGGCGGGAAATCGGAGTGAATCGGAGCCCGAGCGCCCGGGGAAATGCGGGCCTGGGGACCGGGCCCGGGCGGCGGAGGAAGGACGAGCGCTGCGGCGGGGAAGCGGGGCCTGAGCTCCGGGGGAGCGGGACGGGGAGGCCGGGGCTGCGCTCCGGGAGCACCGGGAAAACGGGTGGGGGGGAGGGGGTGGACAAGGACGGGACACGTCGTGCATTGGGGGTACCGGGGAAACTGGGGACTGCGAACCGGGGATACTGGGGAAATGGAGGGGGGGCCTGTTCTCCTGGGATGGCGGGGAAACCGAGCACGAGCGGTACCGGGAAACCGGGCACCGTGCACGGGGGATACCGGAGAAAAAGGGGGCTGGGAACTAAGGGGGCTGGGGAGGGGGGGGGGGCCGTGCATGAGGACTGGGGGGGCCGCCCCCCCCCGCCCGGCCGCGCTCTCACGCTCTCCGTTCTCTCCCGTCCGCAGGAGCGGAGGATGAACCGGGAGCCCCGGCGCGGAGCGCGGCCCGCCGCCCCCCAGCCCGGCCCGCCGCGGCGCTGAGGATCGCCGCCTCCCCCGCGCCCAGCAGCCGCCGCGGGGTCCCGCCGCGCCCCGGGCCGGTGGGTGTCCCCCCCCCTCCCGGTATGGAGGGCCGTGACTTCGCCCCCCCGCCACCGCGGCTGCTGCCGGAGCGGGGCGGCCCGGGGCAGCGGCACGGCGCGGGGCGCGGGGCCGTGCAGCCCCCCGGACACTTCCAGCCCACCAAGTACTTCCCCGCGCCCATCACCATGGCCACGCACACAGGTCAGAGGGGCGGCGGAGGGGGGGGGCTGGGGGGGGGGCTGCGGGGCACCGGGGGCTCGGTGTGGCACGGAGGGCTCGGCGCGGCACGGAGGGCTCGGCGTCCCCTTTGTGCTGATCCCGCTGTCACCGCGCCCGGTGGGTTTTGGGGGTGGGTGCGCGGGAGGGGGCTCACGCACACATATGGGGGGGGGCATTTCCCCGCTCTGCCGGTGCACGACCCCCCCCCGGTCTGGCCCGGCGCGATCCCGGTGCTTGAACAAGGAAGCGATTTTTGGGCGAACAAGGCGGCCGTTATGCGCGGGGCCGGTGCGGCGGCGGCGGCAGCGGCAGGCGAGCCCCGGCGCGGCGTTGAGTACCGGGGTGCAATGATGGGGTTCACAGCGCGGGCGGCCGCCTCGGCAGCCGGGGACGGACAAAGCGCGGCCAACCGTACCGTCACCGGCATGGGGCTCACCGGATCCAGCCGCCCCACCGTCGCACGCCGCCCGCGCGGCTTTGTCTGCGGCAGCGTGCGGGGTGAAAGCGGGGTGCAGGGTGCCTAAGGCGGGGTGCGCAGCACGGGTGGGGGACTTCGGGGTGCAGGTTTGCTGCCGCCAAGCTCTGGGGTGGAGGCGAAGCGGGAGCGGGGCCGGATCCGGTGCTGCCGGCGGCCCCCTGCTTCCCGCCGGCGGTTTTCTCGCCGCGGCACGGCGGCAGCGCCGGTTATTGTCGCCGCCTTGATGAGCTGTGAATACTAATAAAATTATATCTGCTTTAATGGGATTACAATTAGTGCGTGGATTAGGGCGGGGGGCACGGCCGGGCCGGCGCGGGGGGGTTGGCGGCGGGGGGCACCGGGGGGTGCCGGGGAGGCGGCGCCGGATCGGGCCCGCGGCCGGGGCGGTTTCGCTTTGTGCCGGCGAACCCCACGCTGCAACCGGGCCCCCCCCGGGACCACCGCCGGGCTGGGGGGGGCCACCCTGGCCTCCCCCCGGCTTTGGGGAACGTGGGGCCCCGATGGGGTTCAGGGACCAGGGTGGGGGACCGGGGTGGGGGCTCAGCCCCTCTCCGGCTCAGGGTGGCTGGGGTGGGGATCCCCGGGGGACACCGGCGCTGGGGTGCCGCTGGCTTCCCTCTGGCTTCTCGGCGTGGCGATGTCCCCACGACAGCGGCGGCAGGACCCTCGCACCCACCAGGGCCTGGGCGACACATGGGAGCCCAAATGCAACGGAGGTTGTTAAAATAACATGGATCAGGCTAAAAATACCCCGGCAGAAACTCGCCTTAAAAAAAAAAAAAAAAAAAAAAAAAAAGAGAAGCCAAACCCAACAACAGAAAGAGCTAAAAATATTCCCGGCTTTGGCAGGGCCGGCACAGCCGGAGCCGATCCCGGCGAGCCGCGCTCAGAGGCTCCCGCGCCTACGGGAACGTTGCTCGAGCGAATAAAAATGATAATTCCGTGCCCAGTGCGGAGACGGGGCCAGCGGGAGGGGGGGGTCCCTGGGCCTGACACCCCGGCGTCCCCCCCCCCCCCCGTCATGGCCGTGCCACGGGGCCGGGAGCCGTGGCAGCGCGCGGAGCGGTAATTAACGCTGATGATTGATAATTACCCCACCCAGCAAATAAAGCCAGCCCGCGGTTTGCCGGGCGGCCGCGGCGGTGGCAGTGCGGCACGCGGCAGCCCCGGGGTACCGCACCGGCCAGGGGGGCTTCGGCCACGCTCCCCCAAATGGCTCCCGGCCGGACTACACCTCCCAGGAGCCTTTGCCGAGTGCCGGGGGCCGGAGGCCGCCCTGGGAAGGGGAGATAAAAACTGTTTAGCTTGATTTTATTAAAGCCATAATTCAGGGCTGCGCAGTTATTGCAAACAAATGCTTCGGTTTGCGTCTGGTTTTGGCACCGGGACCATGCAAATGACGGCGCGAGACGGCGCTGGGGGCCGGAGCGCGGGGAGCCGTGGCCCTGCTTGGGGCTGGGGGCTCGGTAGTGGGGGGGGACACGACGGGGACCCCCGGAGGTGCTGGGAGCCCAGCCCCGGGCCGGGGTGCAGCCCCCGCGCCCCCGTGGCGGTGCTGCCAGGGACACAGCCTGGCTGGGGGCCGTGGTCCCACCGCCCCCGGCACACCCGTGCCAAACCCCGTGCCGAGTGGGGCCGGGGGTCCCAATGCCCCTACTGCGGGCTTTGGCAGAGGCTTGGCCGAGCCCATGCTTTACGCCGGGGCCTCAATTTTTGCCCTTCTGACGTTTTTATGGACTAATATATAGTTGAGATCGCGGCGGGCTGTTTGTCACCGCGGCGGAGCCCTCGGTGCGTGGCAATGTGTAACCATGATGGGGGTCTCGCACCAGCGCCGGGCTTTGCCAGGAGCACCGGTGCCGGTGTGCAGCTTGACCCCAGTGGGAGTGCTTTGCGAACTGGTGCTGGTTTGGATCCTGGAGCCGGTTTGGATCCTGGAGCCAGTTTGGGTCCTGAAGCCGATTTGGATCCTGGTTCCAGTTTGGATCCTGGTGCCGTTTTGGATCCCGGTGCCGGTTTGCAGCCTGGCCCTGGCACTTTACACGCTGGTGGTGGTTGGTGTCGTGGTGCGGGTGCTTTGCAGCCTGGCTGTGGCAGTGCCGGCATGCATCCCAGCACGGTGTGCATCCCAGCGCGGTGTGCATCCCGGCACGGTGTGCATCCCGGCACTGGGTGTGCGTGCTGGTGGCCGGTGCAGTGAGCCGGCGGCGTGGCGCTGGTGGCTGGCTGGGCTCCCGCAGCTGTCCCCCTCCCTGGATTAAGTTTCAGGCCGGGCTGAGGCCGGCGCTGCGCGGTGCCCCAGCGTGGCTGGGGGGGAGTGGATGGCGGGGGGCAGGTGGGGACGGTGGCCCCCGGCCAGGGTGGTGACACGGGGCCGGGTGCCAGCGCTGCAGCCGCTCCGCATCGCAGCTTCCTCATGAATGAGGGAGGACGGGGTCTGAGCAGGGGCTGGGAGGCCGCGGCACAGCACCGGCACGGCTCCAGGACGGCTGTGGCGCGGGGGCTCCCCGTTCCCCTCCCTCGGCACCGCGTGCCAGCCCGGCCACACCGCTGCATGCGCCGCATTTTAAAAAGTAGGTGTCAAAGTTAAAACAGATTTTGAGATTAACTCGTCTGCTCCTCGTTAGCCACGCTTGTGCCGGGGTGGGACACACGCACGTGTGTCCGGCAGGGAGCGCAGGATGCGGAGAACCCCCGATCCCGTGGAATTACCCTGGAGTGGTTTCGTCTGTTGGTTAGCAATTAGCTGGATCCGTGCGGAGACGCCGCTGCGTGCTGGGGCCCGGGGGGACCAGCAGCCCGAAGCGGCCGCGCGGCACAACCAGCAGCTGCCGCGAGTCCCGGTCACCGCCGGAAAACGTGGTGATGGCCAAAAGTGCGGGGGGTCTCAGCCTTTGCCGGGTCTCAGCACCTGGCCTTTGCCTCCTGTCCCCGCACCCCTGGGGCAGTCTGACGCTGGGGGGGTCCCATGCTGGGGGGGCTGGGGACCGTGCCGCCGGCAGTGCCGCCACCACGTTCCGTAGGCCCAGCAGCGCATGCACGGTGAGCTCAGGGCTGATGCCCTGATGCCCTGAGCTGGCACTGGGGGTGCAGCCGGGCTCCACGGAGCGTTTGGGTGCCCCCTTGGGCAACCCCGGCTCCTGGGGACCCCCCAGCCCAGAGTGTCCCCGTCCCCGCCCCGAGCCGGTTCCTCTCCGGGTGCTGATGGCAGCTATAGGCAACAGCCGAGCGGGGAGTTACGGCGGAAAATAAAAATAGCAGGATTTGGCGATTTGGTGACTCTGCAGAGATTCACACGGGCTGCGCTCCCCCCGAGGTCTCCCCCCCTCTCCGCCCTGGCAGTAAATAAACACTCACCCAATAATCTCATTCTTGGAGTTCTTCTTTATCCGCTCCGTAAAACAAAACAGATGGGCACAGTGCGGCCCTGCCTGTCCCTCCCCGGCCTCCTGCCCCCCTGCCTGCCCCCCAGCATCCCCCTGGGGCAGAATCCCACCCCGCTGGGTGCTGGGGTCCCCCAGCCCTGAGGTGGGGAGGGGGGGGAGAAGCGCAGACCTTGCAGACCCCCTGGGGTTTCTCCCTCCTGCTCCCTGCACGGGCAGCCCCTTTGCACAGGGTTGCATGTGATGCAGGGTCACCATGGGCCACGAGTTTTGGAGGGTTCCCTGGGGGGGTCCACATGCTTGACCTCCGTAGGACACCAGGCCCCCATGGGGCTGTGTGGGGTGGGACACCGGGACCCCCCCGGGCCCTCCCTGGCTTCCCCGCCGTCCCAGACCATGCTGGGCCTACGGCTGCTCCCAAAATGGCCTCTGGGCTGTGCATGCCGCGTGCGTCCGGCGTGCAAGTCGTGCATCGAGCGTGCAAGTCGCCGAGCCGCGCGCGCACCAGCCGTGCGAGCAGTGCTGCGTGCGCCGAGTGTGCGCCGAGTGTGCGCCAAGCACGCGCTGAGCGTGCACCACGCCGCGAGCACCGTCCCGTCCCATCCCGGCGAAGGGCGTGCAAGCCGCGTGCATCGGCCACGCCAGCAGGGTGCAAGCAGCGTGCGCCGAGCGGTGTGCGCAGCGCCCGCGGCCCCGGCGAGCGTGCGGCAGCGCGCAGCCCCTCGGCAGCCCTGGCCGCCCCCTTCCCTCCGCCGAAAGCCGACAGCTTGCGAGTGGCACTTAGCGCGGAGCGACTGCCGTGTGATTACCCATCGGATAACGTTTTAATTGTACTTCTGGCACTCTGTCAAGCTAATTTGAACTGCATTTCAATATTACAGCATTTATTTAGTGCCATAACAATATGGATTAATCTTAAATTATAACACCGAGGAAATTATATTACGCTTATTTCCTATTTGCCAAATATTTAAAGGGGCTGGGTGGGTTGCGAAGCGCATGGAGGGGGCTGGGGGCTGCATCCTACCCCCTGCCTGGGTCAGGGACTGGGGGTGGCACCTCCGCGGGGTGCCCGGTCGTGGGGACGCGGTGCGGGAGGGTCCCTGCCAGCTCCCGATGTCTCTGCGCGCGGCCCTGGCCCCGCTAGGAATGTTCCAGCCCCGAAATAGCCGAAGGAGTAACCCAACCCCGCGCCCCGCGCACGTCCCCCCCGCCGCTGCGGGGACGTGGGGGACCGTCACCTCACCCGGGTGTGTCCGAGGGGCTGTGACTCCCCCACCTCCCTCCTCGAAACGGAGCCCCTAAATACCGGGGTGTAGCCATGCACCTGCACTGGGGGGGCTCAGGGGGTGCAGCCCCCACCTTCCCAGAGCCGTGTCCTGGACGGGGGGGCCGGGGACCCCCTCCCTTTCCCGGCATTGCCTCCTTGGGGATCCCGTTGCCGGCTCCTGGCCCAGAAACCTGCCAGGCCGGAGCAGCCGTGGCCGGAGTGACCCCCCCTCGGGGCCACGGCCCCCCCACGCCTGCCCTGGCCCCGCTTGCTGGCGGGGGAAACTTTCCATCTTCCCAGCACATCTGTGCCGCGCTCAGCGCGGGGGCGAAGAGTGGCTTGGGGCTGGGGGGGGGGCACCCCTCGCTGCCCCCACGCCGGTCTCCCCAGTGTCCACCTCTGCACCCCCAACACTGTTGTGCTGAGACCTGGCATGATCATCACACGTGTGACCCACTGTGGATTTGGGCCAGCCTCCCCCCCACACACCCCCTGCGGTTGTCGGTGATTTCCCTCTTAATTAACCCTTTCCTCCAGCTGCCGCCTCCCTCCAGCCCCAGTTGGGGGGGTCCTGGGCACTGCCAGCCCCAAACCCGCGTTGTGGGGTGGCCGTGGCCAGCGCAGTTTCTGTGTGGCCGTGCTGGAGCTGCTGGAGTTTCTGGTGTGGGTGCGAGGTGCAGAGCCCCCAAAAAGCAGTTCGGGGGGGCCGTTGCCAGGACCAGCCTTTCCTCCCCGCTGGCTCCCGGTGCTGGGGATTTTCTCGCCAGCGGAGCCCGAGCCGGGAGCGGTGCCGACGGGGCTGACTCACGGTGCCGGCCGCGGGGAGCCCGGCCAGGGAGTTCCCGGGCTGACGCTGCCGGGGGGACTGCTGGGGGGGCCAGGGTGGGACCCCCTGCCCATCTGCCCTGTGCTGGCAGCCGGCCCCACGGCACTGCCCCCACCCCAGTGCAGGGCTCCTGCGGCACTGCCTGCTCACCCGTGAGATGAGTTATGCACGGTCTCGGCAACCCTTCCCTGTCCTCACCGGCACCGCAGCCGGGGAGGGGGGAGCGCCGGGGTCTGCTCCCTGACTGTGCACTGTGCCATGCCGAGCCGTGCCATGCCATGCCGAGCCGTGGCAGCGCGGGACAGGGTGCGAGCGTGCGAGGGGCCGGGGTGAGCGTGCGGGCGGGCGTGCGAGGCGGGTGGGAACGGGGCAGGCGGCCGCGGGGCCAGCGTGCGCCGGGGGATCCGTCTGTGCCAGTGGGTGTGAGTCAGCGGGTGGGAGGTGTGGGGAGCGCGGCCGCGGCCCCGCCAGCTCCGCCGGGACACCCCGCGCCAGCCCGGCCCCGCCGCCATCGGCGAGAGGGGGGCGGTTATTTTTTTACAGCCTGTTTCACAGCTTCCAGAAAAGGCTCGTTCTGGAAACCTCGGCTTCCTGCCCGGCACAGCCGCCCGGCACGCTGCCGGCTCCACACCCCGCGGCGGGGTCCCCCAGCACAGCCGGGGCTGGGGGCACGCCGGGGCGGCTGCCCACGGGCACGACTCCCCCCGGGATGTGGAGCTGCGGTGCTGCGGGCGGCGGGACGTCCCCAGCCATTGCGGTGTGTGCCAGCGCAGGGGGGGGTAGCGTCCGGCCCCGGTGCCGGTTCCCAGGGCCGCGGGCAGGGAGCGGCCGTGCCCCCGGCCCACGCAGCCCCTGCCCGGCCGGCGCAGGAAGGAGCGAGCTGCCTGAAACCACATCCCCGACACTCATCCCAGAGGCATCCCGGAGGGATTAGCCGGGGAGCGTGGGCCGGCTTAGAGAGCAAAGCATCGCTTCCTGCCCCGGCCGGGCGGCCGGCCAGCCCGGGCTCCTCCGCACCGAGCCGTGCCGTGCTGAGCCGTGCCGTGCCGGCCGCAGCCCCGCCAGCCCACGTCGGCACACACATGGACGCAGGGCCACGCGGCGAGGGGTGGACGGTGCTTTCCCACCCCCCCGCCAGCTCCCGCCCGGCCGCTGGCCACCGGCTCCGATGTTTCCACCATGATCTCACGGCTCGGCCGGGGTGGGGAGCACTGGCCTGGGTGTCCCCAGGGGCTGCTGGTCCCCCCCCCCCCGCCCCGTCAGGCTGCGGAGGAGGCCACTGGGGTCAGGGTGGGGGCTGCCCCCTGCCCTACGCTTCCCATGTCTTCCCCGCACGCCTGCCCCTCCCTGCACACGCATGTGCACACGGATGTGCTCACACATGCCTACACATATGGATCTGCCCCCCCCCCGCGGTGTCATGGAGCTGCCGCCCTGGTGACAGGCGGCGGTCCCTGTGTCCCCAACCTTCCTGCCACCGCCTCCTGGGCACTGGCAGGGCTCCGGCTGCTGCGGCTGGCAGCTGCCTGTGCTGGCAGGGGGGTGGCCCAGCTCATCCTGGCACGGCACGGCACAGCCCGGGCTGCGGGGAGGTCGGGCTCGTCCTGGCACCGGGGGCAGCCGCTGTCCCGCAGCGGGTCACAGCTGCCGCTGGAGCCGGGGGAGAGCAGCAGTGTGGGGAGGCACATGCGAGTGCAAAACCTCCCGTGTGCTGGCGCGCGTGTGTGCCCAGGGCATGCACGGGGGTCGGGGCAGGGCAGCGGTGCCCCTTGCACGGCTCTGCTGCGCCTTGCACGTCCCCGTGCGTGTGCGAGCCCCGTGGGGCTGAGAGGACGTGGGGGGCGTGCATGGACGCGGGGTGTGATCGCACGAGGGTCATGCGTGCTCACGGGGCGTGCAGACGCGAGAGGCGTGTGTGCTCGAGGGCTGTGCGTGCACAAGCAGGGTGCGTACACGAGGGATGCACACACGCTGTATGGGCTGTGCACGAGCGTGTATGCGCACAAGCGAGCGTGGCGGGGTGGGCGTGCGAGCGGGGGGCACGGGCAGCCCTCCCTGACTCTCTCCTCTCCCACCGCAGCCGGCAGCGGCCTGATGGGGAACGCGCCCGCTTCTTCCTTCATGGGGAGCTTCCTGAGCAGCAGCCTGGGCTCGGGGGCACCCAGCCACCCCGCCGGCCCCACCGCCTCCCCCCCGGAGCCGGCTTTCCGCGGGCCCCACTCCGGCACCTCCCAGATCTGGTTCTCGCACTCCCACGAAGGTGAGCGGACGCCGGGGCAGGGACGGGTGGGCAGGGTGTCCCTGCGGGGTGTCCCTGCGGGGTGTCCCTTCGGGGTGGCCGGGAAGCAGCCAGGGCTCTGCCCGGTGCCGGTGGGTGACATCCAGCCAGCGCCCACGCGGACGGGGTTCAGACCTCCCAGGCGCAGGCACACGGGGTGGTCGTGGCAGCCGGCCGGCACGGGCACGCGGTTGGCAGGCAGTGAGTGAGCTTCGGGGTGGCGGCGGCAGGGGCACAGCCGGCAGCGTGCCCCACAGACCCCCCTGGGCGTCCACGGGGACCAGGCTCAGCCCCCCGCAATCGTGGGTTCAGGGTGGGCCGGAGGGGCTGGTACCAGGCTGCAGATCCGCACCCCGTGCCAGGAGCCGGGCTGAGGCCAGTCCAGCTCGTGTCACTGGTGATGATGAACCAGGGGCTGCGCTCCCCTCCTGCAGCAGGGACCCCCGTGCTGGGGCCGGCTGCAGCATGGCGAGCAGCTCCGGTTAAAGCGACACCCCGCACGGTGGGGAGCGGGGGTTCTCCACAGCCCGGCACCCCGTGGCACCCCACGGCACGCCAGCGTCCCCGTCCCCACCTGAGCGGCCAGAGCGAGGGCCGACAGAGTTAAGGAGCGGGGCGGTGGTATTGGCGCGAGGCCCTGGCAGCCGGCCCAGCTGGTAGTTTGACCGGCTGCCAGTTGGCTCCCGGCGTGCCGGGGCCTGCGCTGCGTGCCGGGGGGGTGCGGAGGGAGGGGGGGGAGGACGGGACTCGGCAGCGCACGCGGCTCCGGCAGCACAACGCCCGCCGTTGATGGACAGCCCACCCGAGCGTGCTGGCTAACAAGCCTGCAAGGGCCGTGTTGAGCTGCCATGATACGGCCACTGCTGCCACGAGTCTGTGGGGTCTCAGCCCAGCGGCAGCTCCCAGGGCGGGAGGGGGGGTCCCTGGCCTGGAGGGGATTACAGGCTCCAGCAAAGCATTTATAGCCGGAGCGGTGTGTGTCCCGGCTGCTGCGGTGCGGTGTGTGCCGTGGCATGGTGTGGGGATGCTGCGGGGGGCTGTGTGCCTGCAAGCGCACCCCGGCCCCCCCTGACCACCGTGCCCACAGCCCCGGGGTATCCCCGCTTCTCTGGGAGTCTGGCCTCCACCTTCCTGCCCATGAGCCACCTGGACCACCACGGCAACAGCAACGTCCTCTATGGCCAGCATCGCTTCTACGAGAGCCAGAAAGGCAGGTACCAGGGTCCCAGCACAGCACCGCGGTGCCGCCGCAACGCCACAGCCTCCGGGGCTGGTCAGGGTCCCCCACGGGGGGCACGTGTCCCCAGCCAGGCATGGTGCGGGGGCTCAGCACCTGTCCCCGGTGCCAGTGCCCGCTGTTGGGGCGGGGGGAGCAAACACCAGGTCCCCGGGGAGGAGCGGGGCCGGCGGGCAAAAGGTGGTGGGCACCCAGCCCAGCCACGGCTGCCGCTCTCGCTTTTCACAATATTTTGGCGGGCACTTAATAGGGAACATTGTTTGGGTGGGAAATGGAGCTAATTAGGCCATGCCTTCCCCTGCGCTCCTCCCCTCGTTAGCAGGGAGCCGGCGCTGGCACGGCCGCAGCCCCGGGTGCCCGGACCCCCACCGTTGTTCGGCGAGGGGGCCGTGGGAGGCTCACCCGTCGCCCTCCCCTCCAGATAACTTCTACCTGCGCAACCTGCCTGCCCAGCCCGCCCTGCTCCCCACCGGCCACGGCTTCCCTGGCATCGCCCGCGCCGCCCCCGGGCCCCCTGCCAGCTCCTGCAGCCGGGAGCGGGAGGCCGGACCCCTACCCAAGACCCCCAAGGACTACGACCGCTTCCTGGTGGGCAAGGAGAAGGTGGGCAAGGGGGACCCCAAGGAGCGGCCACCTGAAGAGGACCCCAAGGAGCGGCACAAGGCGGTGCTGCCGGTGCCGCCGGAGGGGCACTGCAAAGAGGGGCTGCCCCCCCCGGGGGGCCGGCGACGGCCGCCCCAAGCACCTCGCCTCCTGCCTGCTGGGTGCCAAGGGGCTGGAGGGCGATGGCGGCCGCGCCGTGCTGCCCAGCTGCGCCGGCAGCGCCCTGCCCCGCGCTGGCCGCTGCAGCGCCAAGGAGCCGTGCCGGGGCGAGCGGGAGCCAGTGGCCCCCGAGGTGCCCCCCCAGCCTTACGGCGAGTGCGTGGAGCGGCGGCAGATGCTGCACCACGCCGTTTCCTACGCCGTGCCCGCCGCACCGGCCCCGCTTGGCCCCGCCGCCGGCTCCTTCCCCTGCCTGCAGCTGCACGCCGGCCCGGAGGTGCTGTGCCCGCTGCCGGAGCCGGCCGGCCGGGAGCTGAAGCTGAGTGGGGCCACGCTGGTGCCCTCGGTGGGACACCTGACGGACAAGAGCCGCTCCTTCCAGGTGACGGCGGAGGCTGGCGGGCTGGAGCGTGCCGACAGCAAGGAGCGGCACGCCGAGGTGGGGGCCGAGCCCCCGGCCGCGTACGGCGGCCCCTTCCACCACCCGCTGAAGGCGGAGGGCCCGGCAGAGCGGCGGCTGGAGTGGGGGGGGTCCCGGCGCCCGGCTGAAGGGGCTGGAGTACCTGGGTGGGGGGACGGCTGAGGGTCCCCCCTTTGCCGGACGGGGCCCGGCACCCAAGGGTGCTCTGGAGAAGGGCTACTTCGAGGTGCCGCCGGCGCCCGACTGCTCCCGTGCCGCCCGCCCCGACCCGCTGGGCGTCCGGGTCGGCCCCTCCTGCTGCACTTTAGAGAAGGGACCCCCCAAGGAAAACCCCCCCGGGCCGGCTCCCCAGAAGGTGGCACGGATCCGGCACCAGCAGCACCCCGAGGCGGAGGCGGCCGGCGCCGAGGGCAAGCGCAAGCCCCTGGAGCTGAGCGCCCTGGGCTACGGCGGGCCCCCCCTGCCCCCCTGGGGTGTGCAGGGCCAGGCCCCCCCCCCTGGCCGTGGCGGAGGAGCGGAAGGGGCCCTACCTGGACCCCTTCGGCACGAGTCTGCAGCAGGCTGCGTTGATGACTCAGGGCTCAGTGCTGGGCCAGGAGGTGCCGGCCGCCCCGGACGAGGTCTCGGCCATGAAGAACCTGCTGAAATACAGCAACCAGGCACTGCTGGGGGGGCAGAAGGGCCCCCCTTTTGTGGGGCTGGGGGGCGTCAAGGGCAGCTGCGCCCACCAGGATGCCAAGTTCCCCCCGGCAAAGGGGCAGCCGGATCTGGAGCGGCCAGACTGCGCCCGCGGCCGGGAACACGACGCGATGGCCACCGGCGAGGGCGAGGTGCGGCAGCCGCCCGTCGGGATCGCCGTGGCCGTGGCGCGACAGAAGGACACGCTGGGGCGCCCCGAGCCCTCTTACGGCGGCGGTGGCTCCGGGCGGCAGGGTCGGGTGGCCGCCGGCATCAAAGGTAGGGCCTGGGGAGGGGGCCAGGGGGGTGGTGGGGGGTCCGGTGGTGCCACACTGATGCCACTGTCCCATCCCTGGCACAGCGGGCACCGCGCGGCCCATGCACCTCATCGACCTGGAGGCAGAGGAGGAGCGGGGCCGGCTCTGCGAGGAGCGCCTGGGGCTGCCGGGGCGAGAGCTCCTTCTCCAGTAAGTGTGGGGATGGGGAGGGCCGGGGTGTCCCTGCCAGCTGGGGCTGGTCCCCATGGTGCCACCCTGCCCCACGCCCCATGTCCCCTCTCTTCCCGCAGGGACAACAAGGATCTGGTGGAGTTCGCCCGGATGCACCCCTCGGGGGGGTGTCCTGGGGAGCTGACCCCCCACCTGATGATCGCCGGGGGCTCCTCACTGCCAGCGGGGCAGCTCGGGGGGGACCCCGCCGCCCATGCCCACCCTGCGCACACGCACTGGCTGCCCCGCACCCGCAGCCCCTCCATCTGGATGGGGGGACACTCCTACGGTCAGTGCCGCTGGCAAATGGCGGGGGGGCTGTGGGAGTGGGGATGGCTGGGTGCAGACCCCCGCGGTAGTGGGGTGCTGCCCCCCCCCCATCCCCAGCGCTGACGGCTCCCCCCGGCCCCGCAGGCATCGGCCACCCCGCGCTGCACCAGAACCTGCCGCCCGCCTTCCCCGCCTCCATGCCCAGCACCATGCAGCCCGTCTTCCCCCTCTCCCAGGACCCCCCCGCCCAGCTCGTCATCCTGCCCACCGAGCCCCCCGCCCATGGCACCCCCCACACGCTGGGTGAGGCTGGGACGGGGGATGGCCGTGGGCACCCCCACCTTCTTCTGGGGGGTCCTGGGGGCACTGCTGCGGGGTTTGGGGCTGGGGGTGCTGGTGGGGAGGAGGTGGGGTCCCTGTGGGTGATTTTGCGGGTGCAGGGGGGGGGAGATGGGGGACCTGGTGGGTGCTGCTGTGCGATTGGGGGTGCAGGGGAGGGTGATGGGTCCCTGTGGGTGGTGCTGGGGGTGTAGGGTGGGAGATGAGGGCCCTGGGGCTGCTCCTGGGGGTGCGGGGTGGGAGACAAGTCCTTTTGAGTGCTGCTCTGGAATTAGGTGTGCAGGGGTGGGAGACTGGGCTCTGTGGGTGCTACTGTGGGATTGGGGTGCAGGGGTGGGAGAGGGGGACCCTCTGGGTGCTTTTGGGGGTGCAGGCATGGGAGACGGGGGTCCCTGTAGCTGCTGGGGGTGCAGGGGTGGGAGGTGGGACCCTGGGGGTGCAGGGGTGGGAGATGGGGTCCCTGCGGGCACTGCCAGGGTTACGGTGGCACTGCTGGGGTCTGCGGGGTGACCCCGAGGCGGGTCCCTGGTTGACCCCCCACCGCCGGCAGCCGACGTGATGGACCAGGCATCACTGTGGCCCCCGATGTACCCGGGCCGGGGTCCCAGCGCCCACCTGCAGCACACGGGGCAGCTGCCCGTCTACTCGCGCTCCCAGTTCCTGCGGCAGCAGGAGCTCTACGCCCTGCAGCAGCAGCAGCGGGCGGCCCAGGCCCTCGAGATCCAGCGCCAGGCGCATGTCCAGGTGCCCGTGGGGCTGGGGGCGGTGGTGGGGGGCGAGGGGGGGCTGGGTGCGGGGCTGTGGGATGGGATGTGGGGTTGGTTTGCGGGATACGGGACTGGTTTGAGGTTGGGGTGTAGTGTGGGGATATGGGGCTGGGGTGGGAGACGTGGGGCTGGCGTGGGAGATGCTGCAGTGTGAGACGTGGGGCAGGGCAGGGGGATGCAGGGCAGGGTGGGGGGGCTGGGACCAGGTGGCAGGGCAGGGGCTGGGCTGTGGGATGCTGGGCAGGGCTCCGGGATGCTGGGCAAGAGTGTGGGATGCAGGGCTGGGCTGCGGGGCAGGGTTGTAGGGTGCTGGGCGGGGATGTGGGGCTGGTGTGTGCCAATCTCCGTGTCCCCCGCAGCGGAAGCCGGAGGAGCAGCCCCTGGAGCTGGAGGATGGGGGTCCCGAGAAGACCCTCAAACCCTCCCACAAAGCAGTTGCCTTAAACCCCCCCGCCAAGAGCCTGTCCTCGGCGGCCCCTGGACCCCCCAAGCTGTCCCCTTGCTGCCACTCTCCGGCCCTGCGGCACCCGGCCAAGTGCCCCGTGGCCCTCCCTGCGGCCCCCTGCACTTTACCCGTCTGCCCCACCGCCAGCTCCGCCGTGGCCCCTCGCTCTCCAGCCGACAGCCCCCTGCCCGTCCAGAGCAAAGGCAGCGAGGGCGAGGACAAGCGCGGAGAGGGACAGCCGCCCCGCGACTACCCCAAGTCCCTGGAGCCAGGTAGGACCAGGGCGGCGAGGAAGAGGAGGGTGGCTGCGGTGCTGGGGGGGTCCCTGTTGAGCATCGCCTGCTTCCCTGCAGACCTGCCCCCCGGGTACAGCTACCCCGCTGCCGGCATGGGCTTCTCCGAGGCGCACTCCGCCGAGCCAGCCGACCCCGACACTATGCACGCCAGCTCGCCGCCGGCCGAGCCTGAGCAGTCACGGACCTTCAGCCCCGCTGCAGAGGTGCTGCGGGAGCCAGGCCCCCCGCGGGAGCCGCCGGCAGGGGGGACGATGACCGAGGGTCCCGGGGTGCTGCTGCACCGTCATCACCTCCTCCTTGCCCCGGGACCCCTCTGCGGGGAGCGGGGGCCAGCCCCAGTTTCGGGGACCAGCGAGGAGCGGGTGCCGGTGCCCTTCGGGGTGTGCCGGGAGGTGGCTCAGGGAGCGCCGGAGCAGAGCCCGCCGGAGCAGCAGCACCCGGTGCCCGCGGTGGGGGCCTCCCCGCTGCCCCCTGCCACCGAGGAGGAGGAGGAAGAGGAGGAGGAGGAGGAGGAGGAGGAGGAGGAGGAAGGCGACAGCGAAGGCTCAGAGCCAGAGGGCAGCTGTGACGAGGAGGATGGTGATGGCCCCGGTGGGCAGCAGGGCTGCCCAGGCGGGCTGGAGGTGCTGATCGCCGCCGGCATCGACCTGGGGGAGCTGCCAGCACTGGGGTCCCCCGGGGAGCCCCCCCCGGCCCCCCCCTCACCCGTCCCCCACGCCTCAGGGATCCCCGGCATCGCGCTGCTCAGTGAGCTCGCCGAACTGGAGCTGCGCCAGCGCCGCTGCGACCTGGCTCTGGAAGGTGAGTGTCCTCTTGGTGTCCCCCCCTTTGCCCCCCAACACCCTGTCCTCCCAGCGCTCCCCACCCTGCCGTGCCCTCTGCCTGCCGGTGCCTCCTGTCCCACGGTTCTGTGCCCTGGTGCCCCCAGCCTTCGGTGCTGCCTGCCCGAGGCGGGGAGGGGGGGTCGTGCAGTGGGTCTGCGGGGGGGTCTGTGGCTCTGTGCAGGGCATGCAGCAGGGCAGCCATGCAGTGCGTACGCGGTGGGGGGGCTTGTGCAGGGCGTGCAGGAGCAGGGCTGCTCTTGCAGGACCTGTGTGCACGCCAGCGGTGCCTGGAGGGGGGGCTGTGCGTGTATTTTTTGGTGCTGGGGGCTGCATGCGCATCTGCATGGCGGGGGGCTGAGCCTGCACTTGCAGCGCTGGGCTGCACGCGCGTCGGCAGTGCAGGGGGCTGCATGCATGCATGCATGCGGCGCGGGCGCGAGCAGGCTGCGTGCGGTGCGGTGCTCGGCAGCCGGGGCCCTGCTCGCAGCCCGGGGCCGTCTCCGGGGCTCTGCTCCAGCGCTGGCTCCAGGCAGGCGCCGGGATTCCCTCCCAGCTCGGCTTCCCCAGGGAATCCCGGGGGCCCCGGCGGGGATGGCCGCCGTCCTGCTGCTGGCACGTCCCCAGCGCTGCGGCGGGCGCGTGACGGCGGGGCCCCGCGTGCTCGGTGCTGCCGGTGGCCGTGACGCTGTGGGGTGTGGGGGGGGCCATGGGGCCCCGCTACCCGCTGCAGATGGGGTGCGTCACCGCGTCCCTCCCAGCCCCGGCCTTGGCTCCACTCGCTGATGAGTTCATCGCTGGCCACCGCTGACGCCTGTCCCCCCCCGCAGCCCCACGGCCGCCTGGGGACACTGGCCGTGCCATGCACGCAGCGCCCTGTGCACTGTCCCCGTGCCCACCACCCCCCCTTTCGTGACCCCACGGCCACCCCGGGGCACCCCGCTCATACATGGTACCCCACAGCATGTCCCCGTGCCCCACGGCACCCCCTGCCCCACAGACACCCCTCCAACAGCCGGTCCTGGTGCCACCGTGGCGTGCACACACGTGCACGGGCTGTTGCACGAGAGTATGCATGTGGTGGTGCGGGGGTCCTGGGCACCTCCCGCGCCAGCCCCGTTGACCTCCCATCCCGGCAGGGGAGGACGAGGACCTGCTGGCCTTCAACCTGCAGAACCTGGCCACGGTGGCGGCCGCCTGGTCACTGGTAGAGGCAGCCAGCCGGGAGGGCAGCCCCCCTGCGCTCAGCCCTCTGCCCACCTCCCCGCCGCCCCGCGCCCGTGTCCCCCGCCGCAAGTACACCTGGACGCCCAAAACCAAGGCCGTGAGTGTCTCCTTGCGTGCGGCGGGGGCAGGAGGTGGGATGAGTTGTGCCTGGTCTCAGCCCAGGGGCTGAGGCTGCCGGCGCTGCGAGCTGCCCACCCACCCATCCCCCCCCCCCCGTCCCTCAGGTTTGCCCCTTGAAGGCGGCCATCGAGCAGCTCAACACGCAGGAGGTGGAGGTGCGGATGCGGCTGGCCGAGCTCCAGCGCCGCTACAAGGAGAAGCAGCGGGAGCTGGTGAAGCTGCAGAGGCGGCATGACCACGAGTACGTCCCCGTCCCCGTCGGGTCCTGAGGCTGGGGGCTGGGCGGGGGAGGCAGCCCATGGGAAGCGGGGAGGCCGGGGAGGGAGCGCCTGCCGCTGAGCAGGAGTGGCGGTCGCCGGTGTGATGAGTTTGGGGCCGTCCTCAGCCTGGCTCGGTGGAGGGGCACTGCCTGCGGCGGCTGCATAGCTCAGGGTGCCCCCGGTCTTGCCGCGGCTGCAGGCGTGACGAGAGCTCCCGGAGCCCGGCGCGACGTGGCCCGGGGCGGCCGAGGAAGCGCAAGCACTCCAGCACGCTGGGCAGGGCCGAGAGCCGCAAGGTCAAGTGAGTGACCGGCGCCGCGTGCCCTCCTTGTCCCCGGGGATGGGCCACCAGCCCTGCTGCCGGGGGGTCCGGCCGTCTCGCCGCGGGGGTGGCAGTGCTCCGGGACCCCCCATCGCATCACCCCCCCCCATCAGCAGCAGCCACGTTTCGGGGGGGTCCGGCCGCTTGCTCCGGCGCGCTCCTGCTCTCGAGTCACTTGTGGTGTTGGGGCGGGGGGGGCTCGGCTGGGCGGCAGCACCGTGTGTCCCCCCCCTGCCGGCCGTGGGAGCAGCGTTGCATAAAAGCCTCTTTATCTGCGCCGTATAAAGCCATTGGTCACGCTGCAGCGGCGTTCATCGCTGCCGGCGCTTTATTATTACCCATTAGCCGCCCGGCGCAGCCGTTTCCCCACTCCCGGGCCCTGTATAATTGTCCTTCTCTGCTACAAATTGCCTCTCCCGACAGGCCCATTTGCATAAATCCTCCGAGCGAGTCCAAACACGCTCGGAGCGCGTGTGCGCGCGCGGCCCCCAGCCCCCCCGCTCGGTAATAACAGTTAAATCTGCGCTAAATGGTTCCTTCAATTAAGACGGAGGGGAAGGGGAAAAAAAAAAAAAAAAATTAATCTCTAGGTTTTATGTCACAAAACATTAGTGAGCGAGTGAAGGTTATGGCGGGGGGGAGAAAAAGGGGGGAAGCCAGCGGCTGGTGGTGACCAAGGGGCGCAGGATGCGGCCGGGGGTGCGGGATCCATTCAGGGGGTACAGGATCCGGCCAGGGATGCAGGATCCTGACAGGGATGTAAGATCCAGACAGGGATGCAGGGTCCGGACAGGGATGCAGGATCCAGACAGGGATGTAAGATCCGGCCAGGGATGCAGGATCCTGCCAGGGGATGCAGGATCCATCCCGGGGGTCCGGTGGGAGCCATGCCCACGCCGTGCTCCCCTCTAGGGCAGTGAAGACCAGCCTGTCCCTGCTGTGCGCCGAGCTGCGGGGGGACCCCGAGCCCAAGAAGAAGAGGAGCAAACTGGCCGAGGCAGCGTTCGGCAGCCTCAAGGGCTCCCCGGTGAGTCTGGATCCGCCGCCGGTGAAAGCCACCCCGGGACCAGGGGGGTCCCGACCCCCTCCTGAGCCTCCCTGTGCCCCCCAGGAGAAGGTGCGGTGCAAGAAGAGCAGCTCGCAAGGCAAGCTGGCCTGCAAGGTGGCTCACAAGGTTTCGCAGCTGAAGCAGAAGGTGAAGAGCAAAGGGCTGCCCGCCGGCATCAGCCCCTTCCGCCGGAAAGACCCCAACCCCGGCGGCCGCATCCAGAAAAAGCTGTCCCGGCCCAAGAGCTCCAAGGCCACCAAGTACCAACCGCAAGACCCCGACCCCCGCCAGCCGGCGGGCTTCAAAGGCAAGACTGGCATGGGGCTGGGGGTGCAGGGTCTGGCGTGGGGATGGGGGTTCGGAGCCTGGCACGGGAATGGAGGTGTGGGGTCTGGCATAGGGCTGCGGGTGTGGGATCTGGCATGCGGATAGGGGTGCAGAGCCTGGCATGGGGCTGGGGGTGCAGGGTCTGGCATGGGACTGGGGGTTCAGAGCCTGGCGTGGGGCTGGGGGTGCGGGGTTCAGCACAGGGCTGGGGGTGCAGGGTCCAGCACGGGGCTGGGGGTGCAAAGAGTGTGCTGGGGGGCCAGGACAGGAGGGTGCATCCAGCGGCAGGTGTTGGGGGAGTGCTTTGTGCCAGGGGATCCCCCAGGGCTGGGAGCAGCCCCAGTTCCCCCCATGCTTTGTGGGAAGCAGCTTCTCCCCAGGCACGAGGGGTGCAAGGGCCACCCCT
Organism: Rissa tridactyla; assembly: GCF_028500815.1. Lineage (NCBI taxonomy): Eukaryota > Metazoa > Chordata > Aves > Charadriiformes > Laridae > Rissa > Rissa tridactyla. The sequence goes on from NC_071480.1 coordinate 12,425,729, forward strand.
GGGTCTGTGGGGTCCCTCATCGCTGCCACCTCCTCTTGCAGATGAGCACGACGAGGACACGGACAGCGAGGATGGTGACGACGAGCCGGGCTTGTCCCTGCTGCCCTCGGTGCCCGTGTCCGTGCTCGGACCCTCCCCGTCCTCCGTGGTGAAAATGGAGGCCAACGAAAAGGCGAAGAAGAAGAAGGAAAGGCAGGGACTGCTAGGTAACGGGATCACCCCGCAGGGATGCCGGGGGCACACAGGGGCCGGGGACCCCCCGAATGCACATGCTGGGGCCGTGTGGGCACCCACGGGGTGCCCTGAGCCCTGTCACCCCTCCCGCAGGGCCGTGCCGCCTTGGCAGCCCCGAGGGCGAGGTGAAGATCAAGCGGCGGCCGGTGAAGCCGGGGACTGGCAAACTGGAGAAGGTGCCGGCGCGGCGGAAGGCAGGCAGCTGCGAGGAGGGCGGCAAGAAGAAGCTGAAGGCCAAGCCTAAGGAGAGCCTCCGGTCACCCGCCCCCAGCGGCTCCAGCGCCTCGGCCCCCGCCAGCAGCCTCTTCACCGGCACCGACCCCCGGCACTTCGGGCCAAGGGACGAGGGGGCTCGGCTGGCCAGCGAGAGGCTGAAGAAGGCCACGCGCAAGAGCAAGGTGCTGCAGTCGGCCCTGAGGGTGAGCGCGGGGGGCAGAGGATGGGGGGCACCCATGGACCCCCCATGGACCACCCATGGGGATGGGGGTTCAGGTGGGACCATGGGGTGCAGGGGGATGGGTGCAGGGGCTGGGGGTGCTGGGGTGGTTGGGGTGCACCAGTGGGACCGTGGGGATGGGGGCTCAGACGGGACCGTGGGGCGCAGAGTGATGGGTGCAGGGGCTGCGGGTGCTGCTGGAGCTGGGGGGCACCGACGGGAGCATGGGGTGCAGGGGGATGGGTGCAGGTTTTGCACAGGCTGGTGCCATTGTGGGGCAACAGCGCCTGGGCTGGGGGTGCTGAGGTGGTTGGGGCGCTGATGGGCCCATGAGGTGCAGGGGCCGGGGTGGTTGGGAGGCACTGGTGGGTCCCATAGGGCTGGGGTCGCTGTGGGGGGGGGCCGTCTGCCAGCTCTCAGCCCCCCTTCCCACAGCGGAAGAACGGGGCGCTCTCACTGGCCCTCTCCCCCCGGAGCGCCAAGACCATCCTGAGCAAGGGCAAGAAGCTGGCCAAGGTGAAGAGCAAAGTGGCCGCCAAGCAGGTGAGAGGCGGGGGCCGGATCCTTACCCTGGCATGGACCCCCCCCCCTCCTCCCCATGTGCCCCCCACCCACCCTGTGCTCCCCCTCCCGCAGTGCAAGGGCCGGGCGGTCAGCAAGCTGCTGGAGAGCTTCACCGTGGAGGACGACTTCGACTTCGACGACAACAGCAGCTTCTCGGAGGAGGAGGAGGAGGGGACCTGCCTGGCGGGGGGGGCGCGGGGGGGACGCCGCTCCCCCCTGCCCCACGCCTGCGCCATCCAGAAGGAGGATCTGCGGGACGGGCTGCACATCCTCATCCCCAAGGAGGACAGCCTGCTCTACGCCGGCAGCGTCCGCACCATCCAGCCCCCTGACATGTGAGTGGGGGCCAGGGTGGGGGTCCCTGCCGCTTGCCGGGGGGGATGCTGGGGCGGCCGGTGGGCGCTGAGCACCCCCTCTGTGCCCCCTCCCCAGATACAGCATCATCATCGAGGGCGAGCGGGGGAACCGGCAGCGCATCTACTCGCAGGAGCAGCTGCTGCAGGAGGCGGTGAGCGGGGCGGGGGGGGCCGGGGCGGGGGTCCCGGTGGGCAGCACGCCCCGCAGAGCCCAGCACGTCGCTTCCTCGCAGGTCCTCGACGTCCGGCCCCAGTCGCGACGCAGCCTCCCGCCGGGCACCCGCGTCTGCGCCTACTGGAGCCAGAAATCCCGCTGCCTCTACCCGGGGAACGTGGTGCGAGGTGAGGGGGGACGAGGGGGCGGCTGGCGGGGCAGGGGGATGTCGGGGACCCCCGCCCCATCCCGACAGCTCTCCTGGTGCTGCAGGCTCCTCCAGCGACGAGGAGGAGGATGACCCCGAGGCGGTGATGGTGGAGTTTGATGACGGGGACACAGGGCACATCGCCGTCTCCAACATCCGCCTGCTGCCCCCCGACTTTAAGATCCAGTGTGAGTGGGCTGGGGGGGGCGCCGCGGGCAGGGGACGGGTCGGGGGGGCAGCAGGGCTGGCCCTGACCCCACGCTTTGCCCGCAGGCACCGAGCCGTCCCCGGCGCTGCTGGTCTCCACCTCCTGCCGGCGAACAAAGCGGTCCTGCAGTGACGTGCCCCCCCCCAGCGAGCTGCCCCCCAGCCTCTGCCCCGATCGCCACGATGGCCCTGAGCCCCCCAAGAACTCGGGCAAGAAGGCGGCCGGCAAGGAGAAAAGCGGTATGGGGTGGGGGGGGTGCTGCCAGCCATGGACCACCTTCCCTTGGGGTGCCCAAGGGAGGCAGCACCAGCAGCACTGGTGTGAGGGGTGGGGGATGCAGGGAAGGGCGCTGGGATGCAGGGGAGGATGCTGGGATGCAGGCAGGGGAGGGGATAGAGGAAGGATGCAAGGATGCAGGCATGGGAAAGGGATGGTGGGACACAGGGAAGCGGGCAGGGGAGGGGATGCGGGGAAGGGTGCTGGGATGCAGGGAAGGGTGCTGGGATAAAAGCGTGGGGGAGGATCAGAGGCAGGGATGCAGGCAGGGAGAGGGATGCAGGGAAAGATGGGGTGCAGGGGGTTGGGAGCGGGGTACTTCAGGATGCAGGGAAAGCTGCGGGTCTGGGGATGGAGGAAGGGGGTGGTGCAGGGGGAATGGAGCTCAGGCTGCAGGGAAAGATGTGCAGCGACGGGGGTAAATCCCGGAGCATCCCTCCCTCCATCTGTCCGTCCTCCCTCGTGGCCACCAGCCCCTCCTGACACCCGTCTCCCTCCAGGCAAGGCTGCGGAGGTGCTGTCGGGCGGCAAAGCGCCGGTTCTGGGCGACCCCTTCCTGGGCCGGCGCGGCGGGCCGCTGCTGAGCTGGTCGGCGGTGGCGCAGACGAAGCGGAAGGCGGCCGGCAAGGGCACGGCCGTGCTGCAGAACCTCTTCCAGGTCAACGGCAGCGCCAAGAAGCTGCGGGCCAAAGAGGCCATCTTCCCCGTGCACCACCACCACCACCACCTCGCCGCCCCCGTCTTCGGCAACGGCTTCGGGGCCGACTCCTTCAGCCGCATCGCCAGCTCCTACGCCTCCTTCGGGGCCGGGGCTGGGCTGGTGCTGCCGGCTGCCCAGAAACTCCTGCGCTCCAAGAAGGCCGAGCGGCTGGAGGCAGAAATGGGCAAAAGCAGCCGGCGAAAGGCAGGCAGTGAGTACCTGGTCAAGCTGGACCACGAAGGGGTGACGTCCCCCAAGAACAAGAACTGCAAGGCCCTGCTGCTGGCTGAGAAGGACTTTGGGGCCAAGCTGGAGCGGCCACTGGCCAGCCACGGCTATGCCCATGCGGCGCTGGCTGGCAAGGATAGGAAGGGGCGGGCGCCCGTGCACCAGCTGCCCGTGGGGCTGGCGCTGCGGAAATACTCGGGCCAAGCCGAGTTCACCCTGAACTGCGACAGCGACTGCCACAGCTCCTACTCGGACATGGACGAGGACGAGGAGGCGGGCGAGCTGGGCGCCGACGTGCCCTCGCGCTTTATGACCCGCCTCTCGGTTTCCTCCTCTTCCTCGGGCTCTTCCACCTCCTCGAGCTCCGGCTCCATCTCCACCTCCAGCCTCTGCTCCTCCGACAACGAGGATTCCTCCTACAGCTCCGAGGATGAGGACTCCGCGCTGCTGCTCCAGACCTGCCTCTCCCACCCGGTGCCGGCGTTGCTGGCGCAGCCGGAGGCCCTGCGTTCCAAGGGCGGCGCGCCCCAGCGCTGCTTCCTCACCAAGGCCGCCGCCGCCGGCCCCAAGGCCAAGCTCAAGCGCAAGGAGGCCCTCAGCTTCTCCAAAGCCAAAGAGTTCTCCCGGAGGCAACGCCTGCCCTCGGTGGAAAACCGGCCAAAGATCTCCGCCTTCCTGCCCGCGCGCCAGCTCTGGAGGTGGTCGGGGAACCCCACGCAGGTACGGCCACGGGCACCCGCCGCTCAGCACGGCCTGGGGGAAGGAGCGGGCATGGGTGGAGGGGTGTGGGTGCATGGCAGGGGGCAGGGGGGCAGGGTGCATAGGTGCGGGTGCATGAGCATGTGGTAGGGTGCGTGGGTACAGGTATATGGCAGGGTGCACGGGTGCGTAGGGGCGGGGGCATGGGAGCATAGCAGGATGCCTGGGTGCAGGGTGCATGGTAGGACGCATGGGTGCAGGTGTGTGGGCATATGGCAGGGTGCGTGGTGCATGGGACGGGGTGCAGGGTGCATAGGTGCGGGTTCACGGGCATATGGTAGGTTGCAGGCATGCAGGCGTCTGGGTGTATGGCAGAGTGCATAGGTGCAAGGCGCATGGGGTGGGGTGCATGGGTGCATAGGTGTGGGTGCGTAGCAGGATGTATGGGTGCAGGGCGCGTGGCAGGAGGCAGGGGTGCAAGCGTATGGGCATATGGCAGGGTGCATAGGTGCAGGTGCGTGGGACGGGGTGCAGGGCGCATAGGTGCAGGTGTGCGGGCACACAGCGGGCTGCATGGGTGCAGGTGGATGGGCGTATGGCAGAGTGCATGGGTGTAGGTGCACGGATGCAGGTGAGCGGGCGCAGAGCAGGATGCATGGGTGCATGGCAGGATGCATGGGTGCAAGTGTATGGGTGCATGGCAGGAGGCAGGGGTGCAAGGGTATACAGCAGGGTGCAGGGTGCATGGGACAGGGTGTATGGGTGCCTGGCAGGGTGCCTGTGTGCACAGGGCAAGGTGCGTGGGCGTGGGGGCATGGGGCATGGGTGCAGGTGTATGGGTGCATGGCAGGGTGCATGGGGCAGAGCGCATGGGTGCATGGTAAGGTGCCTGTGCATGCAGCAGGGTGCATGGGGAGGGGTGCATGGGTGCACGCAAGGTGTCTGTGAGCATAGGGCAGGGTGCACGGGTGCAGGTGTATAGGTGGGTGCGTGCATGCAGGTGCATGGGGCAGAGTGCCGCGGTGTGTGTGTGTGTGTGTGTGTGGCAGCATGCCTGTGTCCCGGGGCAGGGTGCATGGGGTGGGTGCAAGGCAGGGTGCCCGTGTGCATGGGACGGGGGCCGTGAGTGCATGGTAGGGTGCATGGGTGCAGCAGGGTGTCGGGAACAGGGCAGGGTGCATGGCAGGGTGCCCAGTGCAGGTGACACCGGCTGTGGCACTCGGGTGCCCAGGGCAGGGTGCCTGCAGGGTGCCCGGGGCTGGATGGGTGCTGTGGGGGAGCTTTCCCCGGGTGCCCAGGGGCTCTCGGGGATTTGAGGTCCATGCGCCGTCCCTGACCGCCCGCCGTTCCTCTCCCCGCAGCGGCGGGGCATGAAGGGCAAGGCGCGGAAGCTGTTCTACAAGGCCATCGTGCGGGGCAAGGAGACGCTGCGCATCGGGGACTGCGCCGTCTTCCTCTCGGCCGGGCGGCCCAACCTGCCCTACATCGGCCGCATCGAGAGCATGTGGGAGTCCTGGGGCAGCAACATGGTGGTCAAGGTCAAGTGGTTCTACCACCCCGAGGAGACCAAGCTGGGCAAGCGGCAGAGCGACGGCAAGGTGAGGGGTGGGATGGGACCGAGGGGGTGGCACGCCGGTGTAGGGGCGACCGACCGGTGACGCCATGTTGTCCCTTGCAGAACGCCCTGTACCAGTCGTGCCACGAGGACGAGAACGACGTGCAGACCATCTCCCACAAGTGCCAGGTGGTGGGACGGGAACACTACGAGCAGATGACCCGCAGCAAGAAGTACCAGGACCGGCAGGACCTCTACTACCTGGCGGGCACCTACGACCCCACCACGGGCCGGCTGGTGACCGCCGACGGGGTGCCCATCCTCTGCTGACCCCCCGTGCCCACCCCGGGCGTGGGGAGGGGGACGGGGACCGGCTCCTTCCCGGTGATTATGCAAAGCCCGGGGTGGCCGGGGCGGGGGGGGTGGGGGACACAGAAGCGGGGGCAGCGCGGGGGGCGCGGGGAGGGGAGGGGGGGGGGGTGGGGGGGGGCTCCCCTACAAGCCATACTTTCCCTAGTACCTCTGACTGTTTGCCAGCAGGTAAAGCAGAAATCAGGTGTGTTGTTCTATTTATTTTGCGTGTAAATATTGTATTTCTTCCGGGAAGTTTTATGGAAAACAGACAAACCGACAAAAAAAAAAAAAACAAAAAAAACCCAAACAAAATACAAACAAAAAAAAATCCACAACAAAAAAAAGAAAACCACCAACAAAAAATATTAATAATAATATGGGGCGGGGAGGGGTGGGGGGGGGGGGGCGAAGGGGGGGGGGTCGCGTTTCCGTTTCAGTGCACTGTTTCCCCCAGCCTGGCTGGGACGAGGACAGCGGGGGAGCTCTGTATATAGGGGGGTCGCGGCGGCAGGGCAGGGGGGCTCGGGCCCCGGCGCGGCTCGGGCATGGTGGCAGGGGGCTGTCGGGGCGGCTCTCCTGGTCCCCCCCCGCCACGGCCCCCCACCCCGCTCCGGGGGTCCCAGTGCAATAGCGGGGTGGCCGCGGTGCCGGCGGACGCTGGCCCGTCCCGCCGAGCCCTGCCCGCCGCTGCCCGCCGCTGCCCCGCGCTGTAAATGTGTACAGGCCGCGCGGCGGCGGGGGCTTTTCCAGTGTAAACACTAAAAAAAAAAAAAAAAAAACCCACAAAAAAAACACGAGGCAAAAAAAAAAAAAAAAGGCAAAAAAAAAAAAAAAGGATTAAAAACACAAAGGTTTTATGAACAGCAAACTCTATGTAAAGGCCTTTTAGTATGGAACTTTTTTATTGATAACTTGGCTTATGAATAAATATATGAACCGTTGCTTGGCGCTGGCTCTGCTCTCTGCTCTGCCTCAGTTTCCCTCCCAGCACGGCCACACACACACCGCGCCCCCCCCCCCCCCCCCCCCCCCCCCCCCCCCCCACTGCACCCCCAGTCACGGGGCACCTGCAGAGACCTCCCCAGCTCGGTGCATGCAGGAGATGGGCAGGGTGCGGGGGCTGCAGGGCAATGGGGAGAGGGTGAAACCCCCCTGGGCACCCTGCTCTGTGCCACCCTGTCCCGGTAGCACCATCCTGGTGGGGGAAACAGGGCTGGGGGGGGACGCAGGCGGGGATGGGGGGGGTGCAGAGAGGGATGGGGGGGGAATGCAGGCAGGGCTGGAGCGAGGGCCCCAGAGCTGTGGGGGGGACACAGGGCTGCAGCGAGGATGGAGGATGCGGGGGGGGGGTGCTCAGGCAGGGCAGGTGTGGGACCGGGGGAGGATGGAAGGTGGGAGGGAGGAGGAGGATGGAGGAAGGAGGGAGGAAGGGGCTGCAGGAGCGATGCAGGAGGAGGGGAGGGAGAATGCAGGAGCCTGCGGGAGGGTGGAAGGAGGCTGCAGGCAGGATGCAGGCAGGATGCTGGCAGGGGGAGGCTGCCGGAGGAGGCGGGGAAGCTGCAGGGGGGGAGGATGCTACGGGAGGGTGGAGGAAGCTGCAGGTAAGAGAGGTGCAGGCAGCAGGGGTGCAGGCAGGGGGATGCAGGCAGGGGGTTGCAGGCAGGGGGTGCAGGTGGGGGATGCAGGGGGTGCAGGCGAGGGGGTTGCAGGCAGGAAGATGCAGGCAGGGAGTGCAGGTGGGGGATGCAGGCAGGGGGTGGAGGGGTTGCAGGCAGGGGGATGCAGGGGATGCAGGCAGGGGGGGATGCAGGCAGGGGGAGGGTGCAGGGGGTGCAGGCAGGAGGTGCAGGCAGGGGGAAGGGGGAAGATGCAGGCCGGGGGGTGCAGGTAGGGGGGATGCAGGCGGGGGAGGGTGCAGGCAGGGTGCAGGCAGGGTGCAGGCAGGGTGCAGGCGGCGGGGGGTGCAGGCAGCAGGAAGCCGCGGAGGGGGCGGGGCAAAGCGCTCCCCCCCCCACGTGGGGCCCAGACGGGCAGGCACCGCTCGCCCGCCATTGGCCGCGCGGCAGCCAACCAGAGGCCGCCGTTGTGCGGAGCCCGGCGCCCATTGGCTGGCGGGGAGCCCTTTTGTTCTCACCACCCGGCTGCCGTTAACCCTTTCCCCGCCCCGGCGGCGGCGGGGAGTCGGGGGGGGGGGGGGCGGGTTAACGGGGGCGGGGGGGGGCCCATCGGAGCCCTTCTGCCCCCCCCCCCCCCCGGCCCCCGCCGGGCTGAGGCCGCGCACACTCGTGCCGTGCGGCGGCGCGCGGGGCCGTGCTGCCCCCTGGCGGACGGAGCGGGGCACAGGCCGCGAGCGGGGCCGGGGGTGGGGGACGGAGAGAGGGACGGACGGACGGACGGACGGGAGGGGTGGCTGGGGAAATGGAGGGACAGACGGGTGTAAGGAGGGATGGACGGACGCGTGCAGGGACGGATGGAAGGACGGACAGACGGACGGATGCGGGGAGGGATGGACGGACAGACAGATGGACGGACGGATGCAGGGAGGGTTGGAAGGCCGGACAGACGGATGCAGGGAGGGACGGACAGATGGGTGCAAGGAGGGATGGACGGACAGATGTAAGGAGGGTGGACAGATCGGTGCAGAGATGGAAGGATGGACAGACGGATGGATGGATGCAGGGAGGGATGGACAGACAGGTGTAAGGAGGGTGGACAGGCTGGCGCAGGGATGCAGGGAGGGATGGAAGCATGGACAGACAGACGCGGGGAGGGACGGACGGATGGACAGGTTGGTGCAGAGATGGCAGGGTGGCTGGACAGACAGACGGCTGCAGGGAGGGATGGAAGGACAGACGGATGCAGGGAGGGACGGACAGATGGACAGGTTGGTGCAGAGATGGAAGAATGGCTGGACAGACAGACGGCTGCAGGGAGGGATGGAAGGATGGACAGACAGACAGACGGTTATAAGGAGGCTGGACAGCTTGGTGTGGGGATGGAAGGATGGACGGACAGATGGATGCAGGGAAGGATGGACAGATGGAGAGACGGCAGCAGAGAGGGATGGAAGGATGGGCAGATGGACAGATGGTTGCAGGGAGGGATGGACAGACAGACGGAGGGATGCAGGGAGGGATGGCAGGATGGCCACAGGGATGGATGGACAGACGGCTGGAAGGATGGCTGGACAGACGGACAGCCAGAGGGATGCGGGGGGGACAGACAGCTGGCCGGGCAGGGCAGGCAGGTGGGCGCACAGAGGGACGGATGCACAGACAGACGGATGGACAGCTGGCAGGGAGGGGGTGCGGGCCAGTTGGTGGGCACAGGTGGCACGGGCTGGGTGGCCCCGGGGGCTCATCCTGCACCGGGAGGGTGGGATTCACCCTGCACCAGCCCCAGGCAATCAAGGGGACCCTCCCATGGCCAGCCCACAGCTCTGCTGGGCCGGTGGGGGGAGGGCGGAGGGTGCTGGGGGGCACCCAGTACCCCCCGACTCCCGCAGGGCCCGATCCTGGTCACCCCGACACTGAGCATTGGCACCTGCAGCTGCCCCCAGCTATGGGCCCATGTGCCCCCCCCACCGTGTCCTCCCCAGGGAGGGGTGCACACGCCCCCCCCTTCCCCTGCACCCCAAAACAACAGGCAGTGGCCCTGGCACAGAGATGACAGTGGCCCTGTGCCACCCACCGAGGGGCTGACACTGGGCTCATGGTGCCAAATCAGCTCTGCTGGTCTGGGTGGGGGCATGGACAGGATGGGGACACTATGGGGACAAGCTGGGCAGCGGTGCCACCATGGCCACCCTGTCCCTGGGGCAAATCCCACCGTGGCCACCCTGTCCCTGGGGCAAATCCCACCGTTCGCAAGGGACGAGGGGCCCTGGGCCCGGCTGTGCCACCACCATGGCCAGGGTGCCGCTGGCAGAGGGGCTCCGGGGTTTGTGCATGTCCCCCCCATGTCCCCACATCTGACCCAGCACAGTGTGGCAGCGAGGTGGCAGCAGACCTAGCAAGGGCCTAATTGCAGCCTGACCTTGGGTGCTTTAATTAATGAGCAGGTTTTTCTCTCTCCCCCTAGAAACAAGCTCAGGGGGCTCAGCTCCTGGCAGCCAAGAGCAGGGCTGGGGGTGCAGGGGACCTCCACCCCCCAGGCTGGTGACAAACCAGGGAGCCACTCCTGGCACCAGCCCACCACCAAAGCGTGCCAAACCAGCTCTGCCCCGGGCAGGGTGCCACCGCCAGGGCCCAGGGCAGTGCCCGTCACCAGCCCTTGACACCTCCTTGGCACCTAAACAGCCCTTTTTAACCCCAAAGTGCCATCGTGCCCTCACCAGCGGCTTCCTTGGGGAGCACAGCCAGGAGCTGCAGCTCGGTGCCAGCTCAGCTCCCACTTGTCACCCACAGGGGACAAGCCCATGTGGTGCCACCCCCCCCCCCCCCCCACACACACACAGAGCCCCCAAGTGGAGTTTACTGCAGCGCTTTTTTTTTTTTTTTTTTTTTTTTTATTTTCCTTACACAATGATGTGTTGTTGGGCATTACAATTTCTGAACTTTAGGATGACGTTTACAAATTTTGGTTTCCTACCGTCATGTGAGAACATTAAGGCAACGTACAAAAAAAAAAAATCTTACATAAATTAAACGATGCATAAATTTACAGGTGTAAATGCAAAGTTTCCGCAACTCAAGTTGAGTAACTTCAGCCCCGTGATGTCGCCTGGGATTCGGGGGGGGGAAGAGGAGGATGAAGACTGGTTCATAAGGCTCGGACGCGATATGTTTTTTCCCAACCTTGCTAGAACGGCAGCGACAGAAGTGAATTCTCGATGGACTCCTACCAGCCTCTACAGGAAATCTGGAATACTCCACACGGGATGTACGGCAAAACTGACTCCAAATACCCTGTACGCAGCGGCCAGGGCACGGGGAGAGGGGCCACTGTCAGTGTGGGAGCTGCGGGAGCCCCTGGTCAGCGTGGGCCGGGCCAGCCCCGCAGCCAGTAGCCGATCTGTACAGGGTATTTCACTCAGGCGTACACCGAGGGAACGGTTAACTCAAATAACGGGGTCAAATCAAGTGACAGCTCGACCGTCCAGTGCCGACATGTGTCTAACATCAGGTACAGACTTTCCAAGGGCAAGTTTTCTTTTGAAAGAAGGCTTATTCCAGTTGTATGAGGCTAGCATGAGGTGTATAGATTTGCCTGGGCAAACATATACTAGTGAGACAACTCATGCAGCAGGCGTGGGGCGCCCGCCAGCAGTCCATTTAGAAGCATTTACGGTGGACGATGGAGGGGCCGGACTCATCATACTCCTGCTTGCTGATCCACATCTGCTGGAAGGTGGAGAGCGAGGCCAGGATGGAGCCACCGATCCAGACTGAGTACTTGCGCTCAGGGGGAGCGATGATCTGCAAAGAGGAGAGAGAGCGGCGGCGGTCAGAGTGGGCTGGGCCTTCTCCTGCCCTCCCTCCACCCCCCAGCCAGGTCTCGCAGCATTTCTTACCTTGATCTTCATTGTGCTGGGCGCCAGGGCCGTGATCTCCTTCTGCATCCTGTCAGCGATGCCGGGGTACATGGTGGTGCCTCCAGACAGCACCGTGTTGGCGTACAGGTCCTTCCTGATGTCCACATCACACTTCATGATGGAGTTGAAAGTGGTCTCGTGAATGCCGCAGGACTCCATGCCTGGAGAAGAGTTGCAGGTTCGTTAGCACACACGAAGCACCTCAGTTTGGTCACGCCAACCCCAACAGCCCCAGGAAGCCCACACCTACCCAGGAAAGAGGGCTGGAACAGAGCTTCTGGACACCTGAACCTCTCATTGCCAATGGTGATCACCTGGCCGTCGGGCAGCTCATAGCTCTTCTCCAGGGAGGAGGAGGAGGCAGCAGTGGCCATCTCCTGCTCGAAGTCCAGGGCGACGTAGCACAGCTTTTCCTTTATGTCACGGACAATTTCCCTTTCGGCTGTGGTGGTGAAGCTGTAGCCTCTTTCTGTCAGGATCTTCATGAGGTAGTCTGTCAGGTCACGGCCAGCCAAGTCCAGGCGGAGGATGGCGTGGGGCAGAGCATAACCCTCGTAGATGGGCACAGTGTGGGTGACACCATCCCCGGAGTCCATAACAATACCAGTGGTACGACCAGAGGCATACAGGGACAGCACAGCCTGGATAGCCACGTACATGGCTGGGGTGTTGAAGGTCTCAAACATAATCTGGGAGAAGAGGAAAAAAAAATCAGTTAGCACCGAGTAATGAGCTGGGTCACTCACACCCATGTTAAAACACACATGCTGACATGCAGAAAAAAAACTCGTGTGTGAAGGAAAAAAAAAAAGCAAAGAATGCAGGCAGAAACACAAATGAAAGAAACCTGAGGCGTCAGGGAAGAAATGCCAGGAGTACAGAGCCCTGAAAATGTCGGGAGAAAGAAAATAAAACAAACTCAGGTTTAAGATGCCATAATGACAGGAGGTTCGGGAATAAGACAAGAGCAAAGGGCGGCCGGTGGCGGGTGAGCAACCGTACCTGCGTCATCTTCTCCCTGTTGGCCTTGGGGTTGAGGGGGGCCTCGGTGAGCAGGACGGGGTGCTCCTCGGGGGCCACCCGCAGCTCGTTGTAGAAGGTGTGGTGCCAGATCTTCTCCATGTCATCCCAGTTGGTGACGATGCCGTGCTCGATGGGGTACTTCAGGGTGAGGATCCCCCTCTTGCTCTGCGCCTCATCCCCCACGTAGCTGTCCTTCTGCCCCATCCCCACCATCACGCCCTGGGAAACCGAAGATCAGTCAGCGCCCGCACGGTCCCGCACCGCCCCGGCTCTGCCCGCCCCTCCGCTCCTCCCCCCGCCATACCTGGTGTCGGGGGCGACCGACGATGGAGGGAAACACGGCGCGGGGAGCGTCGTCCCCGGCAAACCCGGCCTTGCACATGCCGGAGCCATTGTCGATGACGAGGGCGGCGATCTCCTCTTCCATGGCGGAGGTCTCTGCGGCGGAGGAGGCCCGGTCAGCGATCACCCACCCCGGGACAACAAGATGGCGGCTGGCCCTGACAGACCGCGGCCGCCACCGCCCGCCCCCCCCCCGCCCCGCGGTTTGAATCTCCCGCGCCCTGACGTCACCCATCGCCGCAGCCAATCGTGCCGCGCCCCCCTCACACACCCGTTCAAACGGGCGAAACCATTCCAGTGTGGTCGGGGGGGAGGGGGGGGGGACAGTGAGGGGAACGGCCACATCCCGCCCCGGCCGGGACCGACCCGCCGCCCCCCCCACCTCCCGAAGGCTGCAGCAAAAGGGGGCGGTGGGGGAAAGGGGGAGGGCGCGGGCCACGCCCCGCGGCCGCCGGTGCGGCGGGGCCAGGGCCGGTACCTGTGCGGGGGAAGCTGCTGTCGGCGCTGAGGGAGACGGTGCCGCCTGATCTGCTGCCGCCGGCTGAGTGAGACCGTGCGCCTGCCAGCCCCGCGCTTTTATACCCAGGGGGCGACAGCCCCGCCCACCCGGCCGAGAACATCGCCATATATGGAGATCTTTCAGAAACACGCCTTCTCATTGGCTGGCGCGGCCCCGGCCACGTGGGGCGGCTGCCGGGCTGCCCCCGCCCCGCGGCACCCCGGAACCTGCATGGGACTGCGGGGGGGGGCGGCGGCGACCCCCGGCCCCGGCGGGGACCCCCCCGGCCGCGCCGCCCGGCAGCACCCCCGGCAGCACCGGGCACCCCCCGCCGGGCACCGGGCCCAGTCCCCGGGGCGGCAGCCGGTTGCCCTCCAGTAGCGCCGGGGCCTGGCCGGGCCTGGCCCCGCACCCCGAAGGTGGCATCGTGCCCCCACCCCCCACCCCCCACTCCGCCCCGGGGCAGCACCGGGCACCCCCCATCCCCGGGCAGCACGTGCACGGCCTCGGGCAGCACGTGCACCCCACCGACGGCACGTGCACCCCACCGGCGGGGGGTGCACCCCACCCACAGCACCCCCCTGCAGCACCGGCAACCCCCCCCAGCACCTGCACACCCCCACCGGCAGCACCGGCCACTCCCCGGGGCTGGGACCCCCCTCTTCCCCCCTCCCCGCCCTGAGTTAGGCACCCCCGGAGCCCACCGCCCCACCGGCAGCACCGCCCAGCCCTGGGGCAGCACCGAGCGCCCCGGCTGCACCCCCGGGCTCCGGTGATGGTCCCTCATGGGTGAAACCATGTACCCTGTCGGTGACACCGCGTACCCTATAGGTGACACCACTATAGGTACCCCCTAAGCGTCACACATAGGCCGGCTGGGCCTCCATTGCAGCACCCAGCACCCCCGGCAGCGCCGGCCCACCGGCAAGCCAGCGCTGGGCACCCCAAAAAGCTCTGCCTCAGCTCCGGCACAGCCGCGCACCCCAGGGACGGTGCCAACACCCCACGGGCGGCACCCTCCCTGGGGTCAGCATCCCCCACAGGCATCCGCCGGCTGCACCCCCACACACACTGAGCATCTCCCCAGGGGACCCCCACCAGCCCCGCTCCAGCAGCCCCCGCGGCCCTCGCTAGCCTGGGACCCCTCTGTGTGCCCGAGACCCCCGCTTTGTCTGGGGGTGCCATGGGCCGTGCGCCCCACACTGCTCTGGGTGTCACGGGCACGGCTCACACCTGTACACCATGCCAGAGGCCATGCCAGGTAGCCATGCACCATGTCAGGTAGCCACACACCATGTCAGGTCACCACATACCATGTCAGGTCACCACACACCTTGTCAGCTAGCCATGCACCAATGTCAGGTAGCCATGCACTAAGTCAGGTAGCTATGTGCCATGTCAGGTTGCCGCACACTACGTCAAGTAGCCATACACCATGTCAGGTAGCCACACGCCATGCCAGGTAGCAGTATGTCAGGTAGCTATGTGCCATGTCAGGTTGCCACACACTATGTGAAGTAGCCACACACTGTGTCAGGTACCAAAACACCATGTCAAGTAGCCATGTACCCTGTCAGGTAGCCACACACCATGCCAGAGACCAACATGCCGTGCTGGCAACCCACACACCCACTGCCCAGCCTGGCCCCTGTGACCCCAGCCCCTCCGGTGACGGTGGTGGCTGCCGGCCTTGCCGTCACCCATGTCTGTGCCAGGAGCAGCCGGTGGCAGAAGCTTCCGAGGGATCCCCAGCCCCGCTCGGGGACAAACTGCCACACGCTCAGGCCTCCCCCGGCAGGGCCCGGTGCCACTGGCAGGGCAGCAGCAGCAGACCCAGGGTGCCGGGTGCGGGGCAGGGGGTGCCAGCGCTGGGTGGGTGGCAGCAGGATGGGGGGTCATGGCACAGCTCCAGGGGTCTAACTCATGTCCTTGTGCCAGCGCTGAGCGGCCGGCATGGCCCAGTGGGCAGTGGAGGGCTGGGGCTGGTGGCCGTGTGGCCACCGGCACCTGGGGGTCTGGCTGAGGGGGGGGGATGCGCAGGTGACAGCCGCTGCTCCCCATGCCGGGGGCCGGGGACCGGCTGGACCCCCCCAGACGGGACTCCCCGGGGTGGGCACCCCCCACCCGTGACTCAGGACCTGCCGTGGGACACGGACACCAGGAGCCATCAGGGTGGGGGCGACACCGATGTGACGCTGCGGGGCCGGACCGATACCGGGGGGGGGGGGGGGGGGGGTCGGGGGGGCCCGGGGCGGGGCCGGGTCCCTGCCCGGTGTTTCCTCCTGCCCAAAGAAGGCAGCGCGGTGAGTAAGGGCGGGCAGGGCAGGCAGGGAGGGGGCGGGCAGGGCAGGGCAGGGCCGGGGGTGCCCCCGCCGAGCGGGGCGGGCGCAGGCGGCCCGTCCCGGCCGTATTAGGAGCGATCGGGCCCGGTGGCAGCGGGACGCCCGGCCCCGACACCGCCCCGTGGGGACCTTCGGCCGGGACGCGGGGGGAGGAGGAGGAGGAGGCGGGGGGAGGAGGAAGGCGCCGCGCCCCGCTCCGCCCCGCTGCCCGGCGCCGCGGGGGTGCGGGTGTGTGTGTGTGTGTGTGCCTGTCCCCCCCCCCCGCCTGTGCGCAGCCTCCGTCGCCGCGGTGACACACAGTCCCCGTCCCCTCCCGTCGCCATGGGGACACGCAGCCACCGTCCCCTCCCGTCGCCGCGGTGACGGCCGGCTGTTGGCGCCGGGGGGGGGGGGGAGGCGATGGGGTCCCCAGGGGCCAGGCACCGCCACCCACCCCTCCGGAGCAACCCCCCACGGTAGCCCTCCGGACCCTGACCCCGCCTCCCCCCCAAACCCCTGCCCTGTCCCCCCGGGCACAGCTGACAGCCCCCCCCCTCCGTCTGCCAGCCCCACGCTGGGGGGCTCTGCACCCCCCCAGGCCGGGGAGTCCCGCACCCCCCATCCCTCCTGGGAAGGGTGTTGGATGGGAACCGGGAAGGGTGTTGGTCGGGAACAAGGGTGGGCCCCCCCCCGCGACAGGGGGCAGGAGGGGCTGTCACGAGTGTGTCAGGTCTCAGCGCCTGTGCCCCCCCCCGCCCCCCACCAGGGAGTCCGCCGGCGTGGGAAGGGGTCTGGCTGTCCCGAAGGCGGGGGGATGCGGGGACAGGCTGTGGGGCAGGATCCAGACAGCGCCCTCCCCCCCCCCCCCCCCCCCCCCCGCCACAATGGGAACCTGACCCCCCGCCGAGTTGGGGGGGCTGGGGGGGCCTGGCGTGTATAAATACAGCTCCTGGCTGCTCTGCCAGGCAGGTGCCAGTGCGCACCTGCCGAGAGCCGGCATGGCTGCCCTGACATACCCTGGGGGGGGGCGCCCACATTCCCCCCCACTTCCCCCCAGCCCCCTGGAGCCCCCCAGCCCCTGCAGGACCCTGACCCACTTATCCCCCCCCCCCCCCCCCCGCCCCCCCGGCTCGAAAGCCGACCCGTATCCGTTTCGGCGGGGGTCAGTTACACGGCGGCTCGGGTAACGCAGCGGCTGGGGGGCCGCGGCACCCCCCCAGTGCGGTAAGAGAGAGCCCGGCCATGAAAAAGTCATGAGGCAACCAATCCCCAGGACCTATTTTCGGGAACAATAACTGGGCACTGTGCTGACACCGGAGCCGCGGGGACGGGAGGAAGGCAGCAGCAGGAGCCATCACGGCCGGGACCTCGCTGCGGCACAGTGGCATCACCAGTGCGTGGCCAGTCCCTGGCACCGGAGCTGGCACCGGGTGTCGGAGTGGTTTGGGATGCAGGCAGTGGCAGGGCCTGTCCCCAGGTCTCTGCCGTGGCCGGGGGTCCCTGCAGCTGTGCCTGTCCCAGCTGGCGTCAGGGGGGTCCGGCTGGGCCGGGGGGAATGTTCCCCGCACCCCTGTCCCCACCGAGGCAGCGCACCCACACCACCGTCATGAGCTTCAGGCGGTCTCAGCCCTGTGGATGGCGGGGTTCCAGCCATGGCCCCCAGTGGGCTGGGGGTGGGGGGGGGGCAGGCCGTGACCCCGATCTACAGCAGGAGGGATTTGGGACCACAGGACAGATGGAGGCCAAGGGCCCCAAAGCAGGATAAAAGGTTTAAACTAATCAAAATGCCTGGCTAATTGGTAAGGCGCTTAGGGGCTGGCTGGGAGGCGGCACGGCTGGAGGTGACCTGCTGCTGAATCAGAGGGGCCGGTAACCTTAACCTGCCGGGAACGGATACACCGGCCCGCGCCCGGATCGGGTTCCCAACCAAGTTTTCCACTCGCGGCTCAACAGGCGAGAGCCAGGACGGTGACAGCGGCCGGTGGCGTGGCCGCGCAGCCAAGGAGCCGGCCAGGGGCTGCCGCGGTTCCCCCTCGCCCGGGGTCTCGGCGAAAGCCCCGCTGCCACCCCGGCGTCTGCCGCAATCTGTCCGGACTCGGTAATCCTACCTGTGGCTAATTAAACGGGCCACGGCCCACCCCATTGCCCCCCCGCCGTGCCCAAGCTGTGCCCAACTGCCCCGTGGGGCCAGTGCGGCAGCGGCACCGGGCCAGCGCGGACGTCCCCGGTCGGCCCCGCCGCGACGCCCGGGCTAGGCAGGGCCGGGGAGCCCCCACCGCCCCCCCGGGGGCCGCCCCGCGCCGGCGGAAGATGCCAACGAATGGGATCCACCAGGTCCTGAAGATCCAGTTCGGGTTGATCAACTGCGAGGGCCGGTACCTGACGGCGGAGAGCTTCGGCTACAAGGTGAACGCCTCGGCACCCAGCCTCAAGCGCAAGCAGATCTGGACGCTGGAGCAGGATGAAGCCGACAGCTCCGTCGTCTTCCTCAAGAGCCACCTGGGCCGGTACCTGGGTGCCGACAAGGACGGGAAGGTGCGGTGCGAGGCCGAGCAGCCCGGGCGGGATGAACGCTTCAGCATCATCACCCAGTCGGACGGGCGCTGGGCGCTGCAGTCGGCCCCGCACCGGCGGTTCTTCGGGGGCCGGGAGGATCGCCTCTCCTGCTTCGCCCCCAGCGTGACGGAGGGCGAGCTCTGGACCGTGCACCTGGCCATGCACCCCCAGGCCAACCTGCTGAGCGTCAGCCGCCGCCGCTACGCCCACCTCAGCGCCCACGAGGACGAGATCGCCACCGACAGCAACCTGCCCTGGGGGGTGGACGCCCTCATCACCCTCTGCTTCCAGGACAAGAAGTACAGCCTGCGCACCGCCGACGAGCGCTACCTGCGCTGCGACGGCACCCTGGTGCCCGAGCCCGGCGCCCGCACGGGCTACACCCTCGAGTTCAAGGCGGGCAAGTTGGCTTTCAAGGACTGCGACGGCAAATACCTGGCGCCCACGGGGCCCACCGGCACCCTCAAGTCCGGCCGTAGCTCCAAGCCGGGCAAAGACGAACTCTTCGACCTGGAGGAGAGTCACCCCCAGGTGGTCTTCATGGCGGCCAACGGCAGATACGTCTCCATCCGGCAGGGTAAGGGCTGCCCGCGCCCCGCTGCCGCTCCCGGCTTGCCCTGGGGGCTGCGATGGGATCCGTGGGAGCACCCCTGGGACCCCCAACCGCAGGGGGAGACCCCACAATAACAGGAGGGGGGAGGTGGTGGGCAGTAGCGGAGGGGGGCGCGCAGCAGGGAGGCTGTGCGGGGCTCTGGGGGGGTGCACGGGGGTGTGTGTGTGCGTGTGCAGGGCTCCGTGGGCGTGCACGGGGGCGGCTGGGTGAGTGTACAGGCTGTGTTTTTTGTGTAGGGCTTCGTGGGGGGGTGCACGGGGTGGGGGTGTGCGTGCACAGGGCTCCGTGGGGGTGTATAGGGGTGCGTGTGCCTCTGTGTGTGTGTGTGCAGGGCTCCGTGGGCGTGCACAGGGGGGTGCGTGTGTGCGCAGGGCTCCGTAGGCGTGTATGGGGGGGGGGGGGTTGTGTGTGCACGCGCACACAGGGCTCCTGTGGGTGTGTGTGGGTGTGTATAGGGGTGTGAGGGCATGTGTGCAGGGCTCCGTGGGTGTGCACAGGGGGCTGTGTGTGTGTGTGCAGGGCTCCATGGGTGTATATAGAGATGCGTGTGTGCGCGCGCAGGGCTCCGTGGGTGTATATAGGGGTGTGAGTACATGTGTGCAGGTCTCCGTGGGTGTATATAGGGGTATGAGTACATGTGTGCAGGTCTCCGTGGGTGTGCACAGGGGTGCGCGTGTGTGTGTGCAGGGCTCCATGGGTGTATATAGGGGGGTGTGAGTGCATGTGTGCAGGTCTCCGTGGGTGTATATAGGGGTATGAGTACATGTGTGCAGGGCTCCGTGGGTGTGCACAGGGGTGTGTGCACCTGTGCAGGGCTCCGTGGGTGTGCACAGGGGCATGTGTGTGTGTGCAGGGCTCCGTGGGTGTATATGGGGGGGTGTATGCATGTGCAGGGCTCCGTGGGTGTGTGTAGGAGTGCGTGTACGTGTGTGCAGGGCTCCGTGCGGTGCCTGCGGGGACACGCGTTTGCGTGTGCAGCCCATACGTGTTTGCGCATGGGCGACGCTGTGCGTGCACACGCGTGTGCACAGCTCGGTGCAGGCCGTGTGCGCGCGCGCAGCTCTGCATGCGCATACGTGTAGGGCTGTACTCGGCGCCGCAGGCAAACGCGTGGCTCTCTGCGGTGCCATGCGTGTGCTGGGCTCCGCACAGCCGTGTGTGTGTGTTTGCACACTCAGCTCCGTGTGTGCGTGTCCTCCCTGGCGCAGGCTGAGCCCGGCAGCCCAAGGCTGGGCAGAGCCGTGCCCGCAGCGGGGATGGCACCACGGCCCCCAGAGTCCATGGGGGTCCCCAAGGGACCCCCGTGGCCCGTGCAGCGGTGGCTGTGCCATGCCCCTGGCTGCCCTGCCGTCCCTGTGGGCAGCGGGAACACTCCTGCCCCTGTGCCAAGCGGCTTAGGGCCGGGTGATGGTGGCGAGCAGGCTATAAATAGAGGGTTTGTGCACCGCGGCGCTAACCAGATGGACGTGGCAGCAATCAGATTAACCAGCCCAATTAGCACGATTGTTCGCAGAAGGATTTTCCACTGCCGGGAGGGGCTGGGGAGGGCGAGCACAGCCGCAGCTCTCAGGCGCATGTGGCCGGAGCAGGGCCGGTGCCGACGGCCGCTGCCGCCCGCAGGCGTCAACGTCTCGGCGAACCAGGACGAGGAGCTGAACCACGAGACCTTCCAGCTCCAGATCGACCGCGACACCAACAAGTGCAGCCTGCACACCAACACCGGCAGCTACTGGACCCTCGTGGCCCATGGGGGCATCCAGGCCGTGGCCACCGAAGTGTGAGTGGGGCCGTGCAGCGGCGTGGGGCTGCGGGGGGGCACAGGGAAGGGGGTCTGGGGGACACAGGCTGCCCCGGCTCACGCTCTCCCTCCACCGCCAGCGCTGCCAACACCATGTTTGACATCGAGTGGCGCGGGCGGCGGGTGGCCCTGCGCGCCAGCAACGGCCGGTACGTCTGCACCAAGAAGAACGGGCAGCTGGCAGCTGTCAGCGACACTGTGGGTAAGTGCTGGGTTGGGTGGGGGGGTCCTGGCCTCGGCCCCCCGCCCCGGGGTGCTCAGGGCCAGGGTCCCGCGCAGGGGAGGATGAGGAGTTCACCCTGAAGCTGATCAACCGTCCGATGCTGGTGCTGCGAGGCGAGCATGGCTTCGTCTGCTACCACCGCGGCTCCAACCTGCTCGACTCCAACCGCTCCATCTACGACGTCTTCCACATCAGCTTCAGCGACGGCGCCTACCAGATCCGAGGTGGGCAGCGGGCTGGGGGGCTACTGGTGGTCCATCTGGACCCCACTGATGGCCCCGGGGGTCTCTCCACAGGCCAAGGGGGCAAGTTCTGGTACGTGGCGAGCAGCGGCTCGGTGTGCAGCGACGGGGACCTCTCTGAGGATTTCTTCTTCGAGTTCCGGGAGCGGGGACGCGTGGCCATCAAAGGGAAGAACGGCCGGTACCTGCGCGGGGACCCGGCCGGCACCTTGCGTGCTGACAGCGAGTCCGTGCTGCGGGCCACACTCTGGGAATACTGACCTGCCTGGCCCCAGTCCCCCGCCATGGCGTCTCCCAGCCCGCCCAGGGGCACCAGCTCGTCCCCAGGCAAAGGATGGTGGTGGAGCCGGTGGTGGCACCATCCATGGCAGCTGTGTCCCCAGCCCACCTCGACTCATGGCATTAAAGTCAGTCTGGATCCCATCGGGGCAGTGCCTTGTCTTCCCTCCCCTCCCGCAGCCCCCAGGATCCAGCCCCGTCCCCCTCCCCACACCCAGCCCCTCACTCCAGATGGAGGGTGCTGCCCCGGGGGAGCCCCCACACCCTGGGAAAGGGCTGATCCTGCCTGGGCATCCCGGCTCTGCCACCGCTCTGGGACGTGGGGACCCCCAGGCTGGTGGTTGCAGGGGTTGGGGGGGGGCCACTTAGGCAGCTGGGGATAGGGGCAGCAAACCCACTGCGGGCAGGGCCCCGAGGGGCTGGGGTGCCCATGGACCCTCTGCCAGGCTGGGGGAGCAGGGGGGGGGCTGCAGCCTGGCAGAGGGCTGTAGGGAAGGGCGTGGGGGGGTCCCCGGGCAGTGCCAGAGGCACGAGAGGAGAAATGAGCTGCCAGGGCTGCTGATCCCCAGGTGGGCAGGGTGACGCGGGGCGAGGAAGACACGGTGCTTCCGACACCGAGCGCAGGGTACGGCCCTCGGGCTGCTCCCAAATGCAGTGGGGCCATGGGGGCCGGCGGTGGCAGCCCCCCACCCCAGGAGCTGGCGGGGCCCTGCTGGGAGATGGAAAGGAAAAGAGACGGGCACTCGCTGAGCGGCACGATCGTTTTCATGGCAGACGACAGATTTACAGACACTGGAGCAGTGCGGGGAAGGACTGGGCCAAAACACGCTGCACCACCACAGAAATACGAGATCATTTATAGAAACAACGGGGGAGCGGAAAACCCCCTCCCCTGCCCAGCAGAAAACGGGGCTCCCCCGGGCAGGCGCCCGCTGGGCACCCTGGCACAGCACCCTGTTTGTCCTGATCCTGAAAGGCAAGGCGGCACTGGGACACAGCCCACAGCCGGCACGGCGCCGGGAGAGCGCTAAACTACCACGGCTATGAACGATCCACAAGACAGCACGGCCCCGGGGGGCTGCCCGCCGGCATGGCCGGGCTGGGGGGTGGGCGGCAGCGTTGGGCCGGGCCAGCCCAGAAGCCCCCGCTCTGCCACTGAGCGGCTCTTGGGGAGACGCCACCGGAGCCCCCTGACCCTCCGGTGCTGCCGACAACACGACCACGAAACACGCACACACACACACACACACACCCCCAACCCGGACCACCACTGCGGCCACCCTGCCCTCGCCGCCAGCCCTCCTGCCTGGGCACGCTCCTCCTCCAGCAAGGGTCTCTCCCCGCCGCTGGCCCGGCAGGCTCCCACCCCGGCCGGCGGGGCTCGGGACCCCCAGGGCTCGCTGGCTGCCCCCCTGCTCACAGGAGAACAAGGCTGGGGTTGCGCAGCTGCTTGTAGATGTGCAGGAGCTTCTCCGCCGTCGCAGCTCCCTCCTCGCCGAGGGGCGGCCGGTCGCGCAGGGTCTGCGCCTCCTTCAGCAGCATCTGCACAAGGGAGATGGAGGTTGAGAGACACGCGTCGGCTTGGGGCGGGGGTTCCAACAGCGTGCGCCCCATGGGGAGGGGACCAGGGCACGGCAGGCACTCATCAGCCCCGGTGCAGGCTCGCAGCTCACCTCGTGGTTGGCCTGGATCTGGCGCAGGTACTGCATGCGGAGGTCGGGGGGCCCCGAGCCCTGCGCCGCCTGCTCCAGCACCAGCGCCTGCGGGGAGCGGAGAGCTCTGCTGGGGAGGGCGCCAACCACGGCACCGGGTGGGAGGCAGGTCTCCCGTGCCACCCTACTGTCCCCAGGCCTGGCACCGCAGCACCTCCGAAAAGGCTGCCAGCCCCCATGTGCTACAGGGGAACTGCTCCGTTTAGCTGCCGAACTGACTGGAGCCTGTTCCCAGGGCAGACGGCCAGTACCTCCCGGGGATCAACGGTCCAAACCCATGGCCAGGGCTCAGAAACCGCTCAGGGTCCACCACGGTCCCCCACGCTGGGCTGGTCTGCCACATGGTGGTGCCAGAAAAACCCTCCTGGAGTGACCAGCTGCATCCCCAGGCTTTGGCCCTGGGCTTTTGGCTTGTTTAGGGTCCTCCCTGTCCCCCAGGGCCACATCTGCTGGGGCCAGCGTCACAGCCCCGTGGCAGCGGTTGACCGTACCTGGATGCGCCGGATGACGGCATGGTGCATCCTGCACATATCAGCCAGGGACGGGCTCTCCATCAGGATCTCCACGGCCTGGATGGGGCCTGCCGGGCTGATGTCATTCATGGCCACCTGTGACAGCAAGCACATCCTCACTGCAACCATCGCTGGGCAGGGGAGGGGATGAGGGTGGCCCCAGAGCCCTCCCCATGGGCACCGGGCTCCCAGAGGGCTCTCCTCCCCCATCCCTACTCCCTGCACCCCCCACCCCATTTGCTCTCCAGGCTGGCACAGGCAAATGCAGCCTGCACGGTGCCAGCCCAGCTGGGTGCATCAGACCCCTTGCCCAGCCCCTCCAAAGGTCATTTGCCCCCATCCCAGCTCTGGTGGCCATCAGGCCCCATGAGAGCCCTCACTGGCTCCTCCAACCCCAGACCGGAGCGGTGGCAGAGGTGGATACCACAGCCAGGAGAGCGGCTGCCGGTCTCACCCAGTGCCGTGGGGGTGAGCGGATGCCCGTTCCCTGACGAGACGCGGGCTGCCACCCCAGCGGATTTAATCCAGCAGGCTTAGCCCAAGCAGAATTAACGCTGTCACTAATCACATTGGCAATATTAGTGCTCTCAAGTGTGAATCAACCTGAGCCAGGTCATTGCCAGCACGCAGGCGGCTGGGCCCCTCGGCACGGGGTCAACCAGCCGCAGCGGGAGAGCTGGGCAGCAATTAATATTTTTCCTTAGCGCTGAGAGGGGGATTTTCGCATTAAAGGGGGACGATCTGCAGCACATCAGATTTACACCCCGAATCCAGCCACGTTTTCCCTTCGCTTTGCAGAGCCAGCAAAGCACGACCAGCCAAACCAGCAGGGAAAGCCCATTTCTTCCTGCAGCCGAGTCCGACGCCAGGTCGGGGCATGGCGAGCGTCCGAGGTTATTGCATCTCAGCGGGGCTGGGCAAGAGACGGCCAGGAGCAGGAGCCACAACCGCTCCACGAGAAAGGCCGCAGCAAAGAAGGCCGGCAAGGATGCTGCGGATCAGCAAAGGGATGCAGGGAGGGGAAAGGGCTTTGCCCTCACAAGGCTGCTCTGCCACGCAGGGACACAGCGGCAGCCCACTGCCCTGCCTGGCAGGAAAATGAGATCATCTGGGGGACACACACGTGCCCCGAGACGGAGAGAAGCGGCCACAGCCTTTGGGAAGTCCAGGGTTGGGAGAAGGAGGACCCGTGGCTCAGCACACAAGCCCCAGCCCCACAGCGTAGCAGCCAGCAGGCCCCACGCAGCACCCAGGCATCCGGACCCACGGACAACAGGCTGGGGCCAGCATGGTGAGGCCATACATCACCCAGCTCCCTGGAACGAGTGAGGGGCTGTGGGACGGAGCCGGCTCTGTGGGATGGGGGCACGGGGAGTTTCTCTGCAGGGCTAACCCATTCCTTGCCTCTCGGACAAGCAGCTGCACCTCGCCTCCGTCGGGTGCCGCGCCGCGCACCGACGCCACCTCCCCGCTGCTCAGCGCCTCGGCCCCGGCGTTCTCAGCCAGCAGCCAGCGCAGCGTGGCACAGCTCAGTGGGACATCTGGGGACAAAAGGAGAGAAAGCAGAGCCCGTTACGCTGCTGAGCGCCCTCCCTGCGGCTCAGCAGCCCCGCTAAGGCCAGAGCGACGCGGGAGGGAGCAGCGTGTGCCTGGTGCAGCCCCTGTGAGGCCAGGGCTGACACTGGCGCCGTTCCCCTCCCCACTGAG
Organism: Rissa tridactyla; assembly: GCF_028500815.1. NCBI lineage: Eukaryota > Metazoa > Chordata > Aves > Charadriiformes > Laridae > Rissa > Rissa tridactyla. The sequence continues at coordinate 12,451,061 of NC_071480.1, forward strand.
ACAAGCTGAGCTCCGTCACGCAACTGCCATTGCATCCATGTGCCAGCACATGAGCAGACACGTGCTGGGGTCTGTGGAGGGTCACGCAGCCCTCCTCGCCCAAGGAAGGGGCTGCTGACCGTCCCAGCCGGCATGCACGGGCTGCATCAGTGCCACTCCGGCCTCTCCTGGGATGGCCACAAGTCGGGCTGCCAGCACCTCTCCCCGAGGAGATACCCCAGGAGCTCCCAGGATGCTCCTCTCCAGGGACCCACCTGAGTCAGAGATTTTCAGCGCATTTTTCAGCAGCTCCGAGGACACCCTGATGGACGCCGCCGAGGGTGGCATGTTTTCCTCTCCCGGGGCGTGTGGCAGCTCGCCGGCTTTCACCCCCTCGGGCTCAGTCTGCTCCTGGGACACTTTGAGGAAGGTCTCCACAGGGTCTGGGGGGGCTGGGGGAGCAGCTGATGGTGGGGAGGCATCTGGCCCCGGAGGGCTGCTCTCGAAACGGAGGCACTGGAGCATGTCAATGGTGCATTCGCTGAGGGGCAGGCAGATCCCCTCTCTGTCCGGGGAGAGGATGGGCGAGTCGTCTGGCAGAAGGTCGTCCAGGGCCTCAGAGGAGTCGGAGCCGCTGCCCAAAATATCCCGTAAACTGTAGTAGAGGGCACAGGAGATGGTCAGAGGCAGGTCCAGCTTGGTGTCTGCAGCGGAGCCGAGGGGCAGCGTCAGCTCCCTCTTGTTCCCGGGGAGGAGCTGGTCAATGGGGAAGGTGAAGGTGGTAGCTGAATCCACAGACGACTCCTCCTCTAAGGCACAGGGGCTGGCCAGGAGCTGAACGCAGAGGGTCCAGCCCTCCTCCAGGCTGTACTCGCTGCAGTTCTCCAGCAGACAGGAGATGGTGACGGTATCTTGAAGCAGGAGGCAGCTCCAGTTGGCAGTGACAGTGCAAGCAATGGGCTTCTGGCCTTCTTGGCTGGACAGCAAAGCCGCGCTCACGTTCATCACCTGGTTCAGGCTGGCCAGGGCTCGGTTCTTCTGGTCCACTGCCTTCTTCAGGAAGGAAACTCTGCAAGGACAAAGCGTCAGTGCTGAAATAGCAGGAGGGACGGTGGTCAGGACACTGGGTCAGTGATGGGAGCACGGCAAAGGCCAGTGCCAAAGGCTGCTGCACGAAGGGCGCTGTGCTGCTATGGCAGAGGAGCTGAGCAGCCCCTGGCATGAGCCCGGTGCCCTGAGCCACCCCAGGAACGCTCCGGCTCCCTCTCCAAGGCAGCCAGGATCCACACTGCCTGCATGGCCGCTCTGCCCATGAGCCCCCATCAGCTGAGCCGACGCCAAGGAGCAGCTCCGGCCAGCCAGACCCCGGGAATCCCTCTGCAAAGGGAGAGGGGATTCAGCCATGTCCCCTCCCCAGGTGGAGACAGCCGTGGAGGCCGGAGGCACGCGCCTGCCCTGCCTGTTACCGCCGACTTGGCAAGGGTGGCGGGGCGTCTCGGAGCGTCCGGCACCCTGCCTCTCCCACCTTCTGCCGCCGAGGCTGTAAACACCCGCCCGCCCGCAGCGCCGGAGCCGGCTGCACCCAGGGGAGGAGGGCAGCAGGCAGGGCTGCCCTTAAACACTATTTATCCTATCGAGGTCGGGGGCAGGGGGGTGTGCTTCCCAGCCAGGCTCCCGCACTCTGGAAAGGTAAATGTTGGGGCAGTTACTGACACAGATCTCATGGCCGATGCACAAAACCCCAGCTTGGTGCCCGTAAACCAGGCAGCTCACAGAGTATGAGCACGCGGTGCTGAGCAGCCCTGCCTTTTACCTCTCTGAGGTGTTCCCTATCCCGGACAGCAGCTCCTTAATCCTCCGGCCGGCCTCGGCAGGCGTCAGCTCCACGTCAGTGTCCTCAGGGCTGCATAAGTCGCAGGTCATGAGGCGGCCTTTGGCAGATAAGGCCAGCAGCTCCGATTCACCTGCGGGCAGAGACGGGGGCATGTCAGGCAACACAGAGCGGTGGGAGGGGGCCGGGAAAGCAGCTGGGGCTTCCCTGATGGCTGGGGGGGGGGGGGTGGCGTGGATGCAGGAGGATGGGGGAGCACGAGATGGCATTGCCTGCCCCAAGACAGCTGGAGGTATCACCTGTCTGCAGTGGGGTACGACGGAGACAGGACACGGACCGCGACAGCATGCCCACCTCACACGCAGCTCCCCAAGAAGGGGCTGCCCCACCGAAGGGAAATGTCCCCCCTCCTGCCTGTCCTGTCCCCGTGGCTCCTGCTCGCCAACAGCCCCGCCGCCCCAGCCATGCTTCCCAGAGCTGGCCGCCCCCAAGCCAAGGCCAGCAGCAGCTGGGGGAGGCATCGGGGGGTGGGTACAGCACCCCGGGAGCCAGCACTGCCATGCAGGGTGCCCAGCAGTGAGATGCGTGCAGCTCTGCGGGCAGCGAGCGGGGCCGGGTCCGGGCAGGGCTGCCTGCCTTGCTCTCACCTGGGTGCCCCAGGAGCCTCTCCTCGCTCACCTGCCTGTTCTGGTCCCCTCTGCTCCTCGTGCTGCCCCACGCGAGGGGCTCAGCTACAGCTGTGGGTCGCTTTCCCCCCATCTAGGCCCTCTGGTCCCTTTCTCCGCTCCTGAGGGCGAGCACCGCACCTTGCCCTGCGCCCAGGCTGTGGTCAGGCACCGCACGCTGCCCTTGCTGGGGAACGGGGGTCAGCAGCCAAGCTGCGGGGCTGCAGAGCGCACAGCGTGCAGCCTCTAAGCAGCTGCGCAGGAGCCCCCGGTCCAGCCAGCGGCATTCCTGAACCCCTTTTTCAGTGAGCCTCATCCCAGCTCGCTGGGGGCTCCCCACAAGCTGCCCTCTGTGCAGGGAGCCCGAGGGGACAGGCAGGGCTGCCGCGAGCATCCTGTGAAAACCTGCGCAGAGCGGCCACCTCCTGCGACGCCGAGCAGAGAGAAACTGCGAGTGGGCGGGGAAGAGCCGGAGCTGCCAGCACGCCTCGCGTTCAGCCCGAGTCGGCATGCTTGACAGAAACGACTTACAAAAACGAGGGGAGTCAACAAGAACGGATGAGGACGGAGCCCAATCTGGACCGTAAGGAGGGGTGGAGACATACGGTCCGGAATAGGCAGCTATCCTGCCCTGCTCCACCCCAAGACCCAGCGCACGCCCCACTGCCGGCAGTACCTTCTGACGCCCGAGAAGACAAGGAAAGAGCCACAACGCTACAGATACTTAAACTGGCCGGAGACAGGACGGGAGGCAGGACGCCGGCGCAGCTCTCCGCGTCCTCGGGGTCAGAGGAATCGCCGACCCAGTCTAGGTCGACGGCAGAGATGTCCGAGTGTGTGCTGTAATACATCCGGCTGCCGCTGCCGCAGGCGGCGCAGAGAATGGGCCCACGCAAGTAGTACTCCCTGAGCTCCGGCACCGTCGCCTCCTCCCTCTGATCCGCCTTGACAGCCACCATCTTCCCATAGTGGCCCACAGCCACCACGCAGTCACAGCCAGCATCTCCGAAGAGCTGCTCGTCCTCAGCATCCTCTGCCACCCTCCGCTCCGTTCTCAAGGCCCCAATGAAGACAATGGGTTCTTCCAAATGATGGAGGATCTTCACTGGGGGGTCTTGGTTCGAAACGTCGTGGCAGCCGTCGACAGCCGGCGAAGAGCTGAGGGCCTTCAGCGGCACGGAGCAGAGCTGTCCGTCCGGGAAGCCACAGAGGATCATAGGAGACTCCAGCATGGCAGCGTCAATGCCGAAGAGCAGGCTGAAGAGGGGCTCTTCCAGGACGAAGCCCCCTGAGCACCACAGCCCCTCCCCGGACCCCATGGTGCCTGGGGAGGATGCGCAGCACAGGACGGGCAGGAAGCGGGAGGGGGGACTGTCCCCCTCCTCATCTGCAGGCTGGGGGCCGGGGCAGAAGCCCACCTCGCTGACCTGCCGGTACGGGGGACTCTCTTGCTCAGGGCACGGAAGCTCGTAGAGTTTCATCCACCATTTGCCGTGAGCCTGGGACAAGGTGATGACGAAGTTGTTGAGCAGAGTGAACATGCACAGGCTGGCGTCTGGGAAGATGCAGGCGTCCGAGTCCACGGGGAAGACGCCGGAAGGGCAATTGCTTTCTTGGCCGTCACCATTCGTCTGCTCCATTAACCTTCAAGCAAACAGGGAAGAGCTCTCAGCCAAGTCATGGGGTGAAGCCAGCGCTTCCCTTGGCCGCCTCTTACCCTGGCCCTCGGAAACAAGCTCCCCGCAGCACAGCTTTTAGCATCTGCTGCAAGAGCAGCGATCCAGAGCTTCAAACCGCGTAATGCTTCCCGTGCCTGCGGGAGGACAGGCAGGGAGAGGGCAGCGGCGGACACCCAATGCATCACCCTAGCCCTAAAAAGCGTCCCCAGGACTCCAGGGCTAATGGCATGGGGCTGGCTCACATCCCCATGGGGTGACAGCTCGCTCACCTGCTCTGCTGGTCCAGGGAAACGCAGTAAATGCCGCTGTGGGCACAGAGGATGTAGAGCTGCCGGGGCTGGGGCAGCAGCTCCACGTGCCACACCTGGTCGGGGCATCGGTACACAGCCTGCGTGGAAAATCAGAAAGAAATGTCACCTTCCTACGGCACCCGGGCGGGTGGCGGGGTCAAGGCTGCTCGTCACGGGTCTGGGCACCAAGGGAGCCGCGGTGCCCACGCCGCCAGGCCGGGCAGAGCCCTGCTCACCCACGCGGGGTAAAGAAAGAAACTGTTCGCTCGGCAACGCTCCCTCCTGGGCAACCCCAACGCAACTGCAAATTAAAGCGGTTATTTCCTGCAAACGCAGATTACAAGCAATCTCAAGGAATAAATCTATCCCTGGGCAGCGGCGCAGCTCGCGGACCCAGCGGGACTTCCCTGGGCGAGGGGCAGCCACCCTCGGTAAAGAGTGGCAGGGGGTCAGGAGAGGGGCTGCAGGTAACGAGGCAGCGGGTAACGAGGCAGCCCGTTGCTCCTGCTCCCCAAGGGGAAGGCAAATCGCGATCAGAAAGCCGGTACATGCTCTACTTTCCTAAGGATCGCAGTGTAGGAGGCAAATCCTGATATTACAGCAATGGCTTTCTTAGAAATGATAATAAGAACAAATTAAAAAAAGAAGCCGTGTATAACTCAACACGACGACCGCTGTTAGTCACAGCAAAGACAATAGCGAAACCCTTTGTAGGTGAGAAATGAAAGAAACGTCACTTTGCTTGGGGAGGAAAAAAAGCCTTTTTAGTTTAATTAAATGTTTGTCTCGCAAGTTCAGGAGAGGGGCCAGACGGCAGCACACCCAGAAGGGGCCTCAGAGCCGGGTAAGGGGGTCTGGCACTGCTTGTGAAGTTGGTTCGTGGATGGGGAACCCCGACGGAGTGACCCTAAGAAGGATTTTGGCCCCAGACTGGGTGACAGGGGACACAACTGGTGTCCCCGCCACCTTCACCCTGTCCCAGGACACCGGCCCCAGAGCACTCTCCCAGCGCGGGGGACAGGGGACGAAGCCCCCCGCCCTGCCGGGCCCCTCACCTTCAGCACCTTCCCCTCCTGGTCGTAGACGTAGACGAACTCGCTGCCGTTGGAGAGGTAGATCTCGTTCTCGTGGCACAGCACCCGGGGCTTGCCCGCCACCAGCCCCCCCACCGGGCAGCAGAAGCCGGCCAGGTAGTCCACCCTGTGCCCCACGTGTGCCATGGTGCCAGGAGGGAGGGAGCGGTGCCAGCCTGGGGGTGTGGGGTGTGGGTCAGCGCTAAGAGGGGGGCGGGGGGGGGGGGCATCCATGCTCCAGTGGGCACCCAGGGGAAGGGGATGGGGTCCCTCTGCCAGCACCCTGAGGTGCAGGCTGAGCCCGGCCCCCTCCCAGGGCCACTGACAGCCCCAGATGTGTGCTGACCCGGCCCCACGGCCCCCCACACCCTCCCTAGCTGAGCCCCACAGCCCACCCCCCCATCCCTGACCAACCCCACGGCACCCCCCCATCCCTGACCGAGCCCCACGGCCCCCCCCCACCGCAGGCCCAGCCCCCCAGGCCCAGCCCCACAACCGGATCTCCCCTCCCAGCCCCCCATTCCCCCTCCCAGGCCCCCCGCTCTCAGCCCCACAGCCTCCAGACCCATCCCCCCCAAAAAAAAACGCTTCCCCCAGCCCCTCCATCCCGCCCCACACCTCCTCCCCCCCCTCCCCATCCCCTCCCGGTGGGGCTGCGGGTACCGGGCGGGGGGCGCGGGCGGCTCCGCTTTACGGCTGCGCGGCGGCCGCCGCAATGGGGCGGGGAGTTTGCGACAGGCCGTAAAGCCGCGATGGGCGGGCGGCACCCCCCGGGGTCGGTACCGGCGGGGGGTTGGGGTGGGGGGGGAGCAGGCGGCTAAATCCCCGCCCACGGGGCCGCAGAGAGGAGCGAGACGATGCTGGCGACAGCGGCTTTATTAATGGCGAGCGGGGGCCGGTTGGGCCCCCCCGGGGGACAGAGGGCCGGCCCCCACCGTGTTCCCCCCGTTGCGGCGTGCGGGCCCGGCCGCTGGGACAGGCGCCTCCCCCAGGCCTGGCTGCGGCCCCTCAGGCTGCCGCCCGCCGTGGTGTGCCCCCCCCCGGGACGTCGGGCGTCCCCCGGGCGGGCTGGGGCAGCCCCCGGCGGCGCGGGGGGGGTCCCGGGGCCGCGGGCCCGGTTGAGTTGGTCGGCGAAGGCCTCCACCTCGGCGAAACGGGCCGAGAGCCGCCCCAGCTGCTCCTTCAGGGCGCTGAAGTCCCGGTACAGATGGTCCAGGGCCCCCGACAGCGAGCGGATCCTGCGCGGGGGGGGGGGGTGGGTGGGGGGGGAGAGGGGTGAGGGTGCGGGACACCCCCGAGGGGCACGGCAGGCCCCCGCCGCCCCCTCACCTCCCGTAGTCGGGCAGCACGGTCTGGTGGTCGAAGAGCAGCAGGTTCCTCATCTGGGAGGTGATGGCGAACTTCCAGTTGTCCAGGACCAGCGTCAGGTTGGCGCAGCCCTTCGCCGGTCGCCTCTGGGCTGCGGGGAGCAGATGGGGGGGGGTACGGGCTGGACCCCCGGCCGCGGGCAGGGCCCCCACCCCAGCACCCCTCTGCCCCCACACGCGGGGGCTGCTGCCCACTGTCAGGCTCCGGCCCTGCCTGTGCCGAGCAGCGGCAGCCCCGTTGGGGGGGGGGGGGGGGTCCCGAGTGGCGGGGGGGAGAGGTTACCATCTGTGCCATCATCCCGCGCCGCCGACTGCCGCTTCAGCGCGGTGACGCAGCCCAGAGCCGCGAGGAACAGGACAGGGAGAAGCCGCGACATGGCGCTGCTGGGGGAGAGCGCGGTGAGAAGGGTCCTCTCCAGCTCCTGGACGGGGCTCCATGTCCCCAACACCCCGGGACAGGGACCCCAAGGCCAGGTGGCTGCAGGGCGTCGTGTCCCCGAGGGCCAGGCACATGGCACCTGGAGCCGTTTCTGCCTCCTACCTGCACTGGGGTCCCGGCCGGCTGGAGGAGGCAGCCGCTCGCCGGGCTCAGCTCCCCCGGCTCTGGCTCCGCGCGGCTCCTGCCTTCCCTTTTCAACGCACTGCTCTGGCGCAGGGCCCGGCTACACGCCGCTCTGATTGCAAACAGACCGCCCGGCCGCCGCAGAGCCACGGCCAGGGCAGCCGAGTGCCCGGGGATGGGGCGCAGCGTCCCCCCCCCTCCTCAGGTGTCCCACATGGGCACGGCGCAGGTAACGGAGTGCAGGAGGCACGGCGCTGGCTCTCGTTTCAGGTGCTTTTATTCAACGTTACTCGCAGACCCTGCGCCCGGGTCAGTCCAGTCCAGGCACCGCACACCGCTGCAACCCCAAACACCAACAAACCGAGGGGAAAAAGCAAACCGCAGCCCGCAAGCCCTGCGGCAGGGCTGGGCGACCGCTCTGCTAACACCGGCGGGACGAAGCCTTTGGCAGAGCCTGGGCAGGGGACGCTGTGGGGCACGGGGGTCCCTGCCACGCTGCCCACCCCGTGATGCACACAGAGGGTCCCTGCCACGCTGCCTGGCTGGAGACGGCGGGGACAACGCTGTCCTGGCACACAAGGGGACCTCACGCCGTCCCTCCTACAAGGGGGCCACGGGGCAGTGCTGGAAACTGTGCCCCACAGATTTAACTAAGGCCCGAACCCGCAGTGCCAGGGCAGGGCGTCTCTGGGACAGGGCAGGGGGTCAGAGGCCCTGCAAGACAAGGGCTGAGCCCCCAGGGCACCGCAAGCATGGGCCTGCCCCCTCCCTGGGAGCCTGGTGCAGGGCAGCTCCCCCGGCGGGGTCTAACACGGGGAGAGAGCAGCAAGAGCACAGCCCGACCCCCTCCTCCGGCCCTGCACCGGGGAAGGATGCGCACAGAAGGGACGGGGGCACAGGGTGTGTGCCAAACCGCTCTCTGTGGGGTGACACGGCGCACGGGGGGGGACACACCGCTCCTGCAGCCCCCCGCGGAGCGCCCGGCCAGCAGCCCAGTGTGCACGGCCGGGTGCCGAAGTGTCTCTGCCGCAGGAGCGGGTGTGAGCGCGGCTCGGCACCGTGTGCGCTGCAGGAGTGGTGCCAAGCCCAGTGCTGGCACATGCCCACCCCTTGCCCGCTGCCAAGGGGGGGCCGGTCCTGCTCCGGGAGCGGTGCCAGCGTGCGGGGCCCAGCCTGGCAGAGCTGCCGTCTGGCCCAGCGCCATTAACAGTCGTCTGCTCGCCCTGCCCGGGCCGTTTAGCGCAAAAGCTGTCGGCACCCGGGCACCCAAGGCTGGCGGCAGCGACCCACAGGGGCAGGGAAAAGGGAGCAAAGCTGCGGGCAGGGAGATGCCAAAGCCTCCCCCTCACCTCCCCTATGCCGGGAGGCTGCTTGGGACAGGCAAGCAGGCAAGGAGGGAGGGAGCCTGGCTGGCCACAGCCCCCACCGAGTCCCCAGTGCTCGCCCAGGACAGCAGCTGGGGGTGGCGGGGGAACAGCCCGACCCCGCTGGGCGAAGGCTGAGGTTAAGCATTGGTTTCCCGGGCCGGGGGCCAGCGTCAAGATAAAGCCAGGGCACCCGGCTCCTGCTGCGACTACGGGGCTGCCCCTGAAAGGGCGCGAGGAGTAACCGGGGACGGCTGGAGCCACCCCCTGCTCGGCTCCACACCCCAGGGGGGCTGATGGGGGGAAGCAGAAGGGAGGATGGGGAAGGGACAAGCACCACTCCTGCTGCTCGAGAGTTTGCTCTGTATTGGAGTCGGCCGCCGCGCCGGTGTGGCTAGGTCCGGGGCAGGCTGCACATCTCGCAGTGGTCCGTGCCCGGCTGGTTCATGAAGGTGCAGTGCTGGCAGGCCCACATGGCCGCCGACACGGCGTGCGTCGAGCCGCCCATGGCACCGTACTCCTGTAGTCCTGAGATCTGGACACCGACTGTGCCTGTGAGAGAAAGAGCCTGGTCAGAGCAGGGGGAGAGCGCGGGGAACAGGCAGGTCCTAAACCCTGAGCGAGTTTCCCATCCCAACCCAGGCAGGAGGGGCCCTGCCAAGATGCTGCCCTCATCCCCGAGGCCGGGACCCTGCAGGTCCCACAGTGCAGCCCCCCAGCACAGCCCCACACCTTGGTCCCACTGCTGGGGACCAAGGAACAGCTTTCCTCCCACCCAAGCCTCTGGCAGCCTCCGCGGTGGCTTGAGAGCAGCGGCACAGCCGATGGCCGGCTTGGCCCAGCCCTGGGACAAGGGACCCCCTCCCTCCCAGAGGGACCCCCTTTCTTACTGCAGAGCTGCTCAATGGTGGCCCACTGCTCCGATTTCTTCCAGGTCTGTGCAAGCTCCTCATTCTTGGTCCTCACAGCTTCCAGCAACAAGCTGATGCTGTCCTGGAAGAGGACACAGAGAACTCAGCGCTGGACACTGCTCCGGCGCCCAGGCTGGAGCTGTGACTGTGGAAGTGCCTCCCTGCCCTCCTCCACCAGCCACCGCAAAGCAGAGCCGCGACTCTGAGCTGCCCCAGTGATGTTCACGGGCAGGGAGCAAGATGTGGTTTATCCCTTCTGTTCCCCCCAGCATTCAGATATACCCCAACAACTCAAATGCTTCCCTTTCCTCTGCATGGAGGAGGTTATCAGCCAACTGCTGTGCTGCCCCGTGCGGGAGAGCGTGCCGGGGCTGTGGGCCGAGCCTAGCTCCCGGGGGTGCAATCCCACCGTGCCGGAGCCCAGCCCTGTCCCTGCAGGCAGCCCCTGGCCCGATCTCCAGCTGCCCAGCGTCAGCCCTGCTGTATTTTGGGACACGCAGTCCTCGGCACCCTCGAAGCCTCTGGCAAACACATGGCCCATTTCGCTGGCGTCCTGCTTACAGCGGGAAGGGTCCGGCGGCACAGATGTGAACCAGGGGCCTGGGCAGCCGCCAACCCCCAGTGCCTGGCCAAGAGAGGCAGAGCTGCGCAGCCAGGAAGTCGTTGGCCTCACCGAGATTTGGGGGCTGTGATCTCGTTATCGTTACGACAGGAATTTCTGATTCTGAGATATTTTTAAAAATGTTTCCAAGCTCTCAGAGCTGCAGCCAAGTTGGCTCTGCCCGGTCTGCGACCGGGCTAACAACCACCACCCCCTCACTGCTCCGAGCAGCACGTTGGGAGCTCTTGGGCTACTCGGAGACTTTGGTTTCACTGTTTAAACCTTCTACCAACATCTCAGCCGGGAAGAAGCAGCATTGGGCCAGCTGCACGGCCTGCCCGGCACAGCCATGTGCCCAGGGGTGGCAGGCTGGGTCCATCACCTCCACCGTGTTAAGTGACACCCTGGGAGGAGCCCTGAGGACAGTGACGCTGACACGACCCTTTCCTCCTCACTACGTACCCGCAGAGGCATGACTTCGTTCGTGACCAGGAAGAGGAGCAGATGGAAATCGGAAATGATGTCTAGGAAAACGGAGGAAGTATTTTGGGACAAGTACGTAGCCAAGCTGTGGAAGTCCTACAGAGGGGAAAAAAAATAAAGAGAAGTCACTTCCCCTCACGGGGTAACTTAATTTTCCTATTCAGGTTCACTAACAGACAGTGTAACATTCCTGTCTCTTTGCACATCGGCTGCAACGTGCAAACCCTCCCAAAATCAGATCCCAGGCTGGCTGCCCGAGTTGCAGCTAACAGCTTCCAGAGGAAAGGATCTGTGGGCCCACAGTAGCTCCCCTGTCCGAGCCCCTAAACATACAGAGCTGACCCCAGACCCGGGAGATGCTGAGCAGAGGCCAGTCAGCTCAGCTCAAAGCCCCATCCCTAAGGAAAAGGGGCAGATGAGGACAAAGCAGCCCCTTCTTCCCCAACTCCCGCTTTTTCTCTGCTCTTGAACCCAGGGCATCCTCAGAAGCGAGGACCAAAGCCGTCACCAAACAGCCGACCTCTCCTGCTCTGCGACAGAGCCACAATGGGCAGCGACCCTTCTCTGGTGATGACTTCTGGAGGAAGTCTTTGACATTCTTGGCGCAGTCTCCTTAGCAAGACAAGCTGTTGCTGCTTTAAAGCAACTCGAGCTTTCCGTGCACTGGCAACACCCAGCACGAGCCTCGAGCCATCCGGCAGCTGCCTCTGCTCAGCGCTATGGGCCTCTCACAGTAAAAGGTCTCTGCATTTTTAAAATCAGTCCAGGAAGAGAAGTCAGAGCTCTCCGAGTTGATGCAATGACCCTTGTCCTGCTCCCGTCCATGGGGAGAAGGGGGTCCCGTGCTGTCACTGTGGGGCTGGAGCCCCCGACCTCGTTGGCGCTGTCTGGGAGACACCAGCCCTGACACAGACGAGGAGCCCCAGTCCCCAGCACCGAGCAGGCGGGAAGCAGGGTGTCCAGTGGCTGATCAGCATGCAGACGCTGCTCCGCGCAGGAAGGGGTTTGGCAAGCGCTGGACTGAACCAGGAAGGGGTGATTTAAGGGCACAACTGCAGCCATCCCTTTGCAGATATTAGTAAGTGAGAGGGAGACAGGCAACACATCTGTATTACACACAGCTTTGCTACAAATCGCTCCTTACCTGAGTTTCTCCCAGCACATCACGGTTCTCGATGGGGAATGGATTTTGAGAAATAGAAAAAGTGTAGACTGGATCCTTGGGGAAAGTTGTAGTAATCTAAAAATGCAAGAAACGATGATCAGAGCGGTGACAGCAGGAGGGGCAAGTGGGATACGGGAAGCGAGGCTCCCGATAGCCCGAGAGCAGCCACATGTTAGAGCTCTGCCAGGAAGACAGCAAGGCAATTACAGCGGGGATCTTCTGATGGCTTGTAACATTTAAAGCGGTATTCCAATCAGCACACCCCTTCGCTCCTGGCAAGCGTTTCTAACGAAGCCGGAGGAAGATATACTGAGCTCAGTCCTGATGAGCACGGCACGGTGCCATGGAGAGCATCCCTCTCTGGAAGGGGCACCGGGATGCAGCAGCTCCCGGCACAGCTCTGCCCTGTGCCACGGAGCTGCCGCTGGGGGGGGGTCATCCTGGGGGGGGTCACCTTAACACCAGGGGGTGACAGGGGAGAGCGCGGTCCCCGTGCCTGGCCATGGGGTAGCCAGGAGACCGCACTGCTGCATTCGGGGCTGGAACGGATGCCAAGAAAATACCTTTGCACCTCATTGAATAGAGTCACCCCATGCTCTGGGTGCGCTCCCCCTGCCTCCTCCCCGCACCCGGTGCCAAAGGGATGGGGAACGGGGCAACACAGCATCGCGCCCACGGTCCTGAGCTCACAAGCCGGTGTTTGGGCCAGCTTCTGACATTTAAACCAGCCCTGATTCTGGGGGCTTGAAAGCTTTGGTGTCAGTTACTGACCGCTGGGCCCTGTTGGCGAGGCCCTTTGTAAGCAGAGATGCAGAAATACCTGCCAGGACAGCATTAACTGGAATAATGCCTTTTTTTTTTTTTTTTGAGAGACAAAACGCAATGTTTCAGAAATGCCTTCCAGACTGTTCCTAAATGTATGTTCCATCAATCTGTTTTCCTCTTAATTACACCCCAGGTAGCCCAGAAACAGAGACATTTACTACTTGAGTAATAAATATGCTCCAGCGCTGCCGACTGGCATGGGGCGTCCGAGGGCCCCACACAATGGGCCCCGTTGTTCCAGACACGACATTCCTCTGTGCGTGTCACACGTCCCAGCGTCAGCCCGAGTGCTGCTCTGATAAGCGACAGACACAGTAAATGGGGAAGAAGGACGAGCCAGGGGAAGCCTCCCGGCTGCCAGCCTCCCTGCGCCCGCGGGACGCTGCCCGTGCCAGGGGCAGCTGCACCAGCCCAGTTGCTCCGGGATGGATTTAATCGTTATTGGCACCAACTCTAACTCCGGCAATATCATCTGTCATCCGAATTATTTGCTTTCCTGCCTTCCACACCGTAATAGTTTCCTTCCAAGCCAAAGGGCAGAGCCGTGCCCCGGTGCCTGGCAGCGCTTGTTCCCAGGCAGGCGGCAGCCCTGCTCCAGCCAAGCCATGCCGCAGCCCGAGCTCCCTCCCCCAGGAAAAGGCATTTCTGTACAACCAACCTGGGCTGCTGAGTCACTAGAAGGAGCTGGATTCTTAATTGCTGCTACGAGACAGACAACCGGAGCTCCCTAATTAGCTCCCCGTGAGGTAGTGCCCAGCACACGGATCCGTGGGGCTGGCTGCTTCCCCTGCTGCGTGGCCACGTGCCAGTTGGGAGCCGTGATAAGACACAGGCAGTGCTTTCCCAGTGCGTTCCCTGGCACCACACGGATCCCAAGGAGCACTGCAGCTACCCCAGAGCACCCCAACCTCTGCGCTAGAAATGCCTGGCAGCAGAGGGAAAAGGAGAAGGAAAGAAAATCTACCCTTTGAATCACCTCCAGTGGGAATTTCAGAGGTGAGTTAAGAACCTCACTCCGCCCTGACCACCTCCTGCGGACAAGTGCAAGGAATACTTACATCTATGATTAGGTACTCAACCGGGAGCGGGCGAGCCAGCTGTGTGATCTCGTTGCCAAACTTGTCTATGTCCTGAAAGAAGAAGAGTGTTGTTATTCCTCAGTGTGGAAGCAGTGTGAAGCCTAAGGGATCCTGCCCTGGAGACACCCACGCAAGGAGCCCAGGGATCCTCGGCTCTGGCAGATCGCTAAGGGCGTAGAAAAGAACCTGCTGGTACGTGGCTGGGTGCTGCCAAGCTGCCCGATTCCCTGCAGCTCCTCGGGGCTAGAGGAGCCTGACTCCATATGCCAGGGCCTCTGTTTCCTCGTGGTCACAAACCACCTTGGTCTTGTTTGCCTCAGTCATCACCACCGGAGCTGCCCGGCGTTATCTAAGCAGCATAAATGCCATTTAAGGAGCAGTTCTGTCTTAAATAGGGAGGGACAGTGCCACATCTGCTTCCTCAGCCAAGGCAAACCTGACTTTCTGCAAAACTGGCCACAAGTCTCTCATCTAGCTCTCGCTTGGGAATTGGAAATCCAGGCACTTTCTCATAGACAGACCTGAAGAGCCAGCATATCACAACGTGTAAACTTGTTTTGCTTTGCCAGATGAATTGAACATAAAGTTTAATTATGGAGAAAAACGGCCAGCATATGTTCATTAATCATAAAATGACAATTAGACGTGATTTATGTCAAACATACCGAGTTCAAACACAGCTTCAGAAATAAATTCATGAGAACTGACACTTTTCATTAAAGATTCTGTAAGAGGGGGTTGTATTTTCTACCTAAATCATCACTTAACATGTTATAAATCATTCATTGAGCCCCATATAAATCATACGCCCATAATTTCCAATCAGGGACCTTACATTAAAGTTTACGTTTACTGAGCTCTCAGAAGTCCCAGTGGCTGGAGGCAGACCCAGAGCTGCTGTGCGGAACTGTCACCCTGACACCTCGGTGGTTTGGGGGAGCTCGGGGAGCGGCCGTGACCCCCGCGGGGTGGTGGGCGGCATTCCCGGGGCCGAGCCAGAGGGCACCGTGCATCGGGATGAGCTGCCCGCGGCTGACACCCTCCTCTCCCGAGCCCTGTTTTCTCCCCGCAGCACGCCACTCCCCCGCTATCAGCATTTCTCGGCTACGCTAGTATTTACACAGCGCAAATATGCGGCGTGGCAGCCAGCAGCCCGCTCTCACGCTCCGCTCGCCCGGTACACCCAGACGGCCATGGCCCGAGCAGGCTGCGGCACGCTGCTCCCCTCCGGGCACAGCCCCCCTTCCCCGGCCCCCTCCCCAAGCATCCTCCGTCCCCGGCAACCCTTCCCTTTGTATAAAAAAAAAAAAAAAAAAAAAAAAAAAAAATCTACCTTCCAGTCTTTGAAGCTCTTTTTAAAAGCAATTCCGATAAGGATCTTTTCTCCTTGAACATGACAGGTTGTTGGCCCTGTGGTTATTTCAGCAACAAGCCTGGTGGCTCGTGGCCTCAGATCTCTCTGGCTCTGACAGGAGCAGGAGGAGACGCGGAGCCTTTTCAGGGAGATCACAGGACCTGAAAGCTAAACCTACTTCTAGATCTCGGTGATACCGCAAGAGTCAGGAATCAAATCCAATCAGACCGAATCAGCTTCCCAAACACAATCCTGCCCCTGCAAGAACGAACCTGCAACAACTCACACATAATTAGCCCATCTGGAATTCATTTTCAAATCTAATTAAGTTCTAATATGCAGAAACATTTTTCCAGCACCTGTTCGCTTTAATCTCCGCCTCTGGGGATTTCCATGCTAAATGCCTTCTTTTTAATGTCACGCTGCTGAGGCCTTCAAGACATGCACCAGACTGTTACTACCAAACTGGCACCTCGGTCCCCGCGAGTCGAGGACACGTCCCGACCCTGCCCCTCCTCAAAGAGAAAAGCCCCCCCACCAACGCTGGCACTTTTCTCCAACCCCAATGTACCATTTTATTAGGCAATTACGTTTTAAAGGCCTTAACAAACGTCAAGCTGGGAGAAAGACATCTTCATCCTGAACTTGGCAGTGGCTGAGACCCCAGCGGCGCCTCTCGGCACGTTATTGCTGCAGCCCCGGAGCCCGAGACCCCCGAAGCCAGAACACAGCGGCGACTGATCCCGAGGCGGGGCCAGGAAGGGGTTAAATGAAGGCTCAAGTAAGTATTTGGCTTCTGGACAAACATCAAGCACCGAGGCCTGGAGGATTTGGACAATGAATCATCCCCAAGACAAACTGGAGATTGCATCAGGCGCTGCGATTAGAGCCTTTCAGACCCCTGTTCGGAGGCAGAGGCTGCAAACGGAGGAGGTCAAGCAGGGAAAAGGATGGCTGCGCCTGCAGGGAGCGTGTTGCGCACCTCTGCGGTGCTTCAGGAGGGGAAAGGCTTCTGGGTGGCTTCAGGATTTCCTACCGAGGACGAGGGGAGCAGCCGAGACGGCTGCCAGCCAGGAGGGAGGCTCTGGCTCCATGTCCCAGGGCTGGACAGCCATCAGCATCCCCTGGCCGCCAGCCTTCCCCACGGGTTCACTCTCACCGTGAAGCTGAGCTGAGTCTGTCCTTTCTGTGTGTTAATAAAGCCTGGCCCTGCTCTTCCCTCTGCTGACCTCCAAGGGCTTTGCCAGGCAGTCCTGCCCCTCGCACAGAGCGAGCAGCTGACGCACAGAAATGAAGCGACTTTTCTAAGAGCAAGCGATAGGTCAGTGAGAGTTGAAACCCTTCTCAGGAGACTCCTCGTGAGCTAATCAAGCATCCTCCTCCCCAGAGCAGCTGGGACATTTAAGGCTAAGAAGGCTTTTCCAGTCCAACGCGAAGCCTTGGTCGGGGGCCAGGCAGGGGAAGTCCTTCGCGGCTGGTGCAAACTCCCCGCAGCAGCCTCCCCGCAGCCTGCCCATCGTGTTTTCCCCGGGAAGAGGATTTCAGAGTGAACGGGTGGAAGCAACACGTGCCACACCGGGGACAGCCTGGCTCAGAGGTCCCCTTCGGTCGGAATCAAACCAGTGTCTCGGCTCAGGGCTCCCCCAGGGCCAGATGGGACCACACTCAGCAGACGACAAGCCAAGGCCCAGGCACCGTCCCAGCTGCTGTAAATGCACAAAGGACGCACAAGAATCTACGAGGGCAAAGGGCTCTTTCACAACACCAGTGCCATTGCGAAGGGCTTTCATCTTACACCATCCCACAGAAACTCGGGGGAATATTAAGGCAGCTGTAAAATGCGATTCATTGCACGGATGACATCTTCATGTTTGTGCTGAGCCGAGGCAAATACCTGCGATAAGAGACAAAGCCAGCCAGTCCCCACATCCAATTATTCAAGTGTTTCAAAGGGTCTGTAAAACACAAGCCATCTCTTTCCCCTGTTCGGTGGGAGGTTGAGATGCCCGTGAAGCCAAGCGCGGAGCGGAGCAGGTGGGTGTGCGGGGAGCAGGGAGGCAACGCTGCAGCACTGGGCTCGGCAGACCGACCGCTGGGAGCAGGCGGGCACGGGGGGCAAGGGGGGCAGGAGCCATCCCGGGAGGGATCGCAGCCGTCTGGGGCACCGAGCACCACCTGCAAACAACTTCAGTTCTGAAGAATCAACCCACAGTTTGGAAGGCACACTCTCGGTAAAATCAAAATCAATACGGTTATTTTCTAGAACCAGATGGATAAAGGAGGCGGCTGCTCGAGGGCAGAAGACAGGGAATGGAAAACACCCATAGGTAACACCCAGCTGGGCACCCCCTCACCCAGCTGAGAAACAGGGTGAAGCGGCCATTGCAACACTGTCGTCTTTACTCACAAAGAGAGCGGTTAACCTGGGCTTGTACGCCTGAGTCTTGACAAGAGCGACTCCTTCGTGAGTTTCGTTGCACTGAACTCGCCAAGAAGCGTGTGCCAGTTGTGCAACATTCAAATTGGAAACAGCGCTGCACTGCGAGGCTCCGCAGACAACCCGGGAGGTGAAGGGGGATGTTTTCTTCTTTCTGGCTAGTCTTACCTGGAGAGGCATCTCAGAGCAAAGAAACTTGTACTCATGGTCCCCAAAGCCCTCGACTTTCACGCTAGAGCAGAACTCCAACCGCCACAAGCCAGGAAAGCAACGGCCGCATGTAGAAAGCACACACTGCCAAGTCCACTGGGGTGGTTCCTCTAAGCCGCGGGGCTAGTGGCCAACATAAAGAGAATGGTAAAGAAATACAGAAATCACAAGGCTAGAGCGCTCAGGAAAAACGCCTCGCCTCTTGAGGCCGGACAACGCTGGTGCCATCAGTTTTCCCATTTCCATGGAAGAAAAGCCCATCTCTGCTAACGCACCACCGAGGTGAGTCACGTTCAGGCAGGACCGGCTGCAGCCCCAGGGGACGCAGTAGCCCCTGCTCCCACTCCACAAACACCAAAACGTGGTGCAAACTGTGGAAAAATGGCTCGCTGACCAAAAAAAAGCCCGTTCCTCTCTTTCCAGGCACCTCGTCGCCTGTGCAGTGAAGTCCCCGAAGCTGCAGCTCCTCCGCCCGCAGCGCGGGTCCTCACACCCTTCCTGTGCCCGCAGCGTTACCCATCCAGCTGCACTGCTGAACAGTCATCGCTGGAAGAACACCACCTACTGCGAGCGGAGGTACGAGGCATCTTCTTCGAACACCCACGACTGAAGCGCAGTTGTTGGTTACGCTTCACTGGAGACGCAAACAGCCGCACCTTTTCCTATTCGCAGAGCCGAAGGTGAATCTGCCGCCTTACCCTGCTGCAGACAGATACCGGAGTTCCAACAGATTTTGCCTTGCATCTGGATGCATGGTTGTTCTATAAATACATCCATACTACACAAACATTGGCCTTCTGGTTCTCCTCCAATTAGAATGAATTTGTATAGCTCCTTTCATCCTAAAGGGCTTTTCAAATGAATACTTGCATATTACATAGAAAAATATATACGGGCTTTTCTCTCTATCAGCGATAGCTTCTCAGTCCGAGACAAACTGCAGCAACTACTCAAAAGTGCAGCTTTCTGCCCAAAGCTAGCTGGGGGGGGGAGTGGGGTGGGCAGCACAGAGGCGAACCCCCACGACAAGGACTGGGGAGAAAGTTGCTGGCTCCTGCGGTTTCGGCGGAGAAAGGGGGACCAGGAAGCAGCCGTCCTGTGCCGCGAGGCCGAGCGCTGGACTCCTGCTCCTCACGCTGCGTTTAACCAACGCTTTGACACCATTGCTGTCACCAACCCAGTAACTATGAGGTAGTGTCTCTGACCTCAAGCCTCGCACATTTAATGAGACCCTGAAGGTTTTCAGAGCCGGCAGTGACTAAGCTTTCCATTGATTTAAGAACATTCCAAAAAAACTAAGAGATCCTACAGCCAAACACGTTTAAGGCTGAAGGACAATCACACCCGCCAGAGCGGTCCTCAAGCCTTCCTTGAGCGCACCACGAAAAAGGCAATTACAGACAGAAGTTATAAAACATATGAAATAAGCTGCAGCCCGACCCAGTGAATCAGTGGTTGATGGAAATTTCCACAGAAGGCTGGAGCCATCAGTTAGCATTTTGTTTATCTCCCTGCTTCAGATTACGAAGGGGAGTGAAGACCTTATGGGAACACCCACCGGCTTCCTGCTACTCCGAACACCCAGGGTGGCCCACATGTGGGACACAGACCTACGGGACCTCCTGCAAGGCTGCACCCTGACTGTGGCACAGCACGGGCTCCTCTGGAGCAGGACTGCAGCACGCCAGGAGATGATCTCATCCTTCGCATTCAGGGCCAACCCTTGCACAATCGAGCTCCGCTGTATCTCCATCGGACCTGACTTATCAGCTCCTAGGACCGAGCTGTCTGCGTGCTAAGGAAAAAAGCACGGATTCCGTCTACCTTTCCTCTCAAGCACTGAATTTAGCCAAGAGGTGTTCCTCGTGTTCAGGTGGTGTCAAGACACGGCGGCAGTTCAGCGTGAAGGGATGGAGGGGGAAGATGGAGTCCCACAGGCTGACTGACCCAGGCCAGCACGTCCCTATCTCAGGTTCAGGGCACACAAGAGCATTTTGACACAATTTTGACACTAGCGCACAATACGCTCGCTTCAGTCGTCCCAAACGAAGGTGGCTTGGCTTATCCTACGCTCCTTAACGGACAGCTTTAACAGAGGCGGCAGGAGCGCTGCTGGCTGAGCGGGCTGTGAATATCAGACACAGACAAGAATGAGATAACTAACTTGGGTGATGGATGGCTAATTAGTTGGCAAGCAGCACCATTAATTAATTCCTCTGTCCTTGCTCACGGGGCAACAATGTACGCACGTTTCAGAAGCAGTGCTATTAGCCTCCGCAGAGATCCTGTCCCCAAGTTTCTAACTTGGCCCTGCAGATACAGGGGGGGCTGCAGATCTCCAGAAACAACTGTTGAGGGAATAAGAACAGTCCATTCATCACTAACAACCTGAAACCTGCAGCAGACAGGGTACCAGCAGCGCTCTTGCAGGATACTTCAAGTAAGAGTATTTTGGATCCACTCTGGATGCATGTGTCCCCCGCTGCGCCTCAGGAAGAGTTTTTGGAGTTTCCTGTCTGACGCAAGAACGGAACCTGGGCACAGGCAGCACCCCCAGCACCGGAGAAGAAAGCCAGGAGCCAGGTCCTGCCCTGGCTCAGAGAGCCTTCCACCTTCCTTTTCTTGCAGAGAAGCACGCAGAAGGCTGTCTCTCCTCTTGCTGCATGAGCTACGCTATCTTTTGTTGCATCTGCTGCCCAGTTGGTGCCTGTGAAGCGTGTCACACACAAGCAAATCCCTGGCACCGCATAAGGAACCCGCCGCTTTCAGCGTGCCATTTGTGCGAGCACACATCGTATGGCCGTGGAGTGGAGGAGGCTGAACTCAGCTGGGGATTAAAATCAACAGAGAAGCATGGCAAATACTGCCAACAAATACAGAAGCGGAGGCGAATTCAGAGCACTCACTATGGGCTCTCGGTGGATCACTGCAGACCTCGTTTAGAAGCTGGATAGCCAATGGCTACCACTGCACTGGAAACCATAACAGCACGTTTACGAGGGGGAAATGGAGCTTATGCAATTACTTTGCAGACATGTGGCGAACGGTTACTACTGAAAATAGTTCAGACCTCAAAGACATCCTTTCCTGAGCTGGCCATGCTGATTTCCAGACACGTGGCAGAGCCGTTTTTGCAGCTCCCCCCACCCACAGGCACGCAGCCCTTACCTTATAGAAGACATCAGGCACATACTGCTCGCTGCTGGACTCCTTGGCATAGCCCAGCTCCGGCGCATCTCGGCAGGGCAGCAAACACTCATCTCGAACCAGCGCCATGCACTGATTCGAGACCTGGTACCCCTCGAAGTGGACCTGGTTGTCGGGACCACCTGGAAGAGAAGAGGCCGGTTAAAAATCCCAGAGGAAGGCGATTTGCACAGCGTAACCCAGAGAGGAACATCTCAAAGAGCAACATGAAACATGACGGTCTTGCTAAGGGCGAAGAATGGCGAGATGAAACCGCTGGTGCTGCCGCATGGGAAGTACTTCTAGGCTAGAAACCCCTCTAAGCTCTACATTTATTTAGTAAAACACATTTTCACAGCTAGCCTAAAAGCACAGACCCCCGGAGCGACAGCATGAGCGTTCTACCAGGAGCTTAGAGGCAAAGCTGCCCTTTTGGCAGGCTCCTGATAGCATCCCCCCCCGCTGCCCTGCGGGTATCTTCTCTCTTTCAGAACAAAACCCAGGCACACAGCTCCCGTCAGCCCATTTCATTTCCAAGGAACCATGAGCTGAGGATTCAGGGTTGGTCCCAGTAATGTCAGGCACAAGAAGAAAAAGTGTTTTCTCAGCCCGTAATGGATGGCTCGGTGGAAATCTGACATGGAAAGTGGAAATTAAGACCCTGGCTCACTGATAGATCACATGCTTGGCGCTTTAATTTGGATAATGTAAGCAACATCAGGTCATATGTCATTAGAATACAACTGGAAAGAGAAGATACAGACAGATGGTAGGAAAACGTTACTATTTCCAAACCTAGGAATTCAGGAGGGGATAGGAATTAATCCGTGCAGAGGATTTAAAGGCAAAGTTGATGCAAACTATCCAAATGTATTTATATGGCACAAAAGGAAGGAATCAAGTGTTTAAATAGAAACCTGATGGGCTGATTTAACAGAAGAGAATGAAATTATCTGGAACAGAAAAGAGGAAATATTCGTTTTCTCCTCTTTGATCTCTAACCTCAATCACTCACTGCTCCAGAACAAACACTCCTAGAAATTAAACATAGACCAAGACACGGGGAAAGCCTGAAAAAAGCTAGCCATCATTTTCTCCGTAAAACACCTTGTTTGAAAAAAAATCGAAATAAAGGAAAAAAAAAAAGAGTGAGCGAGATATACATCTATCTTTAATGAAAGATGGATGCGTTTAGCAGTCTGGAATGTACGGGCAGCTGTCTGATTGCACGGGCCTGTTAACTGAAAGAGAGCATTTTCGCTGAAAAAAAAGCTCCGGGAACATTTACAAAACCTGGGCTCAGAGGAGGCAATATAATATCACACTTTCAGTTTTCACATTGGATGCTATTTGGAAGTCATGCGTTTTGTTTTTTGGGTTTTTTTTTTTTTTTTTTTTTTTCATTGTGTTAAACAGACCCAGAACCCAGCGTATCTGCTCCAGGGAAATTTTAAATGAACGCATGTGTCATCCCACGGAGAGCAGCAGACTGAACTTCTAACACTACAACTCTCCCAGCACGTGCCAACATCTCCCCTCGCAGCCCGGGCAGCGCAGACCATTCCACAGCGCCTCAGAAACTCCCTGCAAAAACGGCTAAAATCAGAGGTGACAAAGCAAAGCATTTTGCAGCCTTCTCTGTTTAATTCAGGCAAACAAACAAACAAAAAAACCCCGTTTCCATGCACGGAAGAGCACAGCATCCTACGTAAGGGTTTCCCTGACAGCGACACAAGGGAGATAAAGGTCCCTCCTTTACGCTGAACCAGCCAGAGTAACTCTCAGGATCCGGATTGCCGTGGTTCTGCACTGCCGCTTTCAGGCAACAGAATTTGGAGCGTAAAGATGCGAAACAGAACAGTGAGCAACAGTTCTTCCCCTGGCTGCAGGCAAAAAATGCTTTCTGGATCTGAGAGGTGGAGGCTCCAGGTCTGAGCCTCAATTAAGTTTCCTGCAGGGGACAGGGTAAATAATTGCAGAGAAGATAACACAAAGAATGAAAAAGAATTTTACTTGATAGAGCAAAGCAAAACCCTCGTTAAATAGGACAGATGGGGACCAGGACGTCTGACTTCTGGCAGAGCTGCATATTCTTCTTCTTCTATTAACAAGAGATAATTCATGTGTAACCAAGAGAGCTGGGGCAAGCCGAGGCCAGTTTATACCTGTAGCCACAACTGTGACAAACTTGGATCCAAAATGACCATCTGGAGAAAGGCGACAGATGTTGGGCTGCTGGTTCTGAAAGTTTCCAGCTGTGATGCACTCTTCTGCACTTAGATAATACGTGTCCTGAGGGAAGAGCAGAAATGTCAATAAAAAGGACAATGCGATGTAGCCTAGACCTATTTCCTTGGTCTGCAGCCAAAGAAAACTACCAACACCCCAGTAAAACATGCTTTCGTAGAACGTTGCTGCAGAGACTGGGAAAAGAATGTGACATGTCAGCTCTCCAGCCCCGAGCCTTGCTCTCGCCACAAGGACGGTCCCACTTCTAGTCCCACCCACCTTTACACACCTTTTTTTTTTTTTTTTAAAAAAAAAAAAAAAAAAACAACCCAGGGTTTCATTTTCCAAATAGGGATATCACTGATTTTAGAATTACAGGAAGCGGAGAAGGTCAGAGTCTGAGCCACGTATACCTCACCAAGCCCAGCCCACAGGAACATCCTCTGGCTGAGTCACTTTTGCTCCCTGAGCCCGCACTTCACCCCACCCCACTCCCTCCACTCCACTGAATTCCCTGAAACCACGAGCGGCGTTTTCTGAAACTAGAGTGGGCGAAGGACCGCGGGCAGCTCTGCGTGCTACCCAAACAGCTTCAAACCCCGAAGAGTGCTCTTGGAGCTCAAGCTCCTTTTCCTGCAGAAGCTTCTGAAAACCCACATTTCACAAGAATTCCAGTCCCGGCGTCACCTCCAGCCCTGCGCTGCCCTGGCTCCGGACTCAGCTTGGCACAGCCAGCCTTTATGCGGTTACACAAACCCCCAGCGCCAGCAGCTGGAATTAGACGCACACTTGAATCTCACCTTGTTTCTGCTGTATCGAACAGTCCCTTTCCGTGTGTCTTCAGAGACCAGATCAGTAAATATCCAGCCAACCTATAAAGAAGTGTTATGGAGAGAGTTGCTTTAAGAAAAAAAGGAAAAAAAAAAAAAAACAAACCACCAAAACCAAACCAGAAGAGAGCTTATACATTTCTCCTAGCAGGACAAGATGTTCTTGGCTGCTCGCACGGCCCTGCTGTATGCTGCCTGAAGGAAATGGCTCTCCCAGCTGTGCCGGGCTCATTTGAATCCGATTTCCAGGAGCAGCATGCCAGCTGGCCGGTCGGGGGCACCTGCAGCTTTATGTTTCACTATGGAATATTTTTTCATGGAAAGATCTGGAGGCTGCAAGAGGCCTCTCAGCCGCTACCTCCTCCCACCCACAGCAAAAAGCATTTCCTATTGAGCGTGGAGAGCAGAGCAGCAGCGGCAGCGCCAGCAGATGACAAAGCAGCTCACATGATCTCATTTTGAAGCTCGCAGTCGCTAGTTAAGATAAAGCTCATATGTTCCCACCGGAGTATGATTCATTCCAAATCAGAGCCCGCTCCCATCCAAAAAACACATTCCTGCTTTCTGCATTGTTTGCACATAGGAGTAGAGATGTGTACACACACACCGCTGCGTGAACCCTTCTACACACACGTGCTGCAAACAGCCAGGAGCTCCCACAGCATTAACCCTTCTGAGGAAGAGCCGCTGAGCCAGACTCCCAGCAGAGCTCAGACAGACAAAAACCCGCAACCAGCAGCAAGTTAACGTGTTAAGTCACATTGATTAAAAATATCTGATGCGAGAAGCAGAGGAAAAGCATGGAAATAAATAACACACACACAGAAGCTTTGCTTCAGACACTGGCAAAAGGCGAAAGATCTTATCTTCAGAGAACAAAAGACCTCACCACAGATGTTTATAGTCTACTGTACTGAGCCTTTTCTCATTTGTGTTTTCTTTAGCAAGTCAAATCTTGTTTGTGTACATCTCATTCCTGGCACTCGCACAAACCAAAAGATTTCCCTAACCAGAAAATATCAGCACAGGTTTGAGAGATGTCGGCGAACCAGCGGATCGCAGTGCCCGTGTGTCCTGATCGGGCAGGAGGGGAACACGACGGCTCGGCTGCTGGGGGACCAGCACCTCTAAATGAACGCACAGACGAACTCGCCGCCTGCCTGAGCGGCACCGAGAGACAGGATCCCACAGAGGAGAATAAAAAACAAGCTCCTGGAATTGGCGCACCAATTCTGTCAAAATGAAGAACAAATTCGGAAGGCAACTCCAGCTACATCTGCGCCAAATTAGCACTCACCGGGGAGATGCTACCAGGAATGGCTGCTATCTGAGGAGAAATAAAGAGAAAATCGTGTTTCTGCTTCTTTGCTACTCCCTTTGATGTCATTCATGACAGAGGACTGCTGACTTCAGCTGCACAGCCCCGCTAGATGCTTGTGCTCAGGAAAATGCTCTTGTTTTGTTTTTCATCCCTAAAAGCCTAAGAGCTACCAACACGTAAACTACATTTCAGGTATGCCCAAACGGTCTTGAATAACCCCGTGAAGCTGAAGAGAACTGCCGACGATATTCTTCATCGCCAAACAAAGACGCATGAGATCCAACAACATCCTAACCTTTCTCAGTCCAAGCTTTGCAGCGATCTCATCCACGACCTCGGCTTTTGGATCTTCCAGGATCTCCAGGCTGTTCTGCGTACCAATCTGCAGTAAAAAAAAACTCGCAAGTAAGACAGAACAGGAAAAAACACAGTACACAGCCATTGTCAGGAGTGAGGCAGAGGTCTGGGTTTCCCCTTTGGCATTACGACTGACCGGTTTCACCCCAGAGACCTCGTCTACTCACAGACCCATCCTGTCGGAGCTCTTCAGCTAAGTTTGCAAACTACATCGGGGTTTATGAATGAAAGACTCGGCATTTACAAACAGGCCATTGCTGTTTCCGAGCACTTTGGAAAAGGTGAGAGGTTGTGTAATTTTTCCAAAGCTCTGCGTTCAACCTGCCAGTTTTGCACCGTCGTTGCATTTGTTTGAATCTTTGAGCAGCGGAGAGGCAGAAACCCAGTGAATCCAAGAGCCCAGGCCTTCCTCCCGCGCTCTGGAAAACGCGGCTCCATCTGGGTGTGTTTCAGAGGCAAAAGCTTTCTCGTGCGGGGAGGTGCCGTGCCAAGAAGCGCAGCAGAGACTGCTTGCCAGGAGAGCAAAAGCTTCCTCGCTTTTACCGTGCACAACTAGAAGCATATGAACTTCCAAAGCAGGGGCTTAAGAGTGATACTGAAACAATGGAGGGCACGGCTCTGCTCACATTGGAAAGAAAGGGAAGAAATTATAAAAAGCTGCTCTCACGCACACACTCCCAAAGATCCATTTGTTCTTTTCCACTGACAAATCTGTTGCATTTGACTCTAGCAACACTGCAAAGATCATCAAGAGGAAGAAAACATATCACCCACCACGATGTGTTTGTACACACAGTGTCTGCACTTAGAAAAGTGACTTTGATCATCGCCAAAGCAGCCAGTAGGCAAACTCAAACTTCAAGCCGAGCCTTGTGTTGTGGGCAGAGTGGCTTTTCCATCTCTGTTTTCAGCTCTCTGACACCAAATTCAGCTTTTGGGTTGCCCGGGAGGCTGCAGGCTCCTGGAGCAGCTCGGCGGTGCTGAGCGCGGTGCCGTGCACCATCTAGTGGGGACTCCGCCACTCCAAGGCATCAGATCTCATCCTCAGCCTCTCCACCACAGCAGCAGACTTTATTTTTGTCTAATTAAGCGGCTTAAATTTTCCCAGAAAGCTGATAAGAAATTGAAGCAAGGGCCGCAACTTTTTTTTTTCCTAGTATGGAATTTGTTTTCAAGCTGTTCTGTATCACAACCTTGGAAATTCACCCATCAAGGAAACATGTAAAATGAAATCTACTGTTATGAAGTCTCTCTATCTTTAAATCATAAGAGCACAGAGTAATGCAAAAGAAAATGTAAAAATAACAAAAAACAATTCTGGGTTTTAAAAGTCTTCCAGTGGCAACAACACACACGAAGACATAAGTCACAACATCTTTTTCATGGGACCGTTTTCCTTATGGAGCTGCAGTTGGAAATACTGCATCAGGTTTCCCAAACAAAAATGCAAAAACGTGTTTCCCCGTTACCTTTACAAGTTGACGCTGACACCACGGCACCCAGCTCTTACCTGCGGGGGTTCGTAGATGGCAGCGACCTCGGCCCGGATGCCCAGAGGGATGTCTTTGTGCTCGGTGTACCGGCCATACAGATACCCAAGATGTTGGTTTCCTGTCTTCCGCCAGAAGTCTAGGAAGCGATCTGCAATTGTGTGGTTCTCAAACATGATGTTGTCAACATGCCTGTATTTCTGTTTGACAAAGTTCAAGCGTCAGGCCATCCTCCACTAAGTCCGTTCAGTTTGCCCATCGCCAACACCTTCCCCAGAGAGTCCCCGCTGCTGGGACACACCACCCCTCACAGCGGAATCCTGCCGGAGCAGGGACACGGTTACCTGCTCCCTCCCTCTCCCCTCTGCTGCCTCCAGCACCTCTCCCTGCCCGGCACGCAGAACCCACCACAGGCTGGAGTGTGGGGAAGTGCTGAGCACCACCAGCACCCCATTAGTTTGGCTTCTTTACCAGCGCCCTTACCCCAAGAGCCTTTGCAACAAAAAAACCCCAGTGAAATTTAAGAGGAAACAAGAAGAAACAGCGGGTGGCCTTTTGGATCCCATGAGAAAAAAGAGTGGAGATTCATCGCTAGCGGTGCCAGCTCAGATGTCCTCCACGTTAAGAGGAAACTGCTGAGGCAGATACATTTTGGAGTCCTTTTCTGCAAGGACTGAAGACCTTAACAGCCATTTCCCCAACAACTGCCAATACGCAAAGGCTTCTTGCTCCAAATTGGCCGTTCTTGAAGTTATCTCTCCAAAAATAAAAGTCAAGTCCCTTCTCAGCTGTAAGCAGAAGGGCTCCTGCGAGCTCCGTCTCACCTGTCTATTGAGAGTGATGGCACTTGGCTGACACTTTGTGCAAATGCCTTCTGGCCAAGGAGGGTGCCCTTCACAGCCCGATTTGATCTTGCAGCTGATGTTTTCCAGGGCAACAAATTTTCCCCTGCAAGAAGGAAAAGAGACGGCTGCTGTTATCACGGTAAAGGCTTCTCAAAAAAAGCAAGTGGCTAGTAATATCACAGAGGAAGCAGGGCAGAGGAGAGGCAGCGGCACCAATGCTTTGCACCTTCAGAGGATCTCAAACCAAACTCCCTTGGTGGGATGCTCCGCTCCTGTGGTCCCCAAGTAACCTCTGCTGCCCACTTTGCGAGGGAGGTCAAGAGGCTGACATGTGGTCCCCGACTCAGCTCCGAAGCAGACGTTCGAGCAAGAGCAGAGACAGAAAACTCACGGGAACCTGCTTAAATAATTTACGCAGCACGTGGGAAATAATAGATTATACTGCTAGGGCAAATCAGAGCTCCTTTCATGTGCACGAGGCTTCCTGCAAAGGGAAGTTCCCTTCAAATCAAAGTATTACAGAATTGAGCTGCATCTCACAAAGACATTACAAAAATCCCAGCGGCATTTAGGAACAGGAGGGAGAAGGTTACACCTCTGCATAACTTTATTTAGAGGAGCTGCGTTTCAGAACACAGTGGGTTCCCCGACATCACCAAAGGGGACTTCAGATCCTTCGCTGCACACGTGCGCCCCAGCGAGGCATAAAGAAATAAATACTTCTTTCAGCACTCCCTCTCTGCTCAGCACTTGTCTGGCCCATGTCAGCACAGCGTCCTCCGCCCCAGCGCGGGGCAGGACGCCCTCTTTTCCCGTTGGTGGGCGGTGAACTACGGCCCCACGACAAGAAAGCTTTTCACTGAGGACACATAGAGCACGGGACAGAGCGGAATCAGGCCCCGAGGAACGTTAGGCTCATCTTTCTGTCCTATTCGCATCTGCAGGTAAGAAAAGCCACTCATGAATAAAAGCTGCCCAGGTCCACCACAGTCGCGGTGCCTCTCCACGAGGTTTGAGACCCAGGCTTGGAGTTTGGTGTAATTACGGAACCTCCTTCCTTCCATCTGGCCTTCTCCCCCCATGTTACCTGGAAGCAATTACATTGCCACAGTAAAATAAAAAAAGAAAAGAAAAAGACAGATTTAATTTAATATTTTTTTCCTGCCTTTTGGTTGTTTTTTTCTTTTTTCTTTTCTTTTTTTTAACGTGTTGTTTTTCTCCTCAGTTTGCCATTCGACAGTTGTATCCAACACTACTCCAGTGAGATGCGTCTGTACTTTCATTTGTATTTTAAAAAAGAAGCTCCAAATAGATTCCCTTAAACACGGAGATTTTCTTACTTGTCTGCCCCTCCGGTCAGCTTCCTGATGTAGGCATGGAACGACATATGCTTCACAGGAGGTTCCAGATGGTTTAAATAATCCTCATCAAAAGGCTGCCAAAAACACCACACAAAGAAAAGCCAGGTCAGACACCTGTCTGATAATACATTGATCACGAAACAAATGGATGTTCTAGAGTCAACCCCACTGGCTCTCAATGTGGAAACAATCAAGAAAATTTAGGCTCATTTTCAAGGCAGCTACTACTGTGATAGAAACAGTGGGGCTGTACAACAGCGAGTTTTATTATCGCCTCCTACTTTTATAACAGATTGGCTCCACAAATCAGAACGAGCCTCAAAGGCAAAATGCTTTTTCCTTTCAATATCTAACAACAAACAAAAAGCCCAGCTGCTCAAACAAGGCCAAAGAACTTCCAGAGCACACGGCAGGGAGCCGGGGAACAGCCATTCTGGCTCGCAGCGACTTTTGAGGGATCACTTCTTCGTGCCGTAAATTATTTAGCTTAGCACGTTTGTAGGCGTTACTAAAGCTGCCTTCAACCTGAATAATACGTGGTTCAACTGAGAAGCGCTGGGATCCATGAGAGGGGATGAAACGAGAAGATCCAGGCAAGAGTGAAGAGGGAGGAAAACCGGAGCTTTTCTAAAGCACTTTCTGTTAAACCCATTACTGCAGAAAACCAGAGCGTTAACCAGAATAAACCCAGGGTCATGAAGGCCTAGAGCTTTAGCGAGCCGGGATGTGAGCCGGCACCTTTGCCAGTGCACGGCAGGATTCTGACCCAGAGCTGCTATCTCTATGTGGGCATCGCTCCGAGAAAAAGCGTTGATGCTGGAAGAAACCGAATCCAAGAGGACGTGCTTTTTGTGTGACTTCTGAGAGTACCTTCTCGGGGCTCTTACCTCCAGTGGTACGCAATGCACGCATTTACCCAAGGGGCCATGGCGACACCTATGCAAACAGAAAGAGAAGTAGCGTCGTATCTTATTTAATAATGCAAAAGTCAGACTGTAAAAGTTGCTCTACACTAACAGTTTTGGTGCGGAAGATCTGTGCAATCGTACGGCTCTGAGCAACTCTCCGCCCACCAGGGAATATTACAGAGGGGTCACCGCAAGATAATTCCACATAAAGAGACAGTGACAGCTTCAGGTTAAACCTGAGAGTCCCAGGTCAAGACCCAACCCTCCCGATGTCCGTGTCCCTGGCAAGCGGCTCCGCTCCCTGAAAGACCACGTGAACCCACGTCAGGTCACAGCTTCTCAAGTTTTACAACTTGGGTTGCGTTTCAATTCAAAGAATTTGAAATCTACGTCACAGGGCTGGCCTGTGTGGTTTTAACAAAAAGACAACCAAAACATTCATCCTTTATCAGGCACTAGAGGATGGTCTGCAACAGACAGGGAAGGATGTGTTTATCGGACAGATAAAGACCTGCTGGGTAAAGTTACAAAACAGAGGGGAAAACGTCTCCTTTGAGGCGATGGCTTTAAAAAAGAATGCGAAACAACAAAAAATTCCCTCCACACCTCTGCCCCAGCACCAGGTCAGCACGAGTTTCCAAAGGAAGGCCTCTAGAGAGGAGCGTGGATGTTGGCTCTTGCAAAGACAAAATGGATGGGATCTAGTTGCAGCATTGCTTTTAACAAAGTATTGTGGCAGCTAATGTACATAAAGGACCACTAAAGGCTGCTAATGCACTCAGCCGAACGCCAGCATCCCTCCGTGTTTAGATTGATATGCACTCACAAACACAGGAACAAGCCCAGACACACTCTTTTTATCATAAATATCCACCACTGTGCTTTGGCTCCCTGCTAAGAACAATACCTTCATTTATTCTTTTGAAAAATGTGGTCAAGTTAAAGACAATGTTTTTGCCATGGAGTGGTGGGTTTCTGCCTTTATTGTTTCAATAATGTGACATTTCCCTCGTTTATCATCGGCCTGAAAAGGTTAGATAGGATTTTCCACGTAAAGGCTACGTCTTTCCAAACTTCCTCGCTGCTGCAGCACTAAAGATAAACCATATGGAAGACAACACAATGGGGAAGGGCGAGCTATTCTGTTTGAAAAATAATTCCTGGTTGCCTTTAAAATTTTCACTCACGCCCTTTCAGAAGTTTCTTTGCAGAGGGGTCCAGCCCCAAGCCAACAACCAGTACAGACACCAGGCCAGGAGCCAACTGGGACGTCGTTAACGATGAGCAATAAAAAACAACCATCCAGACAGAGGACATTTTAGCAGCATCAGTGTAGATTTATGGTGGTATTAACTCACCATTGTGTTATTACTTTGACAAAAAAATACAAGCTGCTTTGTTTACCTAAGCCTCTTGCAGCTAAAAGTTTTGGCAAAGCTCGACTTTGTTGCATTTCTGTGAGCGAAATGGACTCCCTGGTTTGACAGAAAGGTTCGAAAGGCACGTGATGGAGAGGAAGCCAAAAAGGAAGCAGGCAGAGACCCAAGTCCCACTTCTACGTCCCTGCCATTGGATATTTCTACTCATTCCCTTCACTTCTGTGTTTTTCCTTTATGAGGAATGGTTGGATCTGAAGACACAGAAGTGCTCCAGCTCGGGACGTCTTGGGTGAGGTGCCACACGTGGGCCAAAGACGGGGAAGCAGCGTTGTGCCGGCTCTGCCCAAGCAGGGAGAGACCGCAGGGCAGCCAGGGAAGGTGACAGAGCTCGGGTCTCCACGCTGACAGAGGAGCTGCCTCCGATTTAGAAAACAAACCCACCCTCGCTGCTCACCCACCGTGGCTGGGTGACACTGAGGCAGCAGCTCGGGCTGAACTCGTGTTTCCCTGCGAGGTGGGGACCTGGCCCCGCCACCCGTCACCTCAGGACCCAAACAACGGGGAGCAACATATTGAGACCATATGGAACAGAAGCTACTGCAGACAGCAGGCTCCTGCTTATTAAGCAATATGCCACACACAGAGCATAACTCAGTATTTCTACACAGCACCGGCTGCCAGGACATCCCAGGGAAGAATTCAAAGTATTCATTTTAATCTAGAGAGCTCCAAATGTTTTAGGAGCACAAAATATACGATCACAAGTCCCATAGCAGGGGCCACCTTGATCAGAACAATAGATGCTCTGAGTGAGTCCTTCCTGGCAAAGACCCTGGGATTTTGGTATCTGCTTCCTTCCTCGCCTCACCAGAGCTCGATTTAACCTTCCAGGACAATGGCAAGGGCTGTTTTCCCTTGTGAACATTGCAAAGGCAGCCAGGGATGGAGCAGTGACTCGGAGGGCAGTTCCCATAGCACGTTTCCTGGCTGCTGGTTTCAGACGATGTTACAAGCTCTGGTGAGGCACGGATGCATCAACAGAAACAAAATCCACCCGTACTTACAGCTGTTGGTCTCGGTTTCGGTAAATCTTCCCATCCTGTTTGATCAGATACTGGTCAATCTCATCTTCCACCACCTGGGGGGCCCCCACAGGCCGCAAACCCTGGGAGACAGAGGTGTCCATGATCTCTGAGGAGGAGCCAGCTGGGCTCGAGGGGTAGAGAAACAGCATATCCCCATGCCTACGGGTGTGGAAAAACAACACACGGGCATCAGTAGTTGCTCCTGGGTAGCAAACCTCCCGGCTCATGGAGGAACGCATAATTATCACAAACTACACACAGACTAGCAAACACGGTAGTCTGAAGCCATTCCTCTAGCCATCTTTCTGCTGCTTGGGTCATTTGCACAATAACAGCAAATCTTTTCATCAGGAGAAGAGACCGAGGGGAAAAGGTGAAGAAAAAGGAGAAAGGAAGAGAGAGAAGCAACAGCTCCAGCAGGGAAAAGGACTAGCGCGGATCCCTCAAGTCACAGCCTTCCCAAGGCAGCTGCCAGCGCTGACACATTCAAGTGACAAGTTGCGCGCGGTGGTAACAGCTCTTGTATTTTTAACCACTTTAAGATTATTCTTGACATGAACAGAATGGAGACGTTCCCAACCAAACGTGAAGCGATTGCGCCATTTGGCACCTCTGACCTCCCTCGGCGCCTGGCTACGGGAGGCAGGAACCCTGGCTTCTGCCCAGAGGGTTACCACACTCTGGCGCTGATGCAGGAAAAAAGGCTCGTGTGAGCGAAAGCAGGGACGAGGGACCTTGCTGCAGGCTGCACACGAGCAACCAGGAGGCCTGCTGCTGCCTCACCACAATGAGCAAACACAAGGCAAGAAGTTGACCTAAGAAACGGCTGCCACAGCCTCGCCTGTAGTCAATTTGATCGCCCCCGTTTCGGCACATCAGCCGAGCTTGCCCCTTCCCATAGTCGGTGACAGCTGAAAGCCAGGGGCTGACGTAAGGTGAGCCTGCCTTATGCTGGCCAGCTCAGAGGGAAGAGATCAGGCCAGCTCAGGGAAGAGGCACCCCGTTGTACAAAGCCCCTCCTCCACCCTCAGCCCGCTCTGTCAGGACTCACTTGATTTTCAGTAAGTTGAGGGATTTGTTTTGTGAGGCTGTGATCTCTCCTGTCCTGTTTCTATTGGTGTAGACAGAAAACCCATTATTCCTGAAACCAAATTCTTTCGCAACCTGAAAGAGAGAGAAGAATGGCAAGGTGTAAGACACATCACACACCCAGGCAGATGCTGAAAACGGCTAAGAGCAAGCAAGAAGTCTGGGAACTTCTATTGCAAAACTTTAGTGGGATTCATCCGCATTTCTGAAGAGCGCAGGACAACTGAGAAAAATAGTAACACACGCAATTAAAACCAGCAGGTGAAACAGACGTGTCTCTCACTCACACAACACAAATGCAGCATTTTGTCTAAATCCACGCAAGCGCTGTCATGACCAGAGAGGGGAAACTATCCTCTCCCTTATCCCAGCTCTCTCGCTCCAGCCTTGCCAGCTCACACCGGCCACGTCATTCCCATCTTCCTACGACCAGAATTCCTCGGTCCAGATCATCACCTCTGAGAATCTTTACCCTCAGCTCTGCTCTCGCCTACCAGTTGCTACATGAGTTTCACTCGAGCTCTTCCTGCTGTTCTCCTTTCTGTTTTTCTCCATTTGCCTCTTTTCTCCTGATGGAACTTACCCTCACAACAACCACCTCCAGGTCCCCTGGCAGCACTTTTTTCCCTGCCCATCCTCTCACCAGTTCAGTTTAAGGCTACTTTACTCTTTATCAGTCAAATGCCTCTTCACAGCAATGTCAATTTTCACATCTGGCCGCTTAAAAACACAATCAGTTTAAAAGTGGCATTAAAAGTTTTTCTAGATTACAAGTTTCTTCCTAAATTCTTAAGTTAATAGCCTTTATTTTTTATTAAGTACATCTCCCTGAGGCTTTGGTAGGGCTCAGAGACAGTGACTGCACGCAAGACAAATCCAACAAGCCAGACGCAGAACTGTCCCATGAGCAAAGCCACGCAAAGCAGTTCCTCTACCGTCAGCTCCGCTGCGATTTGTGATCTGCCATTTGAGTGGAACCAAACCGAACGCTTCATCCCCTGCACCACGCCTGCCAGAGTTAAACGTTAGCTCGTCAGGCCACAGATCTCACCAATTTTTTGTGGGGGGGAGGTAAATTACACAATACATTAACAAAAGGCTTGAATTAGTTCCTAACTGGATTCTAACCTGAACGCACCCCAGGGTTTACTTTCAGTACCCTTCCCTACAATGTGCTACAAAAGGCAGAAGATTATCAAGGCCCTTATCACTCCGAAATGCACTTTCTTGCACGCTTCTTTTGCGGCTTCTCTGGAGTCATCAAAGAGGAGATCTAAGTTAATTGCTAGCATAGAGGAAGCAATCTGATGCCTCTTTAATTACAGCTATCTAGCTAAATACAAAATCCACCATATGGATTAACATTTCAGCGTTAAAATCCATGGCTATTAATATGCACAGATCTTAGGTGGTAAAATTTGCAACTTCTCTCTTTCAAGTAAGCCTTGTATTAGGAAAGAAACCCAAACATTTCTTGTGCTCAGCTCAGCAAGAGGATACAGCTTTCCCCAGATCGACAGGCAATTTCAGTGAGCGCAGATGCTTTTGTTCTGACGGTAAGTGGTTGCAAGCAGGATTGTTCCACGTCGCCTCGGGTAATACGAACCCTTGAAACCGAGCAGCTCGTTTCGCACAGGTTCCAGAGAATTTTGAAAGCAACGCTTTTCCCCTGGGGGGAGACTGTTCAGAGACGGCAGCGAGTGTCTCTGACCCAGCCCTGAAACCGATCAGGATTTTCGCTTGGTCAGGTGTGGATTGCTGTGGTCCGGGCTTAAGCTTCCAACAAAGCAAATGACTCACAAACAGCAGAAGGTTTTGGTCTGCTCCCCCTTCTCCCTCGCAGGGGGAAAGGAAATCTAGCTGACTAAAGAATGGCCCTTCAGGCACAGGAACACAAAGTACTTCTCTTATGAAGCAAAGAAATCCTAATCTGAGGGTTCCAGGTTACAGCGGAGTTCCAGGAGGGAAGGAAATGGAGAACTGCTCACTCTTAAATAGCAAACTTTAGAGATTAAGCAGTTGCATCAGACCAAAGAACAAGCTACAGCCAACTCCAAATCTGACAGCTCCAACACTCAGTCTGTTCTCCTCATCCCAGGGTGGAAATCTTTCCCTGGAGACCCCGGTGGTTCTCACATCGCTTTAAGATCTCGCCTTAACTCCTTCCTTGCTCTCTCCAAAACCATAGTGGAAAACTAACGGCACACAACGCACATTCAAATGATATTCAAAGCGTAAATCAAGCAGCTGAGTTTCAACTGGATCATGCCCGAAGAGGCCAGTCCCTTGCAGCAGGCTTTGACTATCAAACAGCTTTCCTGTGGCGTTGTCAGCCTCTGCTTCCCCAGCTGCCATTTCTTTGGGAGAACGCTAAAAACATGTCCTCCCCCAGGAAAGCTCCCACCCCAGGAAATTTCAACTGAAAAGCTGACGAAATTTGTTATTTTCCCTCTGGAACAGCAATGAGAAAACTCGTTTTGGCTACACCAATAATTCCACAAGGTGTGCCCATCCTCGCTGCTGTCAGCGCATTTGCCCAGCGAGGTAAAGCCCGTATCTGCCGTGAGCGGGAGCCACTGCGCAGGCTGAGCCGCAGGAGCCAGGGACGGCGCTGAGGGGCTCAGGGTACCTTCTTGAGGAACGTCGCCACCGTTTCTCGCTTTGTGGCCGTGATGCGCTTCACTCCTTCGGGCGACTGCACGCGGATTATCTGCGGGGTGAAGAGAACAGCCCGAGTCAGTGACAGGGACAGAGCCGACCCTGTGCGCGCAGCCTGCTGAAGCCACGTTGAAGCCTCACACGTGCGACGCAGACCACCCTCACCGCTCCTCCCTCCTGCTTTTAATGCTGCTCCTCAACAGGGCATGCAAATGCAGAAGGAAGTAATTTGCCGGCAGTATGGCAGCACCGGCCGATGTCTGCACGCTGCAGGACCAATAACCCAAATGCACGGGGCACAGCAAGGAACTGGCACCGAGAAAAACACTAACGCTGCTTTTTTTGCCAAAGCTCTGACCTCAGACGCGGAATTAAACTTTCAGAAGGAGGGTGAATCAGAGCTTCCACAGGAGCGATTTATTCAGTGCCCACACACAAACACTCGCCGAACTGGTGCTAATGGGCACCTGCACTGTCGTTATGTTTCAACCCGCGTTACTGACGCGCAGCTTCCATCACTAATGAAAAGCCGAGGAGAGACACAAGGCTCAGGCTGTTCCTGTGATCTTGCCTTAATTCCAAACAGCAGTTTTGCTGCAGCCTGAAGTCAGAGATGGGAAAAACTGGCAGCTTTTGGGGCAGAAAGATGGGGACAATTCCTCACATACTGCCCAGGGAAGTGGCAAATGTAAACGTCAGAGTCCTTGTGCTGCTGGGGACTAAAAAAGCGATTTGAGTTGCTCTAAAGAGAATGTTCACCCGCTGATATGTAACACAGAGACAGTTTGAGATGGCAGCGCGTGTGCTGAAAGGGGGGACACAGGGGGACACAGAGGGCTGCTGGTGTCCCTGCACCACCTCGCAGGAGCCCTTTACACCCTCCCAGCCTTCAGCAGGGGAAAAAGCCCGGCCTGACGGGAGCAGGAGACCCCGACGGTACCGACGAGCCCCTTCGCCGGCCGAGACCGGGCACCTTCTCCCGGGGCGTCGCCGCCCGGGGCCGAGCGGGACCCCGCTCCCAAACCCCACGCTCTCCCTGGGGCAAAACCACGGGGAATCCGTCCATGGCCCGGCCCCGGGAGGGGGGGTCGGCCGGGCCCTACCCGGGGGTGCTGCGCTCCCGGCGGGACGCCCCGTCCGTCGAGGCCGGCTGGGCTCGGTGCGGCCCCGCCGGGGCGCGGGGGGGGGCGATGGCGGCCGGGCCCCGCCGCCCCACAGGAATCTGCTGCCTCATCGCCCCTCCCCCCCGCCCGCCGCCTCCCGGCCCCACTCACGATCGTCTCCGCCATGGCGCTGCCCGCCGGGGAACCGGGACTCGCCGACCCGACCCGTCAGCCCGGGTGCGCTCCGGCCCGCTGCGCTCCGCCTCGCCCGACCCGGCCCGCTCCGGACCGCCGCCTCCCGGGCCCGGCCCGCCACCCGCACCGGCACCCCCCGGGCCCCGCGCCCCAGCACCCGCGTTCCGCCGCCCCGAGGTTCCTAGGCCGGCCGGTGCCACCGCCGCCACCGTCCCCCGTACTGCCCCGGTGCCACGCCCACAGTTGTCCCCCAAAGTTGCCTCGGTGCCACCGCCACAACCGTCCCCTGCGCCACCGCTGCACCCGCTCTTTCGTTCCGCATACAATCCGCTCCGCCGGCGTCCCGCCGCGGGGCCCGGTCCCGGGCATGGGGACCCCCACGGTGTCCTCTCCGCGGGGCTCGACCCCCGCTCGCCGCCTGCCATGCTCTCGTTACCGACCCCACCAACGGGGCGGCGGGGGTGGGTTCTGCCGGGCCCTATTTAAGCGTCGGCCGCGGCCCCTCACATGATGGGAGTGTGACCGCCGAGCAGCAGGCGGGATGGCGCCGGGCCGGGCACGGCTCTGCCGGCCCCGTGGCGGGGAGACCACCCGGCTGCTGCCCCAGGTAACGCTGGGGCCCTGCGGGACCCTCGGTCCCCGCCTTGGGACCCTCCTGCACCGTGTCCCCTAGGTGCTGGCTCCGTGCCGGAGCCTGCAGCATCCCCGGGGGTGTCCGTAGGGATGAGTCTGGGGGTCCCCGTTAGGAGCAGGGTCTCTGGGGGAGCACCCACATGCTCCCCATCTGCCCAGACCCCGGGGGTCTCCTTGACAGGCAATGTTGCAGCGTGGGGGGGCTCCCGCAAAGGGGGTGCGGGAGCCTGTCACAGCCTCGGACTGTGGGGTGGGGGGTACGTGGGCTAACGGGGGGCATTTCTGAGGGACTGAGTGGCGAGTGTCTCGTCTGTCCGTGCAGGCATCCAGGCTGGTGGAGCTGCCCTACTCCTCCTCCGATGATGATGACGGGGACACGGACCTTCCCATGGCCCAGCAGGACCCCGGGGTGTCGTGCCCTGTCCCCCCCAAGCCCAGCGCCTTCAGCCAGTGTGTGCGGTACCTGGCCTTCCTCTGGAACCTCCTTTTCCTCCTGCTGGGTCTGCTGGCCCTGGCCGTGGGGGTGTGGGGGCTGCTGGCCAAGGGCTCACTGCGGTGGGATGGCCTGGCCCCCCTGGGCTCGGACCCCATGCTGCTCTTCGTGCTGGCGGGACTGGGGGCCAGCGCCGTGTCCCTGGCCGGCTGCCTGGGCGCCCTCCGCTCCAGCCCCTGCCTGCTGCGCTTCTTCCTGGGGGCCATGCTGGCCTTCGCGGGGCTGGAGGTGCTGGGGGGGCTGCTGCTGCTGGTGGCGCGACAGCGGCTGCGGGATGCCCTGCGGGACGCCCTGCTCCTCTGCCTCCTGCGCTACCAGGAGGAGCCTGACCTGCGGTTCCTGGTGGACGAGGTACAGCAGAGCCTGCGGTGCTGCGGCCTCGGCTCCTACCGCGACTGGGAGACCAACCCGTGAGTCGGGGTGCTGGGGGGTGGGGGGGGGGGTCTGTCCCCACACCGGGACGGCGCGAGGACCCAGCAGTTCTTCTCCATCCCCGCAGGTACTTCAACTGCAGTGCCCCGGGGGTGCAGGCGTGCAGCGTCCCTGCCTCCTGCTGCCTGGACCCCTGGCAGAACGGCACTGTCACCAACGCCCAGTGCGGCTTTGGGGTCCTGCGCCTGGGGGACATGGCGGCCAGCACTGTTGTGCACCTGGGGGGCTGCGTGGCACAGCTCGGCGCCTGGCTCCGTGGCCAGGTGGGCGGCATCGTGGCCGGCGCGGCTGTGCTGGTGCTGGTTGAAGCTGCCGGTATGCTCATGGCGCTGAAGATACTCAGAGACATAGCACCCATCGGGGCGCGGGACTGAGGGTGTGCTGGCTGCCACCCAGGGTGGGGACACCGTGGGGCTGGGGATGTGGGGGGGCTGATCCAGCCCAAAATAAACCTCAGCAGAAGCCTGAACTCCATCCATGTCCCGTCCATCCCTCCCTGTGGCTCGGGGAGACATGTTCCATCTTGCATCCCTGCCACCCCCAGACCACGACACCAGGCTCCTGCGCTCGTTCTGGGTTTTAATGAGCATTTCTCTAGGCTGAGCCCTCCCCGTGCGGACGGGACAGCTTCTACCTACACAATGCTACAGGGTGGGGGGCGGCAGGGGCCACGGTCTGCCTAGATGATGCCGTACTGAGCCAGCTCGTGGAGCTCCAGGTGGCTGAAGGCTTCCCAGGGACAGATGACGGTGATGTCTGGGGAGAGGAAAGAGGCTGCGTCAGCGTGACCTCCCCCAGCCTGGCCACAGGCAGCTGTGCCCACAGCGAGCCCCGCTTCCCACCCACAGCAAAGGGGGCACGGGACACCCATACCTGTTCCCAGCCCTTCCATGCCCGGGATGTCGTCGCCGAACCTGCAAGGACAGAGAGAGTGTCTGCCCTGATGCCCCTGCCAACACCTCCCACCCCTGGCTGGGACGTACGGCCCCGTTCCCCCCAACATTGGGGTCGTGCTGTGGGTCCCGGGGCTCTGCCCCACTCACCCCTGCACCCCCTTTTTGGGGGGCTTGCTTTTGAACTGCCTCGTCTGCCTCTGCTTGAATTTGGGTGGTCCCTTCCGGGGGGTGGCAGGTCCCCCGGTCACCCTGGTGGCTGATTTGATCTCCGGCTTTGCGGGGGGTTCCAGGCTCATGGCTGTGCCGGGGCCGGCAGCCTGCCCCGGGTCACGGTTGTCCCTGGGGGTCCGGCGCTGGCACGGGATGGCTCCTCACACCTGATGGAGGAGAGATATGGGGGGGTCACTGGCTTCTCTCCCACCCTGTGCTGCCCAGGGGCCCCTTGGCTGTCACTGATCGGCTTTACAGGCTGCCCCAGAGCAGAGCCCCCTCCCCACAACCTTGACTTAGCCCAGCTCAGAGCCCGCTAATCCCCTTACCCCAAGGCAGGGAAGGGTGTCCTGGGGGCAGCAGAGCCGCTGCCTCCCCTCGGGGCTGTTCCTCCAGCCCTTGTCACCGACCCCAGCGTGGATGTGACACCCGGGAGCCCCCACTGTGTCTCTCCCTGGGGTCTGTGCCGAGCCGTGGGTGCCGCAATGGGTCGGCATCGGTGTGGGCATGGGAGTGGGGCGTCCCTTGGGGCTTGTTTGCAGCGGGATGGGTTTGGGGGATGGTGGGAACCGGGCTGTGGACCCCTGGGACCCATGCTGGGGTGAGGGTGACGGGGGAATGGAGCGTGGCAGCCAAGCTGGACATCGCAGGGCAGTGCATGGGCTCCATCCTGCTGCGGTTGTGCCTCCTCCAGGCACGGCAGCCACGCCGTGGGTTTGGTACAGGAGTTTTGTGGCACAAGAGATGGCTCCGGTGCC
Source organism: Rissa tridactyla (assembly GCF_028500815.1). NCBI lineage: Eukaryota > Metazoa > Chordata > Aves > Charadriiformes > Laridae > Rissa > Rissa tridactyla. Next base: position 12,492,394 of record NC_071480.1, read on the forward strand.
GGCGCGAGGGGTTTTGGCCCCGCTGCAGAGCCCAGCGGCTGAGCACAGACCCCGGGGAAGAAGGGACCTGGCCCCGGGGAGACGCCAGAGATGCAGCTCCTGGTTGCAGGAGCCGGAGGCAACAGCAGGGTCCTGCCTGGAGCAAAGCAACGAGGAGCCCCAGTGCCACTGGGACCGTGTCCCATCCCACGCACAAGGCAGAGCCCTGGACTTACGTAGCCGCTGCGGTCCCCGAGGCCAGTGCCGCTCCGCAGGAGACCCTCCGTCCCGCTCCCGCCGGCGCACGTCCTATAGATGCTCTGAGTGGCTTTTCGGGGAGGGCAGATTTATCCTGCTCTGGGGTAATAGGATTATTTATGTCCCTTCTTTTCAAAGGGGTCATCTGACGTCCTTCCCCCGGCTCCGCCCCGGTGGGACGGGGGTGTGGGGGGGGTGGATGGGGAGGGGGTGTCTGGATTAGTGCTGCCGGGAGTGACGGTGTCAGGACGGGCAGCAAATCACCGGCGGGGGGGATCCTGCCTCCTCTCCCCAAACTGACGGGAGGGCTCTCGTGGGGGACCCCTGTTCCCTGAGAGATCACCCCAGTGCCCCTCCATCCCAGGGGCAAGGACGGGACCCCCCAGCCCACCCAGGACCGGGGACGAGGTCTCCACAAACACCCTTTTGGGTTGACCCCAAGGGGGCTGGGCAGCGATGCAGGCAGGCTGTGCCGGCAAACACCGGCAGCAGAGCCCACACACCTCAAACCACCGGGACACGCCGGGCTCTCAGCCTGTGCCCAGTGCCGGGCACGGCATGTCCCCAAAAACAAGGGCTGGGGGTCCTGTCCTCCAAGCCTGGTCCCTGCTGGTGCCACCGCAGGTGCCGGTACCCAGGGGACAGCCTGAGCCCTGCCTGGGCATCACAGGCCAAAATCTGGCAGAAAAGGGGCTGGGCAGCCCCTGCCCGGCGGCACCACAGTCCCTGGGACAGTATCACTGCAAAGCTTCCCTTAATCCCAGCACTAAAGCAATTACAAAAAGGAATAATCTCGGTACACTTTAATTGAACTTCAGCCCCTGCCACTAATTGCAATTAGTTGTACTCCAGCAAATAGGATTACAGGGATCCGGGAGCGTTTTCTATGAAGCTGGCAGAACCAGCTGCTTCTCCAGTAATGAGCAGGGCTCTGGTGTTAATTGCTGCTGCTTCCAGTTTGGGTTTCGTTAGCGAGTTGCGAGTTGCTACTCAAGGGCTTCGTGGCTCCTTGGGGAGCTCATCCAGGGAGGACGGGGGGTGTCTGCAGGGGTCCCGATGGCCAGGAGCCCCCGAGTCCCCCAGCCCAGCCGGGCAGGATGTGCTGGGCCACATTTACGGGGTTTTAAGGTGGAGGCAAAGGCAACCGAGGAAGAAAAGGCACCATGAAGAACAGCCCAGCAGGTGTGACCTCGGGGACGGAGCCAGGGACGGTACCCTTGCTGGGACACCGCTGGGCCCCACGTGCTTGGGGCTGCACGCTGCCCGCACCTCCTGCCTGGGGAAGGGGCCGGCAGCCACGGAGCCTCCTCTGTGAGTCCTTCACATGGAGCAGCCCCTAAGAGGCTTATGGTGCCGGTGGGGAGGGGGGTCCGGTGGGCTGGGGAGGTCCGGCACGGCACCCTGGCCCTCCCCAATCAGCAGGTCACAGCCAAGCTGCTGAAGGAGCTTAAAATCCAAGCTGGGGAGCACAAGGACAAGGCAACAGCAGCGTCGTGGGGAGGGCTGGGTGTGGAGGGGACGTGCCAGCCTGCCCTTGGTGGGGATTTTCCATCCCGGGGGAGTGGAGCATCCGGCTGCCGGGAAATCCGGGGGCTCAGGAGGCGCGTGAGCCGCTGCCTGTCCCCAAGGGCAGGTTACCCCATAGACGAGAGGCGAGACACGACCTGGGCACCACCTGTATTGAAAAACATGTGGAATCCCATGCTTGATACAGCGGGGGGGACTCGGACCATCCCCAGCCCACTGTCCCAGGGCTCAACACACAAATAAATAGTTTAAATAAGCTGAGTCCGGATCCCACCATCCAGCCTGGAGCAGAGGCTCCGGGTGGGTGTCACCCACTGGTTTTTGTGGGCCGGGGGAGGGTCAGTCCTTCTTCATGCGCAGCCTGATCTCCATCTTGAGGATCATTTTAATGTTCTCATCCTCCACGTGCTCCTCTACAGCCGCCAAGGCCCGTGCGCCGCCATCCTGGTACCGCTCCAGCAGCTCCTCCACGTACCCGACCCAGACGCAGTTGGGGCAGCCGGTCCCGCAGCAGTGCGTGGGCGGTGGGGGGACCGGGGGGGTGGCAGGAGGGACCCCATCCTCTCTCTGGGAGTTGCCCGTCCCGCTGTCGCTCCCTGGGGTGTCTGAGGTGCCGCCAGCCTTTGCCGAGGTGTCCGAAAGCTCCCGAAGGCCGGAGGTGTTGGTAGAGTGGGGATGCGTGGCTCCTTCCCTGAGCACACTCCCGTGGCTGCCAGCACTGTCCGGGGGCTCCTGAGGACGATGGCCCCACGCTGATGCCAGCCCAGGGGGAATCGCGGGGGCAGCCTTGCTCACCGCACCCCCCCACCGGCCAGAGGGACCCCTATCCACCCCCCAGCGCCCTGTGTACCCCGCCATCCCACCACCATCACCCGCCAGCAGCTCACGCAGCCCCAGCAGCACCCTCAGCCCCCCACCCCATCCCCAACACCCCCCTCAGCTCCCCCCATCCCCAGCACCCCCATCTCCTCCCTAGATCCCCCCATCTCATCTCCAGCACCCCTTTGTCCTCCCCAGCTATGCTACCCCACCCCAACACCCCTCTATCCCCGCCTCAGCCCCCCACTCCATCCCCAACACCCCCCTAACCCCCCCTCAGCCCCCCACCTAATCCCCAACACCCCCCTAGCCCCTTCCTGCAGCCCCCCACCCCATCTCCAGCACCCCCCGATCCCCCCCAGCTCCCCCATCTCGTCCCCAGCACCTCTTTGACCCCCCCAGCACCCCCACCCCATCCCCAGCACCCTTCTATCGCCAACACCCCCTTAACCCCCTCCCGCAGCCCCCCAGCCCCTCCCCAGCCCTCTCAGCCCTCCCATCCCCATTCCCCCCCATCCCTATCGCCCTTTACCCCCTCCCACTCCCTCAAACCTCATCGCCAGCACCCCTTGCTCCCCCCCATCGCCCCCGGGGTCCTCCCCAATGTCCCCTCCCCGCTCACCCCCCGCCGCGCCCCCGCCAGGCCCCGCGCCCCCCGCAGCAACATCCGGCCGCCGTGCCCCGGCCCCGGCCCCGCCCGAGTGCCAGCTCCTCCAGCCAATGGCAGCACGGCGCGGGCCGCTAATGAGGGTTCGGCGGCCGGCCGGAGCCAATAGGGAGCGGGGGAGGAGCCAATAGGGAGAGTGGAGGAGCCAATAGGGAGCTGGGGGCGGGGCCAGAGCCCTGCGGGGCGGAGGGGAGGCGGAAGTGGCGGCGGGGCGACCGCATGGGGAGCGGCGGCGACATGGGCCGGGGGCCGGGCCGGGGCCGGGGCCGGGACCGGGGCCGGGGCCAGGGCCAGAGACCGGGACCGGCACAGAGATCGGGACAGGCACCGGCACCGGGGCGGGGAGCGGCCGCCGTGCGCCGCGGCAGGTCAGTGCCTCGGGGATCCGGTGGGGATCGGGCCTGGCTGGTACCCGGTTTGGGGCCTCGGGGCCCGGCTGGGCTCTGGCGGGGGCCCCGCTTCAGGGGGCTGCGTCCCGATGTCCCCCTGCGTGCAAGTCCCGGTGTCCTGCCATGCCCGGGGTCTGCTGGTGCCTCACCAGGTCCAGGTGCTCCGATGTCCCCCCATGCCCGGGTCCCCGTGTCCTTTCACGCCCAGGTCTTGGCGCCCGGGTCGCTGTGTCACACTGCTACCGTGTCGTGCCATGCCTGAGTCCTGGTGTCCTGCCATGGCCAGGTCCCGGTGCTTCAGGGTAGGCCTCAGACCGTGTTGATTCTCTCCCAGGAAGGAGAAGAAGATGGACAACATGAAACCCAAGCATCCCGACGAGCAGGAGATGCCCTTCCGCCTGCGGGAGCTCATCAGGAGCCGCGAGGCCATGAAGCGCCCCAACCCTGGGAAGAGGCGGGTGGCAGGTGGGGCACGGAGCTGGCCTGAGCCTGGTTCCCCGGGGCCTGGCTGAGGAGTCGACGGTGCTGCGGTGCAGCTGGAGGCAGCCGGATCCTGCAGTGGAGCATCCTGCTCCCCCGATGATGTCCCATCCCTGCCCTGGCAGTGGGAGGGAACCCCCAGGTTGTCACTGCTGCAGTAATGTCACCCGTCTCTCCTAGAGAAGAAGCAGCAGCCGAAGTCAAAGGGCCCCAAGGTCCCCGGAGACATCCCTGTGCCCAAGTTCAGGAGGGGGAAGAAAGAGTCGGAGCGCTCCTACATCTGTCGGATGGAGCAGGAGGTGCAGCGCGTCCTGTTCCTCACCAAGAACCAGCTGCAGCGGGAGCCTGAGAAGGAGGCGATGGCACCAGCGAAGTCCAAGAGAAAGAAAGAGTGAGAGCAAGAGATCGCTGTGGCGGTTGGGACTGGACCGGGTCAGCCCAGGCCTGTGCCCCAGCCCGGTTCTGGGTGCGTGGCAGGTGCTTTGCCAGTGCTGCAGTGCAGGTCCGGCATCCGGCAGAGATTCGGGGTGCAGGTGGAGGGCTGTGGGATGAATCACCAGGGGTCTGAATCTCTGGGACCGGAGCCACAGACGTGCCTCACCGTCCTGCTACTGGGATGGAGTTGGGGGATGCTGGTGCAGAGCTGGGGGGGAGCTGTGGGGCCCCAGGTTTTTTGGGGGCCCCGGGGGGTAGAAACTCACTCACTTGCTCCCTGTCTGGTCACGAGCTCTGGCCATAACGCGGCTCTTCAGGTTTCAGAATAAGAAGCTGGAAAAAGCGCGGAAGAAGAAGGAGGAGAAGAAAGAAGCCATGCTGGAGAAGAGCCTGTTCCAAGGTGGGTCTGGCGCAAGGGGGTGGCTGGAGTGACGTCCTACCCCTGCAGCACGTGGAGAAGTGGGGGATGAGCTGGAGCAGTGTGTCCCGGGGAGCTCCTGCTTGACGCCAGCACCTGCTTCTCTCTCGTAGACATGGTGGCGTTCGGTGAAGTGGTTACGCAGCCGCCGACCATCACCTCGCGGCCCAGGGGCCGGGGCGTTGCGGAGCAGGTGAGCTGTAGGGGGGTGATCCCTCCTCCTTCTCATTCGTGCCCTCGCGTGCCCACAGCTCTGGGCTGGACCTGGGTTGTCTCACGTCCCTTGGGCTGAAAATCAGGCCTGGAAGGGCAGTGGTGGCCTCAGCTTCCTGGTGACAGTTCCTTGGAGCCTGGTCCTGGCTTTTTCATCCTTCATCCTCCCTCACCTGTCTCGTCTCTGCCCGCAGGCTGGACGGAAGCGGCTCCTCCTGACGTCTCGCCTGGGCCAGAGCCAGGCGTCCCCAGCGTCCCCATCAGCGCCAATGTCGTTGGCTCGCCGGCGCATCGTGGAGGAGGAGAGAGTGCGTGTCATCCAGGCCTACCGGGACATCCAGAGGCGCAAACAGCAGCAGCGGGAGGTGGTGCAGGGCGGCGCCAAGACCAGACGCAGGGTCCCCCGCTAAGCCCAGCCTGGAGGAGCTGGGCCTCCCTGGTCCCGACAAGGGTGCTCAGGCAGCGCGGGACTGCAGGACTTGAGGGGAACAGTTCTGACACTGCTCTTCTGTTGCCATTGCTGAGCCCTGGGGGTCCCCACAGCCCCTCACATTGGCTCGGGGCACCCCACGGGCTTGGTGCCGGAGCTGGGACCCCTGTGGTGCCACGGACCTGGCAGTAGTAAAAGTGCCGTTGACTGCTGATGGCGTGAGCGTGTCTGCGTGTCCCTGACCTGCCTGGCTTCCTTCCTGCCGGGAAGGGACACTGCTGTGCCGGTGTGTGCTGGGTGGTGTTCCGGCAGATGGCAGTCCCAGCCTGCAGCGGGCACGATGTCACCGTCACTTGCTGTGGGCTGGCCTTGGCAGGGCTCTGGTTGGGGGCAGGATCCTCATTGCTCAGCCTTGGGGGAGACCCCAGTGCCTGGCCACGACCCCTCCGGCTCCCAGTGGGAGGAGAATGATCCGGGCCCTGGGGACATGAAGAATCCTGCAGCACTCACCTGCACGGTGTCACTTTCCTCCATTGTCACCGCTCCTGGATGCTGTGCGAACCTTTAGCCTGCAGCCATGCTCCCCCCTCAGCATCACCACCCAGCCCGGCACTGCCCACGTCCCCGCCTGTCCCCGACACACAGGTCACGGTGACCGCAGTGCCCCCTCTGCTGCCAGTGACAGCCCCGTCCACGCCAACCCTGTGCCGTCCTGCACAGCCCCCTGCAACCCAGACCTGGCACACCCCACCGGGGCTGACAGCCCCCCAGCTCCCGGCCCTCGGTGGGGGATAACGGGGGGCTGCTCCCGGCGCAGCCCAGCCCGTGTCTGCCCGTGGGGCCGGCGTGGCAGCTTCACCTGCGCGGCACAAAGGCAGCGCTGTTCGGCGGCCCCGTGCCACGGCGCGCGCACAAAGCGTTGCCTGTTGGAGCGGGGCCGGTCCCGGCTCTGCGGCCGGCGCTGACGGCAGCCGGTGGGATCCCGGCCTTCCGGAGGGGCTGGGCATGGGGAAGGGAGGCACCGGCCGCTCTAGTGTCCCCTGACAGAGCTGGATGGGGACAGAGTCTTTGCGCCTTGTTTTTCAGGTGACTCGGCTGTCCCTGGGGCTGTCCCCTCCTTCCCTGCACCCCGGGAAGGCAGGGCTCTGCCATACCGTGGCTGGGGACCGCAGTGTCCCAAGCGGGCTGGAGACGCTGCCCACACCTGCAGAGCCCAGCCTGGCCCAGGGACAGCTTGCAGGTGGACGTGCCCTTGGGGGGGACACACACTGAGGCCCCACTGTGCTGTGCGGTGCCAGCGGCCGGGAGGAGGGTGTGCTGTGGTGGCAGCGGCCCTGGGGACCTCGAGTGCCTGGTGCTGCCTGGAGACGTCCCCGCTGCCAGCTGGTGCCAGGTAAACACGGGTGACGCAGCGCAGCCCCGGGGAGGGGGCACGGCTGGATCCTGCTGCAAACAGCCAGCTCTCGTGGCTGTCCCCATCCGTGTCCCCACAGCCATGAGTGTGGCACATGTTGGCTGGCAAGAGCATGGCCGGGACATCGCACGTGCCAAACTCTCGCTCGTGCATCCCTCGTGCGGGCACCACGGGCGTGCACGGCACTCGTGCCTACAGCCATGGGCAGCCCCACTGCCACCGGCCCGGCTCCGGCTCAAGGAGACCAGGTCATTTGCCTGCACCCACCGAGCCATTTCAGCCCCTGAATAATTCATGGCACTGTCGGCCGCAGGCTTCCTGCCTGGCAGGAGAAATTGCTGCGGAGGGGAAAGGCAATCTGAGCAGGAGAAACCGCTCCCGACCTTGGCATGTCCTCCGCGCCGTGCCACTTCCCGCCGGGCAGCCCATCTGCCCGCCGGCTGCCGGTCCTGCACCGCCTGCCCTGCCGACACCGCACCGCCTGCCCTGCTGATGCTGCTGGTCCCGCGTTGCCTGCCGTGCCGGCGCTGCCAGCCCAGTGTCCCCATCTGCGTGCCTGGCCCTGGCACATGCTGCCACGGTGGGGGACGGGGAGCAGGGACTGGGGGATGCCAAGGGCCCTGCTCTGAGCTCCCCCATTGCTCCCCGCTGCCCCCCAGGAGGGCGATGTGGGGCTGAGCCTGCTGGCACTGTGGTCACGGTGGGGACAGGGATGGGGAGCAGCCGGTGGCACGGCTGGGTGTCCCCTCCCCATCATGGGCCGGCTGCTACAGCACCGCGTAGGAAAAACCACCTTTATTGGGGCTGACCTGAAAAAAAGGGGGGAAGAGGAAGAACGACGGAGAAAGCCACGAGGAGGGTGAGGGGCCCAGCTCCCTCCCTGCTCCCCAGGCTGGATCCCGGGCCCCAAGGGGGAAAGGCACCAAGAAGGTGGCTGGAGCTGTGGGGGGCTGGGTCCCCAGCCCCAGCAAGGCACTGATCCCCCGGACCCTGAGCAGCCCCCCCTTCCCTGGCAATGGGGAAACCGAGGCACAGTGGGAGCCAGGGCTGGGGAGAGCTTTGTGTCACCTTGTGCCCTGTGGTGGGACGGTGCTGGCTCAGCTCAGGGCCTGTGACGTCCCCGGTGCTGGCGAGGGTCAGCGTGAAACCGGGGGCTCAGCACCGGGGGGAGCCCCGGGCAGGAGTCCCACCGGCTCCCCGGCGGCAGATGGTCCCTGGCATGGGAGGGACGGGGTGTCCATGCATCACAAAGGCAGTGAGGGGATGACCTGGGGTGGCCCCGTGGGAACTGGTCCTTGCGGCAGGGATGGCAGCAGGGACGCGGGGGTCCGGGCAGAGCTGGCAGCTTGTGGGTGCCACAGCCAGGAGGAGGGACAGGCAGGAGCGCTGGCTCTGGGATGGTGTCCGGGCATCCCCTGCGCAGGAACCAGCTCCGGCTGCCTGACGGGATGGGATGTACGCGGCGGGGTGGGACGAGGCTTGGCGAGACCTCAGGAGCGGGACGGCGGGGCCGCGGTGTGCGAGGTCTTCACCACCGGTTCCTGCCGTACGGGGACTGCACCTGCGGGTAGAGCGGGATGGCACTGGGGTGGTGTGGCAGCAGCCGTGGCACCAGCCCGCACCGCTGAGGAGGTGCAGCCATGCTTGCCCCCGTTCTGGCTCACCCCGGGGCAGAGCCATCCCTGTCCCTGCCCCTGCCCTCCCACTGGAGATGCTGCAGCGAGGACGGACTTTGCCCCCGGCCGCGGGCTGGACCTCGGTGCCCGTTCCCCCACCCGCGGCGTTGCACATTAACCCACCTGGCAGCTCCTGCTGTCCCGCTGGGCGCCGGCGTGCCGGGCCTGTGCCGCGAAGGCGTCCTCGGCTCGCAGCGTGGAGCTGGCGCTGCCGGCCACCGGGCTGGCGGTGGAGGCGCGGGGCAGGATCACGTCGTAGGGTCCTTCGGTCTGAGGGGCAGAAAAACGGGGGGGTGTAGAGGCAGCGGGAGCAACCCCAGCCCCATGGGGTCCCAGGGGAGGAAGGCAAGGGGTGATTCCCCCGTCCCCAAGGTTACAGCAGCCCTTGGGATATGGGGGGGCCAGGGGAGCCCCCCCACACCCTGGTCCCCATCCCAGCCGCTCCGGTTGAAAGCGCGTCCATCAGGCAGGATGCAACTGGGAGCGGAGAGCCCGGCCCCGGCGGTGCCACGCGTTGTGGCCACACTTACCGGCCCCTTGTGCATCAGAGCCATCTCGGTGGGCTGGTAGACACTGGTCAGCAGCTGCCCGTTGTAGCCGCTGTATGGGGACACCGGCTTCTTGCCTGCAAAGGGACGATAAAGGATGGGGGGGAGGCCACAGAGCCACCCCCGCCCCACCGGGGAGTCACTCCTCATTAGCAGCTTTAATGAGCTGACTCAGCAGCCGGCTGCTCTGCGCCCTTCCCGGGGGACACGGGCGGGATGTCCCAAGGGTTTGCATCCCCGTGCTCCCGGCACAGCCCCTGCCCGGCCGGGGTTTGTTATTGTAGGGTCTCTCGGAGGCAGGGTGGTGCAGAGGCCACTTGGGAGCCCCCACCCTGCCCCGGGGGCTGCAGACACCTTTGCCGGGGCAGGGCTGGCGCTCGCCACCGGTCCCCATCGGGGTGGCCGACACCGCCCCGTATTATCGTAGGGTCTCGCGAGCAGAGCGGCTGCCCAGAGCGGTGGGGTGGGAGCCGCGGGCACCCCGCGCTGGGGAGGGAGCACCCCTGCTGCCGCCGAGCTCAGCCCAAACTGGTAGACCCAGCCCGGCGGGTTTTCGGCAGCCACAACCACGGCAGGCGTCGATGCCGGGCGGGTCGCGGCCAGACGTCTCGCCGCCACCCGCTGCTGCCAGCCCCAGTGCCGGTACCCGCCGCCATAGGCAAAGAGGGTCTCCGGTGAGCCCCGGCGCCTACCGAAGGAGGGCTCGTCCATGGAGAAGGCTTTGTTCTCCACAAACATGCTCTGCGACTTCTGCTCCTTGAGGATGGTCTCGTAGCCCACCCCGCGCGTGGGGTAGATGTCATCCTCGAAGGCCTGCTCGGGGCTCCGCCGCGTCACGTGCGTCACCTCGGGGATGACGTAGAAGAGGAGGAAGGCGCAGGCATTGGAGACCAGCGCAATGGCCAGCGTGGGGTCGTCCCAGCCAGGCTTCTCGCCCGCGCGCCGGTTCCCGTAGAGGTACATGGCCATCCATGCCACCCAGATGGCCATGGAGAGGCTGGTGGTGGCCAGGATGAAGGCGCTGTGCTTGCGCCAGCGGCCATAGCGGCCGCAGAGGGCTGGCCAGGCGGTGCCAAAGGCAGCCACCAGCAGGAACATGACGTAGATGAGTGCCATGACGAAGTCAGCGTCCTCCAGCCGGCATGGGTCCGGGGAGCTGCCCTCCTGCCGCGCCACCGTGATGATGAGCCACTCGGCATTGATGATGACCTCCACCAAGGCGAGGAGCAGGGCCACTGCTAGTGTCACCCAGCACCGTGGGCCCTGGTTCCTCCGTGCCAAGAAGTTGAGGGCCACGGCATGCGCCAGCAGGCAGGAGAAGCAGATGCCAAAGAGGACGCCAAAGAGGAAGCGGCGGGAGGCGCAGGTGGAGAAATCCGGCCCCACGATGAAGTCAAATGTCAGGCAGAACAGCCCGAAGGTGCCCAGAAGAAAAAAGACCTGCGTGGCCACCAGGCTCTTCTTCTGGGAGTCTTGCACGAAGGGCAAACTGGCCACCAGGACAATGGTGAGCACGAAGCTGGTCACCACGCCGAGGCTGGCCACAGCCTCCAGCACGATGCCCCAGGCCGCCGAGAGGTCGCAGAGGTTGTAGTAAAGGGAGGAGAGGTCCTTGCCGCAGCCCGAGGGGGGGGTGGTCTGTCCGCCAGCTGCGGGGAGCAGGGCCAGCAGCACCCATCCTGCCGCAGCACCCATCCTGCACCGCAGTGCGGGCGCCGAGCGGGGCATCCAGGGACCCTGCGGGACAGAGAGGGTGTTAGGAAGTGGGGACCGGGGCTGCGGCTCAGCTCCGGCGCTGCCAGTGCCGTCTCCAGGGCTCAGCACATCCCTGCCCGCAGCCCCCGGCTGGGCATCCCTCCCAACAGGCCACGGCGAGTGACTGGATCGCAGTGAGCCTGGCATGCATCCCCCATCGTCTCCTTGCCTGGAGGCCAGAGGCAGCCAGGGGGGCTCTGCCCTCTCTGTGCCCGCCATGATCCCTCCTGACATGGGGTTTCTCTGAGTGCGGCCAGCTCCAGGGCTGTGCCGATCCCTTCCTCCGGTGCCAGGGGCAGGCAGCACCGTACCCGCTGGTGTTCCCGGGAACGCCGCACGTGGGCCTGGGTCAGATGGCAGAGATAACACCTGGGGACAGGACTGTCCCCTCAGCCTGTCCCTGCGTGCCAGCATGTTCCTCTTCTTCTGTCCCACTTCCCCCCTCTGGCTCCGGGCACCGACCCAGCGCAGGTCCCGTGTCCGGCGCTGCTGGCCGCTGGCACGCAGGCAGCCGCAGCCTGGCACGGCACGGCACGGGCACGGCACGGGCACGGGGGTCCCTGTCCCCGCTCCCGCGGCCCCGGGGAGCGTGGAGTGGGCACGGGGAAGAGGAGGCAGGGAGGAAGCTGCAGCCCCACTGCTTGCGGGGGGGAAACCCGGCAGGAGACCTCCGGCAAGGTGACCCCGGGCTGGAGCGGGAGCACTGCCCGGGAACCCTGTTCCCCCACCCCGCACCCGGGGCTGACGGTCCGGGATGGGGACAGGGACCCCCGGCACCGCGCTGCGACCGAGCCCCCGCGGGTGGTACCGGCTCCACCGCGCCCGGCCCGGCCGGTCCCCCCGCCTCTCCCCGGAGGCGTCGGCCCGCTCCCGCCGCACCCCCGTCCACCCCCGTCCCGGTCCCCCCGCACGTCCGGCCGGTAACGGCCCGGTTCCCCTGTTCCCCGGCGCTCCCGATCGGTACCGGACCCCAAACTTGGCCAGAGCCGCCCCCAACTCTCCGTCCAGGCGAGCCCGCGGGAGCGGACGGGTCCGGGTCCCGGGCCCCGACCCCTTCCCCGTTACGTTTCCCCGTCCCCCCCCCAGCCCCGCAAGGCTCGACCCCCCTCTTCCTCCCCGGCCCCGCTCACCGGCTCCGGCGCCCGGTACCCGGCCGCTCCGCTGGCTCCACCGCCCCGCACCGCGCCGTGCCGCCGGGCCAGCCCCGGTCCCCGGCACCGTACGCGCCTGCCCGGCCCGGCCCCTCCCCGAGGTGCGGCTCTGCCCGCGGAGCGCTCGGAGCCGGCCGGGACCTGCCCCGCCGCCGCCCGGCGGTGGGGGCCACACACCGAGCAGGGCCGGGGTCCCGCGGAGGGCGGGGGTGCCTGCCCCGGGGGTTGGGGGGGGGCGGGAGGGGGGGCAGAGCCCGGGCTTTGGAGGGGGTGGACCCGATCTCGAAAGCCCAGCTGGCCATCAGTGGAATGAGTCTGTGGGGTCTCAGCCCGGAGGAACTGGGTCAGGCCGGCCCTGCCGAGCTCGGGAGGACCCCGGGGGACGGAGAGGGAGGCTGTGCTGGGGTGGCATCGCCCACACAGGGCCTTGCACCAACCTCCTCTCGGTGCTGGGACGGCGGTGCCCAGCCGGCGGGGGGGCTCCTGGGTGGGAGCCCGGAGCGGGGCCCCATGGGCAGCCCCGGAGTGTAAGGATACACCGGCTCCTGCCGGGAAGCACCGAGGCGCAGGCCCGGAGGGGCCTCCCGGAGGAATGTCAGCTGACGGCTAAAGCTGGAGCCCTTGGCAGGGCGGCAGGGCCCCAGAAAAGCCCTTTCTGTGAAGGTCCAGGGGGCCAGGGCAGCCCCGGCCTGGGGACAGTAGAGAGGACTTGGTGGCCCCTGTGTTGGCGGGGGTGACTGTGCACCCCGGGGCTGGGCACGGGCACCCCGCAGTCACCCCATCCCTGGGGCTCGGGGATGGGGAAAAGCCCCAGGAGACTTGGGGTGCCCTGAGGGACCCGGGGCCCTGCCAGCCCCGGGGGAGGTTTCCAGGCAGTCATTGCTATTTTGGGAGAGTGAAGCAAGAGGGTGAAGGATGCAGACGAAAGTTCAACGCGCCTCCGGCAGGTCCTCCCCCAGCCCGGCCCGGGATGAAAACAATCCGTGGAGAAAGGGAGGCAGCGCCGGAGCCGGCAACACCCGTGGCACAAGGAACAGTACCCGCCGGAACCCGCAGGGAGGTGACAGCGTGTCTGGGATGGGTGCTGCACCCGCTGCCGCCGTCCCTCCGGCGCTGGGGCCGGCTGCGCTCCTGCCCTTCTTCTCCCTAAAGAGCGTCTGGCTGCAGGATGGCGTTTGGGGGAGGATCATCCCTCCCTGCCGTGGCACGTGCACACGCGTGTGCCCTCACACGGGCACTGGAGCGTGGTGGTGCGGACGGAGGGGCTCCGCAGTGGCCTCTTGTGCCTCAGTTTCCCCAGGGGGTGGGGGTTGACTCGCAGGGCCTGGCAGTAGCCTCCTGCTCTCTCCAGCACAGGCTCAGTCTTGGATAACCGGTGCTGGGAGCGTGGGCCGGTTGCCCTGCCGCCCCCGTGCCGGCGCTGACCCGGGTCCAGGCTTCCTGCCGACTGCTTCCTTCCTCCACGCGGGGCCAGCGGGTTTCCCGGCTGCTGACTCAGCACCAGCCCCCCACGACCCCTGCGCCCGCCATGGGGCTGCCGTGGGGTGTCTGTCCCGCCGAGGCTGCCCCGCAGCTGCATGGCTTTCGCCCTCGTGTCTTCCCCAAGGCGGGTGATTTCCTTCCCCCTTCCCATGGGGACCCTCCTGGCTTTCCAGCCCTTGCTGCGCGCCCCTGGGGTTTTTGTAGGTCCTACAAAAACACCCCGCTGGGGAGGCGGCTGCGAGGTAGGTTGGGGGTGATGGCGCCATGTGCTGGCTGCCTCGCAGGGGCCAACTGTGCGCTGTGAGGGACCGGCTGCCCTCGGTCCCCTCCTGCGTGCCAGGGCAGTCGGTGCCTGGCACAGCCCTTTCGGTGAGGGCAGAGCCCAGTCCCAGTTCCCTGGGTGGTCTGGGGACGATGGCCTCCGTGGTGGGACTGGGCAGAGCCAGTCCCTCCGGCACAGCAGCTGCAGTGAGGGGCTGGGACGGAGCTCAGCACGGCACCGGGACCTGGGCCAGGCTTCCCCGCTGGCTCCCTCCAAAAACATCGGCATGCCAGGCGCATTTTTTCCAGGCTTACCTTTCCTACGGAGCCCCAGGGCCGGGCGGATGGCATGGCTGGCGTGGCTGGCATGGTGGCACAGTGGCACGGCCAACCGAGCCCCGGCTCCTGCTCGGCTGCGACGGCTCAGGCGAGAGCCGTACCTGGGGCTGGGGGGGCCGTACCTGGGGGGCCCCTCTCGCCCTCCGCGCTGCCACCGCCACTCAGGCCGGGGCTGGGGAGCTGTTTTCTACCCGAGCCGGTTCTGTCCAGCCCGGAGCCCCTCGCTGCTGCCGGCGGACGCGGTCAGCACATTTCCACCTCCCTCTCCAAGTAAATAAGCGCCGCTTGGCGAGGGAGGGCCGGCGGCGATCCTGGCCTGCCACAAGTGAGGCCGGAGCTCCTGCCAAACGCCGCCTGTGCCGGCAGAGCCCCCCTGCCCTGCGGCCTCCCCAGCCCCGGCGAAGGGTCCCGGGGTGGGATCTGGCCCTGGAAGCCCCCAGGGATGGGTGCCTGCCGGGCGGGAGGCGCTGGCCGGGTTAATAGCTAATCTCTTCCCGGTCCTGCTCTCCTCACATGCCAGAATTAATGGAGCGAGCACCTCCCAGGTGTCACTCGGGGTTTAACCCTGTCACCGGGACTACGGGCAGAGCCGAATCCCGCCTGGTGTAAGGTGGCACCGCCGGCAGGGTCTGCCCGTGCCAGGGACTGGTCCAGCCGTGGGGCTCTGGGTGCACGACGGTGCGGGTGTGGGTCAGCCCCACATCCTGGGAGGTTGCGGCTCATCCCACAAACACCGGGGCAAAAAGCTGCACCCCATCCCAGCCCTCTGCCAGGCACAGCTGGGGCTCGATGGGGCAGGCAGGGGGCTCTCCGTGCCCTGCTTGGGGTACCCCAAATCCCCCCGGGGGGGGCTGGCCGAGCCCCTGCCCCACAGGGCAGCCCCCCTGCGCGCCATCCTACTCGGTGTCTGGGGAATTAGAGGGGAGAGGCTGGTCTGGTTGGGGGGGGGTTACGCTAAGGACCTTAGCGGGGAAGTGGGGTGGGGGCGGGCAGGGCTGGTGCGGGGGCTGTGGGTGGCAGCTCCCTGTCCCCGGGCCGTGCCGGCTCCGCAGGGCGTCCCGTCGCTGCCCTCTGGTGGCAGCTGGGGACAGGCAGGCTGGCAGGGCACGGCTTCTCGCCCAGCATCGCGCCAGCTTGGCACTGGTGTCACTGGGAGGGCGGCACTGGTGCTGGGTGCGCTCGATGCAGGGGGGCATCACGGGCCCCCTCCCTTGCAGGGTGGCTCTCCCGGGATGTCACGGGTGTCCCCAAGGGGGACAACGGGTGGAAGCTGTGTCCTGCATAGCCCAGAGCTGGGGTTTTACCGTGTGCCCAGGACACGGATCTGAGGACACTGGACCCCCTGGATGCTCCCCCCCAGCATCCACCCTGGCAGGGCTGAACCCTCAGGGCCGGGCAGAGGCACCCCATGCCTGGGGGGGCTGGTGCAGGGTGGCCCCGTCCCAGCTGCTGGCAGGGAGCTGGACCCAGGCAGAGTTTTGGTCTCAGCACGGCAGTTTATGGAGGAAGGACTGTCCCGCTGGCACCCAGCAGGCACCGAGTCCTCGCCAGGCCCCGCAGGAGCTCACCTGTGCCTGTCCCCCCGCAGCAGGGGCAGCCCACGGGGTTCCCTGGGACCTTCAGTGCGTCAGTTCAGCAGGGGCTGGAGCTGACGCAGGAGAGCAGCCATGAGCAGGGTCACACTCCCCGGCTGTGGGAGCCCCGTGAGACCCACGGCCGTGGGGCCGGAGAGGAGCCCGGCCGGGGGGGCACATACGGAGCAGGCAGTGGCTTCTGCCACTGAGCTCGGGCACGTCCTTGCTGCCCCACAGTGGAGTTTCCTGGGGGGCTGAACGCTGCTTGTCCCAAGGGGCTGAGCATGGGCAGGGCTGAGCTGCCCATCCCGGTGCGGGTCAGGGGTCCCTGGGGTGCAGTGGGTGCTGCCACCAGGCAGGGCAGCACGATGGCCCCAGATGAGGACAGCACAGACACCTCCTCTTGCCACCACCACCAGCACCCGTGTTACCCCCCCAGTTCTGCGGAGGGCAGGCATCATGGGGGCAGCGTCCCCAGCGCAGGGTCTTGTCGGGTCCTGGGGTGATGCATGGGGCTGGGTGAGCCCCGGGACCCCCGTCTGAGCGCCGCTCTGGCTGGCAGCAGCCCCGGCTCAGAGGGCCGTGCCGGCCAGCAGCTCCAGCGGTTTCAGGGCCGGGGGTGGGAAGCGGCCACTGCCAGTCCGGGGGCTGTGCCGGAGGTGGGCCCGGAGCACCTCGCCCACCGTGCGGCGGAAAGTCTGGCTGACGAAGCAGTAGAGGAAGAAGTTGAGGGTGGTGTTGAGCATGGCCACCATGTTGGCGATGTCCAAGGCCAAATGCACGCGCCAGTCCCTCTTGACTGAGGCCACGTAGAGGTGGCAGATCATGACGATGGTCCGGGGAGCCCAGAGCACGATGAAGACGGTGGTGACAGCCAAGAGGAGGGCCGTGGTCTTGCTCAGGTGGGGTCGGCCATCCCCTGAGCGCCTCCGCTGCTTCAGCTTGCAGATGATGATGGAGTTGGTGGCCAGGAAGATGCTGCAGGGCAAGAAGTAGATGGTGACGCAGTGCACCCACTTGAGCACCATGTCCAGGGTGGTGGGGGGGTCGGCGTCACGCCACAGGTCCAGCCACCAGTAGAAGGGAATGCCTGTGGCCAGAGCCACGGCAAAGACGGCTGCGATGATCTTGCGGGTGCGCTGTGGGTAGGAGACGGCGCGGTACCGCAGCGGGTGGCAGAGGGCCACGTAGCGGTCCACGGTCAGCAGGACGGTGACCCAGATGGAGGCGTGGTTGGCGGTGAACTCCAGGACGTTGACGGTGTGGATGAAGGCGCTGGGCACCGCCCGGGCCAGGATGGCTGTCTGCAGGATGAAGCCCACAAAGATGATGAAGACCTGGGTGAGGATGTCGGAGGTGGTCAGGGCCAGCAGGTACCAGTACGATGACTTCTTGGTCCTTGTGGCCAGGCGGGACAGGGCCACAGCGGTCAGGACATTCACTGGAGGGAGGGGAGCGACGTACAGTGGTTAGACCGCGGGGCTCACAGTCCACCCCTGCCTCCCACAGCACCCAGGACCCTGAGGGTGCCCAGGGTCTCCCAGGGCTGCAGGATGAGCGGCCCCAGGCCCGGCTGGGATAGGGAGCTATAAATATCATGATGCGGTGAGGATTTGCTGAGCTGATTAATCTCTTCCGTGTATCAGCCCAACCAACGCAAATACCATCTGTCCCTGCTGCCATGGCACCTGCCACGTGGGGCTGGGCTTTACAGCTGGAGACCGCAGCTGGGGCCAACCCCGAGGCCATGGGGCCTGTGGGGAGCAGGCTGGTTTCCCCCACCTCTGAGGACTCTCCTCCCTGTCCCCAAAAGCACCGGGGCTGGGACAGGAGCTGAGGCTCTGCCGGCAGCTGAGGGCACAGGCTGTGCTGAGGGGGCACAGCTCAGATGAGGCAGGATGGGTGCGGTCCCCCCTGGTCCCGGGCAGCCCCCCCTGCCCCAGCCCCTCACCTGGCAGCCCCAGACCCAGCAGGACGCTGTAGTACACGATGGGGAAGACGCCGACCATGCAGGGTGATCGCTCTGGCTCTGGCCATGCTGCCTCGTCGACCCACACCACTGCCGTGCTGTTGGGCACAGGCATCATCGCCTCCTGCCACGGATCGGCTACGAGGGGAGACAGGAAGAGTCAAGGAGCCAAGGGCCCCGGTAGCACTCGGGCAGGGGGCTCAGCTGGGACACAGCACAGGGGGCTTGGGGTGGGCTGGCTCCCATGGGTGCAGTTGCCCCAGGTCTGCTGCTGTGTCTGCCTGCGATGGCACGTTTTGGAGCTGCCCGCTGTCCGTGGATGCTGCAGGACAAGGGACCCAGGATCCAGTCCCCGAGGGGAAGCCGGCATGACAGCCCTCGTCCCCGCAGCGGAGGGTGGCCCTGCTACTGGCGATGCTCCTTGTTTATCCCTCTGGCCCCGTTTATCGCCTTGAAGAAAACTGGATTAAAACACCATGTTCTTGGGTGGCTGCCAGGGGAATGAGGCCCTGGCTCCCGGCCCAGGCTGGGTGCCACCCAGCGGGACCCAGGGGTGGCGGGGAAGACCCAGGGGTGCTGGAGGGGGGGTTCCAGCAGTGACAAGATGGGGGGGGGGGGGAATCCCAGGGGTGCCAAGGCGGGGGGTGGCCATCTCCAGGCTGCCAACCGGGTCCTTTGCCAGCTCCTCAGGCAGACTTGCATCAGGCAGTGGGGCCGGAGGAGCCTGGCATTGGCCCTGCCCGTGCCCGTGCCCACGTCCCTTCCCGTGTCCATGTCCCCGCCCATACCTGTGTCCCCATCCGTGCCCTAGTCCCTGCCCGTGCCCCGCGCCCGGATCGGGCCCACGCTGCGCCCGACCATTCAAAAACCCGGGCGGCACCACCCCGCTCCCGAGCCCTGCGCTTCTATTGGCTGGAGGGGAACGGCGCTTCACCCAATCAGAGGGGCGTTTTCCTGGAATGGGGAGGCCAAACCTGAGCGTTGCGTTCTGATTGGTCAGAATCCCCTCCCTCTCACACAATTAGCATCTCCCGAGGGCGACCGTGACCCCCCGGGTCCTAGTGCCGCAGGGGGTGAAAGGGGGGTCCTGAGCCCGGGGGCTGAGGGGGGGCTGTCCTGAGGCTAGGGCGGGATGCGGGGTGCAGGGGCGGGTGTCCTGAGCCCGATGGGGGAGTGCGGGGGGCGGAGGTCCTGGGCCTAGGCGGGGATGCGGGGTGCAGGGTGGGTCCTGAGCCCGGGAGATGGGTGCGGGGTGTCGGGAGTGTCCTGAGCCCGGGAGGGTAAGGGGTGCAGGGGGAAGCCTGAGCCCTGGGAGGGGTGCAGGGGAGGTCCGGTGCCTAGGGAGGACATGCAGGGTGCAGGGAGGGTCCTGAGCCCGAGGGGTGTGTGGCTACTGGGCACCTCTCCGGTCCCAGTCCGACCCTGGTCCCACAGGGACCCCAAACTGCCCCAATCCCAATCACCGCAATCCCCCGACGACTCCGGGACCGGGGAACGGCACGTCTCCCCCCGCCGGTGCTCCCGTTCCGGCCCCCCCAGGGATGGATCTGCCCCCCTCAGCAGTACCCGCGGTCGGGGAGTGCCGGGAGCGGGGCGGGGGCTTTGTCCGCTGCGCCCGGCCGTGATGGAAGCCGGGATCCTGCGCAGAGCCCCGAGCTGGGTGGGAGAGATGCGCAGGGGGATGCCAATTAACTGCAAATTAGATCTGGCTAATCAGCAGGGGCAAGTCCAGACCCTTCACGTCCCCCGTGGAACTGGGGCATCGATCGCTGCAGCTGCAGCGGGGGCGTTAACCCTTTCCCAGCCCTGATCCCGTTCGCTCTGCTGGGGGGTCTGGGTCCCGTCTGGTTCCCCCTTTGCCCCCCCCTGCCCGGGGTCCTGCTCCCCAAGCCCTTCTGGAGATGGGCTCTCACCTCGGTGGCCCCCGTGCCACTCCCAGGTGTGCGGTGCTACCTTCCCTGGGCCCGGAGAGCCACTGGTGTTCGTGTCCTCGCTGGTGGCTGTGTCCCTGTTGGTGGCCGTGTCCCCACTGGTGGCCGTGTTCTCACTGGTGTCCGTGTCCTTGCCGGTGGCTGTGTCCCCGTTGGTGGCCGTGTCCCTTCCGGCACCTGCAGCATCGCCCAGCCACGAGGAACGCGGGGCGGAGGGAGAGCAGCGTGGGCAGAGCTGCGGGCTGGGCTAGTGGGGCAGGAGGACGTCCCCGGGCCCTGCCGCTCCCACGGGGGCCAGTGATGGGGTCACCTGGAACACTGTGCCAGCCCCAAGTGACTGTGACGGAGCTTGCTCCACCCCAGAGCATTAAGGATGGTGGTCCAGGTGCCTGGGGACAGCTTGGGTCCCTCATTATACCCAAAGGCCTGTGTCACCAAGCTGCGGTGCATCGCTCCATCAGCCCCCCTCCGTTGGGTGCTGGACCCCAAATTCTCCTGGGTTTGCCACACACCCCGAGGTGGGCTGGGGCCAGGCAGAGGTGGGTGCAGGCAGCGGGGGCTACCCAAGCTCGGTTAGGGGCTGCCACAGGTTCCTCAGCCCCTGCCCTCTGTAAGCAGAGAGCTGGGATCTGCAGCCACCGTTGGGGGACTCAGGGGAGCGGGTCTGCATGTGCGCACGTGTGAGTGTGCACACAAGTGTGTCTGTGTGCATCCATCCCCGCGTGTCCCTGCTGGGCTTTGCTCCGTGTGTGCCTGGGTGCCCGCTGGCACAGCCCCAGCATGCAGAGAGCACCGCTGGTGGCCCAAGCTGGTGGCAAAGCCCACCCATGCCTCAGTTTCCCCAGCAGCGCAGGCAGGGGTGGGAAGGCTGCTGTCCCCTGCCGTTCCCTGGGGCCACCTTAGCCCCCGACTCCTGCCCCCTCGCGATGTCCCCCAGCCTGCGGGGGCGATGCCTTACGCACAGGTCGCTATGGTGAGCCAACCCTCCGCCGCCTCAGCCGCAATTACCGGGGCCAGCACAGCTGCTCTCTGCACCTCACCAGGGGCTGGGGGATGGATGCCCCGTCCACTGGTGACCCCCAGCACCAGTCCCACGGTCCCCCGTGTCCCCCCACGGCCCCCAGCCCGTGCCACCCTGCCCCGTGGCCAGCTGATGCCCCCTTAGGGGGATGAGAGTCCCTGGTAGGGTGCAGCCTG
The DNA here is from genome assembly GCF_028500815.1 of Rissa tridactyla. Taxonomy (NCBI): domain Eukaryota; kingdom Metazoa; phylum Chordata; class Aves; order Charadriiformes; family Laridae; genus Rissa; species Rissa tridactyla. The sequence goes on from NC_071480.1 coordinate 12,513,306, forward strand.
TGCTGGCACCATGCCGGCGGCTCAGCCGGCGCAGGCTCCCGGCAAGCTGTTGTTTTGCAGGCAGGTGGTTAAATGAGGCATCGGTGGATGCGGTGAGCCATTAACCGGCTGCGCCGTGGCAGGGGCCCCTCGTCCCCCAGCCGGCCTGCTCCTCGCTGCCATGCAGGAGTGCCCCCCCGGGCTCTGTTTGCACCACGCTCTTGGGGTCCCCCCACCCCATCGGGCCACAGAGCTTGAGCCTCAGCCCCACACGGGGCATGGCATCGCCTGCCTGTCCCTCTGAGGGGCCAGGGAGCCCTGGGAGCCCAGCGCAGTGATGGCCAGGCAGCTTGCCCCCAGCCCCTCCAGCCGTGGGTCAGGGCCAGATGGGTGATCCCCCCCTCTGGGATCTGTGGCAACATCTGCCCACGCTCAACATCTGGAGACCCCGTCTAAGCCTGAGCCTCTTGCTCACCCCCCCCCCCCCGTCCACGGCTGTGCTCAGGGATAGGGCTCCTCAGCCCCGTGTCCCTGTTCTCCTTGGGGACGCAGACGCTCCGGCTCTGGCTTCCACGTGAGCCCAAAGCAAACCTGTCCTCAGAAGCCCTTGCTGGCACGAAAGCAGCCCCCGGCTGCGGCAGCAGCACCGGGCGGCACCGTGCCAGTGCTGGGCAAGGTGACACAAAGGGGCAGATGGGCTGAGCACCCCCTGCCCGGCATGTAGCCCCAGTCACCGCCGTCCTCCCCCACTGCACGCGCCACAAACTGCTCACACCCTGTACCCCCATCTGCGGCACGATGTCCCTCCGGCCGCGGGGTGCTGGTGCTGGCAGTGCAGGCTGCGGCACAGCATCCTCCCGTGGGTCCCGGGGAAGGAGCAGGGTGTGACACCAGTGCCAGCCGTGCCACGCTGTCACCTCTCTGGGCAGCTCAACACAAAGCTGCCATACCACAGGCACCGGCGCTAATCCCATCAGCCCGGACAGATACTCGATTACTGGTAACGTTTAATATCTCCCCGTGCGGCTCCGGCACTGCCACCCGCTGAAGGTCACAGCATCTCCCCGGGGGTGTCCCCAGGAAGGGGGGACCCACTCAGGGTCCTGCTGCACCCCGAGGTGAATTCGTGCAGCGGTCCTGGGGCTGAGCGCGGTGCCGGCAGCTCTGGCCCAGGGAGCACCGAGCCACGGGGCAGGGGGGGCCCTGCCCGGCATGGCAGCCCCCCGCCGCCTTCACGGGGAGCCTGGGCAGTGGGTAAGGGGCTGCCGTGCCCGTGTGAGCCGCGCTGCCTCCATCTGTGGGGTCTCTCCCCCCATTTGCGTCCCTACTGGGGGTCTCGGTCCTCACTCCCCACCCCACAGTGCCACTGGGGCCATGGCCAAAAGTGGGGTGCAGACATCCCCTGGCTCCCACCCCACTTGCTCAGGCTGCGCCAGCAAATGCTCCTGCACAGAGGGCTGCCCATGTCCTGCAGCGGGGAGCAGGGTGGGGGCACCCAGCACTACCCCCAGCCCCATGCCTGAGCCACCCCAGCCCCAGCATGCGGCACCAGGGCTGCAGGGGGGGCAAATGCCACCCCGGCCCCGTTGTGAAGCCCCCCAAGAGCTGTCGGGGCAGGCGAGGGGCCAGTGGAGGCCGGCACAGGGCACTCGCCCGGTGCAGGCAGCCTCTTGGCTGCAAAGGCTGGGAAAAGGGCAGGCAGTTCCTGCCGGCAGCCGGGATGCCATGGTGATGGGCTGCTGCCGGCATGAATACCCATGAGCCGAGGGGAGCGGGGAGGCCATGCCGAGCTGTGCCCTGAATGCAAAGACGGCACAAAGGGCTGCTAGCCATGCGTGGGGCTGCGGCACGGTGTGGGGCTGTGACACGGTACGGCAGAGCCCGGTGGATGCTCCCAGGTGGCAAATGGAGATGTCCCCATGCTGTGCCGGGGCTCACCGGGGCACCCCTTCATGCCAGCCTGGGATGCGGGGCTGGGGTCCGGGGTCAGGGTGGGATGGACGGGGGCTGGAAGCTGTTCCCTTGGCAACGGCCGGTCCCAGTTTCCACCAATCGATGTGGCGGTGCGGGCTGGGAGGGCTGGGAGGGCTCCTGGCCTACATAAGCGCCGGGCGGGCACCGCGCCGAGCCCCGGCAGATGCGCTTGGGAAGCCATGGCCAGGCTGACGGGCGCCCGGCCCGTGGCCGCCCGCCGCTGGGGCTGTGTTGCCTCTGCCTTCCTCTTCCTCCTCCTCACCGTGCAAGCGGGTAAGGGTGGCCGTGGTGGGGGGAGGCGTGGAGGGGTCCCTGTGCTGTGGGTCCCGCTGCCCTCACTGTGTGCCAGGGTGGGGCTCGGCCATGGCACGGGTGTCCGGTGATGTCCGTGGGAGGCTGAGCACGGCTCTCTGGCAGCCTTCGTGGCTCCTGGGGAGGGTTGGATGCGGCTCCTGGACGTGCTGTGCCCCATGGTGCCTGGGAGGTGCCGGGGGCGAGAGCCGGGCTGTGCTCGCCGCCGCCCGAGGGAAGGCTCGGCGCCGTGGGCAGCGATGTCCGGCACCGTGGGGCTCCCCATCCCCTTCCCCATCCCTGCTCAGCCAGGCTTAAGTCAGCGCTGGGAAGGGTAATCCGGCGGCTCACCGCCTGGCAAGATGGGATTTGAGAAAGACGGGGACAAATTCACCCCGGGGGAAGGATGCTCCGGGGAGGGGGTGGGAGTTGTGCCAGGCATGAGGGAGAGGAGGAGATGGAGGAAGGCTCCCCGTGGCCACAAGATCATGGAGACGCGTGTCTTGGTCCCTATCCCCACTGGGAGCCTGGCAGTGTGGGGACACAGACACGGGGGGACGGTCACCCAAGTGGGGACCAGTCTGGGTTGCCGGCACACGCAGCCGGAGGAGGGGAGCGAAACGTGGCTGGGCAGGAGACGCCGGTTCACGGCACCAACGAGGAGTCAGGGATCACATCGGCAGCGGGCATGGGGCAGCAGCTGCCTGCTCAGCGGCACCAACCCGCAGCGACACGGGGGCAGTGAGTGTCCCCAGGCTGCTCAGGCTATGGGGACCCTGTCCCTCACTCCCCGCACCCACCAGCTCTCGTGTGCCCCACGTGTTGGTCTGGGATGTGGTGGGGTCCAGGGCAATACGCAGGGCTCACTCTGCCCACGCAGATGGGATTGGGGCTGACAGACCGGGCTGCGAGCCAGTGCTGCCCGGCACAAGGCCATTTCCCAGCATGTCCCAGCCTGGGACATGGTGGTCTCACCCCTTCTGCTGCAGAAAAGCAGTTTTTTGGCTCCCAAGGACACAAATGTCCCCATGTCCCCTCGTCCTCCTTGCATCCCCTTGGCACCAGCCATCCCTTCTGCACTGGGGGGAGCGGAGGGAGGATGTGCACAGAGACAGGCTTCCCCAGCCCCCTGGTAACCAGGCGTCACCCCACAGCACACTCTGCTGTGCCCCAGCACCCTGTTCCCAGTTCCTGGGGTGCAGCACTGGGATGGTCCCATCTCCCCGCAGCCCAGAAAGCCGACCTTAGCGGCGACGCCACAGCAGCCACCATCAACCACTCGCTGATGCTGCTGCAGCGGCTGCAGGAGCTGCTGCAGAACGGCAACGGCAGCGACTCGGTGCTGCGGGTGCGCACGGCCGCCTCCGACGAGGCCAAGGTCTTCCACACCCACCAGCTGCTGCTCAGCCTCCAGAGCGAGGTCTTTGAGAGCCTCCTGCACAACCAGAGCACCATCACCCTGCACGAGCCGCCTGAGACTGCTGCCCTCTTCGAAAAGTTTATCAGGTACGTGGGGACCCCACGGGATGGGGACAGCAGGAGGGACGCAGCTCCTCGGGGGACCATGGGAACCCCATGGGATGGGGATGCCTGGAGGGATGCAGCTCAGGAGGGAGGGTGCTTCCCTGGGGACCAAGGGCACCCCAGAGGACGGGATGCCTGGAGGGATGCAGCCCATGAGGGAGGATGCTCCCCTGGGGACCACGAGGACCCCATGGGATGGGGTGCTTGGAGGGATGCAGCCCATGAGGGAGGATGCTCCCCTGGGGACTGCGCTGCCAGCCCCTGGGGCTGGGCTGGGAAGGGGATTCGGGGACATCAGCGTCACCACCCTGCACTCTGCCCCAGGTACCTGTACTGCGGGGGGGTCTCCATCCTGCTGCACCAAGCCATCCCCATGCACCAGCTGGCCAGCAAGTACCGGGTGTGGGGGCTGCAGCGCGGCGTGGCCGACTACATGAAGACCCACCTGGCCAGCGAGTCGAGCCAGGGCCACGTGGTGGGCTGGTACCACTACGCCGTGCGCATCGGGGACGCGGCGCTGCAGGAGAGCTGCCTCCAGTTCCTGGCCTGGAACCTCTCGGCCGTACTGGGCAGCGCCGAGTGGGGCTCGGTGAGCGTGGAGCTGCTGCTGCTGCTGCTGGAGCGCTCTGACCTGGTCCTGCACAGCGAGCTGGAGCTCTACACCGCCGTGGAGAGCTGGCTGAGCCGCCGGCAGCCCGAGGGTCCCGTGGCCAAGCGGGTGCTGCGTGCTATCCGCTACCCCATGATCGCGCCCAGCCAGCTCTTTCGGCTGCAGGTGCAGTCGCCGGTGCTGGCGCGGCACTACGGCGCGGTGCAGGACCTGCTCTTCCAGGCTTTCCAGTTCCACGCCGCCCCCCCTCTCCATTTCGCCAAGTATTTTGACGTCAACTGCAGCATGTTCCTGCCCCGCAACTACCTCGCGCCCAGCTGGGGCTCCCAGTGGGTCATCAACAACCCGGCCCGGGACGACCGCAGCACCAGCTTCCAGACCCAGCTGGGTCCCAGCAACCACGACGCCGGGAAGCGAGTGACCTGGAACGTCCTCTTCTCACCGCGCTGGCTGCCCGTCAGCCTGCGCCCCGTCTATTCGGACTCGGTCTCGGGCGCCGTCCAGCCGGCGCGCATCGAGGACGGTCGCCCCCGGCTCGTCATCACCCCGGCCATGAGCAGCCCCGACTTTGCTGGCGTCAGCTTCCAGAAGACGGTGCTGGTGGGTGTGCGGCAGCAGGGCCGCGTCGTGGTGAAGCACGCCTACAGCTTCCACCAGAGCTCGGACGAGGCAGCCGACTTCCTTGCCCACGCCGACCTTCAGAAGCGCACCTCCGAGTACCTCATCGACAACTCCCTGCACCTCCACATCATCATCAAACCCGTCTACCACTCCCTCATCAAGGTGAAGAAGTAACGAGGTGGAGCCGGGTCCCGCAGCCGGACTGGTCCCAGCCCCGTGGCGGGGGCTTGCACTTGGTCCTCCTGCTCGTAGGTAGATGGTGGTCCCTGTGCCAGGGGGGCTCGGGGCTGCTCTCCGCCACCCAGCCCTCTCCGATTGTGCCCCGCCGCATCCCATCCAAACGTCCCCATTGCTGTCCCTGCTTGCCTGCGGGGAGGTGGGGACTGGGGACACTGGGAGCCCCCCAGCCCCATGCTGGTGGTGCAGGAGGTGAAACGTGCAGCCCATGGCCGCGGGCACATCCTGGGCTCACAAACCCTGATGGGCGAGAGGATGGGGACAGGGACAGCCCGGCCTTCCTGTGACGCCACCCCTGTGGCACTGGGGTCCCTCTGTGCCGGGCAGCGAGGCCGTGGTGCTGGGCCCGGCTGCGGGCACAGGTACCCCGGCAGCAGCACCCCGGGGCTCGGCGGCGAGCTGGGTGCGTGCCCAGGCTGGGGTGGGCGGTCCGGCTGCTTCCCGCAGCGGAAGATGCTTGGGGGGCACCAACCCACTCACGGCCGGCAGCTGCCCCATCCCTGCCCGGGCACCCTCCACCCCCTTCCTAATAAAAGCAGAAAACGAGCGTGGGGAGTGCGGGGGCATCTTTGGGGGTCTCCCTGTCCCCAGGGATGGGCTGGGGGACAGCAGTCACACCACTCCCCGCATCAGCGTGTCTCCTTTTAATGTAACCCCTTGGAAGGACAAACACCCCTGCAGACACCCAGCACCTCAGCAGCCACACTGGTGATGCCGGGTGGGCGGCAGCATCCCCCAGGTGCTGAGCATCCACAGACGCCCTTCCCTCAGCAGGGTTGGCACTGGGGGGCTGCAGGGACACCCACGGCACGGGGAATGCCGCATCATGCTGGGATTGGCAGGACGGGCGCTCAGCCCGCTGGCTTGGCACAGGACCTTGTCCCCCTTCGGCAAGGCGCTGGGCTCAGTACCATCAACTCCATCCATCCTTGCCGGAGGCGCTGGCACCGCTCCCGGTGATGCCGCCGAGCCGTGGGTGCTGGCCCTTCCTGGGGGGAGCTGGGGGGGGACAGGTAGAGGTGGGACCTCAACATCTGGGGAAGGGGCACTTCATCAGCAGCCCCGGGAGCTGGGCCGGGGCTTGGGGGGGACGATGGCCCCTGCACCCCGTTCCCAGTTGGGGGCTCACCCAGCAGCTGGGTCTGCAGGGGCTTTGCTCTGGGCAGGGCTTTGGGGGGTCCCTGGGTGCTGGCTGCCCGTGCCCCCACCAGCACGGTGTGCTCGGAGCGGCTCTGCAGCATGGTGGATGGCAGCGGGGGGACCATGGGGGATGCCAGCTGCTGGAGAGAGGGTCCACGGGCATGATGCTTTGGGGAGGAACCATGGTGTGAGGGAGGGCGAACACATGCCATAGGGCGCTGACACCCTGATGGTGGGCGAAGGGATGCCAAAGGGAACTGGGGGTGGCCTTCCCACCCTGACCTACCCCATGGCCGGTCACCTCAAAGGACTGTGACCTCCTCGATCTCCTTCTGCCATCCAGCGATTCCTTCCTCCTCCCTGGCTCCTTGTGGCCCTTCTTGCGTGCCCGCAGCCAGGTCCCCGGGGAGCGGGGGGTGCATGTCCCCACCTCGCTGCTGGTGTGCCACAGCCTGGGGCCACCCCATTCCTCCCAGGCGTCCGGTGAGTGCAGGCGGATGCTCTCCGGGATGCAGGACCGGCACTGGACAGCCTTAGCCACGATGCTCTTGGTGCTGCTCGACACCTCCCGGCGTTCTGCGTCATGGTGGCACCATCAGCGGGGCACAGTGGCACTGTCAGCGGGGCACGGCCACCCACCCAGCCCCGCCGGCCACTTGGCTCACCCCTGCCTGCTGCCACCACTGCCACCGCTGCCACCGCGCTGGTCCCGGTGCTCGGGCTCGTCCATAGCGTGCGCTGCCAGGACACACGGCACCCATTAGCATCCCCACCTCGGGGCTTCGGTGCCGCTGGCATGGCTGTGCTCACCTCCAGGGCCACTGTGCCACGGCCGGGAGGTGGAGTGGGCACCGCCGCGCTCCCTGGCTGCTGTGCCCGAGGGGTCTTCTTGAACACGGGGGTCGGGGTGCTGCCGGAAAGGGGACACCCCTGAGCCTCTGCCATGGCAGCAGCCCCGTGCACGTGGCAGGGTGTGATGCCCACTCATACCTGTCCCCCATGGGGCGCAGGGGTGGGAGGGCATCGTCCTGCAGCAGTGTGGGGTGCTCACAGCTCCGTGCCCGCACGTTGTCCTGCTCCGGGTCCCACAGGCTCTCTGTGCCGGTCACCTGTGGGACCTTGGGCAGGGACGTGCCCTGGGCAGGGACAGGGGCTGAGTGCCCTGCCTGGGCTCTGGGGGGTGCCCTGTCACCCTGCCCTACCTTGAGGGTGCCACTGTCCCCAAAGTCCCCTGCCAGCTCCTGCAGGTAAGTCTCGTACAGCTCCTCCAGCGGCCGTGGCACCGACAGCCGGTGGTCTGCCGGGGAGAGGGCAGGGTGGGGGCATCAACCATCCTGCGCGCCACACCATGCCCAGCTTGGGTGGCAGCGTCACGGCTATATCATGACACTGGGGGGACTTTGGATCGCGACACGTCCCATTGCAATAACACAATGTGCCATTGCAGGACTCCCAGGGCAACGGCACACGAGAGACCCCTTTGTCACGGGAGGGACGCACCGGCGATGAGCTGCCGCTGCTGCTGGATGATGCGAGCGCAGAGGGCACGGTGACGACCGAAGTGCTGCGCCACGGTGGCCGGCGGGTGCCGGAGACCACCCTCGAGCAGGGTGCGGGAGCGCATCTCTGCTGCCTCCAGCTCCAGGTGGTGCAGGCGGCACAGCAGGGCCAGCACCTCCCGCTGCTCCTCCCAGCCGCTCCGATGCCGCCGGGCCATGCCCAGCCGCCGTGTGTGCTGCTGGCTCTGCCGGAAGAGCTGTGCTGGCTCTGCCTGTGGGCACACAGCGGGGTCACCGTCCCTGCCCATGGCCAGCATCCCTTCTGTGGGGCCAGCATCTCTGCTGTGGGGCCAGCATCCCTGGGGACCATGGGGCAGTGTAGGGGTGAGCTCCTCATACCCTCCCCGTTGGGGGGCAGCGGGGCCAAGGGCTGCTTGGGGTGGGAGCCGGGGGGGTGACTGGCCTCCAGGGGAGGGGGGTACCTGCGCTCCCAGCCCTGCCGTGGTGCGGATGCTCTTGGCGCGGTGGGCGTAGGCGAGGGTGCTGCGGGACTCCTCGAAGGCGGTGCTGGCAGGGCTGATGTGGGCGATCATCACCGTGTGGCTGTTGCCTCCAAGCGAGTCCTGGCCACGGAGTACACGTCTGAGAGGGATCAGGGTGGGGGCCAGCCTGTGCCCCGTCCCCAGCTCAGACCCCACCGGGGGAGCTGGGACCCCCGGCTGCACCTTGAGCAGGCGGGTCAGCTTGCTGTCGCGATAGTTGATGTACTTGGTGCTCGCCTGGTGGCTCAGAGCCTTGATGCAGTTGCCCAGGGCCAGCAGCGAGCGGTTGATGTGGGCCCCCTCCTTCATCCTCTGCCCGCGGTTCTGTGTCTGGGCCGGGGGGGGAATGCAGAGGGAAAAACCTGGCGAAAGAGGGGCTGGGACCCTGCGGCCCCCCCGGGGAGGGCCGTACCTGTGCAGCCCGCTCGGAGCCCGCCAGGTCGATCATGAAGAGGCGGCCGCGGCGCAGCCCCCTACCCTGGCGCCGCTGGCGCACGGTGACCTGCAGCACCGCGTGGGAACGGGACGAGGTGCGGTTGGCAGCCGTGGGCTCCTGCGTCCGCTGCATGTTCCCCCGCGCCAGCGCCTGCAGGACCTGGGGCAGACGGGCAGCGCCGGGCAAGGGGCAATTTGCCGGATCCCCCCCATGCCCCATGGGTGCCCGCTGGCTCACCTCCTCGGCGCTGATGGCGGAGATTTCGGTGATGCCAGCCACCTGGACGGTGCCACCAGCGTTCTCCCGGAGCTGCAGGCAGCCCAGCGAGGGATTCAGCAGGTCCCGGATCATCTCGTTGTAGATCTGGGCAGGGGGAAGGAGCTGGGCACCTCTCCCCCAGCGTGGGGACCCCTCCCGCGGGGTTCAAAGATGCTCATCTTGGGGCCACCTGCCACTCTGTCCCCGGTTCTGCCTGGGGACAGTGACATCCCTGCACCCCCCCTGTCACACCTCAAGGTAGGACATGGAGACCTCGTACTCGGTGTCACCGCTGGCGTCCTCGATGGCCTGGAAGAGCTCGCCCAGGGTGCGGGCATAGATGCCAGGCTCGCCGTCGGTGCCCAGCATGGTGTAGGTCTTCCCACAGCCTGCGGGAGAGGATGGGGCTTGCTCGGGGCCAGGACGCCGCCATGGCCAAAGGGCTGTCCCCCTCCCCACACCCCTCACCGGTGGGGCCGTAGGCGAAGACGGTGGTGTTGTGGCCGGAGATGACACCCGCGACAAGACCCTGGGTAGTGGCACGGTACACAGTCTCCTGAGGGAGGGTGAGAGGCCATGGGGTGCGTCTTGCTGCCCCCCACCTCCACCTGCTGCTCTGGGACCCTCAGCCTGCCTCCCCCCGCCCCACATCCCCTCCGCGTCCCGAGGGACCCACCTGGGTGGCCGAAGAGTCGAAGGCCACATCGAAGACGTAGGATTTCTCCCGGGAGCAGCTGGCGCGCAGGATGTCGTCGGGGTCTTCCATGGGGTCTTGCAGCACCACGACCTGCCGAGGGATGTGAGCGGGGCTAGCCAGGGGACACGCACCAGCCCTGGGCACCCACTGCTCCGGGATCACCTCCGGCCTCAGCTAGGCATTGCACCGCTGTTAACGGTGCTAATTAAGCACCCAGTTGGGGTCTAAGGTGTAACAAGGTGCTGGGAGCCCTGTGGGCTTGTGGCTTTGTGGGCACAGACCCCCAGGATGTACACGGACAGATGGACACCCCAGGACGCCCTCCCCACCACCCCCAGGGAGGTGTCCCCACAGCACAGCTCCCCCGAAGCACAGGGACGGCCGAGCAGCTCCATCCCAGCCAGTGGGCGAGGGACCCCGCGGGAGAGCACATCACCCCACTGGTGATGGGGCTCCTGGTGCCGCGGGGGGGGACAGTCTGAGTGGGACTTGGGTCTCAGAGCGTGGGCATCCTCGCTCGGAGCTGCACCTCCCCCCCGTGCTCCTGCCTGGGTACCCTGCATTGCCCACAGCACACACCACAGGGCAGGAGCCAAGGGGGGGCACCACAGCATGGGTGGGGGGCACCCTGGCATGGAGGAGGGCACTGGGATGTGCTCACCAGTAGGTCTGAGCCCCCCTGAGACCCCGTGGGCATCCCTCTCCTGCTTTGCCAGGGCCGGTGCCCCCTCCATGCTGGGGTGTAGGAGATGCCCGGGCTGGTGCCGGTGCTGCCGGCGCGGAGCCCTTTGTGCTTCTGAATGGTCCCCTTGTCCCCAGGCCAGTCTGGGGCTCAAAGCCAGCTCTGTGTGTGGTGCCAGGGGACCTGCCGGACCGGCCGCCCCACTGCACCCACCTGGGCACAGCAGCACAAAGGCACCTCTGTCAGCGCAGCCCGACAAGGTGCCCGCTGCCGTGGCACCGCGGGGCGGCAAAGGGTGCCAGCACCCATGGGACCCTCTGTGTCCCTGTCCCTGCATGGAACAGCCCTTTGTAGGGTCCCCTGCTCCCAGTGTCCCTGCCAGCCCCCATTGCAATGCAGATTTTAACCTTTGATGTAATGCAAGCTGCTCCCTCGGCGCTGCCCTGCTTCCACTTTGCCCCCTCTCCTTGACCGGCCCCTCTCCGCCGGGAGTGGGGACAGGGACAGGCAGCGCTGCTCCTGACCCAGAGCCCCTGGAGTTTCCCACCCTCCTGCTTTGTTATTGTAGGGTCTCCTGCGGGGGGCTGCGGGGTGTCCCCCCCACCCCGTGGCTGGCACACGTGGGCATCGCACACAGTGCTGGGTGCTGCTGGAGGCATCCCATGCCTGCACCGCGCCGAGGGTTGCATCCCACCCCGGGGTACCGGCCCCACTGACCCCACGGATGGGTACAGGGGAGGCAGGAGGGTGACAAAGCACCGGGGCCAGGCGGTGCCCGATGAACCCATGGGTGCCCGTCCGGTGGCCATACCTGTTCATCCATGAGGTGGGCGATGGGTCTGGCCCCCTCCGCCAGCTCGGCCGCGCTCATCGGGCGGATGCGAAGAGCCACCTGCGAGACACTGGGGATGAGTGTGGGGTGGCGGGGATGGGGACAGGGACACGGGGACACGGACCTGCACGCGAGCCATCACGGCGCAGTCCGGCAGCCGAGCAGGTGCAGCATCGACGCAGCCCCAGGACCCCCCCCCCCACCTATGTCGGGCGCTGCAATTAGAGGTTCATTTTCCTGGGACGAAAGCAAACACCGCTGGGACCAGCCTTCAAGAGGCAGCCGGGCAGCGTGCCCTCCTGCTGGCACCCGGCCCCTCGCCGACGTGGCTGGGGACGGGTGAGCCTGCGGTGGCACAGCGGGAGTGGGGGGCTGCTGCCATGGCTCTGCGCACCTGGAACCCCCCGGCTTCCCCAACAGCATCCAGCACGCCAGCCCTGCGGTGCCGAGGGATGGCAGGGACGTCTGTTCCATGGGGTGGCAGGAGAGGCAAGCCACAACAGCCACCCTGTCCCTGCCATATCCACCCCCTTCTGCCATGTCCCAGCCCTGTGGGGTGCAGCCGTGGCGTGTCCTGGATCCGGGTGTCCCCGCTGCCCTTGGCAGTGGTGCTGCTCCCCTTGGGGACAGGGTGCCACTTGCCACCGGCCAGGACTTCACCACCAGCTGCTGCTCCTCGCTGTCCCCTGGAGCATTTGTGTCCTCGCTGGGGGCCGGGGGCCGGGGGGAGCCCGCGAGTGGAGGTGCCCCACGGGGGGTGCACGGGTCACACTGATCCCCACTCTGTCCCCTTGCAGCAGACCTGTCCCTCAGTGCCCCCGCTGCCTGTGGGAGGACTCAGTGGGACACCCCCAGCCCTGGCTCTCCCCTCTTCCTTCGTCCGGCACTCGCACAGCCCCTCTGCCCTCCTGGGGGGGCTGTGAGCCTGGGTGCCCCCCTGGCCCAGGCTGGGAGGCTCTCTGGAGGCTGCATCTCCCCATCCCACCCGTCTGCCCCAGTCCCCTGGGGATGTTGAGCCGTACACAACACCGGCAGCGCGGGCAGCTCCTGTCAACACAGTGGCTGGCACCATGTGTGGCTCTGGCCATGCTCTGTGCCCTCTCCCGGCTGCACCCACGGCCCCAAGGCATGGTCAGGGTGCCATGAGCTGGGTGGAAACGTGCCTGTCCCACATGGGATGCAGACAGTGCATGGCTCAGGGAAATGCCTTTCCACCTCTGGCTGCTGGTACAATTACAGCTGGCTGTTAATGAGGCGCCCGGCCAAGCTGCAAGGCTGGTGCCTGGCTCCCGTCCCACTGCCGGGGGAGACCCTGTCCCTTTGGCGGCGCTCCCCAGCCCGGGAGGTGGCTGTGCTGGGACAGGGCAGTGCTCAGCTTGGGGCTGGGGGGCCATGAAGCCACCAATCCCATGGCAGCGGGTGGGACTCCCTCTCCCATCCGTCTGTGCTGTCAGGACAGGACCCGCACCCGGCTGCTCCGCACGCACCCACCCCGCACATGCAGGGTGGCTTCGACAGTCGACAGCTCCTGCCCACCCTCCACCCCCCGAGCAGTGCCTGGGGAAGGGTCCTGCGGGAGAGCTGACCCCCAGCCCCAGCACAGGGGATGCCACCCACACGATGGCCCCATCCCTCTGCCGCTGGCTGTGCCGTGGTGTGAGCGCAACTGGCGGCTCGTTAATAATTGACGGGCGGGTAAGCTGCTGGGCGATACCAGCCGGGCTGTGTTTACCCAGCGCTGATAACCCCGGCCCAGGCACCGCAGGCTGCTCTCGCAGGGATAGCAGCAGGCTGGGGGAGCGGGGCTTCGCTCAGCATCACCCTCCCCGCTGGGAAGGGGCACGGTGCTCACCGGGACCCCGCTGCCGCCACCAGCTGCCCTGCTCTGCCCTGCTCCTTGGGCTGGGGACACATGGAGGGACACCCCACTGCCATGGGTGCTCCACTATGGTCAGCAGACAGCTTTGATCTGTGGCTTGGCCCGAGGAGAGGAGATGGAGAGCGAGAGAACACAACTTTCCCACCCTCTGCTCAACCCTGCTGTGACAAAACAGGAAATGGGACATGGAAAACTCCTGTTTATTCACCCAGAAGAAAAAAAAAATAAAGAGGGCAAAGGGCCAGGGAGCGTCTGTGAGGGTTTCTGTGTGACCCACTGGTCCTGTCTCGGCTACAGCTCCTGCGGAGGGAGCAGGCATAGGGTCAGGGAGCTGTGTGGGGCTCTCCGCTTACCGCCCCACGGAGGCAGAGACCCCAGGTGCCCAGAGAGCAGCCTCACCCCTCCATGAGCCACAGAGCAGCAACCCTGGCAAGGAGGGGGAAAACAACGTGAAGGTGGAGTGCGCTGACCTTGGCAGCATCCTTCTCCTCCTCCTCCTCTTCCTTGTCCTTGGGCAGTTGGCTCTCTTCCTCCTGCGCGCTCGCCTCCTCTCCCGCACGGCTTTTAACCTGAAAAACAGAGACGGACCCCTGTCCCCCGCCCCGTGGCAGGGAGTCCCTGCTGCGGTTGCAGGTCCATGCCGTCCCCAGTACCTTGCCACGCAGGCCCTGGGTCTCTGCCCGTGCCCTCCTCTGCATCTCCGCTTCGATGACCTCGAAGAACTCTTGGCGGACACGGTCGAGCACCTCCTGGGGATCCTCCACCAGGCTCTCCTCCACCTCCGTCTCCTGGCCCTCCGACCTGGCGCGTTCCTTCAGCCGCATTTCCCGGTGCCGGGCCTCCAGGATCTTCTCCCGCTTCGTCTCCCGCTCGAACATCTGGGGCAGAGTGGGGGTTGAGGGGTGCAGGGCTCACAGGGGACCCTGCGGGACAGTGTGCTCGGTACAGGGACAGCGCGGGGCTTGCTGTCAGAGCCACTGTGCATGGGGCCAGCGATGTGCCAGCAGTGCTGAGGGCTTTGCTGTGACCTGGCACAGCAGCTTGGGGCTCAAAGCTCACGTACAGCGGTGGCCAGGGTCTTCTCGTTCCTCTGGAGGGTGCAGAGCCCAGAGGAGATTTCCAGCAGGGTGACGGTGCCCAGCTTTGAGCCGCAGCCAACAATGCACCCGTTGTCCTGCAGGCGCAGGCTGGAGAGGGGCTCGTTGCAGACCTGGGGAGGGAGGACGGGCAGGTGGTGGCACTTAGCTCTGACGTGATGCCCCACGGGGGAAGCCAGGCAGGACAAGCCAACAGAGGCAAATCCATGTGGTTGCTAATAACAGGAGCCTACGTGCAAAGTTTTGGGCACGCTGGGCACAGCTCAGGGCCGAGGGGACGGCTGCTGCTCAATGGAGCTTATCCTGAGCTCTGTCCCCTGGCTCTGCTTGCTCCGGCAGGGCAGATCTGCCAAGCACCCCGCTGCCAGCGCCCACTGGGGGCAGCCCCTGCTCCCCTCCCAGGGCGAGGGACCTGGAGCCGCTGGGGACCCAACCTTCAGGCTGAGAGAGGGGTCATTCTGCTTGAAGAGGAAGTCCCAGACGTCCAGGGTTCCATCCGATCTGGTGGTGAAGAAGACGGACGGCCTCACAGTGCTCCAGCACCCGTCTGTCAGGTAGGAGAGGTGGCACCTGCCAGCAGACCCGATACAGCGGCGATGGGCTGGTGGCCTCTGTCCCATCATCCCTATGGCTGCTGCCTATGCAGCACAGCATGGGCACCTTCCGTTCCAGCACCCTCGGCCACACTGGCACTGCTCTGCCTTGGTGACCATCCCACCTCCTCCTGCCTGACCTGAGCAGACCAGCCCCTGCCGGTCGTCTGCCCCAAAAATGCTCTTCCACGAAAGGGAAGACTTTTTGCAGAGCAAACTTCTGCACACCGACACCTACTTGGTCCACATAATTGACGATTCCTTGGTCTCCTCTGACCAGATCCGAGCAGTCCAGTCGCCGACTGTCAGGAAGACTTTGGGGTAGAAAGGGTTCCTGACCAGCGCGTAGACAGGTCCAATGTGGCCACTGTAGGTGCTGGTGATTTTTTCGGGGGGTGTTTTGGCCTTGCGGTTGCAGGCGATGACGATGCCTTGCTCTGTGCCCACCATGAACTTGGTGGGCTGAGGGTGGGAGCAGGAGAGAGCAGCCGTCAGCAGGCGGGGGACGCTGTGGTGCAGGGGGCAGTGGGGCAGCAAAGGGCTTTGCTGTCCGAGCAGGGGGAGGGCCTGCTGCAGCCAGCACCCGGGGAGAATGGAACCCTGGGACCCACCATCATCTGGAGGATTTAGAGACCAAAATGCCAGCAAGACCTTGTGTTTTGGCAGCACATCAACTCCTAATTCTTAAAGATGGGCGAGAACATGCTGCAAGCTGCAGCACAGCACTCGGTGTCACTCTGGGCATCGGACGCTTGTGCTGTCCCCCTGGAGCCCAGCCCATGGGGGTGACCAGGCACTGCCCGCCTGGCTCGGCTCGGCTCACACTCCAGCCCAGGGCACTGGCTGCGTGTGGGCAGGGTGATCCTGTCGGCGGGGCAAGGTGTCTCACCATGGTGGGCTCAAACTCCAGCGTGACAGCACCCAGAGCGTTCTCCAGGAGCCCCTTCCGGGTGATGTCCAAGACCAACGACTCGGTGGGCTCGGACAGCTTGCGGACGTCCCACCACAGGACCTGCAGGGGACAAGCAGCGGGAGGGGGCTGCAGGGCAGGGGCTGCTCCCGGCTCAGCCGTGGGTGCTGGGGAGCAGAATGCCCTGGAGCCTGGCAGCTGCCCTGTGCCAGCCCGTGCTGCCAGCCTGGGGGCCTGGTTGCCGTGCTGCCATGTCTGGCGAGGGACAGAGCAGGCAGGGGAAGCTCTTTTGGGCTGTCAGCGCCTGCCAGCGGGGTCCCCGTGGGCGTGCCTGGCACTCTTCCCTGCCCCTGCCCTTTACCTGCCCGTCAGTGGAGGCTGAGAAACACTCGGTGCCCGTTTTGGACTGCAGCCAGATGGCTCCATACACAGGGTCCCGGTGGCTGACCTCCACGGTGGACACCTCCATGGGCAGCCCCCCTTTCCTGGTGTCCCAGTAAGCTGGGAAGGAAAAGAAGTCAAGACCTGCACCCGCTCCCTTGCCCGGCTCCTTTGCTTGCCACTTATTTCCCGAGGAGATGCTGCCCCGCTGCCCGAGCCAGAACGGGGAGCAAATCCCACCGGCTGCCCCTCCTGCCCCAGAAGAACCATGCAAGCACCCTGCGGGCTGGGAGCCTGCTGCTGAGATCACTCGCAGCGATGCCCACTCTGAGTGGAAACACAATTTGCGCCTTCTGCTAATAAAGCTAGGTGGTGGTGACATTAAAGAGCCACAGCAGTTCTTCAGCAATCATCTCTGTGGCAGATGCACCACGATCCCAGAGGCAATAAATCCCCCCAGCTCCCCCCTGCTCTGCACAAGGGGTTGCAGCAGGACCGGATACAGCCTAAGCAGCCCCCAGCCCCCTGTCATCTTCCGAACAGCAGCTCTTACGCTCGATGCTGCTAAAAACCAGTTTGTGTGATCCGACCTCGGCTGCGCTCCCTCCTGCATGCCCGAAGGGTGCTGGCTAACGAAGGCAGGTCCCCCGCGGGCAGCAGCAGCCATCCTTCCCTATCTCTGCCTCCGACATGTGGCAGAGGGCAAGCCACGGTGCAGGACTGGCGGCGGTTCAGCAAAGGTCAGGCAGTTGGGCCGTGGTGGCACCGAGCTCCACACGCTCCCTCTCGCTCACTTCTAATTAGGCAATTGGATGTGCCGGAGTGTGCTCCGCTGGGCCTGTGCCACACGCCTGGGGAACGCTGCAAAGGATGGGGTGAGTTCCCTGCCCTCCATCACCTGCGGAGCGTGCAGTAACAGCCCCGTAATGCATGCCCTGTCAGATTTGATTGCTGCTGCAAATGGCAAGGAAAACATCAAAATGAGAGCAATTAAATCAAAGGGCTCACGTGGCCAAGCAAATAACAGAACCATAAATGAAGCTGACAAAGAGGGGCCCTTTTCCAAGCGCTTGAAACAACAGCACAAGAATAATTCAGTGCACACAGTGACAGCGACTCTCCTGGGATTTTGCCATGCAAAGATATGAGGCCATGGGCAAGGCGGGAGCACAGCACGCGTCCTGCTCAGTGTCTGATCCAGCAGTCCCTGCCGGGCTCTCGCTGCGGTCGCAGACGCCACACTGCCCTGAGTGCCTGCAAAGGGCTCCCGGGCACGGTATCCTCCCCTCACCGGCTACTGCTCAGGTGAACACGTGCTGTCCTCCGCATGACAAGCCCCAGGGCTTCTGGCCGTGCTTGGGATATTCCCGGCCACAGAACTAATGACATTATGCCCTTTGTGAGTGTGGCAATGCTGGAACCAGACTCTTGCCAAATTAAAATGAAGTCTTATTAATATGGCCTCACGTCTAATCCATCTTCCTTACCCATCTGCCCATTGTAGCATCCTCCCACCAGGATGTGCGAGTCTTTGGGGTTGTATTCCAGGCTCACCAGAGGGGATGACGGCTTGAGAACGAGCTCCGGCTTGTTGGGGTTTTCTGCCAAGAAGGGATGAGTAAAGAGCAAAGTGCAAAGGCAGTCTGGAGAGCGAGCACCCCTGCCCCTAAACCAGCCTCCCAACACCACACTCTGCTCCTCCACGCCTGGCTCCCTGCCACACTGGTGCTTGCCCAGCCGTGCTGGATGAGGAGAAGCTGGTGAGCTGGTCACGTCACCAGGATGCCTCACCGTAGCCAGGGAAGAGAGCCTGCCAGCCTGGGAACAGACCCCTGCTTCCCCAATCCCCGATCCCCTCACCTCTCTTTTTTGTGTTTTTCACTCCAGAATACAACAGGTCTGAGAGAGTTTTTGACAGAACAGTGCAATTCTCAGCCTGGGCTTGTGCTGCCTCTTTCTTTCTTAATCAAGCAGAAGCGAACCGTATAAACACAAGAACCACATGAGAGGAGCTGAGCCTGTTGAGGCTCTAGCTCATGAAGTCATGTAGTGGGATTTTAGTGGTTATTTTCCACCTGTTGGCTAGCTTTCAGGTCCCATTTCTCCCCTTCTCTGCATTGATCTGTGGGCAAAGCAGAAACCGATCCCTTGTTCACCCCCTCCGGAGAGCTGTGAGGTTTCATTAGGTGCTTTGAAGATAAAAAGTGCTTCCGCAGCGGCAGCATTACTGACCGGTGAGTTTTCCCTTCTCCTTACCAAGATCCCAGATGTACGAGTCAAAGCTCATGTCTTTCACGTTTTGCTGGAACTCCAGGCTGGAATAAGCCACTGCCAGTTTCTTGCATGTGTCAGGGTGCCAGGAGAGATGTGTGGCCGTCCTCTTGGTTACGTTGGGATCCCTTTTTGATAACAGAACATCAAAGAAAGATGTTAGTTTGCTAACAGCTTTGTCACACCCTGGGATGACTGTCTCCCAAAGGAAACTGTGGGAATCGCAATTAAAACAAGCTGCGGCCCTTGAGCATTGAGTGCGGGAAACGATTCTCTTGGGGGTTGGGCGGGGGGAGAAGAGCTGATGATTTAATAAAGTCTTTCCAGTTATACGTTTCTAAGAATCCAATTGTGTTACTGGATGTGACTTCTAGAAATGACCTAACAGCGCCTGACACTTGAAAATAATCTCTGAGGCACAAAAAAAAAATAATTTAAAAAAACCATTTCCTGTCTAAAGCCCTGTTAGAAGATGCTCAGACCGTGTTATCTATCTCCAAAGTGCCTGGGTGGGCGGAGGGCAGGGACGGGAGGAACAGACGGAGTTAGGGAGCAGAGGGGCTGCAGCAGGTCTCCCCATCCATATAAATAGATAAAGCACCCCCCTAAAGCCATTGGGTTTTCCACCTCCTTTGCCTCTAACGTGAGTTTAATACGCGGGATCCCGCTGTGGATCTGGAGAACCCGGTGAACCTCGCTGGTCGTGCTACCTGATGACATTGATGGTTTTTGCCGAGGGGGGCTCATCTTCCACCTCTGCCATCTCCTCCTCTCCAAAGTACTCCTCGTAGATGTTAATGGCGTTGTTCTGCTTGACGCAGTGCTCCATCAGCTGCAGGGAACGCACAGGCAGAGGCCGTGCCTCTGGGGAGCTGCCAAGGCAAGGGAACCAGCAGCAGGTGGGCAGGGGGCTCTGGGAGTGGGAGGGGACGCGGGCAGGGCCTTACGGTGCCGAGGTGCATGATGGTGTTGACATAGTTTTCATCTTTCTCCACTTTCTTCCTGAAGCGGATGGTTTGTTCCACCTCCTGCGGGTTGATGTCTTTGGGCCAGCCGCCCTCGACATGGTTGACACCGCGGGATTCCACCTCTACCCGCTCGGTGTTGACCTGGAGGGCGGCACGGAGGAAAAAGAGCAAGAGTTTGAGCCAAAAAGGTGTGAAGTACCCCTTTCCCCCCCGGGAGGTCCTGTAGGGCTGGCGGGCAGCCCCTCACCTCGTGCTCTGACATGTCGCTGGTGTGCTGGACGTAGCTGTCCACGGGGTTCCTCAGGACGAAGTTGCTGGCCATGCTGGGGTCGGGGGGGATGTCCACGTTGACCACGGCCGGCCGGTCGGAGAAGCTGCAGGGTCGGCCGAACTCGCTGCGCTTCCGCGTGTACACGTAGATGATCTCCATGGCGGCCCTGCGAGGGGCTGCGGGTGCCCCTTCCTCCCCTAGACCTGTGGCGGGGACCCCGAAAGGTGTCGGGGGCCTCGGGGGGGGGGGGGGGCCGCCGCGGCAGAGAACCCCCCTGGACCCCTCCACCCTCCTGCCGAGGACACAGGCGTCCGGGCGCGGCCAGGCCCCCCCGCCCCGGTGCGGCCTCACCGGGAGCCACCGGCAGGGCCGCGTCCGCCGTTGCCTGGCAACGCCGGAGGGAGATCACGTGATCGCACCGCCATGTTGGGGAGGGTAGGGCGGTGGTGTCACGTGACGGCCGCCGCTTGCCGCCATGTTGGGATGGGCAAAACCCGGCTAATGACGAGGGGTTGCAATTAGCGCAGGGTGTTGGCGGGGGGGGGGGGGGGGAGCGGTAGCGGCTTCCTGAAGGAGAATTGGCGCCTGCTGCCAGCCCCAGCCCTGGTTGTGGGGTGCGGAGAGCGGGCTGGGCCCCATCTGTGTGGGGAGGGCCTGGGCTGTGCTTGGGGGAGCACAACCCATGGCGGGGCCCCCTCCCTGCTCCCCTCGACCCCAGGAGGGAAACCCGCGCCATTCCTGCAGGAGCAGGAGAGCTTCCAGGGGGAGCCAGGACATCCCTGTGGCCGGCACAGGTTGCCCCCCAAGGCTGCAGCCATTGCTGCAGGGCTCCAGAGGCCTGGGGGTGGCCCCCCTACGGCCGGTGCCCACCGGCAACATGGCTCCCTCCGCCCTGAGGACACACGTCCACGCACGCTGCACCCCCAAAGCCTGCGTCCCTCCCCAGCTCCCCACCTGAAACGGCTTCAGGCACCCCCCCCACCCACTGCCACAGCCAAACCTGCAGCCATGGAAGTTAAGGACGATTTTTGCAGCCACAGGAGTTAAGCACAATAATTGCTGGGACCTGGACTTGCCGCGAGGCGTTTGCCCTGGCCGTGGGCAGTCCCGGCCTGGCAGAGCAGAGGAGGCCCAGAGAGACCCACAGGGAGGAGGTAAGTTTAGTACAAGTGTTTATTGTCGTTTCCCCCAAAGGGCACATACAAATCAGGCCGGACTCCAGCCCCTAGACAGAGTCCTAATGAGGTTAGTTCACATGCGTTTAAAAACAGCTCTTCTACCAGTACCGTTACATCGAAACATTAAAAGCCAAAAAAAAAAAAACCAAACCAAAACAAACCCCCAAAAAACTCGTCCCCTGGAAGTTTCCAACAGCAAGTAATGCTAGTCATACGCAACACGGACAGACGGTGTTAGGGGACCCAAGGGTATGTACAAAGTTATCTTTAAAAGACACAGTGAGTCACTGCTATCAAGTAAGACCCCCGCCCGGCTGGCCTGAGGGGCACAGCATGGCCACCCCGGGGGGGCTGCCTGGCTGCAGCACTGTTAGCCAAAGCAGGGAGGCAGGGATGGATAACCAGAACCAGCAGCACAAGCCGCTAATTGCAATCAGACAGGGAAAGCCTTTGCCCACCTGCAGCAAGGTACAGCCGTTGCGGTGAGGAAGAGCCCTGGGGCAAACCCAGCCCCGCCTAAGCCACCGCCGCATTGCCCAATGTGGCTACGAGAGCTGAACTCGCCCAGGGAAGGCGGCAGGACCGTGCCCTCCCCGAGACTGCATCCTGCCCCAGGGATGCCGGAGTAGTCCCTGACCCTCTCCCAGGGGAGTTCTGGTTAGACGAGAGCTGTCCTGCAGAAGGAGGGGAGCCTGCCCCAGCCCATGCTGCTGGCCTGCCCGCCCCAGGGAGCCGAATTGCCAAACAGAGCCTAGAAACCAGCCAAAAGCCTGCAACCAACATGCACTGCAGTAAAACCACGCTGGGACAGAGGCAGCGAGTCGAACCGCGCCTCTGCCTTGCAGAGGACTCATAAAAAACCCAGAAGCAAAGCAAAGGAAAACCAGCAAGGCCAAAACATCCCTAATTCTACAGCCTCTGAACGTGGGGCTGGGGCGGCTCCGGCTGGGGGACAGCGAGGGGGGCACGGGGAGCCGGCTCTGCCCGTGCGGAGCGGGAGCTTGGCAGAGGGGAGCCGTCAGGGGGTAGCAAAGCCACCCGCGGGCGCTGGGATCACTAGTGGTTGGTACTGCATTGCTACAGGAGCGAAGGAGCCTGGACCCCTCCCCAAGGGGCTGGTGCTGGGGGGCAGCCCATGGCCCCAGGTTTGGTGCTCCAGGCAGGGGGAGCTGGAGAAGGCTCCCCTCCGTGGCGTAAAACATCCCCGAGCTGGTGCAGACGGGAAGGGAAAGGAGAAACCGACGCAGGGGCTTGAAGCATCTCTGGTCTTCCTGGTGCACCAGGAGCCTGGCTGCGGTGCTGCCGTGCTGCCGGCTGGCATTCGGCCCCGGAGTCACTGTCAGCCGTAAGGCAGGAAGACTTGAGACTGAGCAGAAGCTGCCGAGGGGGAGAGGAGGGCGCGCAGAGCACGCGGGGGTCTCCCCGCCACCGGGGCTCATCCTCCAGCCACCGTTGGGCTTCCCACCACGTCTTTTCCAGGTGTCTTTGGTTTCCGTTACAGAAACGCCGGTGGCATTTTCTCCTCCCGCGAGCTGCTCGGGGCGAGCGCGTTAGGCTGGGAACTCGGTGCCGTGCTGCCTGATGTGCTCATCGGTGACGGACAGGTAGGTGGCTCGCATGCTCGGGGAGTACTGCGGGGAGAGGACACAGGGGTCAGCGTACCCCCGACCCATGGCGTGCGCCACCAAGCCCCACCAGCCACCTCCAACCCAACCCTGCTCCGCTACGTGCTGCCAGAGAAAGCCCGAGGATGGAGAGGGAAGATTACTTCCCGCTTGTATTAATCCCCAATTCATCTGCCGGGCTGCCATGGGTAAGGGGGCCAGACCCTGGTCCCAGCCTCTTCAAGGGATGGAAGACAAGACACCCCCCAGCCAAAACACTTTGAGTGTCCTCAAGCTCTGCTTTGCCCCTTCCCGCACTGCTGGGATGTCAGCCAGGTTCATCCTCCACCTTCCCACACCAGCCTGGCAGCGGATTCAGCCCCAGTTGCTGAGCCTGGATGTGTCCGATCCCGAAGGGCTTGCACCAGGATGGGCTTGAGCTCCCCTTCCTGCACCAGCACGGGGACGGTGGCACTGCACGCACTGGCTGAGCTGGCACAGCGGTGGAGCAGGATGGGCTTTAGCCCTGACACTCAGGCTTGGGCCGGGTCTCTGCAGCAGCTGAGCTGGGTTTTGCCCCCTCATCTTCCCTGTCCGCACACAATCCTTACCCTGGCCGTGCCGGGGCTCACTGGGTGCCTGCACCGGCAGTCGCTGCAGGCTGAACCCCCTGGGGGTCCCCAGCAGGACAAGGTCCCCCCGCCGCACCAGGAAGGGGGTACCGGTGAGCCCAGGGCAAAACCTCAGCTCCCCCCCGCCCCGCCAACGCTGCAGAATTAAATTTCTCCAGCATTTTGTGGAGGGAGGGGCACCCCAGCCAGGCATTAAGGAAGATTATTCCTAGTTTGTTATTTTGGACCATGAAAGTCCTTCCTCAGGGATCTGAATCCTGGTTAAATTAGACCATTCAGGGTGGGGAGAAGCGCTCAAATTAATCCCCCCCGTTTGTCCATCCCCGGGGAAGAGGCTCGCCAGCTGCCAGGTCTGCGCAATCCGATTACAGGCTCCCGCGCTGGAGCGGCTCCAGGCTTTCACCTGATGGCAAAAAATCTTCCCCAGAAGAGGCGAGCGTGGTGTCCCTGCCGCGGCAGCGTGCCCCGAGCCACGTCCCCAGCCCCACCGCGGTGCCACCCCCATGCCACCACTATGCCCGCGAGGGGTGAGCCGGGGGGACATTGCTGCTTCGGATGGAGGCATCAAAGGAGATTAGATGCTATCAGAAAGGGAAGGGGAAAAACTGCACCAAGAAGGGGACAGAGATTGGGACCTTTTCCAGCCATCCCGACACATGGGAGCTGCAAATCAATCCCCTCTTGTGCCTGCGCTGGGGACAAACCACAGCCCCGTCCCCCCTAGAGCCTTCCAAGCTCTCCCCAAAATCAAACCAGCCCCACGGGAAAAGGGGATGGAGGGAGGCACCAAGGAGGGGAAGGAGGGTGGGAACCCGGCTGCTGCCCCAGGAGGAGGAGGAAGGAGAAGGAAGCGGCTGAACTTACTCTTGATGGGCAACTTAGCTCCAAAATAATTGATGCAAAAAAAATAATAAAAAATAAAAAAAGAAATAAAAAAAAATAAAGCAGGCGTTAACAGGCAGGATGGACTTAAACAAACAGCGGGGAAATGTAAACATGCAGGGGTGACTGCGGAAAGTGTCCTTTGAAAGTCAGAATAAATAAGAAATAAAGCAGAGAAGAGCAGCTGAAGGGAAGACTATTTCGGTCTCCTCCGAGCACGTGGCTGGTGACCTCTCCCCGCAGCCCCCGCGGGCCGGCCGGGAACTGGGTTAGTGAGACGGGCAGGAGGGATGCGCTCGCAGATGGGGCACGTCCTCCGCAAGGGCAGGAGGAGGGGACCGAGCTCACCCGTCCCCATCCCCACTCTGTCGGTGCCCTGGGCGAGCGGCTTCCCAGTGAAGCAGAGGGGCACCTGGCCACCCAGCTAATCCCCCCCCGGCCCACGGGGCATCACAAGAAGGACTTGGCCTCGGGCGTCCACCGTACCGTGGGAGGAGGAGAGCCTCTGCCGATCAGGGGGACGTTCTCGTAGCGCGGGTTACCACCGAAGAGCACGGCTTGGTTCCTGGAGGGGGAGAGCCTGTCAGAGCGGGGGGCATGGCAAGACCCCCACCATCGTCCCATGTCCCTGAAGCGGGGTGATGCTTCATCCCCGAGGTGGGGGGACCCGAGGGTCAGCCCCTCCGAGGAAGCGGGGGGGGCGGGTCTCACATGTACTCAGAGACGGGGGCGTTGGAGATGGTCTGCGCCGGGGGGTGCAGGCTGCTCTGGCTGCCCAGGCTGCTGCTGTAGCTGCAGAAGCTGCGGAGCTGCCCCCGGGCCGGGTTATGGGTGGCGATGCGACGGGCCTGCGGGTTGAAGGGGTCTTCCTCGTCCATGTCATCGTAGTCCCGGTCCCTGCGGGGACAAGACACTGGTGCTCACCCCCCCGAGCCCCAAAGCCAGTTCTCCCCCGTGCCCAGCTCGTGCCGCACACGTGCCCTGTGCCCCCCGGTGAAGGCAGGGGCTGCGGGCAGACCCACCGGCCAGTGAAGTGCTTCCAGGCGCGTGGCGTGGCACAGATGATGGTGGAGAAGGAGGCGGCTACCAGCAGGGAGAAGAGGACCAAGTAGAGCAAACCCTCCACCCCGTCGTAGCAGATGCCGATAAGGGCGTCCAGGTAGTCCTGCGGCAGGAGACGGGATGGGGCAGGGCTGGTGGTGGTGGTGGGGGGTGACCCCCAGCGCTACGCACCCCTGTCCCGGCCCCCCCTCACCTTGTGCAGCCCCCGGCAGTCCAGCATGGCCGTGAGCTGGTGCAGGCTGGTCTCTGAGGAGTTCAGGAGCTGCTGGACCCCCAGCAGGTCTTTCTGCAGGAGAAGTGGGGGGTCAGGGCAGTGCTGGGTGGGATGGGGAGCAGAGAGGGGGGCATGGGTTCCTGGCTCCTCCCACCCTGTACCTCGGCCGTGGGGAAGAGGGGCAGTGCAAACTGTATCAGGCCCTGGATCTGGATCTGCATGGTGGTGAGCGAGCGCTGGAAGACGGTGAGAGCCTGCAAGGGGGGGAGCGGAGAGCGGTCACAGAGCTGCTGGGGGGCACCCCCCCAGTCCCAGGCAGCACAAAGCCGGGGGGCGGCTCCCCCATACCTGCTGGAAGGGGTTGCTCAGGCTCTGGTCACAGTACAGGTAATAGTGAACCACTTCTGCAAAGCAAACGGCAGATGTTGGTGTGAGCGTCCTGGGGGGCAGAGCGCAGCCCAGGGCGGACAGCACGGCAGCGGGGAGCTCTGGACCCCCCCAAACCTCCCCGTGGGTTTTGGGGGAGCACTGGGGTCCCTGCCCTGAGCTCATCTCCACGCCATGCCCTGGGACCAGCCCTCACCTGCGCTGATGTCGCTCTCCGTCTGGTTCATGATGAACTTGTCTGGAGCCACGCAGAAGTCGCTGGTGCCCTGTGAGGACAAGAGGGACATCGTCGGGGCTGGGAAGGATGAGACGGTGCTCTCGGCTCTGCCCCGGCACGGCCGGTACCACCCCTCCCCTCCCAGCCCTGCTCACCACCGCTGCCGCCGTGTCCACGGCCATGGAGGCCCAGCTGAGGATGAGTGTCAGCAGCCCGCAGCACAGCATCCTGCGGGGAGAGGGGTGAGCACGCCATGGGATCCAACTGTGTGTGTGTCCCCCCCGGCAGCTCCGGCGCCACCAAGCCTGGCCATGGGATACTCACGTGGTGAGGAGGCAACGGGAGCGCTTGGCCAGCCCCAGGCAGGCCAGGAGGCAGACGGTGAGGACGAGGATGAAGAAGAGGAGATAAGCCAACCACCTGGGCACAGAGGAAGGCTCCGTCAGGTGTGCCCACCTCCCCAGCCCCACCAGCAGCCGATTTGGCAGCCCAGCGCCATCCCATGGCCCCGCTCACCGGTAATACTCCACGTAGGAGACATGGCTGGCCAGCACGGTGAGCTCGGCGCTAGCCCCCCGCCAGACGGGCAGCCCTGAGAGCTGAAGGACGATGCTGCCGGCCAACTGCTGCATGAACTTGAGGGTCTGCAGGTAGTCCCCCCGGGTGGCCAGCAGCTCGTTCAGCCGCGCCAGGTGCTGCTCCAACCCCACCTGCATCTGCTGTGTGGTGCCCGCCACCTGGGGACAACGGGGACGGTCAGCCCCGCACCGGGGACTTCCCCACTGTCAGCCCCGCACTCAGCAGAGCCATTCGCCCCATCTGTGGGATGCTGACCCTCCAGGAGAGCGGCCCCACACCAACCCCTCATGCTCAAGCCGGATCCATCCTCTGGGACAGCCCTTCCCGGCCACAAAGGCCCCATTCTGTGGGGTGACGTCACCCTCCCGTGCTCGGTGTGGCATGGCCGCCCCGGGGGCTCGGCCGGCAGGGTCCCTCCAGCTGGATGCCTCCCTCCCCAGTGCTTTAACCAAACCCGGGATGGGGGAATTGACGCAACCCTGGGGGAGACGGAGTGGGTCACGTAGGGGGACCCTGCCCCGTGGCCCTACCAGGGAGTCGATGCCGGTGATTGTGTGGTTGGCGTGGTCCAGGGCGTAGAGCAGCTGGTACACCCCGTCGTTGGTCTCGCTGTTGCCGTAGAAGCCGATGCCGACGGCCGTGCTGCAAGCACAGAGGGGACCCCCAGTCAGAGGGGAGGGAAACGCTCACCCTGACATGGGTGCCCTGCCTTGGGGGGACACTGGCTGGACAGGGGACACTCCCCGGAGCATCCCGGTTTCAGGGGACCTGCACCCGCGGCAGGGCAGAGCTAAAGCAGACAGGACAGGGACGGCACCATGATGGGGACATGCTCCCTCCTGGTGCCCACGGGGCCCTGGGACAGCCGAGCCCGGAGCTGCTC
This sequence comes from Rissa tridactyla, assembly GCF_028500815.1. Classification (NCBI taxonomy): domain Eukaryota; kingdom Metazoa; phylum Chordata; class Aves; order Charadriiformes; family Laridae; genus Rissa; species Rissa tridactyla. The sequence continues at coordinate 12,540,636 of NC_071480.1, forward strand.
CACAGGCCGGACACGGCAGGTTTGAAGCTCCTTCTGCCAAACTCTGAGAGATTGAGGGTGGAGGGGCTGGGCAAAGCAGATTAGGGGAATCCGCTGGAAGCGATGCCGCTACTGATTAAACTGCTCCTGGGCTCACCCCCAGGAGGGAGGCAGGCAGCAGGCTGGGGGCTGTGCCGTGGCCACTCCAGGCCCCGTGGCGAGCTCACCGCGGCCACTTCGGCGCTCCCTGGCACCTGGTGTGCCAGCAGGCGAAGCTGGGATGGAGACAGGAGCCAGCTCCAAGGAGGGACGTGCCCGTGCCTGGCGTGTGCGATGCTGTCCCCGTCCCCATGGCAGACCCCAATAAAACCGACAGACACCAGCCCATTCACCACATCAGGCCTTTAACAGCTGCAAACAGGCTCAGCGTGGCTGTCAGGGGGGGTTTCAAAGCCCCGGGGGAGCTGGAGAATGGTCCCCTGCCGCCTGCCAGCGGGCGCCCCGAGGCTGGAGGAGCAGGAGGACCCGGGGTGGGGGGGGTGGTCCCGGGGGGAGCACGCCAAGCTCATTAGTGCCATTTCCCTGCTCCGAACAACGCTTGCAGGCAGCCATCTCGCTCCGCCCAGGCAAAACCAGCCCCTTTGTCTGGCAAGCGGGTCATGGCCGGGCAGCGAAAGAGCCCCGTGTCCCATCCCGTCCCCCTTCGCGGGGCCAGGCCTGCCGGGAGGCACCCGGGCCGGCTGGCAGGGTGTCCTCCCAGCCACTGACTGCCAAAACCTGAGACGGGCTCGGAAAGCCACCAGCACGCTGCCGGGCAAAGAAGTGTTCCCCTTGCCTAATTGCTCCGGTCGCAATTAAGGCCGGGCGCACACGGGACCTGCCAGCTGGGTCACGCTGCCGCCTGCCATCTGCTCCGGGCTGGGATTAGTGACCCAGCCCCGCTCCCGGCCGGGATTAGCCGGGAAGGCGGCACAGCCGCGGTGGGGACAGGGACAGGGCTGGCCCGTGGCTGGTCCCCGGCGCTGCCCCGGCACCGGCAGGGAGTGAGGGAGGGATGGACTGCATTTAATGGCACAGATATAATTAAAGCAACTCATGGCCGGAGCGTAGACCCCCGTCGTCGCTGAGAGGACAGCACGGGGTCCCCATTCTCACCAGCAGATGAGCCCGGCGGTGACGGCCATCCAGGTGACGCAGCAGGAGTGGGGCCGCTTGGTCTCGGGCTCCTGGTCCCTCTTGCAGCAGCAGAGGCAGATCAGGTAGACGGTGAGGAAGAGGAGGTTGAGGCCGAGGCAGACGGCAGCCACCAAGCCAAGGAAAAGCAGCGACTGGGAAAGCGAGAGGGGACAGTCAGCGGCTGCGGCCGTCACATGCCGCAGGGCGCCCGGCAGGATGCGGCCACGTCCAGTGTCCCACAGGACGGTCACACGGGGAAAGAGGAAGCGTCCCCTGTCCCCACACGGGGCCACCGAGCCGGGGTGCAGCAGCCCCTCCGGGGGGGGGGGGGGGTGGGACACCGGGGCTGCCCCCCCGCTCCTCATTCCGGGGTCACGGCGGTCCGTGCCCTGGGATGCCGGGGGGCTGCGGCACCGCCAAGGCGAGGGGTGACCCCCCGCTTCGCACCCCCTGGGAGGGACGGGGGGGAGGCGGGGGGGGCTCCGGCAGAGCCGGTGCCGGCTGGTCCGGCGGGGGGGCCCCGCGCCCCCGCCGCCTGCCCCGGGGAAGAAGGGCGCTTTGTGCGGCCGTGAGATCAGAGCTGGCGCCGGCATGAAAGCGGCGAGGACGGGGAGGGGGGGAACGGAGCCCCGCCGGCAAGCGGGACCCCTGCCCGAGAGCGGGCTCCGTCCGCAGTGGGGTGCAGCGCGAGGAGGGGGTCGGCGGGCGCCGGGAGGGGGTCGGCGGGCGCGGGGTCGGTACCTGCTGGTAGTCGGGGTCCCGCGGTCGGAAGGCGGAGGGGACGGGCTGGAGGCGCAGGCCGCGGTGCGGCAGCCCGTGGAGCCAGGCCGCCCACCACGGCGCCAGGTAGTCGGCGCGGGCGGGCGGCATGGCGGGGGGCGGCGGGGCCGCGGCCGCGATGGAGCCGCCGGGGCCGGGGCCGGGGCCAGGGCCGGGGGTGGGGAAGGGCCGCGCCGCCACGCCGCGGGGCTCCGCCCACCGAGCCACGCCCACCCCCGGCCACGCCCACGCCAGCCGGAGGCACCGAACCCCCCCACACACCTCGGTGTCACCCCGTAGGGGCACCGCACCCCCTGTCCCCTGCTATAGGGGCATCGCACCCCTGTCACCCCCCTGCTATAGGGGCATCACACCTCATCACTGTCCTCCTACAGGGGCATCACAGCCGTCACCTCCCTGCTGCAGGGGCACCAGACCCTTGTCACCGCCCCCCCCAGCTATAGGGACACCACACCTCATCACTGTCCTGCTATAGGGGCATTGCACCCTTGTCACCCCCCCCGCTACAGGGGCACTGCACCCCCTGTCCCCCCTCCGCTATTAGGGCACCGCATCCCCTATCCCACCCCCCTGCTGTAGGGACATCACAGCCATCACCTCCCTGCTATAGGGGCACCGCACCCCGTGTCCTCTGCTATAGGGGTATCACAGCACCTCACCCCCCTGCTACAGGGACACCGTACCCCATCCTCCCTGATATAGGGACATCACACCCCATCACCACCCTGCTACAGGGGCACCACACCCCCTTACCTCCCTGCTATAGGGGTATCAAAGGACCTCACCTCCCCGCTATCGGGGAACCACACCCTGCATCCCCTGCTATAGGGGCACTGCACACCATCACCTCCCTGCTATAGGGGAAACGCACCCCATCCTTCCTGCTATAGGGGTACCATACCTCTGTCACTCCCCCCCCGCTATAGTGGCACTGCACCCCATCCCCTCGCTGCTACAGGGGCACCGCAGCCCTATCACCTGGCTGCTAGAGGGGTAGCTCACCAAATTCCCCTCCTTGCTATAGGGACACACCCCCTCGTCACCTCCCCGCTGGAGGGTCACTACACGCCTGTCACCTCCCTGCTATAGGGGCACTGCTCCCCCATGTAGGGACTGCACCGCTGTCACCCCTACAATGGCATCACACAGTGGCACCCGCTGCTATAGGGCTACCACATCCCTTCACTGCCTGTGCCAGGTCACACGCCATAGGGACAGGTCCCAGCCACAGGTGACACACCAGTGGCCATGTGTGATGGATGGGGCCATTGCAGATCCTGCTCCAGGTGCCCCAGGACCCGGCTGTCACCCCACCACAGCTTCCCGTGGGCAAGGGGGCAACTCTGATGACGCTCCAGTTTACCCGGTGACCACAAACTGTCCCCCTGCCAGGCAGGTGTGCTCCCGACAGAGCCCACGGAGGGGACAGCCGTGACAGTGACGCCCTCCGGTGCCAAGGACCATCAGGGCTGCGCTGCGGCCCCTCAGGCAAGTCCCCCCCTGCCTGCTGTGGGCAACACTTCATCCCAGTGCACACCAGTCCCACCTGGGCAACCCGCTCCGGTCCTCTGCCCACCCAGGAGCAGACCTTGTTCCCCGCGAGCCCACCGCTAGCACCACCCCCCATGGAAGGGGACCTTCCTGCCCCCCACCCCGAGGAAGGGGATCACCAGCCACTCTGCTGCAGCACAGACTGAATATGGCTCCTGAACCCCCAGAACACCCACGGTTTCAGCGTGGTGGACAAACGTGACATCAGAAACACTTCAGGTTTTTATTTATGTAACAAACATGGAGAAACCTACACATGAACGGCTCATTTCAGCTCCTTCACGGCCAAACCTGGGGAGGAGAAAGAGACGATTTAAGGATCAGAAACACTCTGCTCACTGTCCTGCCCACCCGCCCGGGGACGCATCTCAGCATCATCAGATCATCTAAAGGTCCCTTCCAACCCAAACCGTTCCATTATTTCCTCCAGCATCAGTTCTAGGCACAGGGACAGCAAAACCAAGTGGCCTCAACAGGTCAGTGACCCAGAACAGGGGAACATGTGCTGGGACAGGACTCGTGTCCCACTGGGACAGCAGTAGCTCCGCAGGAGCCACCTCTGTCCAGCCTGCTGCCCCCCATCCCACGATGTTTCCCTCTGGATGCCAAGGGATACCTGGGGGCAGGGACTGCTTCAGCTTCTCAGCCTTCTCCTTGTCCGTGATGACCAGGGTGTACAGGTACCGGCTGCAGCGCACCTTGAATTTCACATTATCCTTGTTCTTCTTGATCTTGACCGCTGCGGGACGAAGGAAGAGGTCAGCAGGACGGCGGTGACCCCACACCGGCTCCTCCCCTCGCACCCAAGCCGGGAGGACCATCACAGCCCTGCCTCGCTCACCAGCGCCAAACAAAATCCAAAATAAATATTTTTTTCCTACATTGTTGTCATCAAAAGCTGCTGCACCAGTGAGGGGATTCAGCCCGTCTCACAGAGACGCCGCGCAGATTTCTCAAGGCCAACAGCTTTATTTTGAGGTCGTTTTGCTTCGCAGCGGCGGTTTACGACAAGCACTGTGAAAAATTTATCGCGTCGCAAATTTTCAATGGAGCGTGACGGCTCACACTGGGCTTGTTATTTACCCGTGTCGTCTTCTGCAACCGAATCGCTGCACTGGAGCCCATAACGCAGCTCCTGCGCTCTGCGGCCAGCGCTTCCCATCTCCTTTATACTCCCTTAAGGCCATTTTGTCTCAGCAGCTCACTCAGGGCCGCGGCCAGTTCCTCTCCCCCCCCGGCCCAGAGCCCCTGCAGCTCAGTGTTATGAGAGCTGCTGCGAAACGCAGAACGAGTCGAAAGGCACGGAGAGGCTTTGTGAGGGGCTGTCATCAGCTACAACAGCGTTTCGGTGTTGAACTATCCCTTCTCGCCCACACTGCTAAGTTATAAAAACATCTCCAGAATGGAAATGCCTCTTCCCCGTGACAGCTAGAGCCAAACAAGCAAGAGAAGAGGGAAAACTCTTCATGCGTTGTTAAATACGGAGACAAGGCATTTCTGGTGTTTCAATTATAACGGTCTTTGTATTTGCAACAAAAGAAAACGTGAGTCTGAGTATGATTCACTTGTCATTTTGACACAACTCCCTAATGTCTGACACCTTGTAGCTTTTCGAAGACTACAGCAAGTCAGAGACAAGGTGATATTTGCAAATACTTTCCAGTCAGCTGCAGCTGGGGCTTGGCCAAAACACCCCGGGGTGAGCAGCCGCGGAGGAAGAATGGCTGAGGAAGAGTGGCTGAGGGGGTGCGAGAACAGCAGCCCCTGGAGGAGCTCAGTCCTGGACCCGAGACCCCGACAGCAACCTCAGACAACACCAAGCAAAAGTTGCTTCAAACGTCACCAATGCTGTGCCCAGAAAAACCCTCAGCTCTGTGTCTTGGCTTCCAAGCCAAGGAGCTCCTCATGCTCCCTGGGGACACGCAGCCCCGCAGCCCTGCTCTGGTGGGGAAGAAGAGCTCCTGCACCGGAGCATTCCGCCTCACTCCTCCCCAAAGACACACGCAGCACTCACACTTCGCGTCCTTCCTCCTGGCTGTCAGCAAAAAGTCTTTAATCTCCTCAATCTTGCGAGGCTGAAAAGCAAAACAGAGACTCACCATATGGAGAATCACAGAATAGTCTAGGTTGGAAGGGACCTTAAAGATCACCCAGTGCCCTGGGCAGGGACACCTCCCACCAGCCCAGGTTGCTCCAAGCCCTGTCCAACCTGGCCTTGAACCCCTCCAGGGATGGGGCAGCCACAGCTTCTCTGGGCAACCTGGGCCAGGGGCTCACCACCCTCACAGCCAAAAATTTCCTCCTGAGATCTCATCTCAATCTCCCCTCGTTCAGCTTCAGAACAGCCAAGAGCTCACTCCCCAACTCACACACTGGTCTCCGTGAGCATCCCCAGACAAACCCCCCGCCCCACAGCAGCCGCCCCAGGGCGCCTCTCCTCCCCGCAGCCAGGTCAGCGACAGCCTCCCCTTCGACGGCAGCACCGCCCCCTACCATGAGCCAACGCGGGGGTGGCCACAGTGACCCCCGGCACCGCAAGGCGCTGACAGCGGCCCCCCCCCTCACCCTGCCCAGGGCCACGGACCCCCTCTGCTCCCTCACCTCCCCCTCAGCCCCCCGGGGCGAAAGGATGGACAACCGTCTCCTTCCCCGCCACCCTCCTCCTCCTCACCATGGTTCCGGCACGGCCTCAGAGCGCTCCAACCTGCGGCAGAAACAACCCAAGATGGCGTCAGCCCAGTCCCACCGCCCAACAACGGCCGCCCAACATCACCTTCCCCCGCCCCGCGCCCATCCGCCCGCCATCAGGTTGCCCCGACTCCCCTCTGCTCCCCCGGCCCGTTCCCAGGGCCGCCCATCCCCGTCCGGCCGCGGATGGCGGCGGATTCCACCCCCCGCTCCGCCACCATCCCGTACTCACAACAGCTGCCTCTGCCTCTGCCCAGAAAGCGGAAGTGATGGGCCACTTCCGCATCCGGGCCTTAACCCCGCCCTCCCCACCCGCAGCGCCGCTACGGCTCGGGCGGAGGGACAAAAAGGAGCGGGGCCGCCAGCGCGATGGCGGGCGCGGTTTCTGCGATGAGTTGGCGGGGTCTCAGCCCCCCCCCCACCCGGCGCTGAACGGGTTAACGGAGGGTACGCCGGGAGAACCGGACACTCCCGGCCTCCCCGATCCCTCGCGCTTCTCCTGGGCACCGCACGGCCGCTTGGGCGGGCTGTTTGCAGCCTCCCAACCTCCCCCCCGAGAGATGCTGGGGCCCGACGGCGCCGGTAGGGCTGTAATGGAGTAGCTTTGCCACAAGAGGGAGCTTCAGCCACGCTTAAAAACCCCAAACCGCCCTAAACCCCTTCAAGAATCCTTGAGGGCGGATGGAGAGGGCGAGGGACCCCATCCTGTCCTTGTCCCTGCGCTTCCTCGGTCCCCCTCACCCCGTCCCCGTCCTGCTTGAGCCCCGTGCAGGGCAGGAACGGCGTTTCGGGGTGCTGGGGTGCTCCTCAGCGGCACTGCGTTGTGGGTGGTTTGGTGATCGGATGGGGACAGCGGGGTCATCGAGTGCAGTGGGGCCACTGGGGACAGTGGGGCAGGGGGCTACGCACCCTCCCCTTGGCCGCAGTTTCCAGCTCTGCCCTAAAATTTCATGCTGGAGGTGCTTTTGGGGGGGGTCACCCACCCTGCGCCGGCTCCGGGGACGTGACACCACGTGCCCCGTGCCGGCTGTGAGTGCTGGAGCCCCTCGGTCCGTGCCAGGGACCCCCCATCCATGCGGAGACCCCTCGGTTGGGCGATCATCCAGAGTGGGGGTGCTCAAGGGCAGTGGGGCGGCTTGTCTGGGTCCAGCGTTCCCGGGGTGGGAAAAGGGAATTGATGGAGCCGGTGGCTCCCATGTGGCTGCTGTGGCACCAAGCACCCTGCCCTGGCACCCTGACTCGGTGCCGGCACCGCCTGACGGATGGCTCAAATTAAAAGGGAATAAACCGTCGGGGGAGACAAACGCCTGACGTGGCTGCGTGGACGGAAGCGAGAATTGGGGGATATTCAAGCCCGTAACTCACAGGGTCCCGTCCCCCCAAGGAGGGTCCCCGCCATGGCCGGGGGTGTCCCCAGGGGTCCCTGGCACGGCCGAGGGCTGCGGGTGCCGGGAGAGGCTTCGCAGCCCTGGCACCATCCCTCCCGCCGGGCGGGTGCAGAAGGAATTTTTCCGTGGGGAGGGAGCCGGTGGGAGCCTTTCCCAGGACTGTGCCCCCATGCCTCGGGGTGAACCCCCGTGGGCGCCCGCTCCGGGGTGGCCCAAGCTGGCGCTGGGTGCCAAAGCTGCCGTAGATTAATTACCTGCCGGTTACTGATCTTGCAGCCACGGTGGTTTTGGAAATGGATAATTAATTACCTTCTGCTTCTAATTACTGCTGGCGGGGGGATGGTATTGGCAGCGCCCGTGTGCCCGCGAGGGGACCGGAGGGTCGTGGGGCCGTGTCTCGTGTCGGCAGCGTGGATGTGACCCAGCTTGTCCCAGAGACCCAAAATCCCGGGGATGCTCCCCTGAGTGACGGAATGAAGTTACAAGGAAGAAGAAGAAGGAGGAGGAAGAGGGACGGGGGTAGGTGACACTGGGGAAGGGACGGCCCTCCCCAGGTCCTGCACCCGGGCTCGCCCCTCTCTGTCCCCGCTGCTCCCGGCCGAAGGGGTGCTTGGGGTGTCCCGCTGCCACGGGAGCGGGGAGGTTGCAGGGATGCTGCTCCTCGACTCTTGGCAGTGGCCCCGCCGTGGCTCCTGTGTGCCCACCCGTGCCCATCCTCCTGTCCCCATCCTCCTGTCCCCATTACCCTGTGTCCATCCTCTTGTTCTCATCACCCTGTCCCCATCACCCTGTCCCCATCACCATGTGCCCATCCTCCTGTCCCTGTCACTCTGTGTCCACCCCCTTGTCCCCACCACCCTGTCCCCATCCTCCTGTCCCCATCCCCCTGTGCACATTCTCCCGTCCCCAGCACCCTGTGTCCAGCCCCCTGTCCCCATCCTCCTGTCCCCATCACCCCGTCCCCATCCTCCTGTCCCCATCACCCTGTCCCCGCCACCCTGTCACCATCCCCCTGTCCCCATCAACTTCTGCCCATTCCCCTGTCCCCATCCTCCTGTCCCCATCACCCTGTCCCCGCCACCCTGTCCCCATCACCCTGCATCCCACAGCCCTCCCACCCAGCACCAGTCCCACCAGTTGCTCCCAGTATCACACTCCAACCGGTTACTGGGACGAAGCCCACAGCCACGGGGGGAGCTGCGGGGGTGCCGCCGAGGGGAGGTTTGTTGGGTGGGACGATTCCCCTCCCCGCCTCCCCCCCCCCGCCCCCTCCCCCCGCCACCAAAGGAGTTTTTTAATTGTTTGATTTACTTATCTCATCCCTGATGGGCTGATCTACTCTGCTGCCTTTTAATTGCTTCAAAAGTTGAGCAGTTTTTCATGTTTTAAGGAGTGCTGAATTGTATAATTAAAACACTAACAGTGTAAATCAACAGTGCAGAAGAAAGACAGCAGAGAATTAAGCGAGCTTCTTGGCATAATAATAAAACCAAACCGGCATGAAAAGTGCCCGTTACGGCACCGGCGCTGAATGCTAATGCTCGGCCGAGGGGAGCGAGGCACTGTCCCGCCCCGGCACCCCCGCCACCACCGCCTCCAAAATCACCTGGTTTTGGCCCAAAATGCCGCGTGGCCTCGCCAAGGCAGGCCGAGATGGGGGGCATGTGGGTCAGGCGGTGGCCGTGTCCCCCCACCCCGGTCCCACATCCCCCCCGCGCCCCCCCTGCCACCCGCCGGCAGCGTCGCTCCCCGCTCCTGCCTGGGAATGGGTTCACTTTTACTTTATTAATATTATTTAAAAGCCGAGTGGGTGTATAAATCAACAAAAATAATTCATGAGAGTCATTAGCTCCTCAAAGACGGGATCTTTTTACGACTGGCTTTAAATTAAAAAAAGAGAAAAAAAAAAAAAAAGCAACCCAAACCGCACCACATTCTGAAACTGCGGCTTTTAAAACACATCAAATACATTTCCTCCCTGCCTGCCACCGGCCCGGCTCCTCTGCCTAATGAAATTCAATTAGCATCTTTAATTCACCCGCTGGCGACCAGTTTTATATTAAAAAATCTTTCTGGTTCTGCTTGGGAAGCGCCGCGTCGGGAGCGCGGTGGTGTTTAACCCCCCCTCTGCCCCCAGCTCGGGGGCACAGTGCACCCCCCTGGTGTGGGGTTTGGTGAACAGCTTGATGAGGAGCCTTCCTCCTCATCATCATCCTCCTCCTCATCTTTCTCCTCATCCTCCTCATCTTTCTCCTCATCCTCCTCCTTATCCTCATCCTCCTCATCCTCGTCCTTGTCCTCATCCTACTCATTCTCATCCTCATCCTCCTTCTCCTCATCCTTATCCTCCTCCTCCTCCTTATCTTCCTCCTCATCCTCATTCTCCTCCTCTGCCAGCAGCTCCGGGAGGCTCCGCTGATGTGGGTGTCGATGGAGCCACATGGAGAAACCCCGGGATGCCGGATCTGGCCCCTGGCACCTTGGGGTATCCACGGGTGCCACCCGCCGAGCCCGGCAGGGTGACATCCCCTTGGGGACATGGGGGACCCGTCCGCCGCGGGTGGCAGTCCCCTGCCAGTGCGCACAGGAGTTTATTTGCAGGAGCGCTGGCAGCCGGCGAGACGCGTGTGTCACCCGGTGATTAGATGGTATCGCCTTATCGGCGGCGGCAGCAGCTCCGGGGGCTGCGGGGAGGGGGGGGCCACAACAAGGCAGGGGGAAAAAAAAAAAAGAAAAAAAAAAAAAGAAGAAAAAGGCAATGTGATTTTTTTCTCTCTCCTCTTCTCAAAGTTAAACGGCTGCCACCGATAACCTGCCGCGGGCTGTGGCCCCTGCCGCCGCTCGCCGTGCCCTCGGGGACCTTCGGCCGGCGGTGGCACCGCGTCCTGCTCCCTCCCTGTGAGCCGCAGCTTGCTCCGTGCGCTCGGCCGAGCGAGCCAGAGGGTCCGGGTGCGGAAGGGTGCTCCGTCCAAGCCGTGTTTACACGCGCAAGGGCAGCCGTATTTTTATTAGGCATAATTACACTGTCCTTAACGGAGTTGCAAGCCGTTTTTCCTGGCGCAGGGAGAGAGCGGCGGTGCGGGAAGGGGAACCACAGCTCATTGCGTGTCAGGGCGAGCTCTGAGCCATCAGAACGGTCCTGACCGCGGCCCTGGCGTGTCCCACTCTGCACCCTGGGCTCCAGTGCATCCTGCTGGACGCCGAGCTTCTCCGCTCCTCCCCATCCCCGGCACACCGCGGTGACCGTGCAGCCCACCCAGAGTGAGGGTGGTTTCCTTCTCCTCTTGCTCTTCCCAGGGACACGACCGTCCCCTCCCCGCAGACACCATGCAAGATGCTCAGATGTTTGCTCCCGTCTTCCTGCAGCAGCGCTGTCGGTGTCCCCCCCGCCCCGGAGGACACCCGGGAGAGCCAGCCCGGGACGGCCAGCAGGGAAACCCCACTGTTCCGGGGTCCCACGGCGGGGTAGAGCCTGGGAGGCATGGCTTGTGCCCGGGAGGCGATGCTCTGGCTGCACGCAGGAGATGTGTCCACGGAGGTGCGTGGTCCCACCTCGGGCACCCTGCGGAGCTGCCTGCGGGACCCCCCTGCGCGGCTGCACCCCAGGGCTGCCGAGCCCAGGGCAAGGCAAGGCGTGCAAGGCTGAGGTGAGGGTGGCTGAGACGTGCAAGCTCGAGACGTGCATGGCTGGGATGTGCATGGCTGGGACGTGCATGGCTGAGGCTTGCAAGCTTGACACATGCAAGATGGAGACGTGCATGGCTGAGATGTGCAAGGCTGAGATGAGTGTGGCTGAGGCGTGTAAGCTCGAGACGTGCTTGGCTGGGACGCACATGGCTGGGACACGCATATCTGACATGTGCATGGCGGAGGCGTGCAAGCTTGAGAACATGCAAGATGGAGCCATGCATGGCTGAGATGTGCAAGCTTGAGATCACAGAATCATAGAATCGTAGAATCATTCAGGTTGGAAAAGACCCTTGGGATCATCGAGTCCAACCATCAACCCCACTCTACAGAGTTCTCCCCTCCACCGTATCCCCCAACACCACATCGAAACGACTCTTAAACACATTCAGGGATGGTGACCCCACCACCTCCCTGGGCAGCCTATTCCAGCGTCTGACCACGCTTTCTGTGAAGAATTTTTTCCTAATGTCCAGGCTAAACCTACCCTGCTGCAGCCTGAAGCCATTCCCTCTTGTTCTATCGCTAATTACCTGTGAGAAGAGACCAGCCCCAACCTCTCTACAGTGTCCTTTCGAGTAGTTGTAGAGAGCGATGACCCTCCCTCAGCCTCCTCTTCCTCAAACTAAACAGTCCCAGCTCCTTCAGTTGCTCCTCGTAAGGGCCTTCACCAGCTTCGTTGCCCTCCTCTGCGCTTGCTCCAGCACCTCGATATCTCTCTTGTATTGAGGTGCCCCAAACTGGACACAAGTCTCAAGGTGTGGCCTCACCAGTGCTGAGTTAGAGGGGGACAATCCCCTCCCTGCTTCTGCTGGCCACATGTGTGTGCATGGCTGAAACCTGCGCAGCTGAGGAGTGCATGGCTGGGATGTGCATGGCTGGGATGTGCAAGCTCGAGACGTGCAAGCTTGAGACATGCACGCCTGAGACGCACGAGGCCGAGATGAGTGAGGCTGCGACAGGCGAGCTTGAGACATGCATGGCTGGGATGTGCACGGCTGGGATGTCCGTAGCTGAGACGTGCATGGCTGAGACGTCATGGCTGAGACATGCATGGCTGGGATGTGCACAGCTGAGAAGTGCATGCCTGGGATGTGCATGGCTGGATGTGCAAGCTCGAGACATGCGTGGCTGAGACATGCATGGCTGGGATGTGCACGGCTGGGATGTGCACGGCTGGGATGTGCACGGCTGGGATGTCCGTAGCTGGGATGTGCGTGGCTGGGATGTGCATGGCTGAGACATGCATGGCTGGGATGTGCATGGCTGGGATGTGCATGGCTGGGATGTGCGTGGCTGGGATGTGCACGGCTGAGACGTGCATGGCTGGGATGTGCACGGCTGGGATGTGCACGGCTGAGACGTGCATGGCTGGGATGTGCACGGCTGGGATGTGCGTGGCTGGGATGTGCGTGGCTGGGATGTGCACAGCTGAGACATGCATGGCTGGGATGTGCATGGCTGGGATGTGCACGGCTGAGACGTGCATGGCTGGGATGTGCATGGCTGGGATGTGCACGGCTGAGACGTGCAAGCTCCAGATGCACACGGCAGAGATGAATGCGGCTGAGATGAGCGTGGCTGGGACGTGCGAGACGGAGCCATGCCTGCCGCTCGAGTGCTGCATGCCCCAGTGGTGCAGGCTGAGACTCGCCTGCCTGAGCCGTGTGGCCGACACGCGTGCTCCAGACGTGCGCACCGAGCGGCATGTCCCCGAGCGGCATGTCCCTGAGCCGGAGGCTCCCGGCGCTAGCCCCAGCATGGAGACACCGCAGCAGCGCAGGCGTCCGCCATCCAGCCCTTGTTTTGTTCTCCGGAATCTCGGGTCCTTCTTTTCCGTGCAAACGCGTGTTGTGGGGGAAGGCGCCGTGTGGCGGAGGTGGGGAGCTGGCAGAGTTAATAGGAGACAGGAAAGGACACGTTCGCCAGGAGATTCCCCTATTCAGGGAACAAACCGCAGCAGAAATTGATTTTTTCCCCCTGTTTACTTGAGTTTCTCCCCCCTGGTGCAGAGAAGAAAGGCCTTGCATCACGATTACCTGCTCCGGAGCGCGAGTGCAATTTGCTGGATGCGTTTATTATTAACAGGGACAGAAAACTCTTTCCAATCACTTGGCATTTTCTTTCTTTTTTTTTCCCTTTTTCCCCCTCTTCGCTCTCATTCTTTCTTCCTTTCTGAGTTTTTAAAGCGCAGGCCCCTGGCAGCGCGCTGCCGAGAGCCGATCAATTCACTCCTAATGGCAGCTCCCATGCCCTCGCATTCATCAGCCAGGCTCTTAAAGAGCATCCCAGGCTTCATGGACGACTTGGGGGGGGGGAAAGAAAAAAAAGCCCATTTGGAGGAGAGATCATATTTTCTCTGTCTCTTCCCCTTTTGTTCTTTATTTGTGGAGGACAAAGGCAGGCGCAGGCTCGAGGTGGGGAACAGGCAGTGGAGGCAGATGAATTCCAAAGAAACAAAAGAGCCTGTTTTCATGGAAATGCCCTGAAAAAGGGGGAGCAAATTTAGGAGGGGGGGGAACACAGAGCCAGGGAAAAAGCCAGGGAGGTGTCGTGTTCAGCGGCGGCATCTTGGTGTGGCTGGAGCAGGAAAAAGGAGAATAAACGCGGCTGGAAGTTTTCCCGCAGGCATCGGGAGCCGTTTGAAGCTCTTGAATATATATATTTTTTTTAATTAGGGCTGGGCTGGGCTGGATCCTGCCCGGGCGGAGCAGCCGCACGGGAGCTGAGATCAGCATCTGGCCCTGGAGCGGCTCCTGCGCTGCCGCTGGCGGCTGTTTCGGGGGTTCGGGAGAGGTTGGAGACGGGGGGGTTTAATGGATCGTGGCGTTGCAGCGGAAAAGCCATTTAATACCTGGATCCCCCGTCGCTGGCCGCGCTCAGCGTCCCTCCGCGGGGAGCAGGGCAGCAAAACCAAGGGGACATAAAAAAGCCAAGCGATGCCAAGCAGACGGTGCTGGGGGTCCTCTCTCACCAGCGCTGTGTCTGGCCACCCATGTCATGAGTTGTTCCAGTCTCAGTGGGGCTGTGGGAGCACAGGGCCATACGAAGCTGAGCCTCAGGGCCCGGGGGTCTCTGGGATGAGCTCCCTTGCCGGGGATGGGCTGGGGGGTGAGGATGCTTCTCCACCTGGGGTGAGCATCGGCTGGGGTGGTGACGCAGGGAGCGGTCCCCGTGCAAGCCCACAGGAAGGTGACATGATGAGGGGGGTGACGCTGGGGTGAGGGACCGACTCTCCTGCCTTTAAATAATATTAACAAAGTAAAAGTGGATCTGTTCCCAGGAAAATGGCCACTTAGGCAGGGCGAGATAGTGGCGGGGAGGGAGATGGTGTCCCCCCTTTCCCGTCTCGTGCTCCTGGAGTTCAGGCGTTTTCCATGCAGATGAATGGCCTGAGCCCGGGTGACTGCGAGCGCGGTGGCTCGGCTGTGCCATTGGACCCCCTGCCTCCGGCAGTGGCCACGTCCAGCCGAAACCATCCGAGCATCCCACCCGTCAGCAAAGGGCTGCTCCCCTCCTTCCTCCTCGCTCGCCAGTGCCCGTGTGAGCACTGGGAGAAGCTGATGGTGCCGGTGTTATTCCTGCTGCCGGGGTGCGGGTGTGATGGCACCATGTGCCATTTATCCAGCGGAACGGGCACCGACGTGCTCCGTGGCATGGCACGGCACAGCGTGGGCTCGTGGCCCGGGATGCTGGCGTGGGCGGAACGAGGGGCTCTGCAGAGGAGCAGCCGCTGCCGCTCCAAAGGGGCTTTTCTGCAGCTCAGGGGAGACGTGCGCAGAACGGGGAGAGAACTCCATCTTAATTGCATTTCATTACAGCGCGCTCCACTTGCTCACCCACCCCGGAGCCAGCCTTACCCCCCCGGGGACCCTCTCGCCGCCTGGCTCCGGGGTCCCCCCTCTGAAGTCGGAGAGATAAAAAGGAGCCGAGTCCCAGCGCTCCCCCAGGCACCGGCTCCATTGTGCCAGCGGCTGGGAACCGCGCAGGGTGTGCAGCGGGGTTTGGGGTGGTGGGTGACCCCCCTGCCCGGGGCAGGACATGCCCGACTCCCTGGGGACCCTCTGGCTGCTGGGGAGCCCGGCCGTGGACCATGGTGCCTCATCCTGCCCGGTCCCCGTGGGTCCTGGTGCCTCGTCCTTGTCAGGGGGAGCTGAGGGTGATGCCCCGATGCTCCCCCAGCTTGTCCCTCTCCACCTGCAAAGGGGATTTGCCCCGGTTAGAGGCACAGGGCAGCGTGCGAGGTGCTGAGTCGTGTCCCCCAAAGTCCCCTCTACCTCCCTTGGTGGGGAGTGGCGGTTGGTGACCCAGCGGTGCAAATACCAGCCCCGCGCATCCAGGGGCTGACAGCGGCGCGGGCAGGACAACCACCCCATGGGTGCTGCAAGCAGGGAGGGTCCAGCGGGTGGGCAGCCCCAAAGGTCCCGAGCTGGGACCCCAGAGGGTGCCGGCGGCCGCGGGACACAGACTGAGCAGGCAGGTGGCACTGAGGGGTGGCACCGGCGGTGGCACCATGGGGATGAGGGCAGAGCAGCTGCGGTGCCCGCCTGGCTCCCCGCCACCCCGCGCAGCTCCAGCCGAATTTGGTGTCATCCTGCAGAGGAAGATTATGGTAATTTTCCTCCCCCCTTATGCATAATTTTCCGACTGGGCTGCAGCAAAGGCTGTGCGGAGAGGCTGGGTGATGGGAATGTCATCTGCGATTCGATTATCTCCTCCTGCCTGCCGCCTTTTTTTTTTTTTTTTCCTTGTGAAACCTTCATCAAAATATGTAGATCTAATTAGGACAATTACAGCACGAGGACAGCTGAAATCCACCCAACGCCGCACCGCGACCAGCCGCCTGGGCTGAGCCGCCAGTGAGAGGGGGGCATCAAGGCTTTTGGGGACCTTTGTGGTTTTTTCGGCTCTGCAGGGGGGATGGACGGGGTCGGTGGGTCCCAGCCCCACATGCTGGACCAGGGCTCCTTCATAGGGCTGCCCACACTTGGGTGACGCTGGCTTTGGGGTGCATGGCCCCAGGGGGATGGAAGTGGCCTCAGATGTGTCCCCGTGGCCATGCCACCGGCACTGCTGCTGGGGTCCTGCCAGGCAACCTGGAGGCTGCATGTGCTGGTGGTGGCAGGTCTGCGTCCCACCTCACCAGCTGTCACGAGCTGAAGGGGTCTCAGCACCTTGCTGGGGGCAGCTGCCACCCCTGCTCCCGGCACACCTTGTCCCCCGTCCCCAGGGGTGCCCGCCGTGCCGCTCCACGAGGAGGGGCCACCCAGGAGCCTGCAGCTCCCCGAGCCTCATTGGTATTCCGTCCCCGCGCAGTGGCAGCTGGCTGGATGGGAGCGGAGTGACAGCAGTGACAGGTAACGCCAGCCGCGGGGATGACGGCAGCCGGCGGGTCGGCAGCAAGGGCACATCTCCGCCTGCATCCCCGCGCTGGGACACGCTACGGGGGGACGGAGAGAGCCCCTGGGGACTGGATGCTCCAGGTCCCTGCGCTCTGCAGTGGGATGCGCCGATGCTCACCCCAGGATGCCGGGGATGCTCCGAGCGGGGAGTCGGGGTGCAGCTCCTCCAGCAGCACTCGGTGCCCCCAGTTGATCCTGTGGCCACCTCCAGCCGCCCACGCCAGCCATCCAACGGCAAGCTTTGCACGGGGAAGAAAAAGCCAAGCAGGGAGGTGCTGGGACCCCGCGCCCGTCCCCGAGGGCAGCAGGGCGAGGGGTGGCGGCTGGGCAGAGCTGGCTGCGCGGGCAATTAAGGGAAGTGCAAATTGTCAGACCCTGTGATTAACACTGCCTCCAAATCCGCATGAATATTAAAAGCCGACATTGCCCAGGCTCCCCGCGCAATGAATTCTATATGAATCTTAAGATAAATCGTTTGGATAACTTAGCGGCAGCTGTACTCCCTCGCCACCAACTGCCTCCAAAAATCATTTCACGTCAGGCAAGAGGAGACAGAACAGAGACCAGCCCGATGCTGGGAATTGCCACTGGGGGCTCGGGGGTCCCGGGATCAAGGCAGGGGAGTGCAGGGCGCCCGGGGCTCCCTGGGAGGCAAAGGAAAGGCTCCTCGGTTCTGGCTTGTTCCCAGGACCCGGTGACAAATCCCGTTACTTGTCACCATTGCCTTTCGCTGGGGGGACGTTTGCTTTGCATTGGGATGGCTCCAGCCTGGAGGGATGCGGAGGGTGGGTGGGGGTTTCTGGGGCAGCTTGGCCCCGTGCTGGCATGGCCAGGGCCAAGGGGTGCACACACATTCCCCGTCCCATGGGCCATTTGGTGCCACCCCGGCATGTCCCTCCTCCTTCCCACTGCAGCTTGGAGATGGAGGGGACCCTTCCCCAGGGGATGGCATTTCTCGCTGCCCCATTACAGCTCCCTGCGTCCCCCAAAGCTCTCCTGGCACCACGTCCCTGTTAGCAGAACACATCCTGCTCCTCCAGCCCTGCCAGGAGCATCCCTGGGTACCGCTGCAGGGATCCACCTTCCTGGGAGGGGACCCGCCGCATCCCCCAGCGCCGCTGGCCCCGGCTGGGGCTGGCTCCCATTGGCATGCAGCCGCCGCACCAGCCGCCTGCTCCTGGTCAAAATGCAGCGGAGGAGCCGCCGCCGCGGTGCCCTCGGAGGCCGGGGCCTTGATTGCCTCCTCGCGCCGCCATAAATCAGCCCCGGAGGTCTGGCAGCGCGAGGTGGGGAATGGCAATGTCACAGTGGGCGCCCATGGGGCAGGCAGCAGAGGGGCAGGGGACGAGCATCACCGTGTGCCGGTGGTGCCGGAGCTGCCCCTTCCTGGGGGGCTCTTGGTGGGGGCTCAGCAGCAGGAGAGCGCTCCGTGCGCCCGAGACATGACGTGCCCCCATCCCCTTCCCTCCCCCTGCAGGGGGGTCCCCAGCCCCTCTCCTCTGCCGCCGGCGCCGGGGAAGGCATCCATCCATCCTCCCCCCTCCCCAGCCTGAGATGTCAGGGGAATTGAAAACACTGCAAATATTTTCTCGGTTTAAATTACACCGACGGCGGCAGGCTGCGCGCCAGCGTAAGCCAGGTTATGAATTGTAAATCAGGTGGGATGCAACCTGCCCCTGCCCCGGCGTTGGGGGGGGTCCCTGCACCCCACCCCCAGCATCGCAGCACCCCACGGCTCCTTCAGCTCCCGCGGTCCCCAGGGGTGGTGACGGAGTCGGGACCTGCCCAGATGCTCCCCGCACCCCAACCCCGCTCCACGGCCCCAGGGTTGGGCACCCGCAAGGGGTTTCCCCTGGGGAAGGGACCTGCTTCCTCCTCCTCCTCCTCCTTCTCCTCGCCCTCCGCAGCCGCGGCGTGCCGGCATCCTGCCATCATCGCCCATGGGTGACCCACCACGGCAGCGTGCCCAGAGCTGCGAACCAGACCCCGAGCTGCCAAAAGGCCGTCAGATAAATCAGCAAATCAGGTGCAAAAGGCAAGAGGAGATTAAAGCGGAGAGGAGCAGATTGAATCAGGGGCCATTAACAGATTAAATCATTACACAGAATCAGATCAACGCACAAATAATGTGAATAATAAACACGGTTAGAGGCACCAGCTCAGGCTTCCAATTTATTTCAACCTGAGGACAAGGGCTGGTGGCTGCCACCACCCGCGTGGCCCAAGGACAGCGGCGGCGGCAGCACGCGGCCCAGCTCCCTGCAGGGCAGAGGACACTCGGAGGAGCTCCATGGCTGGGGACAGCGGCACCACTTGGGATGTCCCCATGGGTCACCAGCCTTCGGGGAGCCCATCACATCCCCAGGGAGATGTGCTAGCATGAGCCAGCCCCTCGGTTTGGGCTGCAGGACAGGCTCACCCCACCAGCATCCTGCTCACCCCAACAAGACCTTGCAGCCTCCATGGCACCAGCACCAGCCTCCAGCCTCCATTGTGGCCCTCAGAGGTTGTATCCCTGAGCCACAGCACCTCGTCCAGCCTTTCCTAATCGGGAATTGTAATTAGCAGCAACGCTTTACCTGGGAGGAATTAGCAACCTGCAATGGCAGCACCTGAGCGTGGCCCTGGTGCTCCGCGCCATCTCCGGTGGCTGCAGCTCTGCCCCAGTGAGGGTCTCTGGGGAGCACGGCCGTGCACCCCACGCTCCCACCAGGCATCCCCGGGATGTGGGATTCCATCAGAGTGGGGCTGGCTGGGGAAGGGGCATCTTCCTCCCGAGACACACTGCCGGCTCCGTGGCCTTTCCTTCCCATCTAAATCTCTGTTCCAGTTGTATTTTCTCCTTTGCTGCCCTCTTTCCCCTCCAGAGAAGGGCAGCAGCCACCGTGTCCCCGCTCTGTTGGCTCCTGCTCCGAAGGGCTCCCGGGGCCGCGCGAGGCAGCAAAGACGTGGCAATAAAAGGCTGCGAACAAAGGCAAAACGTTTTTTCTCCCCAACTTATTTTCATACCCTTCACCGAAAATCCCAAGGAACTGGGAACAAAGCCCGAGCAGTCCTGCGCATGATCGCGGTGAGGGGTGAGTCCTCCCTCAGCCGCGGGAGGGTTAATCTGCACCTTGGCCGCCGTCACGCCTCTGTTCTGCTGGCGAAGTCTTTCTTCCCTAAATTCCTGCCTGCCCAGGAAGGCAGGACAAAGTCTGAGCTGCTGCAACAACACCCGGGAACAAGTATTATTATGTGGTGTGACAATGTTTGATGAATTCATATGTGCCTAGGGGAAGGGACTAAGTAGGTGAATAAAGTGAGAATATTCTCTGTGACAATCAATACCCCTTCAATTGAACCGTCTCCACAGATGTGACATTTTGATTTTTCTTCTTTGGATGTACTAACTGGATTTATGTCCTCTTAAAGTGGAAACAGCAGGGAGTGCAGTGCCGGCAGTGGGCTGGCATGGTGTGGGTACGGCTGTGGGGTGGGGAGGGCAGGGCGGAGTGATGGGCTGGGGTGATGGAGCTGGGCTGATGGGTTGGGGTGATGGGTTGGGGTAATGGAGCTGGGGTGATGAGTTGGCGTGAAGGGTTGGGGTGATGGAGATGATCGGTTGGGGTTACGGACCCAGGGCAATGGGTCGGGGTGATGGATTGGGGTGAGGTGTTGGGTTGAAGTGATGGGCCAGGGTGATGGAGCTGGGGTGGTGGGTTGGGGTGATGGGTTGGCATGATGGAGATGATCGGTTGGGGTTACAGATCCAGGGCAATGGGTTGGGGTGATGCATTGGGTTGATGGGTTGAAGTGATGGAGCCAGGGTGAAGTGCTGGATGGGCTGGGATTATGGAGCCAGGGCAATGGGTTGGGGTGATGGGTTGGGGTGATGGAGCTGGCGTGATGGGCTGGGGTGGTGGAGCCAAGGCAATGGGTGGGGATGATGCATTGGGTTGATGGGTTGAAGTGGTGGGGCCAGAGTGATGTGCTGGGATTATGGAGACAGGGCAATGGATTGGGATGATGGCTTGGTGTGATGGAGAGCCATGGTAATGGGTTGTGACCGGGGAAATGGGTTGGGGTGATGAACTGGGTTAATGAGTTGGAGTGATTGGGACCGGATGATGGTTTGGATGGAGCCAGGGCAACAGCTTGGGGTGATGGAGATGGGGCAATGGACTTGGGGGCAATGGGGCTGGGGTGATGGGTTGGAATGAGGGGTTGAGGTGGTGGAGCTGATGCACCAGTACATGCAGGCAAGTCTGTGCCAGGGCTCAGAGGTGCCTGGGCCACATTCTGGCGTTGCAGCTGGTGAAAGGGAAGGCCAGAGCGGGGTGAGCTGAGAGCAGAGCAGGGGGAGCCCCACGGCTGGGGCCTGCAGGGGAGGAGCTATTTACAGGCACCTCCTGCACCCATCTTGCAGCCGCCCTCCCCATATGGGTCCCTCCAGCCACCGTCCCGCCACCCAGCCAGCCTGGCGCTCGGTCTGCCAGCTTCCACCCCGTCGGCTTTGCAGCACCCTCATTCCCCAGGTGCCACCACAGCACCCTCCCGTTACACCCACCGCGTCTCCGGGATTCCCGTCACATCCCCCAGCCCCGGAGCTAATGACTCATCCCCGGCACGGCCATTTGTTTGTGCGGGTTTCAGACAGACTAATGTTTTTAATGGCACATAATCATTTTTCAGAAGTCATTTGATGCTACTAATCATCACTGTGATACGCCACGACGGGATGTGTAATGACATGCTGAACAGGAAAAATGGCACTCGGATACTTGGTTCTTCCCGGTGTAATCTATATTTTACCACATATCTCTGCCTAATGATACTTATAGCTGTTAATAAATGACTACTTATGCACTTTCTTTTTTTTTTTCTTTGGTGGGCAGTGAAATAATTTTGGATTAAAATATAGGAATGGAAAAGGGAAGTGGTGGCTCAAGTGTTTTCCCGGCTGCTGGAAGGGAGCACGCGGGAAGCGAGCGGCGCCGGGGCTCGCACGGTGGCAAGTTGGTAGAAGACAGTTTTCTCTGCTCATAACTTTTTAGCCTCTTGGTTAAATTAACAAGTGGTGGTTTTTTTTTTTTTTAAAAAAGGGTTAAAATAAAACATTTTTAAATGAAATTTTATTGCTGCAGTAAGAGGATCCTCCTGGCCCGGTGCCCAACATCTTCAGGAGGAATTAGCGTGCAGTTCCTCATGCTCTAACTCATTTTATTGCTTAATTAAAGGGATGCTGGCAATTTTTTTTTTAAAAATATGCTTCTTCTTAAACAACACTTTTCCTTCCCTGGGCCGCTAAGAGACAGCGATCATGGAAAGGGAATGAACTTGGAGCACCGAGTGTGCCCTTTGCACCAGGAGCTTCCTTCCTTGGCTGCCCTTGGAAGCCTGTGAGATGCCACCATGGAGGGGAGAGCCCGGGCTCAAGGAGGGCCCAGCAGCTCGGAGCTGTGGAAGAAGAGGAGGAGGATGGGGATGGAGGAGTGTGGGACTCCAGGGTGCAGCACCCTGCTTTCCTCCTGGGGCGCCAGCTGCCACAGAGGAGCATGGCTCCTTCCTCCTCCTCAGCATGAGGTCGCACGTCTCTGCCCAGACTTGCGAGGAAGAAAAATTGCTTTTGCTTACATTTTTAATCTGTGTGTAATTACCTGCTGGGCTCCTCGGGAGAATGCTAACCAGCGGCGCAGCCTCCCCGCCGGGCAGCCTGGCGTCTGCAGCCCTCCGGCATGGCTCACGGGCATGGCACACCATGCCGGCTCTGCCAGGCAGGGACAGGCTGGCACATCTGAACAGCGGTGACTTCACAGGCATGGCCCAGTTGGCATCCAAAATCATGGCACTTCCTGTCCCATCCCATCCCATCCTATCCCATCCCATCCTATCCCATCCCGTCCCGTCCTGTCCCGTCACTTCCCATCCTATCTCATCTCACTCCATCCCGTTCCATCCCACCCCACTCCACCCCACCCCATCCCACCCCATCCCATCCCATCCCATCCCATCCTCATCCCCATCCCATCCCAGCCCATCCCCATCCTCAATCCCATTCCCATCTGATCCCCATGCCATCACCTTCCCCATCCCATCCTCATCCTCATTCCCATCCCCATCCCCATCCCATCCCACCCCATCCCATCCCTCACCTCTCCATCCTTGCAGCATAGCAGCCGCACCGCTCTCCTCTTGCCTGGTGCATATCCCATGTGTGTCTGTCCCAGAATTTGGGGGCTCCTCTCTTGATGGCTGTGTCCATCCTCGACACCCAGCTCCGGCAGCCTCATGTTCCCGACCGGTGAGTTTTTTCCTTCCTGAGGGGACATCCCTGCCGCTGCTGCTGCCCCTTCCTTTTGTCCATCGCCTTGTTACTGCCTGCTTTTCCGCACAATCCCACTTAACGTGGGAATCGGGCTTTGCGAAGCCGCTGTACGCAATGACTCCTAATGTCCTGTGGAAATAAATGGAGGACGAGACCTAGACAAAGCTGCCAATTACTGAAAGAATATAGACACGGCAACGCCATTAATATAATGGCGAGGAACTGTTCCAGGGCCGCTCGCGCCGCACCGCTCAATACCGCAATTAATGCTGCAGAGTTGACTCGGGCTCCAGCCTCCAGTCGCCGAGCGCAAGACGGGCACGAGCCATTAACCTTCCCCCGGTCAGGGTGTCCCACCCTCGCCCTCGCCTTAATTAGTCTCCGAGGTAATGAGACAACAGCCACTTGCCGAGGATGCGGGGGCGCTGCCGTGGAGATGGAGGTGCTGGGGAGCAGGGAGGGAGCAGGCGGGGCAGTGTGGCTGTGCACGCCTGTGCGCACATGTGCAGGGCCATCGTGCGAAGTGTAAAACGAGGAGGGTGGTGGCTCTCCGTCCCCGGAGAGGTGACGCCAGCGCTCCCGCACAGCCTCGGTGGCAGCTCGGGATGGCGTTGTGTGGGGCTCAGCGGGGGTGGGGACCCCCCCCAAGCTCCACGCCGGGCCCTTTGCCGATCGGCATCACGTCACCTCGGATGGGGAGCAGCATCACGTTTGCGTTGCGCAGGGCTCAGTAGATAAAAGTGCTAATAAGACAGAGCACTAATTAATTGCAGTGCCGGCTGACAGAAGAGCCCTCAGCCGAGTGCCGGCTGTCACGCCGAACGGCAGCCGCGGCGCTGCCAGGTCGTTAGGAGTTTGTCTGTGAGCTCGCAAACGAACCCGGGGGGTGAGGTCTGCAAAGCCACATCCCCATCGAAGCGGCAGTGGCTGCGTGGCCGCCTTGGCTTCGTGCCACGCACTTCTCGCCTCCGTTGCAGCTGGGATTCGGCACCGGGAGGTGCCAGCCCCGGTGCCAGCCCAACCGGGACACCCTGTGTGGCCGAGGAGCCGCCGTGCAAAGGTACCTTCAGGGCTGTAAATGTCATAGTGTGAAGCTCCTTCTTTTTTTTTTTTTTCTTTTTTTTTTTTTTGCCTCCTCCAAACCAGCAAATCAATTTGTCAGTGGCAGGAGCGAAGCCCTTTACAGCTTGTGAAATTTGCGTGGAGTCACCCGGTCCCCTCTATCCATCATCCTTAATTAATTAGAATGTAATTACTTATGGATTCCTCTTTCATTATTCATGGCCCCCGGTGCCCGGGATAAGGATTCCCGGTCCCTCTGGTGCTTTCCCGCCTGGAGCAGGGTGCTCAGCAGAGCTCCCAGGCAAAGCATCCGTCCCGGTGTGCCCGTCTCTCTGCCGGCACGGCCAGCGGTGATGGCTGCGGGTTGGCAAACGGGGCGCAAATCCCCCAGCTCTGGCCGTAATCACAGCCCGAGCCCCCCCAAGGGGCACGAAATTAGCTGAGAAGTCAAAGAGTGGTGAAAACGGCAAGTTTGGGGGGTGGCGGGGAGGGTGCGGGATGGGGATGCTG
The DNA here is from genome assembly GCF_028500815.1 of Rissa tridactyla. NCBI lineage: Eukaryota > Metazoa > Chordata > Aves > Charadriiformes > Laridae > Rissa > Rissa tridactyla. The sequence goes on from NC_071480.1 coordinate 12,565,166, forward strand.
CAGGGTCTGGGACCACGGAGGCACCCGGTCGGGCACTTCGGGTGTCTCTGCCCGGCATCGTCCCTCTCCCTCCATCAGCAGAGATGGTGGCAGGGTGAGGGGACGACCCGCGGGACCCCCCTGGGCCACGCACCCGCCCGGGCAGGCAGAGCTCGCCCTCCCGCCCCAGGGCTTCGCCCCGGCTCCCCTCCCTGCCTCCACCATTAGAGCTCCCTGGGAGGTTTTTTTCACTTATATAAAGAAAAAGGACAACGTGCTCGTGTTTCTCTCTCCCGGTCATTCGGGCTTGAATTATTTCATCAATCACCGAGCAGCACCGGAGCTGGCAGGAGCTGGGCAGGCTGCGAGGGGGAGGTGAGGAAACCCGCCTGGCGCGGGAGGGAGGGATGGATCCAGCCCCAGCATCCCGCTCATACAGGCCTGCGCTGGGAAAACCTCCCAAAAACCTCACATGGTACCTGAGCATCCCAGCCCAGATTCATGGTGGACCCAAGACGGGGCTCTGGTGCCGCATCCCTGCATCCCGATGGTGTTGCCAGGTCCTCTCACAAAATCTCCCAGGATGGTACCCACCACCCACCACCCGGCCGCTGCGTCACGCAGGAAATGTCCCCGCCGTTCGGTAAATGTCCCCTTTTAACCAGCTTGTTTCTTGCCCCTTCTTCCTCCGTTGGAGGCAATTTGGCAATGCAAATGTTGTTGCTGGTAATGACCGTAAGTCCCCAAACGAAGTCATCCCCGGCAGCGTGGGAGCGTGCCAGGATTGTTCCCGGTGGCCAGGTGACACTCCGAAAGCGCTGGCAGCTGGCAGAGCCCCGCCGCCCTTCGGCTGCCAGCTAATGAACCTCCCAGCGGATCGAGGGGAAATATGGCTTTTCTGCTGCCGCGGTGCCCGGCCCGGCGAAGCCCTGTGGAGCGGCGCTGAATCGCATCCAGCGGCATCACCATCTGCTCCGCGCTGGAAACATGCGGGTACAAAGCGAGTGTCACTTGTCCTAATGCTGGAAGACGGTGGCAGCTGGTTTAATGTCCTTTGAAGAGCTGGCACGCAGCGGCCGGCCCCGCAGCCCTGCCTCCTCCTTTCTCATCCCAAAAAGCGGGTGCTGCCTCCCCGGTGTGTTGCTGCAGCCCCGTCCTGGGGCACCCCCCTTCTTCCCCTGCGCCCCACGGGGACCTGGGACCTGCCACCATCCCCACTGGCTGGCAGCGTGGTGGGACAGGCTGCGGTGGCACCATCAGGCTTTGTTTGAAAAACATCTTTCCAGTTATTAAAAGTTTAGACACAGAATCTTTTCAGCTCTGTTGTGGTTTTTTGTGTTATATTTTAAAAAAACAGTATGTTCCGGTATGGTGATTACCCAGCACGTTCCCCCTCCTCTGGGAAGGCAGCAGGAGGGGGTCCCCAAGCCACTGCGGGGATGGGGATGAGGATGGGAATGGGGACAGGGAGAGGGACAGGGACATTGTCAGCTGTGCTCCGGCATGTAGGACCCGATGTGCGGCCGGAGATGCGGAGGTTGGAGGGCGGCAGAGACTCCGGTGAAGAGCACTAATGAATCACAGTGACATGATTACATGGGGCCACGCCACGTCTCAGCAGCCACCTAATTAAAAACTGGTCTAAAACAAGGCAAGAAAATAACTTAATTTGGGTATTATTTGCCTTGCTAATGCGGTGGCAGTTTTCTGTGTTGGGCGAGTACTTATAAAATCTTAATTAGGTTTCATGTTTGGAGCGGGGACGGGTACAAGCCTCTGCCTTAATGGCCTTGCGTGCCAGGGATGCTGCGACTCCGCGCGTGCCCTGCGGCCGCAGAGGGACGGCTGGCGGCTTCTCCAGCCAGGGTTCTGTTCCCCCTTCTTCTGCTGGTCTTTTTTGTCTTTTCCTTTGAATCAAAAATTCGAGTTGGACTCGGAGCAGCTATTTATAAAGCTGTTGGGGAGCCGGGCGTTTCACTCTCAGGTTTCTAGTGAATGGGTTGCTGATAGTTCTCGCGGAACAGGTGGGTGGAGGTGGCACAGGGCTTGGGGACATCGTGGCACAGGGCTTGGGGACATCATGGCACAGGGCTTGGGGACATCACGGTGCAGGGCATGGGGACATTATGGCACAGTGCTTGGGGACATGATGGTGCAGGGCCTGGGGACACTGCAGACAAGACTTGGCACATCATGGCACAGGGCAAGGGGACATCACAGTTTAGGGCATGGGGATGTTATGGCACAGGGCTTGGAGATGTCATGGCACAGAGCTTGGGGACATCACAGTGCAGGGCTTGGGGATGTCACAGCACAGAGCTTTGGGACATTGTGGCACAGAGCTTGGGGACATTGCGGCACAGAGCTTGGGGACATCACGGTGCAGGGCATGGGGACATTATGGCACAGGGCTCAGGGATATCGTGGCACAGAGCTTGGGGACATTGTGGTGCAGGGCTTGGGGACATTGTGGCACAGTGCTTGGGGACATGGTGGTACAGAGCTTGGGGACTTCATGGCACAGGGGAAGGGGACCTCATGGCACAGGGCATGGGGACTTTGCATCTCAGGAAAGGCTTTGGCAAATGGCTCTGCCATTGTGGGCGGGGGGCTCCAGCCCGGTGGCAGCCCCTGTCCCCACGGCGTGGCCCTCGCCCTTGCGTGCTGTGGGGCCACGGACCCCTGCCAGGGCCAGCGCGGGGGGTCCCGACCCTCACCCCTCCAAAGACCCCGCGCAGCAGAACTGGCTGAAGTGCCCTGTCCGGCCCTACGTGGAGAAATGATTTAGACAGTTGTATTAAAATGCAAATTTCTGCCTGGCTTGCTAGTTTATCATCTGACTTGTTATACAATTTGCCAGTTATAGAAGAAAAATTACCATAATGGGCCCCTGGGGAATGGTTGTAAAAAGGATACCAAACATTACTTATCAGCCCATTCCGCTACAATTATCTAGTGCTTTTCTTCTCCCCCCCGCAACCCCAAGGAAAATTAAACCGTCAGTAGGAGTCAGGGAGCCGGCGGGAGTGACGGTGGCAGCAGCAGAGCCGCCGGTGTGCTGGTGTGCGTGCCCCCGGAGCCTTCCCCCCCTCCCTCCCCGGCATCTCACCGTGTCCCCCCAGTAAAGCTTCTTAATCGTCCGGGGAAGCGGAGGTCAAGCACACCCAGCCCTCCTCAAAGGGCTGGCGCGGGGAGACGTGCGAGTCTGTCTCCGGAGAAGCGGAGAAGAGAGACGGGAAAGGGACGGCCTTTCTCCAGCGAGGAGAACAAGAAACCCTTTAATGTGGCTCTCTAGAAAGGGAATTAAAGTCTCCTCGTTTATTCCGGGGAGGCAATTTAGCCCTGTCCTTCTGAACTCTGTTCTGCTGTAAATGCTTTGGCATCTCCGGGGAGCCTTTGGAGCGGCGAGTGCCGGGGACAACAGGCAGAGCCAGCGCCCGCTGCCTGCCTGGGCCTCTGCTGCCGGTTGGGGCATCTCCTGGCATGTCCTGCCTTGTCCCAGCATCTCATGGCATATCCCAGCACCTCTCAGCATGCCCCAGTATCTCCCAGCGTCTCATGGCATCTCCCAGCATCTCCCAGTATCTCCCAGCATCTCCCAGTATCTCCCAGAATCTCATGGCATATCCCAGCACCTCTCAGCATGCCCCAGTATCTCCCAGCATCTCATGGCATCTCCCATCATCTCTTAGCATCTCCCAGCATCTCCCAGTATCTCCCAGCATGTCCCAGTGTCTCCCAGCATGTTCCAGTATCTCCCAGCGTCTCATGGCATCTCCCAGCATCTCATGGCATCTCCCAGCATCTTTTAGCATCTCCCAGTATCTCCCAGCATCTCTCAGCATCTCCCAGCATCTCCCAGCATCTCCCAGTATCTCCCAGCATCTCTTAGCATCTCCCAGCATCTCTTAGCATCTCCCAGTATCTCCCAGCATCTCCCAGCATCTCTCAGCATATCCCAGCATCTCTCAGCATGTCCCAGTATCTCCCGGCATCTCCCAGCACCTATCAGCATCTCCCAGTTTCTGCTGGCATCTCCCAGGATCTTATGGCATGTCCCAGTACATCCCAGCATCTCTCAGCATGTCCCAGCACATCCCGGCATCTCCTGGCATCCCCCAGCATGGCCCAGGCCGATTCCCTGCAGCCCAGCAATGCCCGGGTATGGCGCCAGGGCTCCCCGTCTCAGTTCAGAAGCAGTTTAGATGTGGGGTGCAGGGGAGGTGGCTTCTTTTCGGACGGCTGATGACCCCCCCCGGGCACTGGCAGCTCCCCCGTCCTCAGCCCCGTGCCACGAGTGTGCGGCACCATGCGGCCACCAGTCGCTGATCCCAACCAGCAGCTCCGGAAAGTCTCCAGGAATTGTCCTCAGACACGGGTGATTTTTCCGCCGGTTTGGAGCTGAGCCACGAGCGTGAGATTCGAGGCACTCGAATGCGCAATTTTCCATGCGGATCATTTCCTAATTAAACCGCATCCCAAGTGACTGCGTGCGAGCTGTGAGCGCCGGCGGAGGTGCCAGCTCCCACGGGTGCAAACTGGCAGGGGCTGGCACAGGCAGGCACCCCCCCGCCAGCCCCCCGCCAAGCCTGGAGCTGGTCCAGGCTCTGTGATGGGAAACCGGGATCTATCCGGCAGCAGTGCCCATGCAAGGAGCAGGCGGCCCGTGGAGCCTATGGATGAAGCTGAGCTGGTCCCAAGCACTCCCGCAGCTGGAAAATCCCCCCCTGCTCACCAGGATGCCGGGGGGAGCATCACCAGCTGCTCCCGGAGGGACACGCGGAGCTGCTGTGGAAATTAAACCAGGATGAGCAGAAAGATGGCTGAGTCCATACACACACCCGGGGGGGGAGCAGCGGAGCTTTATTAACCCTCCTTCACACACAGGGTGGCTGTGCTGGTGTCCCCCCACCCTGCGGCACGGGGGGTGCCAGCCTCCCCGCTTGTCCCCATGCCCGCAGGTGTCCCCTGGGAGCTGCAGCGGGTCCAAAGAGGAGCGGGCGGCTGACGGAGGATGGCGGGGGGGGGTCGGTGGGGTGAGGGGGTGTGAGGGGGGAACTCCCCACATTGGCTTGGGGCTCCCTGGGGTGTTTTCAAGGCAGATCGTGGTTTGTCCCCCCCCTCCCCGAGCTGCTGGGGCTGTGCTGTAACCGGCCACACAACATTAGCTTCCCATCACAGAGCGATGTACCAGAAAACAACGCGGTCCCTCGGCAGCGGCGCGTTCCAGGCGACGGGGAGGCAGCCAGGGACCAGCGGGATGCAGGCTCACAATCCGGGGGTGCCCTGGTCCCCCCAGCCCTGTGCCTTTTTGGGGGCTGATGAGGTGGCTGCAAGTCCCAGCTGTCGCCGTCCCTGTTCTCTGCCCCACACGTGGCCAACGCAAGGTCCTCGGAGCCCCACAGACCCCTCCGTGGGTCTCCCCCTCCCACCCCATCCCTGCCCGAGCCAGGCTGGGGGCCGTGGCATGACCCCAGCTGTGGCTGGGACATGTTCCTGCTGGGGAGGCCACCAAGCCACCATGTCCCTCCATCCTGAGGGACCCATGAGTAGCGACAGAGGGCAGGTGAGGGGCACCGTGTCCCCAGGCTGTGAGGAGCATCATCTGCAGCCGATGCCACCGAGACAGGCACCACGGAGGAAGGGTCTGCACGGGAGGAGTATTTTTAGCTTTCTCATTAACTGAGTGCTTTCAAATTAGCCTTCTATTAACCTCAAAGTAAAATGAAAGCGATGCTAAGAAAGCGTGGTTTGTTTTTTTTTTTTTCCTTTCCCTTCCAGAGCCTAAGTCTCCTGCAGAATATCAAGGTTTTCGTGATTAACGTCACATTTGCCTTGAAGCTCTAATGAAGTGAGTTGTGTAATATTTAACTTCTGGGCAATAACTGGGCCGGTGTTGGGTCGGGACGGGGGCAGCACCCGCTGCCTGCGAAGCCCTGCTGAGCTCCTGCCTGCGCGGGCAGGAGGGCAGTGGAGCCGGCCAGGAGCCGGTGCTGCCGGCCCTGCGCTCTCCATGCCCACCGGTCACCGGCACACCGGCCCTGGAGATGCCTGTGGCCAGGACGGACAGGCAGACGGACAGACAGCAGCCCAGGACTCCTGCTTTCCTGGTCCTGCTCTGCCATGGCGCAGGGAAGTGTTTCCCTCCCGGCTGCGCTCGTTCAAAGCCGCCCAGATGCATCCCCGCCAGCATGGGGTGGGTGCTGCTGCGTTCCCGGCTCTCCCCATCCCACTGCCAGGTTTTTGCCGGGGTTCCCCACAGTCGGAGGGATGGGTGGCCGCAACTCAGCTGGCAGCCTGGGCTGCTGCCCCTGATGTGTGCTGCTGGGTTTTTGGGATGCACACGGCCGGTCTGGGGCTGGAAAACCCATCCAGCCACCCACAGCCTCGGGAGAGCTGGTTTTACACCCTTTTCACTCCATTTTTGCTGTTCTCCAGTGTGTCCCTGGTGGGGATAGGATGGAGACAGAAGGGGGATGGAGATGGAGGAGGGATGGAGATGGAGGAGGGATGGAGATGGAAGGGGGATGGCGATGGAGGAGGGATGGAGATGGGGGAGGGATGGCGATGGAAGGGGGATGGCAATGGAGGAGGGATGGAGATGGGGGAGGGATGGCGATGGAAGGGGGATGGCAATGGAGGAGGGATGGAGGTGGGGGAGGGATGGAGATGGAGGAGGTGTGGAGAAGAGCCTGGGGCAGGGCCGGCCCCATGTGCAGCCTCTCCTGGTCCTCTCTGTGTCCTGCCACTTGTGGGGCTGCCCCGAGCCTGGGGAACCGTCCCCAGCCCCGAGACCACCTGTGGAGCAGAGACCAGGCAGAGGCAGGATGGGAGGTGAGAGACTGTAGACCCACAGCAATGGGGATGCTACAGCTCCTGCCCAGCCCCACGGTGTCCCCAAAATCATCCCTGTCCCCCATCACCAAGCACATCCCTGAGCCGCCTCCGATGAAAGGAGACAGGAACATGTGTGCGGAGACTGCCCAAACAGCTCCCACCCACCCACCCACCCTGGGCTGATTTCCATTAAGTGGAAAGCAGAAATAACAGCAACATCAAAGGGAAACTGGAAAGACAGAAGAAAAAAATCGGGGCGGAGGAGCTGGGGTGGGGGAGATGGAGGAGAAGAAAGGGAAGGAAACTGCGCCGAGCCGGCGTCCGTCCTGCAAATTGGAAGTGCTGCTCGGAGGTGTCCACGGGCGACCTGCCAAATCAATTGATTTCATCTGTGGGCAGAGATGCCTTTTTTTATTTCACACCAATTTTCACGGCCAGCGTTAGATAAAAATGGCAGAGACGCGGGGAAGAGAGCGCGGCGGTGGCGGGGGGAGAGCCGGGGAGGGGGGGGAACGACGGGCAGATGACAAAAAGAGATTGAGGGGAGGAAAGAGCGGAGGCAGCGCTGCCACCGGGCCGTGCCTGGGGACCGTTCCCCCTCCCCTGTCCCCCGCTGTCCCCGGCCACTCTGCCACCTCTCGCCTGCAGCCTCCGTCCTCCCCCACGTCCCCCACGTCCCCCACGTCCCCCTGGGGACCCGGGGCTGGGCGTTCCCATCCCCCTTCCCACGGGGGGAATGAGGGGGACCCCCAAATCCTGGCAGTTTTCCGGAGGTAGGGTGGGAGCCGTCCCTGTGCCGTGGCTCCGGCGAGCCGGAGAGCTCAGGCAGAGAAAAATACCCGCTGACATCAAGGTTATGTAGTCCTAGGCTGACAAGATGGATTATCTCCCGCAATCCATCATTTCCCTGGCTCCTATTGCATTTTTCCTTTTGCTCTTTTTCTTCTCCCTGTTCTTTCTTTCTTCTTTTTTTCTTTTTTTTTTTTTTTTTTTTTTTTTCTGAATAGAAAACGTTTTTAGCAACTGTAATAGCCACCGAGCGCTGCTGTGAAGCAGGCATGGGAATCTATCATTTTTATTTGGCTGGGTCTGATAATAAGTAAGCTCAGGCTGTAAATCCCACAACCTTGAGAATTAAATAATAACAATAATAACACTAATGAAATCCCACGTAACTTCCCACTCAGAGCAGCCCCTCTCTTGCTTTGGCAGGTGGAAAAGGGCTGCGATTTTTCTCCATAATTAGGGCCGCGACGAGCTCCCATGGAAACGCTGCGGATGAGGGGGTGGCCGGGGCGGGGGTTCGCCCTCCCCCTGCCCTCCCTGGCCCCTGCGGCTGCTCCTGCCGGGGACCCTGGCAGCTGGGTGACAGATCGGTGGTGCTTGGGGCTGCGGTGACGGCGCCGGCCTCGGCGGGGGGGGGGATTTGCCGCCAGCCTTTTGCTGGGGAGACATTTCGCCGGGGAAGCGTTTAATTTTGACATTTCCCAAAGTAAATTCCCCGACTTTTTGACACACGGTGGCATTTTTCTTTCAAAGCCAATATTTCAAACCTGTAACAAAAGCCCGGCGACGGAGTCGAAACATTTTCTCCGGCGAAGCACCTTGGGTTGGTGCCAAGATGCTCCTCGCTCCGCTGCGGCTGCACCCCCCGAATCCCCCCTTTCCCCCCGATTCCCAGCACCTCCCGCTCCTGGGGGGCAGATCCCCGACAGCTGGAATTGGACTTGACGATCCTTATGGATCCTTTCCAACGTGAGATACTCCGTGATCCCGTGTACAGCCTCTTCGCTCATGGCTGGGACACCACGGCCGGACCCAGCCTGGCAGCGGGAAGAACTAAGAGGGAAAGTCAATTTATCGCGTTAATACGGGAATAATTCTGTTAGCGCGGATCTGACTGTCAGCAGCTCTTATTAAACGCAGGAGTGGCGGCTGTTAGTGGCGCAGAGCATCCCCGCTGCGGCAGGGGTGGCTCATTGCCCGTGGAGCGTGGCAGCGCCGTGCAGGGCAAGTGGATGGAAACGTCCGGGCACGAAGCCAGCGTGGCACGACCGAGCTGCCCCGGAGCCCAGCCCGGTGTGGGGACACGCCGGAGGGATTGGGATGGGGATGGGAGGACGAGTGGCACGGTGGTGGCATGGAGGTGGTGTGGTGGTGGCACAGGTATGGCACAGCGGCAGTGCAGTGGCTGAGTGTGACCCCCGGGACTGTGTCCCGGCAACACCGAAATGAGTTTCAAGGAACTTTTGCAGAGGAAAATGCAAATTTTGGGAATGCGGGAGTTTTCCTTTCACCCAATGGCTGCTGCTGTGGGAGCCGTGCTGGTGGAGGCACAGCCCCTGCCAGGGAGTTTCATTCCACCACAAATTATTTGGCTGGCAGAAGGTCTCCAGGGGCTGAAACTGCACAGGGTTCATGGTGTCACGTCGTCCCCATGTCCCCTTCAGGCTGGCTGGGGACCCCCAGCAGCCCAGGCACCGGCAGCTGCTGCCTGTGACAGTTGGACTCGTTCTTGGGTCCCTGCTGCTCCTCCCTACCACTGAAGCTATTAAAAAGCTAACAAATGTGCTAAATTAAATAGTGCTTTTGCACATATTAAATGAACTTCCCCGCAGCAGGCCGGGAGGTTGCCGAAACTCCGTGATGAATGCGCCTGGGATGCAGCGGCAGAGGCTTTGCGGGCTGCGGGGAGGATGCGCATCCCGGCTGAGCAGCTGTTCTGGGGGAGAGCACTCCCTCCTGCCCGGCTCCTGGCTCGGTGAGGGGCACCCATGGACGTCACCCATGGATGTTACCCATGGACGTCACCCATAGACGTCACCCATGGACATCACCCATGGACATCACCCATGGACAGCCATCCATAGACATCACCCATGGACAGCCATCCATGGACGTCACCCATGGACATCACCCATGGACAGACACCCATAGACAGCCACCCATAGACAGCCATCCATGGACGTCACCCATGGACGTCACCCATGGACAGCCACCCATGGACAGCCACCCATAGACAGCCATCCATGGACGTCACCCATGGACATCACTCATGGATGTCACCCATGGACAGCCATCCATGGACGTCATAGAATCATAGAATGGGTTGGGTTGGAAGGGAGCTCTAAAGGCCATCTAGTCCAATCCCCCTGCAGTGGGCAGGGACATCTTCAACTAGATCAGGTTGCTCAGAGCCTCATCCAGCCTGGCCTTGAATGTCTCCAGGGATGGGGCCTCCACCACCTCTCTGGGCAACCTGGGCTAGTGTTCCACAGACATCATGGGGGCTGTGCTCGGGCTGGCAGTCTTGGGATTATTCTCATGTCCATCTGTTCCCTGGTACAGGTAGCCAGCGGCTTGTGGCATCATGGGGAGCAGAGGGTTTTTCCGTGGGTTCTGGGGTGCTGGGGCATTTGCCCCCCCTCAATGGGGGCTGTTCCCACCTGGCCCCCATTGGGACCGTGGCTCTGTCTGTCCCCATTGCAGCTGGTGGGGTACTCAGCAAAGCTGCGAGCGCCCTCCATTAATAATTTACAGCTTCTAATGAGTTGTAAGGCAGTCGGTGGGTTGCAATTATAAGGGAACCCTCGGGCTGGAGGCATCGCCGCGCTTGGCTGGGCCGGCAGAGCCCCGGAGCCCGGGCTGCGCCCCGGCGTCACCCCGGTTCACCGAGCAGGGACAGGAGCACGCGTGCCCGTCCTCTGCTGGGGCCCGGGCTTAATTAATCTTCTGTCGAGCAGGGAAGTGGTAATGGTCCCGGAGGAAGCCGGCGAGATGATTGTGCTGGAGTGAGACAAAAGAGAACAGTTAGACTGTGACAGCTGATATTAAAATGACTACAACTCACTTCATCCCCCAGTCAATGCATTATATTCCTTATAAATAATGGGTTACTCCAGGTTAACTGTCTGTTGCTGCATTCCAATTGTTGATATTTAATTAGCTCTAAAATTAAAGGGTTCTTTTATTGCCCTGCCGTTAGAACTGCTTTATTTTTAATTGATTGAGATTAAAGTGTCTCCTCACCATCCCGGCTCCCCGGTGCCAGAGGAGCGCGCGGGGCTCGGGGCAGGTTTGGTGGCAGCGTGTGACACCGGGAGGTGTGACGGAGGAGCGGAGCCCAGGTCACGGCGCGGTGCCAGGGTGTCCCTGGGGCGCCAGGGTCTGCACCGCGTCCCGGTCCCCAGGGAGGGTTGGGGGATGCTGTTTCCCCTTCTCCTTCATCTCCACCGAGACCCGGAGAGATTCCCGGTGCAGGATCCTGCCTCTGCACCGGCTGCAGAGCCTGGACCACATTGCAATCACCAGCAAATTAGCGAGCATCTCTTTTCCCTGGCGGTTGGTATAAACGCACCCTGATGGGCAGGCAGCGGGTAGGAGCCGGCAGGGCTCAGGGTCTCACCACCTCCACGGTACCTCCCCCCCATCGCCTTCGTTGGAAATCACCCCAAAAACCTAATCCCGGAGCGAGCTGAGGAGGGAGGCACCGGAGAGCCTGTGCCGACGGGCACCACGGTGCCCAAGTGCCAGGACAGGAGCCGCTTCCCACGTCTCAATAACGGGAGAAATCATGACCCACCTGATCGGCCTGAGATTAAATTTAACAGCCCGAGGTGGCCACCAGGAGCTGTTAAAAAATAAAAACCCCACATCTTGCTCCAAGCTTAAACGGCTCTTTAAAAAGCTAATGCATAATTTAACCGGAGCAGTTTAAAGCAGACATCCTCCCGGGGATGGTGGGCGGGCGCGGGGGGCCCGGGACTCGCAGGTGGCCATGGGAAATGCTCATCCCATCGCATTGGGATGCTCACTGCCCCCCTCCCCGCCCCAGCATCCCAAACCCCCCTCTGGAGAGAAACCACAGCCCGGCCCGGAGCAGGGACCTGCCTGTTGCTCCCGCGCATCCGTGGCGTGGCGGCAGCGGGAGGTGAGGGCTGTTGGCAGGGCCGCGCTCCGCACCCAGGGTGAAACCGACGTCAAGCTGCAGCAGCAGAAGATTGACTGCGGCTGTCAGCGGCGATACGGGACCCGCAGCAGCCGCCGGAGCTGCCTGCAAGCAGCCGCCCCAGGTATTAATCTGTGACGGGCTGTCAGCAGCCTGCGGTACGGATGGTGTCGGGCATTAATGCTTTCCAAAGGTTTCCGGCCAGCTAGGAGGGAAGGGAGCTGGGATGCAGAGGCTCCTGTCCGTGGGATCTCCCATGGGTGCCCGAGGAGGAGGATGGGCTGCGCTGTGCCGCAATGCTGCAGCCGGTGCCGTCCCCAGCCCCCTGCCCCCGACCTTCCCCCTACAGCGGCACCGGGGCGGGACGCGGCCCCATGGAGATGGTTTGGGAGAAGCACCGTCTGCATTGCCAGCTGAGCATCCCTCTGCCGCCCATCCTCTCCCCGGGTCTCCGTCGTGCCTGGCCCCGGATGAGCCACGGGGAGACTGAACAGATCATGCCCTGTGTAAAAATGTGCCCGTCTCAGCAGAAAAACAACATGCTGGTGCTTGGGGTGTAATCTGGGCACCCCACGGCGAACTGTAACCACCACCTGCCCGGCTAAATGAACGAACGCGATCAAGGAATGCATCTGCATAAATCAGAATAAATAAGGACTCTTAGTCCAGGCCAGCTACTTGGCTACCCCTCACCTGGGGGGATAGGGAAGAGGAAAAACCGTGATGGATGAGGAGATTTGGGGTGGATCCGTGGGGTTTGCCATCCCCATCTCTCTCATGGGGCCGAAAGGCCACGCGCGGTGCCGGGTGGGTTGTGCTGATACAGGCAACTGTCAGATGGGAAGAAGCCACCGGGATCGGGGAGGGCAAGGCATCCCCGCGGCTCCCGGGGTCCTGGCAGCATCCCGAAACGCTGCACGGCTCCTCTGCCAGCTCGGTGGAGCCGGGCACCTGAGCAGCCGGTGTGACATTTAGGTAAATGCCAGAGTCATTTGTAAGTGTTTGTTTCGGCGGGTGCCCCATCCGTTACGCCAGAGCTGTTTGCCGAACAGCCCGGCGCTCCCTTGGCTCCCAGATGAGCTCCTCGGCAGCAGCAGAGAGCGCTGGCAGGGCTTGGCCGTGCGGGAACTCCCCAGCAAAGGTGTCCCCCGGTGATGAATAAGAGGGGCTGTTGTGTTTCGGGGTGCCCATGGTGGCTCAGAGCCTTCCGTGAGGTCCCTGCCGTGTCCGACCACGGAGCAGGGATCTGGAGGACGGAGGATGCGTCACCCACAGCTCCCTCCTGCGCTGCCCCGGAGAAGGTTAATGCCGGGACCGAGCTGGGGCGGTGAGGGGACGCTGGGGACAGCCACCCCTGTCCCACGGTGCTGCCCCAGCGCAGCAAGAGCCCGTGCAGCCGAGCTCAGGCCATTTTTCTGACAAATCCTGACTTTTAAGAAAAACAAGGTTCTTGGCTCTTTTTACAAGTTTCCCCCTGGCTGGGCTTAGTTTTTTGGCGCTGGTGGGGGAGAGGAGGGGAAGGGGCTCTGCCGTGACTGGCCCCACCGACCCCAATGGGGATAAAACCCACGGAAACCCCCAAGGGAGGGGCTGGATGTGAGCCCCCCGGAGCGAAGGCGGCAGCGGCAGCGTTACGCGCAGAGCTGCACTTTCATTCAGCTAAAGGACGGCTGCCCAGCCGAATTCTGCCTGCGAAGGAAACAGTTTGCTCCAGTTTGCTTCATGGCACGCGGGGAGAGGGCTCCGGCTCTGGGCTCAGTGGCCGGACCCCAGCCAGCCCCACGGCCACCGATGAGGCACGGCTGGACCCAAACCGGGGGCCACCGATCCCGCACCCGCCCCTGCCCTGGCACGAGGACCGCGGCACGCAAGCGAAAATTCGCGGTGCCTCTTTCATGTCAGAGCGTGGCCAAAGCACTTGGGAGAGTTAATAATAGAATAGCAGCGAATTAAACAATGAATAATGGAGAAGGGTAATAGAAATAATAAATAATATATTTACAGGCTCGCAGTCCTGCCCCAGCCAGCTCCCGAGGACGGGGCTGGCAGGTCCCCGTGGCCGTGGGCACAGCCGGTGCTACACCGTGGCTCGGTGCAGTGTGGCAAAGTTGACTTTTACCGGAGGTTGCCAGACCCCACGCCAGCCCCACGGCTGGGGGGCACCGGTGGATGGCACGGGGATGTAATCGGGCAGCGGCTCCCAAACGCTGCGAATTGATGCTCCTGAATGGGGCTCGCACGACAGAAAGGCTCTCACTGAGCCATCTTTGCATGCTGCCTGGCTCCTGAACAGCGCGCTCGCACTTGCCTGAAATCCCAAAACGGTTTAATGGGGGTTTATTTTCAAAGCGACACGTGCAATAGCAGGGACTGCTTGTCCTCGCCCTGGATGGCCCAGGGCATGTGGGGAGCGAGGGTGCGGGGGGTGACACGGGGCTCCCCTCGGCTCCCCTCACCACTCCTGTGCCTGGCAGGGGGCTGGTGGCGGTGTGGGGCTGGTGTGGGGCGGCGGGAGGGGGGTCATTGCCAGGACCCACTCGTCGGCCACCAGCTGCCACCGAATGGACGCCGGGGCAGGCGCGCGGGTTTGCTGGAGAGGTGGGTTATGGCTCTCGCTGCCGGCACCGGGGATCAGGGGTGGGAAACCTAATGAACACCCAGGGCTGTGCCAGGGGGGCCAGCGCTGCTGGGGGTCCCCCCCGTGGCACAGCATCCCTGGGGGCTGGCAGGGTGCGGGGGGCCATCGTCCCCGAGCAAGGCAGGCAGGTGGCAGGCGGTGGCGGGGACGGTGGGGACAGCGGGGTCAGGCCCAGGGCGGTGATGGATGGGGCTCGGCTGGTGGCGTCTCCGTCGGGCTCCTGCGTCCAGAGGCTGATTTATGGCTCGCTGCGACGGGTCTGCAGGATAGAAGTCTGGGTGAAAGCCAGGGGCAGAGTTTTCCTGGGGGCAGGTGTTCGGGAACGGGCGCACGGATCTCGCATGGATCCCAGGGAGCACAACACGCCCCAAGCCAGTCACCCCGGAATATCGGGGTCTGTCTCGGGAAGGGGTTCCTGGCTTCCAGGAGCATCAGGGCTGAAAACAGCCCGCGTCCTCAGGGTCTGCCCCCCGTACGCTGTGCACGTCCTTCCCCGGCGCTGCGCGGGCTCCGCATCGTGTCATTAATATCTCTGTCACCGGGCAAGTTGCAGGCGAGATAATATTGATGTAGCCATTAGAGCGCAGGCAGAACAAGGCACGCTGGTGCCGCAGCACCGGGGACCTCGCTGGTACACGGCAAGATGTTGGTGACACCCAGACCAGGCTCATCCCCCTTCCATCTCCTCTGGGTACCACAGGCATGTGCTTCCCTGCAACAACCCCCCCGGGACCGACACACGGTGCCACTGCCACCATCTTCCACCCCAAAATAGCTCGCTGTGCTGGGGGGGGGGGGCACCACCTCTGCCGCCGGATCCTGCACTGCCTGGGAGAGGAGGGAAAAACACTGGAAGCCCTTAAAATAACACACAACTGTTTAAGGATGTGAGATCCGTATTAAATCTTGGGGAAAAGGAGCAATTATCCTGTCAGAGAAGGTGATATAATTTTGGAGAGCTAGTTCCGCAGCTGTAATTTTTTCCCCACCATTTCTTCCCCGGAGGGATTTAGTGGCCAATTATCCATCGGGAAGCGGGAAGGTGCTCGCTGTAGGCTGCTGTGTGGTGTGTGCCGTGCCGGCAAGGCAGGCCGGTGCCGGGGATGCGGGCGGCTGCCCGTCCCGCCGCGGCTCTGCTTTTAGAATCATAGCATGAGTTGCGGTAAAAAGGACCTTTAAAGGCCACCCAGACCAACCCCTAGGGGTGGCTTTTGCACCAAATTTCAGCTTTGATCTTTGCTGCTGCCTGCAAACCTCTGCCCCGTGACCCACAGCATCACTGGCTGCGGTGGCGGTGACACAGAGCTGGCGTTCCTTGGGGACACGTGCCCAGGGCCAGCTTTGCCCTCTGGGCAGGGGTGGTTTTGCTGCCTCCTGTAAACTCCCCGCGGATGCTGGGTGCACGGGCTGGTTTCTGGCCTGCTCCCAGTTCCCCTCTCCCCGGGGTGAGCACAGCCCTGTGCCGCGGGAGGAGGCTCAGCCGGCCCAGGGCACCCAGCGGCTGCAGGGCGAGTGTCCGGGGGGATGCCGGGGCTCAGTGTCCCGCTGTGGAGGATGGAGCGGGAGCCCGAAGCGCCCTCTCACCCCGGGAGCTGACTGGTGTGGGAGCTGGCACTGGTGTGGGAGCTGGTATGGGTGCTGGTGTGGGAGCTGGTATGGGTGCTGGTGTGGGTGCTGGCACTGGTGTGGGTGCTGGTGTGGGTGCTGGCACCGGTGTGGGTGCTGGTATGGGTGCTGGTGTGGGAGCTGGCACTGGTGTGGGTGCTGGTGTGGGTGCTGGTGTGGGTGCTGGCACCGCTGTGGGCGCTGGTATGGGTCCTGGTGTGGGTGCTGGCACTGGTGTGGGTGCTGGTGTGAGTGCTGGCGCAGGTGCTGGCACTGGTGCAGGTGCTCCTCTGGCTGCTGGTGTGGGTGCTGGCACCGGTGTAGGTGCTGGTGCGGGTGCTGGCACTGGTGCAGATGTTGGTGTGGGTGCTGATGCTGGCACTGGTGCTGGGCACTGGTGCAGGTGCTCATGTGGGTGCTGGTGTGGGTGCAGGCAGTGGTGTGGGTGCTGGCACTCATTCTGGCACCGGTGCGTGTATTGGTGCTTGGTGTGGGTGCTGGCACTGGTGTGGCTGTTGGTATGGGTGCTGATGCTGGCACTGGTGCGGGTGCTCGTATGGGTGCTGGTGTGGGTGCTGGTGCTTGGTGTGGGTGCCATGACTGGTGCTGGTGCTGGCACTGGTGCAAATGTTGGTGCCGGCGCTGATGATGGCGCTGATGCTGGCACTGGTGCGAGTGCTCGTATGGGTGCTGGTGCGGGTGCTGGTGCGGGTGCAGGTGCTCACACTGGTGCGGGAGCTGGCGCTGGCACTGGTGTGGGTGCTGGTGCTTGGTGTGGGTGTTGTGACTGGTACGGGCGCGGGCACTGATGGTGCTGGCACTGGTGTGGGCACTGATGCTGGCACTGGTGTGGGCGCGGGTGCTGATGTTGGCACTGGTGTAGGTGCTGGTGTGGGCACTGGTGCGGGTGCTGGCGGGCAGCAGGGTGGGGAGGGTTAACACCTCCACCCTTCGGGCTGCTGGGGAACATAATTAAGTGCTAACTTGTCATTTTTTTTAATGAAGTACCGGAGCTGGAGATTTATAATTGCTAATGAGCCAGAATAATAATTAGTTGTTTTTTAATGAGGGTGATGATCACTCGGAGGGAGAGAGAGCTGGGCCCTGCTTTGGCCTAATTTTTCTTCCGTGGTTGCGTGGTGTGTCCAACAGCCTGGGTCGTCCCCCTCCCCAGCCGGTGGCAGTGGCCCTGCCAGCTCCGTGCCCGTCCCTCTGAGCAGGGCTGCGATGCCGCGCCAAGTGCCACGGTCACTGCCCATGTCCTGGCTTTTGCCAGCAGGAATATTTGGATGCCGAGGACGTCTCTGCCCGGCCACCTCTTGCCGACACATTTGCATCGCTGGAGAGCACGGTGGCCCCGGGGATCCCAGGGATCCTTTGCATTCCGGGGTGTCTGTGTGTCCCTGCTGCCTCCCCGGGCTCCTTCTGTCCTCCCCACCCCACCTCTGGCCAAACCCTCCCCGCACCCCTCGGGCATCCTCCGCTCCCCCTGGGGTGTCCTTGCCCCTGGTTCCCGGAGCACCCACAACCCCGGCACGTGTCCCCGCGCCCCATCGGAGGGTGACACGGGGTGCCAGGGGCTGCGGCTGTGCTGGGTTAATGTCTGCAAGCACCTGGGGATGAGGGGAGTTGTCCCCAAGGTGACTTGGAGGGTTGGCCACCCATCCCGTCCCCTGCCTGGGGACGCACGGCTGCTGTGTCACCCTGAGCTCGTCACCCCTTGCCCCTCCCAGCCGTGGGTGCTTGTGGGTGCTGATGGCACCCAGCAGCATCCCACCCCAAGGGACCAGAGGGCAAAAATCAGATAGCTAATTAGGTAATTGCAGGTGATTATCTTTAATTAGAGAAAAGGAGGGGTGTGAATCAGGGGGTGTGAGTGGAGGCTGCCAGGATCAGGGAGATGCTGAGCTCCCGGTTGCCCCCAGCCACGGAGTCCCAGGATTGCCGAGCACCCCCGCTCCGGCCGCCTGGGCTCCCACCGAACACCTGCCTGCTCCCTCTGTCTGGAAAACCTCCCTAATTGCAGCAGAAACCTTGAGAGCCACCGGTGATTGCGTCTGAAGGATTCATAAATCAGGCAGCAAATAACGGGAGATGGCTGAGATATTGTTTCAAAGAAAATTTAAAAAAAAAAAAAAAAAAAAAGGCAAAAAGAGCAGAGATGGAAACAGCTGAAGCCAGCACAGTGCCTTCGTGCCCCGTCTTTTCTATGGAGATAAAAAATTAAGCCTTTCTGGGGGATCTTCAGCTTTCTGAAAGCATCCCCCAGCACGGGGCCTGAATGAAGCTGATGGCATTGATCCCTGCGGATGCTGCCGGATCCCGCTGGGCGAAGCGGGATGCACCCCAGGCTGGGCTCACTGCTGCCGGTGCCCCATCATCCTGGGGTGGCGGTGGGGTCCCCAGAGCCGCTGCTCGGCCCCACTGCCTGGCACCCCAGCCCGGCAAACGGCGTCACCGCACCACGGACGTCACCCAGTCACCCACCTTACCCAGCAGAAAGCGACGGAGAAAACCCGCCCTGCTCCGCACAGGCCCATTAAACCAACGTACACTGTTATTTCTCAAAGGTGTAATTAAATCTAATTGTCAATTACTAAGTGGTGACGGGGAATAGGCACACACAGCAGCATCTGCCCCCAGCCCCCCGCCGTGGAGGCGAGCGGGTCCCAGCACCGGGACCCCCCCCGTGTCCCCGCTTTCCGATCCCCCAAGAAACAGGCGGCCGCGTCTGTTCACGCTGCTCTGGTTTTTGCTACTTCACAAGAGCTGAAATCTGACCTTTTTTAATATACAAGGCTGCGATTTCAGAGCCGGGAGCAGCTCTGGGAGGAAAAGGTGGGAGCGAGTGAGATGCAGGGGGAGAAAAAGCATCGCAGCCCCCAGCGGGGTCAGCTGGGTGGTGTTTCGGTACCCACCGAGGGCCAGGGCTGAGCTGGCAGCAGGGATGCTTGGGGAGCATCGCTGGGATGCAGGAGCCTGTCCTGGCATCGCTGGGGTGCAGGAGCCTGTCCCACAGGGCAGGGATGAAGGACGGGAGGCAGAAACGAGCAACTACCCATTAAAAAATAAATGCAAGCTGTCACACGCTCGGTATTGGGAGCAAAGCGGGGCCGGGCAAAGCGAACCTGCTTGGAAATTGCAGCCCTGTGCCGTGCCACAGACGAGGTCCCGATAATTGCACTTTCTTTTCTTCCTTTCTTTGCCTTTTCGCCCTGCTGAGCTGCAATAATTGGGTGCTGTCGCCCGAGCTCATCCGCTGCCGGCTCCCTGAAAGGAGCTCTGCAATTAGCAAGTGTCACCCTGTAATAAAGCCTTTAATATCCACTTTCACGGCTCACACTGCAGTTGCTCAGCCCTGTTCCTCTTCCCATCCCCATTCCCATCCCATCACCATCCCCATCCCCATCCGATCCCACCCCCATCCCCTTCCCCAGCCCTTCTTATCCCATCCCATCCCCATCCCCATCCGATCCCACCCCCGTCCCCTTCCCCATCCCTTCTTATCCCATCCCTTC
Source organism: Rissa tridactyla (assembly GCF_028500815.1). NCBI lineage: Eukaryota > Metazoa > Chordata > Aves > Charadriiformes > Laridae > Rissa > Rissa tridactyla. The sequence continues at coordinate 12,584,691 of NC_071480.1, forward strand.
TTATCCCATCCCATCCCATCCCATCCCATCCCATCCCATCCCATCCCCACCTGATCCCATCTCCTTCCCCATCCCCATCCCCGTCCGATCCCACTCCCATCCCCTTCCCCATCCCTTCCCATCCCACCCCCATCCCCATCCGATCCCCATGCCCATTCCCATCCCCATCCCATTCCCATCCCATCCCATCCCCATCCCCATCCAATCCCACCCCCGTCCCCTTCCCCAGCCCTTCTTATCCCATCCCATCCCACCCACACCTGATCCCATCTCCTTCCCCATCCCCATCCCCATCCGATCCCACTCCCGTCCCCTTCCCCATCCCTTCCCATCCCATCCCATCCCATCCCCACCTGATCCCATCTCCTTCCCCATCCCCATCCCCATCCGATCCCACTCCCGTCCCCTTCCCCATCCCTTCCCATCCCACCCCCATCCCCATCCGATCCCCATGCCCATTCCCATCCCCATCCCATTCCCATCCCCATCCCCATCCTATCCCATCCCCATCCTATCCCCACCCCATCCCCGTCTCCATCCCCATATCCGTCCCCATCCCTGCACAGCCTGGCAAATTCCAGGGCGGCAAGGCACCCGTGCTGCTGCTGCCCGTGCTCCAGCCTGGTGCAGCCCTTGCCCACCCTCACCGCTCCACCCGGGGGACACTGGGCTGGCTCAAGCGGAACCCAGCGCCAGGCCATGGACGGCATCGCGGCACGGAGGCCTCGGGTCCCATCCTGACCCACTTTCCAGAGCAAAAAAGTCTCCGCCAGCATTTCAAAGCCGTCTCCCGCCTGGGAGCCCTGCATGGGGCCGGTGTTCCCAGGGTGCTTTCTAACAAACGCTCACAATAAGGTAATTATGGGAGAAATAATAAATGTGTCAGTCCTGCAAGAAGTATTTTTCCTGGGAGCAAGGGGGGAGCCCTGCTGTCGTGTCGAGCGTGCGTGCGCTCACCGTACATATTAATTAACTGGGTAAGAAGCTCCCCAGCCCCGTGCCGTGTACATTATTTATGAATGTCTCGGGGCAGTGGTGACTTATGGGCTCTCCTGCTCCGCTCGCTGCCTCCCATTCCCCCTTGGTTTTCTCCCTCCCGGTTGCCGTGTGTCACTGTGAGCCTGGCGGGACCCGCTGCTGGCCACGGCACGGAGGGAGGAGATGCCGGGACAGCAGTGATGGGAATGGGGTGGGTGAAGATGCTGGCAGGGCAGCATCAGCCACAGTGCCCCCACCCTGGGGTGCTGCAGGTCCCGTCTGATACCCAGGGCTGCCCAAGGTGCTTCTTCATCCCTGGGAAACACAGGTCATGGTGGGATGAGGATGGGAGGGGAGGGGATGAGGATGGGGATGGGATGGGGATGGGAGGGGACGGGTTGGGATGAGATGGGGATGGGGTGGGATGGAACGGGATGGAATGGAATGGGATGGTGGCTGCCATGTGGGCCCTTCCCTCCCCTCCATCCCACAGGACCACCAGCCTGGGGTGAGCCCGCAGCCCCACGCCCCGGTGAGCTCCGGCACCAGCAGGCAGCCGGCCCCAGCTCTCCCTCCTGCAGCAGCCGACAGCCCATGAACGCCACAGTGGGGAAGAGGAGTTGGATGCCACTTTATAAATCATCAACTCTCTTTATAGATGGAGTTTTAACCTTCCTGGCTTCTGCCTGGGAATTTATTAGCAGTTTCTTATCCTGCAGCAATAACTTGCCACGCTCCCTCTGGGGCGGGCAGCGGGGCACCTCCGCACCCTGGAGCGGGACCTTGGCACCCTGGCAGGGATGGGGCACCTCCTCACTCCCATGGCTGGGTGCCCGCAGGCAGGGGTGCCCCCAGGACCCCGTCCTGCAGCATTGCCTTTTCCCCCATGCAACGCCAACCAGCTGAGGGACTGTGGACCCCTGCCTGTATCACTGACGGGACAGGCATGGGGACAGGGAGGGGGTGCCTTCGCAAGGGCTGCTGGCGCTGGCAGTGAAACCCCCGTCCCCAAGGTCCTTGGCTTGGCCCGTTCCCACACAGATCTGACAGCCGAAGGGATTTTCATTCCCCAAAGGATTTTCTTAATTAGGAGGCTTCACAACTAGCTATCGCGCGCACATGCACACCCACGCATCTCCATCTCTTCAAAGGCTCTGCCCACCCACCCTGCCGCTGTGCCGCGGGTGGGCGCCGGGGCAGGACCAGCGCGGGGACATCGCGGCGGCATCGTGGCGAGGAGGGGACACAGACCCTGTTCTCCCCAGGGCTGAGCCCAGGGAAGAAAGGATGGGGCGAGTTCCTGCCCCCTGAAGTTCGCTTTCCTAATGAGGTCTGTGCTAAGACGATTAAGAAGAACTTTAGTGATGGGTTTTATAATCCTGCCTGAAAGGGAAACGCGCCTCCGCTTTCCTTCCCCCTGCCCTGGCCCTCCTGTCCCCAGCGGGGACGTTCGCGCCTGGTGACCCCACACTGATGTCCTCCTCCCAATCTCTGGGTGGGTTTTGCCTGTTCGTCGGTCAGGTTTGATCCCGGTGCACCGTACCCGCCATAACTGTGCCATACCCACCCTGTACCCGCACCATGCTCAAACCATATCCACTGCACTTGCACCATAACCACCATACCCATACCATACCCACCATACCCACACCATACCCACCATACCCACACTATACCCACCATACCAGCACCATACCTGCACCATACCCATCATACCTGCACCGTATCCACCATACCCGCACCATACCAGCACCATACCCACACCGTACCCATCATACCTGCACCATATCCACCATACCAGCACCATACATGCACCATACCTGCACCACACCTGCACCATACCTGCACCATACCCACACCATGCCCACCATACCTGCACCATACCCGCACCATACCCACACCATGCCCACCATACCCATCATACCTGCACCATATCCACCATACCAGCACCATACCTGCACCATACCCACACCATACTCACCACTCCAGCACCATACACCCCATACCTGCACCATATCTACCATACCTGCACCATACCTACTGTACCTGCACCATACCCCCACCATACCCACCATACCTGTACCGTACCCACCATATCTGCATGGCACCTGCACCACACCGACCATACTTGCACCATACCCCCACCAGACCCAGCAGACCCATCAAACCTGTGCCAAACCTGCACCATGCCCACCGTACCCACCATACCCACACCATACCCACCATACCCACACCATGCCCACCATACCTGCACCATACCTGCACCATACCCACCATACCCACCATACCCACACCATGCCCACCATACCTGCACCATACCCACACCATACCCACCACACCAGCACCATACACCCCATACCTGCACCATATCTACCATACCTGCACCATACCCAACATACCCCCACCATACCCCTACCATACCCACCATATCTGCACCATACCCACCATATCTGCAGGATACCTGCACCATACCGACCATACTTGCACCATACCCCCACCAGACCCACCAGACCCACCAAACCTGTGCCAAACCTGCACCATGCCCACCATACCCACCATACCCACACCATACCCACCATGCCCACCATACCTGCACCATACCCACACCATACCCACCACACCAGTACCATACGCACCATACCTGCACCATATCTACCATACCTGCACCATACCCACCATACCCACCCTACCTGCACCGTACCTGCTGTCCCCGGCTCCTGCGACACTGGCACGCAGGCGCAGAGCGCGTTTCCCGCGGCCTGTTGAGCGCGTTGCAAGGGAGGAATTGATCCCCGCTGTTTCCTTTATTAGATGGTGTAATACCGCAGGAACCTTTGCCACAATATCCCAAACTAAATCATTTATTCTTGACAAAAATCCAATAAAGAGCTCAGTCCTTCTCCATAGGCAGGTAAAGCCCAGATTAACGGGGCTGCCTAGATCAAAAAAAAAAAAAAAAAGAAAAAAAACCAGAAGAAGTTAAAGAAAGGAGGAAATGCTGGGAAAATGAGTTGGGATGTAGAGAAGACTTCTTCCACCTTCTCGATTTCCCAAGGCTGCTGCAGCTCAGGGTTTTATTACAAAAAGCCACCTAAGTATTACAGGCTAATCCGTAAATCCCAGCCTAGTAAAATATGTGATGGATTTTGTAAATTGTGCCCTTTACAAATCTGATTGAACTTTTTTTTCCCTGCTCGTTCCCTTTTCTTCTCCTTCCCCCTCCTCTCCCGGGGGATTTTTTTTCTCCTTGGGGACCACGATGCCGTTTGGTGTCTGTGTCCCGGCCCCGCTCCTGCTCCATCCCGACTCCTCGGTCCGTGTTTGCAGCCACTCGATGGTGCGAGTGACACTGCAGCAAGCCTGGAGCGTGGCAGGGATGATTGACGGGGATGGGATGGATTGGAACGGAGATGGGTTGGGGATGGGATAGGGATGGGATGGGTATGGAATGGAGATGGGTTGGGGATGGAATAGGGACGGGATGGATTGGAATGGAGATGGAATGGGGATGAGATAGGGACGGGATGGGAATGGCAATGGAATGGGGATGGGGTGGGGATGGAATGGGATGGAGATGGGGATGGGAATGGGGATGGGGAAGGGGATGAGGATGTATATGGGGATGTAATGAGGATGGGGAAGAGGATGGGGAAGGGGATGGGGAAGGGGATGGGATGGGAGGGGGATGGGATGGAATGGGGATAAGGATGGAGATGGGGATGGGGATGGGGATAGGGATGGGGAAGGGGATGGGATGGGATGGGATGGGGAAGGGGATGGGGAAGGGGATGGGGAAGGGGATGGGATGGGAGGGGGATGGGATGGAATGGGGATAAGGATGGAGATGGGGATGGGGATGGGGATGGGGATGGGGATGGGGATAGGGATGGGGAAGGGGATGGGATGGGGAAGGGGATGGGATGGGATGGGGAAGGGGATGGAAAGGGGATGAGATAGCGATGGGATGGGGATGGGGAAGGGGGTGGGGATGAGGATGTATATGGGGATGGAATAAGGATGGGGATGGGATGGGGATGGGGAAGGGAATGGGATGGGGAAGGGGATGCAGATGGGGATGGAATGGGGATGAGATGGGGATGGGGAAGGGGACGGGGTGGGATGGGGAAGGGGGTGGAGTTGCAGAGCCTGCTCATGGCCCTGTAGCTGGAGCCAGTGTCCTGCATTATTAATTGCTCCTTTCCCCGTCCTGTCCCCACAGGCTGCTGGCACCGGCTACACGGGGGCAGGAAGGCGGCCGTGAATGCCAAGCCCCGTGGGTGACCCCCTCCTCCTCACCTCAGCCTGATTTCAGGGCTTTCCCCCTTCCCCAGCGGGGGCAGAGAGGTCTGGGTCCCCACGGGGATGGTGGTGCCCGGGTGCTGCCGGGTGCCGGCTGGGGCAGGGGCACCGGCATCCCCCCGCGGTGGCGAGGCCACCCTGAGCCGTCAGGGCCGGGAGCCAGGGCTGGGGGGGGTGCTGCTGGCAGGTCAGACGGGGACCGTGTTGTCTTTGGCTCCTCCTCGGAGGTTGTGGAAGGACTTGGCTGCCTGGCCGGGCTATAAATCCCGGGTGTCAGATGTGGCGCGGGTTGGTCTGACACCCCTGCGTGGCTGGGAATGGTGGAGTGTCACTAGCCCAGATGCCCTCAGGGTCCTCGGGGTGCCGGGATGGGCTGTGGAGCCTGGAAATGGGATTTCGTACAGCCACCCTTTTGGGATGAGCAGCGCAGCCCAGCATTGTGGACCCTCCCCAAACGGAACACGTCTCTGCGCAGGAGGGGGATAAACTTGGGCATGTCTTTCCTTCCTCTAACATTATTTCCTGCTTTTTTTATTAAAGCAAGATGTTGCTGGCGAAACTCGTGCTCCCTTCCCTGTTTTTCCATCAAATTATTCTGCAGAGGAACATCTGGCGGCAGCTAACGAATGGGCTATTCCTGCCTGTCACGGCGGAGATGCTGATTTCCCTGCAGCGGCCGGGGGCAGCTGGCAAATGCCACCTGCCACCGCCGTGCCTGTCATCCCACGCTGCTGGGTGACACGGGCAGCAGAGAGGACGGGGACCCACCAGCGTCGCGCCCTGTGTAGCAAACTGGGAGCAGGGAAGAGGAGAAACATCTGCCACGTCTTTCATTTGACTTCGTTCCACCCCGAGCTGCTTTTTCTTTTGGTTTCAGGGTAACGCTGAGGCTGATGGAGACCTGGGATCAGATCCCGGGTCTGAGCCGGGTTCCAGCCCTCGGCAGCCAGAGCCGAGTCCAGATCTCTGCTGGGGGCTCAGACCCTCCTGAGACGGCTGAGCAGCTGCGGCATTTGGGGGGCGATGTGGACCGAAGCCCCCCCAAGCCTGGCCCAGGCTGAGCTCTCGCCAGGCTGGATCCCTTCACCCGTGATTTGTGCCTTGCAAAAAACCCAGCAGGGTGGGATGAATTAACCGTGCAAACCTGGGGTGTCCTAATGGCCCTCGAAGGAAGGGGGGACGGGGTGGTGACAAAACAAAGGGCGCCTGAGCTCCCGCCGGCGCTGGCTGTGGGGACAGCGGGGCAGGGCTGTGCCTCAGTTTCCCCAACACCGAATGGGGCTGCGGTGGGGGCAGCTGGGAGCAGTCAGCCCTTCCTTTCCTCCTGCAACCCACCCCGGCCATTAAACACGGGCGTTACATGTTCTTGGAGCCAGCGCTGGTGGATGCTAGGTGGTAACCATGGCAACTGCCAGGTTTCTGTTTCCTTGCCCTTGACAGTCACCTTGAGATGCCACCATGTCCCAGTGACCAGCCGGGCACCCACGTCCTGCCTCTCAGCTCCCACCGCCGGTCCCCGGGCTGCTCCGGCGTGCGTGGCACAGGGACGCGGTGGCAGCATGGCTGCGCCGGGGATCACCTTTCCCACCCCGGCACAAGGGACGGATCCAGGTGTCCCAACACTGCCCAGGCTGTGCTGGGGCTCCCGGGGCTCCCCTCGCCCCGGGGGACGGGACCCAGCGCCGTGGGGTGAAGAAGGGAGCCCCGTGCCACTGCGTCCCCAGCGCTGGCAGCATCCCTGCCCGGCAGCGCCGGCGGAAGGAGCCCCGCGAGATGCACAAAGCAACATCTGCAAGCGCTTAACCACGCAGCCGGCCCGGCCCTTCCCGAAATAGCTCGCTGGGGTGGGCTCCCATGCCAGCACTGATGTCATTTGCTTTTATTTCCCTCCCGCCCGCTCCTTCCCCGCCGGAGCCGCGACGCGCTTGTCAGCCGCACTCCGTGCCGGGGGCTTTGCCGGCGCGAGCCCGGCCTGTGCCGACGCAGCAGGGTGCCGTCGAATGATGGCTCTGAAGGGGTTGGCCCCGCCACCGAGGGGCTGGGTGGGTCCTGGCACCCCCGTAGTTGTGATGCCATCGGTGGCTCCGTGTGTCCCTCCTCGGAGCTGGGGTGAGCCCTGATTTCTCCAGCAGCATGGGCACTGTGGGGAAATCGGGGAAATCCCGGCTGTCGACTGCTCTGGCGGGGTTGGCATGAGCGGGGAGCGCTGGGGAACGGCAGCCCCCAAGGGAGATCTGGGGGATCGGGACCCCTAAGGAGCGGGGATGCCCTGGCATGTGGTCCTGGCACTGCAGGGCTTGCCGGTGGGCAAATGCACCCACGGCCCCGGGCATCTCCCTGGGGGCTGCCGATGCCTTTGCCCCGCAGGCTGCAGCCATCCCCGTCCCCTCTCTGCGCGCAGGGGGTTAACTTGGCCCCCGCCATGCGAGCGGAGACGGAGCCCGGCGCTGAGCCAGCCCGCGCAGGCAGGAGCCGGCCAGCTGGCTGCAGCCCCTCGCCTGGCTCCGGCTCCGGCACATGCCTCCGGAGCAACGTGTCCGCACAGCGCCCGCCAACGCAGCCGCCGGGCGCCCGGGGCTCCGCGCCGTCCCTCCCGCCAGCACCGCAGCATCCCACCACGGGGGTCTGGCATCTCCCACGGGCCGGGGGACCACGGAGGTGCAGACATGCTGGGGCAAAACCTCACGGACAATCATAGAATCATAGAATTGTCTCAGTTGGAAGGGACCTTTAAGATCATCGAGTCCAACCGTCAACCCAACACTGCCAAGTCCACCACTAAACCGTGTCCCTCAGCACCACGCCTGCCCGGCTTTTAAATACCTCCAGGGATGGTGACTCCACCACCTCCCTGGGCAGCCTGTTCCAATGTTTCATAGCCCTTTGGGTGAAGAAATTTTTCCTAATATCCATCCTAAACCTCCCCCGGTGCAAAATGTAGCCTGTCCCTGCTCTGTGCATGGGGACACCAGGGACCCGGCTGGGGTCCATCACAAGGGGAGATCGGCACAGTGGCCGGGTGTTGCATCCATCCCATCTCGGCAATTTTTCAGTGCTGCAAACGGCTGTTGCAGCTGGACGTCCCTTTGTCCCCGTGTGTGTGACCCTGGTGCCAGCGGGGCACAGGGGTGGCGTGTGCGGGCAGGCTGGTGGCACGGCAGGGGGAAGGGCAGGCGGTGGGGTTTGCCGAGCGGTTTGCAGGAGGAGCGAGCTCAGCCGGGCACGGCCTGCGTGCCATGCTGGTGTCTGCCAGCCGCAGCCGCTCCCGCTCGGCGCTGAGCCTCCGTTCGGAGATTTACTGCCGTCTCACGGAAAAATGGGTGGAGTGGGAGGACTCCTCGGACAGGCAGGAGGAGGTGGTGGGGGCCATGGGTCCGGGCTGCCTCCGTTCTCCCCAGTTTCCATTTCTCCACCCTGCAGCAGCTCAGGGGACCCCCACGTCCCCCGGGTCACCATGTGGGATGCGCGGGCTGGGATGATGCCCCTGTGCCCTCCATCACCCTGCGTGGCACATCGCCCATGCCCGCTGCCCATCGCTCCGAGAACAGGACACAGGTTGTGTCCCCCCATCCTCCTCCCCCGCAGGAACACATGGCACCACGTCCTCAAATAATTGCTTCATTATGGGCTAATTACTGCAATTAGCTGAGCAGTGCTCCTGCAAGTGCCTGCTGGCCTGTGCACGGTGACTCGCGTCCTCTCCAGCCCCACAGCCCACGGTGGTGACACCAAGCACGGCCCAGATGGACCCGAGGACGTTCCACATGGCTCGGGGGGGGCTCGAGCTTGGTACCCTGAAGGGTGCTCAGCCCCATGGGGACCCTGGGAGGAGCACAGGGCTGGGTGCGTGGGTTCGCTGGGCCCCCTGGAGCCACCTCGGCCATCCCCATCCCTCACTGCCCCTCCAGGAGAGGCACTCAGCAGTTTGCCGTGGGACAGGCACATACCCTGCCCTGTGGCACAGTGTGGCTCTGGTCCCCTGGCACTGCAGTGGGGTCAGTGACCTTCAACACCAAGGGGCTGATGTTCCCTGCTGACCTTTAATGGCTTTTCTCATCCATTGCGGCTCCCAGCACCGTGGCAGGAGCCCTCAGTGGCCCCATGGCTCTGACAAGCGGGAGCGGGGCCGGGGAGGTGCCGGCAGCTCCCACCACTCGCCCATGTTTTATCTTTAATTCCTTCCATGGGCCTTCGACCATACGTGGCACGAGAGATTGGAAACAGAGATGGCTCCAGCCCCAGGGACCCCGAAGGCCCCGGGGTGACTCCTCTCCTCCCTCAGTGCCGAGGAGCCCAGAGGCCACAGCGATGGGCGCGTTCACCCTTTGCCTTTGGGCTGGTCTCACAAAGCTCGGCGGGAAGAGGAGCCCAGTCCGGGCAGAGACAGGATGCGTCCCGCAGGGCTGGGCAGCACACGGGACCCTGCGGGGATGGAGGGTGTCAGCGGGGGGGACACGCTGCGGAACAGCTGCCTTTGAGTCCCTTCATCTGCTGACGCGCGCTGTCACGACGGAGCGCGTAATTGGGACGTGCTGCAGCGTCGCGGTGCCACGCGTCCCTCCAGCTCGGCTCGGCTGGCGGGGGCGCCGGCGGCCGGCGGGATGCTGTCCCAATAATGGGCTTATTTGCTTTGCTTTGTCATCGTCTGCTCAATACAGGAATCGCTTGCGGCGACACGAGTCGTGGGTGGGCGCCGCCGAACGGGGCTCCCCCTCCCCGCCAGCACCCAAAGCCCCTGTGGGGTGATGGGGTCCAGCGGAGCCGACGTGTCCCCATCTGTCCCCCAACGTGGAGGAGCACGCGATGAGCCGGGGTGATGGGGGATGCACAGAGGCCCCATCCCCCGTTGTCACCCCGGTGTTGGCACCGTCCCAGCGCCACCGTGAGAGACAGGAGCGCCGGGGACAGCCGTGTCCCATGCCAGCGGTGGCCCCCAGCCCCGCTGTCACCGCCACTGCCGGAGCCATGGCCGCGCTTATGAATAAATGAAGTGCAAGCAAAGTGCCTGCCTAATGGCACGATGACAAATGTGTACCGAAACCGGAGGGAAAAGGGAACGATTTGAGGAATTCAATTATTTAACAGAAGCTTGTTACTGGTATGCACCGGGGACCCCGTGCCAGCGCCGCCCCGGGCTCCGGTGGGAGGAGGCGGGGGGTGTCCTGGGGCACCCCGTGGGACATTGGGGACCCCAGCTCAGCCGGGCTGAGACCCCCGCATTGGGGATGGGGACAGGCAGGGTGGGGGTCTGCAGGAGCTGGTGGCCGGGCGAGGGTGGGCAGCGTGGGCAGCGCGAGGGCAGCGCTGGCGTGTGGCTGGGGACCCCGGGGGGGTCATTCTCACCTCGCCTGGGCTGGCGGTGCCCCGCGAGGGAGGTGCAAATGGACTCAGCGGGAGCTCGCCGCCCTGTAAAACCCCCTTTTGCGGGGCGGAATTGCTGGTGGCTGAACACGGCGTGGGGCCTGATCCTGCTCGGCTGGGAGCCGCGGTGCAGGGCGGCTGATCCAGCCCTGGTGATGCCGGAGTTTAATGTTACACGAGTCAGGACGAGACCCCACGGAGGGGGATGTGTATTTAAAATCGATTTAAGTCGGTCTCACTGTCCCCAGCACTGTCCCTGTGGGCTGGCCACAGTCATGTCTGCATGGCACAGGGGACAACGGGCACCAGCTGCCCGTCCTCGCTGCCTCTGCTGCGTTCCCCTTTGCGGGCAAGCTGGGGGCTCGGACAGGTCCATTCCTCCCTTTAGTGGTCCCGGTGGCGATGGGGACCTCCAGCTCCATCCCACACCGCAGCCAGCACTGCCTCCCCCTCACTGGCCTCCCCCGAAGCCGTGGGGCTGTGCCACGTCCTTGGCCGCGGATGCCAGGGGCTGAGCCCAGCGCCGCGGATCAGTGAGCATCATGCCCCTCCCGGCCGCCGGCGGCGACGAAGCCTGGCAGGGGACGGGAGCGTGTCCGTGCGGGCAGGCGCTGGCAGGGGATGCGGGGTGAAGCAGCCAGCTCTCCGCGCACGCCCGGCTGCTCGCCGCTCGCTGCCTGGGGACCGCTCGCTCTCAGCTCGCGTATGCTGCGAGGCGACGCGCTTTATTCCCCTCCAGCCTCCTTTGGCTGCGAACCGGTGGGCGCCTGGGCTCGGGCAGAGACTCCAGTCGGGATGCTCGGGTCCGGCACGGCCCGCGGTGCCTCCGTCCCCTGCAGCTCGCTGGGAGGGGTGTGTGGCGGTGCAGGAGCAGACACCCGGTGGGACACCAGCATCCTCTGCTTGAGCACTTAATCAAGAAAGCAAGTGCGAGCGTGGTGCAGACGTGCTGAGCAGCATCCACTAGCAAAGCCAGGTAGGGCAGAGCATCCCACCCCGTATAGCCCCGCTGCGAGAGCCGGTTGCCCATCCCAGCTCCTCAGAGGACCCTGATATGAGTTTAATCACAGCCCCGGTGCCAAAGCAGCCCGTACCTCTCGCGGCCGCAGAGCTCCCAGCGCCGCTGCCCTGGCCCTGCCAGCAGCCCGATTGCTGTCAGCAATTCCAAGCCCTCGGCCCCGACGGCAGCCAGAAGGCAGCAGCTGTTTGCCAAAGAGGCAGATCCTGGCAGCGGGCTCCATGCCGCAGCCTGTGCCAAGCCGGGGAGCCGCGGCGACGAACAAGCCCCTGCTAATCTGTCGGGCCGTTCTCCACCGGCTTGCGGATGAGGGCGTCTGCTCAGCGTGAAACTGGTGCTTTCTGCCCGCTCTGAACAAGCAGGATTAGCGCTGGGGTGCAGGTTTCTGGGGACCCCTTTGCAGGTCCCAAGTGCCCCATGGATTAGGTGCCACCTCAGCGCCCCGCGGTCCCAGCCTCTTCCTCCCCAGGGTCCCCGCAGAGCCGCAGCCGGCGGGTGGCTGTTTGGAGAGAAGAAAAATGGCAGCATCAATCAGAGCGGGGAGGGAGAGCAAAGCCGGGTGATTTAGGAGACTGGTCACCGCTGTAACTGATGATGAGCTGCGAGTCGAGGAGAGAGAAATAAGAAAGCGACGCAGGCTGGCATCTGTTTGCATAAACCACCTTATCCACAGAGGGGATCCGGCTCCCGGGGAAGTGATAAATCCCTCTCGCCATGGCCGTGTGCTCGGATGAGATGGATTTTGAAGGAAGACAGTGGTTCGGACATGAGTTATTGTCTGGGAAGCGCTCATGCCAGCTGGCGTGGGATCCCAGGGATGCTGGGTCTCTGGTGTGGGATCCCAGGGATGCTGGGTCTCCAGTATGGGACCCCAGGGATGCTGGGTCTCTGGCATGGGACCCCAGGGATGCTGGGTCTCCAGTATGGGACCCCAGGGATGCTGGGTCTCCAGCATGGGATCCCAGGATGCTGGGTCTCCAGTATGGGATCGTAGCGATGCTGGGTCTCTGGCATGGGATCACAGGGGTGCTGGGTCTCCAGTATGGGACCCCAGGAATGCTGGGTTTCTGGCATGGGACCCCAGGGATGCTGAGTCTCTGGCGTGGGGCTCCAGAGATGCTGGGCCTCCAGCGTGGGATCCCAGAATGCAGAGTCTCTGGCATGGGACCCCAGGGATGCCGTGTCTCTGGCATGGGATGCTGTGTCTCTGGCATGGGATGTCGAGTCTCTGGCATGGGATATCGAGTCCCTGGCATGCGACCCCAGGGATGCTGGGACTCCAGCATGGGACCCCAGGGATGCCAGATCTCTGGTGTGGGACCCCAGGGATGCTGGGTCTCCAGCATGGGATCCTAGGGATGTTGGGTCTCTGGCATAGGACCCCAGGGATGTCAGGTGTCTAGCATGGGACCCCAGGGATGCTGGGTCTCCAGCATGGACCCCAGGGATGCCAGAACTCCGGCACGGGACCTCAGGGATGCTGGGTCTCCAGTATGGGACCCCAGGGATGCTGTGTCTCCATCATGGACCATGATGAGGAGGATGGCTGCATTCAAGATGTGCAGGGTACCCTGCGGTTCCCAGTCCCCTCCTGCCCCATGCTGGTGCCAGGCTGTGATGCCTCGCAGCTGCACCGCGCTGCACCACGCAGCCCCCCTCCTCCTTCCCCCCAGCCCTTCCATCTTCTTTAGCTCTCATTTACGAATGGGCTGCAGCCCAAGACGGGGAAGGAGGAGGAAGAGGAGGCGCCGGAGCCGGGCGTTTCATTCCTGCGCACCTCATTCCGTGCACCAGATGGGCAGAGGGAAATCTTCCGTAATTGTTTATCCAGAAGCGATTCCGCGATGTGATGCTTCAAGAGTTACCTTCCCTCGGTGGTCCCAGCTCCGGGGCCACTGGACAAGGATCCCCTCCAGCTCCTTTCCCCTTTATCCCACGTCTGATGCTTCCGATGCTGCTCCTCATCCTCCGAATGGGGCCTTTGCCACAGCCAAGGGTGACAATCACCGGCCAAATAAAAGCAATATGAAGTCCACGGTCAGGGACAATTAATCACTGGCCAAATAAAAGCAATATAAAGTCCGTGGGCAGGCTGGGAGCCACGTGTTGCCTCAGGGCATCGCTTCCACCCCCGCCCCCGCCCCCCCGGCACCGTGGCTCTGGGTTTTGCCTTTCTCTGCGGCGCAAATTTCCCTTTGTTTTTATTTAAGCCCTTCCATCCCCGAGCCCCGGCGCTCACGTTACCCGAGCCTGGCAAACGATTTACACGGAGATGATGTACGACCTGCTCGCTCGTCTAAGTTTGCGGCTAATCCTGTAGCTGAGACGGCTCCGCGGAGAGCGGGGGGGGTCCGTCGCACGGCTCTCGCTGGGTCGTGATGCTTAGATGCTGGAGGGGTCTTTTATTTATTTTCTTTAAACGATGGGTTTTTTTAAACAGCCGCGCAAATCGATCCCTCGTCACCCATCCCCTGCTGGGGGTAATGGCAGGTAAACGGATCCCCGGGAATGGCAGGAGCCTGGGGGGCTCCCGTATGCAACACGTGTGTGTCCGGAGCCCCTCCGTGCACGTGTGCCGCGCTTTGCCGTACACGTGGCTGCGCATCAGTATTTCCGAGTGTGTATCCTCGCTCTCGCTGTATATATGGGTGTGCATAGCTTTATGACAACTGAAATGGAAAAGACAATTGGATGTCAAAACCTATCCGAGGAGCCCATTTATACCCACCGACTTTTATGGGATTCCCACTGATTGATTCAGGCCCCATAAAACTTCCCGCAGCAGCTCCCACCCCTCCCGGCCGGCTCTGCCGCTGCTCAACAGGGCCGTGATGGACTCCTGCCTGCAGCGGGATCGTGTCCGGCATCCCGGGATGAGCGGCTTCTTCCCAGATGAGGGATGCGGTGCACATGCCGCCGTGCCATCCGTCACAGTTGGAGCATCTCTCGGGCTGGGGGCTGCGGCTGCATCCTGCACTCATCCTCCCGCCATGGCTTTTCCTTCTAAGCCGCTTCTTTCTCTTTGCCGAGGTGAACTTCACACTCCGCTGACAGTCTCCAAGTGACAGCCCTCGGTGCCACCGGTGCATTCGAGGACCCGGGCTGCTTCGTGCTGTCCCCAGCGGGACGATGGATCTCGGCGCTATCCCACATCCCGCGCCAGTGCCACGGGGCACAGCTCCCCACACCGAGCCGGGAGGCTGCTGCTGTGCTGGAGGGTCGAGGCGGAGAGCGGAGGGTGGGCACGGGGCAGTGGCATGTGGTGGGGGGGACGGGGAAGGTCTCGCCTGCGGCTCATCAGCATTAATCACTGCAGCTGCCCTTGTGTTCAGCGGGCGGCTTGGAGAAGGCATAAATCTGCGTGTCGGCGTGGTTCATCACCACCAAACCTGAGCGGGTCTCTGGGAGCCGGGCAGAGCAGCCCAGCCAGCCGGGAATGGGACAGGGACATGGGGCTCTTCTCCCCCCGTGCCCACAATGCGGCTGGTCCCCGCTTTCGGGCAGTGCCGAGGGCTGCCGGCCCCACCGAGGGCAGGACGTGGGCATCAGCCCTGGCACGCAGCCGTGTCCAAGGGCAGCCAGGGCGAGCTGGCCCGCTGTGCCACTCTGCGGCTGCAGAGATCTCCGTTAGCACTGGCACGGAGCCGGCCAGATGGGTGTCTGTCCCCGGGGAGGGCACAGCCAGGGGCTGGTGCGTGTCACCGCGTGTCACCTGGAATCACGCGATGCCGGTGCAAATGGCACGCGGATGGGTGCGGAGCTCGGCACAGCCTGTGGGACCGGCTCACTGGGTGCCGGCCCAGTGCCCGTTGCACCGTGCTGGCCCCGTGTCTGTCCGCGGTTTGGTGTGTGGGGGTGTCTGTCCTGGAGGAAGGTGAGGGGAAGACCTTCCCCCGCATCCCCGGAGCCGCTGGCGCTTGTGTGAGCGACTCAGCCAGCAGCTGCCCGCCAGCGCTCTCCTTTCCATGGCTGAGCGCGCTGACCTTTCCCAGCGCTTCCCGGCTCAGCCCCCGGTCCTGCGGCTTCGGTGCGGGTGGGATGCGGGGGGGGGTGACACACTGCAGACAAGCAGCCCCGGCTCCTTCTCCCCCCTCCGCTCCCCTCCCGGCCCTCTCCTCCCCAGCGCTCATCCCACACCCATTAATATTTATACCTCCCGGTGTGCGGTGAGTACTTGGACACAATCAGGACACTGAAATTATTACACGGGGACAGGCAGCGGGCTGCTGTCAGAGTGTGTCCAACTGTACTGTGACACCGGGGGGGTGACGGTGGCAGAGGAAGGTGACGTGCAGGGTCTGCTCCTCCCGGTCTCTGGGGAGGATGGTGGGTACTCCCAAGACTTCCGAGATTTGGGCTGGAAAGGGTGCAGCCTTCCTCCCGTGATACTGGTTTTTGAGAGCAAGGGAGGGAGGTGACCCGCCACCCTGCGTGGGAGCGCAGACGGTGTATTGCCGTTGTGTGGCCGTTGCATTGCCGTTGTGTTGTGTTATCATTGCATCGCTGTAACGTCGCTGGAGCGCTGTCATCGCATCCTTCCCATCACGTTGGCATTGCCCGGCGCTGCATCCAGCACATCCCAGCCTTTCTCCCAGGGCTGGAGGCCCACGGAGGTCCCTTATCCTTGTGGCTTTTCCTTGTTGTGGCAAAGCCTGGCCGAGGAAGGGGTCCCACGGGATGGAGCGCGGGGCCAGGGCTGGGCTGCTCCACCTCGGTCGGTGCATTGAGCTCGGAAAGCCAAGGGCTGCCCAGTCTATTGCTCTGCTCCCAGTACAGCGTGTCCCTGCTGTCACGGGAAGGGCAGGGACACACCGGCTCCATCACGGCAGCGCACCTCGCAGGGCGACGTGTTCCCGCCCCCTTTTATAAAAAGCAATGCTCCTGTAATAAAGAATTTAATAACCCGCTGTGCCTGTGTGGATAGAAAACTCATTTGTTTAATAGGCAGCAGTTTGGCTTTGTCATGTTCATTTAGTTTTTAATGACGCACAGTTGTGCCAATATTGATTTTAGCTTATAGGGACTCAAAAAATTTACTATCTGGAATTATCTGAAATGTAGCCATTTTCTCCGGCAGGCAGGAAGACGGATCTCTCCCCGCCTCGCTCCCGGTCGGCGCGGCGGCGGCACGAAGCGTTTGTGAAGGGCTCCGTCCACGTGATCCCATGCCGGTGCCCGTCTCACCTGCAGCCTGTGGCAGCAGCCGGCATTGCCGCGCTGGACCTCACCCCGCTGAACTCCCCCAGGCGTGGGCAGGGGGAAACTGAGGCACGGGGGGTGGGGGTGGGGGGGTGGTTTCCCCAAGTCAACCTTTGCCTGCGAGGTTGGGCTGGGAATTGGACCCGGCAGCCGGGGCCCTCCGCCTGTTTTCCATGAGGTTATTTGGTGTGGGAATAAATGTGCTGGCGGAGCAGCCCCATGGCACAGACCTGCCCCCATCACCCCCCAACGCCCTCCGCTTCCTTCGCTAATTTTTAATGAGTCAGCAGCTCTCGCGCAACCCGTCCCCCCCCGGCACGGGGTGACAATTGACAGCAAATCCCATCGACGGCCCCTTATCGAGCGCAATTAGGCGGCATGAACCAGCTGGAATCCATTTCCCGAATGTTTGGGTGTTCCCCGGCTGCCCCCAGGGTGACGCAGGGCGATGCTCAGGGTGCAGCGACCCCCAGGGCTGCCCCCCATCCCCGGGAGCAGCCGGGGCCCCGAGCGGGGAGCGCAGCAGAGCCGGAGGGAACAGTGAACCTGGGGGACGGTGGGCTCGGTGTGGGGAGGGCGCTGGGCTGGACCCTCCTGTTGGGGTCCCCCCCTGGTCCCGATCCCAACCAGACTCTTTGCCCACGAGCAGGGAGTAATTCACTTTGAGGTTTTGCTGCTGCTAACGGGATTGATTGAGGAGCTGGTAATTACATCTCCCTAAAATGCCCCTGGGGCTTTGTGGGAACACAAGCGGGGAGGCGAATGGCTGGTGTTTGCGGGGGGGACACAGGGTCTGGGAGCCCCGCAGAGCCCAGCATCCCCCTCCCTGGGTCCCCACTTGCTCCCACTCCCCTTGGCCAGTTCAGCAGCGCTGCGGCAGCCGGCTCTGCCGGGCACCGGCCATCGCCCGAGCAGCCTGTGCTCGGTGTCATTCATTATGCGAGTCCGTAAATATATTATTTACTATTTCTCCTATTATTATTCATTATTTATCACCTAATCCTGTAGCGCTGGAAACCAGTGCAGCACCTGAAGCACCCTGTGCTGGGAAACTGCCCGCCGGAGGCTGGGGAACCCCGCACAGTGTGATGGGCTGGAGCACCGGGTGGGCACGGCGAGGCTGGGGTGTGTGGGGCAAGGGCATGGGGGGGTGTCCACCTCCTGCCCCCCTCCTGATGGCCCTGGGGAGCAGCCGGCCACTTTGGGGGTTTCTCTGCAGCTTCTTAGTTGTATCACATCAGGGACCGACATGCTGCAGCCCACCATGGGCACGCGGGGAAGGAGCCAGCAGCCCCCCTGGCAGGAGCCTGATCCTGCGGGCAGGGATGGCAGCCCCCAGCGAGGATGGCACCCCGCTGCCAGGAATGGGGGTCCCCCTTCCCTCTTAACTGTGTAGTAAGCAAGGAAGCCAGGGACTGGGAGCTGCAGTCACTCCCTGCACACACCTGGAGGGGTTTAAGCCGCAGGTGGATTAAATCCGCTGGTTTAATGCAGACGAGTTAAATGAGCCTGCAGTGGCTGGGTGGTGGTGTTGCTGCTCTGAGGTGCTGGTGGGGCTGGGGATGCTCAGGGTGAGAAGGTGCTGGAGTGGCTGGGAAGGAGCTGGAAGGAGGTAGCCCTTTCCATGAGGGATGAGCTATGAGTGGTGCTTGATGGGGACAGGTAAGAAGGGTTTTGGGCTCTGCTGCTTTTCTGCTGCTTTTGTGAGCTGCTGCCCGCGGGCTCGCTGAGCTGTGGGCTGTGAGAGGAGCTGCCGTGGGTACACGTGTGTCTGTATGCGCTTAAATGTGGAGACTGCAAAGGTGGAGGTGCTGGGGGGAGCACGGACAGATGTGATATACGCTCCTGAAGAGCGAGTGGGTGTCCGCCCAAGTCCTTTGCTTTTAGGTCTGGAGAGCCCAGCAAAAAAGCCCCTTCCCTGAGCATCAAATACTGAGGTGTGCAGGGGGCTGGGGATCAGAAATGTGTTTATTGCAAATGCTCTGGCTGAGGGAGTTTGGGGGGAGATCCTGGCACCCCCAGCCTGGCCCTGGCCGGCGCGTGGGGTTCAGCAGCGAGCGCCTTTAAAAATCTCAGCTCCTGGAAGCGTGTGATTAAGTGAGAGTCTTGGATCTGCCCCCAGCAAACCCGGCTGGTCCCCAGCTGCTGTTCTTGAGAAACGCTCAGGAAGGTGGCCTTTAAATGTTAAGAAATCATGTTAAAATGAGCCAGAGCCTTAGTTTAAATTTTTAATCTCCTGATTTAAAAATCAGCCTTGAGGTCTGGGCTGCTGTCGGGGGGCTGGTGCCGCTGAGTGGGTGTTTCTGCGCCGGTGGTCTCGGGCTGTGGGGGCCGGTGCTGAGCTTGCCGTGGTGAAGCCGCGGTCGCACGCAGCAGAGCCAGCTTTCCCCGCACCCCATCCCGGGGGCTCCTCTCGGGCCTTTCTAGCTGGCAGAAAAAGCAAAGCTCAGCTTTGCAGGGCGATGGAGGACAGTTGATGTGTCCGAGAGCTGTGGGGCTCCCGGACCCGTGGCTGCGGCTTTGGGTTGTTTTGCATTTAAAAATGCTTCTGCTGCCCTGGGTGACCTCGAAGATGCTCTGGAGGAGGATTTGCCAGTGCGAGTCCCCATCTGGGGAAAGGCTGTGGGTCTGGAGAAGCTTCAGGAATGATGTTTCCCCCCACTGTGGGGTTCACAGGCCCTCTTGCCTGAAGCCGCATGTGGGGATCCATCTGGGGTCCCCAGCCTCCAGCATTTTTCACGGGGGAGAGCCCCCCTGCCAGCGTGAGCTGCTCTGCCCGTGCTGCCCTGAGCTCCTCAGCAGAGCCGGCCACGCTGCGGGAAGGCTGATAAAAGCTTTGTGCTGGAGCAAAGGCTCCTGTTCCCGCCGGTTTCTCTGGCAGGGGATGGCTGCTGGGATTAATGCCGCCTCTCCTCCCGCAGCTCCTGCTCGCCGGCGCGGGGGAAGGTGTGCAGCCCGTCTCGGGGTGCTCAATTAGAGGTGGTTTGGAGCAGCAGAAAGAGCTTTAATGCCAGCACTGACTCTGCACTGCGGTGGGTTTGGGAGTTCCCAGCCCAGCGGTGCTGCGTGTGCGAAACCCTCGTGTTTTGGGGGGGAGCGAGGGGTGGTTGGGCTCAGTGGGGATGGGGCTGAGTCCCCGCCCTGGCTCCCAAGTCCCCATGTCCCACCCCGGGGAGGTGGGAGCAGCAGGCAGTGCTGCTCCTGCCCTGTCAGCAGTGCTGGGGAAGCCGCGTGTTGCTCCTGGGGAGAAGCTCGTGATGCTGATGATGTGGTCAGCAGCACGATGGGCCCCGGTGAGAGGGTCTGGGGAGGGTCAGGGCTGCCCGGGACCCCCCCCCTTCTGTCCTGTGGCTCATTGAGTACATGGACCCATCTGATGGTGGTGGAGGAGCAGAGTCATGGCAGTTGCGGGCATGGCTCCCTGTGAAGTTTCTGGCCCTTCTTGTCTTGTTCCCAAATCCCCACACTCCCAGGGAAGAGCCGGATCCTGCTCAGGGAACCCTGGACTCCTGTAGCCGTGGCCGGGGGGATGCCCTTGCTCTTCTCTCTGCCAGCTTGGAGCCCCCCCAGCCCTGCAGCCTCCAGCATCGAGCCGGGGGGGGGGTGTGTGGATCAGTCTGGCTTTGGGCTTGAAGGAAGATCTTCATTGGGCTGAGATGCTCCAAGCGGATGATGCTGGGAGAGAGCTCCGGGCCGGGAAGAGGAGCTGCGCTGGCAGGAAGGAGAGGGCTCGCTCCTGTTGCTGTTCCTTCTCTCTGTATTTTTCTTGAAGACATCAAATATTTAAGATGTTTCTGTTCTGAGCTGGTTTGGAGGCCCCTTGCCCAGCATCCGAGGGCAGTGTGGGGCCCTGTTTGATGCCCTTCACGGTGAGGCAGCTTCAGTCCTGCCGAAAATGGAGCATCTGCCGGTGTGGCCCTGCCGAGGGGCTGGGAAGCATCCCCGCGGTCTGGGCTGTGCGATGGCTGCGTCTCGCCCCACGCCGCGGTTCTGGGGAGAAGGGACCCGTCCTAAGCCCAAGTTTAAAAAGAGGAGTTAACAGATCGCAGAGACTGCTTGTGGGCCGCAGCACTACCTTGAATTAACTCTTCCAGGAGAGCAGGTGCTGCTGGAGAAATTAAAATGCCCCTTCCAATCTTAATTACAAAAAAAAGTATTGGGGAGCCTTGCTGCAGCCCGTCAATTATCCTCACCGTTAGAAACGTGCACCTTATTGCTAGTCTGGATAGGTCTGGCTTCAGCTCCTACCCGTGGGAGCTTGTTATACCTCTGTCTGCGAGGCTGCACAGCCTCCATTATCCAATTTCTCTTCCCCGCGCCGGTGCCGGCAGCCTGTGGTTACATCTGCCTTCTCTCCCCTTTGATAGTGGAAAATGACTGAGCTCCTGGAGTCTCTCGCTCGTGGGCAGCGCTTCCAACCTCGCCTCTCCTTGCGCTTCCCAGAGCAGGGAGCTCGGAGGGGGCACGGTGCTCCCCATGGGATGCTGCTGTGGTGCTCGGGGAACAGCGATGCTGCTGAGATCGAGCCAGTGCCTCATCCAAGGAAGACGAGGGATGCTGAGGATGGCCGAAGGAAGCTCTTGGCTGTTGTCCTTTGGATAGCATTGTCTCTCGGTCCCCGAAGTGCCTGACTTCCCAGCAAAGACTTTTACATTTCAAATAAAGCCTTGATCTTTTTTTGGAGCTCGCCTTGGTTTCAGACAAGAGTTTTTAATTCAAGCCCAGCGACGTATTTTGGGTTTGACTTTGATGTGCCCTCTTCAAGCAAGAGGCAAAATAACAGCTTTCAAATCTACAAATAGGCCTGAGGCGGGTTCTGCTGCCCGCGGGGCCGGTGCGGCAGCTGTGCAAGGAGAACCCCTCATTAGCCGAGGTCTCCAGCAGCGGCCGGTGGACGTGCTGCTGCCATTGGGGGCTGGAGCCCCCCGCACCGGGGATCGGGGGTTGCTAGAGAGGAGCCCAAACCCTGACGTGCCCTTGGAGACCTGTGCATCTCCACCCCTTCCAGAAGAGTCTCGGTGAGGCAATGCGATGTGGCTCCCATCCGGTCCGTGTGCGTGCCTCGTCGTGATTCCCTGTGTAACTACAAGTGACACTGCCCCATGTCGTGGCTCAGAAGTTGAGGTTCTCAGTGTGCCATGTGATGTTGCTGGAGGATGGGGCCAAAACTCATGGGGGATGGAGAGATGGGGCTGCCCTGCGTGGGGCAGGGGGGACCCAGCAGTACATGGGGGCTGCAGCCTGCCACCCAGGCATCGCCTGGCATGTCCTCAGGGTCACTGGGCAGGTGGCAATGTGGGTGCCACCAGAGCCTGCTGTCCTCTCTGATCCCCGGGATCTGCCAACATCGTACAGGGCAGCTCTTGGCTTTTCCACCCGCTCCTGGCAACAGCTGTGGCTGTTGCGTGCTGGAACTTGCTCCTGCTTGGATGGATTTGGGCAGGGAAGAGCTGGTATGGAGCGGGCAGGGAGGTGCTGCCAGGGCTGGGAGGGAGGACGTGCTCTGGTGGGAGCGTTGCTGCAAGATCAGAGCTCAGCCAGTCTGCCTGGGTGACTGTGGGGAACCAGGTACCTGTGCAAGTGGGTAATAAACGGCTCACACCTCGGCAAGATTAATTGTAATATCCATAAATCAGTGCAGGCACCAGGGGCAGGTGCTGAATTTATGGCCCTGGAGACAGGAATTCCTGTTCTTTAAGGAACAAAGCCCTGATCCCGCAGGGGCTTGGGAGTGTGCGGAGCATTACGGTGGCTCGCTGCCACGACTCCTCGCTGCAGCACCGGTGTCGGTGCCTGGGGAGCAGGGTCCAAGCCCAGCACCGGGGGGCTGAGCTCACCCCTGGCAGGGCAGCTTTCCTCCCTCTGCTTGTTCCAGCCCGTGCTGGGAAACACCTCCTCGAGGGGCGAGCCAGGATTGCAGCCTCCCACAGCACATCGATCCCCGTCATCTCAGTTGAGAATGCCAGCCACGGAGCTGATTAATGCTGGGGTGGGCAAGTGCTGGGTTATTGTTCAGTCTCTCTTCAAGAGGTCGATGGGAAATTTGGCAGTAGCTCTCCAAATACGCAACGTGCAACACAGGCATTGTCCCCCCGAGGGCTGTGTGTGATTTACACGTGAGTGCGTATAATGTAGTGGAAATGCACACCGGTGCCCAGGCACTAGCGCACACAGTGGTATCGATGCCCATGGGAGAGTGCTCCCTCCGTCCCTGCCCTGATTTGACCCGGCGGTGCTGGGCCTGGCTTCAGGCTAATCTGCTCATGCTTTCATTTCACCCTGATCTGTCTAGGTCCCTTGGCTCAGAGGTACTGTGTGCGCTCAGGAGGCTGATCCAGCATTCAGGGTGGGTATTTCCTTCTGTGCAGATGGTGTAGGTCCTTGAGTGCTAATGCTTGGTAGCAGCCCTGACTGAGATGCTCTCCCCCACCAAATGCAAGGCACTGTACTGGCATCAAGCGCAGACATTTTTGAAGGATGTGCATTCAAGGCCTGATCCTGTTGGGAGATCTGGGCTTGAGGAGTTGCAGGATCAGGCCTGAAGAAGTGGTATGTTATCTGGGAGGTGCTGCTAGCTCATCTTTGGAGTTAGAGCTCTTATTTTTTGAGAACCCTAAAATGTTTGCTTTCATAATCCAATGGAATCGGTTCTGCTTTTGAGTTACCTCGGGGACACACTGTGTCCCCTTCCCAGGGACTGTGTGATGATGCTTTGAGTGCCGTCGGAGGGGCTGGGGGTAGCGCGGGGTGGGGGGCGTTTGGAGAGGCGAAGGCGACAGAGGGGAGCTGCTGCAGCTTCCACAGCTGGGGGCACTGGAGGGGGGGATCCGCCCGCTCTGCACGAACCGGGGGCGGCCGGGAGGACGCGCCCGCCGCTCCCGCTCCCCCCACGGCTCCGTGCGCGCCCGGCCGCGGCCGCTGGGTAGCGCTCGGAGCCGCGCCGTCTCCCCGCCTCCCCGGCTCGGGCTGCCCCCGGCTCCGCCGAGCCCCGGCGCCGCGGCTCATTCCGCCGCCGAGCCGCGCAGGAGGAGCAGGCAGCCGGCCGGAGCGCCGAAAGGGGACGGCGCGGCGCCGCCAGCCCGCCCGCCGCGCACCGCCGGCGGCTCCGAGCCGGACCCCGCGCCGCCGAGAGCCGCCGCCGCACTTTCCCCCGTTCCCCGCGGGTTCCGGGGCGCAACGAGGGGAGAGGCCCCCGCCCCGTCGCCCGGAGCCGCCGAGGCGGGGATGTCCCCAGGCAGGAGCTGAGCGCTGGGGAGGGGCCCCCCCCGCCCCCGGACCCCAAACTTTTTAGCGGCTGCGGTGCGCTCGGCTCCGGGAGCGGCGGGGGCCCGGCCCCCATGGTGCCCGGGCGGGCAGGAGGGGCCGGGGGCGAGCAGCCCTGCGCTTCCCATCCCCTTCCCTGACGCGGGGCGCAACGCTTGGGGAGGGGCTCGGCTGCTGGCCCCACTCCGGATTTGGGGATCCCGGCTCCACACGTCCGCGGGGAAGTCGCACGTGGTGGGGAGCTGCTCTGCGGACCCCCCCCCGCCAGCCACGCAAAGAGCCTTTCACCCCGGCATCTTCGCCCTCCCCCGCGCAGCGCTGCTGCGGGGGTCCCTGCGCCGGAGCCCGGAGGACGCCGCGGTGCCCGGCCAGCATCGGGGACCGGCGCCGCAACCGCCCGGATTATAAAGTCGGGGAAGTTGCCCCCCCCTCCCACCTCCGTCTCGGCGGAGCCATGGCCCGGCTCGGGAGCTGGGGGCTGCTGTGCTTCGTGGTGCTCGCCCTGCCCGGCCCCCCAGGAGCCGGCGCCCAAGGTAAGGGGATGCGGGGTTTGTGGGGGGGGGGCACCCTCCAGCTCCGACTCGGATGCTGGCGATGGACCGCGGAGGGTTGGGGGGGTCCCGGCGCTGCTCCCCTCAGCCGAGCCCCCACCCTCCCGGGACGGGGAAGCTTTGTGCTAGCCGGGGGAAGGCGGGGGGGGGGGGGGCGCGGGGAGGGCGGGGACCGATGCGGCCCCGGAGCTCCTGCCGTTTGCGGGGGGCACAGCATCGGTGGTGTTCACGAAGCCCCCCTTGCCTCCCCGGAGCTGGGGCCCGCCGGTGCCGAGCGCGGCACGGTGCCTGGGAGGGCTCGGTCGGGGCGAGCAGCACGGCTCTGCTCTGCTCTGCCTTCCCCCTGCCCCATAACTGCCCCCAGGCTGGGGACTGGGGCGGGAAACGTTTTCCCTGAGCATGGGGTAGAGGCTGCCTTGGGCCACTCTCGGGAGGCTGAGCATCCCCTGGGGATGGCGATGGGTGAAGGCACCCATTTCACCCCCTCCCTAGGGACCCCCGTTGCACCACGAGACCTGGGGTGCAAGTTTGGGGAGCTCCTGGGGAGCAGCTCTTGCCGTGGTGTTGGTCCCATTGACCTCCAGACGGCTGGTCAGACCGGACTGTGTCTGGGGGGGCTCTGCAGCCCTGAGCCCCCGTGGGTGCCCGGGGCTCCCTGTGCACCCAGCCAGCCCTTGGGGCGAGGTGGTACTGCTGGGGAGGGCGAGCCCCTCTCTGCCCCTCGCCTCCAGGGCTCTGGCATGGCACAGCCTGTTTTTTAGCAGCTCCACTACCCGAGAGGGGTGTAGAAATAGTTTGTGGCCCTTTGGGGTGCAGATGGGGTTCAGGGATGCCAGGGGCACCCTGGGGTCCCATCCCCTCCCCAGCAGCGAGGCTCCCCGTGGGGCTGCAGAGGAGGCTCCGGGCTGGCAGGGCTGCAGCACGGCCGCCTCCGTCCCCTCTGCTTGGACCGAGCGGATCCAGGCTGTGAAATGGGGGGGGGGCACGGCAGGGTGTAGCGCTGGGGGTCCTTGCCCGCGACATTTCTTGCCCTTGTTTGCGGCAGCAAGCGGAGCCAGAAGTCCCCGTGCGCTCCTGTCCTCCCGCTCCCCCTGAGCCTCCCCCAGCACTGCTATAATTTCTCAGTAATTAAGTTCAGAACATAACATCTAAAGCGGCAGTATATTATCCGGGCAGGCCCTGTGTGGGGAGCTGTGAAGGTCTCTTTGATTGATTCACTCCCTTGCCGAGTTTCTCTTCTCCTGGCTGGCGGCTCCGGCTGGCGGGTTCCCTGTGGTCCGTTTGTTCCCCGCCTGCGGGACGGGCTCCTGGTGTGACCCAATCTCCTTCCATTTATCCATGGGGCTGCGGGGTCTCGCCGTGGGGTGGGAGGTGTGGGGCTGTCTGTGCTTCAGCCCTCCTGAGGGGCGGGAAGGGGCTTTGCTCCCTTCTCCTGGTGCCAAGCTTTGCAGCTTCGGCTCCCTGCGGCGCGTGTCACGTCCTCGCGGGCGGCGTGACATTGCTCAGTGCTCGGCCATGCCACGCGTGAGCGGTGGCTGCCCGTGACGGAGTGGCGGTGGAGCATTGCCAAAGCCTGGCACGTCCCCGTCTCCCCTGCCACGGATGGCACTGGGGACGCGCCGGCAGGGTCACCTCTCCGGCTGTGGTGCCCGGTGCGCCTGAGAGGCTGACGCTTGTCACCGTGGCCCATTGGGGCAGACTGGGTGCTGGGGCAAGGGTGATGGAGAAGGAACAGACGTGCGGGCAGGATCCCGGCTTCGGCCTCGGCTCAGCCCCGCTGCGGCGGGGCGGGCAGGGCATCCCGGAGCGGGCAGCCCTGCAGGGCTGGCAGCGGGAGCTGGGGCCGGCAGTGCTTTGTGCCGCTGCTATCGATTCAGGCGGCCAAGGAAAATGGGATCAATAGAGGCGGAGGAGGGGACGGCGCGGCGCGAGACCTCCTCAGCCGGGGCGCGGGGGCTCCCCGCGTGCAGGATGAGACACTTCGATACCTGCAGTTGGTAAAACAAAGGCCCCGCGCTGGTGGGGAGAGAGGGGATGGAAGTTTAATTACAGCTCATCTGTGCTGTGTAATTATTAATTACCCATGGCAAAAAATAACTTATTGATTAGGGGCCTCGCGCTAATTACCCGGAGCCGAACGCGGTGCTGGGTGGAAGGCTAATCAGTCAGCACTGCCCAGGCGGGAGCTGTGTCGCAGTGCGACCTGTGCCGGGGCCGAGTGCCGGTGCCACGGCCGGGGGGGCTGTGCCATGGCCAGGGGGGCACGGGCAGCCCTGCCCTAGCCGGCCCCCACCTGCAGCAAAGGTGCCTCCAGCAGATTAAGCAAAGACAATAAATGAGCCCCCCCGAGAGCTGAGGGTGGGTGGGTGTCTGGGGGGTCCCCCCCAATTTTTGTGGATGTTGTGACCCCCAGGGATGAGGTTTCCCCCCCACCCAGGGCTGGGGCACAGCCCAGGGCCCCCCACGCTGGCACAGCCCCTCTAATGGGATTGAGGGAGGCTGTGGCCAGTCCCAGGAGGGATTTGGGAGGCTTAAGGTTCCAGACAGGATTTGGGGCAGGGGCCTGAGACGGGCAGCTTCCACCAAAGAGGCTTATTAGAGGCTGGAGTTGGGGAGCGCACGGCACCTTCTGGCACCCACGCATGGTGCCTGGGCACGTCCGCACGCGTGGAGCCCCCCGTGGGGCAGAGCGGGAGGGGGACGAGCCCCTGCTCCCTCCTGGGGACGCCATGCTGGTGACAGGCTTACGCCAGGACATCTGCAAAGGTGCTGCCGGGGAAGGGCTGGCCGAGCGGGGGTGTCTCCTGCCCTGGCTCCCCCTTCTGCTAGCGCGGCCGGCACATTAACTGGTGGCCTCGTGCGAAGCTCCGGCTCAGGAAGGAAAGTGGCTTTTAGGGGAGAGGAAGGCAAGATTAAAATTTGATGCTTCTTTGGAAGCCATTAGTGACCAGGCACAGCGATGAAATTTTGATGACCTGATAACCGTAAGGGGGATGGGGATACGGTCGCATCGCGGGCAACCCGCGTCGCCATGCCCCATCGCTGCTCCCCAAAGGTTTGGGGTGCCCGTGATCCGAGCCACAGCAGCACTGGACTATGCCACCGTGCCCGTGGGCTGGTAGCCGGCTCTCTGGGGGAGAATGGGCAGGACAAGGGCTGCCAGCGGGAAGGAGGGCAGCTGTGGGCTTGTACCCGCCGCTGCTGCTGGCAGGGTTGCGCACACATTGGTGGGCTGGGGTAGCTGGGGGCAGCTGAGTGGCTCCTGCCCTGCTGCCGGCCGGCGGCTGGGGTGGCAGCGCCGAGTGCTGCCCGTCCCTTAGCGATGGGGATTAGGCTGTGGTGGTGTTTCTGCTCAGTGGGAGCAAATGAAGGAGCTGGAGGAGCGGGAAGGAGGGAGGCAGGCGGATGCAGGTTGCTCGTGAACCTGGGAAAATGCTGATAATTAAACCTGGGAGGAGGGAGGCCGGCTGGCGGGGTGCCGGCGGGGCGGCGTGACGAGGAGTGACCCTGCGTCTGCCTTCACAGGTCTTTATGAACCGTGTCCTTGTCCCCGGCGGTACCTGGAGCTGATCCCCGATGTGGCTGGTTCCTGCCTGGGGATGAGCTCCAGCCACAGCACACGTTACTGTGGGCCCTACGCAAACCCTTTGGGGGTGCGTTGGTGTTTTGCAGCAGCGCAGGCTGTTGCCGGGGGTGAATAAGGCCCTGCTCTGGCTGGGGGGAGCAAAACCCTTTGGGGGGTGGGTGGGCGGCGGGTCCCTTCGTCTCCGAGCCCTCGTTACCTCCCTGAGCTTGTTAGCGAGTTGCGTGTCACTGGGTGAAAAATGGTCAGTGCCAGGCCAGTAATAAATATGCTGCTGTCAGTGATGATGTGATCGTGCTAACGAAGGGCGACCTGAGCCCCCGTGGTCGTGCCGGGGCTGGTGGTGGGCTCCGGGGGGTGCGGAGGGGCTGGTGGCCTGTGCTGCACAGCTCCTGGTCTTCCAAAGCACCCGTGGGGATCCCTCATGGGGCTGGGATCAGGGTGGTGGGTGCTGGGGGAAAGGGGTGTCCGGGAGCTCCAAGGGAAGGGAGGAGACATCACCCTCCTGTGCAGGGGAGCATCGCATGGAGCTGCCGGAGAGGACACAGGGCTGGGGTCACTCAGAGTGGGTGGAGATGCGGTGGTGATGCCAGGGAGCTCCTCCATCCCTGCGGCTGCAGCTCTGTTTTGGGCTTCCTATCTCTCTGCACCCAGAGCCATCCACAGAGGTGGGTGCGGATGCGGGGTGCATTCCTGCTGCCCTCCGCCCTGCCGGCAGGCGGGAATGTGCTGGCAGCGGCTCCCGGCCTTGCTGGCCCGGCGTGGCATCCCTCACGCCCTGGGCACGCCGGCAATGCCACCAGCGTGGGCACAGCCCTGGGCGTCCGCGGGGATGGGGACCGGCTGTCAGGGTGCATCCTCCTGCTCCCAGCGATGCTTTGGGGGGGTGCATCCCCCCGGCTCTGAGCGGTGCTCCAGGGGGTGCCTCCCCCTGGCTCCCATCGATGCTCTGGGGGTGCGTCCCCCACCTCGCTCCCAGCGATGCTTCACCTTCTTCCCTTTCTCCCCTGCCTGACGCCGACCCCCTGCCTGTGCCCGGGGAAGGCAGGGGCCCCCTTGGCGGCCCCCTCCCCTTGCCCCCAGCCCCGCAGGGTGCAGGAATGCCTGCGCCTGGAAAGCCGTGCCGGGCTCGGGTTGCCTGGGAACTGGGAAACCTGATCCCTGGGAACGGGGCCGAGGGCAGGGGACATTCCCGGGCTGCAGCTGGTCCCCGGCCCCCTTTGTCTCCCTGCTCTGATGGGGCGGCTGCGCCCCTGCCCTCGGGCCCCCCCCAGGAATGGAGACTTGGGGCGTGGGGGGCTCTCGGCTGCGTGCAGGGCCATCCCTGGGGATGCTGTGACAGGCAGCTGCTGGCTGCTCCGCGTTGTCACCTCCCCGCGTGGATCAGCGTCACCTCCCGGCCAGCAGCCGCAGTGGGCTGGGGAAGGCCCTGGGCACTGGGACCAGCTGCCACCGCGTGCCAGCAGCTGGGCATCCCGGCCGGCAGCGGGGATGGCACGGTGACAATTCCAGGAATGCCTGCGGCCCCCAGTGCCGAAGTCACCCTCCCTGCCAGCAGTCATCATCCCCATCGTCCACCTCCGGACCAGCTGTCCTGAGCATGCCAGCAGCCCTCCCTCTGCGTTGGGGGGGGGGAAACTGAGGCACCAGGGAGACGTGGCGGTGGGAAGGGGACCGGGATGCGGTGCCGGCTGGTGTCCCGCTGCCCTGTGTCCCCAGGCACTCGCGAGTGGCTCCGTCGTCTCTCATCAATCACTGCCTGCCCACGCGGAGGTGCCGAGGCCCCCGGCGTAGGGAAACCTTGATGAGTTTGACCATTAGCAGAAAGAAACGGCTGAGCTAATTTTAGCTGTGATAGCTAATTGCTTTTTGCACTGCTGGGTGAGACAACAACGTGCGAGTCCTCAGCTGTAACCTTGAGTCCTCCTGGCTCCGTGCCGCAGCCATGCCTGGGTCCTGCCGGGGCAAGGAGTGGGATGGGGAGTCACTGGTGGCAGCGCGGGTTCCTGGAGGGGTTTCGGCAGGACGTTGGGGTCCATGTGTGAAGCTGGCAGGGGCTGGGGTGCCTGGCAGGGTCCTGCTGCCCCGGGCTTGCAAGGACGGGTGTCCCTTGAGCCTCCTGGGGAGCTGGGACTCGCATGGCATAGGGGGAGACTCTGGCTGTCCCCTGCGGCCGGTGCGTCACCCCGGCCCATGGGAGACGCAGGCTGTGGGGTGGAGCTCCGCAGTGCTCAGCAGCGTGGCTGTGTCCGTGGATCACAA
Organism: Rissa tridactyla; assembly: GCF_028500815.1. Classification (NCBI taxonomy): domain Eukaryota; kingdom Metazoa; phylum Chordata; class Aves; order Charadriiformes; family Laridae; genus Rissa; species Rissa tridactyla. The sequence continues at coordinate 12,615,205 of NC_071480.1, forward strand.
CGAGCTGATGGAGGGAAACACTATTTTTAGAGCCCCTTCATTGATCAGGGCGCGTGTGCCCGCTCCTGGGTGTGTGAATCGCCCAAGCCGGAGGGCATTTTCCTGGAGTGAGAGCGGGGCTGGGGACCTCTTTGCCACCCTGTCCCGTATCTGCAGCGCTGGGGAGCGTTTGCCAGGATGGTTGGAGGAGCCTGTCCCCCTCCATCCCCATCCTGCAGGACCTGCCCCTCCAGTACATCCCAGTTCACTGGCTGTGAGCTGCAGTTGAGTGAGGAAACCGGGATGAATCTAGGGCAGGGGCTGGGCATTAACTGGGGTTTCACGGGGTCATTTATGTTCCTTATTCGTCGCCCTCCCACTGGGAGCCTGTGTCTCCCCGGCAGGGAGCCATCGAGCGCCGGGCTGTGCAGGTGGCTGTCCCCAGGGCTCAGCCCATGGGTCTCGGCATGGGGGGATGCGCAGTGCTTCCACTCCTCCTCCTCTTCCTCTTCCTCCTCCTTGCCTGAGCCAGGCCCACGGGGTCAGGCTGGGAGCATGGGGGAAGGCGGAGGGGAGCGGGTCCTGCATGGGTCTGGCATCCTTGTCTCCCGGCGGTCCATGGAGGTCCGGGTGGGAGCTGGGTGCAGACGTGCTGCCACATCCCGCCCCAGCGGGGCTGGGATGGATGGGTGGATGGAGGGATGCTGGCTGGATGGAGGGGGCTGGGGCGCAGCGGACACAATAGCTCCGGTTTCAGCGACCCGCCTCCTGAATGCCTGCAAAACAGCTGATAGCCGTGAAGGGGGATGAAATGGGATTAGCTGCTGTTTCCAAAGGGAGTGCGTCCTGCCCAGCCGGACAATGCGCCCGCTGTGCCCCCGCTTCACGCCTGGGCGCGTCGGCTCCGGCTCCCCGGGGTTGGAGTGCTGCCTCCTGCCCTGCCTAGCCCTGGGGTCCGCCGAGCCCCCCGCGCTCCAGCACTGGCTCCGGGGCTGGGGGGGAACTGGGAGATGCTGGGGCATGGTGGGGGCTTCTGCCTGCCCCGAGGGGTCGTGGCTAGGATTCTCACCCCGAGGGGGACCCCGTGCAGCCCGTGCTGGGTTGGGGGGAGCTTGGGGCTGTCCCACCCCGGCAAGCCTTGATGTTGGGTGCCCAGCTTGATGCCACGGGGCTGAAATGGAGAAACCAACCTTATGGTGCCAAGGGGGTTGGCAGGGCGGATGCCTGCCGTCCCTACGCCCCCCCCCCCCCCCGGGCCAGCCTGCGGTGGGTGCCAGTGATGGGTTGCGAGGGGGGCCGGCGGCGCGTCTCGGGGTGTGAGCCGCGCGCGGCCCCAGCTGCGGCGCTGCCGGGGCGCGTGTGCAGCGCCGCGCTCGCTGGAGTGAATTGATGTTTATTTTGATAATGAGTTCTCAATGCATTCGCAAACTAATAAAATCAACTCATTAGGGTGGTATGTTTAATTCAGAGCTCTGCCGTTGGGAGAGCCCTCCCGGCCGGCTGAGCACCAGCAAGTGCTGAGCACCCGGCCTCTGTCTGCACGCGTGAGGTGCAAGGGGAGGAAGGTGGTGGGTGCCTTCATCTCCCTGTTTTTTCCATTTTCCTCGCTTGCATGGTGGAAAGAAGGGCTGGGAGGGTGGCGGGGGGAGCCGAGCTGTGCAGTGGAGGGTGGAAACAAGGCGCACGCAGTGAGTGGGGGCGATGAGCTGCCGGAGCCCTTCACCTGGGGCGGTGACGGAGTCTCGCTCGCTTGGCTTCTCCCCATAAGCTTCACGTCAGGCTGGGCAACGGCGCTGGCTTCGCTGCTGGAATCGCTGGCCCCGCGTTGGCTGGAAAAGCCCCTCTGGGCCGTCAGAGCCACAAGTGTGTAAATAAGCACAATGACCAGAGTTCGCTTCCCTGCCCTGGAAATGCAGGGCTGTGGTGGATGGCTGGGGGGGTGGGGGGGGGGGATTACCAGGCTACGAGTTATTCCCGTCCCCCATCTGCGAACAGGGGCATCTGGGAAGGAAAAGCTTTGGAAAAGGTTTTTTTTTTTCCAAGGAAAACTCGTGTTCGCTGTCATGCTGCAGCTATTTATGTTTCAAGTGAGCAATGCAATGACTAATTAATACTTTGGAAAAAAAAAAAAAAAAGGATGCCTGGGCGACACCCCAGTAAATGGGCAAGCGCCTGCTGGCTCGGGGCCGTGCTGCGGGGAGGGGGACCGCGGCCACCAGCGCCTTCGTCCTGCTCAGCACGGCGGGGCGGGGAGCTGGCGAAGGGTTTTCCATCCCGCGGGGCTGGCGACTTTAATTGCGTCAGCGCCATGGGAAAGGCTGAGTGGGGTTTTTCTTGTGGTTTCTGCCTTCTGTTTTTCTTTCCCCGCTGTATTATTTTTTTAATTTTTTTTTTTTTTTCGGTTGGGAAATGCCGCCCTGTTGAGATTCTCGCGGCGAGCCTGGAAAGCGGCTGTCCGTCCATCTGTCTGTCTGCCTGCGAGGGCGGTTGCAGGGTGAGGGGTGTTCGGAGCATCCTGAGTGGGTGGGGGATGCGGGGGGGCGGCAGGAGCTTGGGGATGGCAAGGGGGGGACGATGCCCCTTGCAGAAGTGACATCCCAGGTGCTGTTGGGGCTCTAGTGGTGGCTTTGCTTTCCCACCCTGGGAGCCGCCGCAGCCAGGGCTGTGGTTGCCCTCCAGGAATACCTGGAGGACACACTGGACATGCCCCATGGGGACAAATCCAGCCCAGAGCTGTGCTGGGCTGCACTGGGCTCGTGTGCCATCCATCCCACCCAGTGCTGGGACCACCCTGGGGATGGGGTCTGGGGCTGTGGGGACCCCCGCCTTGCTTGGCAGCTGGACGTGGAGCCTGTTCCTGCCAAACCCTCACGGGGGAAGCTCCGGTCCTGGCTGCGAAGCCTTTGGGAAGGGTCCCTCCATCCCTCCAAGCCTTTGGGGAGGGGGATGCGTGTTCACCCCCTCTCCTGCCTGGAGGGCGGCTGTGCGGGGTCTGGAGGTGATGTCCATCCGTCCTTCCCCTCCTCACGGTTTTGGGGCCTCTCCTGGGGAAATCAGCTGCCAGATCCGGCCCCTCTAATTGCATTGAGTCACTCTCCGGGTGTCCGTGACTCACAGCAGTGACCCAGATACGGCGGAGCTGCGTAATCGTGGGGTCGGGAGGATTTGTGGTATCGGAAGGAGTTTGCTGGGGAAGAAGTTTTGGCTGCAGCCTGGAGCTGGTTAAACATCCCCAGCTGGGGACGGGGCTGTGCCCTGCGTGGGGACACGCTCAGCAGGGGGACAGGCTCGCTGCAGCCCATGGCGGTGGCCGGCTGTGCTGCCCATGGCTGGGCGCGCCTGGGGGGTGCTCCTGTGCCCCCCGGAGGATCCATGCACAGCCCCTTTGCTGCAGGTCCCCGTGGATCCATGTGTTTGGTGCCCCGTGCTGGGGTCTGTGTCTCTGGGGCCAGGCGTGGGGGTCTGTAGGGACCGCGCGGTGCTTCAGAGCACAAAGCCCTGCTTGTCAGCCCCCCCCCGGGCTCGCGGGCTGGGAACACACAACGGTGCCGTGTGTGTGCGCGTCTGTTCGGGGTTTGCCGCGAGGGGAAATGTTGTTTTTTCCAGGCGGCGCGGGCAGCGGGGCTGGGTGTGCGAGGGCAGGCAGGGACGGGCAGGCACACAGCCCCGCTCTGTTCCCGGCCACGGCTCAACGAGACGCTGTTCCCCGGCCAGGGCTGATGCCTCTCCCTTGGCTCCGGGACCATCTCAAGCCTTACCTGGCTCACGTTGGCACCGGGGCTGCGCTTGGGCTGGGCATCATGGGCTGTGGTCCTTGGGTAGATGCCTGGAAGCTGAGAGGGGATGATGCTGGCACAGCCCTGGCTGTGCCGCAGTGGGAAGAGGGTGGTCATTCTCCAGGTCTGGGACCCTCCGATGGCCGGGGACGTGTGCTGGGGGTTGCACCGTGTTTGGGATTGCCGGGATGAGACCGCAAAGGAAGGTGGCATCATCTCCAGCATCACTGTTGGGAGAAAGGGAGGTCCTGAGCAGGCACCGTGGTGCTGCCGGGCTCCGTGTCCCTTTTGCAGACACCCCTTGTCCCGGGGGAGCTGAACTGATCCCTCCCCATGTTCCCCATCTCTCCCTGCGTTCCCCATCCCTGGGGGGGTTTGGCTGGGCATGGCGATGCTGCCGGCTCAGCCCGTGGCCCGCTGAGCCCTCCGAGAGCCCTTCTGCGGAAGAGGAGCTTGTTATGGAGCCATTCTGCTTTTAATTAACAAATTAAAATCCTAGTTAACAATCCAGCCCCAGGGCTGTTGGAGGCTGGGAGAAGCTGGAGCGTTTGTTATGGAAACAGCAGTTAATTAACAAATAAATAAATAAGTATGGGCCTGGAGACAGATGCGGGAGGAGGAAGGGGAGATGGCAGCGTGGTCGGGCTGTCCCGCCGGCCTGGCGAGAGGCAGCACGGGAGGAGAGTGTCCGTCCGTCCATCTGTCCGTCCTGGGGGATGCCATGGCCCCGGTGGGCAGTGCCAGTCCCGCTGGGTGCGAGGGGCTGGATCCTGCCTTGTGCTGGCTGTGCTATGGCAGATCTGGCCATGTACTGTGCCGGGGCCACCTTGGCCGGCTCCCCGTCTCTGCCTGGGCTTTGCCGAGCGCTGCTGGCCGTGGAAATCGCGCCCGCTGCTTCTCCTCCCGCCCCGAGGCCGGGAAGTGCTGCGGCAGAGCTCCGGCGGAGATGGATAAAGTGTGACACCGGCAAAACTGCTGTGCGTTTCACGGGTGACACAGGTGCCGGGACCCGCGCGAGGAGGCGGGGGACGTTGCACACTGGGCTGCTCCGAGCATCCCTGGAGCAGGCATTGCTGTGGTCCCCATCAGTGTCCCCATCTGTGTCCCCTTTGTCCCAGGCTGGGTCTGGGCAGGGGGATTTGGGCTCCCCTGGGCTGGGTGCAGGCGGGGAGGGGGGTGCTGAGGCTGTGGCCCCCCTAGCCGTGCCCTGCAGTGGTCAGCTGGCATTAGCCGCAGGGCTGTCACCGAGAGCTGCAGCATCACCCTGCCCATCTCAGTGCCGGCACCGAGGGCAGGGGTGGCTGCGGGGACCGACGCGGGGATGTGACCTGCTGCCAGCCCACACTGGGGCCCTGCGGGATTTTTGCACGGGGAGCGGAGGCGGCAGAGCCCACCTCCCTCCCGCAGCCTCACCTTTCCAAAGGCTTAAGGGAAGAAAATCAGTTTAAAAGCCGGCTCTGCAAATCCCGGCAGCGTCACACGGGCGGGAGCCGTGCTCCGCTGAGCAGCTCCTCCAGGTCTGCGTCTCTCTCAGCCTCCCACCTAATCCAGTTAACACACCTCTGCAATCGGCTTACGGCATGTAAGAAACCCCAAATCTCCTCCGAGGGAAGCGCAGGGGAGCGGGGCAGCGACGCCGGAGCCGTGAGCTCTGCCGGGTCCAGCCGGGCTCCTTGCTGGGGCGGCAGCACCGGGTCCGGGTCCCCCCGCTTTGCCAGACCCCTCCTGCCATGCGGGTGCCGTGCACACACAATGACAGGGTTGGCCCCATCTCCCAAGGGCTCCCCCCCCCCCACCAAAAAGACCGTTTTCCTCCGCGAGGGAATTGCTAAAGCGATTGCACGAACACGGGGAGGGGGGGCTGGAGATGGAAAGGTGCCCGGCTCCACCCGCGTCTCTCCGGGTGGGCAGGAGCCGTGTCCCCGAGCCCAAGGGGCAGCGTGCCCTTGGCTGGCAGCCCCCGCGCTGCCCCTGCCCCTTCGCCGTGCCGGGAGCAGTCTGTCTGCCGGGCTCAGCGCAAGGCACCGGAGCAAAGACGAATGCGTTCCGGCAGCAAGGTCGTTGCAGAGTGCGAGGGCACCGGGTGCCCCTGCAGCCTGGGAGCCTCTCGGCTGCACCATCCTGCTCCGGCGCTTCCCCCGAGGGCTGCACCGGTGCCCGGCCGTGGGCAGCACAGCTCCGGGGCTGGCTGCGGGAGGGATGCGGTGGCGGCGATGAGACGCTCCCGCGTCCTCTGAAGGGAGGCGGCGCAGCCCTGCTCCAACCTGCCGGCGCGCGGGGCCACGGCTCCTCTGACGTGCAACAAAGATGGTTTTATTCCTGCGATCTCGGCGTGACTGGGGCCGAGCGAGGGAGGCTCTCCAGGCTGTTCCGCCTCGCGTAGAAACCCTCTTAGCTCCGCTCTGCAATTGCTTTATGAGAAACAGCTCCTTTTTGGCACAGCTCCCGGCTGCAAACCCCATCATCTCCCCAGGGCTGGGCTTGGGCTGTGGTGCTGCGGGAGGGACGGAGCCGAAGCCCCCCATGGCAGTCTCCGACCAGCGGGGAGGCAGGGCCCCCTCTGGAAGCAGGAAAATCACTTCCAGCACAGGGTTTTCCAAGCGGCAAAGGAGAGGGCTGGAATTTGCAACCCAGCGTGGAGAAGCAGCAGCCGTAGGGCACCATTTTCGGGTCCTGCTCTGTCCCAGCTCCCGTGTGCCACCTGGGAACCTCACGGGACTGGGGACCTGCTGTGGCTCGGACGGGGCTGGAGGGGAGGGCTGGGATCGGGGTCTACGGCAGCCCCGGCTCCCGGGGACGGGTCGGAGCTGTGGCCGGGATGGATGGTGCCATGCGTGGGGCTGGGGCTGCCCTGGGGTGGCATTGCCCAAGACGTGTGGGTCCTCGTCGTCATCCTGGGGTTGCGCTTGCCCTTGGCAAAGAGCAGCACTCGGGGTGCGGTGGGAAAGCGCGGTGTGGATGGGGAGAGGGGAAACCTGGTGGGACAGGGATGGGGGGGGACTGTGCTGCAGAGACCAGAGGGACGGTGCGTGTCACGGCAACTGAAACACCGTGAGCTTGCAGGTCCAAGAGCATCGCTCTTGGCTAACCCCCCCGGAGAAGCGGTGCCGTGGCCTGGGATTTCCCTGGTTGCTCTCTCATCCTGATGCCGCGGGCGAGTGCCGACCCCCCTGGCTCAGGCTGTGCCCTCTCAATAATGCAGGAAGGTGAGTGCCGTCCGTGGAGGCCGCGGATAAACGTGGTAAATGGCTGAGAAATGGAGCATGTCTTTTGGGAGCCACCTCCGCCGTTAGCGTGCCGGGCCTCTCTCGGCCGTGGCGGTGCTGCTGGGTCGGCGCAGGTATGGGGGGCAGGCGGGGAGGAGGAGACGGAGCCGAGCTGCCGAGTCCATCGGAGCATTGGAAAATTGCATTTCACGGCCGGGCGGATTGGGATACCAACCCCAGCACCATGCGCCGGGCGCTCGGAGAGGAGATAAGATTTGATTAAGAAGGCCGCTATTAATTTATGGCAAGTACACTCACGATAGTGGAGAGGTTGCTTTTAATTAATAGCCAGAAGGAGAGTTTTAAAGCTCTTGGTCTCAGTGGGGGGGGAAGGGGAGGGAGGGGAAAAGCGGGGAAGGAAGGGAAGAAAGTAAGTTGTGAGGATTAATGGACACATCTGCAATTATAAGTGTTTTTCTTAATGAAAAGGAAAAAAAAAAAACCCACATTAAAAGACACACCGCGGTTAGGGGTGTGCGGAGTGGCCTGGCTGGTCCATAGGGCTGGGGTGGGCAGGATTGTGCTGGGTGCCTTTGGCGCCACTCCGTGTGCCAGCGGGGACTGGGGCTGCCCTGTGGCACCCCATGGCCACCAGCCCAGCCTGGGGGGAGCAAGCGACGTCTGGGGCGTCCCCCGTGGCTGACGCTGTGCTCCCGGGCCAGCTCTTTCCACTGGGATCAGGATGGAGGGTGGGTGCTGGGATGGATGTTGGCTCTGGGGAGGGTGGAGCCGTCCTGCCCCACTGCTGGCCCCGAGCAGACCCAGGGAGGCTGCAGCGTGCGGCGGGGGCTGGAGACCCCCTGGCTGCCCCCTTCCCCATGGCACCAGGAGAGATGGGGACACCCTGGCGCCAACTGGTCCTGGTGCAAGAGGGGGGTCCCTCAGCCCTCAGCAGTGTCCCTGCTCTGTGACTTGTAGCCGTGCTGCTTCAGGGGGTGCAGAGGGATCCCCCCTTCAGCGTGGGGCTGGGGTCCCAGCAGAGCGGGGCTGGTGCCACGTGATGGGTCTTCCCTCATCCCCTCCAGTGTGGTATTGCTGCCTTTCATTCCCAGTTTGAGCGAGCTGAGCCGGATGCCGTGCCGTGCCGTGCCATGCCTCCCTGCCGCCACACGCGTCTCCTCCCGCGGGGCCCCGCCGCCGCCACGCTTCACCCGGGGCGTTGGCGTGAGCCCGGCCGATTCGAGAGGAGCGAAGGCGCGTTGGCACGGAGCCTCGACAGGCTGCCGCGGGGCACCAAAACCCTTCGCCGGCGGGTTTTGCTGACAAACCTGCATTTGCCGGGTGGTGAGATGAAAGCTGGGCTCTGCCAGGAGCCCCGTGCTGGTGGGCTGTCACAGCGCAGCCACACTCAGGGCTCTGATGTCCCCATGGGTGGCGTGGTTACCACCATCCTCCCTCTTGCTGGTGCTTCTCCATTGCCGTGCGGCTGGGTTTCGTGCTTTCCCTGCCACCCCTTCCCGAAATTTGAAGGTGGCATCAAGTCACTGCGGGAGAGATGATGATTTGAAGGGGACACGTTCTGCCAGAGCGGGGCGTTGGCACTGGGGCACGGCTCCAGCGCTGGCCCAGTGGTGCCAGATGAGGCTGGCAGGGCCGGGGGCTGCCGACTGCCGGCGGAGCAGATGGGTGATGGCAAGCAGGGATCACACGTGCAGCGAGTTTGGCGGGGTCTGTGCTTGGGGCGCAGCGGCACAAGTTGTTTTGTGCCTGCTCAGGTGCCGGGAGGGGGCGAGTGGGACTCTTGAGGATGCCCGCGCCATCGCAATGCCGTGCTTGGCTTTGTCCTTGGCGCCCACCGCACGCCTTGGTTCCCTCCCACCCCGGATGCCTGGGTCCCCCCGGCCACCTGGGTCCCTGCTCAGTGTCACGTCATGCTCCGCAGCTCCCCAGGTGCCGGGAGCGTTCGTCATTTCAATTCTGTGTTTGCTTTCTATTAAGGGGATGAAGCCTTGTCTCAGGAATACTAATGGCTCTGGCGGCGGCGGAGAGGCTGCTAATCCCCAGCACCTGCCGGCCGCCCCGTGTGGCCCCTCTCACCGGCCCCGAGGGGACCGTGGTGGGGACACTGGGAATACCGGGAGCCGTGATGGGGCATTGCCGAATCTCCCATCCCCGCGGTGGGGGCCATGCCCTCGGTGCCCGCGGGGACGCGTGCCATTTAATCAGCCTGATGACTTTACCAACAGCCGCTGAAAAATTGATGCCTCCCAACCGCACGCCGGCGTCTGACAAGCAGAAAATGTAACTTAGCCAAGGGACGGCTCCTCGGGCAGCGGCATGGCCCCGCGGCTTCGCCTTGTCCCTGGGCACGGGGCCACCCAGCCAGGATGGCTGAGGAGGGGACGCGGTTTGTCCCCAGGGATGGTGCGCCTCGGCCAGGATGGGTCCATCTCTCTTTGCACCCCACCAGGGCTGTGACCCCAGCGGGGCGCTCAGGGATGCTGTGGTCACCCATGGGTGCTGTGTCTGGGGGCCACGGGGTGCCCTGGTGATGTTTAACCCCTTCCCTGCCATGCAGGATCCCCCCCTCCTGCCTCCCCCCCCCATCCTCAGATGCGGAGCGGCTGCTGCGGCGCCGGGGAACTGCGCCGCGAATATGTTACACAAATGAATAATAAAAACAAAGGAAAATTACCCTCTTTATTGAAACTCATTTTATGAATAAAACAATTATTCTGGTAATTGAAAAAATGTGTCGTTAAATTAAATGCAGTGGTTCCTATTAAAATTTTAGTGGATTTCTTCTTCTCTGTTTCTTTTTCCCCCTTTTTCCTTCCCTCCCTCCCTCCCTGCCTCCGCTGGCGGCTAGAGGCTGGTAATTATAGCGGAGGGTTTCGCTTTCTCTTTATTGTTTTTTAATCTCTTCGTGCTGTGGAGTGCCAGCGATAGTCTGATGCAGAAGAGATTTAGCTCCATCTCCCTGTGCTGGGGGGGGGGGGCACGGGGGGCCGGAGCGGGAGCGCAGGGCAGCTGGGTGGCAGTGCTAGCGTCCCCGCCAGCATCCCCGGCGCGCTGCCATCCTGCTTTCTGGGCAGTGCTGCCCTGGGAGGGACGGGGGAGCCCTGCGAAGCCTGGGGGACGGAGGACACAGCTCTGTCCCCCATCCCGTGGTCCAGGGGGGATGCAGACAGCGGAGCAATCCCTTCCCAGGGCTGCCCTGGTGCACCGGGGGACACCCTGGTGCATCCCGAAGGGCTGGTGGGGAAGGGAGGGAGGCGACCATGTCATTTCGTCCCAGCCGGGTGTCGGTGCGGGGTGGCCGAGGCGATGGGCATGGCGATGGGTGCTGGTACCCGGTGTTGGTCGGGCTCCACTGGGTGCTTGGAGCCCGCAGGGACAGGCGGGCCGGATTCGGGGCATCCCACTGTCTCGGGGGAGTCCGCCCGGCGCATCCCGCTGCTTCTCACCCTGATTCATGTCAATTAGCAGGAACGGGCGCTGGGCTGATCGCCTTCTGGTTAGCGAGCTGGGGAGGGGAGAGGCTGGATGTCACCCGCTGTCCCTGAGGGGCAGTGGGGTGGTGACCCTGTGCTGAATGAGCGCTGAACCCAGGTGTGGTGGGGGGCCGTGGTCCCCCCCTGCTGTCACCGTGCTGGTGCTCGCGCGAAGCATCCACAGCAAAGATGGGAGAAGGACCCGGGTGTCCCACAAGCTGCTGGTCCTTTGCCGGGGTGGGCAGCAGTGGGGCACAGCCATGGGGGGGGGACCCTGTGCCCCCATTCCCATCTTGTCTCCGCTTGCTGGGGTTCCCCGAGCATGGGGGGGTCGCACCCTCCTTCCCCACCCCCCCAGCAGCTGCCCGGCAGAGCCCTGCCCTTGGCAGACATTCCCGGATTCCTCCAGACTTAAAACTCCCCGTCCTTTCCCATCAAGAGGGATTTGAAGCTGGGGAGAGAGGGGGGGGCTTAGCTCCCAACTCGCCCATTACGCCCGGGAATTAGGATCCATTACTGCTCTTTTGGTGAGGCCGGGGCCCCCTGCCCTACATCTGTACCCCCCCGCCCCAGCGCTAATGCACCGGGCTCAGACCCAGCTCCCGGCGGCCCTTATGTAAATAAAGTGCAGGGGCAAAGATTTTGATCCCATTAGGCAGGATTAGTGCCTTCCGAGGCCCTGGCATTAAAATGTCATCGGCAGTGGAGGGAGAGAGCCAGTGTCATCCCCGTCTCCATCCCCTTTCCCTGTTGCCAGCACTTGGCATCCCGTTTATCCCATCCATCGCCGCCGGCGGCTCAGCAGGAGGCAGCGTCCCCTGCACCGCTCAGTCCCCGCGGGCAGGATGGGGACGGCGTGGTTTGGTGGCACCTTTCTGCATGGAGGGGACCGCGCTGGGCTGGCATAGCTGGCATGGCACGGCACGGCACCCGGGGAGCTCAGCGTCCTCCCGCGCCGCCGGCAGATGTGCAGATGTTGCCGGGGACGCCTCTCACTGCCGCCTGTGTTTGGAAAGTGATGAATTTCTGCACCAACTAATTAGTCTCTAATTAGCAAGTGGAGTGTAAACAGTCACAACAGATGGGGGAGAGGTGGAATTAGCAGTAATGACCCTTCGTTTTTGGGGGGACGTGGCTGTCGGGCACTGGGAACCCTCCTGCCGGGTCCGGGATGGGGGGAATCGCAGCCCCCGTCCGTGCTGGCTCTGCGGGGAGGGCCGGGAGGTGGGGGACACCCCTGTGCACCCCGGTTTGGTGGTGCCGTGGCCTGTCCTGCTGCCAGGACGGTGGGAGAGGTGAAGTGCCCCCAGCTTTGGCTTCCCCAGGGGAGCGGAGGCGCTGAGGGGGGGCACTGGGGAGCTGCTTGGTCCGAGGCGGCTGCCGTGACCTTCGTGGGCGGATAACGATCGCACGATCAATAGTGGAATTAGGAGCCGCCTCTCCTCCTCTGCGCCGTTTTTCACCCCTTAATGCAGAACAGATGGCTCGGGCGCTTCAAAGCGAGATGAGCCTTAGCTGCTTAAAATCAAATTAGGATGTATGCAAACGGCGTGCGGGCCCAAGGGGAAGGTGCGCCAGGAGCACCCTGCCTCCCAAATGCCCCCCAAACGCCCCCCAGACGCCTCCCTCCGCCGGCGCTGGGTGCTGGGCTCAGCCGGGGCATGCACCGAATATGCCAGGTCTCAGCCTCGATGCTCTGGGCCAGGTCCCGGCAGCACAGCCCCGCGGTCCGGCTCTCCGGTGCGGCCCGTGCATGTGTGACCATCACCAGTGCCTGGGGACCCGGCTGTTCTGCCACGGGTCCTTGCTACAGCGATGCTTTGGCTGCATCTAGCCCAGCCCGGTCTGGTCCATGGCTCATTTACTGGTTTCATGGAGGAGGTATTCCACCCCAGAGCCGGTGCCTGGCTGTGCCACGGCCCCAGCCGGGGGCTGCCGTAATCCCACAGGTCTCCATCCTGACGTGGGCGAAGCTCCGGCGTCGCAGGTCAATCTCCAGCCACGCCGTGGTGGGGACACGTGTGCGCACCCCCACGCACACGCGTGCAAAGGTGCCATATGCCGTGATCCTGCCCCTGGATGTCCCCACGAGCCCAGCTTGGTTGTCCCCAGTGGTGCTGGGTGTCCCTCACTCCTCCAGCATCCCAAAAGCCACAGCTCAGCCGACGCAGGGCTGCCACGAGCTCTCCGGATCGGGGAACCATGCAGCCACGGGCCGGGCTCGCAGCCAGCTGTCCTCAGTGCCAAACCCCCCAGCCAGGGCACCCCTCTGCCCCGTGGCATCTGGGGCTTGCGGGGAAGCTGGGCTGCTGCGAGGTCAGGCCCTGCTGCCCCACACCTGCTTTTAGGGGTGCCCCGATGTCCGGATCCAGCCTGGTCCTGGGGCCAGGGCACTGGGATAAGGGCTGCCCGCGCCAGCCAGCGCTGCTGAAGGTCAGAGAGGAGGATTAAATTAAGGAGCCGCCAGCTGCTCCTTCCCTGCCTAATGACTCGCCTGGCATTTAGCACCACCGTGCCCGCCCTGGGGACAGGCAGGACGGGGCAGCCGGGTGTAAATCAGATGGGCATTTCCACGTGGGGGCAGCGAGCCGGCACCTCGGGATGCGCAGGAGCCGGGCACTGCTGGCGAGGAGAGGAGAGGGACCCCCCAGTGTGGGTCTGGCAGCGTCTGGGTGCTTCTGAGCCCCTGCAAACTCGTGACACCCCGCGGGGCGGTGGGGCGGCGGAGCAGGCTGAGCCCACGGGCACAGGCAGCGCTTTCGTGCCGGCTCACGGCGCGCGGAGCCCTGGCAGGAATTCAGCTCGCGCGCGCAAGAAAGCGGAGCCCTACCCCAAAGAAAAGACCCAAAGCCGTGATTGAAAGCGCACTTGAAAGCTGCTGGGGAATATGAATGTGTCTTTGAAGTAAAAGGGCTTCCATTTGTTAAGCAGAAAATGGAGCTGTGTGTTTCGATTTATAGTTTTACTTAGCAAATAAAACAGGAGAGGAGTAAGTGTTTATGTCTCGCTCCGCTCCCAGCCCCTCCGCCCCCTTCACCCCCCGAGTTAAAAGCTTGGTGCTTCTGAAACGCTACAAAGGCAGCCGGGAAAAAAGCAAAGCAAGCAGCTTAGATAAACCCTAGATGGGCTAAGCTCTTGTCGATAGGCTTGTGAAATGGCTCGGGGCTCGGGGGGGCGGGGGGACGGACAATGGCCAGGGGAAGGGTCTGGGGGCCCTGGCTGGGACAGGGGGCTGGGGAGGTGGCCGCCAGCATCCCCTTGCCCACGTGCCGCTGGGCTATGGTTGAGCGCGGGATGAAGCGGTCCTGCTGCCGTGGGGCTGGCAGGCTATGGGGCTGGCAGGCTGTGGGGCCGGGCATGTCTCTCACCCCCTTTCCCTCCTCTCTCCGCAGACGATGTCTCCCCGTATTTTAAGACGGAACCGGTGCGGAGCCAGGTCCACCTGGAGGGGAACCGCCTGGTGCTGACGTGCATGGCGGAGGGCAGCTGGCCCCTCGAGTTCAAGTGGCTGCACAACAGCCGGGAGCTGACCAAGTTCTCCCTGGAGTACCGGTGAGTCCCCATGGAGCATCCGGGGCGAATCCCAGCCGGCACAGCGGGCAGCACAGCGGGCATGGCCGGTCGCCACGCGAGAGGATGCTCTCCCGGCGCGGCGGCAGGGGTTTAGTGTGCCGGGAGCTGCCGCCTCTGTTTGGAGAGCAAACGGTGGATTTAAGCGGGTCAACGCTGGCAAGGAGGTGTTTGCACAAGCGGGATTAACACCGGGACACAGATCACGGCCGGCTCGTGACTCCCTGAGAACGGCCCGACCCGGGGAAGGGGCAAGAAAGAGCGGCACAAGAGATGCCCCAGGTTCGGGCATCCAGCCCTGTGCGCCGGCTAACGCTGCCGCAGCGCGGCTGGTCCCACGTCACTGCCCGCTTGGAGCTCGCCTCTAAATCAAGCCGGGCACCTCTCGCCGTCTTTTCTGTGTGCGTGTGTCATCCTCTCTGTTTTAATCAATAATTCAGCCCGAGACAAGCCGTTCCCCGTTTAAAGGCATTGAATCCAAAGGCTTCGTGTTGCTGTAGCAACGTGGGGTTGCTCTGGGATGCCAGGAACGCAGACAGTGTGGCTGGGTGACGTCCCCTCCCCGCCACTGTGTGCCGTGCTGGGTGCTGTGTCCCCTCCCCAGCACCGTGTGCCGTGCTGGTTGCCGTGTCCCGTTCCCAGCACCGTGTGCCATGCTGGGTCCCCTCCCTGGCACCGTGTGCCATGCTGGATGCTTGGTCCCCTCCTCAGCAGGGTGGCACGCTGGGTGCTGGAGCATTGGCCATCCTTGGGGACAAATGGGGGCTGTCCCCCACCAAACCATGGTGGCTGCAGCTCTGCGATGGCCCCAGTGCCCCAGGCTCAGTGGTGGGTGTTTGCACCGGTGCTGGGTGCCCCGTGGGACGGGTCCCTTGTCCCTACCCCCGGCGTGGAAGGCCTGTTGAGCCCCACCGCTCCCGCAGCTCCCGCCTGTCGGGAGTTGCATTGGCTGCAGTGGGAATAATGCGACGTGTCAGCCCTCAAGTGGGATTGTGGGGGTGGCGGTGACAGCAGGATGGGGGGACACAGAGCCCGTGCAGGGGCTCCGCACAGCGCTGGGCAGGAGAAGGACATCAGGACCCCAGCCCTGGGCTCTGCCCCATCCTCGGAGTGGGTCGGGGTGCCTGGGGGCACCTCCAAACAGGGACTCCTGGGTCTGCCCCAGGGCTCGCTCTGTGCCTCAGTTTACCCTTCTGTAGGGAAGGGGCCAGCGCTGATGTCCCTGCGCTGCTCGGGGATGCCCGGCAGCTCTGGAGACCAACAGCCCCACGCCAAGGTGACTCCCCAGGCCCCGTCCCCCACCTCCGGCTCCAGCATCCAGCCAGAAAGGATTAAGGAAGGAAGCGAGAAAATAAACAAACACACGGGGAAAACCCAAACAAACCCAGCCGCAGCTAATGAAGCAAACAGCCTCTATGCAAATCGCTGCCTGGCTTTAACCCGTCCTCTCCGCGGCGAGGACACAACCTGGCAGCATCAGCTTCCCTCTGCCCATCCCCGCGTCCCCGCAGGGATTTGATGTGTGGAGACGAGAGTTTGGACATCTTCTTGCCTGAAAATGAAGGCTGCCGGTGAGGAAGGCGAAGTACCAAAATTAGTTATGATGGGCAGAAATTGAATTTTAATAGAGATGTCGGTGGCACGGAGCCAGGCTGCTCAGGCAGTGGGAAGGTAGTAATTAAAAGTTAACGAGTTTAGAAACAGAGTAGTCCTTGGAGAGAGGAGGGCTGGTGCTGATGGCCCGGGAGGCTCAGGGATGCTCCTCTCCATGTGGGGGCCAGGAATGGCTGTGGGCGCATCGGCAGCGTGGGTCAGGGATGCGGGGTGCAGCCAGTCCCCCCCAAGATTGGGGCTGGCGTGTACCCCCTGGCGTGTCCCCACTCCGGGGGCAGGAGGGACCTTCCTCAGGGCCTGGCCGTGCCCGTGACGGGATGCACCGTGCTTTGCAGCAGGGCTGTGTGCTGTGGGGAGCCGTGGCCGGGGAGCCAGCGGACGTGGTGGCATCACCTTACGGTTCCCAGCCAGGACAGTGTGTCACCGAGTGTTTTGACCTCAGCATCCTCACCTGTCCTCCCCAAATCCTCTCCTGCAGCAGGGCATCCCGCTGGCACCGCTGGCTGCTATTGCCCTTGTTGTTTTTTATCCATTTTCCTGGGGGCTGGGACTCGCGACCCCTCAGCCCCGCGCTCCCCACAAACCACCCTGGTTTGTCCTCGGCTGATGGTCGGACAAGCTCATGCTGTGTTTTGAGGGAAGGAGCCGCTCTCCCAGTTTGGCAGCGTGTTTCCATGGCGACCGCCCTTTCCTTCCCGCAGCATTCAGCCGCCAGCTTGCTACCGGAGCGACTTGTTGGCGTGCGGCGAAGGGCAGGTGGGGAATGGGCTTGGCAGCTCCCCTGGCCACGGGCTGGCGAGGGTCAAGGCGGTCCCGCTGCGTGCAGGTGGAGCCAACCCCTCGGGAGCATCCCTGGGAACTGGGGGGTGGGATCGGGGACCAGCTTGGCTCCATGTGCATGCAGAGTCATCCTCCTTCAGGAGCATCCCTGGGGATCCAGTGTGATCAGGGACTATGGAGGGATTTGGGGACCAGCCTGGCTCTGTGTGTGCGCGGAGCCATTCCCCCTCGGGAGCATCCCTGGGGACCACCGGAGATCAGGGACCAGCCTGGCTCTGTCTGTGTGCATGGAGCCATTCCCCCTCGGGAGCATCCCTGGGGACCGTGGGGAATTGGGGACCAGCCTGGCTCTGTGCACGTGTGGAGATGTCCTCCCTCAGGAGCATCCCTGGGGACCATGAGGAATGAGGGACCAGCCTGGCTGTCTGTGTGCGTGGAACCATCTCCCCTCGGGAGCATCCCTGCGTTCCGTGGGGGATCGGGGACCAGCCTGCCTTCACCCCACTTGCTGCCTCCGTTGCCCGCCGCTGCGTGGGCTGCGTGGAGACGGCTCTCCCGTGGGACCCCTGCTGCCTCCCGCGCCTGGGGACCCCACGGCAAAGCCCTGTCCCCTCCGATGCCCGTTGTGACCTTCGTTAAGGTGACGGCAGGGCGGGCGGTGGAGGCTTGCGGGCGCGCTGCGCTCCCGTGCCCCGGCACGCTGGCACCGTGCTCTCCGGGGCCAACTCTTGTTTTTCCGTGCATAATCTCGCCAGTGCCGGGCTCTCCTGCGAGCTCTCCGGAGCCCGACTTCTCCTCGTACGAGGAATCATAACATGCAAATCAGGCAGCTTGATGTCTTTAATGAAATCCTCGGCAGGAAAGCGCTTCTCTGGTGGATTGAGGATATTTATTTCTCATACAAGAAATTTAACATGCAGATTAGTTGGGTCTGGTAATTTATCACATGAGATTGTCCTATTAAGGGTTGCATCGAGTCCTGCTGCCTTCGGAAATTACCTTACACATAGATTACCTCTGGACAGACTCCCATCCGTAGAGATGCATCTTCCATCCACTAAATCAGCTCTCTTTCTTCTCCCCACGTCCCTCCGCAGCTGGTGCGGGAGCCCAGCAGCTACTAAAGGATCCTCCACCTCTTCCCAAGAGCCCAGATCCCCTTTGCCGGGAGCTTGGAAAAGTGTAATTACATCTCCGACGCTTGCTGGCTTTGCTCCCCCAGCAAAACAGGGTTGAGCCTCCGGCGCTGCCCTGGGTTTCTCGGGCGCAGCGCGGCCCCTCGCCAAGACCCCCTGGCCCCTCGCCAAGACCCCCGAGCCGCCGGGGTTGGTTTTCCAGCATGTGGTGCCTTCTGCTCATCCGCTTCCGTGCGTGGGGAGGTGGGCAGGAGCCGCCTTCGTGGGCTCACCGAGGAGGGGCAGATCCGGGGCTGTTTTGACCCCCCCCCCCGCCCCGTCGCTGGGTTGGGATGCTCTGGGGTGCGTGTCCCCCAGGGATGCAGGAAACACGGCGTGCTGCACACACGGGACCCCGCCAAGCCTTTATGGCCTTTTGAGGAGACTCAGATGTTTGACGCCTGTACTTTGTTCCCAAATTATCTAAAACACGGGGCCAGGACCCTCTCAAAAACACAGACTGGGGGGGGGGGCAAACGGGGCAGCTCGCCCCCAGCTCCCTGCTGGGACCCTGACCAGTGTCGCTGCTCGCTGGGAACACATCCCTGCTCCGGCTGGGCCGGCTCTTCGCCAGCCCAGGTGTGAGGCACAGCCCTGTCCCCTGCGGAGCTAATTGCCATTCAATAATATAATTAACGGGAGCTGATGAGCATCAGAGAGGGCTGCAGCCAGGCTGAGAGGCAGCCTGGCAGTGAGCTCCCGGTGCCTGTGGCTCCAGCCTGGCCGGCTTCACGTTCGGCATTGCCCATATGGCAGAGCCTCCGGGAATGCCCGTGGGACAGTGCTGGGATGGTAACGGGGAGCACGGGGTGGGCTTTGCCAGTGATGCTTGTGCATCTCCTGCCTTTCTCTGTGCCTTGTTTGGCTTTGAGGGGGACACGGGGGTGTTGGCGTGAGCGAGCGGCAGCGATTGCCGGGCGCAGGGCAGTGTGCCCGGGAGCCGTGCGGGCACCGGGGCGGCCCGGGAGGAAGGCGATAGAGGGGAGCTCCTTGCTGGGACCTTAGGTGGGCTCAGGCAGCCCAGGAGGGAGACCGGCAATGGGCTCTTGGTCCCGAAGATGCCACCTGAGCTGGGCGGTGGCGGTGGCCGAGCTCCCGGCAAGGGACACGCCAGAGCCCTCTGGATGCCACAACATGGATCGAGGCTTGTGCGCTTTTCCCCCTCCCTGCTCCACAGGAAGGTGGCAGATTAATACGTGGGCATTAATTATTAAATGGCTCATTGTTCTGGCAGGGCCAATTGAGGCGGCGATTTACAGGGCTGCCGGCACCCGCGAAATTCCCCTGACCACATGGAAACGCTTCTGGCAAGCGGAGAGATGACGGCTCCGGCCACGTGTGTCAAAACAGAACCCTTTCCAATCAGGAGCTAATTGGGATCCAATAATACAGTTAACAGGGGCTGATGAAATCCCGGGGGGGTTATTTAAGAAGATATTGAGCGGCAGCCCAGCGTGGCGGCTGGGGGCGGGCGGAGGTGCTGGGACGCGTGGCTCAGATGCTGGGAGTCGTTAAACCTTTGCTAAGTGTGTTTTAATGCTCACTTGACATTTCATTATCGCACAGTAACTATTCAAATACATGTCCCCTCTAGAATTAATTAGTCGTTACACAGGATATTAATCAAAGGGGACCGTGCCAATGTGCTTATATCCAAAATCCGATCCAGCTGTTGCTGTTACTGGGCGGCATTGGAAGAGCCGCACAGATTTCTGCGCTCTTCTGGCTTTCAACTTGATGGATCAAATCCTTTGGCTGATGCTTTTCCCGGCCCCTCTCCACCCCCTCAATCTAATAATAATTCGGCAGCGTCAGCCCCACGCTTCTCAGCAACCCTACAATAACAGAGCCGGGAGCATCAGCCAAGGCTGGCGCACAGCTCTGCCGGATCGCTGGGGCTCTGCCGGATCGCTGGGGCTCTGCCGGAGCGCCGGGGCTTCACGGTGCTGCCAGAGACCCTACAAAAACCGGGTGGTGCGTGGCGGTGCTGCCGGTGCCCTGGCAGGTTTTCATGGCGGGGGCGGGGTGGGGGGGGGGGGTGTTGGCTGATCTGTGCCCTGCCTCGCGGCGGTGGAGCTGATGGATGGATGGATGGATGGATGGATGGATGGATGGATGGGGAGGTTGTCGTTCCCAACACGCAGCACATCCATCTGTCACATCTGTCCGGTGCCAAAGCCTTCTGCTGACCGGCTGCGTCTGCAAACCCATCGGTCCCCCGGCGCGGGACTTCTGGCTCCGGAGCCCCCCTGACCCCGGGGCTGAGCGGGGTACAGCCAGTTCCCTACCGAGTCCGGAGACCGCTGCTGCTTTCTGTCAGTGCCATTTTTTTTTGAAGCGCGGGTCACTCCTTGCTTCGGAAGTGCTTTTCCCCACGGACGGTGCCCTGTCAACCCCTGGCTTTAAATACAAACCAAAGGAGCCCCTGGAACAGCAGCGTCAGCAGCAGGGGCTGCGCTGGGAGCACGGCCGGGCCTCCGTCCCGCTGCAAAACCTGCCTCCGGGCTGGTGGACGGGCAAAGCGACCCCCTTGGGGATGCGCCCGCGGGCGCCGGGCGGCAGGATCGGCCCCACGCGGAGGAGGAGGAGGCTGGGATGGCACGGAGGAGCCAGGCACTCCTGGCCACGAAGGAGCTGCCGGGGCTCGTGGCGGCTCCCGTCGCTCAAACTGGGGGGGGCTGCATGGGGCGCCGGGGCTGCAACTCCACCTCCTGCCCGCAGCACGGGGTGGAATCAGTTACCGTCCCTCACAGCTGGGCGTGATGGGGGAAGGAAATCAAATCAGAGCGATCTTGGATAAAAGCCTCCGTGGAAGCCAAGCGGCGGCGAACAAAGTCTCTGCTCGTATTTGGTTAATGACTGTGGGCCAGGCTGCGCCCGGTAATTGATTTCCTTTCTCCGGGCTATTTTCAGCCGCTTAGGTGTGTGCAAAACCTTGGCTCCGTAATAGCTCCTCCAGCTCCGGGGATGTGGGGTCCCGGCCCCATTAATTTGGGCATCAGGGATGTCCCCATCGTGGGGGGGGACGAAGCTCCCCATGCCAACAGGGGCATCCCAGGTGCCCAGACCCCATCGCGTGGGGACAAGGTGCCCCAGTGGGGCCGTGCGTCGGTGGGTGCTTTGGTTGTGGATGCCCCAGGGGTGGGGGCGGTTTGGGTCCCATGGGGTGTCCCAGGGGCTTTTCCTTTCCCGGGATAAGGGTTTAGAGGGAACGTGGCAGCCAGGACGTGGCAGGGGGATGCTCAGGAGGGGGTCTGTGTGGGGACCACGCGTGTCCCTCCGCTGCTGGGCAGGCAGGTGAGCGTCACCGAGCATCCGTCCGTCTGTCCACGTGTACGCGTGTGTTTAGGAGTCGCTGTGTGCGCCGGTGATTTATTAACGAGGACACCACAAGGAGAGCGGGCCCATTACTCCCGGTGTCCGCCTCAGTTCCTGACAGCTCCCTGGAATTGAAATATCTTATTTAAAGCCCCTGGGGATCATTTTTAAATATCAGCTGTGACACTCAAGGACTTATTCCCGAAGGGCATTTTCCCCTTCTCCCACGGGGACGAGTGACCCCCGGCACGCCACGTGGGTGGATGGGTGTCAGCGGGTTTGATGCCAGCCCCGTGGTGCCCACCCCGGCTTGGTGGTGCCACTGGGCGAGGCGGGAGCCCCGTGTCCCCGGCACCATCTCCCGCTGCGGGGAGGTGGGCACAGGGACCTGCCGCGCTTCCCGGCGGAGGGAATGTGTTCCTCGTTTCTTATGAAAGTTTAATTTACGCTCAGTTATCAAAAGAACAAACAAAGCTCTGCCGAAACAGCCCGCGGCAGGTTTTAATGCAAGATTAGATTTTGGGCAAGGAGGGTTGAGCTTGGTTATTTATTCCCTTTCTGCTTTATCGTGGAGCGCTCCCACCGGGGAAGGTGATGCTGCGGTG
Source organism: Rissa tridactyla (assembly GCF_028500815.1). Classification (NCBI taxonomy): domain Eukaryota; kingdom Metazoa; phylum Chordata; class Aves; order Charadriiformes; family Laridae; genus Rissa; species Rissa tridactyla. The sequence goes on from NC_071480.1 coordinate 12,636,722, forward strand.
CCTGCTAACCCCCCCAGGGTCACCTGCCTGCGAGGCCGGTGTTGGGGGGTCCAGCCCATTTTGGGGGGTGATGGAGCAGGAGCACCTGTGTCCCTCCTGGGGGTGGGGGAGGTCTGGTGGCAGCGGGGTCCAGCGTGGGGACCCGGGGGATCCTTGGGGGCAGTGGGTGGGTTGAGACGTGGTTATTTCCTTTATCTGCTTATCAGCTGCGGGCACTGGCGCCTGATAAGAGCAGCGGCCGGGCGCTGGAGATGATAAGGCGGCTCAGCCCCGGCTAATCAGAGTGGTGCTGGCTTGGCCACACGCGGGGCCGAGGTGGAGTGACGCTGGCAGACCCCGGCGGGGCTCGGCGCAGGGGTCAGGACAGCGGGTGCCAGGTCCCCGCCGGCCGCCTCCGCTTCTGACAGCTCAAAGCCACTCGTCCATCGCCTCCGGCTCGCGGCGGTGAGTCACCGTCCACCCCTGCACCGGGTGGGCGACAGCCACCGGCTCACGCCATGCGCGTGGTGCAGTGAGAGCACCTCCTGTGTGGGTGGCCACGAGTGCCCCTGTGGCAGTGAGGGCCACTGTATTGTCCCCCCAGCACGCACTTACATGCACGTACATACACATACATGCGCACAACCCTTCCAGCAGCTGCTCCTTGGGATTGGTGCCCAGCAGTAAATGGGGGGCTTGCGTAGGACCTGCAGCCTCTCCCAGGGGCTGTGGCGGTCACTTGGATGTCCCCCCCAATGCCGCTGGGCTGGATGGCGGTCGGTCGTGGCGTGTGCTGAGGTGGCTCCTCTCTCCCGCAGGTACATGATCACGTCGCTGGACCGCACGCACGCCGGCTTCTACCGCTGCATCGTCCGCAACCGCATGGGAGCCCTGCTGCAGCGCCAGACCGAGGTGCAGGTGGCCTGTAAGTGACAGCCCCGCTTGGGGACCGGCGGGGGACACCCAACCCCGCGGCGCTGCGGGACGGCTCGGGTGCGCGGTGCAGCCCGTGGCCAGCACACGCGAGTCCGGAGCATCCCTGGGGCGACGCTGGCAGGGACAGGGCTGCTGCTGCCTCTGCTGCTCCGCAGGTTGGGTCGTGGTGGTTGGGGGTGCAGGGGGGGCAACCCCGGGGCAGGACAAAGCGTGGGGTGCAGGCAGAGAGCTCCAGGGTCGGGAAAGCCCCAGCACCGCATCCAAGCTGGGGGCTCTGGCTCCCTGGAGGGGTGAAACGCTTTGTGGTGTGAAAATGGCCCCACTCCTGCCCGGCTGCGTCGAGCGGTTAAAGCAGCCAGCGTTTGTGATCGTTACTGAGAGCAAACGGGAGCGTGCAGGGCCGGGAGCAGCCGGGCTGGAGGCTCCGCACGGATCCTGCAAACCAGCAGACCCGAACGGGATGGGGCAGACCGCGGGGGCCTGCGCCGGCGGGGGGGATGCGGAGGCACCACGGCGGGGTTAGGCAAGACGGGAGGGTGCTGTGCCCTGGGACGGTGGCTCTGTGCCTCGGGGGACTTGCCCATCTCCATCACCCCTCCGCTCCGGGATGCCCCCAGTCCCATCCCCTTAAACCCCTTCCTGAGGAGCCATGACAAATCAGGAAGCTAATGAGAAATTAATAAGGCAGCTGCGCTAACAACTAATGATAATGGCAAAGTCGTTAAAAAAAGATTCTTTACATGTTTTTAATTACAGCAATTAAGGGAAGTCAATAAAAATCCCCCCCCGCCCCGCCCCCCTTTCTCCCTGCCCCCTGCTTCACTCTGCTTTCTTCAACCGCTGCGCGCTTCCAGCCTGCGAGCGGCCGGGCAGGAGGAAGGCAGTGGGATGTGGAGCCCAGGTCGTGCTGGGATGCTCCCAGCGCTGAGCCGTGGGATGGGGCAGGGAGAGATGCCGGGGAGCCCCGGGACTGAGCCCTCCTCACTGCGGCTGCTCCCCGCCCTTGGTGGGGGACACAGGGCAGGGGTCCCCAGCCTGGCGTGGGGGCAAGGAGGCTGTGCAGCTCCCGGTACTGCAGGGGCGGATCCTGGGATGGATGCCCACCACCATCCCATGCCCTGTGCCAGCTGAGCCGCCCCAGCCGAGCAGAGAACAGACCCCAGGGCAGCCCTTCTGCGTCCCCTGGGGGAGCCCATCCCCGTGGCCTCCAGCCTGCTCCCCAGCCGGACACGGGGCTGGACCCTGCTGAGTCCCCGGGCGCGTTGCCAGCCCCTCCCCAGCCCCTGACGTGGTTCTCCCGCACGTTTCGCAGACATGGGGAGCTTCGAGGACAGCGAGACGCAGCAGAGCGTGTCCCACGGGGAGGCGGCCGTCATCCGTGCGCCCCGCATCGCCAGCTTCCCCCAGCCCCAGGTCACCTGGTTTCGTGACGGACGGAAGATTTCCCCCAGCAGCCGCATGTGAGTTCCCCCGGCATCCCCCCCGGCATCCCCCCCGGCATCCCCCCCAGCATCCCCCCAGCATCTGGAGGGGCTGCGTTTCCCTCAGCTGCTGTTGTCCTTGCAATAAGGATGTTTAACAGGCGTCTTGAGCACATCGTGCTAAAACCCAGAGACAGGCTCGGCGACAAATGGCTCTGTCACTGGGGAAATGGATTTTATTTTTTTTGAAAATGAAAATAAGAGGGAAGAAGGCGGGCGAAAGGGGCGCAGCACGCACCAGGGTGGCAGTGTGTGTGGCAGAGCCGGGCACGGCACACAGGCGTGTGCTGGGCGTCCCCGTGGGGCTGCGGCAGACCCCGGTGCCGCCGGAGCCGCGAGCCCGACGCTGGCAGGCGCAGCGTGCGGGAATTGAATTTGTAACCCACATTATGCAGGAATTGAACTGGTCTCCTTTCTATTTGCAAAGCAGGATTGAGGAGATAAAACTCCTTTATCTCATATTTAATGGTAAAAAATATATTCCCCAAACCATTTTATGTTTCCAGCAGATTAGATCGTTCGTAGGAGAAAAAAAAAAAAAAAAAAGTAAAAAAAAAAATAAAAAAGACCTATTAATCTGCACTGTCCGATGTGCTCCGCGTGGCGCGGAGGGGTGTGGGGCTTGGTCCCAGCATGGCCCCGGCCCCCCATCTGGGTGCTGGTGCCTGGGGCAGGCGGGAGGAAGGCTGGGGGCCGTGCCTATCCCATGCGGGTGCCCCGAGGCCGGTGTGGGTGCTGGCTGGGGGAAAAAGGGTCCCAGCTCCCCGCAGGATTCGCATCCCCGCCTCACGCCGCCCCCTCGCCCCCGCAGAGCCATCACGCTGGAGAACACCCTCGTCATCCTCTCCACGGTGGCCCCGGACGCGGGGCGTTACTACGTGCAGGCGGTGAATGACAAGAACGGGGACAACAAGACGAGCCAGCCCATCACGCTGACCGTGGCCAGTGAGTGTGGGGGGCATCGCCCCCGCCCCCCCAGGCCCCGCTCCCCGGCCTGCGCCGCCTGGCTCGCCCCCAAGTTTAATTTGCAGTAAATCTCTTCGGAGGCTCCGGCTTCTGCTGACTTAACAGTTCAGCCGCCTCAAAATTTATTTAGGCGCTTTGGGCTGCGCTGCAGGCGCTAATTGCATCCCGGGCAGAGCCGCCCCCGCCGTCCCCGTCACTGGGGCTGGATCCGGCCGTGCCCCGGGATTGGGCTGCGGGACGGTGCCATGTAGCCCCGTTTGCTGGGGGACACCCTGCCCCGCTCGTCCCCATGTCCCCCTCTCGGCCCAGGATCAGCCCCTGCCTGGGGGACACCCCTGTGGCCCCGTCCCTCCAGTCCCCTTGGAGGACCTGGCCGAGGGGTTCAGGTGGTGACAGCCTGTCCCAGGGAAAATGTCCCAAAGTGACATCAGTCCTGCGGGTACTCTCATCCTGTCTCCCCTCCCGCTGCTCCATGGGGGGGTTATCCCTTCCCGCGGAGGGCTCTGCCTGTCCCCCTTCCCCTCCTGCCCCATTAATCTGTTTTTCTGTACCTCGCCGTCCCGGTGCGCAATAAACAACCTGGAGCCCATGTTTATGGATTCAGCTATATCAGCAGCTTTCAAGCCGATCGCGTTTTTACAGCGCCTACATGAGGGTTTTTTATCGTTGCAATCATTTTGCTTTATATGCTCCCCTTCTCCCTCCTCCCTGCCACGCGCTGCCACGCCAGCTGGGGGCCGGGAGGGTGCCCTGAGTGGAGAGGGCATAGGGAGAGCGGTGAAGGCACCCTGATGCCAAGGTGATGGGCTGGACCTGCCCATCCTTCCCACAGGAGAGCAGAGCCCGTGGCCCTTTGGTCCCTGCCACCTTCGTCTTCTCCATACCAGGCAGAGTGGGCACAGGGCTTTGGGTGCCCCGCCAGCCTCACTGGGGGCTGGAGCACCCCGGGGGCGAGCAGGGGGCAATGGGTGCTGATGGCTGTCCCTCTGGCCTCCTTCTCCCCAGACGTGGGTGGCCCGGCTGATCCCATCGCACCCACCATCATTGTCCCACCCAGGAACACCAGCGTGGTGGCCGGGACCTCGGAGGTGACCATGGAGTGCGTGGCCAACGCCAGGCGAGTAGCAGTGGGGCGGACGGGACGGGGATGGGACATCTCCCGTTGGCATCGCCTGGCCCAGGGCTTGGCACCCCCAGGTCCCTTCCCACCAGGGCTCCTGGGTCCTGCGGGATGGAGGGAGGTAGGGGAATCGACGGGGGCTTGCTCTCGACGTGTTGCTGGCCCCCCCAGGCCGCTGATCAAGCTGCACATCATCTGGAAGAAGGACGGGGTGCCCCTCTCCAGCGGCATCAGCGACTACAGCCGCCGGCTCACCATCCTCAACCCCGCGCTGGGCGACAGCGGCTACTACGAGTGCGAGGCCATGCTCCGCAGCAGCAGCGTGCCCGCCGTGGCCGAGGGCGCCTACCTCTCCGTCCTGGGTGAGACCCGGTCTGCGGGCAGCTGAAACCACCCAGGCAATGAGTTGGGGCAGTCTCAGCCCCGGGACTGAGAGGGGAAGGGACAGGCAGGAGTCACTGCGGGCGGTGGTTTGGTGGTGGGTCTGGAGGACCCCAGCTCTAACGCAACCCCCTGCTCATCGCTGGGCTTCCCTTTGCAGAGCCGCCGCAGTTCGTCAAGGAGCCGGAGAGGCACATCACGGCCGAGATGGAGAAGGTGGTGGCCATCCCCTGCCAAGCCAAAGGTAAGCCATTCTCCACCCACCCTCCCTGTGCCCCCACAGCTCCGTTCCTGACATGGCCACGGCTCTTGCAGGTGTTCCCCCCCCAGAGATGGCCTGGTACAAGGACGCTGCCCTCATCCGCCTGGAGAAGCTGTCCCGCTTCCAGCTCCTGGCAGACGGCAGCCTGCAGATCAGCGGGCTGGTCCCCGACGACACCGGCATGTTCCAGTGCTTCGCCCGCAACGCGGCCGGCGAGGTGCAGACCACCACGTACCTGGCCGTGACCAGTAGGTGCCAGCCCCCGCCTCCTCTGGCGCCCGGGCAGTGGGTGGGATGTGCCTGGGACCCCTGGGCTGGGCTCCATGAGGAGCTTGGGGAACCCTCCCACGGGGATGGGAACCCCCCCACGCTCTGGGAGCATTTCAGCTCCAACTGGGCACCAGGAAGGGCTTCAGGGGTGGCTGTGTGTCTGTCCGCCTCGCAGGCATCGCCCCCAACATCACCAGGGGTCCCCAGGACAGCACTGTGATTGATGGCATGTCCGTCATCCTCAACTGCGAGACCTCGGGGGCTCCGCGCCCGGCCATCACGTGGCAGAAAGGTAAAGGGACTGGGGACGCTGGGGTGCGGGCAAGGCTGCCCCCCCAGCCCTGCATCTGCCCTGCCCATCCCTGCCTGCCTGCATGGCCCCGGGGCATCCTCTTTGAGCTCCGTGGCCACCAGGCTTGGCTGATGGCCGGGGAGCTGATGGGGCTCACCGTCTCACCCAGGGGAGCGGATCCTGGCCAGCGGCTCGGTGCAGCTCCCGCGTTTCACCCTGCTGGAGTCCGGCAGCCTGCTGGTCAGCCCCGCGCACCTCGCCGACGCCGGCACCTACACCTGCCTGGCCACCAACTCCCGCGGCATGGACGAGGCGTCTGCCGACCTGGTCGTCTGGGGTAAGGCACCCGCCAGCGCGCCCATGTCACCCAGCTCCGCGACGGCCAGGCTCTGCCTGCCGCCCTGCCCGCGTGCACGCTGCGGGATGGACCCTGCCCAGCTCCGCGGGTGGCGGGCGCTGCCTCCTGCCATGCGTGGTGCCGGACGGAGCTCTCCGGGAATGCCGAGGATGGGCTCTGGCATGTGGCTGGTCGTTTGGATGGGTGCAAACGTGGGCTGTCCCCTGCCGATGCCACCCCCCGCAGCCCTACGGGCAGTGCCAGTGCCTCATCCTGTCCCCTCGCAGCAAGGACACGCATCACCGACCCGCCGCAGGACCAGAGCGTCATCAAGGGGACCAAGGCCATCATGAGCTGCGGGGTCACCCATGACCCCAGCGTGGATGTCAGGTGCGTACGATGGAGGTGGGAGGGTTGAGGGGGTCCGGGCACCCCCTGGCTGCCTGCCTGCCTGGGGAGGGAGGGGGCAGATGGTGGGTGCCACCATCCCCAGCCCTGTGCTGCTGGTCCTGCAGTGCCACCTGGTGCCCTGTGCATGCCGATGGGACCACTGGTCCCCTCTCCTTTGGGGGGCTGCAGGGTGCCAGCACTTCTGGGTGTCCTTGCCCCGCCCGGCACAGGTACGTCTGGGAGAAGGACGGGACGCCGCTGAGCCCGGAGAGTGGCCCGCGGGTGCGGCTGGACGAGGTGGGCACCCTCCACATCTCCCAGACGTGGTCGGGTGACATCGGCACCTACACCTGCAAGGTGGTCTCGGCTGGGGGCAACGACTCGCGCAGCGCCCACCTCCGCGTCCGGTGAGACCCCTGACCCCCACACGAGCACCCCACACACCGGGCTGTCCCCCCTCCCTAACCACCCCCTCCCTAACCCCCCCTGTCCAGGCAGCTCCCCCACGCCCCCGAGAGCCCCGTGGCCGCCCTCAGCCCCCTGGAGAAACGGGCCATCAACCTCACCTGGGCCAAGCCCTTTGACGGCAACAGCCCCCTCCTGCACTACGTCGTGGAGGTCTCCGAGAACAGTAAGGGGCTGCTCCCGCCTCCCCAGCACCGCTGGCCCCAGCTGGGCTGGCACTGGCCAAAGTCTGGTCTCCAGCATCACCCCAGGGCAGGGGGCAAGGGATGCTGCAGGGAGCTTGGGGACCACGGGACTCATTCTCCGGGCAGGGGACCCCGGTGTCCTGCAGATCGGATCCTCCACCCCGCTGTCCGCATCTCTCCCCGCAGACGCGCCCTGGACCGTGCTGCTGGCCAGCGTGGACCCTGAGTTGACGTCGGTGGTGGTGCGGGGCTTGGTCCCCGCTCGCTCCTACCAGTTCCGCCTCTGCGCCGTGAACGACGTGGGCAGGGGACAGTTCAGCAAGGACACAGAGAGGTGAGCCACGGCCGGGGGTCCTGGTGGGGCTGGTGGCCCTGGGTGCTCACCCCTGCCTCGTCCCCCCCAGGGTGTCCCTGCCCGAGGAGCCCCCCTCTGCTCCCCCCCAGAACGTCATCGCCAGCGGCCGCACCAACCAGTCCATCATGATCCAGTGGCAGCCACCTCCCGAGAGCCACCAGAATGGTGTCCTCAAAGGCTACATCATCCGGTAGGTGCCGGTGGGGGAGCGTGGGTGTCCCATCCCTGGTGTCCCAGGCAGCTCTGACAGCCCCTGGTCCCCAGGTACTGCCTGGCGGGGCTGCCCGTGGGCTACCAGTTCAAGAACATCACCAACGCCGATGTCAACAACCTGCTCCTGGAGGACCTCATCATCTGGACCAACTACGAGATCGAGGTGGCGGCGTACAACAGTGCCGGCCTGGGGGTGTACAGCATGAAGGTGACCGAGTGGACGCTGCAGGGAGGTAGGCAGGGACGGGCAGGGGCTCGGCGTTCACCCCAGCAGTGACAGGCTGTGCCATGGGGATGATGGGGACGGGTGGCGTGAGGATGGATGTGGTGGTCCTGCTGGGGCTGGCCCAGCCAGGGGCATCTTGGGGCACCATCCTGGGTGCCCAGCGTCCTGGGGGAGCCGTCACCCAGCCGATGGAGGGGACCTTGCGGAGCTGGAGCCGCTGCGAGCTGTCCCTTTGTCCCGGCAGTCCCCACGGTGCCCCCGGGGAACGTGCAGACCGAGGCCACCAACTCCACCACCATCCGCTTCACCTGGAACCCCCCCAGCCCCCAGTTCATCAACGGCATCAACCAGGGGTACAAGGTGAGGGGTGATTCCCGCGGGTCTCCCCAAAAATGGGGCGGTCAAGGGGGAAAACTCCTCCTCGCTGAAAGCCCAGATTTTAATTGGTTCCTGCCTGACTGTTAAAACAATATTTACTGAGATTTAACACTTGCATGGGCTTGGAGTCTCCCATGCTCTGTAATTAATTCCGAATTGCAATTAATTCAAATTTACATTAATTAAATTGAATTAAAACATTAAACTTGTTTCTTAATCCACTCAAAAGGAATTCGGGAATTTAATTGCCACTGGATGAGATAACCAGAGCAAGTAGGATATTTAACATTCTTATTAAATGCCACTTAGTATTTTTGATTAGTATTTTTAGGGCCTAATTAGTATTTAATTAAGTTGCTATAGGCTATCTTGCACAATACCAATTAAATGCCCAAACATCCCTCCTAAACGCAGGCGAGCGGGCGATTACGCGCCGTTATCAATGGGAGTTAATCACAAAAGCGCGCGCTCCGTATCGGCTCGTAGGGGTAAACACACACTGTTAACGGCATCAAGCGTTCCCTGCACTGTTAATTGATATTTAATCAACTCTGAAATAAATAAGAGGAGGCCGGAGGTGCCTGGAGGAGGAGGGTGTTTGTGGTGCCGCTGAGCGCGGTGGGGACACAGGTGCCTGGCGTCGGCGTCCCAGCTCCTTCCTCCCGCAGCTCATCGCCTGGGAGCCGGAGCACGAGGAGGAGGCGACGGTGGTGACGGTGCGGCCCAACTTCCAGGACAGCGTCCACGTGGGCTACGTGGCGGGGCTGCGGAAATTCGCCGAGTACTTCACCTCGGTGCTGTGCTTCACCACGCCGGGGGACGGCCCGCGCAGCCCCCCCCAGCTGGTGCGCACCCACGAGGACGGTACGGGGAGGCTCTGCGCGCCCGCGGGACGGACCCTGCCCACCCGCGGCTCCCGGGGAGGGGGGGAGCAGCCCCGGGATGGGGGACTCGGTCCCACTGGTGCTGCTGGTGGGGGGATGTGGAAAAGGGGTGCTGCTGAGCCCGGGAAGCCCCATCCATGGGGAGCCCCCTCCACGCTCGCTCCTTGAGGGGGTCCCATGGGTGCTGAGGGCTCCTGCGTGGCTGCGTGCTGAGCCTGGGCATCCTCGGGCAGTGCCTGGCCCCGTGGGACATCTCAGCTTCAGTGACATCCTGGACACATCCCTGAAGGTTAGCTGGCAGGAGCCGCTGGAGAAGAACGGCATCCTGACGGGTAAGGGAGCACCGGTGGGTACCCGGCTCCCACATCGGCCCCCTTCCCACCTTGCAGCATCTCCCACCCCAGCCCCCTTCCCACCCCACAGCATCTCCCACCCTGCATCATCTCCCCCGATCCCCTTCCCACCCCGCAGCATCTCCCACCCCGCAGCATCTCCCACCCCACAGCATCTCCCCCTGGTCCCCTTCCCACCCTACAGCATCTCCCACCCTGCATCATCTCCCCCTGGTCCCCTTCCCACCCTACAGCACCTCCCACCCCACAGCATCTCCCCCTGCTCCCCTTCCCACCCCACAGCATCTCCCCTGCCCCGCTCAGCTCCTTGGGGTGGGCGATGAGGGGAGCTGATGGCACGGGGTGCGTTTCAGGCTACCGGATCTCCTGGGAGGAGTACAACTGCACCAACACGCGGGTGACCCATTACCTGCCCAACGTCACCTTGGAGTACCGTGTCACCGGCCTCACCGCCCTCACCACCTACACCATCGAGGTGGCTGCCATGACCTCCAAGGGCCAGGGCCAGGTCTCCTCCTCCACCATCTCCTCGGGGGTGCCACCAGGTGAGCATGGTGGCACGGGGATGCCGGTGGGCTTCCGGCGGTGCTGGGGACAAGTGGCCAGTGCCACCCAGCCTGCCCTCTCCCCACAGAGCTCCCCGGTGCCCCCACCAACCTGGGCATCTCCAACATCGGACCCCGCTCCGTCACCCTCCAGTTTCGCCCGGGCTACGATGGCAAAACCTCCATCTCCCGCTGGCAGGTGGAGGCACAGGTATGGGGTGGATTGGGATGGGGGGGGTGGGGGGTGCTGGGGGGCATCTCACCCCACTCCCATCCCGCAGATGGGCCAGAATGGCGAGGCCGAAGAGTGGGGGCTCGTCCACCAGCTGGCTAATGAGCCCGACGCCCGCTCCATGGAGGTGCCCAACCTGAAGCCCTACACCTACTACAGGCGAGTGGCCAGGACCACGCCACGGTGTCCTCCTCGGGGGACTGGAGCTCTCTTGCCCCCCGCCGTGACCCTCCCTTCTCCCCTCTCAGTTTCCGCATGCGGCAGGTGAACATCGTGGGCACCAGCCCCCCCAGCCTGCCCTCCCGGAGGATCCAGACCCTGCAGGCACCCCCCGACGTGGCACCCGCCAATGTCACCCTGCGGACAGCCAGCGAGACCAGCTTGTGGCTGCGTTGGATGGTGAGGGGGAGGGAATGTCGCTCTGGGGGGGGTCATGGGGGCAGGTGGGAGGGTGGGGAGCCGAGGGGTGACGGAGCTGGGGTGGCCGTGGGAGCTCAGCAGTGACGGTGCCCGTCTCTGCCGGCTGGGACCAGCCCCTCCTGGAGCAGGAGTACAACGGGAACCCCGACTCGGTGGGCTACAAGATCCGGTACGTGCGCTCGGACGGGCGAGGGCAGCCGGCAGTGCACGTCATCCACGACCGCGTGGAGCGGGAGTACACCATCGAGGACCTGGAGGAGTGGACCGAGTACCGGGTGCAGGTCCAAGCCTTCAACGCCATCGGCACGGGGCCCTGGAGCCACGCTGTGGTGGGGCGCACCCGGGAATCAGGTACCGCTGCCCACCCCACGGCGTTGGGCACCCACCCTCGCTGAATCCGGCCACTGACCTCCACTCTCATCGCCCCCCTCCCAGTGCCTTCCTCTGGCCCCAGCAACGTGTCGGCGCTGGCCACCTCCTCCAGCAGCATGCTGGTCCGATGGAGTGACATCCCCGAGGCAGACCGCAATGGCCTCATCCTGGGCTACAAGGTGAGCACCTACCCCAGCCCCGGCGCTGTGGCCCTGCCCGCCCGCAGCCCTGCCCGTGCCCTGCAAGCCTCAGCCCCAGACCGGGGAATCGCGGCTCTCCCTGGGAGGAATCACCCTGCAGACTGCCAGGTCCCGATTGTGCCACCTCCAAGAGATGATGCCCATATGTGCCAGCCCTGGCCACGCTGCCCCATGCCAGGGGCGTCCCAGGGGCTGTGTCTCTGCCCGGCCATGTCACACAGGGTCTGTTGCAGGTGATGTACAAGGAGAAGGACTCGGACGCGCGTGTCCAGTTCTGGCTGGCGGAGGGCAATGCCTCCCACAGCGCCCAGCTGAGTGGGCTGGGCAAGTACACGCTGTACGAGATCCGCGTGCTGGCCTTCACCAGGATCGGCGATGGCGTGCCCAGCCGGCCCCCCGTCCTTGAGCGGACTCTGGACGACGGTGGGTAACAGCGGATGGATGGGCAGAGGGACCCGAATGGGCTGGGGGGTCCCCTGGGTGCCTAATGGCTCCCTGTCCCATCCCATCCTTATTCCCTGGTGCAATCCCTTTTCCCCCCCCTGACTGGGACACCCAGGGCTCTCATTCCTGGTGCACGGGGTCGAGTCCTGCTTGCACAGGGTCTGGTGCTTTGCACACACTCGTGCACCCCCCGGTGAACCCCGTCTCTCCCCCCTCCAGTGCCTGGGCCCCCCGTGGGGATCCTCTTCCCCGAAGTGAGGACGACCTCGGTGCGGCTCGTCTGGCAGCCACCCACGGCACCCAACGGCATCATCCTGGGTAGGTAGGGAGCCATCCTGGTTGTGCCACGCCGGGATGCTCTGCAGAGGGATGCAGAGGTCCCATGGGAGCAGGGATCAACGCGGTGGGGGGGCAGAAACCATCTCCCTAAGATCCCCCAAGGATCTTGGAGCCCGTTGCCCCCGGGGCTGAGGTTTCCCCACTCAGCGGGCTGGGATGGGTCACGGGCTTTGCTTGAGGTCCCCAGCGCAAGGAGCCAAAACCCCCTCGTGGCTGGCCCCGTGCGTGGGCAGGGATGGAAGGAGAACCCAGCATGGTGTCCCCTCCTCCAGCCCCACCGTGCCGCTCCCTTCCCCGCAGCGTACCAGGTCACCCACTGCCTCAACACCACCGCGGCCACCGCAGCCACCGCGGAGGTGCTGGAGCCCAGCGCCCGGCAGTACACGGCCACCGGCCTCCAGCCCGAGGCCACCTACCTCTTCCGCATCGCGGCGCAGACCCGCAAGGGCTGGGGCGAGGCGGCCGAAGCCCTCGTGGTGACCACGGAGAAGAGAGGTAATGGCAGGGGGGTGTCCGTCCCATGGTGGGGGGTGCTGTGTGTGCCCACGGCGTGCCCGCAGTGCTCCCAGCCCTTCGCCTCTCCCAGACCGTCCGCAGCCCCCCGGGAAGCCGCTGGCGCGGCAGGAGGAGGTGCGAGCCCGCAGCGTGCTGCTCTCCTGGGAGCCGGGCAGCGACGGGCTCTCCCCTGTCCGCTACTACACGGTGCAGACCCGGGAGCTGCCCGATGGCGAGTGGGCACTGCATTCTGCCTCCGTCAGCCGCAACGCCACCGCCTTCGTCGTGGACAGGTGAGGCACGGGCTGGTCCTCAGCAGCGCCGCTGGGGTGATGGGGAGCCGGGCAAACCATGGGCTCTGCTTCGGGTGGTTGCCCTGTGCCTCAGTTTCCCCATCCGATGAGAAGTGCTGGCACCAAGGTTGGGAAGCACTGGCCAACGTGCCCTGCGGGAAGGAGGGAGGGTTGCTCGTGGGGTCACCCACTGGCTTCACTGTCCCCATCCTGCTCCCCTCCCACTCAGGCTGAAGCCCTTCACCTCCTACAAGTTCCGCGTGAAGGCAACGAATGACATCGGGGACAGCGAGTACAGCGAGGAGTCGGAGTCGCTCACCACCCTGCAGGCGGGTCAGTGGCTCCTGGGGCAGGGAGAGGGGGTCCCCCCATGCCCGGGGGTCCCCCCGTGCCCAGGGTACCTCTGGACCCTCACCACCCGCTTCTCCCTGCAGCCCCAGAGGAAGCCCCCACCATCCTCTCCGTCACCCCGCACACCACCACGTCAGTTCTCATCCGCTGGCAGGTACTGTCCCCTCTGCCTTGGGGGGTGTTGTGGGACCGGCCACCCGCCCCCTTGGGAGGTGGCACCGGGGCATATTGGGGACCGCCATCTCGGGGTGCCCGGGTCAGAGCAGCCCCTCTCTGTCCTCCCCACGCAGCCCCCGGCCGAGGACAAGATCAATGGGATCCTGCTGGGTTTCCGCCTCCGGTACCGCGAGCTGGTGTACGACAGCCTGCGCGGCTTCACCCTGCGTGGCATTGGCAACCCCGGCGCCACGTGGGCCGAGCTCACCCGTGAGTGCTCGAGGTGCCACCGAGCCTGGGGATGTGTGGCTGCGGGGGCGGGGAGGGTGGCCCAGCGGTGGCGGGTGGAGGACGGGGCAGGGCGGCATCCCGGTGCTCCACAGCCTCTGCCGGGTGGCAGCCTGGAGCTGTCAGGGTCAGGCTGTGCCCCGTGGAGCTGTCACCGTCCCCCTCATGCCACCAGGTCCGTGGTCCCTAACGCGCTTGTGTGCAATGTCGCTGGCTTAGTCCCGCTGTGCTCAGCCCCCGTGTCCCTGCAGTGTTGGGTGTGCACGTGTCTGCACCTAACATGGGTGTCTGTGACGTCCCGCTGTGTGTGTCTGGGTGTGCTGCCATCCTCAGACCCCGCTCTGGGGACAGCAGGGACGCGAGTGACAAAGGCAGAGCCCAACACCGGACCTTGCCCCGTCCATTGCTCTCAGCTGTGGTCAGACCCCCGTGGAGACCCCGATCCTCAGCCCCGGCTCGTGCCGCACGGGGGATGGGGCTGGAGGATGGAAAGGTTCCTTGGTGCTGTGACAGCCCCATTGGCACCTGGGGGTGACAGGACCCTTGCAGGGGACCCCTGGCCCACCCTGGGGTGGGCAGCCGTGCTGGGGTGGGTGCTTGGAGGTGGGAGCCCACCCGTGCTGTGTGCGGGACTAACCGCTGCCTGCTCTCCCTGCCCTGTGCCGCCCAGCCGTCTACGCCGTGCACAACCTCAGCGAGGTCTCCCTCACCCAGTATGAGCTGGACAGTAAGTCACCGCTCCCCCTGCCCCTCCCTGCCACCCCCGTGCGTGTCCCCCCCGCTGCCACCCCCTTACATCCCTCCCCTGCGCCTGCCTGTGCTGTGGGGTGAACCGGGGTGAGCCAAACACCCTGTGCCCAGGGACCCCTGTTGCTCCTTGGGGACACCCCCCTCTTCCCCAGCCAGGGGGGCTCCGCGGGGTCCCCTGGGGGTAGCAGGACCCCCACACCGCCGGCCACAGGGAGCTCACCCCTTCTCCCCTTTCCGCCCCACCCAGACCTGAGCAAGCACCGGCGCTACGAGATCCGCATGAGCGCGTACAACGCTGTGGGCGAAGGCCCCCCCAGCCCCCCCCAGGAGGTGTTCGTGGGTGAAGCGGGTGAGTCCACCAGCACGGCCCTGCCTTGCGAGGGGCTGCCCACGGCCGGGGGCCGCGGGGAGGGGGCTCCACTGCCCTGGGACCCTCCGCTCCTACATCCTGTGGCCCCCATCCCCTCTAAACACCCCTGATGTGCCGAGACAAGTTAGTGTCCCCCCCCACATCCAGGGGGGGCTTTCCCCTACCCTGGTCCTAGCAAGGCCATCACACCGTCCCCCTCCTTCGGCACAGTGCCCACTGGCGCGCCACAGAACGTGGCAGTGCAGGCGGCCACGGCCACCCAGCTGGATGTCACCTGGGAACCGCCACCCGCTGAGAGCCAGAACGGGGACATCCAGGGCTACAAGGTACCGCACCCCGAAACCTGGGAGCTGGCACCGAGCCGGGGCTCAGGGACACTGGGTGTACTGGGGAGATGCTGGGTGTCATTGCAGGGTGATGAGTTCTCCTGGGAGACGCTCTGTGTGGTGTTGGGTGCGGGGAGATGCTGGGTGTACTGGGGAGATGCTGGGTGTACTGGGGAGATGCTGGGTGCCCTGGGAGGCGCTATGCGTGCCGTCGGGGAAGGGATTCTGGGGAGATGTCGAGTGTCTCGGGGAGATGCCGGGTGTTCCAGGGAGATGCCGGGTGTCCCATCCCGGTGCTGAGCGCCCGCGGGGCGGCAGGTGGCGTCGTCGGTCCTCGGATGCAGCCGGGATGCAGCCGGGATGCAGCCGGGATGCCCAGCCCCGTGCTCTAGACACCTCCTTGGCCACGTCCATGGTGGTTCCTCCTGCTCGGCCCCATCCTTTGAGAATTAGGCACAGCTCAAGGGTGATCTCAGGGTGCTCGCTCGGCAGCGCAGCGGTGCTGGGCCCGGAGCCGGCTGCGAGCGGGGCTCACGTCTGATGCTCAGCACCATTCCTTTCCCTCCAGCAGGCTCAGAGCCCTCAGCCACTCTGGGATGGGGGCTTAGGAGCCCGGACAGGGCTGCGGGGGTGTTTGGGCATAGCAAAGGGCCTGGGGAAGGCGAGATGGACTGGATCCGTGCATCACCCAGGTCTCCTTCCCCCCTCCTCTTCCTCCTGCAGATCCACTTCTGGGAGGCTCAGCACCAGAACGAGAGCGCGCGGGTGAAGACGCTTTTCCTGCCCGAGAACGGGGTGAAGCTGAAGAACCTGACGGGGTACACCTCGTACTGGGTCAGCGTCGCCGCCTTCAACGCGGCAGGAGACGGGCCCCGCAGCCCCCCCATCAAGGGGCGGACGCAGCAGGCAGGTGGGGCCCGTGGCATGGCTGCCCCCAGCCCTTCCCCCTCCCCGGTCCCATCCAGACCCTCCTGCCCCTGGGCTCTGTGGGGAGGTGTCCCCATGGGTCCTGCTCCAGTGGTGTCTGGCTGGTGGCCCTTCATCCCAGCTGCATCCCAGCTTCTGCAATCCTGAGCAGATACCAGCCCCGGGCTTACCCCAGAGGGTTTGTGGGTTGGGAGGAGAGTTTGTGGGTTGGGGGGACACGGAGATGAAGGTCTTGGGAGGAGAGAGATGAGACTCGTTCCCCCTGTCATGGGGGGAGCCCTGGCAGGGTCTTTGCTGCAGTGGGGATGGGGGTACAGGGGGGTGGCACCAAGGGGGTGTGAGATGGTGGTGACGAGTGCTCCAGCCCCGTTAGGGTGGAGGGAGGGAGAGGGGCTGGCTGGGTGCCGGGGGTATCCCCTGGGAGCGCCGACCTGATCCTGGCCACCCTACTCCTCGCAGCCCCCAGCGCCCCCGGCTCCATCCGATTCAGCGAGCTGACCACCACGTCGGTGAACGTGTCCTGGGAGCCGCCACCACTGCCCAACGGCATCCTCGAGGGCTACAGGCTGGTCTACGAGCCCTGCATGCCCGTGGACGGTGAGGGCATGGCAGGGACCCCGGGGGGAGGCTGGGGGCATTGGGGGGAGCTGGGAGGGCTCCGGCGAGCACCCGGCTCAGCCTCCATCCCCGCAGGTGTCAGTAAGATCGTGACGGTGGATGTGAAGGGGAACAGCCCGCTGTGGATGAAGGTGAAGGACCTGGCCGAGGGTGTGACGTACCGGTTCCGGATCCGAGCCAAAACCTTCGCTTATGGGCCAGACGTTGAGGCAAACATCACCACGGGGCCTGGGGAAGGTACGGGGGGACATGTGGGATGCCGTGCCGGAGCGAGGGAGGAGATGACATGGGGACATTTCACCCAGTGCCACCGGGGCTGGCATGGCCACATGCCAGTTTGTACCTCCAGCTCTGCTCTGGGTCCCCAGGTGCCCCCGGTCCCCCCGGCGAGCCCTTCATCTCCCGCTATGGCTCGGCTATCACCATCCACTGGTCGAGTGGGGACCCCGGCCAAGGGCCCATCACCAGATACGTCATCGAAGCCCGTCCTTCAGGTACGGCAGCTCCTCCCTGCTTTCCATCCCCACCTTGTCACTGGTGGTGCCTTGGGTTCAGGAGAAAGGGAAACTGAGGCAGGGAATGCTGACCTCTCCCAGGTCACCTGTCAGGCTGGGTTGGGGATTCGGACCCGGGTGTCTGTGGTGTTGGCCATGAGCTGGTCCACGAGGAGCGCGCTGCCAAGCGGCTGCTGCCTGGGGCTGATGGAAAGGGGCTGGCGAGCCACGGGGCAGCACCCATCGATGCTGCTGCTTCCGTGGGCACGGAGGTCCTGACGCTCCCCCAGATAGGCAAAGGGTTTTGAGGGGTGCCAAGGCTATCCCAAAACGGGACTCCCCATCCCCTCGGCAGGGAGCCATCAGGCACGGCCATGCTCTCTCCTGCAGCCCCGGGCTAATGATTTCTCGCTGCCGCAGAGAGTACAGCTCAGACGACCCAATCGATCGCTAACGGGGGTCGGTGACGCTCCCTGTGCAGTGGGGCAGCACCTGGGAGGGAAACCCCCGCTACCCTGAGCCATGGGGCTGCCGGGGCTGCCGGGGGGCTGCGGGGGAAGCAGGTCCCCAGGGAGCTGCTTTGGCCTCGTCTGTGAGTGGGGGCAGGAGATCGATCAGCTGCGTGCATCGTTATGGCTTTTTAATGATGCTGCGGGGAGTGAGCTCCGTGCCTGCCGCGGCCGGGAGGGACGGGCAGATGGTGGAGGGCAAACACTCCCGGATGGAGGGAGACCAGCCTCTCGCCCTGCGGAGTCCTGCAGAGCCGGTAACCCCTCCCAGGGACCTTCTCTCTTCCAGATGAGGGGCTCTGGGACATCCTCATCAAAGACATCCCCAAGGAGGTGACCTCCTACACCTTCAGCATGGACATCCTCAAGCAGGGGGTCAGCTATGACTTCCGCGTCATCGCCGTCAACGACTATGGCTACGGCACCCCCAGCACACCTTCCCCCTCCGTGTCAGGTAGCCAGCAGGGGTGGCACCTGGGTGTCCCCTGGGGGATGCTGTCACCCCCATGCCGGGGGGGAGAGTCCCAGTGTTGCTCTGTTTTTCGTGGCCATCTGTTGTGGTTTAACCGCAGCCGGCAACTCGGACCGTGCCATTCGCTCACTCCTCCCCCTGCCAGTGGGATAGGAAGAAGAGGGAGAAAAGGGGAAAACCTGTGGGCTGAGATACAGACAGTTAAATAGAACAGTAACAGAAGAGAAAATAATAATAATAATAATATACAAAATGAGTGATGCAATGGAATTGCTCACCACACAGTGACGGATTGCCCAGCCCGTCCCAAGCAGTGATCGTGGGTTCCTGCTCCCTGTCCAACCCCCGTTTATATACTGGACACGGTGTCTATGGAATGGAATATTCCTTTGGACAGTTTGTCCTGCCTGTGCTCCCTCTCAGCTTCCATGGGAGGCTGAAACAGTCCTTGACTTAGTATAAGTATTACTTAGCAACAAGTAAAGCAATACGTGTTACCAACATTATTCTCATACTAAATCCAAAACACAGCAGCTACCAGGAGGAAAATTAACTCTATCCCAGCTGAAACCAGCACATCATCACTGAAACCCATCTCCCCAACCCTGCCTGGCTCCTACAGAGCCCCAGATCCTGCTGCCAGCAGCATCTGCCAGCCCTCCCCTTGCAAAGCCCCCCCCATCCCCCTTAAACCTGCTCCCTCGCATGGATCCAGGTCTCACAAAGTTCCCCAAGGAACTATATATACTGGTTTGCCCCCGACGCCTGTCCCCCTCTGATCCTCCCTGCTGTCCCCCAGCCCAGAAAACCAACCCCTTCTACGAGGAGTGGTGGTTCCTAGTGGTCATCGCCCTGGTGGGGCTCATCTTCATCCTCCTCCTCGTCTTTGTGCTCATCATCCGCGGGCAGAGCAAGAAGTACGCCAAGAAGTCAGACTCGGGTGAGTGCCGGGGGTGTGGTGGGTGCTGACGGGACCCTCCGGGGTGCCAGAAGGGGGGTGCAGAGCCCTGACCCCGTAGGAGCCTCTCTGGGGCTTCCCTGCCTGCCTTTGGGGTCTGAGCGGGGCAGTGGGAGCCTGCCTCGGGGCACGGCTCCTCCGGAGACACGGTGACATCCGATAAAGATGCTGCGGGCTTCCCGAAGAGTGCTGGGAGCTAAAGATTAAATAAGCGACTTGTCCCGCTGTCAGCTGCGGAGGCAGGGCAGGCCGGGGGCTCGGCAGAGGTCAGTGGGATTAGTCAAACACAGTTCTGTTTTCTTAGCTGTATCAAGGGCTCAAATTGTGGGGAAAATCCAGACCTCCTTGTTAAGCAAACAGAGCGGCTGAGCCGAGAGCCGGAGGCGATGGGGCAGGTCAGGGCGTGAGCCAAGGCGGGCAGGCTCGGCACAGCCGGCGGCGCTGGCCACGGGGCTAATACATGGCCACTGCCCCGGGACTGGCACCTCATGGCATCCCCAGGCTTCAGGCTTTGGTTTCTCCAACGCCGGAACTGGCACAACCCTCCCTGGGCCATTCCGCAGCCCCCCTGCGCAGGGTCCTGTGCAGGGTGCGGGCCCCCCCCACTGTGCTGCCCGGGGAGGCTCTGAGCATCCCATCCCGCAGGGAATGGCTCCAAGGCGACTGCCCTGAGCCACGGCGAGATGGTCAGCCTGGACGAGGGCAGCTTCCCCGCCCTGGAGCTCAACAACCGGCGCCTCTCCGTCAAGAATTCCTTCTGCCGGAAGAACGGCATCTACACCCGGTAAGGACCCCCCCACACCACAGCCCCTTTCCCAGGCAGGGGGGAGCTTTTTCAGTCGTCGTGCCCATCCCTCCATCGTGCACTCCCCGTGAGATGGGCATGGGGCTGGGGAGGGCTGGCACCCCTGGGGGGTGACCCTGTTGTGCCCAGTGTCCCCCCTGCCATGAGCTGCAGCCGCTGCACCAGCCCTGATGTGCTGGGATGCTGAGCAGCCTGAAAAGCTGGGAATCCTTGAAAGCCAAGGGGGAGGCTTGGCACGGCTTGGGGGTGGTCCCCAATCCTGCCCCAGGGGTCGGCTGGGCTCATCCCCAAGGGGGGTACCTGTGCTGAGCCCTGGCCTCTCCCGGAGGTCCCCGCCACGGCCCAGCCCCGGCAGCCTCCACTACTCAGACGAGGATGTGACCAAGTACAACGACCTGATCCCTGCCGAGAGCAGCAGCCTGACGGAGAAGCCCTCCGAGGTCTCCGACTCGCAGGTGAGCACCTGGAGCTGCACACAGGGACGGGGACCCGGGGCGGGGGGGGTCAGGATGGATGGTGCTGGGAGCCCTAGTCTCTGCCCACCGAGATGCAGATCCTGGTGCACATTTGGGAAAAGCAATGCTGGTCCCGCTCCCCTGCCCCATCCCGCTTTTAGGCAGCGGCATCCCCCGTGGATTTGCGGCACAGCCCCAGCGTGAAGCTGGCACAGCCCCCCGGCCCGTGTGCTGGGGATGTGGCACTGCGGGGGGTCCCCGAGGGCTGCTGGGGACAGGAGAGCAGCGGGGTTGGGGACTGTCCTGCTGCCAGGTCGCTGGTGGCAACAGCTGCGGCTCTGCCAACCCTGCAAAATGGCACATTTGTCTCCTCCGGGAGAAACGGGCAGCTGTGGCCGGGCGGGATCGTGGCCGCGGGCAGCTCCCCGGGGAGGCAGGGGGACATTGCCCCGGGGATGGATGCTGGGAGGCATCTGGAAAGATGAGGCTGAAGCCCAGGGGAAGGTCCTGGGGGTCCCTGTGCTGTCCCTGAGCCGCAGAGGGACCGGGGAACCCCCCTTGCTGCCTGCACCGGCTGTTTCTTTTGCCTTGGCGGGGCGGTTGCCGGCTCGGCTCCCTCTTGCCCTGGCGGGGCTGGAGTGGCTTTTGAGGAGCTGTGAAGAGCGGCGGGAGCTGGAGCTGGCGCGGAGCAGCTTCCCCCCGCCTCAATGGCCCCTTTGTGCACGGCCAGGGGAAGCTGAATCCAATTACCGCCAGCGGGGAGGCAGGGCCGCCAGCACCCGCCTCCCAAAAACACCCTCCCCGCCAACCCCTGGGGCATCACGGCCTCGGGGGCGGCCCCCCCAAGGGCCCCCGCAAGCCTTTTGTGTGAGGTTTTATTTTACTTTGGCAAGAGGCAGAAACACCCCAGCAGTGCCGCAGCCATCCCAGCCCCTTAAAGTCTTTTGGGATGCGCTCGCCAGCATCCCCAAAGGAGCATCGGGGAAAGCTCAGCCTAGTTTTGGGGCTGGGGGGTGATGCCCCTTACTGACCCCATCCCATCCCGTTTCTTTAGGGCAGCGACAGCGAGTACGAGGTGGACCCCGGCCACCAGAAAGCCCATTCCTTCGTCAACCACTACATCAGCGACCCCACCTACTACAACTCCTGGCGGCGGCAGCAGAAGGGCATCTCCCGGGCGCAGGCGTACAGCTACACCGAGAGCGATTCGGGGGAGCCCGACCACGCACCCCTCTCCAACAGCACCTCCACGCAGCAGGGCAGCCTCTTCCGCCCCAAAGCCAGCAGGACTCCCACCCCCCAGACCCCCGGCAACCCCCCCAGCCAGCCCGGTACCCTCTACCGCCCACCCGGCAGCCTGGCCCCCGGCTCCAGAGCCCCCATTGCTGGATTTTCTTCTTTCGTTTGATATTTAAACAGAAGCGAAAACAAACAGGAGGAAAAAAAATATATATATATATAAAAAAAAAAAAGGAAAAAAAAGAAAAGCCCCCAAGAAATTAAGAAAATAGAAAAAAGCGGTGAGGGGGAGAAGAGGAGGAAGCGGAGAGGCTGAAGGGCCACGGGGCACTGAGGATGGCACTGGTGCCATGGCGGGCAGCGTCCCCAGGCTCGGCGTCACCGCAGGTGTTTCACTTTCTCGGCAGCGCCGGAGCAGAACGCCGGGTGCCTTCCCTGGGGCTGGGGAGCAAAACTCAGCTCCTCTTTTCGGCCAAAGCTTCCTGCGTTCCGGACTCCTCGGCTGCGGAGGGATGGGAGGGTGCGGGGTGCCAGGGCTTGGCGCCGGAGTTCGCCCCTGGCATCTGCCGGCCTGGCCGGGGTCCCGTGGGTGCTGCTGGGCTGGGTGCGGGGGCTCTGGCCATGCCAAACCCTGGCCCCTCCACTTGTGGCTCCCCCAGGACGTGGGGACAAGCGGTGACGCAGAGACCCCCGACTGCGGAGGGGAAGAGGAGCTCTGCTGATCTTAAAACCTCTGGACATGAAACTCCCACCCTGGACCCCCCCAGCCTTTGGGGGAAGGGGGCAGCCACTGCGCCAGGAACCCCGGGGGCAATTAATTCCTCCCCTCGTTAGTGCCTGGTCGAGCACAGCACCCCCCCAAGGAGAACACAGGACTTAAACCCCAGGAGAGCCTTACCAAGGTGCAAGCGGTGCTGATGTCCCCCCCCCGCCATGATTTTGCACCCTGAGGCTGCGCCGGGGCTCTGGCAAGGGCGATGCGGTGACCGTAGCCACCCCTCTGCATTTCTGGTGGTTTGGGGAATTTTTTTTTAATGGGGTTTTGTGCAGAGGCCTGGGAGGATAAGGGGCAAGCAGGGGTGGCGATGCCCGGGGGGGTCCGGGGCTGTTTTGGTGGTCTCTGCGTAGCAAAACCCCCGCAGTGCCTACGGGTGAGCCAGGCACCAGCCCGGCGGGGCCGCGGCACCAGGGCTGAGCCGAGGGAGATGCCAATAAACAGCCTGAGGATCATCCCGTCTCACGTCTCTGTCACCCTGCTGCGGCGGGATGCGTCCGTCTGTCCTGCTGGCCCGGCCGGGCTTGTGTCACCCCTACGGCACTGGAAAGGAACCGGGCAGAGGGTGCTGGAGGCTGCGGTGCCGGGATAGGGCGCAGAACAGTGCGTGGAGCTGTGATGGCTGTATCCCTCTCTGTCTCCATCCCGGAGCAGTGGAATTGGAGGGAAGGGGGACCCAGTGGTGGGATAGGGGAGGAGGGAGGTGACTCCATGCTTTTGGCATCACCGGCGCCTGGGATTTCTCCTGGTTTGAAGCCACCCCCGCTGCCTGCTCTGCCCTTCAGGCCTGGCAGGAAAATCCGGGTGATGGGCTGGGGTTCCATTGCCCGTCACCCCCCAGGCAGCACACAGCACGGGTCTGGAGCGAGGGCTGGGGGAGGCTCAGCCTGCTGACAGCGCCAGCACCGGCACCGCTTCCCTGCCCGGGGGCTCTTTGCTCCCTGGGGGCTGTGGGATCTGCCGCAGGACCCTGCTGCCGACAGGGCAGGGGCTTGGAGCCCCACACAGGCACGTGCCCAGACCCTCACCCTGGCGTGAGCAAGGGTCTGGGGCTGCCAGAGGGAGCGTTTTGCAGGAGGTGCATCTGGGGACTGGTTTGAGATGGGGGTGCGTGACCCTGAGCCACAGCCCCTCTTCACCCGTCCGCTGGGCTGGGGAGAAACTGGGGAGGCTGCGGTGGCATCGCCCCCCGAGATGTGGCCACCGGCAGAAGTGCTGTCCCCGCCTCGGCGTGTCACGGCGGCCCCGGGGCTGGCGGGGAGCAGAGGGCATTGCTGGCAGGTGACTCATTGACCTACTTGGGAGCTGGCGCCGAAGGCAGCGCAGCACCCAGGGGTGCCCGTCCCCTCCCTGGGCAGCAAAAGGGCTCCCGACACCCTGCTAAGGTGGGGATGTTGGCACAGGGGCAGAGGGGGGGGGTCTGCATTTGGCTGGACAAATCCTGCCCTTCATTTGCAGTCTGGCTCCAGCCCCAGGCACCCCGGCTTGTGCAAGAGAGACCTTCCTCCCACCCGGGCTGGGACGCGGAGCTCACAGAGATGCAGGGCAGAGCAGGTCTGGGGAGTCGAGCAACACGGGCGAGCTCCCCATGCAAGGGATGCTCCCTGTGCGAGGGACGCTGCTTGTGCGAGGGATGCTCCCTGTGCAAGGGATGCTCTCTGTGCGAGGGATGCTCCCCGTGCAAGGGATGCTCTCTGTGCGAGGGGTGCTCCCCGTGCAAGGGATGCTCCCTATGCAAGGGATGCTCCCTGTGCGAGGGATGCTCCCTGTGCAAGGGACGCTGCTTGTGCGAGGGATTCTCCCTGTGCGAGGGACACTCTCCTCCCACGCAGGGCGTGTGCCAGCCCCTGTGAGCAGCAACAACCCAGCGAGCACCGAGACACGGTCCCTGGACATGTCCCCTATAGTGGGGACAGTGGGATGCGGGTCCCAGGCGGTGCCTGTGTGGGGTCTGCGTGTGCTCCCCAGCACGGCGTCGTGCTGCAGCCCCCGCAGCCAGGGCAGAGCAGAGCCCAGACCCTGCTCGCCCGCCCCGGCCAGGCTCATCCCTGGCCCCGGGGAGGAGAAGCCGGAGGGTGCAGCAACATCCACGGCAGGTTTGGAGCTGGCGCCATGCCGGGAGGTGAAGCCGCTGGTGTGGCTGTGGCCAGAGCACCCGGGGCCCTGTGGCAGCGACGGTGGCAAAGCCAGGACAAGCCCTTTCTGCTGGTGGTTTCCCATGGCTGACGGGTGCGGCACCCGAGGAAGTGGCGGATCCCACATGCCACCGCAGAGGTGGGTTCACCCTCTGCGCCCCAGGGAACCTCCTCGGGGACGGTCTGGGTGCCGTGCAGGGCACAAAGCCCACTGTGGGCACCGCAGAGAGGGGCTGAGTGACAGTGGCAGTAGCGGGAGCTCTCCTCACCTGTGCTGCCTCAGTTTCCCTGTGGCACAGGTGCCACCGGACAGGCTGGGCTTGCGGGGAAAGGCACCATGCTCCCTGCTGAGCACAGCCACCTCTCTCCCACCTTGGCTTTCCCCACGCTGCTGCCACAACCAGCTCTTTCCAAAAATCACTCCTGCAGCCCCAGCCCCACCGGGCAGGTCCAGGCTGCCCGTGCCCAGTCCCGCTGCTGCCTCTGCAGCCTGCTCCATGCGGCCAGGGCGAGCTGTCGGCAGCAATCAGCCCCCGGGGACCCAACTGGCCTTGACGTATCTCCCGACTCCTGCTAGGTGGTGGCCTGCGGTTCTCCCAAGGGCAGGGCACCGCTCGCTTATCAGGGTTGGCGAGCCGAAGAGGGGCAGAGGGGAGAAGCTGCACCCCCAGACCTTGGCGTGCGGACGGGGCGGCACTGGAGCAGCACCCGCTCGCTGCCCCGGACGCGATGGGGAGATGTTTGTGTGCTAGAAATGGGGGTTGTGACCTGTAAACGTGGGCTGAGTCTTGTGATTTATTTTTATTTATTTAGCCGAAGCGGCATTGGTGTTGGAGGAGTCGGGCAGTAAGAGTTTATTCTCCCGGTTGAGGTTACATCGAGCAAGGAATAATCAGAGCAGAGAGATGCTCGGTGTGCGCTGGAGGAGAAGCAGCCCTGCAGCGGGCTCTCCCTTTCCTCCGCATTTCCCTGATTCCCCGCCAGCTCCTGGGGCAGAGCCGAGTGTCCCCACCTTTCCCTTGCCTTGGGCCGTGGGGACAGGGACAGCCCCTCTTGTCACGCCGGGGGCTAGACGGGACTCGGCGCATCCTCAGAGCCCCGCGTGCCCGGGGCCCTGCCGCCTCCCGCGCCGTGCCAGGCTGCGAAGCTGGCGGCGCGGGCAGAGCTGCCGGTGACAGAGACGGCGGCAGAACACTGCCGGGGCGGCGGGGAGAGGAGAGCGGCGGAGAGGAAGGACCCAGGTCTGTGCACCTTGTCCCCGAGGCGCGGGTGCCCGGCGCACGATGTGGCACCCCGGCCGAAGGTGTCCCTGCTCCCAAGCTGTGCCAGGTTTTCCATGGGGGCGGTGGGTCCCCGCAGCAGCCACGGTCCAGGTGGGATTCCTCAGGGTGATGGGAAGCCGGGGCGGCTGCACCGCGGCCGGGTGATGGGTTCCCGGGCAGGCGGCGGGTTGTGCCAGCCTGTTCCCCGGCAGTGCCGGCCAGGGGAGCGTGTGGGTGGGAAAGGCAGGAGGCTGCACCAGGAGCGTGCCCACGGCAGGCTCCGACCTGCACACAGCTTGTCCCGGCGCTCACCCGTGCTCCCATGGGTGCCGAGGTGCTGGTGGTGAAGCAGGCGGCGCATTCCTGCCGGGGTGCGCCGGTTAGCCCAAAAACCGCTCACCCCTGGGCAAACAGCATGGGGAAGGGGTGAAACCCCCCGACTGTGGGTGCAAGCTGGTGTCCGTGGGGGTTAGCGGGGCTGACAGGGGGTTTCTGGCAGCATCCAGCCCTGGGGCTGGAGGTATGTGGGGGGGCTGTGGGGGCACTTCCCTGTTCTTAGCACCTTGGGGTGTCCAGACAGTGATCCCCACACCCTGCTGCAGCACTGGGGCTCGGGGAGCCTGGCTCGGCAGCATCTCCTGCGCAGCCGAAGGCAGAGTCGGCAGACAAAGCTGGCAGGCGCTGGCAGCAGGAGGAGGGGACGGGGCTGCTTCTCCCTGCCCTGCTTTTCAATGTGCTTTTCAATCCTTTTCTTTTTTTTCTCCTCTGCTTTCAAAAGCTGCTGAGAAGCAGCCAAAGGAACCGGCGATGGGTTCAGGAGGGGTCGGAGCGATGCAGCCACCAGCTCCCCGAACCTCCCAGCGTCCCGACCTCGCCACCATCTCCCCAGGGCCGGATCCAGCCCCGGGGCCCTGCCTGGCCTGAGCTGCCGCTGAGGAGAGGGGAGGGGGCCCGTCTCTCCCAGGCAGTTTTTCAAGTTGAGTGGGTGCCTGCTCTTCCCAGCCGGAGTTAGGCCAGCCCGCAGGAGCCTTCCCCGGAGGCTCCCACCACCCGGCTGATGTTAATCCCTCCTGACTGCGCTGTCTCAGCCAGCGCCATGCTCCCGTGACAGCATCAGGTGAGGCGAGCAGCGCTGCGCCGGTGCCATGCCAGCCTTCAATGAACACGCGCTGACCCCACATGAGTGGGTAGAGCTGCCAGCTGGGGCTCTGGCAAAGCCTCCTCCTCTTCCTCACCCACCGCCAAACCATAGCGGTGGCTCCCAGGGGACCCCTGCTCAACTGTGAGCATGGGGCACTGCCTCCTGCCTCAGTTTCCCCATATAGAAAACAAGGAAAATAAAATTAGCCAAACAAACCGGCTATGAAAATGGGGCTGGTGTGAGCCGAGGAAGCAGCACGGCCTGGGAAGGAGACTGCACGCACCGGTGGAAGCTGGGTGGTGCTGGACACCCCCGAGCTGCGGGCAGAGGCTGTGTGCTGGGTGGTTTGGCCCCAGTGCTCAGTCCGGCAGAGCATCTCCACCGTACCAACCCCAGCATCTCTGCAGTGATGCTCGCGGGAGTGATGGTTCCTTGGCTACTCCGCAAGCCCTGCCCTTCCTACGGAGGAACGAGTCTGTGCCAGACGAGCCATCAAAGCGCCCAGTGCTGCCCAGCCCTGCTGCCAATGCAGCCCGCGGCCCCTGGGTTGGTGCTGCCGAGCGCAACCTGGGGAATGGAGCTCCTTGTACCCGTGACACGAGAAATACTCATCCCCCCTCCAACGATGTGCCCCAGCACCCCAGCCCCCGGGGGTCGCATTGTTGAGGCATCCCAGCACCCCACTCGCCACCCCACTGCGTCCAGCCTGGCTCCCTCGCAGAGGCACCAGACGCTCCGGAATATGCAAGAAACGCTGCATTAGGCAGATTCGGGATAATCGCGTCTCTCCCGCCCCTTTTCTCCCACAAAGGTCTCGCCTTAATCCCCGAGCGCGGCTGTGCAGCCCTGCACTCTCCCTTTCAGCGTGTCGCCAGCGCTGGGGGGCCGGGGTGGCCGTGGTGCTCCCGCCATTGCGTCCCCACCATGGACCACCCAAACGACCCACGGCCTGGAGGGGCCCTGCGGCCCCCCAGGGGGATGGAGCGGAGGGGCTGGAGGGGGACAGGGAGCTGGAGGGGGAGTGTGGGTGCCACAGCCTCGGGGGGGTCACGGTCATGAGTGGAACGGGGGCATCGATGCTGCCCCGGGGCTGAACCCACCAACTCCCAGTGGCTCCGTTGGGCTCTTAAATCCCCTTAATTAATTAGAGTCACTCACCCCACCA
Source organism: Rissa tridactyla (assembly GCF_028500815.1). Classification (NCBI taxonomy): domain Eukaryota; kingdom Metazoa; phylum Chordata; class Aves; order Charadriiformes; family Laridae; genus Rissa; species Rissa tridactyla. Next base: position 12,664,731 of record NC_071480.1, read on the forward strand.
CCTGCGGCCGCTCTGCCGGGGTGCAGCCACCCTCTTGCTCTAGTCCCGGGGACCCCACTCCCCCCAAGGGCAGGGATCCGTGAGCCCCACCCCCGCGGATCCCCATGGAGGGCCCGGGCTCCCCACTCGTGTCCCCACTCAGGGACCCCCCCCACCATCCACGGGCAGGGCCACGCCTGGGACAAGGGTCCGTCCGCATCGTTCCCTCCCCCCCCGCCCCACTCGGGTTTGAATGGAGGGTGTGGGGCTGCCCCGTGACGTGGCGCCGCGCCATTGGCCCGGGCGGGGCGATGACATCATGCCCGCCGCGGCGTAGCGGGGGGTGCGGTGTGGCCGGGGCTCGGCTCGGCTCGGCTCGGCCATGGACCGGCGGCGGGGCCCGGCCGCGCAGGTACGGACCGGGGCGGGCCGGAGAGGGGGGGGGGACCGGGCTATGCTGGGGCTCGGCTCACCGGCACGGCTCGGCGCGGGGCGGGGCGGGAGAACCGGGCCCCGGCTCGGCTATTGTCCGGGCGGGCGGGGTCGCCGGGGTGTCCCTAGCTCCGCTCTGGTAGCGGGACGGGGGAGGCGGTGACCCCCCCGGCCCCCGCACACACACACACACACACACACACACACACACACACAGCGGGGCGTGGGGCCGGTCCGCGGCGCGGGTGGGCGAAGAAGGGGTTAACAGGATGCGGAGCCGTGTTTGCCCAGCGTGGGGAACCGGCCCGGCTCACCCCGCCCCGGCGGTGGCTACCGGTGGCCGCTCGCCCTCGGCTCCCGAGCCCGACGGCCAGGGGGGGTGTGTGTGTTCGAGGTGCCCGGAGCCAACGGTGGCCGCAGCCGGGGCGGTGGCTGCCGGCGGCCCTTCTCGGAAAGGCTGATCCTCCGCCGAGCTGGAGCGAGTCCAGCGGCACCCCTGGGCCGGCCGGGGCTGGGCGCAGGCGGGTGCTGAGTCAGAGCCACCCGAAATCCCCCTCCAGCCCTTCCTCCGGCAGCCTGGGACAGGGCTCGGGGCTTCCCTCGTCCCCCAGCCTCCCCCTCCCACACCGCTCCCCAATCCCTGGGGAGCACACGTCAGCTCCCATGGGTGCCCCGGAGAGCGGGGGACCTCTGCGGGCACGGGGCTGGCTCCCAAACCCGCTCCGGTGGCCGCAGAGCCAGGGGCCGGTGGGCGACGACCACTCGTGGAGAGCTGGAAGCAGCCCGCGCCGCCCTGGTTTGACCCCAGTGGTAGCAGCGTTAAGTATAGATATTTCCGAGTGCCGAATGTATAGATCAGGAAGGCTGTTCCAAAGGAAGCTGGGATCGTTAGCGCTTGGGGGGAGAAACTGAGGCAGGGAGTGAGGCAGCGAAGGGAGTGCAGGTCTCTGCGCCCCGGGATGGGGCTTTCTCCTGAGCTGGGTGCTCAGTAAACAACTCTGTTTTGGACACAGCTCCCTCGGAGACCATGGAGTGAATCCAGCTGAAGTTTAGCACCAAGGAGGTTCAGTGGGTTTGGGTCCCGGGAGGAAGATCCAGGCTGGCTTGAGTCCTCATTGCCAGGGACCAGCCACCCGACCCAGGGGCTGCCTGGGCAGTGGGGGTCCCTCCTGGCCCCCGAGGGCAGCCCCACGCCGCTGCCCGCAGGCAGCCCCGCTGCCAGCAGCGTTGTGCTGACCATGGCGGTCTCTCCCTTTGTTCCCTTGGTTTTGTCGTGAGCGCAAACAGCCGCCGCGGTCGTGGGCCCCCTGAGCCAGCCGGCTGTGGGGTGTCGGCCCCCGCCGGCAGGTAGGGTGCTGCGGCCAAGCCGTGGGAAGCTGCCTGTTTACTTCCCGTCCACCCCAGCGAAACCACAGGAATTTAGAGCCCGGCGGAGGTCGGGAGGTCTGTTTAGCCCCGGTATCCTGTCGGACCCCGGCCAGCCCCTGTTGTTGTGGGAGACAGAGCTGGGGCCAGCGAGGAGATAACCTTTCCCCCCAGAAACGTCCCCTCCTCGCCCTGGAGAGCCGGGGGCTGGTTCGTGGCCCCGTAGCAGGAGGATTTATGGTCCTGTGCGTGTTCTGGCGTGTCCTGCCAATAGTTCTTCGTTGAACTCTGGCTAGCTCCCGGTCGTCGGCAGTCCCTCGGGGAGCACTGCTCTGCTTTTGGCACCGGCGTGCCGGCGAGTTTGCCGGCTTGGCTCTGATCGGCGTGCCGATAGCCCTGGCGAGAGCCGAGCTTCGCCTCCCACCCCGTCTCGCTGGCCCTGGCTCTGACGCTCGCCGCCGGCTGCCTTTCCGCTTCCAGAAGCGCTGCCGGACCCGCTCCACGCATCCCATGGATGAACTGCAGCAGCGTCCCGGTGCCAGGGACAGGACCAGACCTGTCACCCTCGCCGGGGAGGAGGAGGCGGTCACCGGGGCGCCTGGGCTGCCCGCACTAACAGGACCGTCTGCCCCCGGGGGGCCTGGGGAGACTCGCTGGGGGAGCCCCGACGCCAGGGTGTGACAACGGGCTGGGTCCCCTCCTGGGGCTGGCGGTGGCAAGGTGTGATCCGTGCCGTGTCTCCAGCAGCTGTCTGCCAGGCAGGAACATCAAAGAGCCGCCTGAGACGGATCCCTGAGGGGCAGAGCACCAAAAAGTGGGGCTGAGCAGCCGGCATGTCCTCCCTGCCCGGGCCGCCCGGGGCCAGGGAGAACCCGCACGCCGGGCAGGGAGGACATGCCGGCTGCTCAGCCCCACTTTCTGACAGGGGTGGGGGGCCCAACCGGTCCAGCACACCCCCTGGTGTGCTCCCAGGGTGGGGAGAGCATCCTCTGATCTCTGGGCTGGAGGGTGCTGCCTGGGGTGCTCTGCGTGGCAAAGCCGGGGAGGCTTGTTTGGAGCCGGCCGGGCCGGCCGGGATGCTTTCCCCCTCCCCCCTGCCCCATCCTCCCTGGGTTTGGCTTTTCCAGCTTGTGAGTGGGATGGCGGGGGGGGCAGGATGCGTGGGAGCGTGGCTGGACCCGGTGTTTCCCCACTGCGCGCCCATACTGGCTTCTTTCTTTAAGCTGCTGGTTGCCCTCTGGACCCTGGGGATGAGATTGGGGAGGATGGGGGGTGTCTTGTGGGAAGCGTGCACTGTCAGGGCCCACGATCCCTGCTGCCTGCTCCGCACCCAGCGGGGTTGTCCCCCCTCTTCCATGCTGGCTGCAGGACCCCGCTGTCAGGCAGACCACTCATTCGCAGGGAAAACTGTGTCCCAGGGGACCTGAGGCTCTCGCTCCTCGGAGCTCATGGTCCCAAAGGGCTGAGAGCGCCGGTGAGAAGCAGCGCACGGGCTGTCGGTTCACTTTATCCCTCTTGTCCTCGACTCCTGCTTACAGGTCCTGTTCCCTTCCCCTTTCCTCAGAGCCCTGCTGGGACTTGGCCGCGCTCTGGGCTCGCTGCCCCAGGACGAAGGGCTGCCAGCCTGCACAATCTCTCGGGTTACAGAGTGCCTTCCCCTGGTAGGTAGCTGGGGAGGCGGCGGCGGTGAAGCCGCCCTGGCCTGGTTTCCTTTGTGAAAGTGCCGGCAGTGGGAATGTCACAGGATCCGCTCTCCTCTCCCCGAGCGAGAGGAGGAGAAAAGGGCTCTGTGCTCTGCTCCCCCCGGGGCAGGACAGGGCCGGCAGCCGGGCTATGCGGGCAGCGGTGTCCCACCGCGCTGCCGTCACCTCTCGGGGCGAGCTGGGAGTGAAGCGTCGAGGGACGGGGAGATTTTGGCCGCTATGAAAAGGCTTCGTGGGCAGGAGCGTCGAGGGGGGACGCGGTGGCTTGTTTGGAGGCTGTGACGGTGATGGAGAGCTGCTGGCCGGGGTGCGCCGGTAACGCTCCGACCTCCCGGTGGCCCCTTTGCCGCGGCTTGCAAAGTATCTCGCAAATGCTGAACTTGGCCCCGAAATCTAAATACAAGGGAGGGACAGTCCCCAGATGGCCTAAATCAGCAGCACGGTTGCCTGGCCCAGCTGGGGAACTCGCCGGGAGTGTTTGTTTTATGTAAAACCAAAGGCTGGAGGAATGCCGGACTGGAAAGGAGACCTGACGGGGGGGGAAAACGTCTGTGCCACGCTCGCGCTGGGCTGGGCGTGCGGGGGATGCTGGCGAGGGGAGCGGGGCTCCAGCGAGCTGCGTCGGGAGAGGGCGAGGGGTGAAGAAGCTCAGCTCCTGGTTTGAGGGTGCGGAGAAGGTGTCACGGCTGCTCCTTCTCTTCCCTGGGCTGCTGGGGGTAAAGTGGGGGTTCCCCCGGCCAGACCCCCCCGTGTCCGTCGCATCCCCGGGCTCTGCTGCGTCATTCACCCTGCCAAGAAGGGCTCGCACTGCTGCCTCCATGGGGTGGTGGGACCCTGCACCGGGATGGATGGGGAGCCCCGACGCGTGCCGCCGGTGCCGTGCCGCGGGGTGTCCCTGCCATGGCTGGCCCTGCACGGAAGCCGTGCCAGGGAGGGCTGGGCACCAGGACTTTGCACCCATGTGGGGTCAGAGTCCATCCTGCTTGCATGGGACCGGCCACAGCCTGCCTGAAGCCCCGCTGCACGGTGGGGGACGGAGGGGCGTCACAGGGCAGGTTTGGGAAGGGATGGGGGGTGGGAGCCCTCCGGGGCTATGCTGGGGGTGTGGGGCAAATGCTGCAGCCCCCTGTGGTGTCCGGCTGAGTGGGCGTGGGGCTGCCTTGTGTCAGGACCATGCTGCCATCGCTGGCTGTGGGGCCGGGGCTCGCTTCCAGCCCACCCCACGGAGCCATTCAGCTGCACCCTGGGGCTGGGTGGGCAATGGGGGGACATGGCCATGTCCCGAGGCTCGCTCAGAGGAGAGACATCGGTCCCTTCCCCGCGCACGTCACGGGGCTGCGGTGTCGCTGGTGGTGCCCGGAGGGAGGAAGCCGGCGGCCAGGAGCCCTTCCTCCCCGTCGCCAGCCTCTCCCGGGACCACCTGGGGCTGCCTGGCGCCAGGGAAACACGGGATGCGGTGACGTGGACACTGTCCTTGTCCCCTCCTGTGGGGCCACAGGCACGGGGCTGGACGGGTCGGCTGGTGGCACCGAGGCGGCCACGGGAAGGAGGAACGTGCCTCTCCACATCCCGGTCAGCCAGGGCCCTCGTCATCTCTGCCGCCGGCTGCCACCCCTGAGTCACGGTGGTGACAATGAGGTGGCCGGGGAGGGTGGGCACAGCCACGCGTGGGCTCAGCGCTGGGGTATAGCGAGGAGCAGCATGGAGGGCTTTGGGGTGCTAAAGGGCAGCAGCAGGGCTGTGTCCCCATGTCCCCATCCCGCCCAGCGTGAAGGGGTACCTGCGGGGTGGCTGCCTGTTCCCCTGTCCCCATCCCGGCTCCCCCCGGCACGCCACTTGGCTGGCGGTGCCTCCCGGGGGCTCTACACCCTCCTCGCACACTTCCTGCCGTCTGTTTCCAATTCCTCCTGGCGTCTGCTCCTCCCTGCTTTCTTCCAATTAAAAAAAAAAATCCCAGGCATCTTCTCAGCGTGCGGCTCCCAGAGGCTGGAGCGCTGCCGTGTCCCGCTCCGGCGGCTGGGGCTGTGCGGGGAGGGGACAGCGGGTGCCCGCGGTGCCCCGCATCCCTCTTGGTGCCCTTTTACGTGGGGCACAGGGTCGGGGATCGTCCTGCAACATCGCTGTGCCCAGGTCTTTCTCCTGCGGTCCTTTCTGCACATCTGCTCCATGGATGGAGTTTGGGACCCGATTGTTTAGGGGGTGTGGGGAACCCGGGGGTGTCTGGGGACCCGTCCCCAGGGAGCCGTTCCCTGCGTGGAGGCTATTCCCGGGGGAGCGGAGCTGCTGGTGGGCATGGGGTCACATTTTGCAGCCTGGCGGGGTGAGGGCTGGTGTCGGCAGGGCTGTGCCATCCATGTCCTCGAAGCCTGACTGTGTCCCTCTCCCCTGTCCCCTAGGAGTGACCAATCCGTGACGCCGGTGGGAGCCCAGCAGCAGAGCACCAGGCACAAGCCCCGAGGGGATCCGTGGGACGTGCGGCTCCACCCGGGCCGCCCCGGCGCAGCGCGGCGATGCCCATCCTCAAGCAACTCGTCTCCAACTCTGCCCACTCCAAGCGGCGCTCGCGGGCCGACCTGACGGCCGAGATGATCAGCGCGCCCTTGGGGGACTTCCGCCACACCATGCACGTCGGGCGGGCAGGGGACGCCTTCGGGGACACCTCCTTCCTCACCAGCAAGGCCGGGGAGCCGGGGCCGGAGGCGGGTGAGGAGCCAGGAGCCTCCAAACCCAGCCTGCTCTCCCGCCGCTTCCGCAGCAGCAAGCGCTCGCAGTCGGTGACGCGCGGGGATCGGCGGGACATGCTGGGTTCGCTGCGGGACTCGGCCCTCTTCGTGAAGAACGCCGTCTCCCTGCCCCAGCTCAACGAGAAGGAGGTGGACAGGAGCGCGGGGCAGCTGCCCAAGAGCCTCTCCTCCAGTCCCGTCAAGAAGCTGCCTGAGGAGGTGAGCCCCGAAGAGCAGCAGCGCCCGAACGGGGCGGCCGCCGGGCCGCTGAGCCCCAGCTTGGACGAGCGCGACTTCGGGGACATCACGGAGCTGCCCGTCGTGGTGGCCAAGAGCGGGGCGGGCATGAAGCACGCAGAGTCCATCATGTCCTTCCACATCGACCTGGGGCCCTCCATGCTCGGGGACGTCCTGAGCATCATGGATAAGGAGCAGTGGGAGCAGGACGAAGACGCCGAGGCAGAGGAGAGCCGCGAGGAGGAGGTGGATGCCGCCCTGCCTGGCTCCCCGGTGATGGCAGCGGCAGCAGCCCCGCCGAGCCAGAGTCCGTCCCGCGGCACCGGCGGCCGCTGCCCCAGGGACAGCAGTTCGGTGTCCAGCTGCGCCTCGGGGCCAGAGGAGCGCAGCCCCGTTCCCGGGCCACTGAGCCAACGGAGCCCGCCGAAACGCCCCGACAAGGAGTTCTCCTTCGCCGATGATGATGACGACGAGATCAGAGTATAAAAGGCGGGCGGCCGAGCCAAGGGGTGTGGTTCTCATCTGCGGTTGCTTGGACATGGGGCCGAATACCCCGGTGCTGCAGCGGGTGGCACCGGGGAAGACTCAACTCCTCCCTCGTTCCCTCTCCCCGTCCGGCGGCGGATGTGCCGCGGCAGGACAGTGCTCTGCTCCTGGGGCCGGGGACAGCCCCGACACCTCTCGGCTCCCGGGGAGCTCCAGCACATCCCGGGAAGGGAAAGCAGACTCAATTTTTGGTTCTTTCTGTTGGACTTTGGATATTAGCTCTTTTCTTCCCCCCCTCCCCTACCCATATAAAGCAATATAGGATCAAACGAGGCTTCGAAGTTTTAGCCCCTTTAGTAATATATATATTTTTTTTTTTTTCTGCCGTACGGTTTTTACTGCTCTCTGATTTGTACTTAACTTTCTTTACTCTGGCTTTTGGTTTTAACGGAGGGGAGATTTCCCACGAGGAAGGACTTGGCTCTGGAGCTCAGAGGGGGCCGAGGGCGGCTCCAGCTCCCCGGGTTTCTCGGGGACCTTCTACATACCACGAGCCTCCAGCCCCGTGCTGCGGCGGGGGCTCGCTCCCTGTCCCTCGGATGGATGGATCCATCCCAGATGCTTTGACCCTCCAAACACCCTGGGGGTCACGGGGATGTCCCCTGGCACCGGCTGCTCCCGGGGATGCCAATGTGCGCGTGGGTCCGTCCCCAGGAGGAGGAACGCCTGGGACCCCCCGTGAGCCCTGGTGTCCTGTGTGCCGGGTGGCCACCATCATGGGCCAGCCTGGCTGGGCAGCGCCGACACTGGCCTGGTGCAGGCAGGTGGAAGAGGAGGGTTTTATACCATGTATGTACAAATGCAAAGAATAAAAGGAAACGGTAGTGACAGCGGTGGCCTGAGTTCCTGGGGGATGAGATGCGTGGGGACAGGCGTGCTTGCGCCCTGCTGCACAGGTGGGGACCGCTGTTCTCTGGGCTGCCACCGTCCCCAGACCCTGTCCCTGGCTGGAGTCCTGCCTGCCGGCGGGTCCCCTGGCCGGCGTTTGGGCACCTGCGGTGGGAGGAAGTGGGCGAGCTCCTGCTGGCCGGATCTGGCTCTGGGCTGGGACCCTCCGGCCAGGCCGGCTTCTGCCAAGGGACAACCCTGCCAAGATGCCGCTCTCCTCCCCGCGGCCCTGCTCCCTGCCAGCTGGGGAGGAGGGGACGGTGATGGCAGGGCAGGACCGGCTGTCCCCGCTCCCATGGGCTGGGGGCTGGGGTGGGGGCTGCCCTGGGTGCTCCCGGCCCTGTGGGGCTGCTGCGGTCCCTGCTGACCCCAGCGAGGGTGGATGGAGGAGCCACATCTGGTGTGATGAGCGGGGTGGGTCGCTCTCATCCCATGGCTGGCTTTCCGCGGCTCATCCCCCGGTGTGAGTGGGGCTCTGCCAGCATGGAGGGTGCCTTCCCTCCCTGGCCGTGATGGAGCCAAGCGCCTGCAGGAGCCCTTCCCTACATGGGTGGAGAGCACGGCTCTGCTGGGAGCACCGGCCAGGCTGTCCTCACTGTTGCTGAATGGGGAGGAAAGGATTTGGCCCCCGCCATGTCTCCTAGCCCTAGGAGCGGCTGGGTGCCCCTGTCATCCCGCAGGGATCTCCCCCGGTGAAGCCGGTGGGAGCAGGCGCGCGCTGTGCCGCAGCAAGGACACAATGGGATGCTGTGCGCGCGCCAGGGCCGACGCAACGCCCCGCGGCGTGGGACATTGGGCTATTGTCCGGGTCGGGGAGAACAACAGCAGCTGCGGCTGGTGGCTCTGAGCTCACCGGGCTGCCACCGCCCCGGTCGCTGCAGCACAGCCCCCCCCCGTCCTGTGCCAGGGTCCCACAGCCGCTGGGCCCTGTCCCTGCCGCCAGCACCCTCCCTGGAGCCCACCGTCCTGGTCCCTGTCTCCTGTAAGGTCACCGGGCTGCTGGGGGGACCTGGCTCCCTTTCTCCCGTACTGATGCTCTGATGCAAAGCGGGGGGGTAGGGCACTGGGGTTTGCTCCCCTTCCTGGGACCCCCTTGTTCCCTGGGGTCTCGCTGGTGCCGTGGGGAGGGGAGAGAGGCCCTGGGGTGACCCGGCACCATCCGCCTGCGACCGTCACTCTGCAATGGCTATCTTTGTGACGCCTGTCGGCTCCAGCCTCCCGCTCGGCAGCACCGCGCTGCCGCGAGCCGACGGGGCAGAAAGCACGCGCTGGCTCGCCAAGCGTGCACGGGAGATGGCCCTGCTCGACGGGACGGGATGGTGGCTCCAGCACACCGTCAGTGAGCAAGAGCAGGGCTAGCTAAATGGCTCCCGGGCTAGTGGGGAGTAATGCCAGTGGTGTCCGGCCAGTGCCTGCTGCTGGGAGGGCAGGTCGGATGGGCTGCACCCCCAGTCTCCCCCAAAACCTCCATCTGCACAGCACAGGGTGAGCATCCCGGTGTGGGAGCCGGCGTGTGCGCGGGATGCGGCCGGCAGGACCGCGCGGTGCCAGGTTGGTGCACAGTACCCGTCACAGGGCCGCGGCCCCCGCGGGCAGTGCTCCGGCGGGCGGGCAGCACTGGTCCAGTGCATTTATCGCTAGTGACAGAATGGGAGCAGGTCTCCATCCCCGATGTGTCAGGCCGCGTCGCTGCGGGCGTGTGTCGGGGACGTGTGTGGCTGCGGGAACCGCGTGATGGAGGAGGGACGTGGCGTCAGGCCAGACCCGGAGGCTGCCCCCTCTTTTCTGGGTGGCAGCCCCGGGGAAGCGGCGTGGCACCGCGGTCGTGCCCGGCACGTGCCGCTACAGCCTGGCATGTGTGCAAGCCTGGCGGCAGGGACAGAAGGGACTTCTCGTCGGGGTGTGAGGTGTGACCTGGCCGTCCCCACCATGAGCCAGGGGGATGTGGGTCTCTCCTGCCGGGCACCATGCGCTGGAGAGCGGGGCTGGGGACGGTGCTGCCGTGTCCCCGGCGATGCTCAAAGCACTCGGGAGTGCAATAAAACCCCCCACAGGATCTGTCCCCGGCTCTCTGAGCGCTCAGTCACAGCATTTGGGCCACATTTGGCTCTGTTGCGGGCTGAGCAGCAGCCCCGGCGTGAGGGGGTTAACCCAGACGGGAACCAGCTGCTCTGCCCCAGAGCTGGGGCTGGAGGAAAAGCAGATGTCGGTGCAAAGAGGCAATTATGGGGGGGGGTTGGATGCGATGGGGGCCCGGGGCTGAGCTCCCCGCAGCTGGGCTGCGGCACCAGGCAATCACGGCTGCAAATTGAGATCAGATGTGGGCAGCTTCTCGCTCTAAATGGAGTGCTGGGGGCTGCTGCCTGGGCTGGTTTTGCTCTGGCTCGGGGAGGAGAAGGAGGAGGAAGAGGAGGGTTTTTGCATGCTGCTGGGGCCCAGTGTGGCTCTGGTGACCTGCAGAGTGTTGTGCTCCCTTGGGAGGTCTGTGGTTTCCTTGGCCAGCCCCTTTGCAGCCCCTGTTCCTTGCTGGCGCTGGGCTGGAGGTGCCTCTCACCAGAGCAGGGGTGATGCAGGAGCTGGTGGCTGGTGTGGAGAAGATCAGGTTTGACCTAGAGGCTGATGTGGAGCACCAGCGAGGAGCTCAGCCCCTGCCCTTCCCAGGTATGGACAACCAGTTGGGGATGGGGTCCTGCGGCATCCTTGGAGGGTGGCAGGGGTGCAGGAGGTGTTGGGGTTCTCCTCCTTGCTGGTGCTCCTGGCTCTCACTGCACCCACCGCGATGCCTGGGTGCTTCTTGTCCTGCCTGGGCTCCTGCCCGAGGCCAGGCTGGCTCACAACATTGCTCCCCGGGCTGCCGGTGGAGGGGGACAGCGTGCTCTTGGCCTCGATGGCATGATGGTCCCAGCACTGGGGCCGGCGGGTGAAGCTCTCCCTGCCCTGCTTTCCCCCGCAGAGCCGGGAGAGGCCATCTGCAAGTATTTCCACCAAGGGCTGTGCTCCAAGGGTGAGCGCTGGGAAGGGATGGGCATGGGACTGACACCACCCTGCAAGATCCTGGGGACACCAGGGAGCTGGCTGGGTCCCCTCCCTGCTCTATGGCCAGCCCATGTCCATGGCTGATTGCTCTGTAGCCCTGCGGCCAGTGGGTTGGCAGGTTTTAGCCTGAAATGCTAATGCTGCTCCGAGTCCATCATTTCCCCCAGCCCTTTGGACGATGTCTCCTACCCCTTCTGTGCTGGGGGGGCTTGAGCACCTCCAGGGCAGCCAGACCTTGGCGGTGCACACAAGACCGTCCCCTGTGCACCCAGTGGGTGCTGCAGATCTCCTCCATGTCCAGGGAAACTCCGGCACATCCCAAGCCAAAGAGGTGGGGGATGCTGGGGCAGGGGATTCCTGGGTGCTGGGGGCTGTGATGGCGGGGGCCACGGCCAGGCTCTGACAGCAGGTCTGTGCCGGGGCCAGGCGTGTGGTGCCCATTCCAGCACGTCAGCAGGGAGAAGACGGTGGTGTGCAAGCACTGGCTGCGGGGGCTCTGCAAAAAGGGCGACGGGTGCGACTTTCTGCACGAGTACGACGTGACCAAGATGCCCGAGTGCTATTTCTACTCCAAATTTGGTAGGTGCGGGACAGGGCCGGGGACCCCAGCAAGCCTCCCCCACCCCAGCACCCACGTCCCTCGGGTCTGGCCTCGAGCAAGTGCCTGATGCCACCTCCTGTCTGTGGGAAGAAATGCCACCGGCACCCACCCAGGGCCACCATTCCCTGGGCCGAGCCTGGGTGCTCCCGGAGCACTGCTGTTCCCCCCATCCAGCCCATCCTTGAGCACTTTTGGCTTGGATGAGCACTGTCTCACCCCTTACACCCATAGGTGAGTGCAGCAACAAGGACTGTCCTTTCCTGCACATTAATGCCACCACCAGCGCCACGGGCTGTCCCTGGTATGACCGCGGTTTCTGCAGGCATGGTGAGCTGCTGGGATGGGTGCTGGGGTGGGCAGGGGCTGCCCACGTTCCCTACTCACCAGTGACAGGGGGTCCACTCCTGCCACTGGCCCAGTCTCCTGCCACCTCTGAGGTGGCAGAGCCACAGTGGGTTGTCTGGGGACCGCCTGGGAATGGCACTGGGTGCCTGGTGGGGATTTGGACTCAGGGAAGCAAAGGTCCCAGAGAGCTGAAGGGGAATGGGGCTGCTGGGGGAAGCTGGGCTCCCGAAATCCCTGCGGGGCAGGGGGTGCTGCTGTGTCCCTGCAAACAGGAGCCTCTCCTCTGTGTGGCAGGTCCCCTGTGCAAGTACAAGCACACGCGGAGGGTGATGTGCACCAACTACCTCGTCGGCTTCTGCCCAGAAGGACCCAAGTGCAAATTCATGCAGTAAGTACGGGGCAGGCTGGGGGGGAGCTCAGTGCACAGCCGGCCTGGGACAACGGGGACAGCCCCTCTTTGAGGTGGCAGAGGTGGCCATGGCCCTTGCAGTGTCTGGGTCAAGGACAAGGGTGCTTTAGGTCCTTGTCTGATCTAACTGGACCCCCCTGGTGTCTCCTCATGTCCAACCTGAGCTGGTGACCGTAGGGTTTGCAGCGGGTGGGCAGGGGACAGCCCTGGTCCCCATGGAGACGCCTGTGCCCTGGGAGACCCCTGAGAGGCCGTGGGAGCCATGGGGGGATCTCGGGGAACCATGGGGGTATCACCACTTGCCATGCGCAGGGGAGTAACTGCCTGTCCCCCTCCAGCCTCAAGGCCGGGCTGATGACGAGCACCGTGGATCCATCCAAGGTGATGCAGAGACAGTCCAATGCCATTCCCTCTTGAGCCGAAGCCTCTTGTGCCTCTGCCCATCGGGGTGATGCAGCAGCTGCCCCTGCCCCACAGCTCGTGTGGGTCGGTGGCTGCCAACTGCCCCATGTCCCCCCAGGGAGCTGGCTGTCCTTGGGGGCTGGCACGGCTGGACCCAGCTGCTGGCAGGGGCAGTGGATGCAAGGACATGCCACCCATGAAGCTCCCCCTACCACTCACCAGCACTACCCAGCACCTGCCAGTGCAGCTGGGGGACACGAGTAGCTGCCCCCCTAGACACACAGAGCCTGCTGGAACCAGACATCTGCTTCAAGGTGAGTGTTTTTGGGACCGGGAGGCCTGGGAGCAATGGCCTTGCCTTGGAGGGAGGGTAAAGCCCTATGGTGAGGGGCAGCATGCAGTGTTGGGGCTCCCATAGCGCCCTTCAAATAAATTCCTTGACTCCGAGATGTCAGAAAGGTCACTACACCAGTAAGTGTGGGAAGACTGGGATGGAAATCCTGCTGGGGAAACGACCCGCGTGCTCCCACAAGGACCACAGAAGAACATCGTGCATCCCGATGGAGCCAGCAGGATGGCCACTAGGACAGTTGCTGGACTAGAAAAGCCAGTTGGTTTTGCTCAGCACCGGCTGTCGCAGCTCTTTGCACAAGCAGCAGAGAAATCACCGCTTCCCTAAAGCAACCAAAAAGGGACTTTTCACAGAGAGTGAGGACTCCGCTCCCTCCTGCGCAGCTGGTTGCACATGGACCGGGTCAGGAGCGGTCACAGGTCTGAAGGGGTGTGGGACCAGCCGGTGCCGGGGCCATGGGGAGACGAGGGTGTGGGTGTTCTAATCCCCCATGAGAGGGGGCAAGAAGCACCATGTTTGAGAACACACAGAACCAAGCAGGAATGGAAAACTCACCAAGGCTTTTATTGCTGGCGAGAGGGAGTTTTTGGTGAAACACCTCTGACACAGTACTACTGCACTGCTCTTTGAATAAAGAGCTCAGAATTTTTTTTCCTTGGCTTTGGTTTTTTTTTTGTTTTGTTTTACCCTTCATGCCTGTAACATGACCAGTCCTTTTCCAGACATGTTTAGTGATGGCAGGCTACAACTAGCACTCTCATAACTGTCCTCGTTTGTCTGATGCAGACATTGGTTTGCCCTTTGGGCACAACAGCTAATCCAATGGATTTTCTTCCTCCAGAACTAGGGCGCTGCGGTCTAAGTGCTTCTGCTTTAATGCCTGCACGCAGGCCCTTCCCTCAGAGCCTGGGCAGTGCCACCACCGCTGTGGTGACAGCAAAGCAGGGCCTGGGACTACCCTTCTCCTGACAGTCGGTAGCAAACCCCATCGTGCTTCCCGTGGAGAGGGGTAAGCAAAAAAAAAATAGGCTGCGGTGGGCAAAACTCTGCTAATTTAAAGGAAATGGTTGATCTGGCCAAACCCCACCCTGCCACAATCCATCACAAACCTTACTGCCAAATACTGACCGCAACATTGCGTGTCCATTAATCTATATGAACAGCCCAGATCAAGGAGTTCTCCTGTGTCTGGTGTCCCGAAGCAAGAGATTTGGGCTTCTGCAGACTACAGCTCTACTGCAAACAGACCCCTAAGGGGCAGCTCTAACAGTTTCTTCTTTCAGCACTAAATACTGCCTGAACCACAGAGCGGTGATCGCAAGCTATTGCTGTCAGCGTCATCCCTCTGTCTGCAGGAAGGTAACTGAAGAGCCTGATTCTGACAGCAAATGGGCCTCTGCTGATTTGAATCCCTGCTGGGACACTGGTCCTGAGCACTTCTGCTGATTCCGGCCAAGTATTCGTGATGCTTCCTCTGATGCTGTTCCAGCTTCTTCAGTGGTATTTACGCCAGCGATGACATTCTAGAAAAACAGGGCGGGGGGGTAAAACCCAGAACTGTTAGCACAGTGCTATGCTCGGGGATGACGTGAGTGTGCTTTGCCCAGCAGTGATAAGCAGGAGACTGACTGCAGCCCTCTCCGTTTCTGTGTTGGAGAGCTGCGCATAAGAGCAAGCCCTGCTGGGGAAACTACACAAACACCAGTAAATCCCTTGTCAGTTATGAGTAAATCCAAGGCATAGGTGTTCAGTGTTGGAACGCCTCCTCCCTCTGCTTTGTGCAGGGTTTAAAAATGCTCCTGATGGTTTCTGGTGCACTCCGGGGAGAAGCTGTGAATCAGCAACTGTTTTCGCCACCTTTATTAGCTAAACTCCTCTGCCTACCTAAGTCAAGTCAGAATACTGCTTTCTGAGCTCTGATTGTGGTCTTAATTGTGAAGTATTTAAATTATTTCAGAGCTTGAATTAACATGAATGTAAAATAGACTTTCCACCTGCTGCAAAAGTGAGAATTCCCAAAACAAGACAGATACCAAGAAGTAAATCTTACTGATGTGCTGATAGTTCCAGCCATAGCTGAGGAGGCAGTATCCAGCCAGCAGCATGGAGATCCCAGCGGGTCCCCCCCTCTTCACGTTGATGTATTTGTCGTAGTAGTTATTCCAGGCTGTTGGAACAGAAATGCAAGGGTCAAACCGTGCACAGGTCTTAAGAGTTCACTGGTTCCCATGTAACTTCCCAAAGCCAAATGGTTGAGTCTATTTATTTACTTCTCTATAAGGATCCAGACTGGCCACTTGGACCAGCCTGCAGCAAGTAAATCAGGTAAGTGGGACAATTCTGCCCCAAGAGCCATGAATTTAGTCTCACCTTTCTGCACTCCTCCAAGCAGCCCCTGGGGAGAAAAGTTGCAGGTGGCCAGCCAAGCGGGCAGCTCCCCCAGCCTTACATCCATCAGGCGCCTTTCTGAGAGGGGACCTGCGCGATGACAAGTCAGGGTGGTCAAAGGGAGGAAAGTGAGGGCAACACGCGTGGTGCTCACATTGCCTGCGCTGGGTGGAGAGCGCGGAGCTGGTATCTGGTACAGCTGCAAGTGGGACTGACTGCTCAGAAAGGAACAGTGAACCATCTCTCCCACAAAGTGAGTTGGCTCCACCAGCCCAAACATGCAAGAGCCTGTCTTAAACCTAAACAGAAATGTAAACCATTGGTTGTGCAGGCTGGAGGGCTGGACAGTTAACCTCCTTGGATCCTTCCTGGATCCCTTTCTGGACAAGCGCAGCAGCTTACTGTTTCCTACCCCTCCTCTCCCAGTCACATCAGACCGTTTAGCCTGACAGCGCAGTAATTTTCAGCAGCAGAGATTTTTTGTTTCTCACGTTACCTTGCTGTCCGTCTGAGAAATTGCCCTCTGGTGTCTTCATTATGATCCCCACGCCTTCTTGAAAAGGCTTCCCTGGAAAAATATTCAGCCCATGATAATTAGGATGTAAGTCTGGAAACCATTCCAAGCCCATGGCACCTGCCGGCATGCTCCTGCCAGAGGCCTGGGACAGACAGATGGGTTGGCTTTTGGAGGTGCGGAGCAAGAACTGGTCCAGCGCCAGCCCCGTGTCTCTCCCCGCATTCAGGATAGGCTCAGAAACTACAGCCATCTGCCGCTTGCTCTCTCGAAGCTTTTGTATGCTGGTTAGGTAATTTTTGGATGTCTCTTCATTGTGACCTTTGAAACCCTCTCTCACTGACAGATGGAGGTTCTTGGTATGCAAAGCAGAAAGAGGGGCTTTATATTCCACACCAACTTCTAGGTGCATCTGCTTCTCTTCTGTCACGGTTTTGTCTATTCCCTCCTGCTGAACGAGGTCACCAGGGGCACTTCTGCAGTCAGCTTTGGGGGGATCTTGAAGTACGCATATTTTTGTTCCCTTTAAACTACTGCCTTTTTCTCCCTTTGAGCTTACAGATGCATTCTCTGCAGCTCCAAGGCCACGCATCTTGGTGTTTGCGGTTTCTGGAACAGTTATTCCCTCCTGTAGGTCAGGCTGGGCTGCGTCAGTGTGGCCAGCAGCACTGCCTGGATTTGGCCCTTCCACAGGCAACCTAGCTGTGCTGTGGCTTCCAGCTGACACATCCCTGCTCCTGGAACTGCTCTTCTCCCTGAGCACCTTGGCACGGTGCTTCTCTATTACTATTTTCACTCCGTTACTCAGCTTTTTGGGTATATCTTTGACCTCCTCAGGGAGCAAATCAAGGGACTTGGCTATGTCCTGCACAGCAGCCTCCACCTTCTGCTCTGCGCGGCATCTGTCGGGCTGGTGGCGAAGCCCGAGGCCGGACCGTCCACCGTGCTCGGCCGCGGCCTTCTTCCCCTTCGGGGCCGCCGCCTCCCGGGGGGCTGCGCCGGGCAGCCCCTGCCACGCGCCGGGGCTGGGCAGCCGCTTGCTGCTCTTACCGGCCGCTCCCGCCCGTGGCCCGCTGCCTGCCCCCGGCCCGGTTGCGGAGCCAGAGCCGCTCCCGGGCGCGGAGGGCCCGGCGGCCGGTCCGCGGCCTAGGCGTGGAGCGCTGCTGGCGGCCGCTCCGCGGCCTAGGTCTGTCCCTGGGGCGCTGCCGGGGTCTGGTCTCGGCGCGGCCTTGCAGTGCGGGAGGTGGGCGCGGAGCCGCTTGAAGGGCCGGTGGCAGTGCGGGCACAGCTCCAGCCCCGGCGGCGCCGCGGCCATGGCCGCACCGCACCGCCCTCCCGGCGCCGCTCACCCAGTCAGGCGCCGCCGCCGCCACCCCCGCTGGGGGCCTCGGTCGCTCGCGTACTGCGCATGCGCGCTTTGACGCACGGGGGGCGTGGCCGGTGCGGGGAGGCCGTTGCGCACGCGCAGGAGGCGGAGACGCCGGAAGCGGCGGTTGGAGGCGAGCGGGGGGACGTCTCTCCGCAGCGGTGGGCGGCTGGGCCGCGCCGGGCCGCGCCGCAGGCCCTCGCCTTTTGCTCCGTCCCGTCCTCGCAGAGCTCAGCCCGGCCCGCCATGAGCTGCCGGCAGCCGCTGCCGAGCGAGCGGGGAGCGAGACAGAGGTGAGCGACGAGCCGGGGTGGGGGAGGGGAAGGCGGCCTGAGGGGAGGCCGAGGGGAGGGAGGGGGCCTAAGGCGAGGGACAGCCCCTCGGGCACTGGAGGGGGAGGTAACAGTGTAGGGGGCGTGTGGCGACCGGGGGAGGTGTGAAGAGGGGCTGAGGGTGGTGTGGGGAGTGTTTTACACTGCCCCGGAGGGGTTGGCTTGAGTAAGAGGGTAAGGGATGGGGGGAGAAGTGGGGAAGCGGCCCCCTCATCTCTGGAAAGGGTTAAAGCGGAGCTGGGATTGTGTCGGAGGTGAACGTTAAAGATCTAGCGGGGAGGGCGGGCAGCGTTCAGGAGATCAAACGGGCGCAGAGTATGTGGGGGCCTCGAGGTGAGCTGGAGGGGGATTTGTCGGCCTGGTGGGGAAGGGGAGGAGGTGGGGAGAAACGGGAGGGACCGTGAAGCGTGTGGGAGCTGGGCTGTGAGTGCCCGGAGTGGTGAGGCGGCAGGGTGGGCTGTGGGGGATGGAGGTGTTGAGTTTACTCGTGGGCTGCAGGCGTCAAGAAAAGCAGACATGTAGAGGCAACGCAAATGTGGAGCATTGGAGTGAGAGGGGGAATGTGGCCCTGGTGGAGGAAGAACCTGATGGGCTGTGGTGGACAACGGTCGAGAGTGCTGTGGGCCTCCCAGGGATGGGAGAGCGAGGAGGCAGCTCCTGTCTGTAGGCGTGGACCATATACTGGCAGCTGAGTCTGCTGCTGAAGCTTGTCTGTAAGAAAACATTCAGTTATAAATACCTCGCTTGGGTCTGTTTTGACTCATTTGAGTATGTCTTAATTTTTGGCCACCGAAACATCTCCATCCTGTATTTCGGATAGTGCCCAGCGTGCAGAGGTCCTGATTGACCTGTGGTGTGTGTACAGTGGGAAAAATCATTTGATATGAGCATTAAAATTCTGCAGACAGTGACAGACGTTGGTTCACAGGGGTTCTAGGTTGCTGTTGATCTGCTGTGAAGCAGTGCTGATGTCATAAGAGGATGGCAAATACATCAGAAACAGGGAAGGAGTTGTCTTCCATGAGGTGTTTTCTAACAAAACTTTCCACATGGAAAATAACGGTGCTCAGGATGTGACTTGGCTTCAAGTGCAAAGACAGAATGGAGACACTCAAGAAAGTCATCATAGGCCCTAACTGCAGACACATGTAAGCGAGATGAACGTTATCGGGTATTTATTGAAAGTGTGGTCACTGCCACTCTTCCCGGGTGCTTTTCTCAGCCTGTCAGATGTCATTCAAAGTCCCAGGCTTATTTTTAGACATGCCTACGTACTGAGAGCAGTTGCAAGGCTGAGAATAGTCAAACGGGTTTATTTAGAAAGATGCTCAGAGCTGCTTTTAATGGCAGGTGTGAGTCCGTGTCCCTTCAACTGACGTGAAAACACCAGCCTGGCTGCTTTGTGTTCTTTTTCTTTCTCTTCTGTAGAAAACAGCTAAAAAGAGAATATGAAAGTCCACAGCACATCAGAGGTTTAGATACATCCTTCATTAATTGATCAAGTTTTCCAGATTTTTTTGTGGAGTTGCCTTTAGAGAACAAAACAGAAGGTATATCAGTAGATTGCTAATTTTTTCCTCCTTTCTCCCTAAACTTTCTTTAGGAAGCGGAGACGGAATGGCAATGAAGATGACAGTCATGTTCCTCAGACAAAGCGTAGTACCAGGAATACTGTCCTTCAGGACTCTTGGGACACTGAGGTGAGAGCCTTATTGGGCAAATTCCGTTTCCTTTAATGTTGAATTTAAATAATGGCTGGAATATCTTGTGAAATTTTATTCATGGAGAGTAGTTAATGAAAACACTTTTTTTTGCTTTGTGTATGAGGTCACGAGGCTTGACTGTACTTCAGAGATTGAAATCTGTAAAACGTGGTTTGGAAATCAGCATGTTTTCCAGTGGCCTGAGTATTTCTGTTAATGTCTTTCAAATACTGATAAGTAGTACCCAAGTGAAGAAACAAGAAAAGCATTTGCTGCCACTTTTGGTTTTGCTGTCTGAAATGAGGTGTAACACATGCAGAATTGAGGAGATGACTAGGGTGGATTAGAAGTGCGTGTGGTCACTTTGCCTGACCATCTACTCTTCCAACTTTGCATTTACTTACAGTAATGTGATTATTTGTGGTAGAAAGTCAAAAAGCATTCCAACTGGTGCGATGCACAAGGTGCGTGTTGCAAGCAGTAATGCTTATCTGATGTTTAAAAAATGCTCTGATAGAGCTCGCCAGTTTAAGCAAGACTTGCTCGTTCACAGCTAAAAGACTTGAACTCAAACTGTTGGGTTTCTGCTCATGTTTGCCATGATCATTTGCTGGACGTGGGATAAACTGTCTCTTATCGCTCACGTGACAGGTGTTCTAGGGTGATGCAGTTTGCTAGCTGTGAGATTTCTTTTTTTAAAAAAAATGCTGATTTCCAAGCTGCTGCCAGATTTCGTGAATTGTTGCCTATATTAATCATCCGAAAATTCACTGTATGCATTTCTAATTAGCAATGTAGTTCTGTGGCAAAATGTTCATGGAAAAGAGCGTGTAGAGCAGAGGCTCCTTCCTGGTTTGTGTCCCTGGAAGTTCATGAAATGGATTTCTTTTAAGGTTTTTGAAATATCCTTGTTGGTTGTTTATACAGCCCTCTCACTCCAAAGATTGGCTGTAATGAGTAATTATGAACTATTGCGGTTATATTGAACTATTAACTATACTTTAACTGCAGAAAATTTTTTGTGCTATGTAACTTCGAGCAACATCACTTTTATCATACGGTAATGGCTTCAAATGTATACTTACATTTAAAATGATACAAAGTTCGGTATCCCACCGTTCCTTTTGTAAGGGGAGACTTTCTTTTAACCAGTACACCTTTACATGTAGCTGATTTTGCATGGAAAATGTCAGTGATTTCGTATGGAAAATGCTCTCGCAGCTGAGATGTTCATCGTGAAGGAATTTGCTGTGATGAAAAATATTCCTGGTTCCTGTATTGCTGTTTTGCCAGAAGTATGACTTGCTGGGATGAAGTTGTTTTTGTTTCTCGGGTATAACGGGTAGAACCATAAATAGTTGCTTGCCATCTGACACTGAATCACTTGTCCAACAGGTTAAACACCTCTTCGTGTGTAGAGTAGTTAATGGCTAAACGAGCTTTGTGGCGGGAGGAGGAAGAATTTAGTGTGGAACAAGGGATTGAAGTAGGAGTAATGAAATTAAGAATATCAGGAAAAACCTTCATGGTGAGTGGCAGAAGCACCTTTGCTTGTCGTATAAACACTTGGCGTTTGACTGGGCAAAGCCGCTAAAATGCAGAAATGGAAATAGTCTTGTAGTAGCCACACAAGAGTGGATGACCTTAACTCTGTCCTTAACAGCTGTTTTGGTTGGGGTGCCTGCAAGTGACCAGCATGGGCATGCACTGCCTCCGCGCCACCAGCGAAACCAGTGCAGAGCTCAGTGACTGAGGCTAACATTGAGACTCCTGCTTCATGCATGCACTTGCGTTGTAAAAGTATGTTTTTAACACATTAAACCCTGATGTGCAGGCAAGGAGAATTTCTTTCTGTTGTTGCTGAAGTGGAGGAATGCACCTGCTGGACACAGTTTTACAAAAATCAATGTTCCCTTTTTCAAGGGAACAAAATTCACAACGTCGTCTACTGGTAAATAGAGCTTGGTTTTTTTCCCCGCTTGTTTTCTCGTAATGTTGGATCACTGAATTGAGCATGCCCAGGAATTCAAGCCATAAAATTAAATCAGTATTATTTGACTGTTTCTTTAAGGGCTTCCTGTGCCAAATGGAGAAATTCTTGTGCTTATAGTGCACAAATGCTTCCGATTGATGTCACTTTGAAATTCTTGGCCATTTGTAATACTTTTATTTGGTTTCCTGATACTTTGCCATTTGCAAAGGCAGCTCTTGCTGATTACAAATCCTCACTAGCTTTAGGATATTGAACTAGGAGAGAAAGCGTGTGTGCGTGAGAGCAATTTGTAACTTCAAAGAGTACATGAGCAGAGAATTACTTTTTGTCTGAGGGCATACACGCACCTGCTTTTTGTGAAATATTATATGAGGTACTGATTCCTTTTGCCTTCTTTCAGTTGAAAGTTGACTGCATTCTCTTAGAGAGTGTGGTTTACTTGAGACCATAACCTCACTATGAAAAAATCAGTGTTACTAAAACTTGGCTTGGCTTTTGTCAGGATTTCTTTTTTTTTTGGCTTTTTTTCTTTTTGTCTTACTCTTCATAGCTGACAGCAATATGTGTAAGACAAAGGGAGATTTTTGTCTTAGTGGCAGTTCAAACCTGGGCTGTTCTGTGATGTCAGTCCCTCACTTTGAATCCTGCTGCTCACGTGAGCTAGATTTGATGCGAAAGGATGTTGCTGTTTTCTCCCACTAGATTGTCCTTTCATCCAGGGTAGATGCCATCCTTGGATCGGACTTTTACAGGAGGGAAACCGAGATTCTCTTCAATCTCTCTCAGCACTACTTCTTGGCAAATTGCTGTAATGATGTGCAATTCCTGCTCCTCCTGGAACAAAACCACTGCCACGCTGCTAGGTGACAGCCACCCTGGGGCTGACAGTAAACCTCTGCTTTGCAGTTCAGTCCATGAACAGGCACACAGCGAAAACACTGGACTAGAACTACAGTGAATGTTAAACATTAGCGAAGCAGAGCATTTGCCACCACATTTCACTTCCTGTTCAGCCTGTCCTCCCTTTATTCAGAGGTCAGCTGTGTTCTTTTCCCTGGAACTCGCTTATAAATTCAGCAAAAGCCCTTCCTACTCTCCTTTCATTGCTGTCCTGTACGTGAAGTCAGGTAGAGCTGTAGCAGATCGTCTGAGAGGCCGACTGCAAGCAGCCGCTCACAGGAATTAGGAGAATGTACAATTGTGCTCTGCAACCTGGGGAATCACCGATGAAAAGCCCTTTGGTCTGATTTTCCCAAGGAAGGAAGGGAGTCTGCAGTGTTCTGACTAGCTCTTTTCCTTCCTGCATAACTTTCTTCTGTAAAACCTCATTTCTTGTGGTTCCTCTTTGTTATTCTGACCGATGACAGGTTTCCCCAGAGCTTAGAAATACTGCTGTTTTATCGGCGGAGATTGCTGACGCACAGCAGCAGTTGCTTCTCTCACATCAAAGTTTTTGTCTAGCATTGCAGCTATGCCAGTCTACAGTAATACGCTATTGAGGAAGGGCTGGTCTTAGATTCTAATTAAAACCAGATTATGCCTCTGTTAAACTCATCTTGAAAGATTTTGAGAGCAGCAGGGTCTGAACGGCCGTTTTTTAGGTTCCTGTCATGAATGATTGAGATGCTATGTCACAGATCAGCAGACTAGTACATTTAGCAGGACATTTGTTTGGAAATTATTTAAAACTTCCATAGCTACTGGATGTGATGTTAAGAGGGGCTAATGAGTCAGGTAAACCGTGAACGTGTTCTTTTGATACTTAAAGTACTCATGAACTTTCATTGGGCTACTTTCCTTTGCCCTTTCGCTTAAAACTTTGTTTCATTGTGTAGATGCCTGTCGTTGCTGACATGATGACTTTAAGGATTCTTTTTTTGTCTAATTGTAGTCCAAATGCGTAACAGAATGTGCACCACAGCCTGGGGAAATGGTAGGTCTTTGATGTGATTTGGGCAATAAACGGGCTTCACGTGCTAGTGAATTTTTGCATTAGAGAAATGGAAATAAAGAGGGTATGACAAATCAGATCTGTCAACAGCCTTAGATGTAGGAAGCACGTCCCAGGACACTATCTCGGTTTTAAAAAAAATTAGACATGCACAAAATAATCATTACTAACAGCTCGGAAATGTTTGTTAAGATGTGAAACTTTAGCAGTAAGTAATACCAGGTTCTCATTTCGATTTTTACCTTGATTTTCAGAAGGTGGCTGTAACGAAAAACAGTAAGGAACACAGACTAAAAGGAAACAAAGTGTCCTGTGCGGTGGGTTTCTCTCCAAGGCTGCTGTGACTTGTTGAGCATAACAGCATTGCATTTCGATATTTGTGCTTCTATGCAAAATGAGATGGTGTAGCAAGCACCATTTCGCGGCTCCTCTCTGTCCTTCTCGTGTTCTCTCCCTCTCTAGTGTTAGCAGCGTTAGGAGGAGGAGCTGGTTGCTCGTGTAGTTACATCTGCTGCTTCCTCAAGAATGATTTCACACGCGTTTTCTTGTTTTCTCCTTGCTAGCTGAACCTAACACGCCAGCGCGGGTGCAGCCCCGGGGCCATTGCCTTGCTTGCTATAGTACAACAGAACTGAAGCATTTTTGGTGCTCAGTAAAACAAGGAAATTTATATGGTTGAATTCTCACGATCGATCATGGAATCAGTGCCGTGGGGTTTCCAGTTGGCATTGAGATGTGGTCCACCTCAGATACTCGCACAGTGCCTTCCTGGGCCTTTCTCACCGCCCCTTGACAGACATGTCGGGTGCAGTTTGCACCGTTCTTCAGATTTACTCCCCAGTGAGGCCTTCTGGATGTGGTGCTGACTATTAAATTACTGTGGACTTCTTTAAATTTGTCTTCCTCTGCTGTGGCCACCAAACTTTGACTTCTGTGGTTTTACTTTAATACTTAAAAAATGTGGGGTGTTTTTTTAGCTGTTGTCACTTACGCTGGCTGCTTCTGTGAATTTACTCCCTGTGGGATGGCAAAATAGCCATTCTCTGATTCTTAAGCACCTAAATATTTGCAGTGTTCTCCTGAACAGCATATCACACAGTAATGAAATATTTCAGCTGTAACTAATGGAACCTTTTGTTAGCAGCCCTTAACACGGTGTAAACCAAACAGTTTTATGTCTTTGAAACACTGAAAATGATGGCTAATGCTCTTCCAGTCATTACCATGAAATGTTTATCCTAAATGCTGGCAAATGAGCCCTGTCCTCTTTGCGAGCTAAATCATGAGCTCTCTTTTCTGCATGTGGAAGTCTTTGATGCCTGTCGCTCTTTTCACTGCCTGTCAAGTAAATTGTTATGGAAAACTACCACTTAACATTGCAGTCCCAGTACTTAACTGGGAGAAGAGTAGTTGTATGTATGTTGAGGTGTTCAAAGACTTAAAATGGGTATCGTGTTGCATTTTTTTTTTTAACAGCCTGTTGCTTTGGATGCTTCAGATCTCATTTTGGAAAGATTGACTTGTAGGAAAATGCTTTGCATGGTGCTTACCTAAAACGTCTGCTAGAACAGAAGCGATAAACTTTTCCTCATGCCCTGCCTGCCTTTACTGACACATGCAGTTCAGTAGGAATGTTCTTTATTTTCCAATTCTCGGATGAATTCAGCAAACTTCACTAGTGCTAACGTGGGTCATGGGGGCAGAGCTGGCGGGCCCAAAAGCGAAAGATTGAAATCCAATGTTCTGGAGGTCAGCGAACCTCCGGGTGAAGGCTTGCTCAGCCCTTCAGCTCTGTCACGCTTTTCATGTGTTGGCAATAACGGAAGCTATGAATGCCAAGAAAGCACTTGGTGGATTTACATTAGTCCATCAGGCTGAACGTGAGCCTGAAAATCTGGAAGGGAGGGACTTACTGTAAAGATGATTTGCTTAAATGTGGTTTTTCGTGATGGACGGGAGAGAAAAATGTGTTTTGCTGTTAACCTTCTCTTTGTCTCAGTCCTCCAGCAGCGATAGCGGCAGCAGCAGCAGCAGCTGTAGTAGCAGTAGCATCAACAGCCCTGACAGAGCGTGCGGTGCAGAAACCAGCCTAAACCCGATAATTGCAGGATCCAGTCCTGTCTCCTCCCAGTCCTTCCATGAGCAGTCTGCACTAAGCCAAGGTCCTTACTTCCACATCAACCAGATCCTGAAGGAGGCACACTTTCACAGCTTACAGAGCCGGGGACGCCTTCCTACATGATGAACCAGCAGTTCCCTGCCTTCTGTGAAGGGACAGCACTGTGTAGATTTGATATTTCAACTTAAAAGTTTGTTAAAATGGAATTGCACAAAACGCCTGTTGCCTTTTCAGTCTATATTTGAAATAACAGGTTAACAGGAAATTGTTTACTTGTGGTTTGCTGCACTATTGCAATGCAAAAGGGGCTTTGAAGCAATTTTTATAGGATTGTTTTTGGGGTGGTTATAAAGTACGCGTCAAGAGGAGACTGAGGAATCCACATCTGTGTTATAGGATTGCAAAATGTCCAATTCCAATCGACTGCCTAATCTGTTAGCAATTTGTTGCTTTATGTAAAGTTCTCTCCAACGTTCATCTTCAGTTTTATAAGTCTTTTTTAATTTCAATAAACTAGTAAAAAAGTTATTTGGCAACATAATTTTTTTGAGCATTTAGAGTTAATAAGACAGTAAGAATAGGGGCCAGCACTGGCATCCCTTAGGAATGCCCCAGCTGCGACCTTTCCACCCAGCTCGGTGTGTGATGAGCCTTATCTCGCTTGATCTTTACTGCTACAGTACTGAAAAAAAAAATAATGTGAAACTAGACCCAGGAGAGCTGAACTGTGGGGTGCCCGCTGTGCTCCCAGAGACAGCAGATCCGTGGTGCCTATGGAGAAAAGCATGGAGCAACCTGGGGAGGGGCTTTTGAGAGAGAGTTTTCATTGCTCTAATACCCATTTCTAGCTGTGAAATGTTTTGTTTTCTGTTACAGCGTGTATGTTTTTTTTTCTTTAATTTGACTTTAATAGCTTCTAAGGAACAGGAGGTGAGAGAGTAGCTACACCTCTGTTCCAGCAGCCAGAGGGCACGGACAGTCCTGGACTGTGCCTGCTTCGAGTGGCATACTGTGACCTGGCTGAGGATGGAAAAGTACTTCTCTTCTGACAATACCAGCGGAGGGGTCACCAGTCCCTGCCACCGGGAAAGCGCGATCTCAGTGAAGAGGAATACGCAGACAAACTGTTTATTTTGTATTGCATCACTTGGTCATGCCAGAAAGCCATCCCAGCTTGAAGAGAGAAGGTGCAGCTGTGTCTTCCTCCTCGGCTACAAGCTGCCTGAACAAAGAGCCAGGGCGCGACGCCTCGTCTTCTGCTCTTGTGAGTGCAGGAGCTGGGACCTGTTAGTTTTTAAAAAGAAAAGCGTCAGTAGCTATTACAGCGTACCTTTGACTTACTCCATACCCTCATCTAGAGGATCTGCAAGGAGGTGTAGGCTACAGCAGAACAGCTCTTCCTAGGCAGCTTGAACCGCAACCTAAGCAGTGTCACTCCTGGTGGTCAGTGACAGGCAGAGGCAGTTCTGAGTGGCAGAAGCACAGCGCCTTGCTGTTGTGAGCAACAGGTAGCTTTTCAGATGTCATTCAATGCCCCGCAAAATAAAAATCATTTGGAACTGCAGGGAAGGGGCTGTTGCTCTCAGAGCAAGGGCAGAAGTACAGCTGTTGCCCTTACTCAAGAACAGCTCTCTGCATCTATGGACTTTAACCTCTCCTGGACTGTTTTAGCATAAAAAGAAGCAGCAAGCATCTGCCAGGGATTTTGAGAAGTGTGGCTAGCGCAGAAGATACACGTGCTACCACAGCAGGCAAGGGGAGTGGCAGGAGTGAGCCAAACGTCACTGCACACTTCTACGCTCTACCAGAGCTGAGGCGTAAGAGGTAAAGAATACCTTTATCGGGAAGCTTTGGGCTTTTAAACAGCCCTTATACTATGTCTGGTCCTTAATGCTTCTGAATAATGGAGAACAAGAGCCGCAGAGTAAACATCAGCATCTCGGGTAACACTCTCTGCTCTGCTAATACCAGACCTTTACTCTTCTGTCCCAGTTGAAAAGAAGTCGCCACAGGTGGATTACTCGGTTAATAATAGCTAAAGGAAACAAATTACCAATTACTGCTTCCTGTAGCAGTAAGGTATTCCTTGTCTCTCAATCCTCAGCATAGAGAGCTCCATTTAAGCGGATGTTTTAAACTAGGGGAAACGTAGCAACGTAACGGCTGTCTACTGATAAATCTCAGAAACAGGACAACACAGAGCTGCTGCAAGAGAAGCAAGCCACTCTTCACACAGGCTTAAATACCCAAGCCAGGCTTCGTCAGGAGTTAGAGGTCAGCATCGCACTGGAAAGGAGTTCAAATAATTAGCTAGAATCCTTCAACCTTTCTTGCAGCCATCTTTAAATGAATTGTCTTTTATGCATTGATCTTAAAATGCCTCATCTGTACGAGTCTTCACTGCGTTTTCATGGCGGTTATTGCCTATGTTTTACTACAGAGCAGGGTTTTTTTTTGAGGGTCAAGGGGAAATCCAAACCATCTCATGCTGTGTTGCCGTAATGGTTCCCTCATTTTATCGAAAATAAAAAATTGGGTTAAGTATGAACTGTTTGGCTACTTTCTTCTTTCCCGGCAAACTCCAGTGTTGGTGGGAGAATAAGCCCTGGCAAAAAGTTGATACTGCTCAGTTTTACCAACCTGAACTCTTTCTGTGCTCCTGGTAGCAGACTTGCTTTTTCGCGAGCTCGACATACTCAGTGGCAGAAGTCCAAATCTTAAGACATGGAAGAAAGAAATGCAGCCGGTCACAGGGAAGCAGCAGTTCTAGACCCGCTTCCCAAAGAGACAGGAGAATGCAGAGAAGAGCCGAGTACCTTACCTGATCTGGCTGGAAGCTAACGGCAAGATGTTGTGGAGCTCCTGAGAGCTGAGCGCGCCGCTCCTGCTCGTGTACTGGTTCTCTGTCCCGGTCAGCAAGCCAAAGAGAACCTGGAAGGCATGAAGGAGCTGTGTGTGTTTGGGGGCAGCTGCAGAGCTGACCATGCAATACACTGCTGCTGAGTCTACTGGCATGCTGCTTGGATTGGTTTTAAGTTTCAACACAAAGTGTCTCCCCCTGTCTAACTTTTCCTTTTAATCGGTGCTGCTCATTATTACCATAGTTGAGTTCTAGGCCTGTTTCAGCACTACTTAACCCAATTAGTGTTGCACAGGCTCCAGTGAATCGTGTTAGATAAAGTTCAGCCAACTCCACGCGCGATTACGTGCCGTGCTGCCAGCTCAGCAAGCTCCTCTTATCTTCAGCTGGCATTAAACACTCTTCCTGTTTCTGAGTGAGTGCCGGTGGTTATCTTTAGGCATTAAGCAGTTTATAAAGCCACCCCAGCTGCCCTTCAAAACCTGTTTTGCAGCCCTGCTTCCTGATCCATCCCTTCCTTTTACTTGAACTTACGGAGGTTCGCTGAACCAGGCGATTAAGGTTGCTGTTCAAGTGTGGAGTGAAAACGTCTAAGTCAAAGGGGTCTATGTGCCCCTCCAGGAAGTCAGTCACTTTCTCAATCCTACAAGCAGAGCAGAGGAGTCCTGTCAGGGGTTACATCCCAGCGACGGCTGCTGGTGCCAACGGGGCAGTTTCTCTGCTCCCTCTGAAACAGTGAGCGGCTTGGCCCTAGGAGGTGACTGAGCAAATGGGAGTTACTCAGCGGAACAGCAGCTGCGTAAAGGGTTTCCAGCTATTACACAGCCTCCACCATCTGCTGGTGCACAGGAACCTTCTCCCCGTGGTAAGCCTCAGAGAGATGCCTCAGTTCTCAAGACTGAAACATACACAACGTTTTAACTCTTGCCTGAAAGCTTAACTGTTCTCCCCAGAGGCATCCTCTGATGGTGTCCCTGCTGCCATACAGACACACTGCGTACACAAGCAGGGGGGACCAGCCTGCTGTCTCTGAGCTCTCAGCCGCAGAATCCCACCTGTCCTTCTATATTTTGGGGCCGAGCTTAGCATTGGTGAAGATGTCAGAGCTTAGAGACTGCACTACCCTTCTCCCCTGAAGC
This sequence comes from Rissa tridactyla, assembly GCF_028500815.1. Classification (NCBI taxonomy): domain Eukaryota; kingdom Metazoa; phylum Chordata; class Aves; order Charadriiformes; family Laridae; genus Rissa; species Rissa tridactyla. The sequence continues at coordinate 12,694,114 of NC_071480.1, forward strand.
CCAAAGGCACCGCTCCTGCAGGCATCCTCCTGGCAGCTGGGAAGGCTGCTGCTTTAAACCATTCTAGGGCCCCACAAACTACTGCGAGTACCCGAACCACGGAACTGCACCGCACCCGGAGTCATGCTTGATCCTGCTGGTTTTTGCTTCCTCACTCTTGGCTGTCAAGATGATACTCAGGTACCGCAGATCGTAGAGTAACTGCAGAGCTCTGTTCTGGGTCATGGGGAAGGTGCCTGCTTTCTGCAAATAGAAAAGTCAGGAACAGGGCTCTTCACTCACACCGAGAGTGGGCTGGCAAAGGACTGCTTCAGGGGAAATGTTTAAAAACACCAGCACCAAGACACAACAAACTTAACTGAACCATTCTGCACACCCACTCTGGTGTCTGATCCCTTTTTGCCTCATTTTTGGGAGAGGCAGGGGAAGAATATACTCACCCTTTCCAGCTTTTCCAGGCAGATATCTTCTGTTCCGAGGGACAGGAGCGTATGCATCACCGTGTGCCCAGCGACCCTCCCGTCCCGCCCCAGCTGGAGCGAGGGCTGATCCTACTCACGTACCTTCTCCTGCTTCTCTTCCACGAGCTTTTCATAGGCAGCAAGCACTTCTGCCATGCAGGTCCTCAGCAACTCCTGCAAGGTGACTTTTGGGAGAGTGTGACCACCGACCCGGTTCACCTCTTGGCATAGGCTGAAGAGGAGGCACTGGACGTACCAGGATGGCTGTTGAAGACAACAGTGTTATTTTCCTGTGGTCTGTAAGCTACGTTGGCTTTATCAGCGGCACAACATTGCTTCAGTTCTCGTAATGTGAGCTTCCTACTTCCTCAGCCACAAAGCTCCACTGCTGAGACCTACTTGCCCCCATAGCATGGCTCAAATATCTCACAGGTTTTTATCTACTGACACACCAGACTTTTGGTTATACCACTCCTCAAAGACCCACAAGTACTTTTACCAGAGGTATTCCCCTGATGTTGTCAGAACGGAATTGCATGTTGTGCTGCTTCTGTCACCACTGACCCCACTCTGACTACCCGCTGCCTGGGCTTGTTATTTACTCTCTCGCTCTTCTCCTGGGCCTCCCAGCTATCCCGAGCTCTCATCCAGCTGCTTTTGCCTTCAGAGTCAACAAAATTCACCTTACAGGGTTCAGTACAAAAGACTATTGCCCTGTCCAGCCCCTCCCGTACAGAGCAAACACAGAACTCGCTCTTGCCCTGGCCCTCCTCTCCCTCCGTGCGATTGCCACTTGCTTTGTCACTGAGGGTGTCATTCCTGCACCCCCATCCCGCCTATGGAGAGCTGCAAGGCTCAGTTCTTAGGCTTTGCGCAGTCGCACTGTTGCGGCCCTGTCCTTCAGTGCATCCGATTTCCAGGAAATCTCTCTCCTGGGGGCCTCTGTGTATCAACCAGATGTAAGTCCTCCTTTGGCACAGTTTTACAGGATCTGGGCCAATCTTACTCATTTGAATATAGAGCAGCAACTACCTAATTTCCTTCCTCTGTCCTTAGGAGCAGAGTATCTCAAAGGGCAAATAAGAGCATCGGAGAGCATTTGACCTCTGCTCATAACACCAAGCAACTTCCACAGCAGGTCAGCACCATTTGACAAAGCAGAGGATTTGGAGAACAGCATCTTTCTCCTTCCAGCAAACCTTTTCTCCGTATTTACCGAGAGGACGTTTCTCCTACCTGCACAGGCAGACGGATCTTCGACGTTACGCTGTTTCCAGACTCTGTCTCCTCCTGAATTTCAATTTCATCCCAGTTGGTGGCTGTGGCCAAGACAGAGCCTGCTGTGTCGAGCAGCAATGTGCGGGTAAAGCATTGAACCAGGTTCTAGAGCACAAACCACAAAAGCACCCAGTCACAGAGAGCTCTAACGGGGAGTACCAAAGGACGAGCAGCCTGTTCCTGTCCGCGGAGAGACTGGCCTCCCACACCCCCCGACTTCTCCCAAAATGACTCCTCTGGAGACCATCGCACTGGATGCCACCTCCGAGCTGCCACCACCTCTGAGCTGCCGCCAGCTCCTCTCCCTGCAGGCTGACGGAGCAGCATGGCAGCAGCACGGTGAGCTCTCAGTCAGCTGAGGAGCAGCAGTGCTGACCGCAGGGAACTGAGCGAAACCCAGGCAGGAAGCAGCTGTGATAAGAGAAACAGCTCCTTACTTTGGTGACAGCTGAGCTCCAGATCTGGTAAGCGAACAGGCTCTGCTGCAGGAGCTCTGCCTTCACCCCCTGCCACTTGGCCTGCACGGGGGTGACTCCCTGGGCTTTCCCCTTCCCCAGCTTCTTGGAGGAGCGTGTTTCCTTCAGCACCGTCTCCGTGCTGCCCGACTGGCCCAGGATACACTGCTTCAGGTGAGGGCAGAGCTCGGTCAGGGACTGGCAGAGCCTCGCCATGAAGAGGACAGCATTGAGTCTGGCATTGCTGGGAGCGTCCGCCTGCCCCTCCAGGAAGCTCTGGGCACTCTGGAGCTCTTCACGTACGCAGCCCAGTATGCGGTGGATGCAGGCAACGCAGTGGTCACGGAGCAGCCCCTCCACTGTGCCAGCGTCGGCGTAGCGGTCGAAGGCAGAGCGTGGCTGCACCACAGGAGCAGCCTCCTTGGCGGCTGAGGAGTCCGTGGGGAGGTAGGACAGGAGATCGTCCAACCTGGCCTTCAGCTTTGAGTCCAGAGCCGAGCAGAAGCTCTGCACGCATGGCGTGAGCGCCTGGGCCTTCATGGACAGCCCGCTCTTGGCGAACTGGCCGCGGTTTGCCACACTGACCCACGCGGCGTCGGAAGGCAGGTCACTGGAGCTCTCCGACCACAGGAACAGGGCCACATTGTGTTCAAACTGGATGTGCTTGCTCAGGGCAGAGGTGCTGGATTTGACTTCAAGTTCTTGCAGGGCTAAGGTGAGAAGCTGTTTGGAGCTGCTTGAGATCGAGTCAAACCCTTCTTTGGTCAGTGCCTGGAAAAGGAAGAAAAAAAAGCACCTTTTACATGTGCCTGCTGCCACCTAGCACTTAAAAACACACACTTAGTGCTGCCAACAGGCACCAGTGGACTGTTTGAGACAACAAGAGGGGGCACACAGCAAGGCTCACGATGAATTGTCATGGCAGAGCGCCCACCTGTAGCCTGTCCAGGAAGAGCTGCTGCAGCAGGTCCTCCCAGAAGGAAGTGGGCTTGTCCAAAAGGCGACGGCACACCGCCTCCCAGTTCTGGCTTATGGACTCGCTCGTCAGCAGCTCCCACACCGCGTCGCGAATCCCCGCGAGGCCTTTCATGCTCTTCACGTAGACGAGCAGGTTGCTGACCCCGGCCCTGATGTCGTCGCTGCACCTGAAGGCAATGTTTCCCCTCAGTCTGACTTGCTCAGACACAGCCCCAGGGAAGGCAGGGGAGGACATCAGCTACATCAAGGTGGGGGAATTCTTAACCTGTCAGTAAGAGGCTCTACTTGCAGAATCACCTGTGGGGCTGAGGGTACCTGGAACCACCCTGGATCCACTATGGGGCCCCCCAGGAAAGCCACAAGCCCACCAGCAGGAACACTGGGCTGCAGCGGGTGTCAAATCCAGGAGCATGAACCCCAGGAAAGCCAGCAGGTAGGGAGGGGAGGGCTGCGGGAAGGGTTGCTGGGGAAACATCTCATGGCCAGCAAGCACACCATGGTGGGTTGCAGCTGATGGCAGGGACCAGCTGGCTCCATCAGATAACGACACAGGCCTGAGAAGGGGCTGTTAAGGGGTAGGCAGGGCTGCCAGGTGGGAAGGGGTGGAGCTGGCAACTCTATAAAGGGGGTCTGGCTGCCCCCACTCAGTCCTGAGAAAGGCAGTGAGGAGAAAGGATGTGCTGGACCAAGAGCCGTGTGAGACAGGTAAGGGATTTTCTTTTACTCTGTGTCTGTTTGCTGGTGGTTATGGCAGTGTAAAGCAGATTTGTGTAGTCCAGGTGGGTCTGTTATAGCAGAGTGTTACAGCCTGGCTGTTACGACAGTGCTGTACTGCCTCTGGCTGTTTTACGGCTAGGGAGAGGGGACACTGGGCAAGAAACTGGCAGAAGGCACAGCCCGGCTGCAGTGACTGTGGAAGCAGGCGAGGTTGGGTTTGCTTTGTACTGCTGCCTTGGCACAGAGGCCCTGTGGTGCCTAGGAGAGTCCTGCAAGGGGGGAATGCTGTCACACTCACATAGCGATCCACTTCTGCAGCGTGTCTCTGAGGTAGTCCTGGCTGATGGGGTGTGCCAGGGTCCGCAGGGCTGGTTGGAACTCCACCACAGACTCCGGGAGGTACCTGAACCAGCTGCTCAGCTTCACCTCCTCCTCCAGAACCCCTCCTCTCCCTGGAAGCATATGGGCAGGGGATCAGCCCAGCGTGGGGCTGGTCTCCTGCCTGCAAACCTGGGCCTAATGCTGAGCCCCCCTGGATGCTCACCTGCTGGGTGCTGGCCTGTGGTGGTCTCCAGGGTTGAGAAAAGCAAGCCACAGGGCAGGGCTGGATCCGGCAGCATCCCTTCAGGCACAGTGTAGAAGAGAGCATGGGCCTGGTACAGGGTTGTAGTTAGCAGCTCCATCAGTGAACACACCTGAGCTTTTATACCTGCACCTGCAGAGAAATGCCTTTCAGCCAAGGCAGCCACTGGGGCAAAACACTGCCAGCAGTGTCAGCCACACCACTGCAGTGGCACAACATGGTGGTGTCCCCACCACCGTGAGCTTTGTGGAACTAACCCACCCACTCTTCTGTGGGGCAAGAGGGAGATGAAGCAAAAGGGGTTACCCTGACTTTACAAAGGAGGGCAGCCCATCATACTGACCGTGGTGTGGCTGGTTGAGAAGCTGCTGAATGGCCAGCTTCCTGGCCAGAAGGAAGTCAGCGAGGGCCTGGCGTGGAGAGCTGTCCTCCAGCAGCATGATGGCACACAGGGCTTCTGCCACTGCCTGGTCGGACACGGTCTGGCTCTTCAGCAGGGACTTGCTCTCCTGCAGGATGGTGGATCTGGCAAGGGAATGAGGCAGACAGTCACTGGTCTGGGTGCTTGACCGAGATATTCAGGTGTGGTTATGTGATAACCCACCAAGCGAGGATGTTATTTTCCCAGGCAGAAGTAGGACTATCTGGGTGGACAGCGGGACTATCTGGGGAGGGATTCTGCCCCTCTGCTCTGGAGAAACCCCCCCTGCAGTGCTCCTCCAGCTCTGGGGCCTCAGCACAGGAGAGACATGGACCCGCTGGAGTGGGGCCAGAGGAGGCCCCGGAGATGCTGGGAGGGCTGGAGCCCCTCTGCTGTGAGGACAGGCTGAGAGAGCTGGGGGGGTTCAGCCTGGAGAAGAGAAGGCTCCGGGGAGACCTTCCAGCCCCTTCCAGTCCCTAAAGGGGCTCTAGGAAAGCTGGTGAGGGACTCTGGATCAGGGAGTGGAGTGACAGGACAAGGGATAATCCTTTTAAACTAAAAGAGGGGAGATTTAGACTAGATATAAGGAAGTTTTACTGTGAGGGTGGTGAGTCCCTGGCCCAGGTTGCCCAGAGAGATGGGAGATGCCCCATCCCTGGAAACATCCCAGGTCGGGTTGGACAGGGCTCTGGGCCACCTGGCCTAGTTGAAGGTGTCCCTGCTCATGGCACGGGGTTGGACTAGATGGCCTTTAAAGGTACCCTCCAAGCCATTCTGCGAAAGCGTCCCACCACCCTCCCAAGTACAGGGCACCCTCCCAGTGCCCGCCGAGGAGCCGGCCGTGCCACGCCATCCCACCTGAGGTGGCTGGCGGCTGCCACTTGCCGCAGCAGGATGGGGAAGCGGGCGAGGATGGGGCCGCCGCGGGCCCGCGGCGTCTCCAGCTGCAGCTGGCGGCGGAGGTGGGCACCGAGCAGGTGGAGCCGGGCAGCAGGCAGGTACCGGCCGCCCTCCACGGCCCCCCACACCTTCTCGGGCACCTCCAGCAGCAGCTTCAGCTGGGCCGCTGCCCGGTAGAAGCTCTCCTGGGCCGGCGGCCGAACCTGGAGGGGGGTGGAAAATGGGGGTCAGGAGGGAAAAAGAGGGGATGGAGGGGGTCCCGGGGCCGCCCCCCGCCCCGCCGCGGTCCCTCGCCCCCCCTCACCGGAGCCGCCGGGGCGGGCCGGGCCGTGCCGCCCCGCTGCAGGCCGCGGACGGCGCCCAGGAGGCGATCGGCGCTGAGGCGCATCTCGGCGATGGTGTCGGCCGCCTCGATGAGGTCGCGGTAGCGTTCGCCCACCATCTGCCGCAGCTCCTCCCGCTTCTGCTCGATGCCGGCCCGCAGCCGCCGCTCCACCGCCCGCAGCTCGGCCGCCGTGTGCGCCTCAAAGAGGGCCTGGGCCTCGGCCTCCGCGCCCCGCGCCGCCATGGCCGCCCGCGCCCGCCACCGGGGCGGCGCCGACGTGGAAGCCGCTGCCATCGTTGGGGCGGGAAGGGGAAGGCGCTTCCGGGTTGGCGCCGCCATCTTTGTGCAGGGCAGGGCCGCGCCCGGGCGCCGTTGCCATGGCGACGCGGCCCGGGAGGGGCGGAGAAAACACCGATTTATTTTTTATTTATTTAAATTTTTTCGTCTCCTTTTCCCGAGGAAACGGGGCGGTTATCGCGTCCTGCGGGTGCCGCTCTCGCTCCACACACCCCGGGAGGCCCCTCCGGAGCCTGGGGGGGCGGGTTGCGGCCTGGTCGCCGTTAAGGGCGCGGGCCGCGGCCCTGCCTCAGCGCCCGAGGAGCGGGGCCGGGGGCCCGGGGCGGCTCTCCCTGAGCCCCCGCAGCCCCCCTCCGGCGGGGCGGCGCTGGGGGGGGGACCGCCCGGCAGCGCTAGAGGGAGTCAGCGGGATGGCGGGGCCCGGGCGCCCTGTGCGCCCCGGCGCCGGCGGAGTGGCGAGAGAGGCCAGCCCCGGGTTCTCCTGACAGGGCTTTTTTCCTCATCCTGGGCCACTCGGTGCTTGGCGCGATTCCCCCTCCTGGGCCACGTACCAGGCTAGTCTAAGTCAGGTGTGGCTGGGGAAAAGCAGCGGGACAGAGTGGCCAGGCAGCCCCTGGCTCCTGCTTTCCCCGGGGCATCGGCAATGTCCCCCCAGGACAGCCTGGTGCTCCTGAACCTGCATCGTGGCCCAAAGCGGGGGATACCAGAATTTCAAAATCTAGCAAGTCTGGGGCTTGTGCGACTGATGGAAAATAGCAGAATATTTAATTGTCTGAGTTGGGCTGAAATGGAAAAGTAGCTGATGAAAGTCAGTTATTTCAGACCTTATAAATTGTGACTCTAACTGAGACCATTTGAGCTCTCCTGGATCGCTGCACACTGTGACCAGCACCTCCCCGGCACGGGGACATCGCTCGGGCAAAGAGCGTCTGCTGACAAAGCCAACGAAGGGCCAGGGCGAAGTCAAATGTCTCAAGGCTCAGTTATTGCCCGTTGAGGAACGCAGATGCACTGTGAGTATTTACTCTAAACTGGAGAAAAGGGAAATGTTAACTCTAGGCTTAACCTCTTCCATCCACCTCTCTACCTGTCCATGTGTTTGAATATCCACGTTAGCCTTCAGCAGTGGGGGTGTCTATATATTTCACTGGATCCAAATATTCCTGTCTGTCTGCGTGTGTGTGACTCCTTGAATGGGGTGTGTTTGTGTGCTTTGTGTTTATACATATGTACATACAGATATTTTGATTTAGCATGCCCTGTAGTAAGTTTGTGTGAATCTTATAATTCTTGAATGTGTAATGAAGTCGCTGTTTTAATTATAACATATTCTACTGAATCACCTTGTTAATCCTTAAATTGGTTAATGAGTAAGTGCTGCTAAAATTCAACCTTTTGATCCACCTCAAACCATTAATAAATCTTGATTTGCTGCTAAATCATAACCGTGTCAAATATTTCATCTGCGACAGGAGGGCTCTGTTCAAACAGGGGTACGGCGAGGCTGCAGCTGGGGGTGTGCTGAGGCCCCCTGCTGTGTGCACCAAGATTTTCCCCAAAAATGCTTTCAGCAAAACACTGCCAGACCCATGTGGTGTGGTTTTTAATAAAACCAAAAGTGCTCCTCTTGCTCAGCTTTGGCAAAATCATGCTGAGTGAAAGTGTCTGTGGGGGGCACAGCTGGAATGCACCCACTGGAAACAAAACGGCTCCTCTGAATAGTGTTTTACTTGTCCCTCTCTTCCTTTTTTTTTTTTATGTAGCTCCACCTTGCAATACCTACACTTTGCATCATCTCGCATATTTTCAGCCTGCGGAGGCAGAATGAAATCAGCACGTTCTGGTTTTTGTTTGCAAAATCTTCCCAGGGCAGTTACTGCCTTTCTCTTCTCAGCCTTCGTGTGAAAACTTAATATTTCTGCTGGAAACCTGGAGCCATCTCCCTGTGTACGTACTTGTGCGTACGTATAGTTATATATAAATCTGCCCAGCAGAACTCCCCGGAGCCAACGTACCTGTTTAGCACCTAATGCTGACTCAGCCAGCTACAAGGCAGTGTAGCAACAAGCGTGGTAATTGCTTTCTTACAAACGCCTGTTCCCAGAGGAAAATCCTGCCCCGGCTGCTGCACCCCCGCGAGAGGCAGATCCCCAGGGCCAGGAGAGCACCCAGCTCCACCGGGGATGCTGGTGAGTGAGTGGTCTTGGGGGGATGTTGGGGCTTTGCTGGTAGAGGTTGTATTCAAATCCCATAAATCCCTGTTTGTGTTGCAAATTGCCGGGTGCGGGGGGAGAAGAAAAAATCGTAGGTGTTTTGGAGTGAAGGGGTTTATTTGCACAGAAGTTGTTGACGGCAAAGCTGGCCTGCGGTTAATACCAGAACCAATTTCTTTACAGCGGTGTGTTTCCCCACTAATGTTCCTGTTCTCTAAGCCCCCTCCTGGGGCTGGTTTCTCCAGCAGATTAAACCTCCAGTGATGGCACTTTCCATGCCCTGATCTCAGCAAACCCAGCCTGGAGGTGTTGCCGTCCTGGGAAGAGAAGCTTCACCCATCCAGCTGTTCAGAGTGAGTTTTTGCCACCCCTTGTATCGAAGAGCTATTTGTGGTCGTCCTTCCTCAGTGACCCATCGAGTTGAGGGGTTGGTGCTGGCACAGACTTGCCTGTGCCTCAGTGTCCCCAGTTTGTGCTGACCAGGCAGCGATCTTGAGGGGTTTTTGGACAAATGCAGCTCTCCTGCTGCACGGACCCTCTAAAGTTGAGACCACCCTGTGGGGTGAAGAACTGGCTGTGTTTCTCACCACCAGGGATGTTGGAAAGAACTGGTTTGGGGAGAGGGACTGAGTGCCAGTCGTCCCTTGATGGGACTCCAGGGCTGGTTCCTCTTCTCCTGAGGAGGAATCCCAGCCTGGATTATTCCCAGCTGCTCCCACCCGGCTCTGACACACACACACACACACACACACAGAGTCAGAAACTGTAGGAAAACTCTTTTACTTCCCTCCCACCCCATCCGCGACTCCCTCCCTGTGGCACAGACCATGGCAGTGAGGAGACTTCGCCCCGGGAAGGCTCAGTTCCACCCTGGACACCAGAAACAATCGCTATGGAGGAAAGCAAGACTTAAAGCGGAGAAACGCTCTCGAGTGCGTTCCAGTCAGCGTGTGTCGTACAGCAGACCCACGCACACTATACAGAGCACAGCTATAGATACCGAGGAGTGTATGTACAGGAGGTGGGCAGCGTGGGGCACTGCTGCTGGGGGGACATGACCCCCAGATTGCTACAGCCCCGGCTTGGCAGAGAAGGGCTCTTGCGTTTAGTGGAGACTAAAGCTCTTCTCTTGCCCTGCAGAAGTCGCCTGTCAACGTGGGATCAGCCTCCGCGGTCCCTCCCGGCTCACGCACGGTGCCACCAGCCCTGCGGCACACAAGGAGGGCGAGGGGGACCCAAGGGACCCCTGAGGGGCTGGGTCTGACCGGCTCCTGTGTGCACGGGGAGGGGCTGTGCCAGCAGCCGCAGCAAAACCCAGGCTGCAGCGTCTCTACAGTGTCACTATAATAAAACCCTTCGCCGGCATGTCCAGTATATACACGTATGTACAATCCCCCACCCCTACCCTCCCGGCTGCGCGGTGGGGTGGGATAGCTGGGGCGCCCAGGCTTTGCATCCCTCGTCTCCTTCTGCTCAGGACACGGCTTGAGCCTGGTTCCCTCCAGTCTCAGCTGGAGCCTGGCTGCCCTCCTGCCCTGGCTTTTGGCAGTCCGGGTCCTGGAGCAAGCGGGGAGCGGGCTGAAATCCAGCAGGAGACATGGGTGAGAGGCTGGCAAGGGGGGGCAGAGGCGTCCTCGGGTCGGGAAGCAGCAGCTCTCGTTTCAGATCTAGGAGCGGGAAGGGCAGTTTGGGGTCTGCTGCGCCCTTTGCTCGTGCCTCGCCGGCGATTCCCGCTTTGGGCAGCCGTGGGCAGGGCGTGTGGCTGGTGCAGCCCCAGCAGAGGGGACGGAGACTCTCCCTGAGCGGTTTGAAATCAGCTTGTTCCCAGCAAGGACTGAAACAACCAACAGAGATGTGAGGTGAGCCCTGCTCTAAAGCAGGTGTGGATCCGTAGCCTGGGATGGAGCTGGCTGGGAATTGCTGGCTGCACAACTGCCCCTGAGGCCGCCTGTGTTCATGCGGGTCCGGGAGGGAAGGGACGTCTCCACGGAGTCTCCATCAAAGACATGGCTCTTCCCATCAGGACGGAGTCAGGGAGCCCTCCAGAGATGTGACAGTGCCGTTCATTAGGAGATTGTTATTTTAAAGAAGTCCAAGGCAGCTTTGGTGCTGATGTGAGGAGCTGTAGAGATGCGACAGGAAGGCTCCAGGTCCAAACCCAGCCTCTCCCAGCGCATCAGAGCAGGGTTTGGCTATCAAGCACCAAGGGGCATTGGCCATCACAGCTCCAGGAGCCAGGCTTGGTCTGAGGTGAGCACCCAGAAGCGCACCCGGGGTGATGCTCAGCCCCAGCCACAGCACCAGGCATCACCCCCCTGGCCCCCGAGGGCTGAGGGAGCGGGGACGGAGAGGATGTCTCCATTCAGGTCAATCCCACGGGGGCTCAGGAGAACTGCGGAGCAGCCCCTCGGCTTCCCAGGGGGTCCTCGTCTGCACGGGGTGGGGGGAAGCCAGTGGCAGGGACAGGGAGTTGATTTCTCATGGGCTTTGGGGGGCTGGCAGTCTCTTGCAAGAATGACCCACCGCCAACACCCCCGGTGACAGCCCCACCACCCGTGACAGCCACAGCAGCACCGCTGTGTGTGCAGCCCCCCAGCAAAGCGTCCAGCCCCAGCCCTGCTCCGAGGATCCGTGCTCCCGGTATACAGGGGAGCTCTACGGCACGCGTCTCTGCTTCCCATCACCTCCGATTTGTGATAAATCTGTTCCTGCTGCTCCAGCCGGGCGGGCGGGAGCTGTAATTAATCTCACTTGCCCGGGGACAGTCTGCGTGTGAAGTAGCAGCGGAGCCACTCCAGCACTTGCAGCATCAGCCTGTTCACTCTGCAATAACCGGGAGAGATTTCTCATCACGCCGCCAGCAGCCCTGCGAGGCTGTTCAGAACAGATCCGATATGAGATCAAGTTCCCACTAAAATCAAGTGGCTGGGCAGGAAAACTTTGTTAGTCGCAGCAGCGACAGCGCTGCTGTTTATTAGCAATGAACCAGCGGAAGGTTTTATTTTGCTGGTTTTACGGCGCGCGTTGGGCAGCGTCTGCGGCTGCCTCCCCTGCTCGCTCCTCCGAGGCAGCGTGTTTCGCTCTCCTGCCCTTTCCCCGGGGTGAGCTGCGGCAGGGCGGCCGTGGGGTGCCCTGGCACCCCCCCAGGAGCCACCTCATGCTCCTGCCCTGCAGCATCCCACCTTGGTGGCCTTTGGGATGTCGGTGGCAGCCCCCCCCCCGCACCCCTCACTTCTCACCCGCAGCCCTGTTATCCCCAGCCCAAGAGAGTGCAAAGCGGGGGATCGGGGTATTTCAGATCACAGCCCCCCCTGCGCAGCTCCAGGCTGCCAGAAATGTCACTGCCTGGGGGGTTTCACCAGGACAACGCTGACCTGGGCATAGAAAGACGGGCTTTTTAGTATTTTCAACATTAAAGCAGGACAGAGAGGAGACGCTCCTGGCTGGGAGCTCCTGCTGAAGACTCTCATGGGCGTGCGGCTGGGAATAGGCATCGCCTCCCACGCTCCCCCCCGCCATCGGTCGGGGTGTTGGCGGCAGGGCTTGCAGGGACAGGACCGTGACGATGCCAGCCGCTGGCAGGTCTGGGGCTGGCCCCTCGAGGGTGAGTGCTGGGGGGTGCGTTGTCGTCTCCTGTCATGGGCAGGGGCATAACGCCCCCTGCTCCTGCTTTCCACACAAATAACCCCTCCGCTGCCTACCAAATATGAAATATCCAAAGCCCGGCTGACGCATCGCAGCGGTGGTGACACCGAAGCCTTATCTTAACAGAGGGTTCCGGCTGCACCAGGCCTGGCCGTCACCATCCCGTATTTCACTGTAGTGTGACATGCTGCTCGTGTTTTAATTCCTGCAGCATCAGCAGGGCAGCCTGCGCTGCCTCACAGCCTGCGTTCAGCTTTACTTCATGCAGCCGGCGCAGGGATGCGCTCGGGGAGCAGCTGCCTGCGCAGCCCGGCACAGGCAGCGAGGGGACAGGCAGCTGCCTGCTCAGCGCTGAGCCTGCACGCTGCCTCCTGGCACAGACACGCGTCCCTCGGAGGAGCAGTACGTGGTTAAAAGCAAATAAATGCTGACAACGCTCTGCTTTCCCCGCAGAAAGCTCCCGAGCCCTGCGCTGTGTCCCCAGTGCTGGTGCTGCCGTGCTGGAGATGGTGTCTGGGAAAGCTGGGATGGGGAGCAGGCGTCGAGCCTGGCACTGAGCTCCTTTTGGGGGGGTGCTGGGGGGGCACGGCTGATGTGTCATGCCCCAGGCAGGGACACGGACGATGCTCCTCGCTGCAGGGACCAGGCACAGCCATGGGAAAACTCCCAGAGCTGCTGCTCTTGGAGCATCGATGGGGGGTACAGGGCTGAGCAGGGCAGCACCCCAAAGCGGGCGCTGGCACCCCATGGGCAGCGCTCACCCTCACCTCCCGCATCGCTTGTAGGACGAGGTGACGGCTCGGCGTCTGCCGGCGATGGGGCTGGTGCGGGGACATATGGGTGGGATGGGAAAGGGGAGGGTGGACGAGACCGGGCTGTTTTCTCCACCTAAAGCGCTGCGTTCCCACGGCTCGGCTCTGGAGCAAGAGCCTGTGAGCGGAGCCTGGCCTTTGGCACAGAAGCTGCTCGGGGTGCTCTGGCAGGAAGACGGCGCTTCTCCCTCTCCCCTGGGCTTTCCCTCCTGTTCCCGCTGTGCTGGCCGAGCGGGGCGGCTGCGCCGGGGCAGGAGCGGGCGGTCAGGGCTCCTGAAGCCCTGGGTTTGTGCACTGCCCCAGAGGGACAGGCGCAGAGCCGAGCGCTCCAGGATTGTCTTGAGAGGCTAAATGCCAGACCCCCCACCCCTCACACCATGCGCTGCACCCCGTGTCCCCCCATTCCCGTGCTGCGGTGCAGGAGAGGGATGGGGGGGGCTGGGTGCGTGCTGCCCTGCTCTTCTGTGCTGGAAACCCTGTTGTCTGCTCTGCCCAGTCCCTTTGGCTCACCCAGGGTCGGGGCCAAGTCCCCAGCACCCCCCACCTCCTGTCCCCCATCCTCTCCATAACCCTTTCCTCTGGCGTGACTTGCCTGGAAGGAGCAGGGCTGGTGTCACTGGCGGCCGGTCGATGCTCCCCAGCAGCCCCAGCGATGCTCGGAGCCGGGGCAGGACAAACCCCTGGCTCACCCAAGCTGCAGGAGCCGTCAGCAGCGGGATGTGCCGCAGCCCGTGCCAGGATGCTCCAAAACCCCGGTGTTTTTCTGCTGTTTAAACGCTTCCGAGGATTTCCCACCAGGGACTGGTGCCAGGCAAGCGTGCCGTGGTTGCTTGTGCCACGGCTGGGGACAGCAGCGATCTCGGGATGGACCGTGAGCAGACGTGGGTGGCAGGAGGGGCAGCGTCTCCTTGGGAGGGAAAAGGGGGGAAATCCTCCATCCGAGGAGAAAAACCTGCGGGCAGGTGACGTCACGGCGGGAGGAGGGAAGGGGCTCTCCTGCAGCGGAGACGGCGGGGCCGGAGGAGGCAGGGAAGGAGCGTGGTGGGACCAGAGGGGCTGTGGGCTGACAGGGTGGCAGCGCTGTTCCCAAGGTGGCAGCGGCCTCCGTCCTGGCGTGCCACCTGCGGGCAGGGCCGCTGTTGCAAACGACGCAGTCAAACAGCAGCCAGGGAGGCTTCAGGGGAGGCGATGGAGTAACTTGTAAGCCAGGCAAAATGCAACCCCAAATATTCCTCGTCCTCTCGGGGAGGGTGGCTGTGGGACCACTCTCGGGGAGCTCCCACCGGGTCTTGGCTATAAGACGGCGCATCTCTGCGGTGGCACATCATGTTGGCACACACCCGTGGCCGCGGCTCCTCCTGAGGTCACCCCGCTGCGTGCACGTGGCTGCGGGCAAGCGCCCATCGTGGGGCAGAGCACCCAAAGCCAACCAGCCCCGAGGGGCAGCCGGCAGAGCCACCCCAGCGATGGCTGTTGCCTGCGGTGGCACTTTGGTGTCGAAATGCGCTGTGTGGCTACAAGTTCTTTGTTTTCCTGGCGAGGCAGCTCCTCTTGATCCGTCTCCTTCCCAGCGCTTGAAAGCCAACCCGCCAGCAGCTCAGGAGGAGCCAAGCTGAGGACCCCCGCTGCCCACCGGTGTGCACACTGCCGTCCCCAAAGCTGGCTCTCCTGCCCTGACTCCGTACATGCCACTGCCAGTTGGGAGCAAGTGGGAAGAGGAGAGCAAAGGAAGGACAACCCTGCCGTCCCCTCAGATGCTCGTCTGCAGGTCGCCATTGAGCAGGGTCCTTTGGGTTTCCGTGGTCTCGTTGAGCCTGGATTTGTCCTGCTTGCTGTCACTCCGGTCCGCCTCGTCCATGCCGCTGACCTTCACCAGGCAGAGGACGTTCTGAAAGCTCTTCTTGAAGTTGTCGGACAAGAAGGCGTAAAGGATGGGGTTGGCACAGCTGTTGGCGTAACTGAGGACCACCACAAAGTCGAACATGCCCTTGAGGACAGGCGTGGGCACGATCAGGACGGAGACAGAGGAGACGTTAAAGATGTAGAAGGGGAGCCAGCAGAAGATGAAGACTGCGACCACGATGGAGACCATCCTGGTGACTTTCTTCTCAGACTTTTTCCTCTTGGAGGAGCCCACTCTGATGCCCGAGGACTTGACTTTGATAATGATGAACAAGTAGCAAAGGCAGATAATGGTGAGAGGCACCAGAAAGCCCAGGATGAAGGCGTAGATGATGAAGCCCGTGTACCAGGCGCCCGACTCTCCCGGCCAGATGATGGTGCAGCTACTCCTGCCATGATTATGCTGCACCCCAGCATAAATCATGATGGGCATGATCACCAACAGGGAGACGCCCCAAACGGCCACATTGATCATTTTGGCTGTCCTGGGCCGCCTCCACTTGGCAGATTTAATGGGATGGACAACAGCCAGGTACCGGTCAACGCTCATAACGGTTAAGCAGAAGATACTGGTGAACTGGTTGATCCCGTCCACCGTCATGACAATTCTGCAGATGGCTTTGCCAAAGGGCCAGTGTACCAGGGCTACCTGCATGGCCAGGAAGGGCAGACCGAGCATGAACAGCTCGTCTGCGATGGCCAGGTTGAGGATGTAGATGTTGGTGATGGTCTTCATCTTGGCATAACGAAGGATGACATATATCACCAGGGTGTTGCCGCACAGCCCTATGATGCAGACCACGAAGTAGATGAAGGTGAGGATGGCGTTGCTGGTCAGGTCGAAGTGCTGGCCTGTGGCATTCTGCGACACGTTGGTGGGTGCCTCCACGGAGAAGTTGTCGAAGGGGGAAGCTGGGGAGAACCAGAACGCAGTTGCGTTGGGCAATTCGTATTCCAGCTCCATGGCTCTGCTGGTCCCAGGGCACTGCTGGTTCAGAGGAGCTGAGATGTCATCTTCCCTTGCTCTGGGGATGAAAGAGAAGATTCTAGAAATCAGAGGATAAATAGAAATGAAGGGATTCCTGGGGAGGTTTGCCCACCCTGCTGCCAAGCTCCATGGGAGAGATGCTCTGTGGAGGGGCTTTCCCCTCGTCTCGCCTCCGGAGCCCGTGCAGTGCCGAGCAGCCTCTGCCCTGGACACGCCACAGCTCCTCCTGCCTCCGGCGGTACCGGACTCCTCATCACTCCCCAAATCCAACCGGTGAGTCCCCGCTGGGTGCGACCGACGCCCGGAGCACCGAGCGCGGGGGGGAACCTTTTCCCTTCCCTTCCTTCGCCTTTCGGCGGGGCGCCAGCCCCTTCCCCCCACCCCCGGCCACCACCCGAGCCGGGACGGGCACCCCGAGCCCGGAGACTCCCGCGGGCGAATCGCTCGGGGCGGGGGCGCGGTTTTCCCCCAGGATCCATCCCCCCGGGGTCCGTCCGTCCGTCCATCCATCCATCCATCCATCCATCCATCCATCCATCCGCTCCCCGCCGCTCACCTGCTGCCGCCGCCGCGCCCCGGACCGGCGGGCAGCGGGGAGGCGCCGGCACCGCTCCGCTCCGCTCCGCACCGATCGGATCGGCTCCGCTACGCTCCGCCGGGCTCCGCGCACCCGCCGTCCCCGGCGCGGCTCCGCCACCGGACCCAGCGCACCGGCTGCGCCCCGCCCCGCGCGGGGCGGCTCTGCGGGGCCGGGGCGGGGACAGCCCTGCCCGTGCTGCCCACCCTGCTCTGCCCTCTGCCCACCCTGCCTGCTCCCCTCCCTGCCTGCTCCCCGCCCTGCTCTGCCCTCTGCCCACCCTGCCTGCTCCCCTCCCTGTCCGCCCTGCCCGCCCTGCCCTCTCCCCTCTGCCCACCCTCCTCTGCCCACCCTGCCCGCTCCCCTCACTGCCTGCTCTTCTCCCTGCCCGCCCTGCCCACCCTGCCCTCTCCCCTCCCTGCCCTCCTCTGCCTGACCTTCTCTGCCCACCCTGCCCACCCTCCTCTGCCTGCTCTGCCCTGCCCACCCTGCCTTCTTCCCTCCCTGCCCACCCTGGCCACCCTCCTCTGACCGCGCTGCCCACCCTGCCCTCCTCTGCCTGCCCTGCCCACCCACCCTGCCCGTTCCCCTCCCTGCCCTCCTCTTCCTACGCTTCTCTGACCGCCCTGCCCACCCTCCTCACCCTCCTCTGCCCGTGCTGCGCACCCTGCCTGCTCTGCCCACCCTTCTCTGCCTGCACTGCCTGCTCTCCTCCCACCCTGCTCTACCCACCCTGCCCACCTTCCTCTGCTCGCGCTGCCCACACTCTCTGCCCGCCCTGCCTGCTCCCCTCTCTGCCCTCCTGTGCCCGCACTGCCCACCTTGCCCACCCTGTTCTGCCTTCCTCTGCCTGCCCTGCCTGCTCCTTTCCCTGCCTGCTCTGCCCGCCCTGCTGTGCCCACTGCCCTGCCAGCACCTGGCCAGCCAAGCAGGGCACCTCGGCTGCCTGCAGCTCTGGGTGCTGCTCCTCAAGCTCCAGCTGGACACATGGTCCCGGGCTTTGCACCCATGAGCAGAGCCTCTCCCGCTCGCAGAGGGTGTTGGTGTGTGGCAAAGGGGACCCAAAACCAGGGGCTTGGAGGGGGTGCCAGCAGCATGTGCTGCAGGCAGCGTGGGTGCCAGGACCCTGGTTCCACCCAGAGCGTGGCAGGACCTGCCCGGTTCCATGGGGCTTCCAGCAGAAGAGAGCCCTTGGGGCCACACACCCCTCGGCTCCTTCCTCTTCCTCGCACGACCTTGGCCTTGCTGCCTGGCTCCTGCAGTAGAAGCTGATTCTCCACATTTTGATTCCAGTGATTGTGCAATGGGCTCAGCTTCTCCTGGTGTATCCAGGACTACTGGGGGGGGGAAAGGGACAGGGCAGGGTGATGGCAGCTGTGATGCCACACATGATGGCCACACTGTGACCCTGCCAGAGACCCCCCAAGGAGTGTCTGAGATCCCCAAAGCCTCCCAGGCAGCTGGGAGTACCTTGGCCCCAGGGTTTTGCACCTTGCCACCAAAGGCAAGCCAAGGCAGGTGCTTGCTGGCCTGGGGGAGGTGGGAAGGTGACGCAGTGATTGCCCACAGCTTTGGGGTCTCTGGGGACTTGAGCAATATGGGTGGCTACTGCCACAGCCTCTGCAGTTACCCAGTAATGATGACTGGAGGAGTACGACCAAAAAAGAGAGGTTTGGGGGAGATAACCTCTGCTCTGGTTTGTTTGAGATCTTGAAAGCAATTAAATAATAGCTATTCCTTTCCCCCCCACTTCCATCACTTATCAAAGCAACAATAGAAAGCAGGAAATTAAGAGTGACTTGGAACAAAGAGCCCGGAGTGAAGCTGCTGATTGCGGCGAGAGGGGCTGGGAGGTTCTCTTTGCGCTTAGCCATCCACTGCCCAAGGTGGAGCTGAAGACACCGGGTCCCGGGGCACGAGGGAGAATCATGATCAGCCTCATAAGTCTTTAGGAGGCTGGAAAAAGCTCCTCCTGAAACAAACGATGTGGAAATGAATACCCCAGTGAAAGCGTGCGAGGAGGGAGGAGAGAGGAGAAGCTGGTTTGGCTGATGGGGATGGGAGAGCGGGGTGCTGCCGGCTGGGGTGGGGGTGCCCCATTGCCTGTCACCTGCGGAAGCCCCGGGGCAGGTCCCTGGGATGCTGCTCGGGGCAGGGTGCCTGCAACGTGGCCCTGGGGACATCGTCGTGCTCTGCCTGCTGGAAACGCAGGCAGGGGTGCAGGCAGCGCAGAGATGTTCCCCGGCAGCGGGGAGGAGGGAGAGCAGCACACCAGCGTGGCACGGGAGAAGGTTTTGATGCCTCGCGACCTTTTCACGGTAGTTTTATCCTCTCTCGGCTGGTTCCTGTGCCCAGGAGGGATGTCGTGACCCTGCCCTTCCCTCAGAGCCGCCTTGGCAGCGGGAAGGGCAGGGTAAAGCCTTGCTGTGCGCGTTTCCAGCGCTGCCTCCTTGAATTTCTCCCCTGAATAGGTGACGCTGCCACATCTCCCCCCGGGGTCCCTCAGCACGCAGCGAGCCGTGCTCCTGGCAGGTCGGTGTGCCGTGGTCCCCCCTCGCCTGGCACCGAGACCAGTCCCTGGGCTCACCACAGTTTCTCCCATCGTGGTGCTGAGCATCGTCTGCCCGCTGTGCCGGCGGCCGGCGTGGTGGGCAGCCAGAGCGGGGCGAGCGTGGGGTCCCGGGGTGCCTCTCGCCGGCTGCCTGTGGAGCATCGGGGCTTTGGCCGCCCTGTGCTTTCACCCCTGTGGGCGGCTGGCCTTGGGTGCAGGGGCTGGGGAGCTGTGAGAATGCAGCCAGCAAGCTCGCTTGGCGAAAACC
This sequence comes from Rissa tridactyla, assembly GCF_028500815.1. NCBI lineage: Eukaryota > Metazoa > Chordata > Aves > Charadriiformes > Laridae > Rissa > Rissa tridactyla. The sequence continues at coordinate 12,713,485 of NC_071480.1, forward strand.
AGATCTGATCTTCATTAAAAAAAATCCCCCAAACTAAAGAAATGACGGGCCAGTGTGTATTGTGTGTATTAAGGCGCTGATCTGGGCTGACATCCACCCAGCGAGGAGTGCACCAGCAGCTCGCTGAATCAGGGAGCTGTGCTTGAGCCTTTTGAAGATATTTTTTTTTTTTTTTTAATTCTGCTTAGATTTAGGCTTGAATTAAAGCCTAGTGTAGAGTGTGATCTGTATCTCTGGGTGGTCCCCGGCTCGGAGAGACGTTGTGCCCCAGCAGCTGGTTTGGTGCTGGCAGATAAACTCCTCTTTGTCCTTTAGCCTGGGAAGCATCCATGATGCTGAAAAGCAATTTACTGGCAGGGCTGGATATAGGAGAACTGCACGGCCTCTTCCCACACGGCTTCGGTGGCCGATATAACCCCTGGGAGAGGGGCATGGGGATTACGTGACCACAAAGCGGTTTTTAAAGTCCTTCCAAGTTTCCTGCCATCCATTCCCAGCCGTTCCGCAAGAGTCCCTGTGGAAAACGGCGCTTTCGCCCCCTGTCCTGGAAACGAGTGTTGAAAGGAGCTGGGGGTTCGGCTGCCAACGGAGGGGTAGGGTGAGCCGGCCTTTCTCCCCGATACGTGGAAGTGGGAGCGGAGGGATCTCCGGCATTTTGCAGGGATGAAAGAGGCTGTGTTGGACTGGTGGGGCTCTCTGATGGCGGAGGAGAACTGGGGGAACTGGGAGGCAGCTGCCGTTGCCCAGCAGTCGGGAGGGGAAGGGTTTGCCCTGCGGGCTGCTCCTCCTGCTCGTGCTGCTGGGGGAGGGACGGGGATGCGTGGGGCCCGTCACCCGCTTTTGGGTGCCAAGTGGGTGCCGTGGGGTCCCTACGCATGCCGTGCCCATTGCTGTCCTCAGGAGCAGCCCTGCCCACAGCCCTTCTGCTGGTCTCTCTCGTTACCTCCGTTAATGACCGATGGCAAACGTGCCGGGTTATCGGTCCGGACCCTGTTTGTGCTGGGGGACGGGTCCCTGGGGGTCAACGCTTCCTCTCATCTCCTTTCCTCTGGCTGCAGTGCCCCATGACGTGGTGGGAAGGACCTTTGCAGGGAGCGCAGTGATGCCACCCAGCCTTGCTGGCCCTGTCACTGTCCCCGCTGCTGGGGTGGCAGCCATGCCTGAGCCCGCTCCTCCCCAGCACGCTGCCCTCGGAGGGACCCCGCTGTCCCTGTGGCCGTAGGGACAAGGCCAGTGCAGGCAGAGGTGACTGCGGCGTTTCCTCTCCTGTGGGTGCTTTGGGTGGCACTGCTCTGTCCCTGTCCCTGTCCCTTCCCATCTCCAGCCCAACGGCCACGGGTGGCTTTGTTGGCTCCGCTGACGCCGGGCTGGAGGCTGCCTGGCTCAATTCCAGGGATGCCTGGGATGGGGGGAAGCTTTGCTGTCTGCTAATTAACCAGCCAGCCCGGCCTGCAGCATCTCCCCGCACCCCCGAGGCAGGGCAGAGCCAGGCTGGTGGCTGCCGGACGAGGTGATTTAATCGGGCAGCGTCTGCGGCGGTGATTGATGGGGAGGGAGAGGCCGAGGCGGGCGCAGCATCACCACATGCCCCGCAGCACCCAGACCCCGCGGGATGCGGGTTTCGGGGCCTCTCCCCAGGAGCCCCCACACCTTCCTTCCCCGGGGCTGCCTCCCGTTCCCCCAGCCCTCCCTGCGGCTCCTTCCTCCGGCTCCCATTCTCACCCCACCATTATTTGCCTCCGTAATTAGTTTATTGATCTCTGCCGAGGGTGCCGGGGCTGGGCTGCAGTGAAAGCTGCTGCACACAACATTCCCCAGGAATCGTATCGCTAAAGCCTTGACGCTAATGAGCCTTTGGCAACCGCCGACTGAAATCTCTGCTCCTGCCCGTGCCTCTCCCCGCTGTGCCTGGCTCGTTGGAGGGTCGTGAGCATTAAACCGGGACTTAAACAGTGCTCTGCATTTGGCAGCCGGGCTGGAATGTCAGGGTTAGTCACAGCACGCGCCAATCTCGTGTCCCCTGGTTCCAACCAGCCCCAGGTCGTAGCTCAGCACCACTGGGACCCCGCGTCCGCACCCATCCTGCCTCGCACCGCACCCATCCCGCCTCTCACGGCGAGCCTAAAGCCAGCGGAGAAGCGTAAAGCTGTCACTTTGTGCCCTGTCACTGATAGGTGCCATTATCTCGTGGGATGGGGATGGCGTGTCCCTGCCTGGCGCTGCCTGAGGTGCTGTGCCGCTCCCGTGCCCCGTCCCCTGGACGTCTCTGGATGTCCTTGTTCCCTCGGCTCAGCAGCCGCCTTGGAGCGGGGCCAGGCTGGCTCCATCCACTGCCCCAGCGTGACACGGATGGATTTGTGTTGGGAAAGAGCCCAGCCATGAGCCCAGCCTGCGCAAAGGGGACGCAGGAGCAGAGGCACCCCGCTGCCGTGCCCGGCAAGGGACACGTCTGGGGCATCTCCAAACCCGCCTCAGCCTGCGGTGTCCCTGGGCTCTGTCCCCAGGCTGTGTCCCCTGCACCCTCTGCCCGCCACAGCTACCCCAGACATCACTAAAGAGTTTTATTGCAACAAAATGAAGAGATTCAGGTCCTGGCTGCCCAGCGGCCCCAGGGGTCCCAGGAGCCGGGACTGCGGTGCTGCCCCTTGTAACATCTCACGTGCCTTAACAAGAGCGATTGCACAAGGATTTGTGCCCCTTTTGTTGCTTAAAATGCATTTTAGGGACTTAAGGTAATGCAGGGTTGTGAGCACCGGTCTCATCCTTCCTGGTGCTGGTACAGACAGGAGCTGCCAGCCCTCCCTGGCACTGCCTTTACTGGGGGGGGAACAGCCCGTCCACCCTCTTATGCTGGGGACAGTGACACGGAGGTGTCCCTGCACACAGAAATGGCACCAGGGAAGGGGGGGGTGTGAGTTGATTTTGCTGATGCTCCCGCACGAAGCCTCACTGCCACCACGACTGTCCCCATTGACTGCCCACACGCCCCCAAGCAGGGGCATCCCTGCCAGCCGCCCCCAGCCCGCAGCAGCGTGCAGGGCTCCCGTGTCAGCGGTGTCCCCCGGGGCCAGCCCCGCCGGCTCACCAGCTGTCCCCAGCCCTGCCAGCGCCTCCGTCACGGCTGGCCGGGGAACCCCAGGGCAGCAAGGGGACCTCCATTCGCTCTGTCCTCGCGTCCCTCCCAGCTGGCACCTCGCACTGCAGCTGCCACGTTAGGGGAGCTAATGAAGGATGCAGGCAATTACAGGGGGAGATTGATTAAATCCTAAATCAGGGAGGTTTCAAATGGCCTTGACCTTTCCCAGCTGTGGCAGGGGAGGCTGATCAAAGGCTGTTAAGCCATAAATGCTCTAATAAAGAAGGGTTATGTTGCAGAAGAGCTGAATGCGTCCTTCTGCCACCAGCTGCACCTTCTGGTGTGGCATGAGCAGGTGGCACCAGCAAGCCCCGCGCTGACCCTGGCTACCTCTGCCCCACGGCCATAAGCCTCAGTCCCTCCTGCCAGTGCTGCTGCGCTGCCAGGGAGGGATCAGTGCTGGAACTGCTTCTGCCCCCAGCCCACCATGGCAGCAGGCTTGGCCACCATGTGCCCCATGACGGTGCTTTGAGGGGGCATCAATGGGTGGGGGACACGGCGGTGCCCAATGCACTGTCCAAAGGCTGTGCTGGGGACGGATGCCAGTAGTGACGGTTGGGGGATGTTTCCAGCAGGTTGCCAGGTGCTCATTATTAAGGTGCAACCTCTGGTTGCTAATGAGCATGACTCATGGCGCTGCACGGGTGCAGCTCATCACACCAATGGTGGGGCCGCGCTCGTGAGCTGCTGGGTGTCAGCAAGGGGCACTCTCAGAGCACCCCAATCCAAAGAGCAGGAGCTGCCTTTAATCATCCCAGCGGGAAGCCCATCCCGGGGCTCCCCTTACCGCGGGGGGCTGCGCCGTGCCCGGGGGTGGCGGTGGCAGTGGCAGTGCCAGCTCCCCCCCTACACCGCGCCTTACCGCGCCCGCCCGCGCCGCCCGCCCGCCTCGCTCTCCCGCCGCCTCGCCCGCCCGAAACGCAGAACCGCGGGCGGCCCGCCCCCGCCGCGCTCCCATTGGCGGCGGCCGCGGCGGTGGGCGGGGCGACGGCGGCGACACGTGTGCCGGCACCAGGAAGTGGCGGCGGGGCCGCGGCGGGCAGCGCCGGGCGGTGAGCGGGGACCGCGACCGGGGGCGACGGGGGTGTTGGGGTCCTCTGGGGGCGGGCGGTGCAGGAGCTCTGAGTCCAGCTGTGGCGGCTGTAGGGCTCGGGGATGCCGGGCGCCTGCCCCAGGGCCGGGGTGCCCGGGTTAGGGCTTGTGAGGGAGCCCGGTGGGGCGTTGGGGTCCCCCCGTGGAGCCCGGGAGGGACTCGGGGTTCTGGGGTGGGGTGATGCAGGAGGGGGGTCTCCCTCCCCCCGGGGTCGGGCAGCCGCGGGGGGCGGGTCTGACCCCGGGCACTCACGCCGCAGGTTCCGCAGTGGCCCTGGGGCAAGGCCGGGAGGGGCTTCGAGGCGGGGAGAAGGCAATAGTGCGTGTGTTTCTTATGGATTTATATATAAATGTATAAATACATGTGTGTTTTGGTATATTTACACATATAAACGTGTGTGTATTTTCATATATTTCCATGTAGATGTACATATATGTGTGTATTTTGGTATATTTACATGTCTGTTCATGCACATACGTGTATTTTCGTGGCAGTGCGGCTCCCTGGGCCGTTCCCAATATCCCTCTGCTCAGACAGCCCTCTCCCAGCCTCACCACAGCCCGGAGCTGGGGTTTGGTGCCCCGTCCTGGGACTTCTTCCCCTTTTTGCTTGGTCCTGAGGCATTTTGAGCCGGGTGCTGCAAGGGCGTTTGCCTTCAGTGGGAGTAAAACTGGGTTTTTTGACGAATAAGTGCCCTCACGAAGTGTGATGTGATGAATGTGCCCGGGAATCACCCGGGAGCAAGTGTCCTCTCGGCGAGGTTTGAGCATCATTTCTTTGTGTTTCTCTGCGAAGTCCACGTGGGGTTGTGCACTGGATGGGATGTGGTACATCCCGTCCCTCCTGCTCCTCGGATCTCGGGTTAAATTGCAAAGTTCCCTTTGGTGAGGAGGGGTTTGGGGCGCTCCCCCATAAACCAGGGAAGGATCTGGGGGTTGTTCTCTGTCTCTAAACACCGGGCGCTTCTCCTGACGCACCTCGTTTCTCCTAGGTCAGCATGATCCCGGGGCACGGGCCAGTGATCCAGGCGGTGCTGGGAACCTTCCTCACCTGGGGGCTGACGGCGGCGGGCTCGGCGCTGGTCTTCGTGTTTTCCAGCGGGCAGGTGGGTGCTGGGATTGCATCCCCCATCCCCAGGAGGCGAAGGGGGTCCGGGGCGAGGGCTATGCTGTGCTCAGGGGTGGGTTTGGCTGCTCGGTCCCAAGCGTGAGGGACTTGACATTGGCCCTAGGAGCTCCTGGGGCAGGAGGGAGATAAATCCAGCTCATTTCTCTCCCGTGTGTCAACACAGAAGAGGAGAAGGAAATCAAATTCCTGACTCCGGGCTGTGGTATGTGCTGTGGTGCAGCTCACGGCGTTCCGGAGTCGCAGGCAGGGCTGTGTGTTTGGAACAGCAGGTTCTTCTCCTGTAACCTGGTTTCTCTGGTGCAGGATTCAGGTCAGCCCATGCCCAGAATGAGCCAAGTGCTGATGGTTAAGTCATCTTGTATTCCAAAATTAGAGGTCCCCCTTGCCTTTGTGTTCAGAATTGCCCGGATGAATTCATTATTTATGCCTCTCTCTTGTGATGATTTATTCAGGAGTTTGTTGCAAAGCGAGATTCCCTTTGCAGTAGCACGTTGGTTTTCTTCCTGGGGGAGGGCGATGTGCTAAAAAAGAAAAACTGCGCTGGGAGTGAAGTGGGCAGGATGCGTGCTGGGTTACTGGAAGAGTAAGGGCTTTCTTTATAGCAGCCTGTTATTAGAGGAATCAAAATCTTCCAAGGAGGGGGAATGCAGGGCAGTGTGTAGAGATGGGTGGGAGAGTTTCTGGTTTATTTTTCCGCATCCTCGGAGCGGTTTGGTGTGGGCACTGGGTGGGCTGAGTGTCGGTGCGTTGAGGGAGCCAGGATGGGCTCTTGGTGGTGGTGGGGTGCCACCACCCTACGATGGTGGGCTCCCCTGCACGAGGAGCACGGCTCTTGCCCCAAAGCACAGAAATCCCTTGGGCTGCAGAGATGGGGAGAAGAAAGTCACGTCAGCGTGGCAGCGGTGCAGCTGGCTTCCCCCCGGTGCGGTTTGTGGTGTGGCTGCGCTCCGCTGCTACTGCCAGGAGTAAACGGTGTGGGTTTTTTTGTTTGTTTTTGTTGTTTTTCAGAGGCGGATCCTAGATGGGAGCTTGGGCTTTGCTGCGGGGGTAAGTACAGCATCCTTCTATTCCTCGTCTGCCTGCGTTCTCCTGCCGGCACCTCTGAAGCCCCACCACGCATCGTTTGGTTGCCCGCTTGCATTAGCGTTTCTTGGATAACTGCCTGAGGTGCAGGTGGGGCAGGGAAGAGCACAGTGCGGCGCTGGTCACGTCTTGTCACATCTCGGTGCCTCCCCGGTGAGGTTGGGGGTGGCACGAAGGGGGGGTCACGAGGATGTTGAGCTGCCCATGCTGGATTTGGCTCTTGAGTTAAACTCCTCTCATTTCCGTGGGCTCCTGAATCACTCCTGTAGCACTGGTGCGATGAAGATGGGCAGGAGAGCCCTTGTCTTGGAGGCTAATTTGTGTTGCTCATTTTGTGCTTCTCGGTCCCCTGCAAAATGTGGGTGCTTTAAGCCCTTGGGAGAAGGGGGAATAAAGGCACTGCAGCTCTACATCAAAGGCGCACACTAAGCAGGGGGCTTTTTGCATCTTTCTTGAAGGGAAGACATGTAACTGTGGCTTGAAATTGTGTTAGGGCTTGTAGATGTAAACCTTCTCCTGCTGCCCAGGTGATGGGGGGCAGGTGGAGGCTCATTTAAACTTGTTCAATCACATTTGTTTTCCTTCAGCTGCTGGGAATTGCCTGGGAGCCCTGGGGGAATGTGCTCTGGGTGGAAGGTGCGTGTTCCCAGGGCGTGTGGTGGGTGCGCAGGGCTCCGCCAGGTCCCGTGTCGCGGTGGGTGATGTGAGATGCTGCAGAGCTCGGTTTGCTCCCCAGCCAGCCTTCCTGGGACGTGCCTGCGACCTGCTAATGCTGTGAATAACCCGGCTCTGTTGTAGCGGATTCTCAGGCCATCACTTACAAATGAATCACTCGCGTTAGGAATTGCCTGTTCCGGAGCTTTCCTCTGTGGTTTGATTTCGGAGCTGTTTTCCCCTGGAAGGCACGCCCTTGTCCCCGCAAGCCAACGCGGAGCCACTTCTGTGGTGTCGGGGAGATGCTGCTGGGGACAGCGTGGGCTGGGTTGTCCCCTTGCTGTGGCACCGCTGTCTCCCGGAGCGGCTGTCACAACCATCTGGGGAGGTACCGGGGCACGGTGGGGTGTTTGTCCCGGCCGAGGGTGCTGGCACCGTGCGGTGCCGTCCTTGCCGTGGCCACTGTGTCACCCTGCCAGCAGCACTGAGTCACCCCTGCGCGGCAGAGCTGCGGCTCGGCTGGTGAAGCAGAAGCCCTGCAAACACATTTGCTTTTCCCCCGGCTTCTTCCAGTTGGCTGCGCTCGGAGCAGGAAAGGGGAACTTTTTCTGGGGTTGCTGCAGCGTCTGGAGGGGAACGTCAGCGAGCAAAGCTGCGGTGGCAGGTCCCGCTGGCGGAAGGTGCTGCCGCATAAGCCACCCACGAGCTGCAATTTGTGAAGGTGTCTAGGTCGCGTTTCTGGGCCCGAGCTGATGAAGATGGTGCTGGTTGGGGCAAGCTGTTTGTGTCCCCCGGGGTCCCTGCAGCCCTGCCCTGCTGCTGCGTGGCCCGAGACCAGCTCCTTCGGAGGAAGGTGCCAGAGATCCGCAGGTGGTTGTGCCACCGAGGGCTGCTGGGCTCGACGGGAGCAGGTCCGGGCTCGACGGGAGCAGGTCCTCGCTCGGTGGCTGGGTCTTAGGGTGGCGGTGATGTGGCAAAAGCACCAGAGGTTACAACTTCCATCTTCCTTTTTGCTCAGTTTGCTCCGGATGTGCCCGTAGCTCTTTGGCTCGTGTCTGACGAGGGGCTGGCCTTGACCCTGCACCCCGACACTTCCCGGGTCCGAGGAGGGGTTTGCTGGCTGGTACCCACAGGCAACAGGACCTTCCTGAGTTTTTAGCGAGAGGTTTTTTTCTTTTCCCAGCTGGGCAGCGTTGTAATCGCATGACCGGTGGTGTGACCGGCTGTGTCCCTATCTCATCCTTACCCGAAAGGGTTTAATAATGTGAGAAGTGCCTTCCTCCCTCTGCAGACAGGGAAAGCGCTAGTGATGTGTCCGCTCGCTGGCTTTGCGAAGAGTCCACGGAGAAGCTGAAGGAGAAACCACCTCCTGACCCAGCCCTTCGGCAGGAGGGACCGTGGCCGACTCGTGGGTCCCTGCGCGTGGGTGGGAATGGGATGGTGGAGGGGGGACGCGATGCCGGAGCCAAGCAGGCTGCACGGGGTGGGGGGAGCAATGGCGAGGGAACCCCGACGGGCTGTGAAATCCTCCTGCCTGGCCGGGATGAGGGGTCATTCCTGCCTCAGCCAGGCTTCGTGCTGCAAAACTGGTGTCGGGGGAAGCTCGGGAGCAGCGCGGGCGCTCTGTGTTTTAGCAGGCTGGCTTTGCTTGGGGGGGAAAAAAGCAGGAGGTGGAGCAGCTGGTTTTGAAACCTATTTGTAGTGTTCTCTCTCTCCCTCCCTGTAAGAAGCGCTTCTTCAGGCAGCGACGTTGCTCTCATCATGGACTGCCCTTGCTCTAAGGGATTTCAGTTTAAAACACCACGTCTTTGATGTAGATCTCTCGCAGACACACGCGGCTGTTTCTCCCAGCACTGGGGCAGAACTTGACTTCCTCTTTATCTCCGCTCTGAAGTCTGGGCTGCTGGGTTTAATTAAACTTCTCTTGTGCTCTGGCAGAGCCAGCAAGCCTCCCGTTCCTGTGCTTTCAGAGGCAGGTGTTGCTTCTAACCTGGCTGTTTTGGTGCTTAGCTCAGGATCGCTGATAGTTATCTGGGTTCCAGGGAGCGTGCATGGTGTTTTCCGAGACCAGGATCGCTGGTGAAACTGGGTATAATGGACGGTTCTCTCTCCTGTTGGTAACGATTGACCTGCTGGCCTTTGCGGGGCTTGCAAAGCAAAATAAAACCAGAATTAACTCAAAACTTCTCTACCGCTGCTGAGCCAGGAGGAGGACGTGGGACAGGGATGTCCCAGGTGACCTGGAGGAGGATGGTCTGGGCTGCAGAGGGTTGGTTGGGGATCCAGAAAGCTGTGGCTCGGCGGTTCCCTCACCGCAGCTGCACGGTGTAAGCCTGGGCACACGGTGAAATTACTGCCCGCTGGGAGAGCGACCTGCCTGTGCTGGGATATTCCAACTGCAAAGCAAAAGCCCCTTTCAGCAGGGCTCGAGCTGCCCACGTCTGGTGGCACAAGTGTCATCTGGGACCAAGGGGACCTGGGGGCTGGTCGCTGCGGTGTGGTGGGGCTCAGCTTCCTCCAGCCCCGTACCTCCGCTCGGGCGTCTGAGCTTCTCTCTGCCTCAGTTGCCTTTCTGGAAATCGCGGATAATAGAGGGTTTTGTATGCGAAAGCCTCGGAGGTGATGGGTTTCCATGGAGACAAGACTTCGCTTGCTTGGGCATCTGATGTGGAATTCTGGCTTTTCTCTTAAATCTTGATATTCTTAAATAAGATGTTTTTTTAGATATTCTCTGTTATCTCAGAGTTATCCTGGAGGTGCTGCGCTCTCAGGCATCATAAATACTACACAAGCATTTGCAGTCCTCCTTCCCTGCAGCCTCGCATGGCTATTCCTCATACTGGGTCGCAGTTTGATTTCTTCTTCTGTCCCAGGTGAAGCAGAAAATCGTCAAGACGCGCTCTTTAAACTGCACCAGACATGTCTGGTATTGAACGTTCCCTTTCGGTGCTGCTTAAAACAGCATCAGTAATTTACACGGGTCTTCTGAGGCTGGATCTCGTCGTTGGAGCCTTAACGAAGTCAAGCTAAAAAGTTTGGCAGGGAAAGTGTCCTGCCAGCCTCTCACCTTACGCTTTTCTGCCCCGTCCTGCCAAGGGGGGTTCCCTTTGCTCCTCACGGCTTGGGTTTCCTGATCCGCGCGCCGTGAAGGTGGCTGTTTCCCCTGAAGCTGCCGCTCTCATCTCGGTCACGCAGGAGCGCGACCGGTCGTTGCCGCTTGCGGCGGGCGGGATGCGGGCTGTAACCTTAATGCAGCGGTGCGATACCAGGCTGGGGTGTGCGGGGACTCTCCCCCTCGCCCTGGGGTCCAGCAGGACCAGCTGTGGTTGGGGGGTGAAGATCGTTGTCCTGTTTGTTTTGTGTTTGCAGAACAGAAGCTCCCGCGTGGGCTGAGGTGGGGGGCGGTGCTGGCTCCGCAGTCCAGGCAGGGAGGAGTGGCGGCCCCCCAGCATTTGGGGGGCACCCCCATCGAGTCCCTGCCTGCCAGGAGACGCTGGTGCCCAGGGTTCAGCCATGGAGACCTGTCAAGCCCTGGGGGTGGTGTTGGGGCACGGTGTGGTTATAAATCCTGCTGCCTGGCACACTTTGAGGGTTTCCCATCAGTGTGAGGACATGGACCTGGGTTCAGTCACTTTCCGTGGCACGAGGCGGTCGGGTTTTGAGCCTGAGTTTCGTCTCCGGTTATGCTGATGTGTCCCAGGGAAGGGTTTGGGCTCCCCACAACCCGGGCGTGCTTTAGGTACACAGCTGCCTTCTGCGTGCTTTCTCCTCCCCCATCAACCGCAGCTTGTTTTCCCAAGAGCTGTTGGATTTACGGTGTTGCTGCATCTTGGCTCTGGAGCACCGAGTCTCTTGGCGAAACATGCCCAAATCCAGTTTGGCAGGAGGCGTGTGTCCCGGTGCCAGCGAGCCGGCACGCTGCGGGTCCTTCTCCCCGGCTGGGCTGGGGCGAGGGGAAGGCTTTGTGCAGAAAACCATACCCTCTGCCGAAGCGGTTTTATTCATTTGAGGAGCGCCCAGGCTTTTTTTTCTCTTTTATTCTTGCCTTTGACACCAACCTGCTCAGTGACATCGGTGGGGTTTGGGTTCCTGTCCCTGGCTGGACAATTACAAAGATTTGCACTTGAGTGTGTGATTATTTTTTTTTTATTTAAATGGCCTCGCTGGCAGAAATCCTCACCCTTTGGTTAGTTCATGAGCATCATCCGATAAGGGATGCTGCTGAACCACAGGGGTAAGTGCCGGCTCTGGTGCCGAACGGAGCGGGCAGGAGCTGGTGGGCAGGAGGTAGCACCCTCGGGCAGCACCTTGGCAAGGCCGTGTCCCCGAACCCCCACCTGAGGGACGTTGTCACTTCTGGCAACGACTTCCAGCTCCCTCCTGAGTGGGGTCCAGGGGTTTCCCTGCATAAAAGGGTGTAGGAATAAATGGCTTTTCCTTCCCAAGCAAGTGAAGGCGGTGGGTGCAGCCCCGCAGTTTGCTCCCGGTGAGGCTGGGGCGGGTTAAGGCTCTGTCATCTCTTCTTCCCCCGGAGCCCGGTGGGAGCTCTGCTGCCTTCGGTGGTGACGGGATCTGGAGGCTGAGCGGTGTCAGGCCTCTGTTTTCCGTGGGGAGATGATATCTTAACATCAGATGACAATATAATTCTGCAAAGCCTTTCCCTGTTGCTTGTGTTTCCATGTTGGGGTGTGTGGTTGTTTTTTAAAGGAGGTGGCATTTGAAATATGAAGTTTGACAGCCGTGGTTAAGCCTGACATGACAGCCTGCTTTCTTCTTACTCATAGTGAGCTGAGGTTTACACAATCCCTCCGGGACTGGTGTCGACAGCAATAGGCATCTCGTTCCTTCGTTAAAAGTGATTTAAAATGTAATAGTTTGTTACGCACTCCTCTTCCGCGGGCGAATACTTGTGTCATGAGAGCAAGCTGAGCAGCATCTCTTCTGGGGATGCACAGGGGACTTGGTGGGGTGCTCGGGGCAGTCGCTGGATGGAGCGGTGGGGGTCACCTGTCCTCGCAGCAACCCTCCTGCTGCCATCCCCGGGGCTTGTTTTGCTCCTTCCTGCTGGATCCTGGTCCTGCACTCCTTTCTCCATTGGAAGCCCCCTTTGATGTGTTTCCGTGCTCGCTGGGAGGGAGCTGGGAGCATCGCCTTGTCTGCCCCGAGGCGATACGGACCCTACCCACCGCTTCCCTGCCCTTGCTGGTACAGGGTGGTTCCCAAAGCCTAACACAGATCTCCACTGGGACTTTATTATATATTTTATTTTTTTTTTAAGCCCGTCTGTGCTTGTCTCTCTGGCTTTCTTCCTCCCGGTGTGTGATAGGACCGGTCCCAGCTGAGCTCCCGCAGAGCTGAGCGGCTGCAGGGAGAGGAACCAGGGCCACGGCTGCTGCTGAGGGTGTTGCGCTGGGCTGATGACTTTTTCATTAACCCAGCCCAGCACATTGTGCATCAGAGGAAAGGAAGAGATAAGGTGATAAAATGCACGGTAATATTATGGATCAGCTTGTGAAACCGGTGCCTTGCTTGGCTTTCCGTTCTCTACACTGGGTAACACCCTCAGCGACCAGCTCTGAAGCCTGCCCTGCTCCGAGCTGGGCTGGATTGGAGACCCCCATAAGTCCCAAATTCTGTTTTTCCTGTAGTCTTTTGGGTAGTTGTTTTTTCTCCCTCCCCGCTAAGCAGCAAGCAAGGAAAAAAAAAAGCCCTCTGCTGCTTGAAAGGTTTATTTTTCTGGTGCAAGCTGTGCTGGTCAAACACCCCAGTAGGGCTCTGGCGGCACTGGTCTTTGCTGGGAGCTGGTGTGTTGCTGTTCGGGGTGGGAACTTGTTCTCCTCCTGGCCTGGGGGCTCTGGCTCGGATACTGGGGGCCGCAAAGCCGTGGCGTGCCCTCAGCTAGCCTGGAGATGGCTCTTTGCCTCCAGGCGTTATCCAATATTTATTCTTTTCCTGCATGAGAGCAAGGCTATGTTTTCTTCCTCCCCTGCGGAGAAGCCTGGAGCTGGGTGCAGGATGGATGGGGTTCATCCCGGCTTTGGCTGGGATGCAGGGGAGGAGAGCGGTGGCCGGTGGGGTCTCGGACACACTCCTGTTACTGCAAAACCCCGGGGGCAGGGTGGTTTTCCTGCTCCCGTGCTGCTGCTGTTCCCGTTTGAAGGGCTGTCGTGGCTGTGCCAATCCCCCAGAAAATCACCCTAACGAGCTCGTGTGGTTCGTTTGCTGCTTTAGGCTTTTGAGCCAAGAAAAACACTCGTGGGGAAAAATGGGGGAAAAAACCTCACTTCTCCATCCTTCAGTGATTTGTTCCATTGGGAAGTGGGTTTTAATGGCTCTGCTGGGCTTTAAAGGCCACGCAGCTCGTGGGGCCGGGCATGGGGGTCTCCATGGCTGGAGGGTGGGCTGCTGCAGAGGTGCCGGCGGTGCTGCCGTGCCGCGGCTGGCGCCAGATCCCGGCGGCATCGGTGCCTACGTGGTTCTCACCGCTCCCCTTCTGTCTCCCAGGTCATGCTGGCCGCTTCCTACTGGTCCCTGCTGGCCCCGGCTATCGACATGGCTGAGGAATCCGGCACCTTCGGAGCCTTCGCCTTCTTCCCGGTGGCCGTGGGCTTTGCCCTGGGCGCAGCTTTCGTGTACTTGGCCGACCTGCTCATCCCGGCGCTGGTAAGTGGGTGTTCTGGGCTGGGGGCTTCTGCTCTGCTGGGACAGAACCTGGATCCAGGTTGGTTTCTATCACAGATTTCATGAAACCGTGTTTTCTCCGAGACCCCGGGTGGCTCTGCCAGTGCTGAATGCAGATTTAGGCTGTCTGAGCTCTGTTTTTTCCTCTTCCCTCCCCCCCCCTTTTTTTTTTCTTCCCTTCACGCTTTTGTTCTCTTCACTGGCAACACTTTGCAAGCAGTTCAGGTGTGACCTCCTGTTTCAGCCCAGAGGTTTAATTTGTAGAGCTGCCAACCCTCTAAGCATTTCAAAATTGAATTAGCCATCCTACCGTCTAAGAGTATTATTAAAAAAATAAATAAATTGGAAGCTGTTGGATATTTATTTTTTTTTTTTACAGCTGAAAATACAAGAATGGCTTAGTCCGTAAAGATATTCTCAAAAACTTCCAAAGAGCTTCTTAATTTTTTTGGATACGTTTTAGCGGAAGGGGGGGTTATCTGTGGTTATGAGCGTGAGGTTTTCCATTTGAAGAGTGGTATGACCGGTAACCCCGGCGTCCAGGGGAGCCCGCAGCATCAGCCTCCCCCCTGCCGTGCTTTCGGAGCCTCTCTCACAGGTACAGTCAAACGCGTCCTCAGTTATGAAGAAAATTGCCTGATATTGCGGTGTGTCGCTTCCACTGCAAATGGATGCATTAGAGTAAAGAACAAATAGATGAAACGCCAGCGGTGTCAGACGGTTGAAAGCCTGGCCGCCTCCACGCTCCCTGCCTGCCCCTCTCCTGCCTCTTCTCGGGGCTCCCCAACCCTTGATGGGGGGCTGGGGGCTGCCATTGAGCAGCTGGAGCCCTTGGAAGCCGTTTGCCATCAAATATTGCTTTTTTTTTTTTTTTTTTTTTTTTTTTCTTTTGCTGTCGGTAACCCGAGATCTCTTGCCTGCGTTGGCCATCCCGGTGATGGCCCTTATTAAAGGTGCTGGATGGGGCCGGGGACGTGTTTGATCAGCTGCCCGAGGCTGGGGCTTCCCCACAGGGTGGATAAACAGTTGCACCACAAAAACCGCTTCTTCCTGACGGCCGGCGCTGGTCTCCGCTGCCTTTTTGAAACGGGAGCGCGTGGAGGGGGAAGAGCGTCGGGGAGATGAAATTCTTGCGTCGCAAAGAGCAGGGTGGAGGGGCGACAAGGGCGGCCAGCGTGCGCGGTGGCGAGGGCGACGGCCTTGTAGGGAGCAGCGCAATATATATGAAAATATACGATGATATCTTGCTTTAAATCCAGTTCAGATACCAACGGGAGAGGAGCTGTTGCCTCCTCTGGCTCGACGGGGCTGTTTGCACCGTGCCACCACACTCCTGTCCCTCGGGGCTCGCGGTAGCTGGTGTGTGTGCCAAAGAGGGTTCGCAGCCCGCGGCTGATGCTGCTGCCTGTGTGTTTTTCTTCCCGCAACAGCGGGTGTCCCTGTGCTGGGGGGGGTGGTGGTGGTGGTTTTCTCCAGCCGAATAGCGGGCAGGACCCACCTTGTGCAAGTGCAAAACAAACTCCTTGTCCCTCCCCGGATAACTCGGGCAGGGCCGGGAGAGCGGCGGTGGATGGGGAGCTCCTGCGCTCCCTGCCCAGAGGCAGCAGTGACGGCTCCCGGGCTGGTCCCTGCGGTGGGCAGGGACTTCGGGGATGCTTTAGGAAGGAGGAAGGGGTAGCCAGAGACTTGGTGAAGAGGGATGCTGTGGAAGGAGCAGGGGCAGAGGTTGAAGCTGAACGCGCTGAAATGAAAAATCAGCCCTGAGCCGCCCTCGGGGCTGTGCTGGCAGGGAACTCGTCTCAAAACGCATCTGCCTTTGCTCGGAGCCCAGACGTCTCTCTCAGGAGCCAGCGCTGCTCAGACAAGGGTTAAGCCATTGCACTTCACTTCCAACAAGCCTTGCTTCTTCCTAAATCCATTAAAACCTCAGGGTTGAGGTTGTTTTCTCCCCCCCTCCCCAGCTTAAAGTCTGGCGGGGAAGGGATGCTGGCGAGCCCCTGGGCACGCTGTCCCCGGGAGGGCAGGAGCAGGGATCTGATTTTAGCTCTGCTCTTTGCACAGGGAGCTCGCGCCCTGCCTGGCGCTCCTCCATAATTGGTTTGCTGGCTGGCAACAGGTAGTAAAAGCTTTTAAGCTTTTAAAAGACTCCTTATCACCCCAGCCCTGCTCCCTGGGGAAGGGAGCAAGGCTTCGCTCCGGCTGCAGCCCCGTCGGGAGCTTGGGCGGCTCCGGTGGTGCCCCAGTGTTTGCTCAACGGCAGAGCCGGGGCCGGCGGGAGGGTTAAACCTCCCAGACAAACCGGTTAATGATGCTGAACAGCTGTAGTCATTAAATTCCTCACAAAAGGCAGATCTAATCTATTACATCTTGATCTTTCGCCGTTTCCCCCCCTCCCCGAGTGAAGCCTTTAACATGTTTGTTCATCCTTTAGTTTCGGGAGGAGATGCTGGCGCGGGAGCGCTCGGCTGGGCTGCTGGAGGACAGCAAACCACAGCGGGGCATTGGGGCGCGCTTGGAGAGCCAGACCTTTGCAGAAACAGACCTCAAGAGAGTTTTGTTTTTTTTTAAAAGAGGGGCTCTCCCTTATTTTGGCGGCCGTCTCCTCGCACGCCGTGTTCGGCCAAAGCATGTCTCTCCCGGCTGCGCTGGGTTCGGCGCCCGGGGAGGCGGCGGCAGAGGCGGCACTGCAGCGGAACGTGCTGTAGGTTCTGGAATATCTTAAAACCACCAGCAAATGGCCCGTCTGTCTCTTCCCTCCCTGGCCCCGCTGATGCCGAAACAGGTTTCTCTCCTTCCTTTGCTCTAATTTAACCTTACGGCTACCTTTTAAGTAAGAACTTGGCTTTCAACTGGTATTTGAGGAGGCTTCTGGGTGGGGAGGGGCGGGTGGTGGGGCTGTATGAGACACTCTTGCCTTTACTAAAAAGGGGTTGGGGCTGGGGGTCTTTTGATGCCGAGACCTGAAGCCTTTGAGGGAGAGTTTACTTAAAAATACTGCTCAGCACAGTAGGTCCCTGATCGCTCAGTAGCTATTTTTGTGTCTCCTGTAACGCGTAAGAATGCTGGAATTAAGTATTATTATTCTCATCCTTCAAATCTGTCTTGCAGCTCTGCTGACTTGGCTGGGTTTTGTGCAGAGTGCGATGTTTTATTGGGTTTCTGTGATGGGTTTCTTGCTTCAGCCTCCCTCTTCCTGGAGGAATCCCGCAAGAGTCCCGAGGATGCATCCAGCCCTGGCTCCGGTTTTCAGACAGTCCCCGGCTTTTGCTCCTGGATTTTCTCGTGTGTGTGTTTCCTTTGTCTTCGAGCTGCCGGCTCCCCAGGGCCTCTCCCGGCGGTGCTGCAGGCTGTTGGAGTTCCCACGCGGCTGGGCTTCGGGTGGGATGCTGGCTCCTGAATGGAAGCTGTGGCTTCCAGGAGCTCCCTCCTTCCGGATCGCTGCCTTTAAATGCTCCTCTGAGAGAGAACGGGAGCTCACGGGCGGGATGCTGGTGGGACCGGGAAGGTGGCGTGGGCAGGGAAGAGGGGGAAAGCGGGAGAAACCCCTCGTGGCTGCGTGTCAGCCCGGCCGTACCTGCCTGCCCACCTCCCTGTGCGCTTCTATTAACCACCTGGTTCTTTCTGCTCCCCGGCTGCATGACGTCCTCTCCGCCGGCAATCATTAGGCTAAATAGGATAATGAGGCTTCATCAGCTTCATCTCCTCTACCTCGAGGCTTCATTTCGCTCCAACATCTGGCCGCACACCGAAAGCGGCTCCATGGCTCCCACCGCTCCGGGACCCCCGTGGGCGCTGTGGGGTCTGGGTGCCCCGGGGTCTCCCCTGGGGGAGCCGATGAGCCTCGGGGGTGGCTCTGGGGGAGGGAGAGGAGGGCAGATGTTGCAGGAGAACCAGGAGTTAATATATAATCCAGGGAGAGCGCTGATGGGCCATTACTCACTTATAACTAGGAGCCTGCCAATACTTCTCGTGTAAAAGACGATGGGGGACGGGAGGGTGGCGAGCCAGGGCTGTAGTTCTGTCCTGGAAATACCATCTCCATTGGATTTTTTTTTTAAATATTTTTTTTTTGTCAGTTAGATACAGGGTTTGTTTTGTTTTGGTTTTTTTTTTTTTCCAGAGTAAATCAATAAATCTGCATGTGACAGGTGGACCGTTCCTTAGATTTAAAACAAATAGTAACCAAAGTACCTTTTAAAAGCCTTTTGCCTGGACGGTTGGGCGCTCTGCGGCTGCCAGGGCTGGCCCCTCGTGCTGCAGGAAGGACCCGCGTGGCCAAAACCCCCGCCAGGGCTCCGGGGCTTGCGTTTAATACTCGTTTTGAAACGTTTTGGGCTGTGGTTTGCAGCTGCATGGTGGTTTTCGTGAGCAGGCTGAGGATGCTGGCGCGGGTGGAGGAGAGGGGAGTGGGCGCGTGGGTGTTCGTAGGAGGCGGCCGGATCCCGTTAACCCTCAGAACATCGTTACGTTGTGCTCCTGCCCTCTTCTATTTTTGCGAATCGAGGCTCGTGAGCTTTTTTGGAACCTACTCTGGGAGTGGGCACTTTGCAGAGTGAATTTTAGGCTATTTTTGGCGAGCACCCTTGGGAAGGATTTGGGAACTGGATAAACAGATATCCGAGGGATACTCTCCCGTTTACTGGTGATGGTGTCTGTCGCAGGGCTCAGAATGTGCCTCCGGGGATGTATATTTTGCTTTCTAAATCCGTGGGAGTCACGTAGTTGGGGAAAGCTGAGGAGCGTGCGTGGAGGGCGACGCTGCGGGAGGGGAGACCATCGCGCCCGCTCCAGGCGGAGCTGCACCTTATTTCTAATTGCAGTTTCCGCAGCCGGATGAGACCACGGGAAGCATCTTCTTTTGTGTGTGTGTGGGGGCATTAGGTAGCGATTCCTAGCCCATACCTGGTGTACGGGGCTAACGTGGCAATCGTTAGCGCCGCGGGGGCAGTTCGAGGATGCTGGTGCCGGCGGCGTACGTGCTTCCACCTGGCAAAGATGGAAAGCTTTTAATACTCCTCTCCCTTCTGATTTGCATGGAGCCAGATTTGATGGGTTAATTATTTCACGAGGCAGTAAAAATGCGCTGGGTCTTGTCGCTGGTGTTAATTTATAATCGGAATAAAGGTTTCTCTTATGCAATTTGCTGATTCCTCCGAGACATGCCTATCACAAGTTCCCATTCTTAATGTGCTTTTTCCTGTTCATCTGTGACTCCTAGAAAGTTAATTAGCTGCACATCCTCATTGCCGTGGTAGGTAGAGGCTTTTTCGGTCGGAGCATTAACCAAAGGACATGCCTGTGTGTGGGGCATGTGTATTTTCTGGCTTATTACACTTTTGAGCGTGGGACTGAAACACTGTCCAGAGCAGCCCGGGGACACGGTGGTGTGGGTGGCATCTCGCCGAGCTCAGCCTGGCAGCTGCGTGTCTTGGGCCACATAATCTTGGGAAAATGCACAAATAAAGGGTTTTCCAGTGAGGTGGTTTTGGTGGTTGGGGGTGTGCAAAGTGTCTCTACTTTTTTTTATTATTTTTTTTTTCTACATGCAGCCTGTCTGTGTTCAGGCTTTTCTGATCCGTGCTCCCGACAGCCCTGCCGCTGCCTGCAAAGCCTTCCTGCATCTCGGCATCGCCCTCCTGGTGGGAGCTGAGCTGGCGTGGGGATGCTGGGATGTGAAAAGTGGGAACGGGTGGATGCAGGATTGCAAAGCCGTGTCTGTGCCATGCTCCTGCTGCCCTGGCCCGGGGGTTTGTCCCCCTCGAAGCAGGGACGATGCAGCCCCGCTGCCGTCTCTACGCTTTCACACCCCTCGGCACATGGATGCGGCACCAAGTCCAGCCTGGATGCGGGGGCTGCAGGAGATGAGCCTTTGCCTCGCAGGGGGATGAGGATGGACCGGAGGACTCGGTTGACATGGGCTCGCGTGAGCCGCAGCTTGACTCATGCATTCCTGGTTCGCTCTGATTTCCTTTGCTTAGGGGGAAAATAAACAGCAGCCCTTCTGTTTGTTTTGTTTTGTGGCATTCTGGCCCTTTTCCACTGGCTCTGGGAGGAAGGAAGGGTCTGGCTGTGATGGCTAAGGAAGGGAAAGCTTTCTTGGGAGCCTCATCAGGGAACGTAGCAAATCCTTCTATTGGGAAAGGTCCTTCCCCTTCTAGCTCTAAATAAATAGGAGTATCTGGGCATGATTTTTATTAACTTACCAAATAAGCCCAACCCAAGGCCAGCTATGGAAGGTGATGGATCCACGTGGGAGTGATGCCTGGGACTGGCTCCCATGTCCTGTCCTGGGCAGGATTTCCAACGGGGTCCCTGGTGGTGACCACAAAGCCCACCCATGGGGACCCTCTGAAAGCCCCTTGTTGGAGTCCCACTTTTTGAGGCCGGCACCCAGGAACCCCTAAAGGTTTACTTAAAATCTGTTTGCCCATATGCTCTGTGGAAAACCTGCCTGCCTCCCTCCACTTCTCGGCCCATGAGCAATGGTTTTGGGGATTGGAACCCAGTTGTTGCTAGATAGGGTGAAATTATTTGCAAAAGAAAAGCACAAGGTTGTAATTATACTAATTTTTAGAAAAGCATTTCATTTTATTAATGGAGGTAAAGGGTTATTTACTTCCAGAGTGCAATTTGTCAGCTGCTCTTAATTATAATTCTCTCTCTTATTATGTATTGAGCATTTCAAAAACACATTACGTTTGAAGCCCCGAAGCTAGGGCTAAAGAGCGGGGACGCTTTGAATCCGAGGCAGGGTTCAATCCCCTCCCACCCTCGTTAGGTTTACGGGGACAATCACGGGTGGCAGCTGGAACCCGGCGCAGTTTGGCACTTGCAGCGTGGCTGTGCGGGCGGGGAGAGCCAGGAGGTGAAAAAAATCCCTGCTGTAAAAACAAAAAAAAAGCAGGGACTGAGAAAAACCTGGCTTTAATTCTTCCTTCAGTGAGCTCCTGCACTAGATACGTGTTCCTTCGCCATTCCCTGCTCCGTTGTGTACCTGTGATAAAGCACCTCTTCCCTCGCCGCTCGCCTCGAGCGGGTATTACCTACTGATGGGGCTGGTAATGTAACATGGGGCTTTTCTCTCCTCTGTGGCTCAGCCTTTGCTGATTTAATTTCAATTACTCTTCGGGGCCTGGCTCGGAATTGTAAAGGAGAATAAATTTTCCGAAAGGAAAAAAACATAGTGGAATACTATGCACCTGGGGAGGAATAACCCCCTGCACCAGGACAGGTTGGGGGTGACCTGCTGGAGAGCAGCTCTGTGGAAAGAAACCTGGGAGTCCTGGGGGACAGCGGGGTGACCATGAGCCAGCGATGGGCCCTGGTGGCCAAGAAGGCCAATGGCATCCTGGGGGGCATCAAGAAGAGCGTGGGCAGCAGGTGGAGGGAGGTCATCCTCCCCCTCTGCTCTGCCCTGGGGAGGCTGCACCTGGAGTGTGTGTCCAGTTCTGGGCTCCCCGGGTCCAGAAGGACAGGGAACTGCTGGAGAGGGGACAGCAAAGGGCTACCGAGATGCTGAGGGGACGGGAACACCTCTCTGATGGAGAAAGGCTGAGGGATTTGGGGCTCTTCAGTCTGGAAAAAAAGACAACTGAGGGGGGACCTTATCAACACTTGTAAATCCTTAAAGGGTGGGTGTCAGGAGGATGGGGCCAGGCTCTTCTCAGTGGTGCCCAGGGACAGGACAAGGGGTAACGGGCACAAACTCAACCATGGGAAGTTCCACCTAAACATGAGGAGGAACTTGTTTGCTGTGCGGGTGGCAGAGCCCTGGCACAGGCTGCCCAGAGAGGTGGGGGAGTCTCCATCTCTGGAGACATTCCAACCCCGCCTGGATGCGTTCCTGTGCCACCTGCTGTGGGTGACCCTGCTCTGGCAGGGGGTGGGACTGGGTGATCTCCAGAGGTCCCTTCCCACCCTGTGATTCTGCGATACCAGATCTCCCCCGTACCTGCCAGAAGAGTCTGGCTGGCACCGTGGGGAGGGATGGAGAGATGGATGTCGGGGGTTTCTGCCGGATCCTGGACAGTGTCTGACCTTTTTTGCTGCTTGAACTTGAGCACTGTTTGTTACATTAACAACAGTTAATAATTCCAGTCCTGGAATAAGCAGAAAGCAGGTGGCAAGCTCCTGGGGGAGCGCAGGGGGTGGGTGCTGCCCTGCTGCTGGCAGCCGAATGGACCTGGGGGGGACATGTGGGTGCTTGGAGCACCCCACGGCCGCAGGTGGGGTGGGCTCTGGCAGTGGGAGCCTGCTGGGCTCTGAAGCTGGTGGTGATGCTTGAGAAACTTCAAGCTCCTTTCCTCGCTGTGGCGATGCTCTGCGCCCTGCCTGCCTCCCGGCGGGCTCAGGGGAGGATTTGGGAATCCTCTGCCTCCCTTTCCTGCCACCACGGTGCCGGTTTGTGGGGAAGAGCCGCTGCCCTGAGATGGCATCACCTCTGAGAGTCACTCCTGCAGCATCCGCGCTCTTACTCCGAACACCTGAACGAGATCCCGTTTATCCGTGGGCACGCCGAGTGCCGTGGATGGTTCCTCGGCTGTTCTTTGATCTTAAAATCTGCCTTTTGAATTTGCTCATGGCGTAACCCTAAATTAATGCCTCTGCTGTGAAAAGGAAACCTGCCATTAAAATGACAGAGAAGCAGCGAAGCAGCGAGTGAGGCTGCAGTTGGTGAAGGCTGCTTTCAGGGAGATCACGGAAAATATATATATGCACAGCTCTATAACTGCCGCTTGCTCTCAGGGTAAACTCTGACTCACCCAGACTGACTTGACGCGCTGTCTGTGGTGAAGATGAGCTGTAAAGAGTCAGTTTTGTGCCTCGTGTGTGTGTCCCCGGGGAGGACAGTCCCCTTGACGCCCGCCGCGGGGTAAGTCTTGCCTTGCCTTGCTCCGTACCTGCCCTGGTGAGCGGTGTCAAACAGACATTCGCTCTTAATCCGGTGGAACATCGTGCCTTATTAATAAGCTGACGACCTGCCGGCGAGGTGCTCGCCGCTGGGGAATTGGGGGGGGTGGAAAAAAGGGGCTTATTTGTTCCTTTCTGCTCAGCCCGGCTGAGGCTCCTCTGCCGGCGTCTGGAGCCCGTGGGTGTCTCCGCTCTCGCACCAGGGCGATGCTCCACGCGTGGCCGTGGGGCGGCGTGTCCTCGTCGGGGTGCGCCGCGCTCCGGCTGCGAAACCCTTCGCGCTGTCTTTGCCTGTCTCCCCCCATCGCCCTCTAATTACCAACGAGGTGGCGCAAAGGGATGTGACGCTGATCTGTTGTCCGCAGGCTTCAGAGCTAACGCAAACCGCGGAACTGACTGGATGAGTCGCCTCTTCGAGGTTCAGGCTTGGGAAGGCGTCTCGCTGGTGGTTTACGTTTCGTATGTGCTTTTTAAGGCCTGTCAAGACGTTATAGGTGAGGGGCATATTACACGTATAAATAAACGCTATGATGGCCGATTTCAGAGCTTGATTTCTGGACTTTAGGTTGGCTTGGAGTCCAGCATCCAGACTAGTGACCCGTGAAAGCCTGCGCCAAGCCCTGCCTAGGACAAGCCGCAAGGTTGGGGGGAACCAGCCCCTTCCCCAGCTCAAAATTCCGCGGTGGGACAGTGCTGAGCTTCCAAAGGGAGGGAAGCTGGTTAGCTTCTCGGTGGTGGTAATCAGGAAGTGCCTTGTCCCTTATTACGCCTCTCTTCTGAAATGAATTAACAAATTAATCGTGCTAGCCGAAGCGAAGGCGGATTTATTGCGCTGTGCTTCGGGACGGTGTTTGAGGCTCCCCTGGCTCCGCCGCGGCTCCTGCGGACGCGCCGAGGAGTCGGCGTCTCTCCCGGGCTTCGGGGCTATTAGGGAATTAGGGGATGTGGAGAGGAGAAGAGGAGCAGAACCCGTGGCCTGGGGGAGGAGGGGGCCGCGGGCTGGGTCCCTGCGGGCAGCGATGCTCGGGGGGACGCGGGGAGCGGGGGCTGCACCCCAGCTTCTCCCCCCCGCCCACCGTCTGCCGGGCACTGGCGCACGTCCGCGTTGCTAATTGCGGGTCTAGAGGAAGTTGTGTTATCATGTAACGTAATTAGGCGGCGCTGGCACGGCATTGGCCCTTCCTTTGAGGGGTGATGGATGGCTGACCGAGCTCCCGCATCCCCGCGTTCCCCTCCCGGGGCTCCCCACTTCCCACCCCGCAGCAGCAGCAGCACCCGCTCTCTTCCCCCCCCCGCGCCATCCCGTTAATTCAATCTGCGCTGAGAGCAAATCATTACCGAGGAGAATATTGTGTAAAAATGAGCTGTTAATTGAAGTTTTGTTTGCTTTTTCTCTTAGCCTTGCAAAAAGCCTTGCATAATGAAGGACTGTAAAAATACATGTTGCCACGCTACAAATATACAAGGTGGGAAGGGGGCAGGGAGAGGGAAAAGAGGCGAAGCTGGTCTCCATTAGGCTTTAATAAGCATGTGGAGAAAAAGCTCTCGTTAATCCCTTCTGAGGCTTAAAGGTTTATTGCTAACAATTAAAATCTCATATTGTCGTGCTGACTCGATGCCGCAAACCTCGCTGCTGTGTCCTGCTGAGCCAGCCGCGGGCGTCGGGAGGTGGTGATGTGCGGGGCAGCCCTTAGGAAAATATCCCCTAGGAAAATATCTCATAGGATCTGGCTGTGAGCTTGGCCGTAACAGGCAAGTTTCCTCCCAGCAAACAACTGGAAGTGTATACGCATCCCAACTGGTTTTGGTGGGCAGCGCTTGTGTGCTCAAAAACTCTGCCTGGAGCAACCGGGCCTTTGAAAAATATATTCATTGGTTGTGTTTTGAGGTTTCTCCTGGTGGACAGGAGGTTGGTGACACGAAACCTCTCTCCTGCTGTTGTAGTGTTGGGTTTTGTTTGTTTAACAAGTTGTTTGGGTTTTTTTTTTGCAAGGTTGCATGGCAAAAGCGGGGAAAACACTCCCGTGCTTTTGTTTTTGTAATGGCAAAGGTTACAAAAACGACCTCCTTTCTGCCATGTAAAACATCGCTGTTGCAAAACATCACGTTTTGTAACAAACCTCCTGGGTTTCCCGAGGAGCCTGGGAATTGCGTGTGCTTTGCCCCCCTCCCGAGCAGCGCTCGCCGGCCCCACGCCGTCGCCTTCCCAGACCCAGTGCCAGCAACATTCCTGCTGTGTTTTTCCTCCCTCCTGGAAAGCCCAAAGCCCTAAACGTGCCAGTGAGAAAAAAAATTAAATATTTGTACATTTGTTTTTAATATGAACGTTGCTTTGGCCACAAAGATGGATTTGCGGGTGCCTGGCTCCCCTTGACCCCCCGGCAGTGATGCTCTCGGGGGTTCAGCCGTGCTGCATCCCAGCTGGGAGCGGGTACCAGCATCCTCCCCGGGAAGGACGGGCTGCGGGATGCGTTGCTCTCACTCCTGTTGGAGGGCAGATTTGGTTTATTTGAGGGTTTGGGGTGGCTTTTGATAAATTTGCCTTCCTCCCTCCCTCGGGTTGCCAGACTTAGTGCTTCCGGGCATGCTCGGCATTGCTGGATCGTGAGAGACCTGTGGGTTTCGGCACTGCCAAGGGTCTCCCCGCGGCTGCTGTCGGAGGAGGCAGCTCTTGGGGAGCCCCGGGGGCTGCTCTGGGCTCACCCCGCAGGACACCCCGGCTGTCCCCGCGCTCCTGGTGACACAGAAGGCAGGTGGTTTATTCCTCCTGCCCTCACAGCTCGTCAGCAGAGACCGGTGATTAAAGCTGCTGTTTGCAATTTTCAAGAATTATGAGTTATCAAAGTGGCTGGTAATTAGCAGTGAATAAAATGTACTTGCAGTAATATGACATTAGTTACAGATAAACTGATACCAGCCTTCCTTAATATTCACTTAAGCTGCCCTGTTTGCAGTTATTAGGGGAAGGCTCTGGTGTCGTGTTGCTGCCAGCGGTGCTGTCGGGATGATCCCAGCCTGATGTGATCCGCTCGCGAGATGCTGCCGGAGCAGATCTGCCGTGATAACACTGACTTTTTTTTTTTTTGTCTATGGATGAACCTTTCCTTCCCGATTCCCGCCGCAGTGCTGCCATAGCTACGAGTCTGCTGCCTGCTGGGCCGGGGGAGGACGCGGGGCCGGAGGAGCCAGATGGAAGATGCTCGGTGTGGGAAGCAGGGAGCCCCCCGATCTTCCCCTCCCTGCACCTGCTGCCATGGCTCCGGAAAAATGCCGGTGGTCCCAGGGCTGGCTGTAGTGCTCGGTGTGTCGCAGGATCAGGCCCTCGGGGTCGGTTCCTCCTTGGGAAATTGGGTTTCGTGAGGATGCTCACGTTAAACGATTGGTGCGTTGATTGTTTGGCTCCTCAGCTAAAACTGTGCCTGTGCTCAGAGTTATCCTGCTCCTGCAGGTTATCCCGATCCGAGCTGGCGCCAGCAGATTTCCATCGGGGCTCCGGCCGTCGTCGAGGAGCGATTCCCTTCCACCTTCCTTGTTGGTGGGGGCAGTGATCCTGACTCGTTGGCGACATGCTCTGCTCCAGAGCCGCGTCTGCCATGGGCATCGCAGGGGCACAAGGACGTGTATGGGACCTGGCAGTTGGGATGGGGGCTTGGGTTGGGTTCATAGACCCGAAGAACTGTTGGTGCCCACCAGCAGCACCAGTCCCCTGCGATGCTTCCCAGGTGCTAATCTTTCCCATTCCCCTTCTCTGGTGCGGTTCATCTTCTCCTGCTGCTGTATTTGGCAGCACGTTGAGGCTTCGGAGGAGGGTTCTGATCGCGGCCTCGGGTGGCAAGTGACGTGGTTTAGGTTTTATGAAGCTTCAGGCAGTTGAACTCTAGAGGGGAAAAATAGAAGAAATTCATTTCGCAACATGATAGTCAGCGCTGACCCGGCTTCGTTAGCAAGCCCAAAAAGAATTGCCATTCTGTCTGCCCTGCCCATTACTGCTGCTCCGTTGCTAGCAATCTCCAAATTAAAATGCAAACCGAGATGTACCTGAAACACTCGGAGACACTTAAACTTTCGTATGAAAATACACCCGGCTTTCCGTCTTCATTACGCGGGGTTTTGTTGATGTGCGTTGGGGTTACTCGCTGTCACTCTCGCAGCCGGAGCCGTCGCGGCGGTCTGGGGGGTGCTGGGCGTCCCCAGGTTTATTCCCAGTTTACGGGGACACGATCTGCCTGATGGAAGGGGTTCGGGTGCTGCTGGTGGGACCCTGGTGCGGCCCCGAGCGGCTGGACTGGGCTGTGCTGGGGCACGGGGCTGCCGGGCACCGCGGGAATGGAAATAAGGGAGGCTCCCTTGTGTCCCAGAGCTGCGTATTGGGTGCTATTAATCATAAATAGGACTGCACCCACTTCAGCGTGGAGAAGGGCCTTCTTTATTACGTGGAGTATTTAAGGTTGCACTTGAGTTGTTTATTTTAGTATTTCGTGTGTGGGATTGTCAGCGATCCTGGCTTTGAGAGCTGCATTTCGAGTCCTCTTAGATGCGTTCCTGCCAGCCCCTTCCCTTTTCCCGTCCCTTCCTGCCAGGTCAGTATTGACCAAAACCATGATTTTTTTTTTTTTTTTTTTTTTTTCCTCCCCCCTGGAAGAGGTGGGGGATGCATCGTTTTTGGGGATGCTGTGCTGGGGGAACACAGAGCTGGCTGGCTGTTTTAGGGGGATGCCTGGTGGCATCGCGCCTTCTGGCAGCACAACTCGCCGCAGCCTTTGAACCCCGTCCCAGGCACGTCCTCACCCACCCGATTTTTGTGCTTTTCTGATGAACGCTGGCTTCTGGTCCCCTGGGGCAACGCGGGGCCTTTGCAAGGAGCCCCAGCCCGACGTTTGCTCCGGTGTGATGCTGGGATGGGAAACGACGTGGCCAGGTGGTGGTTGTCTTTTTTTTTGTTTGTTTTGTTATTATTTTTTAATTATTAAAAAACGACATAGTTTGAAATGAGGGCTTTGGAGAAGCGTGGGGGCGAGCAGGAGGACCTGCTTTCTGCACCCTGGGTGGCGGGGCAGGTCCCGTGGGACCGTCGGCATCCCTGGGGAGCGCTGGTGCTGTCCTCCAGCCACCCCTGCGGGGACGTCGGGGGCAGTGTGACCGGCCCCGGTTTCGAGGGATGAAGCCGAAGGCGAGCGTGGGGTCGCTCACCATCGCTCACGCCCTCCTCGGCTCTGGGGGGGATACAGATGGGCGCTGCTGGCACCGGGATGCGCAGCCGGCGGAGGTTCGCTTGGGAGCATCGAGCCCTCCATGGGTTGTTTCAAATGACAAAATACCAGCCCGTTGTTTTACACGCAAACGGGCGCTCTCTGATAACTAAGTGCTTTCTAAGGGACCTCTCTTCCTATCCCCTCCTATTTCATGTTTTTAACATAAACCCGTGTATCTGCCTGAGAAAAGCCAGGGACTGGCTGCTTTGTTGCCGCGCAGCCTTTGTCTCCGGCCCCGGAGGTGCGGGGCTCTGTGCAGACGTGCAGAAGCAGCGGAGCCGAGCGAGCGGCTGACGCGCAGAGCTCGCCCCGAGCTTGCCGGGGGCGTGCGGGGGCCACAGAGACACGCTGGGTCCATCCCCGCGGCCGGGGCAGCTGCTGATACGGGCTGTGGATGCGCAGCATCTCCTCTTCCTCTCCTTGCTCCCCACCCCGCTCTTCTCATCGCGTTCTGGTGGCTGATCTGTTATCACTTTATCTCTTTTAATAAGTGTGAAATGGGAGCCTCCGGGCACCGTCCAAGCATGGCTCGTTACTGTCTTATTGTCTCTGTGTTAGCTCCTGCACAAGTTAGGGATGTTTTTTATTTATTTACATATATATTTTATTTTTTTTTAGTGAGGTAGTAAAATTTATTCTATTTCCCTTTCCCGTTGAGGTGCTTTCTGCCGTCGCTCGATGCGTTATGGTCTTTGTTTCCCCCTGGCTTTGCAGACCCTGCTCCAGGGGCGGTTGCAGGGTTAAGGCCAGGGAGATGTTGCGCGGGAGGAGCGGCATCGCGCGCCTTCCCAGACAGGCGGCACCTCCAGGTTTGGTACCCAAAGCCAGGCCATCGGGTTCTGTCATCACGTTTTCCTTATTAATCCATTCTCCTTCGTTGGTCGGGTGGGGAAGAGCAGATTATTTCTTGAGGGCGTCACTCGCTCGTCGTTTGTTTTTCAAATTGGATTCGGTTCAGTTAGCAGCTTGCGCGAGAGGTCGGCTGGGCAGCGGGATGCCATCTGAAATCCTTGCTTCGTCTAAAAGCCAGCAGCTGCCTCCTCCCTGTCCCATCCTTTGCCCCGCAGGACCAGGGCGATCCCATCGCTGCTGCTGCGATGGCCGCGCCACGCGGGATGCTGGCAGGGGAGCGGCACCTTTCCGTGCGGATTCATTCAGGATTGCTGCAGCTTTTGGGTAACAAAAGCAGGGTGTGTGTGGAGCAGGGTTCTCCTCTGCTCTCTGCAAAGATACCCGTTGTTTCTCGTCCGCTTTTCCAGGCGGGGCTGGGACATCTCTCGGCCTCTCCGCTGCGGCTCTCCGAGCGGAGCCGAGCGCGGTGGGGACTCCCGTGTCCCAGAATAGTTTTCCTCCAAGCTCCGCGGGTCTTCCTGTCCAAGTCTCTCATTGCGCTGGGCTTTTTGGAAATAATCAGCCCCCGTGGTTATTTCAGTTAGCGCTAATTAGTGGCATGAACTAATTAATGTGGGTTGAATTTCCTCTTCTCTTTCTAATGCTTTTTTAACCCACTGACACATTCCAATTACGGGACTCATGCAGGGACCGGACTGAAGTGACTCAGAGCAATCACAGTTGGAATAAATCGTGTGCTTTACTGAAGGTCGCTAATATTTTTTCAAATTGCCGGCATTGCGTATTTGTGCCTGCCAACAGGGAGGTGACCTGACCTTACAATAAGCATCAGAAGTGTCTTCAAGTTTGCCTCCCTTTTGGTGCGAGCCGATTCGTGGGTACCACGTCGAGAAGCATTTGACGTGCTGAGAGCGGTGGCGCGGAAAATAGCCCCGGGCGGCTTCTCGTCAGGATGGCAGACCTTGAGCCAAGTGGTCTTGACCTCGCCAGGACCTTGCGTGTTCGCATCTGGAGCTCTGCGATGGTAATAGAGGGCGTGCGCTGAGCGTTACCCACCTGCTCCTGCTCGTACCAGTGGTTTTTCCCCCCTCCCCGGTTGGGTTATTGCACCTGGCAGAGTCCCGCAGGCTCTGGCCGTGCCCTGGGCTCGCTACCCTGCCCGTGTGGACCAGTTGCAGTTGAGAGGTTTGGGCTGGGGGGAAGCCACAAATCTGGTGGTGATAAGGCCTCCAAAGCTGCTGTCACACTGTTTATAGCTCATTTAATAAAATGCTGGTAGGAGCCCTGAGGAAGTGGAACCTTCTGCTCCGTAAAACCTGGCGTTCCCAAAGTCTGAGGCGGGGGCAACTGAGCTGGAGAGCCCCACGCAATGCTTGCAAACCCTTCCCGGGCGCTTAAAGTTGAGGCTTGACTTCTGCAGCTTCAAATTCCCATCCTCGCTTCTCCTCAGCTTGGCGTTTTCCAGAAAGAGACGCTACTCGCTTTCCAGAGGTGAAAACCCCTTCAGCTTCAGCAGGAGCGGGGGCTCTCCGGGATGTATGGAGCCCACGCTGCAGCAGTGCCAGCAGCAGGGCCAGCCCATGACTTTCCATTCTCCATCTCCTTTTCCCTTATCTGAGTCAGGGCATGATGCTGAAGTTCCCCTCTCTCCTCGCTGCGTCTCGCCATCCAGGTTTTGCTGGAAAACACTTGCTTTTCTACCTGCTCTTCCAGCTACCGCTGGTGAGATGAGGCGCAGAGCTGCTGGTGTCTCCCGGTGGGGTGGGATGGGGGGGGTCTCCCTTCGCCCAGCGGGATTTAAACGCGAGCACCTCATCGGTGCATCTTCTCATCGCTGGGTGAGCGGAGGTGAAAGCACCCTGATTAAACTGCAATAGGGAGCAGATAGCAAATATGTGATTAGTATTAATAGCACTGGTCAGACTGTATTATGCAAATGATGGGAGGATAGATGATTTAGTTATTCATCTTTAACCTTTATTTTTGTTTAACGTGACCTTACCCATCAAGTCTCTCATTACCGGCTCTGGCTGTTCAGCGTATGTTCGTTTATTCTGCTGCCATCAATCCAACAGCTACACCCGTGTTCCCGGCCGGCGACGGGAGCATCCCTCCTTGTGGATGCTCCCGGGGGCTGGTCCCCAGCTCTGCGAAGGGATGGGGACTCGGGGTCCCACTCCCCGTGTTTTGGGTAGTGCTGGTCACACCAGGTCACACGGCTGCTGCCGAGGGATGTGTTCCCTTCCTCAGCTGCGCAGTTACGCCTCTAACCCCACGTTTTCTATCAGTTTGTGGCTGTCTCTGGGTGGGGTTTGGGCAGCCCATGGGCATCCAGAGACACAGACGTTCCTGCTGCTTGTCCAGCACCGTGGGGGAAAGGCAGAAACGGTGTCTGCCAGGATTTTTTGGCCAATGTAGATAAAGACCCTGGCACGTCCTTGGTCACGGCTGGTTTTCACGAGCCGCGTCCAGGTTGGCAGGAATTGCTCATGGGAGCAGTTCAGTCCCCCTTGCCACAGGGCGTCTGCTCCGGTTCCATGCAGACTTTACGCATAGCTGGACAGTATTGGTTTTGGCTGTCCCTCTCTGCTTTCTGGAGGTTACAAATGGTGTGGGAATATATTCCAAGCGAGTCTGAAGTTTCGTCGAGCCATCTGGACGAGTCCTACTGAGACAAAACTGGGCGGCTGTGAACATAGTGTTCGTCTGATGCTCGAATGGGTTCAGTTTTGAACGAACTATTTCTCTTGCAAACTCCACCCACGTTGACGAGACGGTACCCTACTGCACAGGGAACTTCTGCAGAGGTCGGCCCAGCAGCTCGACCCTCCGCGAGCGGCTGGGCAGCGCCGACAGCAGTGGATGTCCCTCCTTGTCTGCTGGTCTCCTCCGGGTTGACTTTGGAGGGAGTTGCGTTTATGGAATTGCATTGTGTTTGTGGAGCTGCGTTTCTTGCTGTTAATGCACATGAGTTTTGTCTTTGTCTCTTTACCCCCTGCTTCTTGGCCCACAGCTCCTCCTAACCCTGTTCTCGATGTTTCTGCTGGAAATGCGCGTTCAAATCTAAACAACTCGATGGTCTGTAGAGAGAGGAGGGAACCCAAAGGATGTGTGTCCATGCAGCTGTGAGAAGCTGCTGTGACACGTGCCCCGCTTGGCTTCCCAAGCGCACAGATGCCAGCGTGGTCCCCAAGGATGGGGCTGGGAGAAGGCTGGTGGGGAAATGTGGGAAAAAGCCTTACATTTCTCCCTTGCCTTGCAGGGTTTCAGCGGACCTCCCCACGCAGCGTTTGCCTTGAGCTGCGACCAACGAGCGGTGAAAGAAAAATATGAGCACGAACCTGCCCATCACCTGGACTACGAGAGCGAGTTGTCCATCCGGATAGGTAGAGCTGGGCTCCATCCAGGCAAGCATCCTGTCATATACCAACCGCAGAGTGGTCGGGGGAAATACCCCCCTTAAACTGGCACCTAGACTGTCACGTATGTGATTGAAATTAGATTGGTTTTGACGTGTGCATGCAAAGTGCACCTTCTCTTCCCTCTCTGGATCTGTCTCTCTGCTGGCTCTTCTTCCGAGAATCATTACTTCTGTTTCTACTTCAGTTCTCAAAACCACTTGCACGTCTGTCTGTGCCTATGAATTATTGATAATTAGATATCTCATTCACCAGGGAAATGAAATCATCAGCTTAACTTGAGATAAGTTTATTTTCAGCGTGGGCGCAGCTTGCCCTAGCCCTACCCTTGCCAAGTTACGCCACGTTGAAGGTGCCCCGCGACACTGACCCTCGGTGGCCCTCCCTAATTATAGACCAGGACTGGCAGTCACGCTGTCACTCCTTATTTTGGAGGTTAATAGAATTGTAGCTGCCAAAGTGTGGAAGGAAATGTCTTGCTGGCAGCTATTTCCTCCTTAAATAGATTTTAAAGAAGGAACTTTTTGGTCAAGGTGGTGGAACCTCGTCGGGTTTCCCCAGGTCCCGGGTGAGTGTGTGGGACGGGTGGTGGCCACCCTCGCACCCTCCTGCCTGGGGATACGGCCTTCCTCCGAGGCAACACGATTTTCTTTTCCTCTACTTAACAGTGGCTTTTCAGTAGACAAAGAAAATGTAATTTAGTGAATTAATCTTTTTGCTCCTCTGCTATTTCTTTGTTGGAGAGAAACTCAAATAGTGGTTTACAATATCATGAGTACAACTGGGAGCAGATTGAGATGAAGAAATGAGCCTTCTTTTTGCAAGGAATAGTCCTAGCCTCTTAAATCGGGCTCCGTTATTTAACTGCATTGCTTAATTGCACGTTTCATGAAGTCTTTTAAATCCACAGGATTTTTCAGGACTTGAATTACCAGCGTAGATTTTTCCAAAGGGAAGGAAGGAAGTTTTGTGCTAGACTCAATGGGCTTTGGGTCCTGGATGTCTCTCAGCTCCTGGGGCAAGTGCAAGCTTGAAGCCCTAGCCCAGCAGGCTCTACGGCTCCTGCAAGGTTTTGGATATTTTTGTAAGGCGGAAACTTTAAATCCCAGGTGTGGAATTTTGTTCTTCAAGAAAAGAAAGCAGGCAGCCCTACAATTTTCAGAAACTTAAACTGCCGAGGTTTTATGTTTTCATCTTCTCTTAGTTGCAAACAATAACACTGCAAATGGTTTTGAGAATAGAAAATTTCCATTAGATTTTGTTGTTTTTCCTCTCTCTGGGGGAATGGTATTAAGCATCTACAATACATTAATTCCTTTATTGTCTCTTGCTATTTCCTTTTTTTTTTTTTTTTTTCTGCTTACTGAAATGAACTCGGTATTTTCACAAGGTACCTCAAGCCTTCCAAGTCAGCAGCTTTCCCCAGCTCTGGGTCCTGCTTGGCTGCGCTCTGGGGAACGCGCTGGGAACGTAACGGGTGTTTTCAAAGCCTAACGGGTACTAAGTGGAATATTTCAGACCTAATCACTGTTGAATCATTGACCCTTCCTTCATATTTACGTGTTTTAAAATCGCTAAAGCTCTGAAAACAGAAACAAAACCCAAAAATCCCAAAGCACACCGCTGCCTCATTTTGCAGTTGGCTTTACTGGTCGGGGATGGTGGGGAGAAGGGGAGCTGGCTGGAGACGGGGTAAACATGCGGCTCCCCGGGGCCCTGTGTGTCTGAGGGCTTCGCTGGTGGAGATGGGAATGCGTATTTGAGGTGGTTGCGTGCGGTGCTGGGAGCAGAAGCGGCCGTCGGTCACGCTGGGGTGGTGGCATCCTCGGGAGCCGCACTCGGCAAGCGAGAAGGTTGGGTTAGAGCGGTAGGAAGGGAGATGGAGGAAATGAATTTTGGCTTTCCCTCTTTATCCCCCTGCTCCTTGGCCCACAGCTCCTCCTAACCCTGTTCTCGATGTTTCTGCTGGAAATGCACATCCAAATCTGAACAGCTGGATGGTCTGTAGAGCGAGGAGGGAACCCAAGGGACGTGTGTCCATGCAGCTGTGAGAAGCTGCTGTGACACGTGCCCCGATCGGCTGCCCGAGAGTGGTCCCTAAGGATGGGGCAATGGGGGAAAACCCTTAAATTCCCTTTATCTGTTGGGAGAAAAGAATTCTCGTTCTGCTTTTTCTCCCAGTCAGCAACGTGGTTGGGTACCTCCGTTCTTCCCCATCATCCCAAATCCCTCGGTTTCCCACCACTTCCCAGTTGTTTGCTGGGAGTGAGGATGCAGGGTGCCACCCGGACAGGTCCAGGAGAGCCCCCCTTTCCCTCCGCATCTCTCCTCCGCTCCCCTCCTCCCCCGGACCCCCCCAGCCCGTGGCAGCTGGGCCATCATGGGCATCCATGCTGGATCGAAAGGAGATTTTCCTGGGAGTTGCTAACACTGGCTGCCTCGTGGATGCGTGGAGTAAGGCACACACATCCGTGCGAAACGCAGCCTGGGCGGATTCCGTATGAATTGCAGTGAAAAAGCTGTGTCTAGACTCGGGGTTTGACGAGTGCGATAATCACTAGGCTTTAATTACTACAAAGGAAAGAGAAGCCAGCTTTATCTTTACTATATCTGGGTAGGCAAGGGATGGAACCTGTATTTCTCTGCCTCCCTTGGATCGGATTGGGATAAAGCCGAGGAGGGTTTGTTCATCCCTCGGGTGCCGTGCAGGGACCCGGTGACTGCGCCCTCCCTGCCACGGGGGGTGCCCTGCTCCCCAGACCCCCTCCCCAGGGCTTAGGGCAGCTTTAATGCTCGAGTCCCTTGGCATTAAATCCAGGGGAAATAGTTTCCGCAGGGTCACTGCGGGACTGGGAGGCCAGGGCTGACCCCTTAAATCGCGGCGACGTGCGCAGTGTTCTTGGGTAGTTCTCAGAAAGGATTTACATACAGCATCGCACCTTGAAACCCGAGCGGTGACTCATGCTCCTGCAAACTGTATATTTAACAGCGAGGCATGTTGATTCTTTATCGTGTCCTGGTGCCGAATGATTCACGTCGCTCCAAATCAGATTACGGAGCGGAGTGGGAGGGGAACGATGTTCCCCAGCAGCCACCTCCGCTCTCGCTTTAACGTCCTCGCTACCGTCTTGTGGAAGATCTCGTGTCCAAGGACGTGCTGTCCAGGCGCGCCGGGGCAGAGGAGTGAGTTCACAGCAACGTGGCTGTAAAGCATCCGGAGTGAAATACCAAATATCGCTTTGATGCTCAGCTGGGAGCATCCTCCGTGGTTGGGAAAGCTGCGGCCCCGGGCAGTTAAGAGTCTCCGAGCTGGCTGCTAACCCACGCCACAAATAAACGTCTGCTGAAGTACCCGTCTCACCAGCAGCATCTCTGCTCGCTCGTCGTCCATCCCAGACACGCGGACGTCTGTGCCGAGGGGATGTGATCCGCTTCTGGCATTGTGCAGCCGCTGCCGTTAAGTCACTAATATTATTAAGGGGAATCAGCATTGGTTTTAATGCCTCGATTGACTTTTGGTGGGGCGCGATTTAGGAAGTGGGACCGTGGTGTTTCTGCGTGGATGTTCAGTAAGGGAATCCAGATGGGTTTAGTAATTGGAAAAAAAGACACTGGTGTTTGAAATAGTGTACTTAAGAAATGAAATTTCATTAAACTTGTAACTTAAATGAGCCGTGAGGTTTTGGGGCCATCGTAGAGAAACCTGATTGCATAGAATTTGTATTGCTTTTTCTTAAATTTGAGCGGCTGCATCAAACCAGCTGCAGAGGCTCCGGCGGCGTTCCGGCGGGGGGAAGCCCTGGAGCGGGGAGATGGGTGGGCTGGGGGACCACCAGCGCCAGCCCTGACGTGGGTCCATCCTGCTGCGCTGCCCGAGACCCGCTGGGCCCATTGCTGCAGCATCACCCAGCCTCCCCTCCAATTCCCTACCTCCTTCCCAAGGCTGTAATTTTTTTTTTCCATTTTTGCTGTATTTTTCCCCTTCAAAGGAAGTGCTCGCGTACCGGGGCGGCTGGAGTGGCCTTGCACAGCAGAGGGAGCAGACCCTGCTCATGGAGCATCTCTTTCATCAGTGCCCAGGCAGCTCAAGTCCTGTAATGAGGGAGTAAACCCTGATAAAAGGGAGGAAGGGGGCGGGGGAGATAAAAGAGGAGGCGAAACCCCTTAGGGACCCACGCGAAGGGAGAGCCTGAGCTGGGCTGTGGGGTTGGTGCTGGTGCTTCAGGCAGCACGTGGGTACGGTTTGCCTTTGTCTCTGGTTGGGTCCTTGCAGCCAGAAAAATTGACTTTTTCTTCCGTTACTGCTGGGGTTCTGGCTGGTTTCAGGAAGTCCGGCTTCATCCCGGCTTTTCAGGCTGCTCCGACCTGCGTCTGTCCCCTGGTGCCAAGGGGAAAACTCCTCCAGAGAAATGGCCAGTTCCCATCACAAGAGCAGGAGTGGTTTCCTGATGCTTACCCGGTAAATTTTCTCCCTGTTCCCTTCTTCCCTGAGCAGAAGCAGGGGCCGTGAAGGGGGGATGATGTATAAAGCCTCTCCAGCCACGAAACCCGTCGTGATTCATTGGCTTAATATTCAGCCGGAGCCTCGCATGTGCGACCGAAAGGTTCATTAAGTCATCGCAACTTATACAACGCGCGGCTCCTTCTGCAAAATGGGATGTTCACCCGTTTTAGACGGTTCCAACTGTATTTGTAATAGCATTGACACGTTCACACTGTGCTCGGTCTGGAAAACTGCCGCTTTCAAAAGGCATCAATTCATTTTGAGTTTTAATAGCCAGCCTCGATGATGAATGCCTCTGGCAACGTCTGTATTGATTTGAAAACATCCTAATGCTCCTTTCTGGAGCGTTTCAAATGGTTATTGACCATCCTTGTCAGGCTGGGTTCCGTGGCTGGGTTTTATAGGCGTGACTAAACGTGAATTTATATACGCAGAACTTCAAAAAAATAAATAAAATCAGAGCCCATAATCCCTCATAAACTGATGAAATGCCTTCTTCACACGTAGGTCTGTACCCCTGTTGTTCTGGTTGCAGCCTTGCTCCTTGGGTTAGGAATTTTGACTTTACGGGGCTAAATGCAGCCTGGTGGTTTGTTCTTTGCTCTTGGTCGGCATTGTCACTGGGCGTCAGCGTCGTCTTTTGTTCTGCTTTCCGAGATGCATGTAGAAATGGCTTGGATATGTTTGCAGAGGACCCAGTTCTGCACTCCTACACGTATCGCAGCCTGCAGTAAATAAACCACCCAGTTCAGCAGATTGCTCTGGGTGTAGGTCATCAGGATTTCCAACTCCAAAGAGCCTGATCCCAAAGGAAACATCAATTTGTGACCTACTGGGAGAGAGCCCTGGCTCTGGGTGACCCGTGCCATGTCAGGACTGCCCTTCTCCACCTCCAAGGGCTCTGGAGATGGGGATCTTCATGTTGCAGATCCCATCTGTTTGCTGTTGCTCATTTCCACCTTGCCGGGGGAGCAGAGCCTGTTTTCACACATCGTGGTGCTTACGTTATTGCTAATAGGGAGGAGGAGGAGGAGAACCAGGCTGCAGCAGTACAGGCAAAATAGTTTCCAAATTCCTTGGGTGATGGTTTGGGTTTTTTTTTCCCCGAGATACTCTGGAGTTAGTGGTAGGTCTTTAGAGAGTTCCACTGCCCTTTGAGGAGGAGAAATCTTGAGTTGGAAGGTTGTTGGACCCTTCAAAGAGGAGAATTCTTGAGTTGGAAGGTTGTTGGACCCTTTGAAGAGAAGTCTGGAGTTGGAAGGCTGTCAGAGGTTGGGGGCACTTGAGGAGCAGCTCCTCAGGATAAGCCTGGCGTAACATTTGGTTGCTTTGTCCTTTGCTTTGTTCTTGGTTGAGCAGCGCTGTAATGAGCGTGAGAGCTGCTGTCAGGCGCAAGCAGCTGCTTTATCCGCCCATAGAGGCATGCGCTGCCTCCACACTTGCTGCTTTCACAACCGCCTGGTCGGGGAGAAGCGCTGGGCCGAGAGGAACCACCCGTCCCTCTCGTCAGATGACATCTGCGCCTGTGAAATGTGCTGTTGGCGTCTCGTACCGCTTCCTGCTGTCCTCTGCAAGCGTTGTCTTTTGTAGCTTCTTGTTAACGCGTCCTCCTTTCTTGGGCTTCATCTGGTGTCCTCCCAAATGAAATGTGGCCAGAAGGGCTTAGCCTCGCTACGGGCTTCTCTGTTTAATTCTGGTCAACTATTAGAGTTGCAGGAGAGCGACAGCCTTGCAAGACGGGGACCCTTCAGTGGGGCCTGCGGGTGGCATTGGAGCTTTCCACGGGAGATGGTGCGAGTGGTGGAGACCAACACAAGGTTATCTCGCTGGGGCTTCAGCGCACAGCGGCGCTGGTGGCATGGCGGGGGACTGAGCTGTGCCCTGCAGGAGCTGCCGAGGAGGATGCTCTGTCGGGGCGCAGAAGGGGACAGACGCCACCTGAGAGGGCTTTTTGCCTTTGAAGTGGCTTTTCTTGTAAGCCTCTTATCCCGCCTGTGCCAACACGGGCGCAGATTTAACAGCACGAGGACGTGGCTTTCTTTGCTGTCTGCTGTAGGGTCCGGCCCTGTCTTTTGCCTGTAAAAATGGAGTTAGCGAGCAAAGAGGGCTGGGTAGGTCTGTGAAGACGGCAGGGTTCCTCATCTGAAGTGCTCGGTGGCAGATGAGCAAGTGTCTTCATGGGTGGTGGTGCAGGAGGGGCAGCTCCTTGGGAGACCTTCTCACCGGCACCACCACCTGCACGCCCGGACCGCGGGTGACGGGGACACGGGCAGCACCGTGCTACGTGCGCTCGCTGCTCCGCTCCGCGCGCCTTTTATTTCAGGGCGATTCATTAATCTGTGAGGCTTATTAAAGTCTGTCGAGTGATGTGCTGGTTAGGAGCCACGCTCCGAAATCGGCTCTACGGGCAAGCGTGGAAGCCGCAGAGAGGCGTTCTGTGGCGCTTACGGCCGTTAATCAGAGGAGTCATTTCCCAAAGTGAGCCTCGTTAACTCTATGCAATATTATCAAGAGCTTTAATTTCCTGGCTACACCTGACAATCTGTTAAGCCTTTTTAATTCTGCAGCTGTATCAAATAGGTTGCTCGGTCGTTCCCATCCTCAGCCGGTCGGTGCGGGCGGCTCGGTGGCAGCGATGCTGCAGGGGACAAGCGTGCGCGGGGCCAGGCGCTGGTGCTGTAATTAGTCCTCTGGTAATAACTCTCCTGACTTAGCAAGGTAATAGGGCATTAAAACGTCCCCCGAGGAGCATCTCCCGAGATGCGTGTGTCACATCAAACCCTGTGTCTTCCCAGAGCGGTTTGTCCCGCGGCTCGGGAGCTGGCTGGGGGCTGAAATCCTGTCTCAGCCCAGTTCCAGGCTGGGAGGGAATTAGCACAAGTGATGGTTGGGAGAACCACCGCTCCGCCGCAGCCGTATTCAGGAAAACCTTAAATTTCAAGGTTTATTAAACTGAACTAACAATCAGTATCGTTGCCTCTGGAGGGGATGATGTTTTGGCTTCATTCAATAAGCGCAGTAATTAATTTATTTTCTAGCTATGGTTCTTTAGTTGAACGGGGATGGGAATAATTTTTAGTCACCCTAAGGATGCTTTGGAGGAGGGAAATGAAAATCGGGAGCTGTAGCAGTCGCTCTGCATTACGGCAGCACTATTAGCCGAGGAGTGATGCCAGGGCACGTACCATGAAGTTTAGGGAGGCCAACATCATTGCTTCGAAGGAGAGGCAATAAACTGCGTTAAACAAAAAACCAACCAACCAACCAACAACAACAAAAAAAGGGCTATTCCCCACATTCAAACTAAACAAACATTTTTAAGGATAACAAAGTGTATAAAAAGCCGTAGCCCAGGCGCGTCGTCGGGGGCTGACTGTGGCTCCGAGCGTGTAAAGGCGTCTGTGACGGGGTTTGCAACGGAGGGGCCGGGCAGTGGGACAATGCCCACGCAGCGAGGGGAGGGCGCTGGCCTGGTCCCAGGCCACTTTAAACATATCACGGAGACGTATATACGTATATATGTCTATATACATATAGGCTTATGCAGATAGACATATATACGTCTATACATATATATGTGTACATATATGTGGCTATATATGTGAATATATAGATATATGTATGTGTATATATATGTGTATAGATGTTTTTATAGATATGTTTTTTTATATATATGTCTATATATGTGTCTATATGTGTCTGTATATGTTTTTATAGATATATGTCTCTCTATATATATATATATCTCTCTATATATGTGTGTATATATATATGTGGTAATTTTGCTGTGGGGTTCTGGTCATGCCTTCGGGTGCCTTGTTCTCTTCTCCGCAGTGTGGCCATCAAGGGATCTGTTTAGGTAAAAGCCTGTGCTGCTTTGGGATTTTTAATGGTTGCCTGGTGCGTGGCGGTGGCTGGGGGGTGCTGGGAGCATCCTGACTCTGCTTCTGCTCTGCGTCGGCCCTGAGCAAAACCGCAGCTGTTCTCTGGGTGCAAGGAGGGGCACGGGGGAACACCACGAACCCCACTTTTATTGCCTAAAATGCACTTGCGCGGGGGCTTTCTGTCTCGCGGGGCTGCGCAAATGGCTCCTGAGCTGCTGAGAGGTGGCAAGAGCCCGGTGGGCTGGCACCCCGTGTCCCCGCTGGGACTGGGGGGTGCTCGAATGCCTTTGTGGAGCTGAGCCCTGTGCCCCCAAAAGATGGATTAATTAAGATTTTGATCTTGTTTCTGATTTGGGGCTGGTGGGTTGTGGATGGGAGCTCTTGGCGAGGTTTCCCGCGCTGGAGGAGGCTGCTCTTGCCCACCAGTTTGCCTCCAGTTTATATTTTTTTCTTTCTGAAGGTAACAGGTTCTTTTTCCCTAATCACTGGTTCTGATGTGATTTGTGCTGGTGATTTCTCTTTCCCATCTGATTTCAACACATTTTCATTGCAGTTGACTGTGTCCTGAGACAGTTGTTCACGTCCAGGCCTCTCTTTTATCCTTTTCCACGTGGTATATGGCACAGGATGATGGAATATGCCTTTTCACTTAAAATCAATGTTTTATTTCCTCTCCCCCCCCTGCCAGAAAGCTTTCACAGATAGGAGTATTGATTGTGCGGATAAAAGCCGCGTTTATGCTATAATTGCTCTTTAAATCAGCGGGGCTGGTGGGTTTGCATTATAATTGCTCTTTAAAGCAGCGCGGGGCTGGTGGGTGCTGGGTGGGTGCTGTGGGACCCAGCTGCTCCTTGGCCAAAGGCACTTAGAGAGGTGCCAAGGCTTGGTCATCTGAAATAATGGATAATATTTTGGATACTATTTTGTAAAACCCTCTGCTGTTGACCGTGTTATGCACAACCGGGAGCTGCTGCGGCGCCACCGTCACCTTCTGCCCTACCGGGTGTCGGTGCCATCGGGGTGACTTCAGCAGTAGCCGTATTTTTCGTGTTCTTTTCAGCAGATGCGCATCCCACCGGGCTCCCGAGGGGACGGCTGGGCGGGAGGGAGACACTGTGGTGTGCCATGGGACCAGCTCGGAGGTGACACCGAGCCCACAGGTGTCCCCTCCACCCTGGTCCCCGTGGGGTGCGGGAGGACGGCTCCTGCCCACGGCCATGTGTGATGGTGGTGTCGAGCCACGGAGGGTGTCTGACGCAGAAATTAAATATTAGGGTCTTTCCAAATCGTGTTTTTTACCATAAAAATCCCGGGGTGCTTTTCAGCAGCTGGTTTCTGCCCAGCTCCAGGAAAGGCGATGCTGCCCGGGGCGGTGGGTGATGTGCAGGGGTTGGTGGCCTCTTCAACCCACCCAGGCTGCATTTCCCCCAGCGTACCCCGATCCCGTCCCTGTGCCGCCCCCCACCACCCGGGGCCACCAGGAGACCCAGAGGCACCGGGAACTGGTCCATCGCTCCCGGCACTGGCGTGACCATGGGTTCAAACCACTCCCTGGGGGACAGCACTGGGGACCCCCCCCCGGCCAGGCCGGCTGGAGAGGCAGCACCCGGGGCTGCAATGGGAGATGCCGCGCAGTTACAGGGTGAGTTTTACATATTTGAAGCAAAAAGCTCTGCGAGGGGCAGAGGTAATGAGGGCTGCGCTCCAGCCGCTCCTGCCTTGCGCCGGGTCCCTGCTGCCTGATAAGACAGAGGCTGCGATTGAAGCTTTGTCGGCACCTGGACTTCTGCAGTGCCTCTAATTTGAACTTTTCAGCATCTAAAGAGAGGGAGCTCCCGCTGGTGCCGTTCCCGAGGAGGGAACCCAAACAGCAGAGCATCCCCCCTGCCTTCATCTGCCTGTTTCCTTGAAAGGGAGAATAGCTTTGAAGCAGCTGCGCTGCCTCCAGTCTGCCTGCTGCTGCCTGCTGCATCCCAAAGCCGTTTAGCGATGCCCAGGGGACCGGCTTGAAAACGTGCTTTGTGCCTGGGACGCGGGGAGAGGGATGCGGGGCAGGACGGGAGACCCTCACCCGGGCTGGGGCAGGTCTGCACACCCGCGATCCCGGGCTGCGTGAGCCCCCCCCCCCCGGAGAGGTGCCGGATAAATAACCCCAATTAGAGAGTGTCTTTCTGCTTTTTCACGTAGGCACGGCTGGACTGGAGTGACTTCTGGTTTCAAGCTGAGCCCGTGTAATGGATTAGCCGCTGAGACAGCCTGTCCCTCGCGCTGCATCCCGCTCCGTGGGCTGCGGTTAACGAGGGCTTTATTTCATCCCGAAACGGGGGGCGGGCAGCATTCAGCCTGGCTGGGTGGGTGGTTGTTGGGATCGTGGTTGGTTTTTTTTTTCTTTCCTCGGCTGCTCGGCACAGAAATAGGCTGTTCCCGGCTCCAGCAGGATCCGGAGAAGCCGTGTGTCCTGCAGGCTCAGCATCCCCTTCGGCGGCTGCTCCGGGAGTTACTTCATCTGGGTTTGGATGCAGCACGGCCGCAGCATATGAGCAGGAAATCTCAAATTGGGTTTTTTTCTCTCTTATTTTTCAGTAGGCTGTGGAAGCGGGGAGGGTTGGTGGGGCTGGAACAGCCCCAGCACCCAGAGCAGGAGCCAAAGCTGGCAGCTGCCTGCGAGGGAGGGGTGACGAGAATGCGCCCCCCTCCCCGAACGTCCCTATCACTGGGGCCTGGAGTGGGGCTGGGGGGGACTAATGGTAGCCCGGCAGGACCCGCTGCTGGCTGCGAAGGCACCGCAGCCGCTGCAGGGACGGAGGCGGCAGCGGGGTGTAGCGCTCGTCGTCTTAGGAGCTCCGCAGTCTTTTGTTTTTCCTTTTTAAAGAGTTGGCGGTTTCTCATCTGTATTTGTTGTAAGCTTAAACTACGTCTCTATTTTTTTTTTTTTTTTTTTTTTTTTTAAACGGTGTTATCTGCAAGTCCTAAAGCTCGGGCATATTCATTGCCATCTGTGTGTCTCTAACACCG
This sequence comes from Rissa tridactyla, assembly GCF_028500815.1. Classification (NCBI taxonomy): domain Eukaryota; kingdom Metazoa; phylum Chordata; class Aves; order Charadriiformes; family Laridae; genus Rissa; species Rissa tridactyla. The sequence continues at coordinate 12,757,096 of NC_071480.1, forward strand.
GCAGAGTGCTCGCCCCGGGCCCCGGTTTTGCTCTCCCGGGGTGGGCGATGCCCTCCCCGCCACGCGCGGCTCCGCCATCGCTCCGGCCTCGGGGGCATCTGGAGAGAGGAACCGAAGCCGAGACTCGATTCTCTTCAAAGCCCTGAGATGTATCTGCGGCAGCAGATGGTGCGAACCGCCTTAAAGTCAGTATGAAATAGCACTGAATTCCCAATTACGTATAATTAAAATGGTGCTCGTTTATTTATTTATTTTACCGCCAACGGGCTGCTCTCCTCTTTCTATGAGGGGCTCGGGCTGCGGCGCGGTGCTTTCCCCGCAAGCGAGTGGCGGGACTTTACAGCATCCGCAAGCGATGCTCAGATTTAAAAATAATCACTTAAATATTTGTTAGGCTCTTTCTGCCCCGGAGTCTCTCTCTCCGGTGTGCAAATGGCGTCTGTCCCCCGGCGTCCCATCCCAGGAGGATGCAATTGGTAGGATAATGTTTTATTTTGGAGTTGCGCATCCTTTTCCAGGTGGACCCCGACAGCTCTCCCGGAGCGTGGTGAGGCGGCCGACGCACTTGACTCTTAACATTTCATGAGCTTCGGAGGAGCTGCGCCAGGTTCGGGGGTGTCAGCCGTGCCTGGGAAGGTGCAGGGAGCCTTGGAAACATCCACCGTTTTCTGCACTGAGTCAGTTTTTTGGTTGGGTTCTGGGGCTGGTCTTTGGGGAGAGCAGGACCGGCCCCAGCACCGTCTCCGTGTGTCGTAGGCATCGTGGTACCACTCGTGTAGGGTTCAGGAACACCCTCACTGGAAACAGGAGTCATCTGGGAGGCTTAGCGCTGAGAGCTTTTCTGTGAAAAGCCTGTTTAAAGTAATCCTTTATTGAAATACTAGAGGAAAATTTAAGAAATGGCTTTTTTTCTTTTTTTTTTTTTTTCACATGTGTGTGTATGTGTTTCCCAGCTGAATTCCCGCGCCGCGGTGGAGGAAGGAGAGCTTAGCGCCGTTCTGCCGGCTGAGTCATCCCCGTCTTCCCACCCCGGGCTGAGGGAGATCGATTTGCTTTGGATTCAAAGGAGAAAAAGAAAAAAAAAAAAAGAACCCAGCTCCTTCCCGTCATAAACACCGGTGGTGGTTCAGATCCCTTTTTTTGAAATTGATTTTTGAGAGGTATTTGCTGGCCTCCCCCAGCTCCAGGTCTCCGTGCGAGTGGGGAACAGCCCCCGGGATCCCATGGATCCTTTAAATTTTGAAGGACCAGAGACCTTTCGGAGCATCCCCTCTGCCCCGGCCCCTCCGAGGGCAGCGAGCTCCAGGCTGATCAGTGGTGAGGGTGATGATGGGCACGGCTTCGTGCTCTGCGGGGCCAGGGCTGTGTGATAACCCTCTGCGGGGACAGATGTGCTCAAACCCCTGGAAAACTGACACATCTGTGCCGCAGGGCTCGGGGCGAGCGCAGGAGAATCCCGGTGCAAGATGGAGCATCCTCAGCCCCTTGAGCCGACGGCTGCAGCCATGCAGCCCGTTTCTACTTAAACCCTCTGCTACAGACAGGAGTTTTCGCTTCTGAGATGTTCATCCCAGATCCATAAATCAGAATTTATTGAAGGAAAAAAGCCCAGACCCCAAGCGAGGAGTCTCATCTTGCAGCTGAGGCTGTTGATGAATCCTCCGTTTCACAATACGACGCTGCGGGTTGAGCCCCGGTTTTGCTTTGCTGGTTTTACCCTAAGGACTACCTAAAATAGGAAAATTAAAAATTTAATAGTAGGCTGGATAGTGCTGTCACGCAGAAGAAAAAGACTGAGATCCTTTCATTAACGTGGGAAGGCGTCTTCTGACAGGGCTCGGTCCAAATCAGTGTTCTTCCCCTTGGGCATTGCCCTGCTGGAGTGGGAGGAGTGAAATCTCCTGCTCTCCTTCCCGGGCGCTCGTTACACACCGGCTAATGAGCATCCCTTGGTTGTGGACCGGCCGTTGGGGCGGGAGCGTGCCCGTGGGTGCCGTTGGGATCTGTCCCCCCTGTGCCGGCATCACCGGGGGATTCAGGAGGGGATGGATGCGCCGGCAGCGAGGTCCCGTGGGAGGAACAAGACCCGCGGGGGTCCCACCACCCGAGCCCCACGCCAGCCGTGGCAGTGCTGCCCCGTCCCTTTCCGTCCCGCAATCTGTTTGAAAACTGCTTTATTTGCAAAAAATACTGGTTTTCTGCTGGTTTCTGTTTCTGTGGATTAAGGGGGTAGCTTGCGTGTCTGCAATGCCACCAGGATGTCACACTCCGAAACCCACCCGTCTCCGTGGCGCGGGCGGGCGGGCGGGCGATGATGGATCGTGCTCCTGAAAGCAGCCTGACGGTTCGGTTTTGCCAGGAGAGCGGGCAAAAATCCAACCCGCTTATCCCTTCGGGGGGAATCAGGATTGATTTTTTTTTTTTTTTTTTTTAAGTCCGAGGGCTGAGCTGCTGAGAACAAAGGAGCGCTTTATTTATTTTCCTCAGAAATCGATTATTTGTTCGCTTTATTTTTCAGGCTATGAGAGTAGCCCCTTTTTTTCCCCAGCGAGCGTTCGCTCTGCCCGGCAGCGACGGCTGAGGAGGGATCGGTGCCTTTCCCTCGCGCCGGGCTGCGGCTTGGGGGGCGGCTTTAAGGCTGGGAACTCCAGATGTGTCCCTGCAGATGTGGGTTTATTCCAGAGCACGTGTGAAGCCAATGCCACCTGCGACTTGGGAAACTCTCTCCAGGAACTGGCTTGCGAGGAGCTGGCGCGCGCTGGGGAAACATCTGGCGTAAAGGGTGGTATCTGGTGCCACCTGTAATTATTCCTTTAGCACTGGTAGATCCAGGTCGGTGGGGGGGTGTCATCGCGGTACCCTCAGTTTGTAAATTGGGGTGTTGGGCTAAAAGCTGTTCAGCTTCAAGGGGAGGATCCCCCCGGCCCCTGCGTGTCCCTGCGAGGGAGGGAACTGGGTCCTGGCATGGGATGCCTCCACCCGGCGGGCATCCCATCCAGCCTGGGGGCAGCCCGGGCTTGGTGCGTGATTCCGCAGCTTGAGGGGTTGGGGCCGAGAGGAGGTCGGGTCCACAAATCCCCCCGCGGAGCAGCCGGCAGAGGCGGGGAGGATGGCGCCCACAGCACCAGAGCCCCCCAAAACTGCTCAGCCGGGGCTGGCAGTGAAGCCCCCCGAGATGCCCGCACAGCCAAGGAGGGTCCCTGGGTACCGCACCCCACGGCATGGAGCGGGTGAGGGAGGGTGAGAGCCCCCTGGTGCCCCCTTCCCTTCCAGGGGGTCTCGCTCAGACCGTTGCAGAGGCTGCAGGGGGCCCCCGCACCCCTGCGTTTGGTGAGTTGTTGCTTTATAATTTCTCCAAACTGTCCCCTGCCCCTCATCCGCACGAGGAAGGCGATAATTCGGGAAAGATGCCGCTCGGAGAAGCGTCGGTTTTGGAACAGGGTCATTCCTGCCTCTGACCTGGTCGTTATGGGCGCCGCGCCGCTGTGCCGCTTCCACCTCTAGTGAAACCTCTGGGCACGAATGCGTTTCTTCGTTGATTTTTATTTTCAAACAATTTGAATTAATTTGCAAAGAGAACTTCTCCAGCCGAAGCCACCGTGTCGTTTCGGAACAGAAGAGGACCCAGGTGACTTTGAATACTGGTTGTGCTGGAGTGGAAGAATAAGAGAATTGATGGAGAGCCGGAAGGGAGCAGCTCATCCTGCTTATCCGTAGTTTGGCGTCTGGAAAGTGCCGTAAGCAGACGGTGTGGGAAAAAGCAAGCGGCGATGCCCGCTGGTCTGTTGTGCTCTCTGGGATGCCAACGGCGCGGTCGCGTTCGTACTGATATCGCCGCAGGATTATCGTCTGCGGCCGGTGCAGGACGGCTGCCTGGTCCCTTCATAGCTCCTGATAAAAATTCCTGGTTTCTTTTTAAGCAGGTAACGAAATTATTTCTTTTTTCCTGCCTTTGGAGATTCGCTGCATCTGATCTTGCGCGGATTGGAAGCTGTTCCCTGCCAGGGATCAGAGATCCCAACGTAGCTCAGCTCTCTGAAATGGAGTGATTAAATTAACTCAAATGGGTAAAATTTCAGCATAACTTGATTCGGTGCTGCACTTTATCTGCTGGGAACTCTTTAAAGAGCTCTTGGAAGTTAGTGTGAATTAGTTTGCTTAACAGGACCTGGTGCATGTAATTACATTTAACGTCGTGCAGTTCTTCTTGCCCAAGAAATTAATCTTTAGACAGCGCAAACCTCGAGCGGTGAGGCTTTTGGCATCCCTTCTGTCCTCTGACGTTAGATCTGTCTTGCCCGTGGGGCGAGCAGCGCCTTGGCCTTCTCGTTACTGTGGGTGGCCACCACGTGCTTGGCTGATGCCATGTCCCCTTTGTCACTCGGGTTTGGTCCTTCACCGGGAAGTGGCACTGTTCACCGCGTGGTCCCATGCATTCCGGGGGAGATTTCCCAATGATTCCTGGGGCAGGAGCGTGCGGCGGTGGGGTTCGGTGGTTGCCGGTGCGATGATCTCCCTCCCGAGTGTCCCCCCCTCGCTCATGGGTGCGGGGAGGGACCCTCCTCCATCAAACCCCGCTTCACAGCCTGTGCCGCCACTGTTGTCCCCAGTGTCCCCATGGGAGAGGCTGCCGTGGCATCGGCACCGCTGTCAGCGGGGGTTCGGTGGCTGTGCGAGCGCATCCCTGCAGCTCTGGAGGAATGAGGTGATGGTTAAGCGCATCCAACTGAGAATTCCAGAGTGTTGGTTTGTCCGGGCCAACTTTGGCCGACCCGTGCTGTTCCTTCCCTTTATTGCGTTTCTCCAGCGCCTTTCCCACTGCATTATGGATTCATTTTCCCATAGAAAAGTGCACCCCAAAGGTGGGCCGGCAGCTCTCGGGGCTGACAGCAGTTTTCCCAGGTGCAGGAATTACCTGGCAGGTTGAAGGATCACTGGTGGCGGGAGGTAAAGCGGGGCAGCGAGAAGGATGTGTGCGCTGCGCGTCTGCCTGCGCGGGATTGCTCAGGCTGCTGGGGAGCGATGATGGCACACAGGGGGCTGGAGCAGTAATTTCACACCATCCTCGACGACAGATCGCTGGGGCGGCGGGGGAGAAGTCTGTGCATTAGGATCAAGGCTCGGAGGGACAAAGGTGGTGCTTGAAAAGTGGGGGGGCGACTGGGAAGGCAGCTGAAGTGGTGTGGCACCAACAAGGACGCTCCGGAGCAATAGCTGGGAGCAAGAAGGGGGTGCCCTGGCTGCCGGCAGAGCACTGGAGGGTCTCTTTTTAGGCTGGGTTGTTACCGGTGTGATGTTTGAGCTGGGGTTTGGATAGTGGGTTGTTACTGGCGTGATGTTTGAGCTGGGGTTTGGGTATCGGGCTCCCCTTTGCTCGGTAGCCGCTGCGCTTTGGCAGTGGGGTGGAGGAGGGACGCGGTGGGGCTGGTGCCGGCGCAGGGCGGGCTGGCGCGCTCCAGCGTCCTCCTGGCTCCAAACTTCAGACGGATCCCGGCAATAATCGTATGTCTGAGAGCAAGTGGTAGTCAGTCATGCTGAATTAAACAACCTTTTATGAAAGCTCCTGTGCACGCTTGGATAAATGAAGGCGCCTAATAGATAGTGAGTCATGACACTCTATTTATCTTCCTTGCTGAAAGCCTGAGCAGATGCAGGGACCTCTTTTATCTGCCAGAAACATTGGAAAATGAATTTGTTATGTATACGGGGGGCTGGAGGGGTGAGATCATGCCAGCAGGCTGGGGTTGCAGGCACCACAATGTGCAAATGGGTGTCAGGGCTGTCCCGCTCCCGTCCCCACCACGACACCCGGCGCGGTGGCGGGGTTGGTAGCACCGGGCTCTGCTTGGGCACCCGGAGCCGGGTGCTCGGCAGACTCAGCTTGAGCAGACCCAGCTTGTGCTACCGGTAAATAAATGCAATTTTTTTAAAAAACACCCTTATTTCGACCATAGTTGCACAACTGCGAGGAGCTGCTTGTTCAGCAGCTTTGTTCTCTGCGTGCAGACTTTCCAGGAACGGGATTTTCCCTGCTTTGGAGACTCATTCCTTAAAAGAGAATCTTTTTCCTTGGCAGTTTTATTTCCAGCTCCTCTGTCAGCCCCGATCGGAGCAGAGACGTGCGACCTGGGGCTCCCTCCTGGCTCGGAGCCCGCGGCACTCGCTGCCTCTCCCCGTACCTGTCTGCAAAGGGGAGAGCAGTTATCCCATAAGAGGTGCTGTGCTTAATTACTCGCAGTAATTAAAAGCTTTTACGGAGGTGTAGGAGAAGAGCAGCATGCCTGTGCGGCGGCAGGGAGCAGATGCTCGCTAACACCCGTCTGCTCTTTAGCATCGAGGCCCTTCTGTGCTCCCTGAAATTCCTGCTGCGGTGGCATGAGGAGGACGAGGAAAAGGAGGAGGTGGAGAAGTTTCGGAGGAGGACGAGCTCCCATCACCTGCTGCCAGCCTGTGCGAGGAATCGCTTCCACAGCATCCGTGGGATGGGCACTCAGTGCTGGGGAGAGCTATTGGATTGATGGCTTCAGAGCCAGGTGCTGCCAGTAACCCTTGAAAAGAGCCTTTGAAAAAAAGAAAAAGAGGAGGAAGACAGACAAGGGTGGTGTCCTCAGAAGACGGAGCGTGCTGTTGTAATGTGGAGCAATGCGTGGGTGCTGCTGGGAGCGCGCGTGTGTCTGTCTCCGCTTCCCGAGGGCTTTGGCTGCCGATTTTGATGCAGTTTCTCTTCTGGGGTTTCCTCATGGTCAAAAAATCATAGGATCATAGAATGGTTTGGGTTGGAAGGGACCTTAAAGCCCACCCAGTGGCACCCCCTGCCCTGGGCAGGGACACCTCCCACCAGCCCAGGTTGCTCCAAGCCCCGTCCAACCTGGCCTTGAACCCCTCCAGGGATGGGGCAGCCACAGCTTCTCTGGGCAACCTGGGCCAGGGGCTCACCCCCCTCACAGCCAAAAATTTCTTCCTCAGATCTCATCTCAATCTCCCCTTTTTCAGTGTAAAACCCTCCCCCCTTGTCCTGTCACTCCCCTCCCTGATCCCGAGTCCCTCCCCAGCTTTCCTGGAGCCCCTTTCGGGGCTGGAAGGTTCCCCCTGAGCCTTCTCTTCTCCAGGCTGAACCCCCCCAGCTCTCTCAGCCTGTCCTCCCAGCAGAGGGGCTCCAGCCCTCCCAGCATCTCCGGGGCCTCCTCCGGCCCCGCTCCAACAGCTCCGTGTCCTTCTGCTGTTGGGGACTCCAAAGCTGGGTACAGAACTCCAGCTGGAGCCTCACGAGAGCGGAGTAGAGGGGCAGAATCGCCTCCCGCGACCTGTTAGCCATGCTTAATGAAGGAAAACGAGAGGCTGGGGAGAAGAGTCCACACCAGTCCATGCTGGGGAATGGTGCTGGCTGCCTCCCGCGGGCAGCACCATCTGCCTTCTCTGTCCTTCAGACGGAGGAGGGATGCTCCGTACTGGGGTGGCTCTCCCTCTGCCCCCCTGCCGGGGTCTCTGCAGACCCGTGGAGATGTTTCTGGTGCCTGGCTGCGGCCATGGGCACCGCGGGTGAGCAGCGACGCCGCGGTGCAGGGAGAGGGGGAGCCCAGGGTGGATTTTGCAGAGTGGAAGGACTGATGGGACCCGTGTGCCGCGGGGATGGCAGAGGGATGCAGCCCAACTGCCACAGAGCGTTCGTTACATCTGCTTAAAGTTAATGGGGCATCCAGGGTTTATGGAGAGAAGCAGAGTGGGGAAAGGGCTTGGATTTGCGGAGAGAGAGACGTTAATAGCGTCACGCTCGCAGTCCGGGCTAGCGTTCCTTTAAGGGGCTTGGATTGACTCTCAGGCCTTTGGGAACCTTAGAAATTTTCCAAGTAATTTTGATTTATCTCGGTCATTAGGGGAGAGAATTATTTTCTGCACCTTGAGAGGAGATGTCAGCTACGCGTGTTATCATTTTCTTTAGCAAATCTCTTTTTTCCCAGCCCCAGACGAGGGCTCAGCCCAAGCTTGCTCAGCTCTCCTGGCTTTAACCCAGCGGCTATAATGCGAAATACGGCTTTCCAGCTGCAAACGAGCAGGTGCTGGCAGTAACGGGGGGTCCGTGGCGTGGGGCTCGGAGGAGCCAAGAGGAATTTGGCAGCGGGGCTGACGGAGCTGCTCCGCGTCCCCTGCGTTTAGGGGGTGCAGCCATCACGGGTACGGTAGAAACAGAGGAGAGAGCCAGCGGTGTGGCTGGGTGGAGGCTTTCGAAAGAAGAGTATTCGATGCCTTTCTTCCTTCGCCTTCTTCCCGTGCACGCCAACACCGAACAATTCCTACAAATCGCCGGCGAGGGGCAATTAATCATAGATTAACTATGATAGTCTGTTGTGCGTCCGTGCTTGGCGCTGTCTCTCCTTCCCTTCTCCCACACTTCAGCGATGGGCGCTGGCAAATTTCTCCAAATGAATTTTCATAAATTCATCCCTCGCGAGTTTAATCGGAAGGAGAAAACCCCGGAGCCCCCGGCCTGGGACTGGTGGTGCTGTGGGAGCCCAGAGATCCCTTGCTGGGCTACCGGCGGCTCCGGGTCCCTCCTCGGCAGCGCCTTGTTGAGGGAATTTCCCGGGGAAATGGATGGGGACAAGACGGAGGAGGATTTTGGAGCTGTAAACGATTTTCCTTCCAGCATCTTCAGCCAAGGGAGGCTCGGGATTCCCGTGAGCGTGGAGGAAGAAGGAGATGTGGGGATGCTGCCCGGGAGAGCGTGTCCCCGCCGGGGGGGACTGGCTCCCTCCAGCCCCCCCCAGCCCATCTCCCCCCACCCCGACGCCGTGGGGCTGGGCTGGAGGGGGAGGTTTGCAGTGAATTAAGACCAAAATGGGTCTTGGGGGGGTGTCAGAGGGGTTGCACGGGCTCCTCGCACAGAGAATTTGCCAACAGAGGAATTAAGTAGCCCCATCCCTGGCTTGGCACCTGGTTGAGCGCATTGGACTTCAAGTGTTTGGGAGCTGGAGGAGGAGAGAGGCACGGGGAAAGCCAGGCCTAATTAGACAGGAGGGGAAGGGCTGTAAAGCAGATGTGGAAAGCTAGAGAGCTCCATAGACTCGGGTTTGGATTCAGGAGCTGAAGTGCTGCAGTAAAGAGGGAGTTCTTTAGAGCACAGAGAATAAATAGCGTATTGTCTGCGTGTGTGCACCGCTTGGCGAGTGCAATAAAGCTGAGCTCACGGCTAATGCAAACAGTTTTCATTAAGAAATAATCAAAAATAAAAAGCCATTTCACATGCTGATAAGGAGCCAGTTGGTTTTTATATTTCACCAGCCGTTTAAGCCATACTCAAAGCCATTTATCTTTTTCCAGCGCTGGCTGCAGAGGATATGAAAAATGCAGCAGGCTGCACATATGTAATTAAACTTTTGGCAGAGTCTTTGCCCTGCAGCTTTACTAAGAAATTCAATAATGATAAATTGAGTAGAATATATAGAGGACTTTTTGTGAACAAGATTTAAAATCATGTATGTGGCGCAGATAATTATTTGCCACATAATTGTCTTGGCAACGTTCTTGCAAGTACCCTTGTCTGATTGTGTCAGCTATTCTTTAAAAACCACCCCTCGTTCTGCTCTTATCGCGCCTCCAATTTGCTATTGAGGCTTTCCTGATTTCCAGCCAAGTCCGCGTTTAGCCGTAATTATTGTTTTGTTCCCCCTCAGCCTGCGCAAGTTGCGGGGTTTCGAGCTGGGAGCTGCTTTTGTGTGACAGCCGCACAGTCCCCTCCCGGGCCGTGGCCGACAGTGTGAGCTGGTATCATCGCTCCACTGCAATTATCCTTCTTTTTTTTTTTATTCACCCCCCCCCGCCTTTCCCCGCAGCAATTGGAAGCAAAACACATCGCTTGACCCGTGTGCAGTTTGTCATCTCGCTCTTGTGTGTGACACTACAGGGAAACTCAGGCTGGGGTTGTCTCCCTGGGTTTGGTGTTGCTGCCTTCACCCTCCGCTAATGCACTCGTAATTTGTGTGAGAGGCAATTTTCTCTTCAAATTGTCCATCCGAACCACCCTCTGGGCTGCCCTTGGAAAAGCTGCGTCTGTTGTGTTTATTTCCCTCAGATTTCTCCCGTTTGCCGCCGGCGGGAGTCGGGCACCGTGGCGTGTCCCCGCTGTCCTCGGAGGCCCGTGGCCAAGTGAGGGTAGATATTGCGGCCACGTGTCACCGTTTTGGGCTGTTTTAGCAAAAAGGGGGCGGCGGGGATGAGTTTGCCGATGGCTTCATGGTCCTTAGGGGTGCGCTGTGGGCGCCTGGTGCTTCGTCAGAGCTTTTTCTCCTTGTCTGCCGTAGCGAATGAGCCAGGGGCTGGGCTGGTCCCCAGTTTTAAGGCTTGCTGCAAATAGGCCGGTGAAAAGTCTTAATTTTCATCAAAAGTTTTTTCAATAGTACAAGCTTGTAAGTAAAACTACAAAAAATTGTATTTAATACAGGTGATACTGGGACTGAACGGATACCTTAGCAGGGGGCAGGCTGGTGTTAAGCAACGGAGCGTTTGCTGTCATTAGCGAGAGCCGTGAAATGGATCTTTTCTGGAAATTTGATAACGGGGAGAGAGCGCTGCTGGAACGCCACCGGAACGCCCCACAGAAGGGGAATAGCTGAAACTTCCCCAGTTACATGACAGGAGGAGGTGAATGTTGGCTGTTGCGTCCCTCGCTCTGCTCCTGCACGGAGCCGGGTGGGATGTTGGTGTCTGATGCTCTCGAGCATCTGGTTTTCCGCAGGTTGGAGCAGCCCCGAGGCGCAGCCGGGTCCCTCTGCGGCATTTGAGCTCCTCACCGGGGCTTTCCCCTCCGCCCAGGGTCAGGCGTTCAGCAAAACGTGCTTTTTCTCAATGAATATTCACCCGCAAATAGGTGTCGGGGGAGCTGAGCTCAGAGCCTGGAAGAGGGGGCTGGAAAAGCTTCGCTTTGATGTTTAAACGTTAGCAAAAGCCGTGCTCTGCCTTGCTGCAGGGGTCCCGGGGGATGGCGCGGTTCCCCGGTGAACCCATCGAAATCCAGGGACAAGGGAAATAAGGAGAAAGTATGGCTGGAATAAGGCAATGAAAAACCCGATAAACCAGCAGCTCCGAGCGCCGGGAGTTTCTGTGCCCCAGTGCGTCCCCATTGCCAGGGTCGGTTTGGAGCTGGGCCAGGCTGGAGCAGGAGGTGGCTCTTCCCTTCCCGGGGGCTCTGTGGGTATCCCCAGGGGACAGCGAGGGATCTTGGGTGTCGTGTCACCGCGGGCGTCCCCTCCCTGCCAGCGGTCCGGAGAGAGCTGGGATTCCCCGGGTAGCGGGGCATGAGAAAGAGCCGAAAGTGGGGACAAAGTGACGTCTTTGCGAGCGGAGCAGATGCCAAGGCAGAGTTGTTTTGTTCAGAGCCCAAAAGTTAGATTTTTTTTTTTTTTGGAAACGCTGATGACATTTGGTTTATGGATTCCGCAAAGTGCCAAGTGAAAAGCAGCTGGGAAGTTTTGATTTTTTGGCTCATTGTGCCTGAACCATGGGGACAGGAACCGGGACATCTGGGGCTTCCACCCGTGTCTCTGGGCAAGGGGCTCCTGCCTCCCGTGCCCATCCCCTGCCTGGGAGCACATGGGCGTTGCCGTGCTGTAACGATCTTCCCCGATAAAATAAATCCCTGGATTTACTCATTTTGTTTAGTTTATCCTAGAGAAGAAGAGGGCGGTGTGGTCCAGGAGTTGGCTGGAGCAGCGCCGGGGGGTGATGGATGGTTCCTTGACTTGGCGTGTTGTTACGTGTGCTGGAAGGAGAGGCTGGATCAGTCCAGGGAGGAGGAGGAGGAGGCAGGCTCCAGCCTGAGCCTGGTCCTGGGATAGATGAGGAAGAGGTTAAGGGAAGATGTAACATTGCAGGGGAAGATGTGTTGGACACAAGGCTTGTGCTCGGACGGCACGTGCTTCTCCGGAGTCCACAGCTGCGCTTGTTTTTAAGCACAGTCTTGAAGTCAGAAGCGCCGAGGATGGGCTGGACCAGGCCACGTCCTGAGATAAGCAAAAAGAAAAAGGGGGGGCGGGGGGGAAGAAAAAAAAAAAAAGAAGAAAATTGCCAGCGAAGGAGTAGCCTGCCTGGTGTCGGTACCGCCGCTGTCGGCAGGCGCTGTGAGATGCGAGCGCAGCGGAGGTGCTGCTGCGCTGCCAGCAGGCAGCTGGTTTGGCCTGATTTAAAACAAGGCACTGACATTGCGTTCTGCATTTTCCCTGCGCTCCCCAGCAGATACCTGAAGTCATGAAAAAGCAAAGCTTCCCCAGCGGATGCCGAAACCTCTGCTTTCGGCAGTCCTCCTCCATTTGTACCTCGCAAAAACCGCCTCAAGAGCCCACGCTGCCCTGGCTGTCGCAGTGTCGCGGCCGCTCGCGCTTTTATTTAACACTTGTTGCTTCCTATAAAGGGAGAAACGCTGGTGGTTTGTCACTTGGATGTAAGTGCTGTTCTCTAAATGTCACATAAATCGTTTTTCTTCTTCCCTTGGTGCCGGAGGGGGATCCCTGCACCTCTCTGCATCCCCGCGTCACCCTGGGTTTCGTGTAGGTGGCCCTGCAGCGCGAGCGGTGCCGGGGACAGCTCGGGGACGGTGCCGTGGTGTGAACCTGTCCGTGCCGTGGGTGATGGGGCCGCCGGCACCGCGCCGGGTGTGAGTCCGGGGGCCAGCGTCGGTGGCTGGGGCAGGGTCAGCTGAGGGTAACGTTGTTTGTGGGGCCGGGGGGACGCGTGCCAAGTGATTAAAGTCATCCACTGGTCTGGCAGGAGAAGGGAATTTCATCTGTAAGTGGCTGCAGCCTCGGCTGCCCCATTGCCAGGGGTCTGTCGTGCCGCAGCGCAGCCGTGCCAGCGTTCCTGCGGTGACCTGGACGCGCCGCTCCGCCGGATCAGCTTGTCCTTGCTATTGCTTCAAAAAAAAAAAAAAAAAAAAAATTTATCTTTGTCCCATCGGGCTGGAGTGAAGCTCTGCCACCAAATGTTACTGCGTGTTATTGACTGGGCTGGGATTTGGGGACAGAAAGTGTCTGGCTCTGTACGGCTAACGACAATATTTATCCGTGCGGCATCTTGCCGTGTTTGCAGAGCGGCCGTGGCCTTTTGGGGAAAAGCGTGAGAGTCACGGGTCGCGGTTTGCAGCCCCGGTGACACCGTCCGGGGATGCTCCTGGAGCAGGGGAGGTGGCAGGAGGGAACCTGCCAGAGAGCCGCCTGGTCCCACGGCTGGGTTTTAGTCTTTGCCCTGGTTTTTTTGATACCAAAAATATATTCTTGGGTTTATTTTCTGTGTCGTTGAGAACTGTTTCAGGATGCCTTTCCCTGTGCGTTTATGTGTTACAGATGGCAAGACGCAGGGTGTTGCTGACTTGCCCAAGGTGACCCCTCGTGTCGGTTTGCGTGAGCTCTGTTAACGCCGAGGCTGTTAATTGGCGCTGGAATTGCCGGCTGCGCAGCGTGCGGCGGGCGGGCATCGCCCTGCCTCCACGCGGCAGGGCAGGCCGTGGGCGTTCGGTCAGAGCGGTTTCAGACGGCTCCTCGCGCTGCAACTGCGGAAAAACCTTTGGGGTGGGTAGGTCAAGGGAGAGGAGAGAGAAATTCTGTAAATCCAGGGGGAGAGAATTACATTGTCTAAATGTCAGATCTTTAACACGAAGCCGTAGCTGTTGCTGCGTGAGGTTGAGGAATTTGTGCTCCTCGTTTCTGCTTCCCATCAGCTTTTCACGCCGCAGACGGACGGTGAAGGGCTCGGTGTGTGTCGGATTCATTACGGTGCTGCCTGGTGTTCCTTCCACCCTTCACAGCCCGAAGCGGGGCTTGCGTTTTGGTGGCGTGTCTTTAAATAACTGTTTGAATTAGAGCTGATAGTAATGGTCCTGCTGGGAGCAGAGGTCCAGGAGAGCCAGGGGTTACCTGGTGATGTCTTAGCAAACGGCAGCGGCAAATCTTTTGGTAGCGGAACAAATAGTCGCTAAATAGAACTCAGCGCACTTGTTTTGTGACCAGGGTGGAATCAAAATGAAGCATTGCAGGGTTTTCCTTCATCCGCGAAGGCGCTGGAGCTGCCGACCTGCTGGGGTGGGGGGACGGTCTCGCTGCGGGTCCCTGCGGCTGCTGCCTGGCAGCTCTGTCCTCCTCATCCTCCTCAGCCGCCGGCCCCGGAGCTTGGCCCTGCGGGATGGGGGCTCGGGGTGAGCCCGGGGGTGATGCTGTGGGTCCCTGGAGGAGGAGGAGGCGGCAGAGGATGAACTTCTGCTTTGCCTCAGGCTCTCCCTGGCCTCCGCGATCTGCGTGGGGGAAAACCTGAAATGAAGGGGAGGGGGAGGCCAACACGCCTTCAGCCCTGCTTTGGTCAGTGTTTTTCCTTCTCTCTGCTTTTTCCTTCTGGGAGGGGTGGCAGGAGATGCCCGTCTGTCCGTCCGTCTCCCTCTCGCCTGACCCAGCTGTTTTTTGTACCCGCAGACAAAGGTGAGAACGGGGAACCCTATCAGAGGAGGAAGGGTGCGGGGGCCAGCCTGCCTGACGGCCCCCCGGCGTTCCCCGCGGCCAGGGACGGTGCCCCGACAGCCGGCAGCAGCAGCTGGAGGCGGATTATGCTGATGATCCTCGCTATAACCATCCACAACATCCCAGGTGGGTCCTGTCCGTCTGGCCATCCACCCCGGCTCGCGGGCAGCCTCTGCCCAGTGCCGTCCTGGGAGGGTCGCGCGGGGCTCCCACCTTCTCTCCCCCCACTTTTCTTGCCAGATGGCACTCGCCTGGTGGGTGCCCGGCTGCCTTTTGGCAAGATCCATCACGTCAAATCTTGCTCCCTCGGTTGGGCTGAGCCCTGTAAGGTCTGGGCAGCAAAACCCCCTGCGAGGTGGGGGCTCGGGGGGAGCCCGTGGGCTGGGGCTCGCGGCTGCGTCCTGAACATCCGCAGCCCCATCGCTATTGCCGGCCTGTCGTGGGCAAAAATTGTAAATCCGGGAGGATACCGAGAAAGATGACACTGTAAAGACAACAAATTCTGGTCTCTTTTCATTCCTTTTCTGGTCTATGTACCAGCAAGAGATGCATTTTAAGGCGCTGCTTCTCTGCGGGAGCACGTACAATTGGGGTTTTCGTATTCAAGGGATGGAGTTTGCCAGGAGATGGAAAACTGCAGAGACCGGAGTCTTGGAGGGCCGCGTCCTGCAAGGGGCTGGGCTTTGAGACTACACAAAAAGCTGTGATTAAAAAAAAAAAAGAGAGATATATTTGTAACAGCTGAGGACACTCAGCTGCTTTGCAATTCTTGGCGATGTTGAAAGCAATATAAGGCAGGTTTTTCAAAGGCTCGGTTTCCTCTCCCCTCCCTCCTTCTCTTCTCTTTCCCCTCCCCTTTGCTTTTTCCCTTCTCCGCTCAGTCTCTGCCCGGCTCAGGTTGTAGCCTGGATGGGGGGGTGCAGGGGGAATAGGAAAAGGCTTTTCTGCATAACTTGGGTGTGTAAACTTGGGGAAAAACGATGAGAGCCTTTGGAAGAGCTGCAGTTTCTGAGCTGGGGCGACCGCATGGGTGGTTGGCAGGAGGTGGCTATTGCCAGCCCTGAGAACTCTGCCGCACCGGGCTCGCGTTAGCCCTCACACCGGGGAGGGGGGGCTGCCTTCCATGTACTTTTCGATTTCCAGAGCGACTTTTATCCTTTACCAGGGCATCCATCTTAAATTCCATCGCTGGGTGGGCTTCCCTGGGGTGAGAGGGCTCCGTTACGGGTCTGTAATCGCTGCGCCTGTGTTTCTCCCCTTGCGAGGGCACCCCGGGACTGAAGGGCAGGAGACAATCAAAGCCAGCGCGGGGTGTCCTGCCCGGGCGCCGAGTCGGGCTGCGCGTGGCCGTTCCTCTCCTCCAGCCTTTGGGGGCTGCCCTCCCGTCCAGCATCGCTGCTGCCGCTGCTCTCTGGGCAGTAACTGCTTCATTCCAGCCACTTATTGCTTCCCAGCACCCTCGGGTGCTCCTGCTCCGGTGGATTTTCCTCTTCTCATCCTTTTTTTTTTTTTTTTTTTTTTTTTTTTTAAAAAAAATCATAAGTGTGTAACTCCGATGCCTTAGTTCAGCTCCACATATTGTGGGGGGAGGCAGATGCCGGGCGGAGGAGGCAAATATGGAGCTTTAAATTAGCCGCGTGCACTCAAAAAAAGGGGAAGCGTTTGCACCGAGCAAGCCGTAATTAGATTTCGTCCTTCAAACCAAGTGTCAGGGAGCCGGGGTGAAGAGCCGGGTGCTGTGCGCATCTTCTGCCTCTGGCCGTGTCGGCTGGGGATTCCTGTCTCTGTCACCGGGAAAAAAAAAAGGAAGTTTTGCAGAGGAGCGAACAAAGCGTCACCCGCAGCAATAGGTTAATGGCGACGCGGCCCCGTCTGCCGCAGAGACACCCGTGTAACCTTTCACTGCTCCTGCAAGAGCACAAAGCCAGCCGGGGATGGTTACAGAGGCTCAGAAATTCCCTTTTGCATCTTAAAGGTCACAATATTAAAGTTTAATGTCCAGAGGAGGTGTGCGAGCGCTGGCCTGCGGATGACTCCGCTGCTCGGCGCCTGCCCGGCGGCTCGGCTCGGCTCAGCGGGGTCTCTGGGTCGCGGTAGGGTGTCTGTCCCTGCCGAGCCCCGTCCCCAAAGTCCCCCTTCTGCTCTTTTCCAGCCGGCCTGTCCCTTTCCAGCAGCTCCGCAGCGCTGGGTGGGTGACAGTGGCTGTTTGTGCTCCCTGGGGCCGCTCGCGGATGGCAAAGCCCCGCACCGACCTCCTGTCAGCGGGGATTTGCTCAAAGTCACCCAGCGGTTTCAAGTCGCAGAGGTTGGACTCGCGCCCGCGTCTGCCGTCGTGCTCCCGGCGCCCTGCCTGCAGGTCACAGCATGCCGGCACCCATTTTGCCTTAATAAATGATTCAGATGGTGATTGAAACGGGAGCTTGTGACCTGCCCTGCTCGTTCCGGGGGGCTCCGGTCTTTCTTGCGTGCGGAAGCAGATGCTGGTCCAGCCTCTCGGTGAGCAGGGCACGGGGCTCTCGCCTTGGCTTTCCCGGCGCCGCTTCTCCCGTCTGCTGCGGCCCCTGCCTGCGGCGCGGGGTTTGGAAACACTGTAATGCTCTACCTCAATTAGCATCCCTGCGAGCGGAAAGGCTGCCGCTATAATTAGCGCGGGCTCCCGCGGCGTAATGACACCTCGGTGAGCGCGCGGGGCGGCAGCGCCGGTGCCGCGGGAGGGCGGAGGCGCGGGGTGCTGAGCCCAGAAGCTGGGGATGCTCAGCGCCTCGGCATGGCTCCCAGACGTGGGCGACTGGCTCGCCCGGCCCCTGGGCTTGCAAAATCGCTCGGGGCTCGCTTCGGCAGCAGCACGTGGCTCCGGTGCCATGTCTGGTGCTCACTCCGCTTCCCTGCGATCCCAACGCGCTTGCAGGGAGCATGTCATGGGAGGGTGGAGCACGTCATTGGAGGTTGTCCGCGTGGTTCCCAAGGGTTTTCTGTCCTACCCTTGTCTTCCTAAAGCGTGATAAAACTTTATGTGCCTTGCGGGGGGACGCGATGCTCGGGTTGCTGCAGCGAGGAGGATGCAGCCGGGAGGGGACCGCTCCTGTCCACGCTCACCTCGCTGGACCCCTGGTCTGGTGGAGATGGTCTTGCTCCTCTGAAACCTGTGGCGTTTCATGGCTGAGCCCAAACTTGACCAAGGCCCTCTGTCTGGTGGCTAAAACCCTCGCAAGGACCAGGTCTGGCCCTGCTCTCCTCCTCCACCGGTGGGGAAGGGGCTTGTTTTATTGCCAGCAGAGAACAGTTTTATTGACGTTGAGCCCCGTTTAGGGACGAACGTGTTTTGGTTTTGGCAATGCCTCTATCTGTGGTTTCAGGCAAGCGTGCGGGAAGACGGCTAATGCGCGGGTGAGCTAATTGAATGTAAAGACCAGCCTCTCGCATTCAGTTTGTATTTAGTGGGCTCTGCCGGCAACCAAAAGGTTTGTTAATTTGTTCCAAAGCTGGGGCTGGCAATGTAAAGAATAAATTGATAATGACAGGAGATGCCAAACTGCAGACTGTTCCTGCTAATTAATATTCATATATGCTGGGTTTAGTGGAACATTAATTATGTATTTAATCAAGCCCTGTTTATTCTGGTTTATCTTTGTACCTTGGGTGGCTGTTATGCTGAAGACTTCAGATTAATTAAAATGTTAGTGGTGTATCACAAATAACAATTAGCGAGGTGTGAGTTGAACTGCCTTTCTCTTTGTGCTGGTTTGAAGGGAGGAGGAGGAGGAGGAGAGCCTGGTAGGACGGAGCTCGTGGGACCGTGGGTCCATGGCTGGCTCCCTGGGGAGCTCCTGGAGGGCTCTGCCCTGCTCTGAGCCGGGTTGTGGGGGGTCATCGGGGAGGGTCCTCTGGTGTGGAGGTGCTGCAGAGCCTGTATCCCTGCCCCAAACGCTCATACCACTACAGGTGAGGTGGAGGACAGGACCAAGGCCATGTCCTGCAACCGTCTCCATGCCCCGGGGCTGTCCCTGGGACCCTTGGTGGCTCAACCAGAGCCCCCGTCATTTCCCGGTGGGTGTCCGGACACGGCGGTGGACGTGCAGATGTTTCCTCTTGTCGGGTTGTGGCGATGCCCTGCCTTGCTTTCCTCCGGCAGTTGGGAAATGCGGGTTTCTCCCACAAAAACCGCTCAGGTGCCTGGCCGGGATCCCGCTGGCTGCGGGGACCACAGTGCCACCTCCCACCGTCACCCTGAGGAGCATCCCGGCCGGGCGCACCCTCCCCTGCCACCCACTCCTGGTTGCTGGCGGGCGCCAGATGATGCTTCTGACCACCCTAACGTTACCACGGAAACCTGAATTTTCCTTTTCCGTGGGGGGGATGGGGTGGGCAGAGCGAGGCAGCCACGGAGCCCGGTCGTCCCCTTTGCTCCAGCCCTTTCCTTCCTGCAAGAAAACATCTTGCTTTTCTGTATATTCAGTCCTATCGCTCCGTGTTTGCTCCCCGATTCAATTTTTGCGACGTTTCTGCCTCAAGTGTCACCGTTACGCAGCGGTGTCTGGGAGGGAGCAAGCAGGACGCAGCAGCAGCGTGCTCAGAGCCACGGTCATGGTGCAAGGTGACACTGACGTCCCCTGCTCACCCCCCAAATCTTGCAGGGCTCCATCTGAGGCTTTCTCTCCCGTTCCCATTGCCAGAAACCCATTAACAAGCTGAAATTGGGTGGGTTTGTTTGTTTTTTTTTTTTCCATGAAAAGGAACAAAGCAAGGAGCTATATCCAGAATAAATTCAGCCTCGGTGGCGAAAGTGCTGCGGGGAGGAGGGAGGGTGCCGCTACGGGCAGGAGGGAAAAGATTTTTAAACGGAGAAACTTTTAGCTGGTGGCGTCTATGACAAGGACGAATGCGTCTCCTGCGAAGCTGCAGGGGGTCGGGGGGAAGGTCCCTGCACCCCCAGGTGACAGCACCCGAGCTCATCCCCCTGGGACTGTGCCTGGGGATGGCAGCAAGAGGCGCCTGGCTGCACCGTGCTTCGGCACCCGCGCCACGCTCCGGCGTCTGGCAGTGGTTTTGGGGACCCTCCTTCTCTGCTTGCCCAGGAAGGAGAGATTTAGCCCCAAAACTCATAGGTCGGGTTCTGGCCGACATTTGGGGTAGAGGCGAGACGATGCCCCGAGGAAGGCACAGCCCGGGGCTGGCGCGGAGGAGCGGGAGCAGGATTTACAGTGCCGGCAGCCTGCTTGTGTCCCCCTGGCACTGGGCTGGCGCCGGTGTCTCTGGGCATCCTCGCGTCAAGGCACACCGTGCTCCGGGTGGCAGTTCCTCGCGTTGGTGATGGATTCAGGCCAGGCACCTCCTGCCCGTCCCCAGGGCAGCTCCGCGGCACCTCTCCGTCCCTGCGGAAGGTGCGGAGGTTGGCAGCGAGTGCTGCCGCCGCTTTGTTTTACCCCGGGGAGCGGGGAGGGGTGGCGGGTAGCAGGGAAGTCTGCGCCAATGCGTGGTAAACGTCAAATTGATTTGAAACGCGCTTGTTTGCAGCTTCGCCTGGGAAGGAGGAGGGTTCGGCTGAGTGCCCTTGGGCCAGGTAGCGTGAGATCTGCCTGCCGCCCTCTGCACGGTGGGACTTGGCCGGGGACAGTCCTGGGGGTGAGAACCGCCCACGGAGATGCGGGGGCTCCCTGGGCGCTTGCTTTTCTTTATGGCTTCTTACAGCTTGAACCAGTTTTAATGTCCTTTTCTGTGTCTCCTGCTTTATGGCTGTCTGGAGGAGAGGAGCAGACGGCGGGGTTTGGTTCTGGTTGTTGGTTGATGTTGGCGGGGGGGATCCTGCCTGTCCTGCCATGCCGGCAGCTCGCCCTGCCCATCCCTGAGCTGCCGTCACCCCATGCTGCTGGCTTCGGTCCGGCCGGCCAAAATGGGGCAAGCTGGTGGGGACCCTGGCATTGTCACCCCTTGGCCCAGTCCCAAGATGTCCCAGATGTTGCGGACATCTCCAGCGGTGGGCAGTGATTGAGTCCCATCCATCACTCCTCGGCTGGCCTGCCCGCATGATCCTGGCATTGAGGGACGGAGGCGTGCGACGGAGGCGTGCGATGGAGGTGTGCAACGTAGGCGTGCGACGGGTTTCTGGGCATCAGCTGGCAGAGCCGTGCCCGAAACGAAAGGGTATCTTCCCGCTGGTGAGGAGGGAGCTCCGCGGTGAGGTTTGTGCCTAAACCGTGGGGTGGTTTGACATCTCCCAGCTGAGCACCCCAGGTGTGGTGGTGTCTCACCGCTGCCTGGCAGTGGCCGAGTCCAGGCTCGACGTGCTCCACCGGCGGGTGCGAGGTGGGATGCTGGAGGCTGCAGCTTTTTAAACCTTAAACCAAGGTTCAGCCAGAGTTTGTCCCTCAGACAGGGCCAGGGCTGGTGCTTTCTGTGATGGGGCTGGTCCTCGGATGGGGGCGAATCCGAGGATGCAAATGGATTGCCTGCTGCCGAGGGGCTGGGTACGGAGAGAGGGGTTCGCGGATGGCTGCAGAGCACAGAGGTTGCGTACTGTGCTGTCAGATTGGTCTTCCTTGGGAGGGGGTGATTTCCAGGCTGGTTACTTTGTCATTAGCCAAAAATCGATTGAATTAATTCTGCAGGGACAGGCGTTCCAAAGCACTCAGCCTCCCGAGAGAGGGCTGAGGCAATGAGTGGGAGATTGTGTCTCAATTATAAAGAAAAGTGATTATTTATATGAATGTTCTGAGAGATTGGTAACATTCATTTTGAATGATGGGGATTTTTTTTGTTGGTCTGTTGAAATTGAGACTATTTTGCAGCTTTGACTTTAATATGCGTTTGGTACCTACTGGGGTTCGGCAGAGCGTGAGAACGGGAGCCGTTTAGCTGCACCCATTAATCCGTGTCTCGTCTGCGTGATGCCTTTTTTCTGAAATTACAGCAGGCCTTCTACTGTCGCTTCTGCCGGTCGCGCTGCTGGGAATGGTTATTCCCGGGCACTCCTGGAGCACTTTTGATTGCTACTGAAAGGTGTTATTTTTAGTAAGAAAATGGAGAGGAAGACTTCTCTGCAGCTCGCCTTTCCGAGAAGAGGGTGAAAGGGAAGGCGCGGGTCAGGGCAGGTGTGCGCGTGTGCGGTGAGCGCGTTGTGCAGCGATTTGATGGAGCTGAAGAGCTGCCGAGGGTCCGGGGGAGCAGAGGAGAGCGCTGGCCCTGGCACCGGCTCAGCTCATGACTCACGAGGATGGGAAGATGCACGTTTGAACAGTCGTGAATTTTTCACAGCTTTTTCACCTCCGGGGAGGAAAAAAACAGCCCTGGGAGGTGGCTTTCCCCGAGGCTGCTGCCCATCCCATCTCCGCTTGGCTTTCTAGAGGGACCCTTGGGGCGCGGATGCGTCAGGGAGCGAGCGGTTGTTGTTCGCAACGCTGCTGCGACGTGATGGCCCCGCGAGCCGCCGGGACGGGGAGGAGAAAGGTCGGACGCAGCCCCCGAAGACGGTGCTGGGCGTTTTATGCCAAGCGGAGCGTCTCGCGCGGCGGTGACTCACGTGGGATGAGGAGGAGCGCGGCCGCACGCGCTCGCTCCCTCGGGGGAAGGTTGCTTTAACCTTTCGTCAAACCTCCCATTAATTGTCGCCTCATCGGCACATATTTTGACATTTTCCTCTATTAAGCACCTCGACGGAGTTAAACCACTCGCTTCAAAGTCGTTAAGCTTCTGCGCGAGGGGGTGGGAAGCGGGGGGAGGCGGCCGAGCGAGGTGCTGGCAGCGGGCGAAGGATGTGGGTGACGCTCTCAGTAGCCGCGGGATGGCTCTGCCCCGCTCCCCTGCCCAGGGCAAGGTGCCACCAGCAAAAAAACTGCTCCTGAAAAGGTGGAGGCTGAGAAGAAATCCTCCCGTCGGCACAACAGGGCTCTCCTGGGCGCCTGTGCACGCTGAGCATTGCTCCTTCCCTGTCCTCGGCGCGCACCCGAGGTGTGGGTGCCCCTCTGCGGAGCCAGGCTGTGGCACTGCTGGGGATGCGAAGGGCCCTGGCCTCGGCCCCTGGGCTGCTTTTGGCTCCGTGGCCACCGGCTCGGCTCCCTCGGGACTTCCCTGGCTCCTCCTGGGCAGATGGAGTCAGAGGTTTCGGGTCCAGGGTGCCTCGGGAAACAGTGGGTGAATAACAGCCCGACGCGGATGTAATTTCGTGTATTCCCCGGGCACGGTTGGGCAGGTCCCCTCTGCACCCGGGGGGGGTCACGGCCCGTCGCGCTGGCACTGTTGGAAGCGGGGAGAGCGTGGGCAGCGGGGCGAAGTGGCGGGGTCTCTAACGCCCCGCTGGCGGCAGCTCATATTTCAAAAACTCATTTGTAGGCAGACACCTGGAAAGCCAGCGGAGAACTGATAATGTGCATTTATCTCCGTGGCGTCGTTTTGGGTTGATGATCAGTGTTTTGTAAGCCGTAACAGCCACAAAGGTGATAAAAGCCCATTAAAGACAGTATTTTCACCGGCTGGAATGAAGGTCCTCTGAAATATGCACGTGGAACCTCCTTTTCTTTCTTGTCCCCATCAGATCTCGCTGATCCGTTGCATTAACCGTCGGTGAGCAGTGGCCTGAGAAATCTCGTGCGTGCTGGAAATGAAACATTAAACATCCGTGATGGATTCGGGTTGTGTGGGGTCAGGGAGAGCCCGTTTCCAGCACGGGTCAGCCCCTGCTTTTAAGCTAGTTATTTTGGGAAAGAGTTTTCTTCTTCCAGAGAAGCTTTTCCGTGACGAAGGAGCTTTGGGGTGTTGGGCAGTCACTTGAATTCTTTCCAGTCGGGTACCTCTGGTGTAAGCAGTGCCGGTACGCTGCCCCGTCAGCTCCCGGTGATCCATTGCAGCTTGAGGGATTGAAACGATGATGCGCTTCACGTCGTGCTTTGGTAAACGGGGGAGAAAAGCGAATCAGGATGGGATGTAGATGGTCTGGCTCCTGTGGGGTGAAGCAGGAGGTGGCATTAGGAGTGCCTCGTGCTACGCCATTTGCACCTTGTTTAACGGACGCAAACGCTCGAGCAAGGCTGGGAGCTTCTCTTGGGCTGGTTTTTCCCTATTGCTGTTGCCGTGAGTCACCCAGAGTCACCTTGTGTCCCATCCCGCCAGGTTTGCTCCGAGCAGCGTGGGCTCGCTGGTCCCCTCCATTTTTCAAACCCCTCCCACTCGGCTGGTGGCACCCATGCTGGGAATGCCCAATTCCGGAGGCTTTTTTCAGACAAAGCTCCTGTGAAATTGCCTGAGATTCCCCCCAGGATAAGGCATTTGGTAGCCCGTTGGGGCTTAACATCCCCTTTTAATGGCATTTTAACGCCATGGCGTTGCACGCAGCAGTACGGTTCGCCTTTCCTCGTGTCCGTTCTGCTGTTAAGCGCCGGTGAGCGGGAGATTTCGGCTGTTTGCTTTTCCAGGTGACAGCTGGCTCGGCCCTGCCATCGGCTCCTGTTTTTCATCGCCCTTCACATAACCTCGATGGGACCCACTTGCGAATCCCTGGAAAACTGGGAGGCAAAGCTGCGCCATTAGTTTTTTGTCTTTGGAATCAAAGCGGCAGAGTTGAGCTGTCTGGGCACGTCAGGAGCTTTTGAGGTGTTTTACCTTCTTTCAGCGTAGCGTGTGTGTGTCACGGGCCTGAGCTGCCACTGCTGGGTGCTTTATTAACGCCTCTAATGGGTGAACTCCTGAGTTCTAGAGCCGTCCCCGGAGCGGGGAGAGGAGCTGAGCTAACGTGCGATGCTGAAGCAGCTCTGTGGTGCTTTGCCTGCAATTCCCTACCCAGAAAAGCAATTTCTCTCCATTTTCAAACTGCCTGGCCTTGCTGCGCTTTCCTACTGCCGCCGTCCCCACAAACCTTTATCGGGTTTTCCTCCCACACACCTTTTTTTCTTCCCCTGTGAGCATGGAATTACCGGAGCAGGCGCTGCAGGGCTTCCCATTGGTACCAGCCGTGCCGGAGCCGGCACCTCTCCGCACGATGTGCCCAGTTCTCTGCTCATACCAGGGCGTTTCGGTGAAAGATAGCACCGAAGGGGGTTTATTTCTCCTATTGCTTTTTTCACAGCCAGCATTTCGGAGCAGTGGGGCTCTGCTGGGCAGGATCCCCGGGGCTTCGGGGCTCTGCCCGCTCGCTGCCTGCATCTGCCCGTGGTTGCGCAGAGTCGAGGGAATAATGATTGCCCAGGACTGCTTTGTCTGAGCAAATTAATCCAGCTGATGCCTTGGGTTTTGTTTTCTCCATCCTGTCACCGTCTGTTGGCAGGGTCGGGATGGGAGCGCTGCGAATCCGCAGGGGAAAGGGGGTCGGGGCCACATCCCTGTCCCACCATACGTCCCTCAAACAAAAGCTCTCGCTCCTCAGGAACGCGGGGGAGGACAGGGGACGAGTGAATAATTCATACCGCAAATAATAATACACGCCACTATAGACTGCGAATTAATCATTTAAATTTTGTCTTTGTGTTCTGCTGGAAGGCTTTTTGGTTAGGGTAATAATTAGGAGGGATCTGGCCTCGGTAGTTGGCACCTTCTGCCAGGGCTGCTGAGACGGCGTGAAGCAAGCCGAAATCCTGCTTGGCCAATGTGACTTTGTCACAGCCCCTTTTGGCGCTGGGATCTCCGTGGACAGGTCGTACGTGTGGCTGAGGGGCTGCCTTCAGGTCAGGCACTGTCATCGCGTGATGACAGTCCACGACAGTGTAACGCTCCAGGGACCCCCCGTGTGTTCGCTCCGTCCACCCACAACCCGCTGCTGCTCCCCGGACCCTCCTCACGTGCGTGTTTCGAGGACAAGGACTTCTCCACGGTTCTCCCCCACCGGGGAGCTGCGTCCCACCAGGGTGAGCTGAGC
The DNA here is from genome assembly GCF_028500815.1 of Rissa tridactyla. Lineage (NCBI taxonomy): Eukaryota > Metazoa > Chordata > Aves > Charadriiformes > Laridae > Rissa > Rissa tridactyla. The sequence continues at coordinate 12,782,431 of NC_071480.1, forward strand.
CGAAGCCGAGCTCTAAGGAGCAGCGATCTTTTGTAATAAACTGTGTCTTATTTTGTTTTCGTTAAGTAGCAGGGCAGCCGTGACGGGGGCCATAAGCATTTTAAGCAGAGGATGTAGGTGTGTTGTACGCGCGTGGGCAGGTGGGCAGCGGCGGTTTCGGGCACGGGGATGGAAAACCTGACACGTGCCGATGGGGCAAGTCATGGGGCACCTTCTGTCTTACTGCCTTTGAGGGAACTGGGGCTGGGAGCCAGGGCTGGGGGCTTTCGGGGGGGTTGGTAGCCCTGGTCTTGTGCCCGAGGTGCCTGCGAGGGCAGCTGGGGCTTTGGGGGAAACCCCACTTACCAGGACAGGAGCTGGTGGGTTGTACTGGTGGGACAGGAGCTGGCGGGACGTACTGGTGGGACATACTGCCGCGTGTGTGCGCGGGTGGCAGCTAAGCAAGGCCACCTCCGGAGCAGCGGTACAATTTGTGTTTCAAATGCAAAGCGAGAGCCACCGTGTCCTGCTTTGAGGACACACTGCTTTCTGGCTTGGTTCAGTTAAAAAAGGAAAAAAACCCACCAAACATCTTTGTAAAGTGACTTTAGCCTCCTGCTTGTTAGTCTTATAATGGTGGATACCTAGAAACCTGAAAATCACTGAAATCGGCTAATCTCTGTGCTTTCTTGCGCAGTAATAGCAAAATGATGTTACCTAGGGGGAACTGGAAGTCAGTCCTGGGGGGAAAAACCTCAGAGTTTGAACAGTGGCGACAGGGACATGCTTAAACTCTCATAGAAATACAAACCTCATTATAGCAAGATTAATTTCCCACTAGGAACTTAATAGTTCTTCAAAGAGCAGGATGAATAATTGATGGCATGTTGGCATCCGTCGTACCTTCCTAAAGGAAGCGTGTTCGTTTGCTGACCCAGGAGAATTAGCTTGATAAATCCTCGCAGGAGGAGCTGGTGTCGCTCCGGGCTCCGATAACGCTGCCGCCAGGCTGGGGATGCCGCCAGAGCAGGGATCAGTGCGGGTAAAGCATGAAGGTACGTGTCGCTGTCGCAACGCTTGGTATTACCGAGGAGAAGGACTTGGGCAGCCCTTTATGAGCCCGGCGGTGTCGCTTCATTTAATTAGAGGACGCTTTTGCAATGCGCCTTGCAAGCGTGTCTCTGGCCCGGCGTCCATGTCGGCACCCGCTGTCCCGTGTTGCACTGGGTGCGCGTTAAGCTCATGCAAAGGGTCTCCTCAGCATCGCAGGCTCTTCCCTTTCCTCACAAAGGCAGACATTTGCTGCTGTTAAATCCATAATTCTTGCCGTTTCTTTCAAAGCTCTGCAGGCACAAACCTCCGCTGAGCCGCGCTCTCCGTATCCACCCCAGAAATCCGCTGTCCCCGGCGGGCAGCGCTGCTGCTGTGGGTGGAAGTTATTTACAAACCCTGCTTTTCCTCTAATCTTCGCCCTCCCTCCCAGCCCAAGATTTTTGCCTCCGCTCAGACTGCGGGATCCGTGAGTTGCTTCTCTTTTTATTGTCACCGCAGATGATCCTCCTTCTCCTCCTCCTCCTCCTCCCCTGCCCGGGAGAGCCATGCTGCATCCCCAGGGGAGTTTCCATTCCCTTTTTTTAAGGCAAAGACACCCATGGGTGGGCGACGGCTGGGGTGGGCGACGGCTGGACTGTGCCGCCGGCAGCAAGGCACAAGCTCCGGGATGCTGCGACCTCATTTTCATTATTCCTGAAATCCTGCCTACGTGATGACAAACTGATTTGGAGAGAAAAGTGAATTTTGTTTAGTGGATTCTTCTTTTTTTTTTCCATATAGGATGTTGTTTTCTGTGCACTGCCTATTTTCTTGCTTTTCATGGCATAGAAGAGTAACATAATAACTGGGGTTAGCTTACTTGCCTCTGTAATTTATCAAGGCCCCCTGAGTGATGCTTGCTATTTACTCCATTGGATTTCTAGGGGATCTGAAGGGCTTTTATTTTCAGTTGGTTTTGTGAACAGGCCTTCTCCCGAGGATTACGAGCGGCTTCCCGCGGTGGCTGCGAAGCTCGTTTCGCGCTCGAAAACGCAGCTGGCGAGGGCAGGAGCTCGGCGAGCCCCGCGAAACCTGGTGCCCGGGTTTGCAGGAAGGTTTTTCTGGTCGTTGGTTGAGACGGAGAGCGGGCGGCGGAGGGCCGTGATCCCTGCCTTGCCTGCATAAGCTGCCCTGAATAGGATTTAAAATCGCAGCCTGCTTAATTCCACCCGGTTCTTTCCGCTTGCCAAGTTCTTGTTGACTCAGGCGGTGGGTGATAAGGGAGAGGTTTGATGGGATGGGGTCAGCCATTCCACTTTCAAGTTGATCCTTTGAATTTAAGGCTCATGTGGCGTTTGCAGCCGCGGGCGCTGGGGGACGAGCCCCTGGATGTGAGCCTGGAAGCAGCCCCTCCGGGCAGGGCTGGAGCCGGGGTTTCTCGGGAAATAGATATGTGGAGAGCGCAAGAGCAAAGAACCAGCGTTCAATGCTGTGGGCAGCAGCAGAAGGCGATTTCGGATCGGGGAAAAGCGGGCAAAACCAGATTTCAGACTGGGGGAAATGGGCAAAACCAGATTTCAGAGCAGGGAAAGCAAAGCAGCTTCCCAGGTGAGTTCAATCTCCCGTAGTCTCCCAACTTTTGCGTAGTTTGGGGGTTTCCTCCCCTCTGATGACGCACAGCACCGTCAATGTGACCCGAGCAGTGAGTCGGGGCTGGCTGGAGCCATCTGTGCTAACGATGACCAAGCCGTCTGCTTCCCAAGCAGAACCATCTCTTCAGTAGATCTCTCCTTTTTAGTCATTTGTGTATTTTGTACGTTATCCTTGTCCAGGTTTCTGGTGTCAGGGCTGGTTAGGAGCTGGCAGAGCTGCATCCAGGTGCCCCAGGACCATCCCACGTCCACTGTGGGCTGCCTCGATGCCGGCACCTCGCTCCTGCCTGAGCAAACCTTCCTCTCCTCCCTGCCCAGGAGAAGACTTCCCTGGAAAGCACCGCATGAGGCGCTTTTTTTTGGGCTAGTCCAAAGGCAAGACGCCCTCCTGTAGCCCAGAGCATCTCAGCAATGCACCATCTCCGGAGCCCTCGTGGTCCCTGCGGGGCTGGAGAGCTCTGGCCTCCCCGGGACCGTCCCAGCGTGGAGCGGGTGCAGAGATTTCCACGCCGAGGGGGAGGAGATGGATCAGTGGTGGGCCTCAGCCCGAAGCCCATCCCAGCCAATTCCTCTGCTCCTGTGGATTAGAGCAGACAGACGGGAACGCTGTCACTGTCCTCCTGGCTCAACGAGAAGGAACATCTCGTGCTGTTTCGCAGCTCTGCTGATGGGGCACTGAAGTGAAATTAAAGGAGAAATAACAGCAGGGCGGTAGCAGCATCCTGCACACACCCGAGTCCCCTCTGCTCGCCGCTGCTGGAGTGCCGCTGGTGGAGTTGGGGACCTCAGGCCAAGCGTGAAGGTGTCGGAGGTGCTCTTGGATTAAAATGCCGTCCTCCTTGACGACGGTTCGTGCGTAGTGTAAATCTCTCCTTGGCTGCTCTGCTCAGTGCTGTGGCCGTCGTGTCTTACCGTGCCATCACCTTCTGCCGGCCCCTGCTGCCTTGACATGACGCTGTGCTCCTCTAGCTTGGCTCTGCTCCACAGCCCTTCCCTCTGCACCGACTCCTCCTTGCTGGGATGTTCCCTCTTGGCTTTTCCTTTCCATATTTTGCACTGGCTGGCTTCCCTGTGAAGGTGCTTTTTGGGCTCAGAGCAACGCTCTTGCTAGACCTGCGTGCTGTCCCTGCTGCCGCATGGCGTCCTCCTCCTGTGCCCGTGGCTTACCATGGCATTGGTCTGAATGTGCCCTCTGGAGCGCTGTGCCCTGCTTTGGAGTCCACAGCACAGGAAGGACACGGAGCTGTTGGAGCGGGGCCAGAGGAGGCCCCAGAGATGCTGGGAGGGCTGGAGCCCCTCTGCTGTGAGGACAGGCTGAGAGAGCTGGGGGGGTTCAGCCTGGAGAAGAGAAGGCTCAGGGGGGACCTTCCAGCCCCTTCCAGTCCCGAAAGGGGCTCCAGGAAAGCTGGGGAGGGACTCTGGAGCAGGGAGGGGAGCCATGGGATGAGGGGGAGCGGTTTTAAACTGGAAGAGGGGAGATTGAGATGAGATCTCGGGAAGAAATTCTTTGCTGTGAGGGGGGTGAGCCCCTGGCCCAGGTTGCCCAGAGAAGCTGTGGCTGCCCCATCCCTGGAGGGGTTCAAGGCCAGGTTGGCCGGGGCTTGGAGCAACCTGGGCTGGTGGGAGGTGTCCCTGCCCAGGGCAGGGGATGGCACTGGGTGGCCTTTAAGGTCCCTTCCAACCCAAACCAGTCTGTGGTTCTGTGATCCTGGACGCAGCAACAGCCAGAAGCTAAGGGAGAGTGGAGGAGGATGACGGGGCTTGGCCCCAGAGATGGTATGAGCTCCCAGAGCAGGGAAGAAGGGTTCCCCTTGGCTTTGGGGCTGGTGGACAGTCCATGGTGCTATGAAAATGCTCTGGTTTTGATCAGCTCTGCATATCAGTAAGGACACCTATGGATGTCATGCTTTTGCCCTCGCCACTGCCATCAGCAGGCTGCCGTAACAGATCCCGCAGCCATCCAGCATTAACGACAGGAGTCTCTGCAGTGACCCTCCAGCACGGTTATCGCTTTGCAGGCTGAGGTTTTGAAGCTTTTTTTTTTTTTTTTTTTTTCTCAGAAAACAAGCAGAGAGGAAAACATGCCTTTGCGACGAGCCCTGCCAACGGAGAGGTTTGCAGCTGATCCTTAAGTTAGTGTAGGATTAGTCTGATCCCCGGGTAATGCCTTATCAGGATAAAGCATCTTGAATTGTAAAGCCAAGGAAGCCCGAGAGAGGCAAAATCCGTTTGTTTAGGTTAAATAGAAGCGTTTTCTTGACAGTGGCTGAGATTGGTCACATTTTTCTTTCTTTGTTCTGCAACTCAGCAGAGAGACGCGGAATTAACGCCCCAGCCTGCGCCTTTGCCACGCGGGCTCTCCAGCTGACAGGGTTGTGCGGGGCCACCGGTTCTGCCAGCTCCATCACCAGTTGCGAGAGGGGCTGACAACAGCTTCAGCCACTGAAACCCTCTGAAAAACCCTCTCCGACATGGAAAGGTTTCCCAAGGGACATGCCTTCCACCCTCTTTCCCATCCCAAGCCGTAGGGCTTTTGCCTTGCCCTCTGCAGGGTGGTGGCTGCCGTAGATCCTTCCGTCACTCGGGGTTGCCCGGGGCTGTGCTTCTCTCTGCCGTTGCTCGCCACGGTGCCAAGAACCACAACTCGCACAGGGCTGTTTATTTTTCAAGCTGACACCTGAGCTTTCGGGGGGTGAGGAGATCCGCTCTCCCCTACCCATCGCCACTGACCTCATGTCCCAGTCATCCATTTGCAGGGCCTTCAGCGCGGCGTATCTCTAAGTGGTTGACATAGAAACATTAACCTTTCTCTTCTTGTGTCTTTCCCCACCTGAAAAAGCCACTTCGGGCTATTTACAATTTGAGTGCGTGCAGAATACCCGGGAGAGGGGCTGCGGCCGGAGGGCTGAGCTGGCTGTGAGTCTGGGCAAACTGGCAGCGAGCTCTTTCGCTTTGGTTTCCGTGTAAATCTCTGTGCATCTGCTTGATTACCTGCAAACCAGAGGCGGTTTGAGGTTTGACATCTTCTTTTGAAAGAGGCTGAACCCGTGCTCTTGGAGTGGCGCAGTGAACGCCTGATCTTGGCGGGCTGTTCTAAATGAAATACTCGAAGCAAATCTCGGCGACGGGCCGCGCGCGTCACACGATGCCTGCTCCCTAGGATGAGAGGCTTCCCCAGCCTCAGCAGCGACGGTGGGACATGCTGGGGTCCCTGCTGCTTCTGGGACACCGGACTTGCTTGGCTGGGGTTCCCCGTGGGACGCTCTGGGGTCGGTTCGTGGTCGCACTCGTCCTGCCCCAGCTCTCGCGTCCCCTCGGGGGGAGCGGGGACCTGGGCGAGCCCGTGGCCAGAGGCCACGGTGTCACCTCCTCCTCTCCGTGCTGCCGAGCATCTCCACCGCGCTGCAGCTTCCACCGTCGCCTGCTCCACCCTCTCCCAATAAGCAGTTCACTACGCACCATCTGTTGATTTTAATTCCCCATAATTTGTTTCCACGTCCATGTGATTTGTACTTCCATTAATTGTGCCGCTGCGTTTCTTATTCCACGAGACTCGCTTTGCAGCGGGGCTGCAAAAAGCGTTATGGCTTTTCCCCTCTGTCAAAGCTATTTTCGTTATTCACACAAATTAGCACTTTTGTCCTTTGGATTTTGCTCTCTGGGCGAGTCTTGCTTAAAAAGAAATCTTTTGGAAGAGCAATGCCAGACCCGTTTGTGCGGAGTTTCGTTACATCCCGAGAGCCATACTGAGCACAGCCATTAAACATTAAACGTCTTTATAAAGATCTGCCTCCAAAGTTTGCTTAACCCAGCTCCCGGGCGGGTGGGGGGGGCACGGGGAGCGCTTTGCACAAGAGCGTGATCCCTCCCGGGGCCGGCGTCTGCCTCGGTTCCCCTGGCTGGCTCTCTAGCTGGAGTTATCACCCACTCGCGGTATTTTAGGGACAATTCGGAGTCTCCTTGCCCCGTAACTCTGTGCATAGGGTCATTTTCCCTGTCTCCATCCCGAGCCTCGGATCAGGGCTCTGAGGACCTGTCAAGTGTTTCAGTTCTCCACGCTCAGCCTGGACTCGAGGATGCAAATGCCGTGATTATCCCAGTTAGTGCTGCTTTTTATGGTCCGTTTCCAAGGCAACTGGAAATTCAGAAGACCACAAACACACACACGGCCCTCTTTGTCTGCGCCCTTATCCTCCAGTACGCAGGTAAACACTCTCCGTGACATTTTCAACCTGTTCGAATGCTCATCTGAACGGTCCCCACTGTCCCCTCGCGTGGCTGCCAGCAGCCGGAGCGGCTAATTGCCTCTTTTGAAGGCTGTAAAGCCCAGCCAGCTACACAGACAGGTTTGCTTTTGTTCTTGGCATGGTTTTTCGCCCCCCCACCCCGCCTTGCTCAGAGGGGAGTGATACCAAAAACAAAAAAATGGGGATTATGAACAAAGGAGGGGAAAAAAAAAAAAAAGCAAAGGTTTGATGCCTTCTGAAAATAAGATTATTTTTTTTCTGGGAGGGATGAGGGAGCTGTGGCGGTGGCGGGAGGGTAAGAAAAATTTGCGCGAGGGCAGGAGGGGAGCGGGAAAGACGGAGCGGTTTCTGCCCGAGGAGCCGCAGGGAGGAGGCAGTGGGGGATCGTGGCGCTCCCGCACCTGCTGCGCTCCTGGGACGGCTCCGCGGCGGCTTTTCTTTGGGGTTTATGGCAAAAATGGTAATCTGAAATTACGGGATTAACTGTGATCTAAAATAATCTGCAAGGTGGGGATTTTCTCGTGGCGTTTGGGTTTCCTGCTGCTTTGCAGACTGTCTGTACAGGCGTTGGGCTGGGATTTGGGCACGGGGAGACCAGAAGCTGGGGAGGTGACATTGCCGGGAGCCCGGTCCTGGCTTGGCTCAGCTCTGGGGGACTTGATGGGAGAAGTCGGTGTTTGGTTCTTCTGCAACCCCCCGTGGCACCAGTTCGTCTGCACCTTGCAGAGGCCCATTCTCTGCAGAGAGGTTTATCCATCCAGAATCCTTTTGACCAGACTTTTGCAGTGCTATGCTCCTTATTAAAACAGTACTTCTGCTGGTGGGGGATTGGCATCTTTTCCCCTCCAGTGCACCCATAAACACAGAAATCTCTCTTCTCCGTGTTGGCTTCCTGAGAAACTGTTGCTTTGGGGCAGAGTGGGGAAGTGCCCTGGGCAGCGTGGCAGGCTCTTACATTGATTAAATGAATTTAGATTAAAATGAGAAGGGTAACGACCTGGCCCGGAGTCCTGCTTTCCTGCTCACACCGGTCTTTGCTCCGTTGAAGCGCAGGAGGAGGGACGGTCTCAGGGCTGTTGGAGGGTTTGACCTCACTGCTTTTTTTCCTTCCTGTTTCAGAGGGTCTGGCAGTGGGAGTTGGATTCGGGGCTATTGGAAAATCAGCATCTGCGACCTTCCAAAGCGCCAGGTAAGCCGCAACGCCGCTTCTGCTTCGCGAGCATCAGGGTTTGTGTGTGCCTTTGCCTCTTGGAGGTTGTCTGTCTGTCTGTCTGCCCCACATCGCTCCCAAGCCAGGGTGGCTGGAGATGCATCGACTGAAACTTGTCCAGAAACGCAAATGTGGGCAGAAGGAGCAGAAGAAATTCCTCGTGCTGTTGCATTTTTCCTAGTGGTTGTGCTTTGTCAGACGTGAAAAAAGGCTTCTGTCGTCGACGCCTGGTTTCCGCAATGATTCTGTGTTTCTGCCTGGCTGGGCAGATGGATGGAGCCGGGGGGGGCTGACGGGGAGGAGGCAGCACATGTGGGTACCACCGCGGGGTGCTGCTGGGGGAGACGGGGTGGGAATAGGTGCGCACAGCCCCCGTCCCTCCGGGGATCTGGGGGGTGCTGGGCTGCACTGGGGGCACTCGCAGCCCCCTCCCCGTGCTGCTCGCCGCCAAGGGGTTTGCCTGTATCACACTGGGGTTTTTTTTCTCCTCTCCCTTACCCCCATTAAACATCCCTGGTGATGCTGCCGGTTTGGCTGAACGCTAGTAGCTGTTTCTGTGTTGGGGAGCTTCTCCAGTCGGGAAATTCAGAGGAAGGGGAGAAAAATCCCTTGAAGATAAGACTTGAAAGCCAGAGACATGTCAGTCAGGTTCAGGTAGGGTGAAATTTTAACCTGGGCAAGTCCCTTTCCTCGGGGCCAGCAGCAAGAGTTTAAAGGTGATTGTGAGCAATATGGAGTGGCGGAGGCTGTCGGGAGCCGGGACACCTCCTCTCCCCAGTGCCCCTGCCCCGTATCTCCGTGGGTCCCTGCAAGGATGCCGTCGTCTTCTCGTCCCCATCCTGTCGCAGCTGCGCTGGGACCAGTCGTGGCTCCGTTTCCCACGGAGCAGGCAGGCTCCCTGGCACCGGCTCCTCACTCTCCCATCAGAGAAATGTGGTTTTCCACAAAAGCAGCATCCCCAAGGGGTAGGAGCAGCTGCTGGAGCTGTTGCAAAGCATGCCATGGTTTTGTTTTTCATTCCTGACAAGCAGGGCCACTACATTCTGGAACTGGTGGCAATGAAGACCCTCAATCCTCCCGGCCATCCCTGCCCTCCGGCTCTCGGCCATCCCTGCCCGCCGGCCCCAGCCTCGCCAGCAGCCGGCTCGGTTTTTGGCAGCATCAGCATTGCTCCTGCAAAACCTTTTGTGCTTCACTCCAGGACCGGTGTGAACACGGGGGGTTAGTTCAGCTCCTCCAAACTGCCTGGGGAGGGTTTGGGCTTCGGGTGTGTTTTTATACCAAGCGGGGGCAAAACCTGGGCGTACTGGGGGGTGGGTGACGGCAGGGAGAGCCCTGCTGCTCCCAGCAGAGCTGAAACTGGGCTGATTGCTAAAGAAATGGGAGAAAGGAAGAAGTCTGGTGTGAAGTGGGAGCTGGAGGAGCTGCCTGGGCTCTGGAAGAGCTGCTGGCACCTCTTGGTGGCTGGCTCGCAAACGGCACCCTGCTGCCGAGCTCCTCCACCTGCCCAATTCTGATTGAATTTTACCCCCACGGCACGCCGCATTCCCTCCGCCCTGCGTGTGCCAGACCCACGCTGTAGTTCTACGCGGTTTGGGGCCACGCAGCGTGTTCAGCCTGTGAATAACCTGCCCCAACCCTTAGGGCTGTGGATGGAAGCCGTGGGTCCTGCCGGAGCATCCGTAGCGTCCCGGGGATGGGTTTGGAGCCCTCCAGCTTGTCCAGCCCCTTCTCTGGCCGGGCACAAGCTGTGCTCACGAGGACCACGCAAAGACACGAGCAAAACCTTTGGTACCCGATGCCCTGTTGCATCCCTGGCTGATGTGCGCATAATATATACACGTCCTGACAGCGTGGGCTGGCACCGGTTGCGCTGCCCTGGGTGCTCCGATGGCAGCCGACACCATCCGGGCTTGTGGGGAGAAAAGCGGGATACACCAGCTCTAGACACCACGTTTCTCTAACCTTTTGAAATAAAAGGCTCTTCAAAAAGTCTGCAGAGGCTCTAGAGATGCTTGAACAAAAGGACTTTTTCTTTTTTCATCAGCTGCTCGGTAGAAGCTAAGAAGCCAGAAGCAGCTGGTTCTTTCTGTGCATTTACAACGGCATTAATCATGTTAGATGAAAGGTGGGGTCTGTACCGTGAAAATACCAATGCAAATTTAGTCAGCTGCAAAAGGAGACAAAATAACTTCATTGCCACCGATCTGTCTGTCACTGTCATCTGCGGGCAGCCCAGAAAGCGCTCGGTGTAGCCGCTCCGCTGTGAAGCCGTTAGGAAATATCTAGGAGTAAAAATTTTAGGTGGCTAATTTGTGATACGTAGGCTTAAAAAATAGCACTGGAATTATGCTTGAGGTGAGCCAACGTGAGAAACAGAGCTGAGGGGAAATTGCTCCTTGGCCAACCTCAGCCCTTGGGGGACACGACAGTTGTGATCCCCCCCCCGTGTCCGTTATTTTGAAATAGCCTTTTAACGAAGCAGCTGCATGACTCGGTTTACCTCCTCCCTTCTGCTTCCCCCCCTGGGCTGTGACTAACCGCGTTAGTGCCGAGCTGCCCCTCAGGAAGCCTTATTTGTTCAAACCTCGAATTGCGCAAAAGTATTTGTGAACGCTCTGAGGCGCTGGGAGCCCGAGCTAAAGATGCAGGCGCCCGGGGATGCTTCGCAATGGCTGGCAGACGTTCCCAGGGCTGGCTGTCACTTCTCCACGCTACCAGAGGACCTTCCTCGCTGCCTTGTGCTCGGTGGATAACGCTGCCTCGCCTGGGGCAGCGCTGCCCGGTTGCGTTGCTCCCGGAGTGGGGAAGGCTCGGCGGGAGCCCGAATTCATTCCAGCTCGCTGCGGGGCCCTGGTGAGACACGGCCATGCTGGATCCCCAAGGGCTGTTTTCGAAGCCACGGGCTTTGGAAATAAAGCAGCGTGTTTGCGGAGAGACAGCTGGGAAAGAAGGGGAGAGCACCAGTTGCTCGGCAAACCGCGGTGGTGACGGCTGGGGGTTGCGGGGAGCCTGGAGCACTGGAGCATCTCAAGGGTGGGTGCTGCAACAGGGTCCCTGCCTGCCCCGGCCGGCCGTCACCGTCCCAAGGGCTTTGCTTTTTTCACGTAGCGCAGCAATGCTCCCCAGCTTCGTTTGGATGAGGGTTAGCACCCTGTTCCCGATACAGGGATCCCTGCAAGGTATGGGATGGTTTAGTGACGGGTTTTTGGCAGCGGTAGGTTGATGGTTGGACTGGCTGATCTGAAGGGTCCGTTCCAACCCAGACAATTCTATGATTCTGTGAAATCCCGCGAGGCTTTTCCTCGGCTGAGGGCTCTCCCCCCATGGCAGGATGGGTGCTGCGGGGCTCCTGCCCTGGCTGTGTGTTCGGGGCTGTGCCGGTGCGGAGCTCAGCCGTGGCAGAGCATGGCAAGGGACCGTTTTCGGGTTTTAAAGCGCCGCAGGGCCGGGCGTGCTGCAGAGACGGGGCTGGCTGGCAGCTGCGGTGGCCAGTAAGGACCAGCACAGGCGGCGTGAGCAGAGCTCTGCAGGCAGAGACCCGCAGCTGATGGTCCGAGTCACTGGGACACTTCGGGGTTTAGCTAAAACCCAAAAAAGGATGGTTAGGAAGCAGGGTGGAATTCTTGCCTTTTAAAAGACCGAGTGCTTCGTGTGTGCTGGCTTCACCTCTGCCATTGCCTGACTCTCTGCGCTCCGGTGGGGTCCAGCCTCTTCCCTCTGTCCTTGCAGGATCCCTCCATCCCCCCCAGCTCCCCGGAGCATCTGGGTGCTGCCAGGCCCCTGCCCGCTCTCCTCCGCGTTTCTTTGCTGCCACCGGGTGTGCAGGCTCCGTTCCTGCGATCGCGCTCCTCCGTGGCTCCTCTCTGCCTGGGCCAGGGCTTGCTCTGGGGTTCCAGCCCCTCGCCTGGCCAGTTGTTTCATTTATGGCTTGTGGTGTGGGGGGAACACGCTTTATTTGTCCTCTCTGGGGATGCTGGTGAAATGCGGTCCCGTGCCCGAGGAAAGTGGGGTCTCAATGGCAGGGCTGGATCTTCGCTTTCGTGCGCAGGTGGGTATCGGTGCTCCTTTGGCTGGGCCAGGGTTAGTGGGGCAGCACACTCGAGCCTTTCTTGGAAAGGTGATGTGGCTTTTGTGGCAGTTTAGAGAGGGCTTAGGATGAACTAATGTCTGCTTTCGGGGTATTTCCCATGGGGGGCTGAGCTGCTGCTTGTCCTCAGGCAGGAGCATCCCTCCCTCCCTGCTGCGGAGTATCCCTCCCTCCATCCCTCCCTGCTGCGGAGTATCCCTCCCTCCATCCCTCCCTGCTGCGGAGTATCCCTCCCTCCATCCCTCCTTGTTGTGGAGTATCCCTCCCTCCCTCCCTGCTGCGGAGTATCCCTCCCTCCCTCCCTGCTGCAGGACCATGGTTTGCCTGCCCAGTTCCTCACAAGGATAAAAACATGGGAAAGTCCCACAGGCTGGAAATAGCGGCTCAGGACAAAGCCGCTGCGGTGACAGAAGAGGAGCGAAACGCAGAGCGAGACCCAGAGCCCTTGCAGAGGAGCAGTGCCCATTGTGGGGCGTGCGGCGAGCCCCGGGAGGGGAGAAGGTCCCCTCCAGATGTGAGCAGGGAGGCATGAGCCGCTCCTGGCTGCCTTCCAGGCAGGAAGGTAAAGAGAAGGGCAGCCATGTCTTAAAAAAGCTGTTTTACCTCCCCCTCTTTGCACACTGCAGCGTGGGGGGAGGAAACCCTCTCCACCTTGTGTGGCTGATTTAACGGGAACCAGATGGGGCTGGAGCTGCCGAGATCAAGACGGGCTTGAATTTGCGCTTCCCTCCCCGCCCCCGCCAGCTCCCCTGCCCTCACCATCCCTCTCGTGGCACCTCTGCGGTTTGGTTCAGGCTTCGTCCCCGTCGTGGGACAGAGGGGACGGTGACCCCGTGGTGCCTGGCTGCATCCCTGGGCAGCCTGCAGGGACACAGCATCCTCTGAGGATGCGGATCCAGGGGGGACGGGGGTCCCGGGGACCGGGGCCGCTGTCTGTCCTCATGCCACGCAGCACGGGGGCCACGGGACCAGGGCGTGCTGCGGCGGTGGCTCGGTAAGAAGGCGGCCTTTGTCACAGCGTCAGGCTCAGGCCGGTCACAAGGGGTGGTATGCGCCAGAAAATAAAATATATTAAAAAAAAAAAAAAAAAGATAATTTCAACCACGGCAGCGTTTTCAGGTCCTGGGTAATTGGTGAGGTCTAAGTTTGGCAGAGGGATCATTTAATTTTGATTTCGGCCAGTGCTGTGAGCCGTCCCCAGCCCGAGCTCCTGCCCAGGCGCCCGCAGCCCAGCAGCTTTGCCGTGGGATTCCCCCGGCACCGGGCGAACCGTGCTGAGATGACGGGTGACCCCTGCCTCGTCGGAAAAAGCATTCTTCTCCTTTGCCGTACGTTTGCTGTCCTTCTTTCACTAAATACCTCCCTGTGCCATGGTTTGAATGGCCAAGCCCGGTGCCCCATCCCCACATTTCTGTTATATTCTGCGTTTTCGGTGCTGGCTGGTCTCGGTGCTGGCTGCTCCAGGCCCCTTCCCCGTGCTCCTGACTTGGATGGGGCAGAGCCACTTCCCTACTTCTCCCATCACAAATATGAGGTGAGTTAGGACAGCGTGGACCTGACTCTTACAGCGAATAACTTGTCTGATTGCAGGTAAGAAATATCTGCAAGTCCGACTCGAACTGAAAAGACAGAATAAAACAGGGGTGGGATTTTTCTGTACTCTTCCTCCCCAAAAGCGTGTCGTGCGTTTTTATTTTTAAATTTATCCCCGTTACAGGGTTAGAAAGCTCATGTCCCTGCTGCTGGCCGGGGAAGCAGAGGTGTCGGGAATGTCCATGCTCTGGGCTCGCAGTCCAAAACCGGCCGTTTCCGCAGAGCAAGAGCCACAGCCGAGCTGTCCCCACCTCCATCCCCATCCCTGGCTGCTGCTCCTCTCCCGCCTGACACTAGGTGGTAACATCCATGTTCCAATCAGCCTGGGCTGGGCAGATGTGGGGCTGGTTCGTGGTCTCCCGTCGCTGTAGGGTGAGTCCCGGAGGGAACGGGGCTCCCAAAGGTGGCCGTTTCGCTGGCAAAATGCCTGGAGGGCAGCTCTGTCAGGTGCGCCGAGAATGTTCGGACAAGTGAAACCGATGCCGAGCTAAATGCTGTAAATGACTTCGAGCAGATGATACACGTAAGGGACTGTAAGTTTAAAAAATAAAGTGAAATGCTTTGTTAAGCCATGGGTGGTCTGGGCACCGTGTCCTCCTAGGATGCCGCGGGTGCAAATGATTGAGAGAGGTTAGAAGCGGTGCGGGAGGGGTTTTGGCAAACCTCTGCCTTAGGATGAAGCCGGGTACATTTAGCTATGGGGGGGGTCAGCTGCTGCCTCTGGTTTAAAGCAGAGGGAGTTGGGGGGCTCTGCTCACAGGGACGATGGCAGCTCACGGAGACGATGGCGGCTTTCCCTGCGTGGCTGGGGAACGATTCTTGGGGTTCACCCGGATCCCCGCGAGCAGCTGCAGCAGTCGGAGGGTGAGCGGGCGGCAGGGGAACCCCCCAGCACTCGGGCAGGGAGAGGTGTCACCCCGGCAGCACCCTCTTTTCCTGGGCACAGTGCTGCCGGGGCTGGAACCCTCCTGGGAGAGGTGGACCCCCCTCTGCAGCGCTGCCTCCACCTCTGGGGACACCAACAGCAGAAGGACACAGAGCTGTTGGAGCGGGGCCAGAGGAGGTCCCAGAGATGCTGGGAGGGCTGGAGCCCCTCTGCTGTGGGGACAGGCTGAGAGAGCTGGGGGGGTTCAGCCTGGAGAAGAGAAGGCTCCAAGGAGACCTTAGAGCCCCTTCCAGTCCCTAAAGGGGCTCCAGGAAAGCTGGGGAGGGACTCTGGAGCAGGGAGGGGAGCCATGGGACGAGACGGGAGGGTTTTAAACTGAAAGAGGGGAGATTGAGATGAGATCTGAGGAAGAAATTCTTTGCTGTGAGGGCGGTGAGCCCTTGGCCCAGGTTGCCCAGAGAAGCTGTGGCTGCCCCATCCCTGGAGGGGTTCAAGGCCAGGTTGGACGGGGCTTGGAGCAACCTGGGCTGGTGGGAGGTGTCCCTGCCCAGGGCAGGGGATGGCACTGGGTGGGCTTTAAGGTCCCTTCCAACCCAAACCATTCCGTGGGTCTGTGACCTGCCCACGGTGAGCCCTTCTCACCTAAACCCCAAGCTCCTCAGGGCAGGGACTGATTCCTTCTCCCCTTCGTCAGCAGCCGAATCCCACCGTAGAGTTTGTTGCATTCCCTTCTGCCAGCTGCAGGCGACGCTGGCCGCGGGTGCAAGGAAGGGGAAAAGTGCACGTTTTTGGGGTGTAATGTTTAACTTGGGCTTGCCCTTCCCCAGCGCAGCTTTTTTCGTGCTGAGGGACCATCCCATGGTGGCACCGGAGCTCCCCCCCAGCAGCCCACCTTCCCCGCTATCTCCCGAATGAAAGCTCCCATTTAGGGCAGCTGCCGAGCGGGTGCGAGTGTGGAAGTGATGTAAACAGATATTTTTTTGATTTTTTTTTTTAATTTTTTCTCCCCCGATGATGATGGTGGTGTTTCCTCCACCGCAGCACAATGGTTCCCATTCATCGGCCCTTTTGCTGGGAATGCTGGCCTTGTTTTGATCTGTTGTGCCCACAGATTGTTTCCTGTCCAGCTTTGGTAAAACAGACAGAAAAGAGGCTTCGAGTTGACAGGCAGACTTTGACTATGGCTTGGAAAATATTATTTCATGGGACAGCCTGTGCCTCCCACGCTGTGTCTCTCAGGCCGGGGGAGGTGGGGGAGAAGAGAAAAAAGGAAAGAAAAAAGAAAGAAAGGAAAGAAAAAAGAAAGAAAGGAAAGAAAAAAGAAAGAAAGGAAAGAAAAAGAAAGGAAAGAAAGAAAAAGAAAGGAAAGAAAGAAAAAGAAAGGAAAGGAAAAGAAAGAAAGGAAAGGAAAAGAAAGGAAAGGAAAGAAGAAAGGAAAGAAGAAAAAAGGGAAGGAAAAAAAGGAAAGGAGAAAAAAGGAAAGGAGAAAAAAGGAAAGGAGAAAAAAGGAAAGGAGAAAAAAGGACAGGAAAAAAAAAGGAAAGGAAAAAAAAAAGGAATGGGAAAAAAAAAGCTTGATTAATGTATGGAGATTGAAACCAGGCAAAAATTTCATACTGTGTTTTCTTTGAATGAATGGAAGTCATTGTGGTCTGAGAGACAGCAGAAGACACGCTGGGTTTTTTCCCCTCCTTACGCACACACATGGAATTTCTGCCTCTCGCTTGTGACTAGAGCCACAGCGGAGCGAATAAAGGGGTTGCTGCCGGGGTAGGATCGAAATTGGGGGGGGGGGGGGAAGGGGGGGACGAATCCTGCCCTCTTCATCAGCGCAGGGCTGTGCACGCACACAGCGAATGGAACCCCCCCAACACATTGATGGGAGGCGAGGTGGGGCCGGACGGGGATTTCCACCTTTCCCCCGGCATCCCAGACAAATTCGGCTCCTGCCTGCAGCGCAAAGCCCGCTTACAAAACAAAACTGTTGGAAGATGCTTATTAAGCACCTTTTAATTAGCCTGGCCTGCAGGCAGATGTTTATTACTAAGCCAGAGTTAACGAGCTGGGTAGGTTTCTCCAGGGCTTTTCTTTTGAGAGCGGTGGGGATGGTACCAAGGTGCGTTTTCACCACGGCTGGTGCTCTGGAGAAGAAAGTGGTCTCGGAAGGGTTTGGTGGGCCACCAAACAGGACTGTGGCTCCTCAGCTGCTGCGTTTCTCGTCGTGGCTAATGAACCTCAGCAGAAGAGATGGAGAGGAGGCTCCTGCCGGCGGTGGCGGCATCTTCCCAGCAGAAGCCTCGGATGTCCCAGCCCCCACGTGCGAACGTGCACGTTGGCTTTAAGAGAAGAAATGCACAATTTAGGTCTTGGCGCTGGGTGAAATGGAGCCGTGGGGATGTTGGGAAAGCAGTTTCCTCCATCACCCACCGGGAGAACCAGGGCTTGTGTTTGGCAGGGAGGGGACGGATGCCCTGCGCTCGCCCTGCTGCGGCGACACAGCTGATGGATGTGCGCTCCTCCTGCCAAAGCCTTCTGATTCTCTCTTGTCCCATCAGAAAATGATATTTTATTGAAAAGAGGTATTACAGCTGCTCTGGGCCAGTAGGAAAAGGAAGCAGGTGCGTGGGTATCCAGGTGAGGTGGGCTCAAATTGCTTCCCCCCCGGAGATGTTTGCGGGGCTGTGCTGGATCCGGCAGCGCCTCTGCCTGCGCTTCCCCCTCACGAGGCCTTTCCCGGCATCTCTGTCCCCTTGGATGGAGCTTCCCGGTTCCTGTTTGTCGCCTGAGCAGATGCTGCAGGATGGCTTTGGTGTGCTTGGTTTGCAGAGCAGGTGAGATCTGTTGGAGGATGGCCATGGCCGGCGGAGCAAGGTGGCCTCCCTTCCCACTCCTTATCCTCCACGGGCAGACTTACACCGCTGACAGACAGAAGCCAGACTGATCACGATGTCTTGGCTTCATCCTGTATCCAAGAAAAATTATCTGCGTGAATAAAGCAATCATCGTGACAGCAAACACGACGGCGTGTCCAGCCTCTCCCGGAGCAGCTCCGCAGCTCCCGATGGCTCCCGGCACCTTTGCGTGGCCGCGTCTGCGGGACGGGCAGAAAAACCGCCGTGGGAAAGCCGTGTGGCCTCCGGTGTTTTCCTTGAGCTGCCTTCAAAGCTACCAGATGTTTTCCGCACCAGGAAAACATCCATTCTCCTGCAGCGCCTGGGTAGTCTGTGGTCCTGCAGATGGACCTGCTTCCCGTTTTGGTGCGATGCTGGTTAACTGGGGTTAACCAGTTAAACCTGGGGTCTTACGGTGCTTTGCTGCCCAGTCCCTGATGCAGAGAGATGCGGGCAGGGAGCAGAGTACAATGTTTTCCCCTCCTGGGATGAGGAGCAGAGTACAAATGTTTTTCTGGTCCTTAAGCGTGGTAGCTCGGTTTGCTCACAGCGATCCAGAACGCTGGAGACTGAGTTCAGGGTGAATTTAAATCCCTGGGGGAGACTTCCCCAGTGCAAACCAGGGACCCCAGCAAGGACCGTCGCCTGCCTGCAGCACTGCGGGTCCCCTGGGCGATGGACCCGGTGGGAAGGTCCTTGTGTCCCACCATTGAGCAGAGCCGGGGGAGCCGAGCTGAGCCCTCCTGGCAAAGGAAGCCCATCTCGGATCCGCGGCTGCCTCAGGCAGGGCTCCAGCCGGGAAAGCAGCTCCTCGGTAGTTCTTGGCAGCGAACCGCGTCTTGAATGGTTTATCTTGGCCTCGCAATGCTGGTCCTGCCTCCTGCCAGGCTGCAGAGGTCGGGATGGGTCCGTCCGTCCCCCATCCCCGTGCAGCGGTGCCAGGGGGATGCTTTTTAGAGGATGCTTTTTTCATTCTCTGAGTCTGGCAGACGGGCGTTTGCCTGGCCGGGGGCGGGGGGGGGGTTCCATTGCAGGGCTGTGTTTAGGGGCAGCAGCTTGGTCAGAGGCCGCTCTCGGTGGACGATGCTGTGGGGGAGCACATGGAGGCACTGGGAATCACGGAGCAGAGCCGTGCACCAGCTGCCAGGGCCCTGAGAGGAGCCGGGCAGGGGGTGAGGGAGATGGGGAGCATCTTCCAAAAGCAGCCAGACTGCAGGAGGTGGAGGTCTTCTAGCGAAAACAGGTGCTTTGTGCTCTCCTGAAATTCAGAAACCCAAATTCAAGGTGCTTGAAGTCAGTGCCTCAGCAGGGGAGACCTGCCTGAAGTGACGGAGCCGGGCTGAGCAGAACCCCTCAGGCTCTGTGGCTTGTGTCTGCATGTTGGAGGCTCCTTCGCCACCTTGGTGCCGGCAGGTTTGGTGGCAACACCCGTTCTTCTTCCCTTGCCCATCCCTTACCCGAAATGGGCTGGTTGAAAGCCCCTGGCAGCCCAGTCTCCGCTGGGTCCCGGCTCCTGGGGCTGGATGGGTGCTGCAGCCTCACGTATTGCCCCGGGCTGGAGGAGGAGAAGACCTCCCAAGACAGCAGGGAGGTCTCCGAAGCCTGGCTGGAAGCCGGGCTGCTGGCTGCGAATCCCTTTGCTGGCTGCTCGCATTTACATCACCGTTTGTGTAAATAGTCTCCCCTCCTCTTCTCTCTCACTTCTTCCTTCTCCCTTACTCGAGTGTCTAGACCGAGAAGGGTTTTTGGTTGATTCGTAATGCTTAGGAGAGACAGCTGGCCTCCCAAACAACATCTGGCTGGGTGGAAAGTCTGTGTAACGCTTGCTTTCTTCTCTGTCTGTGGTGGTCACTGCGTCTGCAGATAGAGCCCGAGGGACAGGCGATGCCCGGAGCAGCTCCGATGTGGAGCTCTTTGGCTTCTCTTCCCTCTGCCAAAGGGCTTTGCAGGGACCTGCCCAGCCTTTTCCCTGGCTGTGCTGTTGGCCAACTGAATGGTTTCTGTGGCTGGGTGCTGCAATGGCCAAAGCCACCCTTAGTGGCCTTGCAAGAGAAGGCTTCAGCTCTGCGTTTGCAAGAGCCCGTGAGCAGCAGCTGCTGAACACTCTGTGATGCTTCCATGGGGCCGTGTTCATCCCGCGCCCCGTGGTGGAGGTGAGGCACTCACGGTTTTCAAGGCAACCGCGTTGGGTGCCTGCATCATGCCCTGGTGTTTTGCAGGAGAGCGGCTGGGGAGGCTCCCAGTGCCGGGCAGGATCCCGGAGCAGTCCCGGCTCTCTGCGGTGGTCCAGGCTGTGCGGGATGCTCCGGCCGGAGGATGGATAAGGATTCCGTAGAGGATGGGTTAGTCGGGAGGGGAGCTGCGGCTGGCGGGGCCAGGCTGTGTGAGCTCCTGCCCTTGAACCTTGAACCCATGGGACAAAGCATCGGGCGCTGCTCCCTCCCTGGCCCCAAAAGCCAAAACCTGGCAATGAGGTGTTCTCCAGGACCTCACCCCAAAGGCCTCTCCTGCCCCAGCTTTGATCGACAAAGTGCACGTGTCCGGTTCCTGTTCACCTTAAAATAAAAGCAAGAGGGCATAGAAAAAAGCAGAGAAAGAAAAAAGCCATTATCCCTGTTTATCTTATCAAGATAACGCCAAACAAGGCTCACTTTGAACACTGGGTTCGGTCTTTGCAGCCCCAGTGGCCTGTTCCTCTCTTTAGCCGCCTGGTTTAAAAATAAATCCTCCGAGGAGGGGAAGCAATTTGAATGAAGACATTGTTACTGTACACGATGCGATAATGGGGCCTTTTATAGCTACAGCTGTTAGTAAATTGTTTAGTTCCAGGTTTTCGGGCGGCATAAAGGAGCCGCTCTGGTGCTTTCACGCTCTCCCCCGGCGCATTTCAACAGCGATGCTGCAGGAGAGGGAAGAGGAGAAACCATTTCAGTGCTTTTAATTTTGCTCTTTGCGAATGATCCCCATCAGGATGCGAACGTGGATGCGCAGGAATCGTCTGGGGGCCGCTCTGTGGAGCCCTGCCCCGGCAGCGAGCTCATTCCGGAGGGAATGAGTGGGATGCTGAGCTCCATCACCCTGTTACTGCAGGCACCTGAGAGAGGACGACTGAAATATATATATATATATATATTTATCTGTATGTATAGCTGGGCTTTGATTCCCTTCAGGTTCTTTTCACTCCCTAGCAAGGAAGAAGAATACTGTCTTTATTAACTGCGCTCATCCTTCTTCCCTTGCTCCAGGCTTTTGTTTTCTCTAAGCCATCGGTGGCTGCCTGGCTCTGGAGGACAAGACAAAAAAAAACCCCTTAAAAATTCCTCCCCCCCGCCAACCATTCCCCTGCCCCCAGCGTGTTATTTGCACTGAGATTTCTGTGGCATAGAAAATTATTTTACGTGTGGGACGTGCTTATGATTTGAAGATTCGCACAAAGGGGAGAGGGTTGGCGTGTTCGCATGAAGCTATAAACATTAATTGGCAGGTATTATTGGGAATTTTTATAGGTGGGCCCTAATCCCAGCCCTGCTTTGAGACCACCCAGCTTCTGTGTGTGCATTTAATTTTTTTAAAAAATATTTTAATAGCCTTTATAAGGTTCCGTATCTCCCTCCAGCTCTAGCCCTACCCGAGACCAATGCAGCCACATCGTTAAATCCTGCTTTAGTTATGGGCATGCCTAGATGCATATGTAAACATTTAGATTTTCTGCAGCCTGACGCTGTTTAAAATAGAGTTAACGAGGTCTCGCATGAGGGTCATCTTAAGGTATTTAAAAATAGGTACTTCTGATTTGTAGGGTCTTAACTGAAGCGAAGGGATGGTTGGAGTTGGAAGGTGCTGCCTGCGGCTCCTCCGTGGCTGCCGGGGAAGGATGGTCTTGGCTTTTGCTCAAAAATAGAGACTTCTGTCCAAGCCATCACTCTCAGGAGCCGGCTGTGACGAGGTGCGAGCTCTTGCCATCCCAGCGGACTGGTTTTTGTGGTCGTCGCTGTTCTGCTTGTAAGAGTTTGGTGGGATTTCCAACGTGTCTGGGAGCCGGGTGTCTACAGGACTCAGGGTGGCCCCTCACGATGCCAAGCTTTTCTCCAAACGTGCTTCTGAAAAAGGAAGGATGCGGTGAATAACAGCAAGGGCACGTGTTCTGCAGCTCTGTGTGCTGCTTTTTAATGCTGCCTTCCTGTCTTTATCTTCGGAACGGGGAAACTGAGGCAGGTCCCTGCTGGACGGGCAGAGGGGAGCCCATCGCAGGGGCTGAGCATCTCCTGGGGCTCACCGGCGCCGGGGGCATCCTCCCATCATGGGCCGGGTGTCACCTCCCCGTCCGGCTGGGCAGAGCTGGGGACCGGCTCCCGGGACCCGATTTGAGATGCTGAGAATGGGAAGCGATGCTTTTGTTCTTTTCAAGTATCTGTTAACATTTTAGCTGATGGAAAACTCTCTGCGCAATGGATTCTGCTTTTCGTTACGTGCCGCGAGAGCAAGTGGCAGGACGAGGGCAATCGCCCTCGGTTTGCACCTCCGGCAAAGGGGGTTTTGCAGGGAGCGAGGCTGGGGCTCGGTCCCGTCTCCTGCTCGTTTTGCAGGTACCAGCCTTGGAGAGATGGAGCCGGATGAGGCTCGGCTGACGCTGGCCGGATCCTGCGCTCGCAGGTCGCGGTCACGCTCTTACCCGGCAGCGGGAGAAAGCACCGAGGCTCACCCAGCGTTTCCTGCCCAGCTCAGGACACAACGAAAGAGAGAAGAGAGCAGGAATGCGCGGGGCGCATGAAACCTGGCTTTGTGCTTCCCACATCGGGGGAGATGTGAACTTTTACCCTGTGTGTGAGTCTGACTCATAAATCAAACAGTTACATAAATAACCAGGCAGATAACAAAGATTTGAAAACCCCAGAGGAATAAATAGCCCTGAGACAGTGGGACCCCTCCGTGCGATCCGGCGGTAGATGCACGCCTGCCACGGCAGAGCCACGGCTGCGGGCCAGCCTGGCACCGCCACGGTCTCCAGCACTTATTGCCTGCCTGGTTTTGAACTTGCTCTTGCCGGCAGCCGCTCATGGGGGTGTCCAGACCCGTGTCCTTTCAGCTGAGCCCTTCTGGCTTCGCTGGGGATAGGGAGGAGACGCTGCAGCCCCACGGGGCGTCTGAGCCCGGGCTGGCAGCGCCTGGTACCCAGAGCGAAGTCCCTTGTTTGCACCATGTGTCTCGCAGGATGCTCTTGCACCCTTGGCCAGCTGCCTTTGAGGCTTGCCCACCTTCGTGCGCCACTCCCTGGTTTCCTCGGCCAATTAAGCTGTAATGATAATGCCCTGGTGGTTCATGCGGGAAGGGTTCGGAAGGTCCGTCCTCCCGGGGAGCGCAGGAGGATGCAGCGAGGAGGATGCGCAGGAGGATGCAGGGGATGCAGGGGGCAGCTGAGCTTTGTGTTTGAAGTGCGGCTGGGGAGGGGAGGTCGGAAGGAGCCCAAGAGCTCGTGTGGGTCTGGCAAAAACACGGGTACCGCGGGCAGGACGCAGAGCACGGCGACACGCAGCACTTTGGGCGAAAGGAAAAATAAAAGTCCCACGTGTTTTAGCAAAGTGATGTAACCCACCGATGGAACCAGCAGGGGCACGTGAATGCGTTGGGGTGCCTCATGCCCAGACCCATCCCCATCGCCTGGGGCTGCGGGATGCGGCCGGCTGGGTGGCACGGGGGCTTCCCCCTCCTGCCCACCCAGAGCTGAGGTTTGCCGGGGCGGGGGGAGGTGGGTGGCAGCCCCCTCCTGGGCTGGCCTGGTACCGGCGGGGGTTTGTGTTGGGAAAGCCAGAGAATTTCTAGCTCTTCAGCTAAAGTTCACGTCCCGGCTGCTGCAGTCGGAGGGGAGAGCAGGTTTTATGACTTTGAACTTAGCTTACGCGCCTTTGGGATAAATTAAGGGTAAAATTTCCTAAAATTGTAAATGTTTAGTGCGTGCGGATGCAGAGCGGGGTGTGCTTAAGGCTGGCGGAGGGCCAGGCCAGCAGATGTGACACAGCCCAGGCCACATGCTGCCGACGAGCCCAGCCGTTGAATGGGAAGCGGGAGGGAAGGGGTGGGAAGAGACATGGAAGTGGCTACCGAGGAGCAGCGCCGAAAGGGCCCAGCAGCGGGGGAGCAGGCGTCGCTTCCATTGGGATGCACCCACCATGCGTGGCTCCAGCAGAGACCCCGCATGAGCTTCTCTGTTCCCGGGAGCAGGCTGTGTAACCGCTCAGACCCGTGTCCGTGTCTTGCGCTTTTGCGGTTCTCACAGGAGGTGGGTGTCCACGCGACTGTCCGGCTCGTTCCTGCCTCCTGATCTCTGCAGCTCTTCCCCCAAATTCTTTCCTGCCATTTCTCCTCTTCCCGTTGCTTCCTCTTAGCCGTACTGGCTGACTTCGGTGCCGTTTAGAGAGCACCTCGCTCGTGGCACGCTTTGGGTGGAGGCTCTGCCGTCAACTTCCAAATGAAAACAGGGTGCCTATTTTTTTCAGATTTCATTCAGATATAACTTCCAACCTGGCCGTATGTCTGTGTAACTGGGAAATCATGCAGTGGTTACTAGTCTGGTTGTCTCTTTGTCGGTAGGGAGGAGAGCTGAGGGCTGTCAGGCTCAAGGCGTCATGCGATGGGCAGCACACGCTGCGTCCCCTGCCCGGGATGGGACCACACGCTGCGTCCCCTGCTTGGGATGGGAGCACACGCTGCATCCCCTGCCCGGGATGGGACCACAACCTGCATCCCCTGCCGGGGATGGGACCACACGCTGCGTCCCCTGCTTGGGATGGGAGCACACGCTGCATCCCCTGCCCGGGATGGGACCACAAGCTGCATCCCCTGCCCGGGATGGGAGCACACGCTGCATCCCTTGCTTGGGATGGGACCACACGCTGCGTCCCCTGCCCCGGGACAGGTTCCCGCGTTGCTCTGTGCATTTCCGTGTCCCCGTGGGTAACGGGGCTGGTGGCTGCACTGAGGAGGAGGAGGCACGGTAGGTTTGTATCCACTTCTTTTTCTGTAATGGTTTTGAGTGTTTGTGATGAAACATACTGCGTTATCAAAGGACAAATCTGCGTCAGTAACATCCTCCCACCTGCTTTTGTAGATTTGGCCTTTAAAAATGTTGCCAGGAGCCCCGTGCACCTGCGGATGGGTCTGGCTATTCCTGAGGACTGGAGCGTGGGCCGGTGGCTGTCGGGGATGATGGGGGGGACCGCGGCCACCCTTCTCTCCCCCCGCAGCTCTCCGTCTGCCTCCTCGCGTGAGAGCCTCCGGTATGCCGGGGCAGAGCGTGCCGGCAGCGGTGTCGAACAGGTAGGGCAGGTCTGGGGAAACGCTGAGGGCCCTGCGCTCGCCGCAGAGCTCCTTCCCACCTGCGAGCCCTGATCAAACACCTCGACGGGCGGCCCGAGTGGGAGCCATGATGTAATCTTGGGAACCCAAAACAATCGGCCCTTTCATGGCAAGACGATAACAATCAAAACAGTATGTAAGGGCCTGCCATGCAAGAATACACATGCACATTATACACTGGAGGGAATTGAAAGCCGTAGTGAAAAGGGGCTTGTTAAGAATATGTAGCCTGCTTTCATAATCAGTTTGTAAAAGAATAGGCCCTTGAAAACAAGGGTTTAGGCTTATAGAAGGCTTTCTGTGCCTTGACCTTGCAAATATGCAGAGATGCCAACTTTTTTTTGAAAGTGAACTTGGAGTCTCCCAGCGTGGTGCCATTGCAGTTGGCAGGCGAGCTGGGGGTAGGAGGTCCAGCCCCGGTACGTCCCTGGGGGATGTAGAGTCTTTCCCTCTCACCACGAGGAGCTGGTCCTCGGTGGTGCTCTGCCAGGATGCCACGGTTTTACCTTTTCTTCCTTAAAACTGTAGCGCTGGGCTCTGATGCAGGAGAGGATGAGCCAACGCAAGGGCAGACCCATCCCAGCGTCGCTGGCTCTCTGCGGAGCTCATGCGTAGACAGCGCGTGTCCTTGTGGTGTTTCTGTTCCCAGATCGAGAAGGTTATAGAGGACATCCCTGTCCTCACCGTCGTTTTACAGATGGGGAAGTTGAGGCAGAGAGCTGGGGACAAGGTAACCTGGCCAACGCGTGTTGGCTCTTTGATCCTCGATGCTTCCAAGGACACCTGAGTCCACTGTGCCCAGGCACAGAGACACACGAGCGACATTCCCACATTGGCCAGGGTGCTGGTGGCAGAGCCGCTAGCGGGACACACGCGTCCCCAGGCAGAATCTGGTGTGGTTTCCACTGGGCTGCTCTCTCTTTACATCAACGCCCGTTTGTAGGCCGGGGCTGAGCCACTGGTTATCCTCCTTGTCTGTGACGTGTCTTCTAGCTGGACACGGGTCACCCATCAGACCAGGTGGGACGCGCTTCTAACACCTCTCTCTCATTTATCCCCCACCTTCCTCGCTTTACAGACCCTAATGTCTCTAAAGATTTCATTCTGATGATTGTCCCTCTGCCTACGTTGGCTCATCTCCCCGTTGTCGTCTCCTCTGTGTCCCGTAGCCCATCGTGGGCTCCCGGAGCGTCGGCTCCCCTGGGCCAGACTGCTCCGGTCTGTCTTTGTGCATCTGTTTTACAATGTGCTTTTTTGCAGTCGGGGGAAGCTTTCCAAGAATCCCCACCTATTTCCGTAATAAGGACGCCTTTGTTTTCCTCGTACACAATGCAGCTTTGATTCAGTTGCTTTCTCACCAGCCCTGTTGCCGTCAGCTCGACACGGGAGCTCCGGAGAAGGTGTGAGGTGTGCAGGGCTCGGTGGCGAAGGGGGAGAGGAATGTCCCGTTGGGATGGTTTTGTTTCACAGCTGGGGCATCGGAGGTAAACGTGCTTTGCCTTCGCACCCGGACGTCTCCCGAGAGGCTGCACTGGG
This sequence comes from Rissa tridactyla, assembly GCF_028500815.1. Classification (NCBI taxonomy): domain Eukaryota; kingdom Metazoa; phylum Chordata; class Aves; order Charadriiformes; family Laridae; genus Rissa; species Rissa tridactyla. Next base: position 12,808,900 of record NC_071480.1, read on the forward strand.
CAAACAGAGGTGGCCCCTGCCCGGCGAGTGGAGGTAGCCTCCGTGCAGCGAACCAAGGCAAAGCAAATAGGAAGGCTTATGTGTTCCTGGCCTCCGCAGTGTCACGGCGTTGTCCTCATCCTGATGAGATTAGTGGCCCCGGGAAAGGCTCAAAAGGCCCCAAACTCCAAGAATTGTTCAGGCAGAGCTGCAGCGGGAGGAAGCGTTGAAGGACGGAGTGGCCCTGAGCTGGGGGATGGATGAGCAGAAGACCTTTGTGGGGACATGGAAGGACCGGAGTTCCAGGAGGTGACCGGGGGCACACGTAGCTGTCTCCCTGCCGAGGGCTGGGGGCAGTGGCTGGCCTGGCCCTGGCAGGTCCCTGTCGGTGTTGGAGCATGCCGTGACCCATTGCACGCCGTGGCACATTGCTCGCCGTGGTGTGTGGACGCTGGGGCACGTGGCACGTTCCTCCCTGCAGCCAGTTGCTCGCTGTGCTGGCCGAGCCGGCTACAGCCCCGTCCCCGGCATGAGTCAGACCCACTGGGCATCTGGCACTGCCCCGCGGTGGCCCAGGCTATAGGGCTGGGACCGGTTCTTGCCTTTGGGGAGCCCCGATGGGTTCTGCTAGGGGTGTGCGGGGGAGAGAGGGGAGGAGGAGAGCCGGGGCAAACCCACCCGCCTGGGCTTCTCCTGACGGATCTTTCCCTGGGATAACATCCCTCCTGCCCCTTGGGCTGCTGCGGGGCACGGGGTCAGCGCGGGGTTCCCCCCTCCCGGCGGGACCGGGGGCGAGAGGGGGGCTCACCGCCCTTGCCGTACAGACCCCTCCATTCACACCTCCCTCTCCCACCCCATTAATTTGTTGTGGTCGGGGCCAGTAATAGCTGCTTTGTGCGAAGGCAAGGGAAGGAGGGGGGAAAAAAAAAAACCCAACCCAGCGCACAGACAGCGGCTCCAGTGTTTTCTAAAAGGGATGTTTTTCCCCCTCCGTTCTCTCTCTCTTTCCCTTGAATAATGTTTTTGATTGTAATAGCCTGTCCTGGTTAGGGAAACCCACAGCCTCTCCCCCTTCCCCGCCCCTCTCTGTAAACCCTAGTAGAAGTTTAAACAACCCGGAGAGATTTTTCTCACCAGTCTTATTTTACTAATAGGAAACAAGTGTTTAAAGGAGCGAAGGGAGCTTTCAGCTGCTGGCAAAGGAATAAGTGACCTTGCGGAGAGGCGCCGGGGTCCAGCTCGGAGCCGGGGGCAGGTCGCAGCCCAGCACCTTGCTGCTCTGAGCCCCCCGGGGACGGTCACGCTCTCGGTGTCCCCCCAGGGACGGGCCACAACCGGCTCCACCAACACACACCAGCGAAGCCACAAAATGCTCCAACTGGGGAACAAATGACAGTTCGCTCTCACGTTCCCTCAGCCTAAGGAGCCCCCGCCATAAAAAACGAGCCCCGTTTGGTTTGGTGCTTGCGACATTTCTGTTCCTTGGAGGAAGAGAAGGAGAAAAACCCCATATCCCAATTTCTTGGTTTTCACCAAAAAATCCTGAGCTGAAAGGGCCCCTGGGGCGGAGGGGAAGAACCGTTCCCAAGGCTGGAGCGAATCCCGGCTGAGGATGGGTGACGGCATGGGGTGCCGGGAGCAGCGGTTGCTGGTCCCGCGTGGAAGATCCAACGAAACCCTCCCGCTGCAAAGCCAGCATTCGCGACCGCCAGCTGTTGGCGGAGCTATTTCCATTTTGGATAAGCTCTGGGCGACGTGGGGGTCCCGCCTTAGGGCAGCTGCGGGGGGAGGCTCGGGCAGGAGCGCAGGGGGGGCGCGGGGTGCTCCGAAGGTGGGTGCTGACACGGGCGTTGGGTCTAAGCATGGGAGGGGAGAGGGCGGGCAAGGAGAGACCTCACCTGATTCCCTGCCCTGGAGCATCCCTTCACACCTCCCAGGGCTGTCCCGCGGTTGTCAGCTCTAAGAGCTGCGTTTTGTGCCGCTGGGGACGTGGGGCTTTGCTTGGGGGGGTTCAAGGTCGCCGTGTCTGCCTGCTGAACCCCCTTCACCGGGCGATTCGTCTCTCGTGCCTGGAGAAACGCTCCTCGCCGCTGCTGCCGCCTCCTGCGCTGCTTCACCCATGGACGCACCGGCTCTGGAAGTCCGAGTGCCGCCTTCCCATGGGATGCCAGAGGGGGAAAAAAGAGAGAAAGGAAGTGAAATCCTGTGGCTGTAATCCACTTCTGAGGAGCCCGCGGCTGTAAGGCCCCTGCAGGGGGCTTTGGGTGGCTATGGTTATGGTGGTTATGGTTAAGGACGGTGTTGCGGAGACCTGGGGCAGGTTACAGGAGAGGGACCGGCCGTACCGGGGGCTGCGTTGGGGCAAAGCCCCCCCAGGAGGGAGGAACCATCCTCTGGAGGACCTTCAGCCCGGCACTGCCCCAGACCCTGGGGTCCAGGGATGCTGCGGCTTCCGGGACGCCTCCGGTTGGAAGCACCTCGTGGGGCCTCCCGGGATGGGGACAGGTCTCTCCTCCTCCATCTGCTCTCCGTCGCTCCCAGGGCTGGTGCTGCAGCTGATTAAATGCCGTGGAGCTCTTTGAAGATGAAGTTCGCCGTGTTCACGTTAAATATTAGCACAACTAGCCCCAGGGCTAGCTGCACTTCCATTCCAAAGGCATATCTTCATTAATGTCGGTTTGGTTCTTTCCTAGCTCCCAGCAGCCTACCCCAGATTGTGCTTTGCACCTAATATATATATATATATATATTTTTTTTATGTACATATATTTATATACACACACATTGTGTTTTTTTGTGTGGGTAGGAATTTAGCAATCGGGATTGGGATTCAGAATTTCCCGGAGGGCCTGGCCGTCAGCCTGCCTTTGCGCGGCGCTGGATTTTCGACGTGGAAAGCGTTCTGGTAAGCCGAGCTCCTCTCTGCCCGCGGGAACGAGAGCCCTTCGCCGGCCGCTCCTGGCGAGAGGGTGCCCAGAGATTCCCTCCCCGTCTCCGTTCGCGTTGCTCCGTCATCGAGCTGCCCTTGGGATGCCTCGGCGGGTCCCGGTGGGCGAGCTTGTGGCGAGCTCCCGCATCCTGCCCTAAACAGGGCGGGTTTGGGGGTTTTTTTGAATTTTTATTTTGTTTCTTTTTTTTTGCCTCTCGCTTCACTCCGGGCTGGGTTTCAAATTGGCTTTTTTCTTTTTTTTCTTTCTTTTTTTTTTTTTTTCTTTTCCCTTTTCCCCCTGAGGTGAAAAAGCCAAGGGCATGAACTCTGCGAGCGCGGGGCTGCGTTCCTGCCCGTGCACGTGTGCTGGGCCGGGTGATGGATGGGAGGGCGGGGGGGCGGCGTGGAAACCGCTCCCGCCACAGCTTTGTTTTCTTTTCCACCCACCCACCTCCCAGTCAGTAAGAGCAGCCGGTGCCGGGACTTGCACCGGGATCGCTGCTGCCGGGAAGGGAGTTCCCATGGTCCGGGAAGTTAAAACAATCCTAGAGGGGAAGAAAACGAGGGGGAAGAGCAGAATTTCATCCTGGTTGAGGCTGGGGCCAGATGTGCTCTTTGGGATTGAGCCGTGCTGGTTGGAAATGTTTACAGGATCACGGAACAGTTTGGGTTGGAAGGGGCACTTAAAGGTCATCTCGTCCAACCCCCTGCAATGAGCGGGGACGTCTTCAAGTAGATCAGGTTGCTCAAAGCCCTGTCCAACCTGGCCTGGGATGCGTCAAGGTCATTATGACAAGGTAGATGGGGTGTCTCCCACTTCTCTGGGCAACCTGGGCCAGTGTCACCATCCTCATTGTAAAATATTTCTTCCTTATATCTAGTCTAAATGTTTCCTCTCTGACCCATCCCTGCCCACGAGCTGGATCCCCAAATCCCGCAGAGCTCTTGGGGGCAGAAATCGGATGGTGCCTTAATTCCCTTCCTGGAAAAATCGTCTAGGTTGGGTGAAACCACCTTCATTGCCCGTTTAAAATAATCCAGGTGGCTCGGCTTGGTGTGGCTGGGTGGCCAACCTCCTCCTGGAGGCGGTGGCGTTATGGAGGAGGGGGGGGATGGGGAGCTGCAGAGCCCCGGCAGCCCCCCGGGAGGGCTGTGCTGCCCCTCGCGCCGGGTCCCCGGTGGCTTTTAGTCTTGGTCTTTCTCAGGTACGGGCAGCTGAGCGGCATGGTGGAGCCCTTAGCTGGTGTCTTCGGTGCCTTCGCCGTGGTGGTGGCAGAGCCTCTCCTCCCCTACGCCTTGGGCTTTGCCGCCGGAGCGATGGTCTACGTGGTGATGGACGATATCATCCCCGAGGCACAGACCAGGTGAGACCCACGGTGACCTCCACTAACTGCGGATAGACACGGGGGGAGGCGCAGAGGACTCTGGAAGATCCTTTCTCTTGCCCGGATGAGATATAAGCAGCGCTTCCCTCATCCGAAAAGCCGGTCCTGGCTCCCAGGAGCTCATGCCATCCCTTTTCTCCCTGCAGTGGCAATGGGAAGCTGGCTTCCTGGACCTCCATACTGGGATTCGTGGTGATGATGTCCCTGGACGTTGGGCTCGGGTAGGGCAGCGCACCGTTCCCCAGGAGAAGACTTCAGAGCCATTTGTGCGGCGGCGTTTGGAACTGGACATGCATTTATCCTCTAGACTTTTTTTTGTACATATATATTTTTTTTTTTGATCGCGTTTGATGTTGATCTCCTATAATTTTGTATCTCTTCCCTCCCCTCCAACGTCATGTCGGTGGTTTTCAAAGCACAAATACGGGTGGTTCCTCGCGGGTCCTGGTTTCCTTTCGCCACCAGGTTTTTCTTTTCCTTTTGGGAGGGTTGTTGGACGCCGCGTCGGCTGGGCTGCAGGTCACCCTGTCCTGTCCCTTCCATCTGCAGGTCACCCTGTCCTGTCCCTGCCACTGCAGGACACCCTGTCCTGTCCCTTGCACGCTGGGCTGGTTTCTCTGTCAGGTCGCTCTGGGTTTTGATCATCTTTGTGCTGTAGGAGATTAGGAATTCACTGTCGCGTGTTTAAGCTGGTCTGTGGTTGAGTACCAAGGTATTTGGATGGAGTAAACTCCTTGCAGGGTCTCGATTTCCACACGTATTTCGAAAGGCAGGTGGCAGGCACCGGGGCTAGGATAGCACATACAGCACTCCGGGGGATCGCAGGGCTCGTGTATCCCGCTGGTCCTTGGGAATGTTTTAGGGGAATAGTTTTGATGGGTGCAAATATTTCAGGCAAATAAAAATGAATTTTGTTTGGATCTCCGTAGGAGGAAACATCATTTTTTCCTAAATTTATCTCCTAAGTGGAGCTCTGTTCCAATGCATTGTGTCCAATACCTCGAGGTTTTCTCTAGGAAAAAAAAAAAAAAACAAAAACAGGAAAGAAGAATATTTGTGTTTTCTAGCATGTACTTTTCAAAAAGGCAAGATGTGGTCATCCATGTGTCCATGATGTGCAGCAGGATACGCTTCCATGTGGGCCCATGACTCTGTCTGACCTCCCCGAGCGATTGCTGGTTCACGGCTGCGGGTTCCAATGGTCCGTAACTCCCCGGAGCCCCCACAGGTTCCTCCCGGCGCTGGCCCTGGTCGCACGTCGCCCTGCGGAAGAGCTCGGAGCTGAGCCAGGACCTGAGCGTGCCGTGGGCCCTCGTCTTCCTGAGCGGCACCAGGATGAAATAACTCATTAATTATCCTACCTGGAGAGCCAGAAACACGCGCCGTGTGTACCTGCCTCTTCGCCCTCTGCTTTTCGAGCATCTCTTGTTGGACGGCTGATCCTGAGCAGGCAGGATTGGTCCCTTCCAGGCTGCGGAGTGAGCCCTGCCCATCCCTCCCCGTCCCCCGCTGCACGCTCCAGCGAGGAGCAGAACGCCAGGTCGGGAGGGTGCTGCGAACCCACACCTCCCTCTTCGCTCAGGATGCTTTAGGAACCCTACAGAAGGGTTCGTTAGACCCTGCAGCAACAAGAACTGGATCTCCCGGCTGCCGCCGGCATCTCAGCCCCTCTGCAGGCTCTCGGGGGAGCGGGGCTGCGAGCGTGGGGCGTCACGGAGCATCCTTCGGTCCCGCCGGAGATGCTGCGGGAAGGGCAGCCAAAGGGAACAGGCTTGAATAAACTAAACTAGAGCCATGCATTTTTGTTTGGTTCTCTCTCTCTTTTTTTTTTTTTTTGGTTGGATTTCATTTGTACTTCGTTTGTGTGTCGCTCTGGATGATACAGAACTACTATTTGCCAATGGATTTGACCTTTTAACTGTGATTGGTTTCAATAAATGGGAAATTCAGAGGTTGCACTGATTTATTTTCGTGCCGGGAAGCCGCAGCTTTGCTTCTCCTCCCTCCGTTCCACTGCGTTTCTTTTCTCCAGCTGAATTGTTCCTGGCTTGTCAGAGGTCCTGCCTCTCAAGCAGGAAGGCAGCCTCTTTGGGGAGGAAAAAAAAGGGGGCACAGGGGAGATTTGGGGTTACGGGTCCCAGCAGGAAAACCGAGGGGTGTCAGGACCCTCTTTTTAAAACCAGGAGGTGAGAGATGTCCCTGCCGCCCCGGGACAGGGAGCTGGAAGGGACCTGCCCTCGGCCAGGAACAAGCACCCTTGTCCCCCGCAGCCAGTGTCTCCTTCCCAGTGCCACCCGCAGAAAGGCTGAGCAATCTCCCACCGCTCTTCACCTCGTTTCTAGACACACGAGAAGCATTTGTAAAGCTTTTAGCCCTCGGTTTTCAGCCAAAAGCCTTCACGTGGAACTTAAAAATCCTCAGGGGTGTCCACGGGTTGGGATTTCTCGCAGAGCGTCGGTGATATTTTCCTGTTTGATTTCTGGCGCGTGGTGTAAGCTGGTACAGAAAAACACATTATACATTTAAAGGCAGCCTTGTAATCAGTTTGCTGTGAGATAATATCACGCAAAGCATTTAATCCCGCTTAGATGTAGCCAGCCGAGATAATTATGTACATTGGACCCGTAGGAAGCGGGTGGGGAGGGCGATGCAGAAAGCACGTAACGTAAATCCTTCTTTTCTGTTTGTACCCTGGAGGTGAATGAAATTTTAGATCTAGTCCTCGGTGTGACTGAAAAGCTGGCCGGGGGCCAGGCCTGAAATTACCCCTGGAAACCAAAGCTGTCAATGGCAAGGTGGAGTTCGGAGCGAAGGCGACAATAAATGGAGCAGAATGGAGCCGGGCTCTCGCAGACACGGAGCCCGAAGGCAAGGAGAGGAAGGTTATCCCCTGGGAGCGGGGTTTTGGGAGAGCGGGATGTGCTTGGTCCCACGCCCCCTTGCCTGGATGCCGGGATGCAGCCAAAGCTTTGCCCCCCCCCCGCCCCGGGGTGGTCCCTCCCCAGCCCATGGCTCAGCCCCCTTGGCAAAGCCGTTGGGCGTCTCTGCCCCACTGAAATGGGGCAAAACCCCCGGCCAGCAGCACGGCAGCCTGCACCCTCACGGTGGGCACCGGGGGTCCGTCCATCCATCCTTCTGATGGGTGGCAGTCGGCCTTCGGAGGGGCACGGCGGAGCCTGGACCGGTTTGAAACGTCCTTTGCGCCCCTGACAAGTGTAATATTAAATTGTAGCATCAACGCTGGTGATTTCCCCCCCCCGCTACTAATTTTTCAGTAAAGCCTCACATCTACAAAACCTTCAGATTCTTGGGGTTTATCTTAAAACATGAATAACTTTTTGCATTGGCTGGAGGAAAGCTTAAACTGTGGCTCCCCCCCCCCCAGCCAAAAGCCTCAAACCCCAGAAGGAAAAGGGAAAGATCTTCCCCTAAACAGCCCGTGCATGTGCTTCTGCCACGGGCTTTAAAAAACCCCAAACCCGCTATAGGTTTGTGGGCTGCTTCCTCATGCTTTTGGGGATGTTCCGGGGTTTTGCAAGCCCTGCTAATGACGGAGGGTGACCCGAGAAGTGGAAAATCCCCCAATTTTTCATAGCCCCGGAGGAGGCTGCGTTTGGCAGGAGGCGAAGCTCGGCGCGGCGTGTGCGAGCACGTGTGCCCGGGGCACGGAGCTGGGGCTTGGAGAGCTTCGCCAAGCAAAGTCGCTGCGAAAAAAGCCCGGCGACGCAGCGCCGGGTGTATTTTCCTGCTTTTCTTGTGCTTTTTTTTTGTTTTCCTCTTTCAGTGGCTGAACCACCGAGACCCTTTCCTGCAGGATGGCTGTGGGCATGGTCCGCCGTCGGGCAATTAACGGCTGGTGAGAAGATGGTGGAGGAATCCACGGGGAAACTCCCAGGGCCAGAAGAGCTGCCCGGGGCGAGCGTCGGGTTGGGCTTGTGACTGAGTGGTGGCTGGAGAGGCTGCTGATAGCTCGGCACCGCTCGCGTGTTTGCCGGCGGATTAGGGCTTTGGAGAGGGGATTACTTGGGGCTGCCAGTGCGTAATGCAAAGCGTTGGGCTTCTCCCTTCGGGGATGCGGCTGATCCATCCCACCCGGAGCAAGGAGAAACCGTCGTCCCCTTTGCTCCGGGTAAATCCCACCTTATTCCTTGCCTCCGTGCCATGCCAGGCAGCTCCCGGCGGGTGCCAGGGCGGCACGTGGCAGGCATGGAGGATGGCACCGGGGCATGACGCCTGCTCGGTGGCCGCTCTTCCCTCCCCGGCAGCTCCTTCTCCCTGCCTGGCCAGGCTCCGGCACGGCAAAGGGCTGCGGTTGCGGTTGTGCCAGCGGGGCACAGGGAAAACGCGTCTCTCCCCGCGCCGGCGGGACACGGCGCACGTCACCCTGTGAGTCAGGGAGCAGGAATGGGCCGGGGGGGGGGGGGCGGGGAGGACACCCTTGGTGGGTGCCGGGCGCTCGCCGGCCCTGTGCTGGGGTGCTGGGGAAGGCGAAGGCGGCTGCGGTTTGCAGGGCTGGGCGGGGAGAGAAAAACCCCGAGCGAGGGCTTTGCACGCAAAGCGAACAATAATCCCATTATCCGGGCCCGCGCCGTCAAACAAAACACGGCACAAAGCATTTCTCGGGCGTGCGAGATGCGCGCCCAGGGTAGATCGTAGCACCTGAGTCATTGCTTATAAAGGCACGGATTTCACCTCCCTCCCCTCCCCTCCCCTCCCCTCGGGAAAGAAACAATTCGAACCTTCAGACAAAATGACTTCTATTCTTTGTGCGCGGACTTTGTTGGCCTTGGCAAGGAGGCTGCAATTAAAGCCGAGCCGCCCGCTCTCTCCCGCGCGCGCACGCGGGCTCCCGGCTCCCAGCACATGCAGGATCATCCTCCCCCGGCCCCGGCCCGGGGTCCCCAGCCCATCGTGCCGGCCCCGGCCGTGCCACGTGGGCTTGCTTTGTCCCCGGCGTGGGCACCCCAACCTCAGGAACAAGCCGGGTTCTGGGGGAACAGAGGGAAAAAAATAAATTATGGCTCGGCATTCCCTTCTCCTAGGGCTGATATTACACGGTCGTTGAGTTTCTAGGGGAGATTTAACGCCAGTTTCTCTTTTTAGGTATATATTGGCAGGCTCTAAAGACGTGTATTTAGTCTCGCATGGCCAACCAACCCTTGAAAAGCTCCGTGCTCCTGTCCGTGCTGGGTTGCTGGGACTGCAGCTCATGGATGATCCCCTGGTTCCCTTTCTCCTGGACGCTTTACCTAAAAAAACTTCATTTCAGCGGATGGATAGAAGCGGGGAGGGGGGGTGAATGTGGAAAGGTCCCCCCCCGCCATCTCAGAGGGACTTTCTCCACACGGTTCCTTATGTGTTGTGTGAGGTGGCAAACGTCGACGCAAGGGTGAAACGCCACCAGTCCAGCACCGGCTCCGCTGCAAATTCTTCGATCTGGAGGGTTGTTCCTAAGGGGAAAAGAGGGAAAATTACACATTGTGGGATCTGCAGCTTGCACAGCTCTGGTCTTAGTACCTCTTTTCTTGTTCTAAGGCTTTTACAGTGCGGAGGGCAGTCGTTTGTGCAAGAACAGGGAGAAAATATTCTTCGTATGTCCTCGGTTGAGATTTCCGGGCTACGTTTCTGTGCCTTGTGATCCTACAAGGAGGCTCTTGAGGGCAGGGAACTGAGTCCGAAGGTTTATTTTAATATAATCTTACAAAATGCTGATGATAACTAAAAAGCTTTTGTGGCCGGAGCTGGTTTGCATGGGCGAATTGTTTGAATCTCTCTCTCGCTGTTGCCTTCTCGTGTTCTTACAGGCACAACGAAAGCGTTGCAGACCCGGCACACGCTCGCTCCCCATCTCCTCTCCCGCAGCCCTTCTGCTGCGCCTGAAGCACAAACCAAAACCTCCGCTCCAAACCCCGGATGAAAATAGGAGAGAAGAGAATGGCCTGGATCTGCTTTCCTTTTACTGCAAAATAATTTCCCTGCCATAAAATTACCAGCGAGAGCCAAGGGAAGATTAGGTCATATGGAAAAATGCCGGTTGGGAAACAATGGAGGGAGGTGCTGGTAACGGCCGGGGTGCGGGACTCCCCACCGCCCCGGGCTTCTCCCAGGGACCCCCCCTCTGCCGGGACCCCCATATCTGCTGGGACCCCCACCTCTGCCGGGACCCCCAACTGTACCGGCACCCCCATCTCTGCTGGCCCCAGGCCCCAGCGCTGGTCCCTGGCTCCGTGCAGGATCGGCAAAAGGCTTTGGCATCCCCATCCCTTTTTATTTCCCTTTCTTTCCCAAGGTTAAACAACAGCGGGGGCTGGAGCATCCCAGTTTCTCTCGACCCGGTGCTTTGGTCCGGGCTGGCAGCAGGGGCAGGCGGGAGGTTGGACTCGGAGCGTGCAGCAGCATCTCATTGTGTGTTTTATTTTCCCCTTTCCTTTCCAGGCCATAGTGTGTCCCGGAGCTGCTCTGCCTCCATCCCTACCGACCGGCTCGGCTCTGACAGAGGATGGACAAACCCTCTGGATGGGTTTGCAGGTCCTTTTCCCTGAATCCGGAGTCACTGGGGTGTCCCTGGAGGTCAGAGACCCCTTGGGCTTTGGTGGGACCTGAACCAAGACAAGTTTTAAGACTTCTCCCCCAAAGGTTGGGTGGTGGCTGCCTGCACCTCCGAAAAAAAAACCTTTCGGAGACCAGGGAAACAAATCCAGACAACAAGGGGGCCCCGGGGCCTCCCGAGTCATTAAACAAATTAAGTTGTTTAGAACAAGGAGGCCCAGGTGACTGGGTGTGAAAGCCCCCGAGGCCTCGGTAATTGCTGTGTAAAGGCAGCGCTGGTGGGTGGAAGGGAGACAAAGAGATTTGGGGGGATTTTTCTCCCCCGCCGGCAGCAGCTCTGGCCCCATTTGGCTTTATGGGGTGCTCACGGACTGGCCACGCTGGCACCAGGAGCCAGGGCAGGGATGATGCTGTGGTCCAGCGAGGTGCCATCCTGTCCCTGGGCTTAGGGATGGGGCCAAGGGAGGGACCACCCCCCCACCTTCCCAAGTGTGCTTCGTTCTGTTAGATAGACCTCGGCTCCAAATCCCCTCAGGTGTTTCGCTCCCTCTGAGACCCGTCCTTGCTCTTGCTGCTTCCCCAGGCTCAGAAGAGGCCGGTGAGCAAAAGGGATTTTTTAAATTTTTTTTTTTCCCCCCTTGTGCAAATCTTTTTCCCTTCTGCTTTGTGCCAAGGTGAGCAGAGACTCCACCTCCACGCCAAAATACCAGCACGGTGCATCTGAACCTAAATCCAGAAAGAAATAACAGAGGAGGTGCTGCCTTGCCTTGCCTTTCAGCCGAGGAAAGATGCAAAATTCCCGAACCCGGCTGCCTCTTCATTTCCAGGCTTAGACGGGGGTTGTGCTCAGAGAAGATGACAAGCTGACACGGTGCAGCACCGCAGGCTCCCATGGGGAGCGGGATGCTGTGGTTCCAGGGTGCTGCAGGAGGGAGCAGGAGCATCCGCCACGCTCGGGGACCACCAGCTCCAGCTTCCCCAAGCCCCATCTGCTCGGTACCGCGGGCTGGGCATGTATTTCTTAAGGACATCAACCTTTTAATTAGTATTTGATCAGCACTGAGTTCTCAAGCCAAGAAATCTGAAAATACCAGTGGGAAACAGCCCTTTCTGCCACAAAGCTGCGAGCCGGGAGGGGACGATGTCCCTTCCGGAGCCAAATGCGGAGTATTTAATCACAATTATTTCACACAGCCAGGACCAGCTCCATGGGGCTGCTTAGCACGGCGTGCCTCGGGCACGGCTGGGACCCCATTTGCACGGGTTTAGGATGTGAGGAACACAGAGGGGTCTCTGCAGGGTCTCAGGCTGCCGTTAACGCATGGAGCCGCCCCGCTCGGCGTGGAAAACGCTGGTGAGACCCGAGGAGAGGTCCCAGGTTCCTCCTCTGGTGGGGGTGGCTTCTCTCTCCTCTCTTCCCCCCGCCCCCCGCTCTCCTTGAAGCTTTCTGAAACAAGTGCTGTTTTATTGCAGATAATTTACCAGCTGCACAAAGGCTGCCTTGTACCGCTGCGCTCCAGATGTTTAACATTTCACCAAAAAAAAAAAAAAACAAAACCAAACCAACCCTAATCACAAGGTACCTGTTTCAGCGGAGCACCAGCTGAGCTGGATGGGGAGAGAGCTGCCTCCCAGCCTCTGCCTCCCCTTTCCCGGGCAGATCCCAGCCCTGGAGAGAGCAGATAATAAATACCTGGTGCATCATTGGTGACTCGGGGTCATGGTTGGTGCTGCCCGTTTTTGGGGTGCGGGGGCTGCGGAGCCCGGCCAGGGTGGCTTCTCCCCGAGATGGGCTCAGCAGGGGCTGCTCCCCTTTGCCGATCCCTTTGGCAGGGGTTTTCTGTGGCCCGTCCGCCTCCGATGGCTCTGTCTGGGGGTGCCTACAGGTAGGGCCATGGGTAGGAATATCTGCTTCCCCCCCCCGTGGCCCCCGCTCCTGGGAAATGCGCATCTCCGGGATGGGAGATGCTGTCTCAGCGAGAGCAGCTCGTGCTCCCGGGAGAGCTGGAAGGCTTCATCCCAGGGATTCTGTTGGCCCTGGGGACAGTGGTCTGGGGTTGTCCCCAGGGTGCCCCAGCATGGCATGGCCATGGCTGCAGAAAGGTCCCCGGGGCCAACGTCCCCACCGTGCGGGGCTCCCGCAGGAGAAGGTGGCCCCAGGCCGCCGCTCTCAGCTCGGGACGGATCCTGCAAAGTCCTGAGGGCTTCGGTCCTGGCTCTGCTCCATCCCCACCCCATTCCTTTGCCTGCAATCCTTTAATTGTTTCAAAAAAAAGCACATGACAAAAGGCAGGGAGATAATTACAGTCCCTTGCCCACCCCCCCACTTTCCCTCCCCTTATCTCCGGGGAGAGCAAATAGAAAACAGAGAATTAATTCTGGCGGTGGCCGAGGCTCGGTGGACCGGGCTGCGGATGGCAGGCAGGGCTGATTTACTGCCCTTGTTCGCAGCTATATTCAGCATTTTATTGCGACTATAATTATTGTTCTCCGCCAGGATCTGGCGGAGACGCCAGGCTGGCACCAGCCGGTCCCCGCTCCCCTGGGCAGGGGGTGGGCAGGCAGGGCTGCCCCCGCCGCGTCCCACCTCAGCCCAGGAGGAGGAGGGCAGGAGGTGCTGCCCAGTGTCCCCAAGCGTTTGGGGATGTGGCGGTGACCCCTGCCTTGCCGTGGAGCTGCCAAGCAGATGGATGCAGGGTTCTGGGATGCCTTCTTCCCCAAAACCTGTGGCTGCCGGCTGTGAGAAATGAAGGCGCAGGGAGCAGCCAGTTGGGGGATGTATTTTCTTCTGCCAAGGGTTACGGTGGAGTGAGCAGACGAAGGAGGTGGTGATGGCCAGGGGAGTGTCTGGTGGCAGGTGGACAGGGCAGCATTCCACCCACCCTTCAGCTGGAGCATAGACTCATAGAACCACAGACTGGTTTGGGTGGGAAGGGACCTTAAAGCCCACCCAGTGGCACCCCCTGCCCTGGGCAGGGACACCTCCCACCAGCCCAGGTTGCTCCAAGCCCCGGCCAACCTGGCCTTGAACCCCTCCAGGGATGGGGCAGCCACAGCTTCTCTGGGCAACCTGGGCCAGGGGCTCACCGCCCTCACAGCAAAGAATTTCTTCCAGAGATCTCATCTCAATCTCCCCTCTTTCAGCTTAAAACCCTTCCCCCTCATCCTATGGCTCCCTCCCTGATCCAGAGTCCCTGCCCAGCTTTCCTGGAGCCCCTGTAGGGACTGGAAGGGGCTCTAAGGTCTCCTTGGAGCCTTCTCTTCTCAGGCTGAACCCCCCCAACTCCCTCAGCCTGTCCCCACAGCATCTCATCTTGGAGGTCCAGCACCAGAACAAGCCATGGCTCTGCCATGGAGGAGGTGGAAGCCCCCACTCAGGCGTGTGCTGGGGGGGGCAGGAGGGGACCTGCCCGTCCTTCTCTCCTCACGGGATGGGTGACCGGCTCTCCTGGCAGCCCAGAGGCCCCAGAATGGCCTGACCCACCAGAGAGGGCTCCTTGGCGAAGCAGCCCCTCATTCTCATGCAAAGCGTGGCCGGGGGGAGGGAATGAGTCCCCCCCATCGGGGAGCAGAGCCGGGCAACTTCCCGCAATGAAGTAATCCTCCCCCGGCACCCTGAGCATATAAAGCGCCGCCGAGCACAAGTGCCTCTCTGTCCCGTCTCTTTCTTTTCTTCCCCTTTAATAATCTTACTCTTTTGTCCCCATACGTTTACCCTCCGCGTCATTGTCCCCTTCTGCTCTGGTTGCTGGCTACCCATCGCGGCTGGACCCTCTGCCTCGGAGGTGCTCACCGTGCCACCTGTTTTTTCCACTTTATTTTCCAGGACACCTGATGTATTTATTTTCTTTTCTTTATTTTTTTTTTCCCCTCTGGTTTAGGGTCTATTGAGTTTCCTCCTTCTTCCCCTGCCCGGGGAGACCCGGTTAATGAGTAACCATAGCGTGCTTGGAGGCAGCTGTCTCCGACAAACTGCCGGAGACTTTTTTGGAGCTGCATAAGGGAACGTTTGTTCTGCAGCTTCTCAATAGATCCTTGTGCAGGAGGCAAGAAGTGTGGGGAGAGAAAGAGAGAGACACTAAATCACTGGGCTCCTTGGAAATCTCGTGGTGTGTGTGTGTGTTTTTATTCCTTTTTATAATAGATGTTAGATGAGTCACCTTTTCAAGTTTAAATAATGAATTTATCTTTACAACGGAGCACACAATGTACTTTTTAACAGCGTTTTGGCTTTAAAGTTCTTTTTAAGTAACTTAAGTATAAAATACACAGCCTATATATACACTGGCATGGGGTTAACGTCACGTGAGTGGGGATTTTCTTTGTCCCAGTCCCAGCCTAGAGCAGATTTTACTCTTATGGTTCCTCATTTTACCTGTTCCCTTCCTTTGCTTTTGTTAGATGAAGAGGTTTGGGGGTTTTTATCAGACACTTGGCACCGGGGTTCAAGGCTGTTTTGCGCTCCAGAGGATGATGGAGGATCTCCCCAGGGGACGGAGGCCCGCGTCCCGTGGAGGAGAGCAGATGGGGCGAGCGGGTCCTGTGCCCCAGATCCCCTGTGTGACCTTGGCAATGGCATTTAAACCTCCCGTCCCTGCTTTGCTTTTGTCACTATGCAAACAGGTGACGGATGTGCCTTTTCTCATCCTTGCAGCGGCTTTTCACTTCCAAGTGTGCGGGGAGCTCGTGGAGGGTGGATGGGATGTCGTCAGCAGGCAGAAAGCCGCAGGAGCAGGGGACCAGATTGCTCCTCGTTGCCTTGAGATGTCTCTCCCTCTCTCTGTGGCTCCGTGGTTCTTTGGTTCATGTCAACCTTTGCGTTTCTCATGGCCCTGTGCTTTCAGGGCTTGCTGCGTGCTGGGAGCCTGCAGGGGAGCTGGGGAGGGACTCTCGGTCAGGGAGGGGAGCCATGGGACGAGAGGGAACTGTTTTAAACTGGAAGAGGGGAGATTGAGATGAGATCTTGGGAAGAAATTGTTTGCTGTGAGGGCGGTGAGCCCCTGGCCCAGGTTGCCCAGAGAAGCTGTGGCTGCCCCATCCCTGGAGGGGTTCAAGGCCAGGTTGGACGGGGCTTGGAGCAACCTGGGCTGGTGGGAGGTGTCCCTGCCCAGGGCAGGGGATGGCACTGGGTGGGCTTTAAGGTCCCTTCCCACCCAAACCAGTCTGTGATTCTGTGGTTCTATGATCACACCGCCCAGCTGGTGTCCCTGTGTGGCTCAGGTCACAGTCCCTGCTCCTGGTCCCCGCAGCCGGGCTGGGACGTGGCTGCTTTGCAGCTCAGGGCTGCGCTCTCACTCCTGCCTTGGGGTCCTGGGCATCCCCCGTCCCCCCCCGGCGTGCAGAAGGTGCAGGACGGGGCAGCCTGGCCCGGCATCTCCTCTCCATCGCATGGACAGCCCCATCACCCGCCCGCCCGCCCGCAGCACCTCTCCTGTGCCAGGGCTGGTGATGGTAGCGAGATCCTTCAGGCGTTCCTGCTCTACACCTCTTTGGGGCAACCCCCCCGCCCTGTGCTTGTGGTCCAGGCTGCGATCCAGCACCGGCGAGAAAACCAAAACCACGTAACCACACTTTTCCTCTTCTTTTACAGAACATCAGGGTTTGGGTTGGGGTTTTTTTTGGTTGTTTTTTTTTTTTGTTTTGTTTTAAACTTTGGGCTTGGTTCAAGTTTTGGGGAAAGATTGAGGTTGTTTGTGTTTTACCTGAAACACAGCTCCCCGTTCCCTGGAGCAACAGTTCTTTATTGGCTCTTGCAGACACTTGGCTCTCTCAGCGCATGAAATAAAAAGCCTTTTTGTTTCCATATTTCAATACATTTATATATATTTAACTGGTTTGGGGAGGGTATTTGAAGGTCAGAGGACTTTCGGAGGTTACGGTGCTGGCCAGGTCCTGGGAACAGCCATCCTGTGGGAACTCATTCCCAGCTCCCCCTTCCTGAATCTTTCTCTTTTATTTTGCCAATGCTGTTGCCCATCACTAAATGCCTTTTTTTGTTTGTTTTTTTGTTTGTTTGTTTTTGGTAAAAATATCAACAGCAAAGTCCACGGTGAACTTCACAGATGTGCCGTTCCCAAACGGACGTGGTAAAAGTAACGCGACCTCGGGCTGTGAACCCAACCGAGAAGGTGTTTGTACTAACAAAACTTTTACAAGAATAAGCAGTTTTTTCGGGCTCCACCCTCCCGGGAAAGGCTGGTGCCGCTGCAGGTCAGGGCAGACGGGCTCCCGTCGCCTCTGCTGCTTTCCCTGTTTGCCTGGAGGAATCGGCAACCCCGTTCTTTCTCCCTGCCGAGTACTGGCCGTCGGCAATTCCGTATCCCGAGGATATTTGCGGCTGGAGGAGAACCAGTGCCCGTCCATCCTCCCTGGGGTGGTTCAGCGCCGTTTGGCTGCGACACAGACCCCAGCCCCAAAGCCAGCCCCGGAGCAAGGCAAAGAACTTCCCTCTCCAGCAAAACCCTCTTCCCTTTCCATTCGTCGTTGCGCGGAGGATTTCCTCTGTTTAAAAACCAGTGGCCACAGGCAGTTTTGCCCT
Source organism: Rissa tridactyla (assembly GCF_028500815.1). Lineage (NCBI taxonomy): Eukaryota > Metazoa > Chordata > Aves > Charadriiformes > Laridae > Rissa > Rissa tridactyla. Next base: position 12,826,280 of record NC_071480.1, read on the forward strand.
GTTTTCAGTAGCCCTTGGACCAAACCGCCCCATCCTCCTCGCCAAGGAGTGCCCCCAGCCCCTGCCCAAGCGGGATAAAGGATGCTTTCAGCTGCTCTAAGCGAATCTGGTGGGAAACCACTGATTTTCCACAACTTGGAAACATCTGGTTGACATTCTTACGTCCACAGGCTCTCGTGTAATTATCCTTATTACCTGATCCGCATGCACTTTATCTTGCTTTATGGGCAGTGCTGCTCTCCCTCCCTGCCCGCGCCACCCACCACCATCACACGGGCCACTTTCCTAATTAAAACTTTGTGCTTTCTTCCTCTGGCTCAGGTCTCCCCTCCCCATCTCAGCAGTGGCTGAGGAATGCAAGCCAGGAATGCTGTCCTCTCGCAAGGAGCAGGGGAAGAGGGGAGGGAGGGCGTCTATCACTTAAAAACACCGTCTTTGTGTTTCCAGCCGGCTGTAGTCACGCAAGGCCGTGCCGGGGTGTGCACGGCTGCCCGCCCCGTGCCGCCTCACCTGGCACCGCCACGGCCGAGTTCAGCATCTTCCAACTCCATCACGTCAGGTTCTTGCAAAACCGGGGCTGGGAGCATCCCATAAATCAGTGCCGAGCACCTCTGTGAGTGCGTGGCTCGCCTCTCCATCTCCATTCCTCCCTCAGCCCGGCGGCGACGGGCGGCCGGGGGGGTCTGTGCGGAGCAGCGGTACCTCACCGGCAGCCGGGTGCTTGGCACGGTCCTTGACGCCGGTCAGACGCCGCCGACAAAAGCCGCGGAAGCCGCGGCAGAGCCCCGCAGCGCTGCGAGGTGCTTTGGGCGACGGTGTCTAACAGCACCGTGTCCCAGCCACACCACGGAGCACGCGGGCGCGTGGATCCGAAGGAAATGCCACTGTAAAGGGAGCAAAGCTTCTTAATTAAGTTATAAAAATGGTAATTTGCCTTCGGAAATCCCAGGCCACCCGACCACGCGGCTCTGCGCTTCCAAGTGCTCCAACCCTTCGGAGACCCGGTTGAGGTCTTGCTGGGGCAGCTGGAGCCTTTCCATTGACCCCAGCGAGCTCTGGGTCTCATCCTGCCCCTGAGCATCACAAGGTCACGTGCTCCCATCCCACCCGGCACTGGGCCAGTCCTGCATCCCTGTGTCTGTCTGTCCAACTGCAGCCCAGTCCTGGGTTTATGGTCTGAGATGCTTTTGGGGGGGGGAGTTCCTGGCTGAGACAGGCGAGGGACAGCACGCCGGACCACGGCACGGCCAGCATCCGTCCCCGCTATAAATACCAAATTAGCCTCTGCCATTTTGGGCGCCGATGCTATTAAATTCCACGCTGGTTAGCCGCTCCTGAGGTTTCTCACCTGGTCCCCAGGGCAGGCTGCCTGCCCGTGGTTCTCCTTTGCTGCTCCAAGTCCTGCCGCATTTGGGAAGGCGCAGCCTCTTACTGGTGAAGGATTCCTAAAAGCAGAGGGAAACTGGAGCCAAGTGGGGCTCCGGAGGGGAGGGAGAGGAGCTGGCGGCGCTTCGCCCGTGACTCAGAGGCAGAGCAGCGAGCGCCCGCTCACACGCACCCAGCCGGGGGAAAACCAGCTCCATCATTTTACTGACCAGGGAAAAAAGGGAGCAGCCAAATTTCGGTGCTTTTATTCAAGCAGCGGAGCTCTCGGAGGCCGGACTCAGGACTTTCCCAGCGGTGAGGGACCCTCGGACAGACCGTGCTGCACCCTCTGGGGCCCTGGAGCTGCAGGGACCTGCAGAGACGTGGCGCCGGGCTGGCACCGGCAGCCCCCATGGGCCAGTGAACCCGAGGGGCCCGGAGCCCCGCTGCTCCGCACCAGCATTGCCCCGCCAGCCGAGGGACGGGGACGGGACGGGGTGGCTTGGGGACACACACACACACACGCATGGGCCCCGGTAGAGCCCCGCATCGGCGCGTGTTCCCAGCTCTGCTCTTCGCCGCGAGTCGTGCTCCGGCGCTCGCCAAACAGGTTTTAATTTCCAGAACGCGGGTATGAAAAAGCAACACAACCCCCTCCTCCACAGCGCTAAAATACTATTTTTTTTTTTCTTTTTAATATACCATAAACGATGACCTTTTACCTCCTTAAGAAGGCAGCCAACACAAGCACAACAATGTGATTTGTGCAGCATTTCGGTTGCGGTTTCTTCACGAAATTCATCTGGTCTCGAAGCAATTAAGGGAAGGGAAGCATTTCCACTCCGGCTTTGGGCCCTGAAAACCTGCCAGGAGGGGTTTTTTTCCTTCCCCCTCGCTCTCCCTCTTTCTCCCCCAACCCCCCCTTGCTCACTTGTCCTGGAAAACTTCCGAGCGCGGGAGGAGAAATCCCCACCCGGTGCAGGTGGGAAGATGCTGGATCCGGGTCCCTGCCCCTGCGCAGCCAATGGGGTGGGACATTGGCCACCCGGAGCCGAGCAATCCAGTGGCCAGCTGGATGAGGGGCCTGCAGGATCATCCTCCCGGCCAGCACCTTCTGCACCCTCCACCCTCTCCCATACCCAAAATTCAGTCATCCCGCCAGCAGAGGGGCTGTGCCTGGGGATAGCACTGGGCGCAGTGGCATTAGCCCTGCCATTGCCACCTGCCTTGTCCCCGGTGTCCCCTTTGGGGCATTTCCCAGTACAAACGCCCTGGATGGAGTCAAAAGCACCCAGAGTTTCCAGAGCCCAAGGAAAACGTGTGGGACAAGGCTCTGTCCCACAGGGACGTACAGGTGACTTTGCCTGGACCGAGCGTGCTTGCAAGAATGGGCCTTCAATTAGCCTCTAAGCCAACAGCACGGTTAATTGCTCATTCTTTCCACAGGTGGGTTAATAATTAAGTTAAATTAATAATTGGGACAATAATTAAACTAAACAATAAGCAATACCGGGGACAATTGAAGCAATCGGTCTTCGTGCGAAGCATTTGGTGGGGTTACTCATTTACCCAGCAGTTTACGGGATGGATCCCGCACTCGCCCGCTTTGGTGTCGGGCCGGTTTTGCCGGGAGTCCCGGGAACTCCGGGGGCTTTTCCCGGCGGTTTCGCCGGGAAAAGCCCCCGGAGTTCCTGGGACCACAAAGAGCAGCGGGGTGCCGGTGAGGAGCAAACCCATCCCCGACCCCCCCGGTGCCCCGGTACCTCCCCCACCGCCTGAACCGCCCCCTCCCCGCGGCGGGCCGGGCCGGACAGACGGAGGGAGGGACGGAAGGACGGAGGGAGGCGGCTCCCGACCCCGGGGGGAGGAGGGGGAGGAGGAGGAGGAGGAACTACAAGTCCCGTGAAGCCGCGCCGCCCGCCCGCCCGCCGCAGCGGGGCTATATAAGGGGGGAATGGCCCGGCAGCCGCAGTCGGAGCATCCCTGGTCGCGGTGGCGCCGGTCCTTGTCCCCACGGTCACCTGCGAGCCCCGGGACCTGCTCCTGCACCGGGGACGTCCCCGGAGGTGGGGGGGGTGGGAGCGGGACCCTGCCCGACCCCCGGAGGGGGATGTGGATATGGAGGAGGAGGAAGATGATGATGATGCCGCCGCCGCTCCCCGCGCCCGGGGTTGCGGAGCCCCGGGGGGGTTTCGGCGCAGCGCGGGGAGCAGCTCGGAGGCGGCAGCCGGAGGTAGGTGCCCTGCTCGGTCCGGGGGAGATTGGGGGCGGGGGGGAAGGGAGTATGGGGGCTAGGTTCCTCCCCCGGCTGGGCTGCGGGAGCCCGCACCGGGCACCTCCGTCCACTTGCTCCTGCCGCGGCCCTTTCCCGGTCCCGTTACTCCGTGCGGCCCCCGGGGGGGGTGTTGCGGGGATCCCTGCGGGGCTGGGCGGGCTGCGGGACGCCCCCGTCCCCCCCGCCCCGGTCCCCGCACCCCCCGCGTCGGCTCTCTCGCCGTGCCGTCCGCCTTTGTGTCCCGCCGGGTCCCGGCCGTGCGTCGCGTCCCCCCGCCCCGGGGCAAGGGGCTCCGGCCCGGGGATGCTCCTCGTTCGGGGGCCGGGCGCGGAGGGCAGGGCGAGCGCCCGGTCCCGGCTGGCGGAGAGAGGGACGGGTTCCTCTTCTCTCTAGGAAAAACCGTATGGGTGTTATTTTCCTTTATGTTTTTTTTTTTTTTTTGGGGGGGGAGGTAGGAGAGGGACAAAGACGACACGACTTTTCCCTTCTCCCACGGGGAAACCTTGTTAGAAAGCTCACAGCGGCTCCGTGCGCCCTGGGCAGGTGCCCAGCCGAGGTGATGGGCAAGGTACGGCCCTGGGGGGCCACCAGCCCCTCTGCAGCCCCTTCCCCTGCTCTGCTGGGGGGGGCGAGGGGGCTCCCCTCTTCAGTGCTGTCTGATGTGAGTCCGGGAGTGAGGAACACTTGATCGGGGTTGGCGATGCAAGCTATCTGTGATGCACAAGAGCACTTTTGTGTGATTTCTGGAAAAACATGAATGACTCCCTTATTTTGCTCGCTACAACAAAAAGACCACACCAGTCTAGACCTGCAACCAATAACACACACAAAAATTAGTGCTGTCTGCTCCGAGGGACCCAGCGCGTCAAGGACAACACCAGCCCTTCCAGTGTGCGAGCTTGCTGATCCATATGGAGGGCGAGGGATGCTTGTTTGGGGAAAGGATGTTTGAGGTTACTTTGATATAAACAAGAGAAGCTTTTATTGCCCAGACATTGTTAGTGTTGCTCTTTGCTGGCTTGGAATGTGTTTCCTCTGAAGGGTTTTGAGACTAGAGGAATTGCTCGGCTCTCTTGCTAATTGAGACATCTTTTTATAATCATGGTCACAGCTGGTGGGATGAAAGCCGGGGGAGAGGAGAGGGCTGGTGTGTGGTGACTCAGGCCTTGGGAAGAAGCCGCATCTCGGTTTGTCTGGCGTTGTGAAGGGGAGATGTCAGCTTGGAGGCTGGAGCAGGGTATGGAAGGACGCCTTTCTTCTCTGCTGTCAGGCAGGTGATGTCTTCAGGACATCCAGCTTTCTCATTTCCTTGTAAAATCAGAGATGGGTGGAAAAACCTTGCCAGGTTTTCTCAGTTTACCTCAATCCTTCCCACAGGTGTGGGATCAAACATGTGTGGTGAGTTTGAGCCCCCTGACAGGGAGACATTGTGGGGCAGAAGGGTGCTGCGACGTGTTGGTGCTCTCCTTTCTCAAAGGCTTTGCTGCAAAAAGAGCCAGAACTGCTTGGATTTGCTCTTTCTATGAAGCTGCTTGTTTACTGCTTGCTTTCTGTGTTCAGGTGTCTCACACAAAAGGTAGTCTGAGACAGAGCACCCCTCCAGCTTCATTTGACGTGTCTGTGGTAACCTTTTTTTGGGGTGAATGGCAGCGAGGTCACTTTCTGCAGCCCCTCTGACAGTGGGGACACAAAGTTTTCTGATGGGAAGAGGGTCCCAAAGTGAAGGGTGAAGGTGCTTTGCCTGCACGATGTACGTGAAGAGGAACACAACCCACCGGCAGGAGGAAGTAAACTCGCTCTGAGGGCCAGGCGTGTTCCCTTGGTGGTGTCTCCCAAGCTGTGAGGTAGGAGGGCTGCGCTGGGGGAGTTTGATCTCTGTCTGCCGACAGAATCCTTGTGCGTGGCTGTGGAGCGCGGGGAAGCCTGCAGCCGGTGGGGTGAGACATGGGCTGTGGTGGGCAGCAGTCGCCGGTGGGTTTCCCTGCAGGGCTCAGGTGCTGCCATCCGGCAGGTTCAATTACAGCGGCTGGAGATGCTGGTGCTGGGAGCAGGAGTGTGTGTCCCTGCCCAGCCACCTCCCCTGAGCTGATAAATAGAGTCCAGGATGGATCCTCCCGCCTGCGGTGATGGGGCTGTAAGGGCCATGGGGGAAACAATCCAAATGGTCTCAACCCCAGATCTCTTGGACTTTGTCAGGACCCAGTTCTGACATGCTGAACTGGGGCTGCCTCTCCTGGCAGAGCCCTCTGCCATGGCCACACTGGAGCTGTGACCTGGGGGGGGGGGGGGGGGAGGTGGAGTCACCCCTTCTGGGCTGGAAGAGGAGGGATGCCCTAAAACAGACTGGGAGAACTGGTGGTCACAGTCACTCGCAGTGGGTACTGTGAACCGTTTGAGGACCAGCTAGAAATTAAACCATGTATGGTGGGGGGTTTGGTAGGCTCTGAACCAGGCTCAGGTGCCGTCTCATCGGGGCCTGACCGGGGGCTCTGTGTTCCAGGGTGCAGCGCAGAGAGGACCTGAGGGATGCTGGGACCTGACTCTTTCTTAAGTGAATGCTTCTGTCTGCAGAAAAAATGTGAAATCTGGAAGCCGTGGGCTCTGACACGGCTTTTCTGAGGTCTGGATTTTGGTGTACATCCCTCTTGTGCTTGGATTTAAATGTATTCGATACAGCAGCATCACTTCCCCTTGGTGACGGGTGTGTTTTAGTAGCAACTGGCTCAGATCTAGGCTGTTTTGGGACTCGAGCTCTCCTGTCTGGGGGTTCTTCTGTATGAGAAATGATCAGGGTGCCTTAAATTTTAGGAGATCATATGTCTTGGGCCACACCCGCTCCCACCACCCCCCCCCCCCCCCGCCTCCCTGGCTCTGCCTCTCTGAGCCCCAGACAATGGGGGGATAATGCCAGGAGCACAATGCAGCTTGCTGGGGTTTTCTTTTTGTTTGTTTGAACTTTGAACAGAAAAAGCGAAGCAACAAAAGAGAGGGCGAGAAAAGCACAGTGTTTTGCCAGTTGCCAAGGCCGGCCAGAAAGTTATAACTGCATTACAAAGGGCGGCCTTGTTCAGAACGGCTTATTTCATCAGAAAGATGTAATTAAAACAAAAATGAAGGGGAAAATGCTCGCATAAAGTCCCCCATTTTAGTATAAACACTGCATCAAAACACTTTTATTACCTCCTATAACTTCCTAATAAATACTGTTCCTTTTTGATGAAAGCTCTTAACACAGGATTAGGGTTTACAGTGCGTTGCTTTATTAGACCCTGGAGACGGAGCCCACATTCAGTGTGGCTTCGTGTCCTGCTCTGCCGCCTGGTTTCAGAGCTTCAAAGCTTCCCCCTTCCTTCATTTTGGGTTCCCCCCCATCCCATGGCAGCATCTGAATTGCAGGCAGCGCTTTTCCCAGCCCAGCACCCATGAGGAAAACTGGAATGAATGCGGTTTAAGGAGGCTGTTCTCACTTGTAGCCCATCTGTAAGTGTGTCCTCTTCCAAACAGAGCTGATGAGGTGCGAAGACCCCCATGCCCTCAGACGGTAACGTTTTTCCTTCAATCGTCCGGCTTTTTCTGCCAAGCCACAGATGTTTTTTGGTTTTTGCTGAGGCCTAAAACCTAAGCCTTTAAATAAATGTGTTTGATCCCTGGGTGGTTGTGCAGCTTTCCTGGAAAAAAAAGAACAACAACAAAAAAAAGCCCAGAATGGGTTTTGCATGCGGAGCAAACGTTATCTAGCTGGGCTCTTTTTAATGCTTCTTCCAATGGGGTATTATTTCTGCCTTTTCTCCCTGGGGAGGGGGGGGTCAGAGCTGCTGCCTGTCTGGTCTGGCTGCAGCAAAACTGTCCGTGGTCTTGTGAAAGAGGGAACAAAAAGCAATGGCTCTGTTCTAAGTAAAGCTTGATCTAAGACAACCTTGAACCTCTCAAGCAACATGACTTGGTCACGAGGGCCAAAAGGTTTGTGCGTGGTACCGTACGGGAGCTTGAAGTGCTGCTGTGGATTGCTTGAGCGTGTCCTGCATGGGGTCAGCTGAAGGCAGGGTGCTTTGGGACCTCCGTGTCACCTCCTCTCCAGTCTGGGATGGACGGTGGTGTCACTGCTGTCATTCGAGTTCCCTCCAGCTCCTGCTCTGGTGCTCCTTTAAACGGCAGGTTCAGGCCAGTGTGTTTCAGAAGTGGCTTCTGGATGTTGGAGTCTTTTTCTGAAGTTGGTGTGAGCGAACACGCTTCTGGTGCGTGGCCTCCTGCTGGTAGCCAGGAGATGCAGAGAAGGTCCCTTTTAGGATTTGTGGGTTGAATGATCGTGGTGTTTCTGTGGCAGGTGGCATTGTCCTCTGCCCATCTTCGTTCTCAGCACCGGGACTGGCACATGTGTCCGGGTGGGCTGTGTCACTGTCGGAGGGACAGGAACCTGCTGCCAGTGCCTGGGACCTGGGGTGCCAGTGACACCAAGAGGCAGCCTGACTCGTTCCGCAGCTGGATGGCCACATGCCTATCTCTGATGCAACGAGCTTGGAAGTGAACTTGCTGAAAATTAAAGCCGACAGGAACTTTTCCGTGTTTCCAAGACAAGAGGGCCCTGCTTGCTCGCTGCTGGGAGCCCCTGAGCAGAACCTGTGAGCTGAGCAGCCGTCGAGGAAAGGCTCGTGGCTCTGGAGGACGGGTCCCCTTGTCTGCTAGGGTCGGGGTGTGTGAGCTCCAGCAGGTTTTTTCATGGCCAGCAAGCTCTGGTATAGACTGGGTTGCATGTGCGGTTCCAGCATCTCCTCAGCAAGCTGGAGGTGAGGAGGCAATGAGGGAGCCTGGTGGGGTGAGGTCCCGGTGAGACGCTGCACACCTCTGGGGTGCAAGCAGGGCTCAGTCTGGGGGTGGCAAAATGTCAGTGTGTGGGCTACCGTTGCTGCTGCGTGAGATGCCAGAAATGCTGCCGTGCAGCCCCTAGGAGCCTGGAATAAGTCACTGTGAACGTGGCTGGGATCTGTTGGTGCCGAGCTGGAGCTCACCAGCCAAGCTGCTGCTTGTCTGTCGGGGCTGCGTCAGGCCGAGCGTGTCCGCAGAGAACTCTCCGTCACAAAGCTGGGGAGAAGGAGCAGCCCATGGAGGGCACGTCTCTGCCTGGGCAGGCTGTGTGTTAGCCACAGAAGTGCCGGCCCCTTTCCGCGTGAGTGGCTCGCAGGTTTGCGTCTCTGCGGGGACGGAGGGGCACGCAGGTGCTCCTGTATTGCTGGAAGGATGGTGGCATCCTGCTGCACCTGCTCCATCGGTGGACACTTGAGTCAAACGTTGCTCCTGGGAGATTCCCTTCTCTGAGGACCTCCAGGTCCTCACCTGGAGGCAGCTGGTCCTGGGGAGGAGGAGGTGGCTGGTGTAACTGGTACCTGTCTGTGGGAAGGAGGAGGACTTCTGCTCACACAGTCCGGGCTGCTCCACCAGCCAAGGGACACGGGATGGTGACCGTTGTCCTGCCTCTTGTGTTTGTCCCAATGGTCTATGTCAAATCTCCCCAGCCGGGGGCTCGGGAGGGGGAGGGAGGGCTTCCCAGCCCGGCAGCCTGGATGGGAAATAATGATCCCCTTTTTATAGCTTCTTCAATTGTTCCTGAAAATCCTTTTTAAAAGGAGGAAAGTTCCTTCCTTCCTTTCAGCTCCCGGTATCTTTAAGAATTCGCTCTATTGTGAGCCCAGGACAGAGACCCTTCTATGAGGGCTGCATAGGCGCTCTTCGGTGGCCCCCTCCCCGTGCCCCCTCCCACCCATCCCAACAAGCCCCCATTCTCCTCTGAAGAGGGTCCCTCTGTCTAACGCCAAGTAACTCTTAAGGGTAGCATTTATCCTCGGGCACTCAGCTCACAAAGAGTGCTGGAGTGTCAAATAAACTCACTCCAGCCTGCAAAGAGAAGAGGAAGAAAATACAAAACCCCCTTTATTTCCACCCCTGCAGGGAAACAAATACGGACTTTGTGCTGGAGAGCAGCAGTGCCCTAACGAAGCGGGGTAGTGCGCGTACTAATGTATCTCTAATAAAATTGTGTGTGCATGCACACGTGATGGTGTGTGCGCGGACCTGGCAGACGAGCAATAAATCAAAACCCCTCACAACAAGTGTCGGCCATCCTGCGTGTCCGCTGCTTTCTAGGCAGAGCCGCTCACCGATAGCTCCGACAGCGTGTGGTGAATTCTGTGGGTTTGCTTTTCGGGAGGGAGATGCTGGTTCTCTCCCAGAACCTCTGATGAGGTTGTCACCAAAGGTAAGGGACGGCAGGGGGTCTGTGCCTGGCCCCATCTTCAGCAGGTCCTGGGATCCCTGACCGAGCGGAGCGTTGGATGGGCTCAGCAGAACCGAGCTCTGCTGCAGGTGCTGGTTTCAGGAGGGGAGTGGAGCTCCTTGCCCTGCTGCAGGGGACTCGCCGTGGGAGATGGCCGTGCTGCACACCCTGGCACCCGGGGTGCCGCTATCGGTGCGAATCGTCACCTTTTTGTGAGCCTTTGGCTGCCTTTGCTGCATTTGCCTCTACCACTGTGCAGAGGAGACGTTCTGCCCTGGAAAGAAATCATCGTCTCTCTTCTGCAGATGGATTTAAACTAGTCCTACGCATCAGAAACCAGTGTGACCAGTACTGACCAAACAACTGGGACAGCATCATCTAAGCAAGGAATAGGCTGGTGCTGCCCGCTCCCCGGGACGTGTCCAGCGGCACGGCCAGGACCTCTGCTCAGCCCCAGCAAGGAAAATCCTGCTTTATGGTCCTCCGTCTCGGCACAGTCCTGGCTTCCTAAGGCTGAATTTGGGAATATCTTGCAGCTGTGCTACACGGGATGTGCTCAGACACCCTCAGATGTTCCTGCAGCCAACCCGGAGAACAAGGTGCAGCTCTGGCTGTGCTGTGGTGGCCAAGGTCCTGCTGGTCCATTGTCCTGACACTCGTTTCTCTACAGGTTCTGGTAGCTTGTCAGTACTGAAAGGGGCAGATGCCATCAGCCACAAGAGCTGTTGGACTGTCCTTGTGCCCAGAAGTGAGGAGACCAGAGTGTGACCACATGCAGGCTTGGAACTTCTCCCCCTCCATGAAGCAAACAGTCCTGAGCCAAGAGGATTTGTGTCTGGATGGTTTCTCTCTACTGGGCTCCCTGGAGCCATAAGCCCTCATGACGCGGGTTTGGGATGCTCCCTCCTGCCTGCAGCTGGGAATGTCACGGCCAGAGGCTGCAGACACCTGCTTCTCTCAAAATCCGGTGGATTACTTCTTTTGGCATTATTCTGCTAGCGCTGTGGTTTTTACTAATCTAGTGGAACTGGCTTCGTGACGTGAAATCTCCCGATTGCCAGATGTGGAGAAGCAGCGGTTACAGCCCAGTGCTACAGTCCCCCCTTCTGGGCTACTTACTCTGAGCATCGTGGCTCTGGAGGAGGAAGGAGTCCGTGGGCACGTGTAGGACAGAGCCTGCTGGTCTTTGGTGAGTCAAGAATGAGTAATTTTCTTCCCCCCTTTTTTTTTTTCCTGCAAAACCTTCCTGTGGGCCTGTCTTCTTGGAAACCTAAATTTTACTTGAGGAAAAAATGCCGAATCTAGTGACCTGCTGCTCCAGAGGGAACAGGAGAGTAGATAGGCTTGTCTCTGAAAGCTGACAGGGCTTTCCCCTCCTGCTTTAAATCAAAGCACCAACATTTTAGTACCATTTGAGCCCGAAATCCCTAATAAGAGCTTTCTTCCTGGGGTTATATTGCTGAATAATGGACAAAGGGGTTAAAGCCAGGCAGCCCCCAAGCAGGTTTTTCTTTCCCTCCCTGGCGAGGGGGAGCCCTGCTGGTTTTCTGTGCTGTGAAGAGTGTCGAGGTGAGCGGTGGTGGCTCCGTGGGGGACCCTGCCGCTTGTTGGGCTTGCTGGGAACAATGTGTGGCTTGTCCCGAGGGTACCACGGGGCTCCCGGCACCTCGGTGGATGCAGGGATGAGCTCCCTTGGGAGGGGAGTACGGTGTAAAACTCCTCGCAATGGAGAAATCCACTTTCCTGGGGAAGGCGGGGGACTGCTAGGAAATGATGCCACGGCTTTGGATTTTGAGGGGACTTGTATTGGCATTGACACCTTGGGATGCGATGCCGGGAGATGCGCCCAAGGGGCTTTGCAGGAGCAGCCGTGGCTGTGGGAGGGTGTGTGGCCTGGGAGAATGGGGATTAACCGTCGGGATTTCTGCCAGAGTGGAGAATGAGCTGGTGGTCCCTGTGCTGGGGGGGACGGGGTTTGCCCTCGCTGCCCCATGTGCTCCCTCTTGTCCAGAGGTAGCTGCAGTGGTCCTGTCTTGGCTTTCCTCTGGGACTGGCCTGCTGGTGACACCTGCCTTTTGTGGTCCCCATGGGTCTTGGTGAGGATGTTCCCCTTCAGTCCCTGTTCCCTTGTGCAGGCTCGAAGCCCTTTCCTCTGAACTGGGGTGCATCCAGCTGGCTTTTGGGGCACGGGGCAGAACCGACTCCCTCACTTGGGAAGGTGCCGCAGCTCCCCCTGCCCAGCTGCTTTCTCATGCGTGTTTCCCTGTAGTGAACTTTCCTCTGGGAGAACAAGGCTGAGATGAATAAAGGGAAAAAATGCTGCTGGGAAAGACTTGATTTTTTTTTTTTTTTTTTTTAAAAATACACGTCTGTCTTTGGTTAGAGCTCATCTGCTCTTGTTTGATCAGTGAGTCCACGAAGTCTGATGCAGGCTGGCAGGAGTGTGAGGTCTATGCTGGTGTCCATTTGGGAGCAGCATGGCTGCGGGCATGGTCTGCAGCAGCTGAGCAGTGGTGTGCCGGCGTGGTTAAAGGGAGACTGAGAAGAGCTGTAAAGCTGCTGCTGTTCCACTGTACTGCATGCAGATGCAGGATGTGGTGCGTGTCCTCCCCAGAGGGACAACTCTGCCAGCTGGGTGCTCTTCAGGATGGATGGAGATGGCAAATGCAAACCTGAAGCTCCTTGATTTCTGTTCTTCTGCGCTGCAAACTTCCAACTATTTGAACAGAGCTGGAATGTTTTAATTCCCATCCCTGGTCAGTGTCTGACTGGTGCTGTTGTAGCTCAGTCTCTTCCCAGACCCCTGGGACTGTGGTTTTCCATTGAGCATCTCAACGTACCAAGACCTTGACTTCAGCCCTTTGGAACACAAGTCTCTTGGCTCTGCGTCTGCCGGAGCGCAGGGAGGAGGGATGAGATCGTGCGCATTCTCTTGCTGGTAGTACAGCAGCGTCTTGGGTGCTGAGCTCCTCGGGCTAAGGCAAGGCAGGGGTTTTCCACCCTCAACTAACCTAACGCAGCTCGGGCCTGCTGCACCAGCCCCTGTGACAAGGGGCCAGGCTGGTACGTGGAGTTTGGTTTTATTTTTGGCATCCTCAGCTTTGAGAGATGCCCTGTCAGCGGATGCCTTCGCTGTCTGCTCGGCTGATCTCTGCGTACGTGTAGTAAGTGATGCGCTGAGCCCTGCTTGCTCTGGGGACCTTGCAGGGAGCCTGGGTCCCTGGTGCAGATCTCGGTCCTCCTGAGAGGCTCCTCGTGGTGGCTGAAGGTGGTTGCATGGTGGGACAGGCTTGGCTGGGGGAGACAGTCCTGTTCTGTCACGGTGCTGCTTCTGCATCCTGCAAGAAATACAAACTTCAATCCAGCTGCGGAGATCCTTCCCTCTAGTTGCAGGCAGCAAAAGCTTTTTAATGTGACCATGAGTAGCAATCCCTGGTCACCCACTCTGGCCTTTAAAGTGTTCCTTGTCAGAGGCACCTTCTCACCTTTGATTGCTCCGTGGGGAGCAATTCCCCTGGAGCAGAACCTGTCCCCTGCCAGAGGCTCTCGTGTACCGGTTCCAGTACGACTGACCTGTGGGATGCTCCAGGGGAGCTTGGGGCAAATTCCCCGAAAGCCCTGTGAGCTTTGGGCGCCGGGGGCGGGAACCCGCATGCAAATTCCCAAAAAACTTTAGGGACTTGATGAACCCTGCTGAGCCGCTCGCCCTGGGAGCATCCCCCCCTCCCCGACACACCTCGGCCGGGCGCTTCCCCCGGGCTGCCCCTTACCCCGGGGCGGGGGCGCTGAGGGTGCGGGGGGCGCATCCCCTCCGAGGGCAGCCCCGCCCTGCGCTCCCGGGGGCGGGGGGATGCGGGACCGATGCGGGGCACCGCAGGGTCCGTCGGGAGCGCTCCCGGGCGCGCGCTGCCACCTGCCGGCAGGGGACAGGCAAGGACGGGCAGGGCCGGCAGGGGGCGGCCCAGGGCAGGCAGCGCGCGGCGGCGGCGGGCAGCGCCCCCGGACCCCCGGCCAGGGACGGCGGCAGAGCATCTCCCCCGTCAAAGTTTAGGAAAAGCCGAATTCTGACCCAGATCCCCCCCTCCCCCACCCCCCCCCACCCCTTTCTCCGGGTAAACGGCCCCAAATTTTGCCGCCCCTGCGGGGGGTGAGGTGCTGCGGGGTACAGAGGGAGCCCCCCCGGGTCGCTGCGCGCTGCGCTGTGGGTCCTCGGAAGGACTGGGGGGAGAGTGGGGAAGGGGAGGTGACGATCGCTGGTGGGGGGTATTTGTCTGACGGTGGGCACCCGAACAGGCCACTCCAGGGCTGTGTTGCCGTGCCCCGTTTCTTCAAACTGACATAGCTACCAACCCCAAAGTGAGTAAGTTTAGGCTGAAAGTCCCCTTTTAGGCATTTCGGACAGTCGGAGAGAAGAGCAAGTGGCTGTGGGGAGCACGCCGTGCTCTCAAACTGCAAATGTGGTCAGCACAAGGGAGTGGCGGAACACATTTATATACCTTTTTTTTTTTTTTATTCAGTATATTCTTAAGGTGAATCCCTACTCAAAAAAAATGAGGGCAGGGAGAAAGTATGAACAGTGTGCTCTTGTTTCTGGTGCTTATTGGTATTCTGACAGGTGGGACAAACTCTCCCTGTCTTCCTTCCCTCTGGACATCTCCTTCCCACCACCTTGGGCACTGTCTGGGAGGTTTGGTTCAGCTACCAAATGGTTGGTTGCTTCCCAAAACGTCAGCGAACAAAGGGCTGTTCCTGCCACTGCCAGCTTCAAGTGGTAAATGGCACCAGTTCTGGGAAGGGGCTGGAGACTGTGACCAGCGCCTGGGCAGCCTCTGCGCTGTGCCTGAGAGTCTGGAGAAAGTCTCAGGAGCCCTCCTGATCCTTCTGCTTCCTAGTCTCTCCTGTGCGTATCTGCAGGAGCTCCTGGGGGCCCTTGTGCTGGATGCACATGAGGAGCCTGAGGCCAAGCTGCTTCTCGTGCAGAGAAGCTAATGTCACCTGCAGGCATGCGCTGAGGGCTGAAGCTTCAGAAGGAGCCTGAACTCTTCACAGAATGGTAGACTGTTCTTGTAGACCAGAGGAAGGGACCTCTGGAGATCATCTAGTCCAACCCTGGCAGAGCAGGGTCACCCAGAGTAGGTTGGACAGGAGCACGTCCAGGCTGGTTTTGAATATCTCCAGAGAAGGAGACTCTACACCTCTCTGGGCAGCCTGCGCCAGGGCTCTGCCACCCTTAAAGAAGTTTTTCCTCGTGTTCGGATTGTTCCTCTTCTTAGATTGTTCTCAGTGGCAAGTAGGAGGCAAGCTGGAAGGTGGGGAATTATTAGTAGAGGAAAAGAAATCAAACCAAACCTCCTGCTGTTGTGTCTATGCTTATGCCCACTGCAAATGCCACGTGCTGTCCTTGTTCCTTTCTGTCCTCCGAGCTGAAAAAGCTGGGAAAAAAGGTGCGGAGCGGGCTATGGAGCGCACAGATGTCAAACAGGGCAGGGCTGCTCCACCCAGGAACCAGACAATTAAGTGGGATATAGGGGGAAAAACAGCCAAATTGGTGTCTGCTATGGCAAAAGTCGGGGGGATGATAGTTCCCGGCGTAGCGGGAGGCGGAGGCTGCCCGGAGCCCCGGCCGCGGCCGCTGGATGGCAGCGACGCTCCGCGGCATCCCCTGCCCGGCGCCGCCGCGGCCCCCGCACCCCCTGCGCCCGGCCTCGCTGGTGGCTTCTGTCGCCTGCCCCTTCCCTCCCGACCCCCACACCGGCTGGGCGGCGGGGTTCCGACCCCTCGGGGGTGGGGGGGAACGGGGAAGAGTGGGCGCTCCTGGTGCTGTGGGGTTTGAGTGCGGGCTGGAGCCCTGCAAAGCAGGAGGAGGGGATGTCCTCTGTCCCTCCGGCTCCTTGAAACACTGCCCAGATCGAGTGTGGTGTGTAGGGGGATGTCCTCTGTCCCTCCAGCTCCCCAAAACGCTGCCCAGACTGGGCACAGTGCATGGGGAGAGGTCCTCTGGCTGCCCAAAATGCTGCCCGGATTGGGTGCAGTGAGATGTTCTCTGTCCCTCCGGCTCCTCAAAATGCTGCCCAGACTGGACGCAGTGTGTGGGGAGATGTCCTCTGTCCCTCCGGCTCCCCAAAACACTGCCCAGCCTGCCCACTCGCGATAGCTGCACCTGTGTAGGGATGCCAGCAGAGCTGTGCTTAGGGTCTGGTTTCCCTTTGGATGTGGCTGCAGATGGAGAATAGCTTTTTGAGGGCAGGAGAAGGGGAAGGTAACTCAGGATTAGGAACCTCCTGTGCTGGCTGGAGCAGAGGATATCGCATGGTAGCTCCTGGGGTGTGCTTGCTAGGTGGCTGACACGCTGCTGAGGGCACTCACTGGTTCTTTGAGACCTGAATTAAATCCCTTACAAGGGTTTTCTCTGGGACAGGGGGCACCTAAATAGGCCATGCCAGGGCTGTATCTCTGTGCCGCGTTTCTTCAGACTTCTGGGGCTACCAGCAGTTCGTAACCTCCTGGGATGCTCGTGGAGGTACATAGCCAAAAGCAAGTACGCTGAGAGCAGGGTGCTGAGGCGATAAGGGATGATTCTGGGGATGGAGCAGATCTGGGGCTATAGACGTGGTATCTATGGGTCTGGTTTTAGCGAAAAGCATTTGACACTTAAGAAAACTGTTAAGCTTTGTCTAAAAAGCGGCTGATCCATGAGCATGACCTGGAAATGTGGGTGCCGAGGGCAGGGCTGGTCCCAAGGACACCTCGTGTGGTAACCTGGGGCACCACCTTGGGAATCGGGGTGGTGTGACACTGGGAGAGCAAGAGGCTGATGCTTGGGTGACGGTCGCCTCGGGGGTGCGGTGCAGAGGCATCTGCTGTCCCTGTCTGTCTGCGGCACGCTCCGAGCAGGCCACCTACGCGGCGTTCCTGGAGCTGTGCGGCTGACGCAGGGACGGCTCCATGGGCTGCCTTCCCCCAAAGAAAAGGCGTCGGAGACCTCCTGCTCTGCCTCTCCCTTTCTCTTCCTCCTTCCCCTCCCTTCTCCGACTCCCCCGGGAAAAGAGGGGTTGGGAGCGCTGTCTGGCTCCGCTTCCACATGGCTCTGTCTGGAAGGGGGTGAATTATTGCTGGATAAACCACCGTGTTTGGCTGCCTTGAAAAAGCACTTCCCGAGCAGTTACGGATTACTTGGTCGGCACCATTCACGTTGAAAGGTTTCACTGTCCAGGCTGCCTCCTCCATAGCTGGAGCCAATTGCAAATTCCACCGGCGCTACCAGCCCCAGAGCCGGGTTTCCATGGTGAATGCATTTTGGTTCTGTACCGAAAAGCCTGAAGCTTTTGGGAAGTCTTTTTGCTGCAAGTGTCACAGTCTGCCTGTTGCTCTGTCTTTGCCGAAGGAGGTCCTCTGCCTTTCCCTAGCTGGCGGCTGCTTTTGGGGGGAGAGATGCTTTAAAGGCCTCCGACAGCCGCTGCCTTGGGGATTCTCAGGCTGCTGGGGGCTCCAACACCCCCCTCTGCCCCTGGGGGGCTGCGGGAGGCTGAGCTATGGGTCTGTCCTGGGACCTGCTGCTCCTCACACCAGGACCTGTCCCTGCCCGTGCGTCTTCCTGCTGCACCGCACTCCTTCCGTGCACACCTTGTGCCTTCCGCTTGCTGTTACAAACCACAAGAAACCCGGTTTAATTTGCCGAGGTGCTGGTTCGAGCCCTCCCGGCACGACTTGCGTGAAAACCAAACGAAGTGTTTATACAGGGACTCTGCGTTGAAAGAGCTGCAGGTCGTGCCTCCCGGTGAACGGGTGTGAGCGTGTGTGCCCACCCCGCGGCTGGCCCGCTTCCCCCCCCGGCCTCACAGCTGTCGGCTGCGAGGCAAAAAAACTGGTTTAAAAACTTTATCTAGGCTTCCCCTGCCCTGCCTTCTAATGCAAAAGAGGTTTTGAGTTTATATATTTGCCCTTCTTCGGGCTTGCATCTGCCCAGCTGCTCGGCAAGGACATCTCCTCTGGCCCGGGAGCCGCGCTGCGCCCTTGTCCTCTGGAATGCTCTTTTCATTGATATTTTCTGAGAACAAAAATGCCTGCTTTGTATCCGCTGCCCCTTTCTTTCCCCACGCAGAAGGGGAGGGAGAAAATGACTAAAATATTTTCTTGTAACAAAAGGCTGAGGGTGAATCTAGATCAGCTATTCTGATCCATTTAAGGCAAAATCTCCAGGGTTTTCAGCAGAGAAATTAAAACACTGGAGCTTTCTCTTTTCTTCAGAAGAACAAACAGGAGCGGCTACCACTTCCTCTAGCTCATAAACAAAACCAGCCCGACGTCTCCAGGAGAAACCCTGCCAAGAGACTTTCCCTCCTAATTGTTTGATATTTTTTCAGTTCTGATTAGTATTCCGGAGTGCCCGGCATGCACGCGGGAAGCTTCAGGAACAGGCTGCAGCTCTCGCTTCACGCAGATCCTAACCCTCTTCTGGCCATCGCTTGCCCTCCTCGTCTGCCACACTCGCCCTCCCCTCCTTCCTCCCCGCTTTGTTTTCCCTCGTCTGCCGTCCTTGGCTTCTTCCAGGGCTTGTGGTGGTGTCTTTTGGCCACCAAACCCTGGCGCTTGGTTTTCCTTTTGAGGCTTCGCTGCGTTCGCAGGAGCTGCATCAAGGCTCTAAAGGCTTTTATTGACCTGCTCTTCTGCAGTTCCTTTGCTTTGCTTCCAGGCTTTTCTCTGCCCTCGGGAAGCAGCTTTGTCTGGCCTGGCTGCAGGGGGATTCTCCTTGCCCCGGAGGAAAAGGCAGGCTGGAGTTCGGACCAACCCAGCGAATGCTGTAAAAGAACAGAGGGTGCAGCTCCCCCAGCGCAGAGATGGCGTGGGAGGTGGGGTTTGCTGCAGAGCTGCTCGCACCTGTACACGGCGAGATGTTCTCTGCCTTGCCCCAGCATCCTCTTAACTCTGCCACCAGTAAAAATCCCTTCTGAGAAAGGACAGAGAGCTCCAGCTGGCCTTGGAGGTCCCCGGCGGGGAGTCCTGCACAGCCACTCACTGTCATGGGACAGTGACTCATTTGAGACAGTCCCCGGGGACGCAGGGACAAGCAACTTGGATTTTTTTTCTTTACCCCTGACATCCTTCCCGAGAGCCAGTCTGGGGCTGTGCCTGCTGCCAGTGCTCCTGCCCCCGGCCCGCTCTTCCCAGTGACTTTATTGTGCGGAGAAGAGCTTTCCCACATCTCTGCTTTGCGGCTGGGTTTTAATGTGTAACATTGTTCTGAGGTCTGTTCTTGCATCATGTGCTGGAGATTAGGAAATCGGTAGCGATAATAAATATCGCTGAATGAGTGGGTGTGGGCAGGAGGGAGGGAGACGAGTGATTTAAAGGGCAGGGAAAATGGTGTGTTCCCCATGGGCAGCCCTCTTTCTGCAGGGACGAGCCAAGCCTTGACATCCTCTTCCGCGGGAGGCAGCCGTGTGATAAAATAACTCATTTTGAGTGTGCGGCTGGCAATGCTGCCGTGTGAAGCTGTGATGTGCATGGATGTGGCGTGCGCCCCCTGAGCATCCCACCTCCCCTGCGAGCCACGGCCCGAAATCTGCCTCCGGCCGTGGCGGGGCCGATGCTGGGCTGGGGGGAGCCTCGGGACGCAGGGTCCCCGTTAGCCACGCGCCGTGTTCGGTCCCTGCTGGGACCAGCACCGCCATCCCTTCGTTGGAAACCAGTTTGTTGAGCGTCTGGTGCGCGCTCCCTGCCTCTGGGAACACACGGCGCTGACTCCGTGACTCAGCCTGAATTTCTTAATCGTAAAACCAACCGTCGTGTCCTGGGCTTTTCTCACGCTTTCCCTGCCATGGTTTCCAAGCGTTTTGTAAACCGCTGGCGGACTGGGGCTGGTAAAGCCTCCGGGCAGGCAGGTGAAGTAGCGTTTGCTTCCGTTTCTTTTTTCAGGAGGGGAAACTGAGGCTCTGAAAGATGAAGTAGCTTATCCGAAATCATGGAGGTGAAACGGCGGCGAAGCACCGAGCCCCGTGGAGACCGTGCCTTTGGTCTCGGGGTGGCCGAGCCCGTGGCTTTGCTCCTCGTGCTGTGTTTAGGACAGAGGGGCAGAGTGGTGACCCTGGCTGCTGCTCCTGGTCTTGAGCAAGGCATGCAGGTACCTCTGGATGCAGTTTTCCTCTTTCCAGGAACACCGTAGCTACTGGGGCAGGGGACCCCCAAAGGCGGGGGCTGAAGTTCTTTCGGGGAGCAGTTCCACGCTCTGCTCAGCTCCTTGCAAAGCTCTTATCGCTGCAGCATCTGAGCAGCTCGAAAGCGGCGTTAGCCATATTCCTCTGGGGCAGGAAGATATTATCCCCTTTTTACGGAAGGGAAGGGCGGCTAATACAGCGCAGAAGGATTAGGGCTGGGATTTTCTAAAGCCTCTTGGTTAAGAAGACTGGGACTTGCAAGTCACTTAAGTTACTCGAGAGCCCACGTGTAAAACTTCTGGCTGGAGCAGGATGTTGAGCTCAGGTCTGTGATGGTCCAGCACACCCGAGCCCTTCAAAAGCAATAAGGCACCACAAGGACTGTGAATCCCTCAAGACATTTTCAGAGCACAGCTTCCTCCTCCTTGACTTTCACCTGGCAAAGTTTCCTTCTTTTTTTTTTTTTTTTTTTTTTTTTTTTTTCCCTTTCCTTTCCTGATGTTTGCCCTGTCACTGAGCTGGGATGGGGTGGGAGAGGCTCGGCCGGCAGGGGGGAGGGAGATGCCACGGGATGGGGGGTGATCAGCAAACCTTTGAAAACAAAGTTCAGGCAAATGTGTGACGGAGTGGGAGCGGGTTCCCCTCGCCGGAGACACAGCTCCGCTTGGAGCAGCCTGCGCGGCGCGGGAAGGCAAAGGGAGCAGCTCGGTGTTTGGGGGAGCTTTGAGCAGCGTCCTTAATTTCAGGGCGTGAGAAGAGGCTTAGCTGAGAAGTCAAATGACTGAACAGAAAGTTGGTTCTGTTTTCCCTCAAACCAGGACAATCCTCCCTCCCCTGCGCAGGGCAGTCGCTTCTCACTGGGCTGTAGCCATTGCTCAGTTCTTACCGAACACTTGCTTTTTGTGGGTGCTACTTTTGTCTTCCCCTGCACTTTTTCATGTGAAAACGCAACTTTTTACATTCAGGACTGTTGTGTGCTACTTCTTTTTTTTTTTTTTTTTTTTTACGGCTGGTTTGCATTTGGACTGCCCCGTTGAATCAAGGCATCGGAGCTGTGTATGCAACTTTATCATAAAGTAAACCTGAGATCGGTTTTTAGCATGGGCCGTTTTTCCGGCTGGGCTATGGGAATAGCTGGCCGTGGAGCCAGGCCCCCTGGGCACCGGCAGTGCCGTGTGGCTGCAGCTCCCCTTCGGTCCCGGGAATCGCTTTGCCTTGGGGACAGTGAGGATGGGACAGGTCCAACTTGTCATTTCTGGGGTGGGGGTTTGGACTTTTCTGGTCAATTCTGAGGTGGGAGGGTTTGGCCTTTTCTAGTCTTTTGGGACTGGGTGAGAGGAAGCAGCTGTTGCTGGCAGCAGTGAAGCTGGAGATCTGGCAAATAACCCCAATTTATCCGGTTAAAAACCCAAAGGGGCAGGGGCAGAGTGTCCTGCAGGCAGGAGGGTGACAGAGCGATGCTGCCAGCGCTGAGCAGCCGCGTTGCGAGTTCCTGCCGGGGCATCGCCTGGTCCAACGCTCGGGTAAAGTTGTCTGCCCAAGGGCTGTGTTTCGTTTCGATGTTTTTTGGCGTCCCTTCCAGCACTTGGAAGAGGGATGATGTGATGTCAGTACAGGTAGAGCGAGCTCTGTGCCGACCTCCCCTTCTTGGCCAGGACTTATCCGGATGCTCATAAAACCTGCTCTCTCCAGCTCCTGGCTTGTTCCAAGAGGCTTTGGCTGGTCTGGGGAGGTGTGAGCATTTGCAAGACAACTGGGCGCAGTGTCTGGAGGGTGGCAGCTGGAGGGCGGCCCTTCACCTCCACATGAAGCCCTTGATGTGTCCCCCAGCCACAGCCCTGCCCAGCAGCTCGCCCAACCGTGTTCCCATTCGTAGAAGGGAGCTCAGCTGCTTCCCTGGAGCCCGGGGTGAGGGCAGAGCGCTCTGTTTTGGTGATGCATCTATCAAGTGACTCCTTATTCTTCTTAAAAACGTGTTGAGCCTGCAGAGAGCATCGCTGTTACGATGTTGGTGGAGAAGGGCAGTGTAGTCTCCATGCCATCCCCAAGGCCAGGGTGGGACCAGTGGTTGGGAAGGAGCTGGGTGACCTCAAATGTGCCGTTCATGGAGTGGTGACGCTGGGAAGCTCAAGGTCATGAGCGTGGGCCTTGGATTTCCTGGTGAAATCCCCTCGGAGCAGGACCCCACTGTCAACTCCTCTCCATCCCCAAGTCCATCTCCAGCCCTGAGTGGGAGCTACATGACAAACGTCTGACCACCGGGGTTGCTTGCCTTTTTTTTTTGTTTTGTTTGGTTTTGTTTCACTCCCCCTGATTGCCGGTGGTGGCTGAGTCCTGCTGGGCGGTGGGAGAGGACAGCCCCGAGGAGGCCGGTGGGTTTCCGTGTGCTTCGGGGTTTCTCCGCGGAGCTGGCGGGCTCCCCGGCGGCGGGGAGTCCTCGCTCATAAAGAGCAGCGCTAACAGAGGATTAATGGTTAATCGGTTGTTCGCGGAGGGTTATAAACAACCTGTCGGGCTCTTTAACACCTTTCGCTGATGTGCTCGTTGCCCTTCATAACACATTCCTGTCTGTCTCATGCAGCCTTGTAACCTCTATTAATCACTCGTTAGCTCCCGCTGCCGAATGCGGCTTGGATGGTGCTCAGCAGCCCGCGGAGCTGGGATTTCCAGGCTCCTTGGACCCCGTGAGGGCTGGCAGAGGGTCCGGCAGGGCACATGGAGGACAGGGAGGCTCCGCAGCCCTGGAGCTCACTGCTGTGCCCTCCCCGTGCTCTGCCCTTCCCCGGGAGCTGGAGGAGCTGCTGGGAGAGGTTTTAAGGTGCCAACAAACACCTCCAAGGGCAGGTCCAAGGAAGGTCTTGTGGGTTGGCCCCACTGAGGTAGGGATGCAGCGCTGAAGGTCCATCAAGTTGATGTGGAAATGGACCCTGCTCCACCCTGGGTCAGCTCCCACCTCCCAGGAGCCGGGGTCCTGGCTCTGTGCGGCTCCCGTCCGGCTCTCCCGTGCGGCTCTGGTGCTCTCCCCTCCTGGCGTTGGGGATACGTACGGTGTGCGCCCTTCCTCCGGGCTGCCGGGAGCTCGCCTGGTTAAGCAAACACCGCTGGGATATTACCTGTCTGTTAACCTGTCAGCGCTGTTTTGCAGCTCCGTTTAATCTCCGGTTGTGGAATTTCCCCTGCAGTTTCTGCCTCCCCCTTGCTGCCCCCTTCCCACGATCAGGGTAATTAAATATTGTCTGAGTCCCGTCACTTAATGGCCCAGTTGTTTGCCAAGGGGAGATAACCGAATGTTTGCTCGCTGGAGACCAAGGACATGGGCAGCTCGTGCCCAGACAGGGCAAGTCACCAGGCCGTGGGGTGACACCCACATGTGACATCAGGCTGCAGTGGCAGAGCTCTTCCCATGGGGCACAGCCAGCACCTGCGGCCGGTGCTTGAAAGGGACGTGTCAGGAGCAACCTCTGCCCTTTGGATATGCTTTTACTGTGGCCTGGGTAGTTAAATACCGATGTCGCTGTGTCTTCAGAAACTTTGATCAAAGGAAAGGTCTAGCCACGAAAGGAGGTTTCAGTTTTCATATTTTTATATTTCCCACTTTTTATATTTTTTTTCCCTTGCTCATTCTAAGCTGCTGTTTGAAATTTATTCTTTTTTTTTTTTTTTTTTCTTTTCTGAAACTTGGGGCTGTTGGTAGATGCTCACCCGAGCCTAGGACAGGAGAGCTGCCCGAGTTCTGGTGTCCCCGCCATCCCCCTGCCCGCAGTGGGCTGGGGACAGCAGTTGGCTCCGGATGGTGGAAGCAGAGACGGAATGTTTGTCACGGGGAAGGTCAGGGGTCCTGAGCTCTGCTGCGTGTCCTACACTGTGTGCCGGCATTGGAGCGAGCTGGAAGCTGCCATCCCCGGTGAATGTGTGCTCCCGTGCGGAGGCTGCTCCCCCCCAGCCCGACCTCTGCCCTCTGCTGAAGGTTGGTGGTTTCTCCACCCGTGTGAAATGGTCCCACAGCCAGCGGGTCCCTCTGCCGCCAGCCCGGTGCCCCGTGAGGACCGTGTGCTGCGGACATGGCCCGGCTCCTTCCTCTGCGGAACAGTGATGGGGCTCTGGCAGCCCAGCGTGCCCTCCCCAGAGCCACCTGTAGTCCCTTGGGATGGGACGGGGGACGTGGTGTTTGTGCTGGAAGAGCCCAGCTTGCCTTCTTGTGCCCAGCGGAGGAAAATATTCCCAAGTGCCCCGTTGGCTTGAAAACCCATCCTGTTTTTTTTTTTTTACCGTTGGGCTCGAGCCTGTGCCAGGGTTCAAGCGGAACGCGGTGGCTGGGGATGAAAGTGAGCCGCCCTGGCTGGAGCGCACCTGGGGATGCCGTGGACCACAGCTGTCACCTACCAGCCACGCAAACCGCTTTATCGCTTGTTTGCTGTGCCGCGGGGTGGTGACTCCCGCTGGGGGAAGGCTGGTGGCACGGCTGCGTGTCCCGTGCATTGTCCCTGCCCGGGGGTGTCCACCTTGTGGCGATGCTTCAGGTGCCCCCAGATGCCTTTTAAACACCTGGGCGCTGGAGAGCTTCATGCCCGGGCAGCAGGAGGAGGTTTATAGACCTGCCACCGCTTCTAAGCGAATAGGCAAGCTGGGTTTTAAATCCCAGGAGATCTGAAGTCAGTCCCCGCGGTCTGCCCAGGAGGTGGAGTTTCCCTTGCAGAGGGCTTTGGGATCCTCCTGGGATGATGAGCCATTTGTGAATGTTGGATTTAATACTTATTTAAGGCTGTCTGTGAAAGCCAACTTTCTTAAGCCAGGAACAAAGTCCTCTAGTGGAAAGCTCAGAAGGGAGAAAACTCCCAAATTATGATTTCTGGACACTCTTTAATTTTAGGGATTAGGAGTCCAATTTCTGCATTTCTCCAAGGTTACCATGAGCGCAGTTACAAATTAAAATTGCTGCAGAAACGAAGGCTGCTGCCAGAGCTCTCCGAGCCTGGGTGTCGCTTGGCTGCAGATGTCCTTGCTTCACCTTTCCACGCTCGAGTTGGGGGTGGGGGGGGTGGGGGAACTGTTTACACTTGGCCAGAGAAAAGCGTGTAAACAGTAAAATCCTGCGCCGGTGCCCTGTGAAACCCATCACGTAGCCTGGCCCCGCTCCCCGCGCTGGGGCTGGGCTCCCAGTGGGCTCCATGCGAGGAGCTGGGCTGATCCCGGAGCCTTGTCTGTGCCGGGACCTTCTTCTAACGCAGACCTGGCGCTCGGCTGGTGCCCGACCTGGGGTGGACCCTGAGAGGCGGCGATGCTGGATGTGCTGCGGAGGGGTTTGCCCGGGCTGGAGCTGCCCCTGCGGTGCGGGATGCTGAGGAGCAAACCGAAGGCAGCGCTGGATGGCCTCTGTGTTCCTCTGCCGTTAGCTAGACCACCCCATCTTTCCCCAGCTCTTATTTTTTTTTCGCTTACAGCCTATTTCTGATCCCAGGGCTGCGTCTGTGGGGCTTTCCTTGATTCCTCTGACAGCAGGTTTTCTCCCCAGCAGCAGGTGAAGCACGGACCCTGTGCTCCCTGCGAGCTGCAGGGAACGCAGAAGCTGACCGTCCCTCGTCCTCCTCCCGGCAGAGAAGCGGCCCATAGGGAGGTGCGTTGTGTTTTGGAGCCTGGGTAGCCGGGTTTGCTCTCCCGGGTTTCCTTTCCCAGCTCCGCTCCTGCGATCGATGCCCTGAGCGAGCGGAGCCACAGCCCCTCAGGTGCCTGGAGCATCCTGGAGCCTGGTGCATCCAGGAGCCGCCTGGGAGGGGGCCAGCATTTCCCAGTATCCCACCACTGCGGGTGGGAGCCCCACCAGGGCTTCCTCTGCTTTTTTCCAGCCCCCCCTCCCCAAGCCCTTTGGTACGCACAAGGGGCTCCGGCAGCCCCCCCAGTCCTCCGCCCCTACACTTGCGATGGAGTTGCTGACTTCGTGGGCTCCCTTTTGTCTTTCCTTCCTGAAGCTTGTGTCACCCCTTGAGCTGGCTCAAAGGCTCGCCTTCAGGGAGCCTCAATAGACACTGCGGAGAAATAAGAGGAGGAAATGAAACCCGGGGGGTGTTGGGCCAGCACCCTGCAAGCTGCTCCGTGACCGGGCTGCCAAAGACCCCGGGCTCCTCGGTGGCTCCCAAGTCCCTCAGCGGTGGGAGGGAGGA
Organism: Rissa tridactyla; assembly: GCF_028500815.1. Classification (NCBI taxonomy): domain Eukaryota; kingdom Metazoa; phylum Chordata; class Aves; order Charadriiformes; family Laridae; genus Rissa; species Rissa tridactyla. The sequence goes on from NC_071480.1 coordinate 12,852,500, forward strand.
AGGGAGAGCGCAGGGAGCGAAGGGCTTTCGGTTAACCCCCGAGAGACGGCAGGAGTCTTCCCAGAGGGGATGTGAGATGCAGCTGGTCCCGGAGCCCGTCCCCTGAGCTGCGTCTCACCTCTCATCTGCTCTAGGGGGGACAGAAGCATCGCTGTCCCCGCGCTCGGGGACGGTGCCTGTAGGGCCCAGCCCGGTGCGAGCTCTCCTGGCCAAAGTGCTTCGGGCAGGATGGGTCTGTGTCTCCAAAAGTGCTCGTGGTTGATTCCCTCACAGTTAGGGTGAGGTCTCGGTGCCAGGGTGGCGGGGGCCAGGCCCCTGCTATCATAGGTACCGTGTCCCCTGGTGCCCATGAAACTTTAGGTTAAAAATAGTTTGGTGTTGGCGTCCTGGGGCGTATTCTCCTCCCCGGTTTTCACAGAAACTTTGGCAATACAGCCCAGTTTGGGGACGCTTCTGAGCTGAGGTCACCGCTCGGGGGTGTCCTGCCCCCGTGTACCCTGCACCTCTCCGAGCCAGGGCAGCGAGTGCTGCAGTGGTGGCAATTTCTGGAACTTCATGCTTATTCAAGGCTTGGAAATATTTGTTTGGTTGTTTGTTTTTCTTAAAATTTGAGATCTTGGTGTTGGGTGAGCGCGCTGCAATCTCACTTTTCTTTTTTGTTAAGTCACTTTACAGCTCTTCTCTTTGTAAAGTCAAGTTTGAAAACACAACCCTGAAGTTTCAAAAGCCAGAAAGTGAAAAGGAATGTAAACAATTTTTTCTATATGTTGAAATCTCGGGATTTTTATCTTTTTTTTTTTTTTTAAAGCTGTTTCATGATTTTCAGAGAGCAGTGAGCTTGAGGAGTGATACAATCACCATAGGCCGGTGGTGTCCTCTAGTGCCGGGGGAAGCCTGTTATTGCTGTTGGGTAATCCTGGAGATACCTAATTAAGATTAATTTAACTAAGAGCTGCTTCTGCCGCACTTGGCGGCTGGTTGACTTCCCTTTCACATACCACAGGTTTAAAAATTGTTTGGAAGGACTTTTGAAGGATGCTGCTGCAGCTGAGCGGTGTCACCGTGCCGAAGAGGCAAAGCCCCAGCTTCGGTCGGGCTGGTGTCACCGCAGCGGCTGGGCATCGTGGTACCTGGGGGGAGGCCCAGGCTTGGCCCCCCTGTGCCCACCCCCCTCAGGGAGCCTGGCTGCATTTCGACCGGCTCTGGTTGCTTTGATGCACCAGCTTGCACGCCAGGATGAGGTGACGTGTCCCATCGGGGCTGACAACTTGACACTGGAGGTGGCCGTAACCTCTTCACCGTCCCAAGCAGGAGCCGTTGGAGCCCTCTCACCGATGTGGGCAGCTGCGGGGTCGCTCCGGTCTAATCATGTCCTGGCTTTCTCCCCAAATCTCTCTTAAGTTTTTATTTAATTACTTTTTTTTTTTTTTAAAGTAGTAGATTCTGTCTGGGGCTGTTTTAGCGGATTAAGGTCCCCGAGAGCGTGTTGCTGTGCTGCGGCGCGCGAGGCTGGCTTCCCTGTAACGGCTCGTTCTGGGGACAGAGAGATTTTGGGTTTGCTCTCGCCCTCAGCCACGTGAACAGCCTGGCTGGCACTGGATGATTAAATTAGTTTCTAGGAGAACAAATCCCGGATTAGTGTAGCCATTTGCCATGCTGAAAGTGGAGCCCTGCTAATTAGGTTTATGTAACGGGGCTCGCATGGCGTTCTGTAATCGGCAAGGGGCGCAGGGGGAGAGCTGGGGCGACTGCGCTGGTTAATTGGGAGGGACGCTGGGGTCCCTGGTGGCTACTGGGGCTGCTGGAGTCTGGGCTGAACTTCTGCAAATTTAAAAAAAAAAAAAAAAAAAAAAAAAAAAGCATTGCTGCCAGCAGTACGGAGAATTTTGTGCTGTGCAATGAACTACCGCTGTTCTCTGCTTCTTGCGGAGGCTGGAGATGTCTCCCACTTCTCGTCTCGTATCACAGGTGCCTTTTCCTCGGGAGCTTGGCAGGGCAGAGGCTGGTGTAGGAAAGGAGGAAGCGGTGTCGGGAGGTGGTTATCCTGCCGGCATCTCCCTTTGCTGGGTTAACTGAAGTGGCCATGGTGTGCAGGCAGGCGTGCGCTGCACCCAGCAGCTCGGGACCCCTCGTTAGGGGTCCAGCTCCCGACCACGAGCGAGGTCTGGGCTTTGCCAGGGCCCCAGATGCAGGCAGATTCCTGCGGGACACGCTTTGTTTCCCCGGGTCCGTGGGTGCTGTTAGCCTTTCCCGGCTGGGCAGGGGGCGAGCAGCATCTGGATGGCCCGGCCCAGCCAGCCCTCTCCCTCCCTCTCAACAAACCCTTGTAAAAATTGCCCAGCGAACCTCAGTAAAAATTAATGGAGTAGTCAAAAGGCTAATCCATCCCAGGGAAATGTCGATTAAATCCCTGCGGCGATGGGAGACTTTCCTTCTAGCTGTGATCGAATCGTGAATTTTCCCTTTACATCCCCAGACGCCGTTGCCCCCACGTCTGCCGGCAGTGGCGAGGGAGGGTGGCGCAAAGGGACGTGGTTGGCATCGCGGTGACAGGGGAAAGGAGCTGGCCCTGTGACAGGTTGGTGGGACGAGTAGCAAGAGGCTGAGCCCCCCGCTCCTGCAGACTGGTGGGACGGAGGTTGAGGGTTGCCCACCGGGGCATGGCTCTGGTGCCCCAGGGTGGGGAGCAAAACCTTGGTGCGAGTGGCAGGTTTTGTTAGACGTAATGGGAAAGCGGAGGTGGGGACGCAGCGAGGCGTCCCCTGCATGTCCTGCGGGGGCGGGAGGGGGGTGTCAGCACACGGCTGAGCTGCACTGCAGCCCCCGCGGGAGCTGCACTGTTCCCCCCCCAGGCACCCGACGAGCCCCTGGGATCAGGGTGGGGGGGCTTGGTGGGACCCTCAGGGGTTTAAATTGGGGCATGTCTAGAAATAGCGGGTCTGGTGGGAACGCTACAACTGCCCTCCGGGAAAACATCCCCCCCACCTCTCGATGGATGCTTGGTGGGGAGGGATGCTGCCCCTTTGTGCTGCCGGAGCCTGGGCTTTCCGCGCTCCCTGGCGGAGATGAGCTTCATCTAGTTTGTCTGGGAGGTGGGTTTAATCACGGCAGCATCTGATCACCCCCACTGTGGTTTGTACCCCCAGAGGAGCTGAAGGGGCTTGAGCAGGAGCAGAAATGGTGACTGTGGGTGACAGCTGCGGTGTCACCCTGTTCATGGCACGCAGCATGGTGGGAGCAGCGGCCAGGCCAGCAGCAGGCACCTCTTCTGCTGTGGCATAGAGCATCCGTGGTGGCTTAGGAATGAGGGATGGTCTGAAACAGGACCTCCTCCTCGCGGGGCTGGGTCGCTCAGGCTGATGCTGGCAGTGCTGCGATGGCAGAGCCGGGGTCTGCGCAGCCCTGAGCCTCCACGGTTGGGAGCAGCAGTGGCTCGTCCTCCCTCTCTGCTGGCATTTCCTTCCTTGGGGCCAGCCCTACGCCCTGCCGACAGCTTCGGGTCGCAGGATCCAGCTCCTCCTTGGCACACTGCGGATCCAGCATCCAGCAGAGATGGTCCCCATGGGGCAGATGACATCCCGGGAGCACGCCGGGGCTGTTCCGTGTCGTACGGGCTTTTCCTGCTCCTCGCACTCCGGGCACTTCCATCCTCTGCTTTATCCCTGCGTGTCCGGCCCACCACCAATAGTGCTGCGGAGCTTTGATCTGCTCCGAGTGATTAAATTCGTATCATCCAGACTGACAGCTTAATATACCTCAGCGAGGCCGTGCTAAATTAGTTGTGTCTGTCTTGCCAAAGCTGCAGAAATGCTTTCTGACAGCTACAGGCACTTGATACATCTTTTTATTTTTTTTTTTTCCTCCTTTTCCTTAGTATACAGTAAGGGTTGCCGTTGCTCTTTTCGGGGCATCCTTCCTCGCGTTTCAGATGAACTGCTCCACCGCCGCTGGAGTCATTTTCTATCTGTTGAGTGGAAACAGCTGCCCCGGAGCGTGGCTGCAGGCACAGGGGCCGGTGCCTGCGTGGGAGCACGCGAAATACTGTGTCGTCGTATTTTTAGACTTTTATGCATATATATATATATATAGGTCTTAGTTTGGGTTGGATTTTTGTTTTGTGAAAAATGCTGTGCTGGTTGGGCAGTGAGATCAGTCCAAACCCTCCCTGCGCCCAGAGGTCTCCGTAGCATCGGCGCTTGCCCTCAGGCTGGTTGACCACGGCTCACGTCACCTAATGACCATGGGGCTGCGTTAGAGGTGTTGCATCGGGGCCTCTAATTCAGGACTGGCAGCTCTTCAGCTGGGATGTCAAGCCCTGAAAACCACCTGTAAGAAGTGAGATTAGCTTTATGTATCAATATATGGTTCATAAAAGCTGGGTTTCCCAGCGGTGAGGAGGTCACCTCCTCTTCCAGTGGTGAGGAGGTCACCTCTTCTTCCTTCCAGGTGCAGTTCATGGTCACACAGCTCCAGCGGCAGCTCAGAGGTGGTTGAGCCCCAGGGGTAGGAATTGACATGGGTCATCCCGCACCCGAGCCGGGGGGGAGAGGGGGAACATGGCGGGGCAGTCCCCAGGGACCGGCTCCACAGGGCCAGTCCCTTCTGGTGTTGGCAGAGGTCACCGAATGCCTCGGGGTTTTGGGATTCCCTGGACGAGAAGATGCCTTTCATCTCCCCATGGATGCTCCAGGCCTGGCTTCCTCCAGCTGTTTTGGGGTGAAACATGGCACTTTGCTGGTTCCTCAGCCCAGCGGAGGAGGAGGCATGAAGATGCCTTTGATGAGGATCTGCCGGCAGCGCATGTGTTCCGCAGCATTAGATTTGTGGACCGAACTTTCTCCCAGTGGGATTGGGACAGCTTCTCCCTTCTCATTTCAGAAATGGGCTGTACCTTCAGATTGTCCCATGCAGGGTGACAGACTGGGGCGAGGAGACCAGGGGCATCCCCTTGTGCAAGAGCCTCCCGTGGGTTTGGGCAGAGAGGGGAAAACAAGACTTGAGACCCGCTTTTAACGAACCCTTTTCAGCCAACTTGGAGAAAGTGTTCTCCTTGCCAAGAGCTTAAAGAAGAAAAAAAAAAAAACCAAACCAAAACCCAACCACCCTTCATAATTGCCACATTTAGAGGAAGGAATTCTAAATAAAAAAGTTAATCTCCTCCAAGGATTAGCAAAGCATGCGGCGTCTTGTCAGATGTGGAAGCGAAGCGGAGGCCTTAATATTTTAAGACAAGAGAGACGTTTCTGTTGGAGCATGTCTTTGCCGTGTGCTGGCCAAGGGACCCGTGCAGGGCCCGTGGACTGGAAGGGGCCGAGGTCCCTTGTCCCATCTGAGGGGGATGCGTCGCTGCTCTTGGGCTGTGCATGGCCGTGGTGACCATCAGCCTCGCAGGTGGCTGCTCTGCCTCCTCCTGCTCTGTCTCTGCTCCATAAATAACTTATTTTGGCAGAGCATTCCTCGTACTACGGCGTGCAAGAGATCAGGATGCTGCTCTTTGTACCTCATCTCTCCCCTTGGAGAGAGAGGTTCCTGCAGCATCTTTTCAGTTCCAGGGAAGAAGAGCTCAGTGCAGACGGGAGGAGGTGGCCACTGGCTCTGGGAGTTGCTGGTTTTGGCGGTTGAGCTGCGAAGGCACCCGTAGGGTTTGGCTTTCGCAGGGCCTGAGCGCACGGAGTTATTAGTTGCTGTTAATTGCGGTGGGAGGTTTGGGAGTTGAGCACACTTGAATGCCTGGATGTGGACACGTGGAATTAAAAGCTACTTTTTCCAAATGCTGGGAGCCCTGGTGGAACTCCCATGTTTTCCCGGGCTGGCGGAGGTGCTTCCTGGCGCAGGAATGGGGGAGTTGCCACGTGTCCCCCCGTGTCTTCTCAAAAGCAGCAGCAACTTGTCGTAGGTTTGGTTCCATCCATCCCTGTATTTGTTTGTACGTTATTTGTTTGTCGATTATCTGCTCCATCTTTGCTTCTCCACCGATAAGGGCATATGCAAACCCCCGGCTTGGCTTTTGAAACACGGATGCAAATCGGACACGGTGGCCTGGCAGATGTTGTCTCCATCGGGCAGGAGGTCGGGTCCACCTGGTGTCCCGGGTGCTCCAGCCCCGCTGGGGTGGGAGACATTCCTGGGAATTGCCCATCTTCCCCTCCACAGCCCAGCCCGGCGCGGGGGCGCCGGTGCCCCGCAGGAAGCAAACAGCTGGGGAGGAGCTGCCTTTGCTGTCCCCACATCCCTGGAGCTCGCCCAGCATCAGGGGGCGGTCGGCGGTGCCCCCGCCACTTGCTGAGCTCTGCTTTGTTTTAACATTTTCTTTCTTCTGGGAGAGCTCGGGTGAGCCGAGTTCCTTCATTCTGGTCCCTGACACGGGAACACCACGGCGGGACGCGCTCATCGCCGCCGCGCATCCCCATGTTTTCCACCGCTCCCCTCCCAGCCGTGCATGGGCCAGGCAGCCCTTTCCTAGTACTTTGTATTTATTTACTGTATTTATTTACTATTATCTGCTGATTACTACCGGTTGGTGCACCAGCTGAAGCCGCTGGAAGCGTGCTGGATGGTCAGGTTGATGCTCAGACGCATCCTGCCCTGTCCTAAGGGCTCGCAGGGACCGTGCCCGGGGGGGGACCCGGAGGAAGATGCTTTTGCTGCTGGTCATTTACACCTGAGCCCGGCTCGGCGGGGGAGAGCCCCTGCGACTGCAAGAGGTTAAAACTTTGCCCCTGTGTTTACTTTAGTTGGCTGCCACACTGCATAATAACCTGTCAGCACTTCAGGTGGGGATTTATTTGTGCATTAAAAATTGCCTGGGGCGGGCGGATGCAGACACTCTGCAGCATGCTGGAAAATGTGCCTCCAGCGTAAAAACAGCCTCTCCAAATATTTCACCCTTTTAATAAGTGCATTTAATTAAAGTCATATAACTTTTTTTATTATTATTAAAAAGGAGGGAGGGGAGGGGGGGAAAAAAAAAAGTGGGGCCTGCTGAGGCTGCGAGCAAAGGCTGGAATACAAAGAGGGGGTTTAAATGTGCGTATTTAATGGAAAAGTCATCAACAACATGTTGTGTTTCTCTTTATTTCCCAGCCCCGCTTTTGATTGTGGATAGAAAGTTGACGGGAGTTGCTGGATTTCCAGACTGCCTTTTCTCTCCCTCTCTCCATCCACTTCCCGCCTCTTGAAACGGTGCAGAACTATTAATTTTTCCAAACAAAGTTGCCAAACGGCGTTGCTCTTGGGTAGACTCGCAGCTGCTTTCTCTTTGCTCCTTTCACCTTCTGTTCCTTTAAATTTGGATCCGGGTGAATCTTTAAGCCACCGCTTTTAGCGCGAGCACCTGGAGGACTTTGCAGAGCGGGTCGGTTTTCCGGTCCCTGCGGAGGAGGAGGAGGAAGAGGAGGGCCTTTGGGAAGGGGCAGTGAGGTGGACGGATGGTATTTTGAGACCCTTGGGTGGGAAGATGCTCATCCATAGGAGGCTGCATGCCACCCCCAGCTGCCAGGGCGATGTGGGCACGGGGGGACCAGGGATGGAAGCCACGAGGCCACCACGTGCCCACCCTGAGCTGAGGTCCTTTGGTTTCCTACGGCATTGCCTTGCCCCTAACCAAGAGCTTAAGCTGGGCTTAATCTTTCACGCTGGGCCAGTGCTGCTGGGGCTGCCGGCATGCCAACGGTGTGCCAACGTCCCTTTAATGGCACAGCCGACATCTGCGGTTGCGTCGGGATCAGTGGAGGGGGCGGGGGGAGGGAACGATGATTTCAAAGCCCTGCTAAAATAAGTCCCATTTGATCAAATTCCGTATGGGAAGGTGCTGAGAGATGCGCCGTTGCACAAAGCGCCTTTATCCCGGCACAGGCGGCTTTAATACGAGATGCGCTTCAGCGCGGTACTGCCGAGGGCAGGGGGCAAGGCTGCGCCGTGGGGGCTGTAGGCACCCTCGCCCTGAGATGCAGCCGGGCAACGGCAATTTTTAAGGATGATTCTGCATTTTTTTTCCAGAGCTGAGGAGGGGAGCTAAGGAGAGGAGTTGGGAGGCACCACTTTTCATAGCGAAAGTTGCCAATACTCTTGAAACATGTTGCTGTTACACATCTACAAGCGCAGAACAAGCTCGGTATTCTCCAGTGAGAGCCTTAAACGCTGCGGCATCGGTAGCGGGAGTTGGAAGCCACGTAGAAAATTGCTCTGAAATGTGGTCTTGCTCCTGTTCCCCACGAGCATCACTGAAACGGGTGAACAGGATCAGTGGAGGGGGGAGACCGGGTTCGCCCTGAGCAGTGATGTCTCTGTGCACGGTACTGGTGGGGATGGGATGCTGCGACACGCGCTTCCTCCTCCCTCCAAGGATAAGACTTGCAAAAAGAAAAAAAAAAAAGAAAAAAAAAATTAAAAAAAGTCTGTTTTCAGGCCAGGGCAGCCCGTCCCCGCGAGTGCCAAATGCTCGAGGGCTTCTCTGTAATGCAGGATCGTTGTGCATCGCGTTTCCCAACCCGGCACCCAAAGAGCTTTCCCCATGCCCTTCTCTGAAATGCAGTTTTGTAAGATTTTGGTGCCGCTGTTTCTTCGCGCGCTGCTCCCTTCTCTCTCTGAAGATTCTTTTGGTTTTGTTTTTGTTTTTTTTTTTTCTGAAGGAAAGAAAATCTGGTGGATTTGAAACGTGAGGAAGGGCGGGAAGGGTTGTGGATAATATCGGATGCTGTCCTTGGCAGGTGATGAGGAGGTTTATGGGAAGGGGAAACTTTTCAGACCTGCTGATACAGAACGAAATGGTTTTTAATAGCACGGAGGGGCAGGTAAAGGGTGGGAAAACGCGGTGCCTTGGCGTGCTTCCCCTCCCTCCTCCAAGGCATCCCCCGGAGCGGGTCTCTGCAGGCAGCGCTGCTGGCCCTGCCTGGACGCGGGGTGGGAGGCTGAGGACCAAAAGGCGTGTTTGGAAGGGCACATACATGGTGTGATTTGGTGCAAATCCCGGATCGTGCTGGAGTGCCGCAGCACGGGGTCGCTGCCGGGGGGACGGATGCTGCTGTGGTGCTGCCCTCCCCACCAGAGGACAGAAAATGGCCTTCTTGTGCCTGCCGTGTCCAGGCTGGAATAATAGTCCCTCCAGCCAAGATCCACAGGAGGATTTGGGCTCTTTGCAGCCCACTGATTTCCTCGGGAGCCGAAGCTCTGCGGGAGGAGCTGAGAGCCTTTCTGGGTTCGGGGATCGAGGGTGGCTGTTGGCCAGCACTGAAGTAGTGGTCTCTTGTGAAGCTGCTGCGTGCCCTGTCCGTGCCAAGGGAGAATTTTCCCCCATGGGAGTAAATCAGTTGGATGCAGGAACAAGCAGGTGCCTGCCAGGCTATCGGAGCATCGCGTGGAGCTGCAGGATGGTGGAGGGCTCTCAGCTTTCCGACCGGAATGGGATCTGGGTGTAAAACTGGCTGGGAGAGGGGGAAGCCGGGGCTTTTCGCCTTCACTTTGCAATGGGAAAGGCACAGGCCGTGTCCCTGGGCCACTGGAGCTGGCTCCGGGGGCTCTGGCTCCTTCCAGCTGGTGACTGTCCAGATTTATGGGCCGGGGAGAAAACTGGATGGTTTTCTTCTGGGTGGCTGGGAGGTCCCTGGCAGGATGGCTGCTGCTGCAGGCACAGAGGGGGCGTTAATGACGTTCCCTGGGGGGCCACAGGGAGCTCAGCCCCCCCGACGGAGCAGGTTTGGTGGCCAGGGTCGAGGCTTTGGGAGGAAGATACTGAATGGGGCTGTGGCGGGGCGGGAGCGTGCAACCGCCCTCCGGTCCTCGGGCAGTCACCAGATCTCGTCCCAACCCTAAATCCAGGTCATATGAATCTTTATTTTTCTTTTCCTCTCCCGCCTGGAGTCTGCTCTATTCATTTTTGTTTCAAGCGAATGAGCCCGCTGTAAAGGAGCCTCGCATTCCTCTGTATAATCTTCGGCGAGCATGGCCTGGCTGCAGTTTCTCAATTAAGCAGAGTTTTCTCTTGCCTTTCATTCCCCGTCCCCTGGCGTCCTAATTGGAGGCACTGCGCCCTGCTCCACGCTCTGGGGACGCGGGTGCCTTCGCCGTGGGGCACGAGGGGTCGGTTTGCCGTCGGGGTGCTGCGGGCGGCCGTGCCGTGCCCAGCTGCTCCTTCGCGCCGCTCGCTCCATTTTTATTTTCTCTCTGGCAGAGGCAACGAATTTCCTTTTGCATGACACTGAATTAATTTAGCCTCTCTACAAAGCGTCCCTTTTTGTCTTTCTCTCGCTGTCTCGTTCCTGGGGTGCAGGAGGGTGCACCACCCTGAGCTGCCGGGATGGAGCAGGGATGCGGGGCTGCGCGTCCCTTCGCCTCCCTCTTATCTCCCTGTTCCCCTTCATTTACCTGCGGCAGCCAAATGAGCTCTGAAGCGAGACGCCCCGTTCCTCGCGGTAGGCATCCCATGTCCTGAACCTGCTTTGGGAACCAAACCCGGCTTTCCGTGCCCGACCCTGGTGCTGGTCCCTGTCGGTGGGATGCGGATGGGGAGCCTGCGGGCAGCCCCGCTGCTCCCCTGCCTCCGCAGAGCACGGTCCGCGCCCGCCGGTGGGTGAGGGGAGCAAAGAAGTGTAAAACTGTAAAAACGGAGTTGGGAAGGAGCTCGGAGGCATTTCATGTGTGCCCTGCCCCAGTTGCTGTGCATGTGGCAGCCCTGGTGGCTCCATCCAGCTTCTCCTTCCAAGGAGGCTGTCGGTGCTGTCCTGGCAGTCTGTCCCATTGCCACTGCAGCTCACACCGGTGCCACCATGTCCTGCCCCTGTCTCCTTCCTCTTTGCGGCGGCTTTTTGCATATTTGATGCTCGTGAACCCGTCTCCCTTCAGCCCGCTCCGCTCCCGAGGGTGGGCAGGGGACAGGTGCGGGTGGCGGGGATGGGACTGCTCCAGCCCTGGCGATTCGATTCAGAGGAGAGTTTGGGGGCGAGGGTGTCTGCAGGGCCCCACCATAGCTAATAATTAACGGGATCTCTTCACTCCCTTGGCAGCCCCGGCTGCTCCGGTGGGAGCGTGGGGCTGCAGAGGGATGTTCTACAGGACTCAGCAAAGTTTATGGGATTTCTTAAATTTCCCCCAACCCTTTCTCTTCCCCTTCTTGCCTCATTTTTACTTTTTTTCACACACACACCCCCCACCCCACCTTTTCTGTTAAACAAAATTTCAAGTCGGAGCCACCAAAAACAGTCCTTCCTTTAAAAACTGAACTTTGCTACAGCGCTAAAATAAACACAGGGGAACTGCTGCTCGCATGAAACCGCGCTCAGCTGCTCTGTAAAGAGAATAGAAAACGTGGCGTCAGGTTTTTCGGGCAGGCGCGTGCCTTAGAGCTACGGGAGTGTGTCTGCAGAGGGGCATCGCTCCATCGCGTCCCGCTACGGGGATGGCGATTCCGTCCGTACCCGCAGGTGTTTGCTTTGCAGGCAGCCGCTCACACCCCATCGCCGATATCCTGGCTCACAGCTTTTCCCCCCACAGAATTTGGCTAGTTGTGTTTTGGTTGGTGGTATTTTATTTTTTTTAAATATATTTTTTCACACCAGCGGTTTTTAGCCCCGTTCACGCCAGCTCCAGGCCGCGGGTCCTGGTGCCAAAGCACACCCTTCACTTGCCGGGGCTGCGGTGAGCTGCTGCCGGCCCCGCGTGCTGTGCCGGTGGGGAAGGGGCAGGTCTGAGGGGTGCTTTGTGCTGGGGAGGGGACAATAAATTCATGGTTTGCCTTTTGGAAGAGACGGGGCTAATCTTGCAGTCTGCAGCATCTCAACTGGACGCTTCCCTTCCCCGAGGGGAGTCCAGATTCCCCCCAGAGCTTCTCACTGCCCTCCGGTTCTGGGGAGGGAGGGAGGGAGGGATGGATGCGCTCTTCAATGTCAACAGGGTGGATGTGGCCTTGGAGGACGTGGGGACGGTGTTGGGGGGGAGAGGAGCCTCTGCAGTTTGGGCTGTTCCTGCTGAAAGCAGAGCCCGAGTGCGATGGGAGTGGGAACTCGCTGGGGGTCCCACTGGTGTGACAATGGGGGGGGCCAGCGGGCAAGCCGGGGAAGGTGCGTCAACCAAGGAAGGAGAAAAGTGTTGTGCTGGGCATGGGCCAGGACACCAGAAACGGAGGATGGCAAACTGGCAGGGTGTTTGGAATAACGTTTTCCCCAAGCGTGTGAAGGATGGAGAACCTCCACGGAGAGGAACGGTGGTTGGGGTGCGCCCATGGGGAAAATGAAGGAGCTCGGCTTATGGCTGTGGGCTCAGACCTTCCTGTCCTCCCAGCTGGGCACTGTGTGGTGCTGCGTGGGTCTGGCCGGGCTGGCTCAGAGGGTCCAGCCCTGAGGGGACCAGGGTGGGATGCTGAACCCCATCGGGGGGCGGCCGCTGCCCCGCGGTCCCGGCGCTGGCCGCGCTGCTGCTGGGCTGTGTGTAAATCACTGGGGCGTGCGGGTTTGGGATCTGCCTCCCCCGCCGTCCCGCACACCCAGCCTGCCGCTGCAAGGGCTCATTATTCAGCCTGCAGATGCCAGGTAAGCTCCGCTCCTCCATAAAACTCAGGCAAGCGCTAGGAAAACACGGCCCTGCCAGGTCCGTCTGCTCGGGGCGAGTGTTGGCGGGGGGGAGAGCTGTTCCTTCTCCTTCGCCCCAGCCAGGCCCCTTTTCCATCAGTGCCGCCACGGGGAGCTTTTTCCCACCTAGAAGAGGAGCAGGACGGGAGGGCAGAGCCGTCGCTTCCCGGTGAGCGGAGGAGAATGTTTCCCAGTTTTCTCCTGGTGTGCTGGCGGGCGGCTTGCAGAGCCCTCCTGCTCTACCTGCCGCGCTACGGCGCGCTCGGGGCAGGATTTGTGGTGTTTTACAGGCTCCCCTTTCAAAAATCATTTGATTTGAGTGAGCTGTGTGAGCATCCCGCGTGTCCCGGCAGGGCGGCTCGCCCGGGTGCGCTCCACCCCCACCCTCATCATCTCTGCCCCTTCCCTACCAGCAATGGGGGGGTGATGCTCATATTTTTGTGAGATATGCTCCCAGAGAGGACAAGACCTGTCCAGGTGATGGGAAGACACCGTGGACGTGTGCGGTGCGAGCAACCCCAGTCCACGGGGGCTCCTCTCCAGATGTTGCGCCATTGTTTTACGAGGGCTGATGGTTTCGGCTTAGCCGATTTATTTATTCACCCACGGGGAATGGCCGGGGACGAAGCATTTTGGCTCCTGGGGAGCGGGAAGGGCCGGCGGGGCTGGTGTGGGGCGGGGGGGGGCATGTCTGCGGCCGGCGTGGGTGGTCAGCGTGCCGGCGGGACGGGAACGCGTCCCGCGCGGCAGGTACGGACACGCAGATGCGCGGTTGGGCGAGGGAGGCGTGCAGATGTTCCTGGAATTCCCAAGCCGGATAGGAAGCGGTGAACAGGATGCGTCGGGGGTGGTGGTGGGGGGAGCTTGCCAAGAGCTTGACACGAGGAGAGGATCGTTTTCTGCCCTTCCGATGGCCGTGGTGCGCTGGGGGAGCGCTGGGTCTGGGAGAAGGTGGCAGGCATCGCGGCGAGGTGCAGGATGCGCCTGGAGCCCTGGGCAGCAGCCGGTCCTGCGGCTCAGCCCCCGTCCAGGGCAGCCGGCACCGCTCTCGGGCATCGCACCGGGCTCGTTCCCCTCCCCAGCCCAGCCCTCTCTCCACATCTGCGCTCTCTTATCCGTGCGCGGCTTCTCCTCTTGGTTTTCATGCCGATTTTTCAGGAAAATAAGCTGCACTCATGCAAACTAAGTCGAGCGGCCAAGCAGGTTGCCTTGCTGCAGAGCTCCTCTCCTCTTCCCTTTCCGATGGTCCCTAAATTGCAGCGGGGAGCGTGTCGAGCCGGGGCCGCCTGGCAGCGGGGAGGGGGGTGCATCCACACGCGTTTCCGATGGTTTCTGCTCGGGTTGTCCGCGCCGTCGAGGCGTGCGACCGATTCCAGCCAGGCAGCTGGGTCCCCAGGGGTGACGCTCTGGCTCTGTATCGTCCCTGCTCATGTGGGGCCAGGGCCAAACGAATTAGCAGGCGTTACACCTCTGGAAAGCAAAGCTCAGCGAGATGGAAATCCCACAGATGGCAAGAATCTGCTCTGCTTTACTCCCCGGTGTTGCTCCTGGGCACGGTGTTGCTCGTATGGACCACTCTGCGAGCCCAGAGTGTGGGTCCAGGGCTCCAGGAACGTGGTCAGCCAAAGCCAGCGCTTGGGAGAGTTTTCCTTAGTACCTCAGGGAGCACGTTCGAGGTCCCTGCCAAGAATTCAACATCTGCACAATTGATACTTGTCAGGAAATTTTAAAATTCATGCGTGTTCCCTGAGGTGAGGAGGGAAAGTGCCTGGATCTGCAGATCCGTCTCCGCTCTGTCCCCAGGCCAGGATGGAGCAATCCGTAAGCCTGATGGACAGGGGATGGTGTGAGGTCCCAGGGTGGTTTGGCTTTCGGGTGCCCTTCTGCCTCGTGGGCTGGAGTTTCTTCTCAATTTCAAGTGGTGACGGCGTATTCCAGAGTCTGGACGGTGGCAGATTGTGCTGAACGTCACCAGCTCAGGGCACGGGAGTCCTTCTGCTCCAGTGGTGACGGAGAGAAAGACTTGACTTGGTGAGACAGCCTGGGCCTGTTAACAGGTCCTGTTGCATGAGCTGGCCCGTGGTAGCCCACTGCAGGCTCCCGACCCGAGCCCTCGGGGGGTCTCTGGGCAGGGACGGGGCTCACTCGCCCTGCTTTACCCCAGCCCATGCTGGGAAGGGAGGATCAGGTGCTGTGGGGGATCCGTGTTACTGCCATCACCCTTCTGCATGTGAACGGGGGCGAGAAAAGCCAGTGTGGCTCTCGGGCCAGGTAGCCTGGGGTAGGGACTAACTGCGATGGCATCTCGGGCTCCTTGTGCAGATTTGCCACGAGCGATGGCTGGGGACGCCCGGGGTGGCCCAGGGTGCCAGGAGCCCGGCCGGGCTCTGCCCAGCAGCTGCGGCATCTTCTAGCCCCGCTGTGCTCCCCCCACGAGGCTCTGGGCTAAACGGGCTCCTGGGTGTTGCAAACCAGATGTTTAACGACCGCAAAAAGCTGTGCCCTCCGTCCACTGCAGGAACTTCTTCCTTCCCGGATTATCGGTTCCCGAGACTTCAAATGAAAAAAAAGCAGCTTGGTCTGTTGTTATCTTGGCGTTAAAAAAGCGGGTACGTGCCCTCCGTTTGCAAGAGGCGACTTTGTTCCTTGGTGGATCCCACGCGGGACCGGGGACAACCTGCCCCCTGGCCACCCGCTTGCCCTGGGTGGGTGGCAGGAGGGTTTTCTGCTCGCCCTCAGCCGGAGATGGCCGGGGCGATAATCCTGCCTGAAACAAACCTAAAGAGCAGAACCGGTTGGACAGAAAGTGCAGCGGCGGAGGGGGAGCACAGTGGGCACCCGGGGCGTGTGCCGAGCCGGTGCCGCTTTGGGCGAGCTCGAAATAAGTAGCAGGGAAGCGCTGCAGCATCTACTTAATAGGTTAATATTATTATTGCTGTCACGCAGGGGGTGAGGTGAAGCTGTTTACTTTAGGAGAGCCTTCCTGGCCTGCCCAGGGGAGTTAGGGTGAGCCAAGTCCATCACTTTGGCAGCAGATCCCCTGGCGATGAGCGTGGCCGAGAGCTGCCGAGGGGTGACCTGGTGGCCCCGCAGCCCCGGGCAGCTTTTCTGGGTCTGGGGCAGATGCTCTGGAGTCAAACACCTCCCCGTGCCTCAGTTTCCCCATTTGTGTGATGTGGACAGTGACGCTGGTGCTTCGTAAAGCAGCGAGAGGAGCTGGAGTTTTTGCCCGTGCCCAAGTGAAGACCTGGAGAATTCAGTGATGGTGGAGGAAGGTGCAAAAGGGGAAAAAAAAAAAAAAAAAAGAAGCTGGATTGAATGTTTTGGAAGGAAAGGAAACAAACCTGTGGGTGAGAGAGCAGGATTTTTGTTGTGCCACCTCTTAAAGCATGACGGCTGCTGGGCTGGTATTCAGTCATTTCTGAAGGACCACCGCTAAGTGACAGCTCGGGGAGCCTCAGCCCGCTCCCGCCTGGCTGCTCTCGCCACCCGAAGGGTGAAACTCCCTCCTGAGCTGTGTTCCTCACTCACGGGGTGGAGGAAGAGCGGACTTCACCGTGCTGTCCCCAGAGATGGGGTCAGAGATGGATTCCTGCAGGGTTTCCATGCTCCTGGTGCCGCTCGCGTGAGCGGAGGCTGCGGCGTGGTGGCCCCAGCTGCTGCAGCCCGGGGTGACCCACGTGCCAGGATAAACAGAGGCGAATGACTTGCAGGGTTCTGCTGATGGCTTTTCCAGCAGTAATTAACTGGGAGACAGTAGAAGCCTGAAGGCTTTTGCCAATTTTGGGCTGTACGGCAGTTTCCACGCGCTCTGCCTCATGCCGGCTGGTGGTACCCACCTCGCCGACCCAACACAAGGACATCTCGGCACATCAGGCTTGTTACTGCGGCCGCAGGAGACGCGATTGCTTTCACAATTTCATCCCTCCTGGAGCCTGTGGACATGGGTAGCTCAGTCCCAGAGAGGATGAGAAAGCACACAGGAGCTTCTTGGTCCATGAAGCCACAGCTCCCTGCCCCAGGGACCCCCCTGTCCCCGCAGCACCCTGCCTGCCGCAGGGTGTCAGAAGCATTTGGTCCGTCCCCCTCTTTCCTGGAAAGGTGGGAGCGAAGGAACACTGTTGCCTTTGTCCTCCTCCTTGGGCTGGAGAAGAGATGTGAGCAGGGAATTGTACCATCCAGGAAAAATCCTCTTCCCCTTGACCGAACCGCAGGGAACTCACCGGACTCGTGACTTGGATGGAGCACCAGGGCTTGTGGGTTTTCCTTCTTTCCCTCTCCCTTGCCTTTCCAGCGTCTGTCTGTCCTCCCTGGCTCGTATTTTGGGTAAACCCCAAGAACACTGAGTTTACTTTGAGAAATGTCCCCCTGGGTGGACGGGGCTGGAGAAAGATGGTGGCTGGGGGGGGGTGGTGGAACTGAGCCTCCCCTGTTCCCAGGGCTTGTTTGAAGGTTTCTGTGGTCTGCAGGAAGGCTGCCCGCAAGGACCCGAGGATGTTTGGTGTGAGATCATCTGGCTGCTTATTTAGGGACCACCAGCGAGTTGCCGAGCACCTCGGGGAATCGGGCTGCGGCCACCTTTTGATATCGCAAAGGCAAATATTGAGAAAGCCTTTTGGGTGGGGTGGGGTGTGTGGGGGGGGAGCTGGGCTGGGTGTTCCTTGGGCGCTGGTGGCCACCACGTGCCGGCTGCAGCCGGGGTGAAACGCTTGATGTCTTTCAGCGGGGTGGCACATAAAAGGTGTGGGGAGGTCATTAAACGGAGGGACCTGGAGCCCCCGCCTGGCTCTGGGAGACCACCAGAGCTCTGCGGGGCGTTGGGACAGACCAGCACGTATTCCTCCTCCTCCTCCCTTCATCTTTAAATACCACCCCGCAGATTTCAAGGAAAAAAATAAATGCACTTAAAATGGCATCATTTTGTGGTGCCTTGAGGACTATTTATATTTTTATTGCTCCCACAATTTTTATATAATAGCCTTTTTCATGAAGCCATCAGTGTGTATGTGTGTGTAATTAATCCATGCATCATCTCCAGAAAGGGATTTTATAGCTGGATTTAGGGCAGTGGCCCACGGTGGTCGGGATCACGCTGCCATCGAGCCCTTTACTGCCTTCTCCCGTGCCAGCTCCGGACCGATCCCGAGCTTTTCACCCCATTCCGAGCTAATTCGAGCTCCTGTTTTCCAGGCTGTGGGGGAGGCTGTAAGCTTGGCTGGGTGAGTTTTTTCTCTCCTGGAAGTCCCACAATGTCACATAAAAATACATTTCTCAGTGCTGGAATTAGTTGAAGGACCAGAAAGTCGGTGTGTGGAGTGAACTAGACGGGCTTCGCGCCATCCAGGTTTTTGCCTGTAGCTTTTAAAGACAGAAAGTGGCTTTTGTCGGGCCGAGCCTGGCCCTTTCTGCAGCCCGGCTCAGGGGCTGAGCCCGGCAGCTCCGCGCAGACTCCCCTCTCCCATTCCCTGTGGAAAACGAACCAAATCTCTCAACTTCCGAGTGAAACGTGAGATGCGAGATAAGTGTTTACTGGAAGGCTCCCATTGCCAAATAGCCTGGAGACCCTTCCCTTCCTCCTCTCCGAACAAGTCCATCCAGGCGTTAACTGCGTCTCACCGAGATGCGGTACTTAGCACGTTCTGCTCTGACAGG
The DNA here is from genome assembly GCF_028500815.1 of Rissa tridactyla. Taxonomy (NCBI): domain Eukaryota; kingdom Metazoa; phylum Chordata; class Aves; order Charadriiformes; family Laridae; genus Rissa; species Rissa tridactyla. The sequence goes on from NC_071480.1 coordinate 12,870,712, forward strand.
AGATTTTTACCTTTATCGCAGTAATAACTACCCTGGACAACGTACAAACCGCTGGCTTGTATCAAGTGTCTTCTAGCAGCTCCCCTACCTCCTCCCCCTGACGTTTGCTGGGGGGAGCTGACGTCTCTGGGTACCGCACCAGGGACCTCAGGAGGAAAGGGAATGAAGCAGTGGCTCCTCTGAGATGATCCAGCTCCTCAGGGCCGTGTTTCTGCAGAACACAGAAGCGTGTCCCTCCCTGGATCAGCACCTTGAGCCACCCTGATGGTCCCATTTGTTTTCGATGCTGCTCTTCCCCCCGCCTTCCCTTATCCATCCATCCATCCATCCATCCATCCATCCATCCATCCATCCATCCATCCATCCGCGCCGGTGGCTCCGGCTGGGCAGAGGGGACCTTGTGCCATCTCCAGCCTCTCGCCTTCCATAGAGACCCACCCGGAGACATGGTGGCACTTCTGGTGGGCATTTCTTGACGATTCACCGACAACATGTGCGTGGAAGAAATTTTGGGGGCGGGGTGGGGGATGCAATGGTGCTGCAGGGCGATGGGGGCAGAGCCGCGGGCCCCGGCTGCTGCTGTTTAATATCTGTGGTCTAAGTGCAAATGGAGCAGGCTCCAGCTACAGTATGTTTGTCTTGGAGATTAAATCTGGAGAGCCTCCGGTCTCCAAGTCCCTGCCGGGAAGAGAGGGGCGAGGAGGGAGGGGAGCCCAGCCCTGCGGGGGCACACACCTTTTTAACCCTCCCAAAACTGCTGCCTGCCTTTGAAAAACGAAGGGTTAGAGGGCAAGCGCAGGTAGAGGGAGGAAGGGTGGGGAAGAACGCGTCTTTGAAATAGCTTTGCAAAGATTTGCACAGCCCGAGTTGTTGCACCTGCTTGTGAAGTTTTTGCGGGCAGGAATCTTTCCTTGCCTTTTTTTTTTTTTTTTTTTAAATATTGTTTTGGGAAGATGAAGCGTTGCTGCGGGGACCCGCCAGCGATGCTGATGCCAGGAGCCTTCATCTGCATCCCGCAGAGCTCCTGCGTGGCCAGTGTGCGCGAAACCTCACTCCTGGGTGTCACGCAGCTCTCGGGCACCTTCTGGCTCTTTCTGCAGCTCTTTTTGTGCCCATGCAGAGGGTTGGGTCCCTCTCGCTGCAGCCCAGCCCCTCGCTGTGCTGGCTGCCCAAGGTCGCTTGCGCCATCCATCCCTGCCTGGGCTGGTGGCAAGTGGCGTCGGGGCTTCTTCGGCTCCGTGTCCTGGTCCCCTGGGTGGCTGAGAGCATCTCGGGCTGCAGGACACCATCCTCATCCTCCAACCGAGCCTCGCACCTCACACGAGCAGGGGAACGCTGCACGGTGCTCAGGTTTGCCTTTAAGGCTGATGTGTGGGGCAAGGCAGGAGGGAGGGAAAGCATCTCCCCCCCGGCCCCCCCCCCCCCCCAGGATCCGTTGCAGTAATGTTCCCAAACACTTCATCTCGTGTACGGTGCGTACTACAAGTGTTCCTACAGTGCTCAGGGCTGTTTTTGCAGGGCTGTTTATATAAGAGATCGCGCATGGTGCCTACATGCTTCTGGCACTTACAAACCCAGGTAGGCTGTGTTTATCCTGGGGATTGGCCCCAGTTGCAGTCGTCTGGGGCTCAGCCAGCAGCGTAGCTAGACTGATATATATATATATATATATATATATTATTTAAAAAAATGCCCTGGTTGTCGAGAGGCCAAGCTTGCTTGCTGTGCCGATGAAAAACGTGGCTTCGAGCAGTTTTACCCAGCCTGAACTGGTGGAGCTGCGCCAGCGGGCAGGCGGGAGCTGGGGGATGCACCCGCTCCTCCGCGGGGTGCAAGGGCAGGTTTGGCATCGTCATCCTCAGCGAGATGCTTTAAGGCGTTTTGAATGGCAGGAGCCGGTGGGTCTCCCCTTGTCTCAGGGGCTGGTGAAGGGGCTCAGGTAGGGGTAGATTTCCAGTTTTCCCCCTTACTCTTGTTGCTTGAGGTCCCTCGTGTTGCGGTGTGGTTTCTAGCCCCTCTCAATGGGGTAGGGATCCGTGACTGCTTGGTCCAGGGCTGGAATTGGGGACAATCTGCAGAAGAGGGACCATAAGGCTGGTGAAAAGCTGGAAACCGGGTCTCATTGCTGGGGACAGGAGAGGCCCTAACGTGGGCTGCACGCGGCAGGACCCCCGCGAGCCGCAGTGCCTGCAGCCTTCCCACGGGAAACACCCCAGCTCCGGCGGGGAGAGCCTATTAAAAGGGAATAGGCCAATCAATAAATCAAGACACCTGAAAAATGAAACCCGGGGGTTTGGGAGAGGGTTGGTTTTTTGTTGGTGTTTTTTTTTTTTTTTTCTTCTTTCCATTTTTTTAAATTATTCTTTCTTTTCTCAATTAAAGCAAACAAAACTCGGATGGCGGGAGGCAGCTGGTGTGCCGTCTGCGGAGGGCTGCGCTCGGTGGCGGGCGCTGGGCGCAGGCACGGCTGTGGGGGGGGGGGGTAAATTGCCTCTGTAAATTACAGCTGCGGTACGGGGCGGGGGGAGTGGTGAAAAGGGACCAGCTATTCCCCAGCTCTGGAGGGGGGAGGCCTGGGGGTGCCCCACGATTGCCGGGCCAATTTTCTGGTTTTTTTGGAAGGTGGATTTTCTCTGAAAATCTGTCTCTGTGCAGATCTTATGTTGGACATCAGTGAGGGGAAGAAGATGCTTGTGAGGCTGGGTAGGTGGAGCCGAAGGGGTTTATCCCGGAGGTCAGCGCGGCACCCGCCGCTGTTTGCTGTCAGGGTTTGGGTGACAAATACTCGGGTACGTCTCTGTCCTGGTGAACCCTGTTTGCCTCTGGGCCGCTTTCGGACGCTTTAATGGCGCACATGAAACTCCCTGCCTTTACAGCCCAGCTAGCGGGTTTTTGGGATCAAATGTCAGGATGTTGTTCGAGGGGTGGTAGCACCGCCTTGGTTGCATTTAATATTGTGTTGAAGATGCCAGGAGGGCTGGAGCCCCTCTGCTGTGGGGACAGGCTGAGAGAGCTGGGGGGGTTCAGCCTGGAGAAGAGAAGGCTCCGGGGAGACCTCAGAGCCCCTTCCAGTCCCTACAGGGGCTCCAGGAAAGCTGGGGAGGGACTCTGGAGCAGGGAGGGGAGCCGTGGGACGAGAGGGAACAGTTTTACACTGAAAGAGGGGAGATTGAGATGAGATCTGAGGAAGAAATTCTTTGCTGTGAGGGGGGTGAGCCCCTGGCCCAGGTTGCCCAGAGAAGCTGTGGCTGCCCCATCCCTGGAGGGGTTCAAGGCCAGGTTGGACGGGGCTTGGAGCAACCTGGTCCGGTGGGAGGTGTCCCTGCCCAGGGCAGGGGGGTTGGAACAAGATGATCTTTAAGGTCCCTTCCAACCATTCTATGAAATCGCTGCCTTTTGTTTCCGCCCCCCCCCCGTGCTTTGCCCCCGGGCGTGTTGAAAATGCCAGGCTGATTTTGATTTGATGGGAACAGGCGTTCACTGCTCTGCTGCAATCTGTGCCTTAAACTCGGATAGCAGAGTGCCTGGAAGAACTGGGAAAGCTGTAGAAAGTGTTCGCCGTCGGTGCGTGCCCTGTGGCTGAGGGCAGGCTGGGGCGGGCTGAGCCTGCCCTGGCAGCGCGAGCCCCAACCGCGGCGGCACCGCCGATGCCCTCCGTCCGCAGGCGCCGCAGAAACGCCTCCTCCGCCCTGTAAAAACCCCGGGGTTTGAGAGATTTCCCAGGTGCGCATCACTTCGAGCCCTTCCCAAGCCTTTCGCCCGGGGACGGCACCGCGGGGCCGGTGGGACGAGGCGTCGTGCTGAGGAACAAGGAGCTTTTCACTTGGATGCTTTTTTTTTTTTTTTTTTTCCCCTTGACCTACATTTTTGTATTTCTGCATCAAGTTTAAGTTTCAACCCATTGGCATTTCCCAGCCAGTTTCAAAAAAATTCCTGACTAATTCTAGGAAACGCTGGGCTGAAAGTACATCTCTGCCTGCCCTCTGCCGAGGTCACCCCAACGGCTTGGCCCGGCCAGAGAGTGACGTTTGCTTTCCGAATGGTCCCCAGGGACTTTCAGGGGTCACCAAACCCTCACCTTGAACCTTCCCTGTGCCAGCACTGAATTTCGGAACCCTCCTGCCTGGCCCGGCAGCGCAGAAACCCCACGTTGTCTCTGCCCGGGGCCAGGGGATGGATGTCACCGCTCGGGACTGCCCACGGGAAACGCGACACGGCGTCCCCAAGCCCAAATAGTCCTAAATGTGGCCACGCACGGTTACATTCCACTTGCAGAATGGTCAGCAACAGGTTTGTTTTAGCAGGGGCGTAACAAAAACGTTATTTTTAAATTTTTTTTTTTTTTTAGAGGCCATTATTTTTAAAAAATTTGCTTTTCCCCCACAGCGTGCCCCACATTCAACGAATTTGAATTAAAACACCGAGTTTTCCCTTTCGTGGGAAGGCCGGCAGGGCAGGGGACGGGGGCTGCGTTTCTGCAGCTCTTTGTTCGCCCCCGGTGTTGGCCTGAGCCGCGGCGAGCGCGGGGCGGCGCGGACGGGGCCGGCTCTTCAGCCGTGTGCGCGTTTGAAGGGGGTTACGTTGGTTCTTTTGGCTGCGTGTCCTTGGGTTGGACCACACCAACTGCGAGACTCGGTTGTTTTATGCCCCTTTTTTCCTTCCGCTTAAAGGGAAGTTATTTACATGTAGTAATTAAAAAAAAAACAAACCCTCCCCAATTTTCATGCCTTACCATTTGAAAACAAAAGACTGGTTTGTCGACGGTTCAGATTTTTGCCTTGATTTATGCACGTAAAGGATTTTTGTTTGTTGCTCTCTGATTTCAAGCATCCAGAAGGGACAAACAGCCCAACTTCGCTTCTCTCCAAAAGCCAAATTTCGGGTGAGGGCGGTCGCTTCCCACCCTGCCTCAGCAGCAAGCCCTAATCCTGACCCGGGGGCCCGTCTCACTGCAGGTGAGAGGTAATTTTACCTCTTGATCCGGTGTTGTGGTCCATTGTGAGAATTAAAGAGAGTTTTGCTGCGCTAATTTACTGCCGCAGATTGTATAATTATCTTTTTATAGGGATGGGTGTGTTCCGGGCCTTCCTCCGTGCCTGCGTCTGCCGGGGAGAGATGTTCTGGCATCCCTGGCTCCTGCTCTGGGTTTGCTCCGTGATTTGAGGCAATTAACTGGGGATTATTTTCTGTTAAAGATCTCCGTCTGTAGCGTGGGGGGTGCCGGGGGCTGGATGGAGCCGGGGATGGTGTGGACGCGGTACCGCGGGAGGAGGAGCGGGGGGTGGGAGGGGTGCTCGGGGGCTCCCGTGGGAAGGTGTCTGCATTCCAGGGGTGTGGAAGCGCGGCTGCGGCTGTAGAGCTGCAACGATGGCAAAGGGTCCGTCTGGCTCAGTGAACTGGGGGACGATGGATCACGCTGGGAGTGAAAGCTGGATTTAGCCCAGGATTTTTGGGAAAGGGATGACCTGAGCCGTCTCCCATTAGGGACCGGGCTCTTGCATGGAGAGACCCTGCAAATGAAATTGTTTTTCCCCCGTTGCTGGAGACGAATGGGCGAGGAGCCCCTTTGTAGTCGTGGTGCTGGTGGGCGACGGGATGTGGCTTGTCCCGTCGGAACGTGTCTCCGATGTCCTGTGTCACCTCGGCAAAGACATGCCCTGAGGCCACCACCCTGGAGGCTCCCGGAGAGGTGCAGCTTTTGCGTCCCCCCGGTCCCCGAGCCTCCCCAGTTCCTCTCTGTAAGGGGCTCGCTGGTCTGCTGGGCTACATGCTGCTGCCAGCGACGGCCTTCGGACGAGGAGGTTCCCGTGCTCGGAAAGCGGCGGCTGGATCGTGCTGGGGCAAGTTCCACTGCTCTTGGATGAGTCCCCGCTGGCGCCTCTGGTACAAGCCAGCTGTTTCCATTGGACTGGGAGAACGATGCTGGTGCCGATGGGCCGCACCCTGACCGTCTGGGATCAGCGGACAGGGGGGAGGTTTCTCCCCTCCCTCGGGGATACGGGTTCCTTTGCATTAAGAAGATAAAGATTGCAAAGCTGTGGTTGGAACCAGATAGCACAGCCAGCGTGAGAGCTAACGGCTCCGCAGGGGAGGCAGGATCGGGCCCGCCCCGGGCTCCGGGAGCATCCTTTCGGCTCTGGTCCTGCTCTCCCCGCCTGGCTCTGCCTTGGCACACTTTGCTGGCATTTCATATCCTTATTTTTTCATGCAAAAGGAAGGGGGAGGAACTGGGGGAGAGAAGGGGGGCGCAGAGAATTAATCAGCTTAGGGTCAGAACAGGAAAAAACACTGCTTAAATTGGTAATCCCCGGGGACAGAAATCAGCTCAAAGCTGCAAAATAAATGTGCAGCTGGATGGTTTTTCCTCCTTCTCTGCCCTCCCTGGCGGGGCGGGTGTCGGAGGGCAGGGGGTGGCGGCAGGGATCCTGCCTCCAGCAAGGGCAGGGCTCCGGTGGGGGGGGGCCTTTGCACCCTTGTCTGGGGTGCACCCTTGACTTTGAACATCCCCAGGCAGCGGGGAGCAGAGCTCACCCTCAGGGCGAATGCAGCACCTCCCTGGAGCCAAAGAAGGAGGTCTTTGCAGCTCTTTTCTCATGCTGTGAGCCAGCGCATCGCTGCACCGGGGTGGGAGCACAGGGAGGTGTGTGAGAGTAAGGATGTGCAGCTCTGTAATCCCATTTATCCCGGGGATCCATCCCTGCTTGCCTCTTGCTTGGATGCAGGAGGTGCCGCAGAGCAGCCCAGGGGGGACGTTGGCAGCGCCGTTTGTGCATCCCCTGCATCCAGAGCTGTGGGAGTTCAGGTCTGTTTTACACGGACACGGGACATGGAGTCCCAGGAAGGGCTCAGGCAGGGCACGGGGGGAGGCTCAGCAGCCACAAAATGCCTTGGGAGTGGGGGTCTAATCCTGGGATTAATGCACCTGGGCTGGTTTTGCAGTGCTGTCCCATCCCACCCGGCATGTCCAGCAGCTCCTCTGCCTCCGCTGGAGCAGCGGCGGGTGGAGGTCTTGCCCTAGGGAGACCCCAGGGTGCTCAAGAGGAATCCATACGCGGGGTCTGAGCGCGCCCTGTTCTTCCTTTCTGGGATTAAATGCCCCAAAATAGGGGGATGCCTTGTTTTGGTGGAGAGCCAAATCTGCTTTGTGCCTTCGTGTGATGCTGCGCTGGCATCCCTGGCTCTTTCGGTGTGGCAGCCCAGGGGATGGGAAGGTCGAGCCTGGAAAGGAGCTGCTCGGGGAATTTTGCAGAGAAGCTCTGCTGCGGTGGCGGGCTGTTGTGGGAAGGTGAGATTCCTGGCAGATCTGCCCGTCCCCTGCCTGCAAAGCCAACCGCAGCCTTGCCCGGCGGGTACCAAAGTGCCCAGATGGGGTGAGGATGCGGGGAGGCAGCCGCGGAGGTGGGTTATACCTGCAACGGGGAAGAGCTTGCTGCGGGATTAAGCAAGATCCTAAGGCGCTTGCGGGCTAAGGCTGAATTAGTCTGGTCCTAATAAAGGAGGATTTAGCTGGTGGGGGAGCGGGGTTGCGAGAAGCCCTTGTATCTGCGCTGGGGATCGCCCCGGGGTCAGTCGGGCTGTGGCATCTGCAGATGGGGCATCCCTTTTCCCTGGGGGGGCTGCAGCGTTTACTTTCCCTGTTGGTGAGAAGAGGAGGGGGAAGAGCTCTCCGGCTCATTTGGAAGAGCCCAGGGATGAGGGGGATCAGCAGGGGCTCCGGCTGATGGCAGAAACCGAGGGTGGCTGCTGCGCTCCTGTGGTGGGGGGGACACCACTGAGTCCTGGCAGGAGAAGCAAAAAATGCTGGGAGGTAAACAAAGTTCATGCTGAGGGAACATTGTTTCGGTGCTTAGGCCCATCGATCAGTCTGTCAGAGGGTTATCACTCTGGGGATGCTTTTAATAAAGGAGCCAGAACTGTCATGGGGTGCCAGAGCCTGCCCGAAACCTGCCTGCAGCCCCTCCCGGGAGCCCATCTTCTCCAAGCCCTGACACCGTTCCGTGCTTATCGCCTTGTTGCAAAAATGAAGGAGAATGGGACTTTCTTCATTCTTTCATCTGCCTGTCAGTCTCAATGTGACACATTGCTTTAAAGAAAACGTGGTCTTTTCTTGCGGGGAAGGAGGGGGAAAAGAATTGCTCGAAAGAGCGGGAGGAGGCGGCAGCAGCCCCGTCCCACACGCAGAACAGGTTGGAGAGCAAGGAGAAAGTCGTCGGAGGTGTTTCTGTCGGGCGGGGGGGGGTTAAAGGCTATATTTTTAGTCTCGCTCACTCTGGGGCGAGTGCCTGCGTTTGGGTCTGGGTGGGTTGGTCGGGGCTGGTATGTGAGGAGGAGACCGGGAGCTGGGAGCGATGGTTTGGGCTGGAGTGGATGCTGCGCTCCGGGCGCATCCCGGTGGGGCTGAATGGCAGCGGCTCTCCTGCACCCTCATCCCCTGGGATGCAGCCGGGGCACGTTGGTTCCGCAGCCTTGCCCTTTCCTTTCCCTGGAGAGCAGGAGGCTGCTGCGATGCCAGGAGCAGACGCGGGGCCCTCTCTGCGAATCCTACCCGCCGCATCTCAACCTGGCGCCTTTTCCAGGGTGTTACATCTTAGAGTGAGCTCTCCACAAATCATAGAATCATAGGATGGGTTGGGTTGGAAGGGACCTCCAAAGGCCATCTAGTCCAACCCCCTGCAGTGAGCAGGGACATCTTTAACTCGATCAGGTTGCTCAGAGCCTCATCCAGCCTGGCCTTGAAGGTCTCTAGGGATGGGGCCTCCACCACCTCTCTGGGCAACCTGGGCCAGTGTCTCACCACCCTCAGTGTAAAGAACTTCTTCCCAATGTCTCATCTAAACCTGCCCTGCTCTAGTTTAAACCATTGCCCCCCATCCTATCGCTATCGATGCAAGGGCATCGTCCTGTGCCCTTGCAAACAGCCCCTCCCCAGCTTTCTTGTACGCCCTTCGCTATCTTTGGGTTAAATAGCCATGACTGAAGGGGGGGTCTCATGCAGTTTGGCCCCCTCCGTGGTCCGGCACTGAGCATCCCCGCTCTCCCCTGGGGCTCGGCGAGCGCACGGACGTGCGTTTGGTTAAAGGGACCGTCTCTCGGTGACTCAGGGCGGTTCGCACCGCGGCAGGTCGGTGACTCACGGCAGCTCCGCGGCGAAGCTGACAGCACCTGTCTGGGCCACGGTTATTTATTAACACCTTACCAGAAAAGGGCGGCATGGGAACAAAACACTTGCATTGCTTCCTCTCGCTGAAGGAGTTTTAATGACATCTCTTCTGAGGCTGTCTGGGATTTTGGCAAGGCTTTTTGTATCGCATGCTTAGGTTAGTAAACGAAGATAATCTCTTTGGACTGAAACTCCGGGAATTAGGTTGGCTCTTGCAACAGAGTCTGGTGGTTTAAGGAGACGGCTCATTTGCGGTGCAGCGGTGTCAAAGGGTTGCACCGAGCCTGGGGGCTCCTTCGTAGCCAGTTTAAAGCCACATTGAGTGAGACATTGCTCTGAAGATGTGTCAGAGGAGGCAGGACGGGGAGATGGGGAAGCCATTTGCCGGGAAGCACGAGGCTGGGCAGAGCTGGGCGCAGGCTGGGCTCCCCGCTCCTGCCCCGACGCTTTTTCCTTTGGATTGCTCAGATTCCTCATGGGAACGATCCCTTCTGAGTGTGGTTTTCACGCAGCTCCAGGTGCTGACGTCTCAGTGCATGACCATTCGCAGGGTGGGGACAGCGTGGGATGGGGTCACATGCTCTGGTCACTGCTGGGCTCCTTTCCTCCATCCCCTGAGGGTCTCCATGGGGTTCTGTGTCTGCGACAAGGTGTGGCCAACTGCAATGAGATGTGGCCAATTTGGCTCCTCACTGGAGGATGGTGGTCCTGGGTTACCACCACGCCTGCCCACGCACTCGCACCGGGGTGGGCCTCACCCGCCCCGTGGCAGGGGTGCCCGGTGGTCCCATGGCCAGAACATGCCACTTCCACCAGATGGAGCTGCGAGATGCCACCAGGGTCTGCGGGGTCCCCAGGGCCGGCCTGAGCCCCCCGTGGAGCCCAACCCTGTGGCAGATAGCTGGAGGCAGCAGTTTCAGACGGGGGGATGCCGGGTGTCCTGCCACATACCGCGCGGGGATGTGGCACATCTTGCAGCGCTGGTGATGGAGCAGGCAGCAGGGCAAGAATTCTTTCCCTGGGAGTCTCCCAGGGTCCCACCCCAGGTCGCCTCTGGGGTTGTCAACTCAAACCCGCTGTGTTTCAGGCGCAGCCGGAGCCCGGGTTGGTTAGCAGCGCTGATGGGCTCCATCTTTTGCTGAAAATAACTGTTGGGCTGGGGCCGTGAGGTGGCCCGTGGTGGGGGGTTCTGCCGGCTGCGGAGCAGGGCTGGCGCGGCAGAGCCGTGGGGGGAGGAGAGGAACGAGCTGCAAGGAGCCCCATGTGAGATGGGACATGAGCAGAGAGAGACGGATGGGCCCCCTCGGCAGCAGCAGGGTCACCCTCTGCCCTGATATGCCGGGGTGGGGGGGGCTGCTTGCATGGGGGACACGGTGGTGGCAGGGGTCCCTGGGTCCCTTTGCAGGAGGTCTGGCCATCCCCGGCGCAGGCGGTGCCGAGGCTCGGGAGGACACCGCGCGTTGGCAGGCGGAGGCTGTGACTCAACGGCTCCGTTTCATCTCTCTCCGATCTTTTGCCTTTTTTTTTTTTTTTTTCTTTAATCCACTTGCCTCATTGACTTTATTTTACAATCCATCGCTGGGTTCACTGAAGAGCGCTTTGGTCATTAAGCACGTTGGGGCATGTGAATAAACCTGCATCTCTAAACTGGAAATGGCTTTACAGCCGGTGTCAGAGCACTGGGTGGGATGCAAAGGGCAGAGCACAACCCCGTGTCCCTCCTGCCCCTCACCTCCCCGTGCGGGGGGTTCGGAAGGGGTAAGGCCAAGCAGGATGGGCAGGTCTGGAGCTCCATCCCTTTGCAGGTCCTTTATTGTGTCCAGGTCCCCGTTTTGCCCCCGCAGACCCGGACACGGTGGGGGTCCCCTTTCCCTTCGCAGGGCTTTGGGGGCAGCATCAACGCAACGAGGTGCGAAGGCCACTGCGCTGCGACCGGTTCCTGCAAACAGGCTCTAGCTCTCTAGCTGCATTTTTCTAAATCCAGCCCTGCCTTTCGACAGGAAAAAGTGGAATCGGGGCATGTCTGAGCAGGGCGAGGGGTCTGAGGGAGGGACACCGGGGAGCGGGAGCAGCAGGGAGGTATGAGCGCCGCGCGAGCCATAACGCGAGCGCTGCCAGAACCGTTTCCCTGCCTCTTGGTTCCCTTTCCTGTTTGGCTTTGCTGCCCACACAGTTTGTGCTCAAGCTGTCTGTAGACGCGATGCTCCCATCCTCCGGAGCCAAAAGCCCCGTTTCTATTCCTGCGCTTTGCTCCTTGCAACCACGTGTTCGGGGTGGGGATGGGGCAGGAGGCAGATCCCCGTCTCCAAAATGTACAGACGCTCATCGTTCCTGATGCAGACTCGGTGCCTCCTCCTCTGTTTGCTCTGGACGGATGCGTTCTCCTTCCCCGGGCTGCTGCTGAGCTTGTGCCCTTGTTCCAGCGCCTGATGTATCCCCGCTGCTCTCCCAGGGCGTTGCGGTGGGCTCGGGGAGAGGAGAACAACAACAGCGCGGGGGCCGGTGTCCAGGAGGCACCGGTGGCCTCGGGGCTCGTGGTGTGTGGCCCGGCTGTGCTGCGGCTGCTCGTCCTCCCGGGGCCGGAGTGGTCCAGGGCGCGGGGAAGCAGATGATGCCTGGCTGGGGAGCCTGGGGTTTGTGGGAGGCAACCGGCCCGGGAAAAAAAAATAAATTGCACCTGGGATATTGCACTTGGTGTAGGTTTAGCGCTGGGGGATGCGCAGATGGTGGGGAGGGAGGGAGGGACGTTTGTCCTGAGCGGGGTTTGTTTAGGTCGCTCGTGTCCGGGGAGGATGCTCCTTCATCAAGGGGGGGGTCTCTGGGACAAAACGAAGTGCTCTGTCATACGGTGTGTGGTTAAACTAGGATGAGGGGCCATGGTTTTAAACTACAGCAGGGTGGGTTTAGATTAGATGTTAGGAAGAAGTTCTTTACACTGAGGGTGGTGAGACACTGGCCCAGGTTGCCTGGAGAGGTGGTGGAGGCCCCATCTCTGGAGATATTCAAGGCCAGGCTGGATGAGGCTCTGAGCAACCTGATCGAGTTACAGATGTCCCTGCTGACGGCAGGGGGGTTGGACTAGGTGGCCTTTAGAGGTCCCTTCCAGCCCAACCCATTCTATGATTCTATGATTGAACCTGCCTGGGCTCCATTTCCCCACCAGAAGGGTGACAATATACCTAATCCATGGAGTGAGGACGTGCTAGTGTCCCCAGCGCGGGCAGGAGGGCATCCTGCAGCAGCCACCCGGGCTGGATGCATCACCCCTGCTCCTGGTGCTTCCATCCATGCGGCTGCATGGCCATTCCCGCACCGGCAGCTCCTGCGATGCTCCAGCTGCATCCCAGCCCCGGGACCGCGCTGGCCGAAAGGCTTCGCCGGGGTGGAGGCATCAGGAAGCGCCTTTGATCTCCAGGTGCTAACACGTTTTCAAATGAGCCGCAGCGATGCCTGCCCTCCTCCCCCACCGGGGAGGAGAGATAACACATCAGAGCCCGCGCGCATAGCTGCGATAACGCTGCTTTGCGGAGCTTTGATCGCTGCCAGCCATGCAGCTCGCCCAAGGGAACTTCAAAAGCAGCGCGCTGGACCTGCAACGCCCTGTGCAAAGAGTCCCGCGCCGGGCTTTCTGCACACACGCACCGACGGGTGCGCGGCTACGCCCAGCGCTCGCCGGCAAGGTTTTCCGCCCTCTCCCATCTTCACGCCGGCAGCAGGTAGTTTTTGGCAGACCTTCGGGGTCCGCTCAGGTGGATGTGAAGTCGGATGCGTGCACTGGGTGGGCTCGGAGCTTCTGGATCTTCTTGCTCGGCGTGTGCTGGTGGGCGCTGGGGTGCCGCCACCGATATGTGAGCTCCCTGCCCCTATCCCTGTCCCCGCCGTGCAGCGGTCCCCAGAGCCCATCTGGGGTTAGTGCCTTGGAAACCCCCAGGGATGCCTGTGAGGCAGGGAGATGCTTGGAGCGGGAGGGAGGATTTGCAGCCGCTCTCGGCGCGTTCGCCAGCAGCGTGGGAGTTAACAGGCGAAGTTGGGGGAAAGAGGAGGAAAAGGGTTCGGACCTCCCCCACTCCCTCCTGCCGTCCCCCTTGGCTGCTGCGATTTCATTGAGGCTGTGTATTGGCCTCGGGAGGATGGAGCTGGGTAACACCACAACATAAACAGAACATCTGGAAGCTCTTAAAGGGTTTTATTTTTTAACACATTTACAAGAGCCAGGGACACTTGCGCGCAGCGTTTTGCAAACCCGGAGACGCTGCGCTCTTTCTTTCCCAGAAAGCCCGGAGCCGGTTGTCGGCTTTCCCCCGGGGCAGGGCCACGGGGGCCGGTTGATCCCTCCACGCTGTGTTGCCGAGAGGTGTGATCTCTTGGCCAGAAGGTGCCAATCTTGCGTGCGTATTCCTCGCGAAGTCCCAAGCAAAGAGATGATAAGTGTTGCATGATAAACGAGCATAAACCTCTGCCCTTCTTCCTGTGTGCCCCTGCTTAGTGCGGGGCAGGACGGGGAGTCGGGCAGGGTTTGCCTGGGAGAAAAACTGTTTAATGATCTTACGGAGTGAGCAGGGTGAGAATCAAAGAGGAGAGCAAATGATTAATCTCCCCAAATGGGCCAAGAGCTCGTCTGAGGCAAATGGAGCTGGTTGTGCCACGCTTAACGGTGGAGTTTGGATCCTCCAGTGCATTGCAGTTGATTTGGGAGCTTGTAAGTGGGGAGCCCATGGACAGAGAGGGATAAGTGAGATTCCTTCCCCCTCTGGTGACAGTGTTTGCTGTCGGGCTGTGTTTTCTGCTCCCCATCTCCTTCCAAATGTCTGTGGCAGCTTGGGAAAAGGAGCCCCTTTCTGCCGGCTCCTCTAGGGCAGCCCCAGGAGAGCAGTGAGGGCGCGGGGACGGGCACAGGGTGGCAGAGGAGGTAGAGCTCGGAGCTACGCAAGCTGCCCGTACCTCCGATGGGGACCGCTCCTCCCCAGGCAGCCTCTCTGCTAGCACGGTGGTCGCCCCGCGTCCCGGCTCGGCGCTGGGATGTTTAATCAGGGACTTGCACATCCCTTGGACCGCAAAACACAGCCCACGTGTGCGCAAGCCGCTTTCCCTTCCTCTGCGCTCCCAGATGCCGTTGTTTTGTCTGTTGCATGGAAATGGCCACGTGATTTTCTTCCCTCAGGCCCCGGCTATGTCTCCTATCCACCCTCGCGCTATCCTGCCCCCCGAGCCGATGTCTCCTGATCCCGTGGGAGCTCAGCTGTGGGGCTGCCGCCGCTTTTGGGCTTTCTGGGGCGACATGGCCGAGTAACACGGGTTTTCCCATGGATGTTGTCAGCACATCCTCCGCTCTCACCATCCGAATGGCAGCGCCAACGGCTCAGCTGTCACCGAGAGTCGCTGTGGATGCAGAGCTGCTCCCAGCCCGCTTGGATGTGGACTGTGCAGCCGTAACGGGTTCCCACCAGCCCCAGGGCTTGGGAAGGGCTCCAGCCCCCAGAGCATGGATGGGGCCCTTGGCACTGCCAACTGTAGGGTGAGCTCAAAGGTGCCGGTGCCAAAGGTGTGTTTAGGGGAGGCACTGGGGCTGCTGGTGCGTCTCCTCTTTCACGCATCGCTCCAAACACTCAATTTGGTGGCAAAGAGGAATCGCTTATTTCCTTCATCACAACCAGCTGCCTGCCAGCCTGGACCTTCCATTAATGCCATGTTTTTCCTTTGCAGCGTCCGCGGTGAAGGCTCGGGGCACGGGGACCTGAGAGGAGACAGCCAGGGCGCTGGCGGCACTGATCATGGCCAAAACACGCAGGAGCCCCCTTCCGAGGATGGGCACTTCAGCTGCGAGCATGGGAAAAGGGATGTCGGGGACCAGCAGCTCGCCCCAAGCTCCCTGGGGAGCGATGGAGCATCAGGGGCTGCGGTGAGATCCTTCCCCGCTCTGCGCTTGCTGGGCTCCACGGCCCCAGCCCGGAGAGGGGTTTTTCCTCCGGCGCTGACCTCGCTCCCGACGCCCACGCGGAGCCGAAAGGACTTAATTAGCTGCTCTCTGCTGGGCTTTGGAATTATCCTCTTGGCCGGGAAGTGCTGGCGATGGATGGCGAAGTGCTCTTGGGTCAAACGGTAGCTCGATGCTTTTCCTAGTGAAGGACCAAGTGCTTGCCCGGTTCCAAGGAACCAGTTTGTGGATTTTTTTTCTGTTTTTACCCCTCTGCTCTTCTTTTTGATGCCTTTCGGGCTTTTTGTGAGGACAGCTGGACCCAGCCCCACAGCACATGGTGTTGGCATGGTGGGAGCTGGAGGCATGAAAACCTTTGGAGGAGCCATGGGGTGGAAGCTGAGCTGGCGATCGTGATGCCTTGGGGTTTAAAACTGTCCGGCAGAGTTTGTCTTGTGCCAGGAGTGTGGGGTGGCCTTGGGGGGGGACCTTTTGCCACGGAACATCCCTCATGGATCCCAGCCCAGGTGGGGCTGGGAGCGGGCGCAGGAGCCGGGGGTGCCAAACCGCAGTGAGGGGGACGTCAAGACGGGGGGAAAATGTCACCCTCAGAAACAATTAAACTTCTTAATAAAACCCGTTGCCTCTGTGAGTGCTCGATGTTCTTTTCCATTTGCCTTGGCTCAGCCACACTTACATCATGGCCCTATCGCGGGGCTGCCGGGGGGATGCGTTTGATTGTACAGGAAACCAGCGCTTTGGCAAACTTCTCTGCCCTAACGAAGCCAGGCCAAGAGTTTAATGCCTTTGCTTTGCAAAAAAACTCTCCCCTGCCCTTTCCCCCTTCCCTTTCTGCAACCCTTAACCATCACGGCCCGGCTGCATGGCCAGGCGAGCCGCCCCCAGCATGCCCCTGCTCCAAAAGGGACCCAAATGCACGTTAATTCCCCTTAAATCACGTTGTTTCACATCCCTGGACTGTGTGTTCCCTCCCACCCTGTAGACTGGATGTGAAGCACCAGAAGGTGCCGTGTGGAAATAAAACATAAAAAGGATATTTATGTAATGGAAATATCCTTTTATTATTTAAAAAAAAAAAAACAAAAAAAAAAGATTTGGACCATTATAAAAAAAAAAAAGGCATTCTTTCATCTAAAAAGCACAGTAGCCTCGTGAGCATGGATTCAATATAATCGAGGCTGGTGTGCAGCCACGGTGACTCAGACTCACTGGTGTAACTGGTGGGACCTTTGCGCAGCCCTGACTTGGTTTCTCTGCACGGTGAGTCCCCCACTGGGACAGACTTGCAGGAACTTGGTCAGAAACACCGAATTTTGGGTCCTTTCCTTTGAAACCCTTTACTCAGCTCAGAAGCACCTCGGAGAGTTTAAGAACCACGTTATACCTTTGGGCAAAACTCTGAGAGAACAGCAAAGCCCAGAAACGCATGAAACTTCGCTTGATTTTTGGTTTGGTAATGATGGGGTTTGGGAGACCCTAATGAAAGCCAGCCTCAAGCTCATCTGCACCAATTAATGACCCCGGAGGCGCAGGGGAGCAGCCCCGAGGGTGTGCGCGGACACTCCGGAGAGTGGTGGGATGGAGGTGATGGTCTGCCCTTCGCCGTTGCTCGTTTCAAGGTAGGTCCATCCAAAGCAGAAGGTGACTCTGCTCTTCCTTTTCTCTGGGTGGAAAGTGGATCCTGTGAGTGCTGGAGGAGATCTGGCTGCGGTTCTCACCGTCACACGGTGCCTTTGCTCCTCGGTGCTCAGCGGACCCTTAGCAAGCAAACCAGCACGGGGGTAAGGCTGGGGTTACTGGGTGCCCCGAGCTCCCCTGGACTCTCTCCTGGGTAGTTTCTCCTCCCGGCTCCGAGCGCTGTGGTGAAGCCGGGGCCGTGCAAATTACAGGGTTCCCAGCCGGGAGTCAAACCTGGATTTTTGGGCTGGCTGTGAGCCCCGTTGTCTTGCCCCCGTTGTCACAGTATATCTCTCCTGCTGAAATACAGACTGTGGCTACGGGGAGCGATGGTCCCGTGGTCACCCCCCACCAGAAGCACGTAGGAAGCAATGCTGGACAACATGGTGCTGCCACGTACGGTATTCCCTGCATCTGGCTTCACCACAGGCCAAACGATTTTCATCTGTGTGTGTTTCACCGCAATGTCGGTATGGAAGAGCCGGGGTGTAGGGAGGTTGAATTCCTGCGGGGAAGGCAGGGGCTTTGGGTCACTCAGACCAGCCAAGCCCAGTGCACACCAGCGATGCCACGGCCGGTGCTCACGCCGTGGCATCCTCTTCCGAAGCAATTCCCCACCTGGGAGCTGCTCCTCCGTTAATCCCAGCCTGTGGGGACCCGCCAATGGGCACCGGTCTCACCCATCCTCCGGCCCCACGGCTGCAGACCCTGCTCCGGGGATGGAGGGGAGCAGCTCAGGGCTCGGATGTGGGCCTTTGGGAGTTCCTAACTAATATTTACTTCAAAGGCTGGTTGCCTTTAGCATCGGTGAGTGGTGTAGTCCTGGCTTGTTTAGAGACGGCGAGCAAACAGAAAGGCAGGCCGTTAAAAAGGGAAGGGTGTGGGAGCTGTATGGCTATTTACCCGTGTAACCAGGAGGAAAACCTGCCTGTCATTCTTCCTAATAAATACAAACTGGAAGCACGGATAAAACCCATGGGGATTTATTAGTTTGCTTTACCAAATGCAAATATTAAGACTAGTTGGCTCGGCCCAAGGGCTGCCTTTTGCCTTTTGTGTGCACTGCAGCGGCTGGCGCCTATGGGTGCTGATAAGGGTGTGCTCTGTGCTCAGCCAGTTATGCTCAAGGAGTTTCTTTTGAACGGCTTCTGTCTCCCTTTGGCCCGATCCTGAGCACCTGGGGGGGGTGCAGGACGCAGCGCTGGCTGGGTTCGTCGTGCTCCAGCCCCCCCAGCCCTGACCCGCAGCGTCTCCCCACGCGGGGCGAGCTCCTCACCAGCACGTCTCGACCTGCCACGTGCCCTCGGGCGCTTTTCAGACAGCGTTTGGATTTGTAGGGCCAACCTGGAGCAGGCGAAAGCTCCCCGTGCTGATTTTCACTGTAAAGGAAATCAGGATCCTGCCCTATGGCCCTTTTTATGGGCCTTTTTACCCCTGCATTGAAAGCAGCAAGAAAAGCTTCTGATCCAGCTTGGCTTGCTCCTGCAGCCACCCAAGTCCGGCTTTAAAGAGCCCCTTTTTGCTACCCCAGTGCCAAATCACCGCTTCTTTCCCCTCCCGATCTGTCCCCTTCCTAGCGCTTGCTCTGCTTTCGCCCATCCTGAAACATCAGCATTACAGCCCCCTCCGTCCCTGGGTGCACCAGAGGCAGAGGGGGGCTCCTTCGCTGGGAAAACCCAACCTGCGGCTCAGTAATTCTCTGCAGGATAAGCCCTGGAGCCTCAGCTCCAGAAAAAGCCCCTCCGTGACCACCCCGGTGCATGGACCGAGGTGTGGGTGCTGTGAGGATGCTGCTCCCGCAGCAGCAGGGATGGCTCAGGGCAGGGATGCGCCCCAGGGCTCGGGGTATCGAGGCTGGCAGCGGTACCACTGGGGACAAAGGGATGTGAGTGATGGCCTGAGGCAGCCGGATTTGTTTTTCCTCGGGTTGCTAACATGAGGATCCTATTCCGGTGAAGGCTCAGCAGGCAGGAAGCCCCTCGATTGCTTTCATCCCACTGCTTGGGAAAAAGGGGGAGCAGAGCCCAGCTGGGATGGGGAAGGCTCGGGGACAGCGGGTGGTTAATTTTGTTTGCTTCACATTGAATAAATACAAAGTTAGAAGGCAGGAGCCATTTCGAGGAGGAGGAAGGGAGGTAGCCAGGCGAGGGGCTGGGGGGAGCACGGGCCAGCCCCAGCAATCTCCCCCACTTGCAGTTTTCCATTTCCATCCCTATCTCTGCCCCATTTCGTCTGTCCCTGCATCATCTGGTGTGTATTTACAGGCAGTTAGAGATGCTCGTCGAGATGTTATTTTTCCTCCAGGGCTCATAAAACCCATCTGCTGGAGCTGCCGGCCAGCTCAGGGGGGAATTTCCAGGCCCTGTTTGGGTCCCGGAGCCGATGGCGTGCGGATTTGGAGGCTGCCTGTGCTTTATTCCCGTGTTTGCTTTGACAGCTTAGCGGCGTCGGGCCGCGGCCGCGGGGGTGTGCAGGATCCGTCCTGCCCGGGATGCCGCAGGGACACATGGACAGGGACCCAGCGTCCCTCCCAGCAGAGCGCTCGGGGGCTTCGAGTAAACACCGTCGTGGATGGGGTGCAGGTGGTTGGGCTTTTCTGGAGATGTGATTTCCAACCCCACCACCACCATTTCTCAATTTTTTTTTCGGATTTTCCTGCTCGCCTTCCCTTGAAATAGCGAAAAACTCATAAAATGTCAGAAATCTGCACAACAGTGGCTGGAAATCATAGTTTTCATTTCCTTCAAAATTCTCTGAGGGTGCTTGTGAGTATCAGACGAGGACCTGTTCCTGGAGGCTGTCCTGGGACCCGGGAGGCAGCCCTTCCTTCAGCCTCCAGACGCCCCGCACACCTCAGGGGGGTGTCCCAGGGCTCTTCCTTTCCCATCCCACAGTTTGCCGGAGGTCGTGGACCAGTGATGCTCCATGATGATGCACCATCCAGGAGAACCTTCAGCGCTAATGGCTCGGGGAAATTAAAGCATTTACACCTCTCAGCCGCAGGCTGCAGGCAGAAGGGGGATGCGTCTGGCTTTGTCTCCCTGCTGGGAGATAACGATACTGGTGCAAACTGGGGTTAAACTTTGTCTGAAGCCCCCTGAAAGGTGGGATTTGTGTATGCGCCTGTGGGACTTGGTCTCTCTATGCTGGACTTTTCCCCCCTCCTTGGAGGGAAAGCACTGTTGCAGTCAGCAGGCTGAGCTGGGGACTTCTGTCCCCTTGTCACTGCTGTGTGAAGGTTCAAAAAGTTGCTTTTAGCTTATAATCAGAAATGTCTTTATTTAAAATAAAAAAAAAGGTGCTGGGTACATGAATGGTGCCTGCTTACTTTTCCTGGCCCATGAGAAAGATGGAAAAAGGCTCTTGCTTTGTGGGTTTTTTCCTTCTTTTTTTTTTTTTGAGGTTTTTTTTTTAAGCTCTTTGGCCTTGCTAGAATCGCTGGAAGTATTGCATGGAGCTAAAAAAGCTCTTTGGGCTGCAGGCTCCGTATTGTCTGTGCGTGCTTAGTACCAGCTATATCAGGTACCTACAGAGCTCCCTGCAGCCGTGCTATGCAAATGAGAGTGATTAAGAAGAACATTTGTGATTAAGAAGAACATTGGTGATTGCCGTATGTGTTTGAAACGAGCCCCCCCCAGTTGCAAGGGCTTTCTATGCAACCGCAGCTTCGCCTTCTGCAAAACGCACTTTTGGGCTGCACGCAGCTTTACTCCTTTAATTCTTGCTTGTAGCAAAGCTGAGCACCTGGGGGCCACTTTTGACCCCTGCCCGTTTCCCAGCTTTCTTAGCAACCCTGGGAGCCCCCCGCAGGTGTCTCTAATCCTGGTATCAATTAACAAGCTCCCTGCAGAGGCCGAGCCCAGTTTGCGTGATGGGGCTTTGCAGGAGAAGCAGCAGCGGGATGTGGAGGAGCCTGAGCCGTTCCCTTTGCGCCGGAGGAGGTGCTGGAGGAGGTAGGTGAGGTTGAACTTCTGGTTTTTGCGTGTTGCTCCGGGCTCCTGGACTTGGCTGAGGTCTGCGTAAGCTGCAGATAGACGGGGCTGGGGGTTACGTGCCTCGGCTATCGCGTCGGTGTGATGTTGCCAGGGGATTTAGCACGCGAGGAGGGCTGAACCCGGGAATAAAATAGCTGATTATTGTTTTTCGATCTTCAGACAACACAGCTGAGCAAATCCAAGCTGCAGCTTGGATTGTCTGTTCATTAAGGGACTAATCCTTTGGTTTCCCCTGGAAAAATCCTTTCCAGGAATCCTAAGATTTCTAAGTAGGGCCAAGCTTAGAAAACGGAGGAAAACATGCCCCTTTCCCATTACATCAGGTATTTCTCAGCTGTTTCTCCAGTTCTTTCCCCTTCTTGCTTGTCCCCATTTGCTTCCCTCCTCTTTCCCACCTTCTGCACAGAAACTCACCTGGGGAGTTGTGAGGTCCCTCGAGAGCAACAGTGAGGGCTGGTGCCCTACAGGGGACGAGCTGATGGTTCAGCTGCCCCTTGGGCAGGTCTCTCACCTCTACCTTGCTGAAGACTTTCTTGAAACTTCTAATAATAGCTTTGTCAAACTAGGAGGGGGTGCGGGCTGGGAACTGGGCTGATACGAGATCCCTGCCTTTGGTTGCAGCCGACACAACCGAGGCTTTCCCAAAGAGTTAAAGGCGGGGAGGGGTGGTCTGTTCCCACTTGCCTCCCGGTGCCGTTTGGTGGGACGCTCTCTGCCATCACCGCTGAAAATAATCACGGAGTATGAGCAGGCTGCGGGGTTGCCGTGGGGATGCCTCTCCTTTATTTTAATCCTAATACGCCTTCCTGGGGAGACGCTCCCCCGTCATGTTTATAATTGTAATAGCTACTGGGTTTTAAAGCCCGAAGCACCGTGTGTACGGTGCCAAGCTGGCCCTGCTCCATCCCCTGGCCGGTGTGTCCCTGCCTGCTGCTGGGACGGCCGGGGGCAAAGGGAGGAAAATATGGGAGCAACATGTGAACCGAGTGGGGACACGTGTTGGCTCGTTCTCCGTGGTGTTTTACTTGGCCTTCCTTTGCCAGTCGATGGGATCTCTGCTCCGACCGGGGCTTGACGTGGAGCGGAGCAGCGCGTGCTCTGTGCTTACACCACTGGAGAGGAGAGGGAAGGCGGCTGCTGGTGGCCTCTACCCATTTCTGGGTGGTGCTTTGCGTCCTGCAACAGTGAGGGCTGGTGCCCCGCAGGGGATGAGCTGAAGGTTCAGCTGCCCCTTGGGCAGGTCTCTCACCTCTACCTTGCTGAAGACTTTCTTGAAACCTGTAATAATAGCTTTGTCAAACTAGGAGGGGGTGCGGGCTGGGAACTGGGCTGATAGAAGATCCCTGGTGGCTCCGCAGTCGGCTGCGAACTGGGCCGCAGAGCTGAGGCTGCAATCCCACCCATACCCCCATTCCTCTGGGATGCTGGGGGACCTCCTGCTCCTCCTCTGGTGCCCACCACGGCCCCGGCTGCAGCCTGGTTTATCCCCACGAGGTCCCCTTTGCTTTGGGTGGGTGTTTTTGGGGACCGTGTCCTGCGCTGCTCCCACCGGGGCTGGGTGTGCAGGGCCGAGCATCTCCACAAACCCCCTCCGGGGAAGGAGCAGCGGCGTTGGGATCCCTCCAGACCCAATCCCGCAGGAATGCTGCTTAGCCCCAAAGCCTCTTGGTAGCAAGCGCTGAAAGCTAAGCTAGTTTTTCCCCCTCTAAGCCTTCATGTTTTGGTTGCGGGAAATTCTCCTGCTGGAGAGATCTCCGTTCCCTTCTAGCAGAGCGGTTTCCTGGTGCACAGAAGTCAAACCATCCCACGGCGAGCCGGACGCATTAGCCCTCGGCTCCCGCAGTGTGTTACTGTGCTCTGGGGGGGCTGGCCCTGCTCCCCACTGCTCCTCTGGTGCCTGCCCACATTAGCTGGGCGCTTGTAATGGCAAAACCCTCCCGGAGCGTGGGCTGACGTTCTCCCCCTCCGCTTTAAATTAACGTGCCAGCCATGTCTCGCCCTAATTAAAACCAGCAAAGAGGACTGGTCCAGGACATCGCTTTGGAGGCTGTAAAATTCTAGGACAGTTTTATGTAGCGCAATTAAAAGGAAAGTAAAAAAAAATTGTTAAGAAATTAAACACTAATTACTTTTTTTTTTTTTTTTTTTGCCAGCTGAACTGTTTTGGCAGTGGGGCTGCAAGTGGGATGCGAGGGCCTGGGATGGTTGGTTCTCTGCTGCCATAAATCACACTGATCAAATGTTCCCTTGCTTTTTAGCAGTGTAACTCATCTGCTGTCAATTAGCCTAAATCACATTTTTTCAATTAAACAGGCTTAGAGGCCTGATAGTGAAGTCTGGTGGGGAGGGGGAGGGAAAGGCAAAGCCTGGTTGTAGGCAGCGAGGTGGAAATATCTTTTTAAAAGGTGTGATCCCATTTTAGCGTTTTCCATATAAAATGCGATATTATCGTCTGTGCTCGGGGGAGCAATAAGAGCTGGAAGCCCAGCTGAGGAGGGGACGGGCACGGGCGGCCCCACGGTGGTGGCAGGTCCGAGGTGGCCCGAGGGATGCGATGGGGAATCCTAGCTGGGATGCTCAAAGGCACGATGGCAAGAAAACGTCTTCAGGATGAATTTCAGATGTTCCCTTAGCTCCTGCTCTGTTTCCTCATGATGGGGTAGAGGTTTGCAGACTTGCCCAGTGTTTGTGGGGCTGGGCGAGGGGGCTGCGGCGTGAGGGCTCCTTTGTGCTCCAGGGAAGGTGAAATTACCCCATCGTTTGCATGCAAGCGGCAATGGGAATGGGTGGCTTGCATAATAGGTGGCATAATTTGCCTTGGATGATGAAGTAAACCGCTGTTTCCTCTCCCTGTGTCTAGTCTTGCTCGCCGAACGTTTTCTTTCTTGATTGGAAAAGGAAAACAGGCTGTGAAGTATTTGGAAAGGGATGAGGAAGGGCAGGGCTTGGACTAAATGGCTCCTTTTATACCTATATCCACCCTATGCCTTAAAACCTTCCCAGACTGGAAAAGAAGAACAGCCTGGAGCGGGACGAGGAGCTGGTCCCGGCCCCAGGAGGAGGGAGAAAGAGGCGAGCGTGACCTGCTGATCAGTGTTTTAGCTACTACAAATGGTACCAGTCTCCCTCCCCTCCTACTGGTGCTTGGTCCCCTGCTGGACCCAGCTCGTGCTGGGAGTGCGTGGGGTGGCTGGGGACTGCGATGGCCTCTGGTTTGGCCGCACAGGGGAGATGCAGGCGTGGGGGCTTCAAAAGCCCCTGCAGATATCTGCTGGCTGGAAGCAGAGCGTCACCCCCCTGGGCTGCTCGTTCAAGGCTTTGCAGGATCTCCCCAGGTGCTCTGGGGCAGGGGAGGACGCTGGTGGTCCTTCCACCTCCCCCAGCAGCGGGGCAGGATGTGCTCCAGGACCCCCGGAGCCCTCCACGGTCTCAGCCCGCAACGCCAGAGATTCGCTTGCCTGCTGCAGAAAGGGCTCAGGCCTCCCAGTTCTGCCAACAAGCCCCTGCAGGTTAACCTGTTGGGAAAACCAGGCTCATTTATTAATATACATAATGTTAATTGCTGTAATTTGAAGGCTGGCTTCCCAATCCCGGGGACGTGGGCGTGTGCTGCCGGTGTGGAAACGTGCGGAGGAATGTTCCCCCGCCGAGCCCCTGCGGTGGGGGGAGGATGCTCCTGTGGTTATAATGGTGATGACCGGTTTGCATGGCGGGTTTGGGGTTCACGTGCTGAAAGAACAATGAGAAAACCAAACATCTCCCCGTCTTTGGTATCTCCTTATGGTAGGCTAAAAATACAGCCAAATGAATATTTAAATGTTAATTAGTGTAATTTCACCACCACCACCACCTCCGCAGGCAAACCTGGCAATTCAGAGCGTGCTACCCTCTTCCTCTCTGCCCGCTTTCCTGCACTCAGTCTCCAAAAAGAGCTTTGCTGGCCACCTGGAAGAGCTTGAGCCCGGGTAGCCCAGGCTGGGAAGAGGCTCGTAGCCTGCAAGAGGGCAGCGACGCACCTCGCCGTCAGTGCCAAAGGAACTGGAGGTGTGGGACCAAGATGACTCCCGAGGCTCTGAGTCTGTGATGGTTGTGTTGGTGAGGAGCAGAGGGAAGGAGGAGGCTTAGCTCTCAGCCGGGATGGGGGTTCCTGACCCATCAAGGAGGTGATGGGACAGGGCAGGACTGGTCTTGCTGCTCCTGCAATGCCTGTGCCTCTGGTCTCCCCCTTGCAGGAGCTGTTGGCCCCAGTTCTGTCCACATTTAGGTCATTGTAGCAATAGCAAGTCCAAAGCTCTCCTGGAGATAAATTAGGCAGCAGGACCTTGGCTCCCTGGGGTCCTGGAGGACTCCTGGCTTTGTGTTTCTCATCCCGGGAAAGAAAAAGAAACCCGCTGTCTTTATGGTCATCCAGCAGAAAGCCTGGCTCAGGGCCTCTGTTTCTGCAAAAGCAGCGAAGTGAGGTCCCCCCGTGCCCGGGGGGTGTTTTGGGCTGTGCTTGGGAAACGGTTCCTTTGCCAGGAGCGCGTGTGTCCTCACGAGCCAGATCTGCTGTTCCAGCTCTCCTGCCCTGCACCAACGTTTGCTTTGGAAAAGCAGCGCCGGTGGTTTCTGGAACGTGATCCATCTAACCCGCCATCAGAAAACAACAAAACCAAACCTGTAATTGCCTTCGGTCTTGAGCAATTTGAGCTGGGTGCGAATTGGCTGCGGAGGCTCAAGGAGCGCTGCGTGCCGAAGAGCCGTGTGGGGACGGGAACGCTGGTCTCGGTGGCAGAGGGGAGCGGGTGGTGTATGCCAACCAGGACCCCCCACAGCTCTGCTCTGCAGCCCTCCTTCACCAGTCCGCGTTACCCTCTATCCCAAAATAAACCCGCAGATGCTCAGGGCCCCGCTGGCATCAATCCGAGCGTGAAACCCCAGCTTGGCAATAGCCACCGCCGCTGCGTTGGTGGGTGAACGGCGCCACGAGTCCTGGACCCGGCTGGGTGTTCTTTAGCTCCCGTGGAGGATTATTAGAAGTGGAGAATTAAGCATCGCATTTCCTGATTTCTCTCCTTTCAGCAGGCTGGGGCGCTACTCGCAGCCCTTCCCCCTGCCCAGCTTTGCACAGTCATTAGAATTCCTTTTGGGAAAAGGGGAGAGGGTGGTGGTGGTGGGGGGGGAGCAAATCTGATTTAATTACAATGACACAACCTGCATGGCCCCAGCGGCTCGGCTCGGTGGGTTTAATCTGATTTGGAGAGGGGAGGCGGTGCAGCGGCTGCCGCTGGCATCAGCGCCTGCCGCACATGATGGGCTTAGGGCAGCACCAGGCGCCGGCCGCCCCAGCAGCGGCACGGGGGGGTCTGGGCTGCCCACCCGGGGTGGTGGGTCTTGGGGATGGGAGAGGGATGGGGTCCTCAGCCGTTCACTGTGGGGAGCTGCTTGGCAGCGGTCTGCTTTTTTGCTGCGTGTTCTGGATATAGAATCATAGAATGGTTGAGGTTGGAAGGGACCTTTCAGATCATCCAGTCCAACCGTCAACCGAACTCTGCCAAAACCCATCACTAGCCCATATCTCTAAGCACCACGTCTACCTGTCTTTTAAGTACTTCCAGGCATGGTGACTCCACCACGTCCCTGGGCAGCCTGTTCCAATGCTTGACAACCCTTTCAGTGTAAAAAATTTTTCCTAATATCCATCCCAAACCTCCCCTGGCACAACTTGAGGCCATTGCCTCTTGTCCTGTGGCCTGTTACGTGGGAGAAGAGACCGGCCCCCACCTCTCTACACCCTCCTTTCAGGCAGTTGTAGAGAGTGATAGGTGAAGAGGTGGCTTGGTTGGAAGTGACTCATCTTGTGTCCCTCTCTTGAGGGTGTCCCAAGGAGGCAGGAGAGTTTTGGGCTGGTCAGAAGCAGCTGCACAGCGTGGAGGTGATTAAACATTATAAAGTCCAAATGAAAGAGCTGCTTCTAGCAAATGAACTTGGGGGGGGGTGGGGGTGGAAAGAAAAGCTCCAAACATCCTGAAAAATTGAGACATAAATGGATCCTGGCTCCTGCAGCTTGCTCTGTGTCTGTCAAGGAAAGGACCTCTCTGGGTGCTGGCACTCCCCGCTGTGGTGGCTTGAACCATGTGCTCTGGTGCATCTCCAGTCGCAAAGATGCGCTTTGCAAACATGCCCTTGGGGATTCTTTGTCCTGAATCTTAGCAGATTGCCTTGGGCTTTTAGTGTAACTGTCACCCAGCTTCCTCCATCACCAGTGTCCTCTCCCAACTGGGAAAGGTCATTGCTTCGGGGAAGAAACTGTCCCATACGCCGGTACCTGCCAGAGAGGTGGTACCTTCTAGATGCCTCTGTCATCCAAGGGATAGTTCGCATCAGCTGGTGTCACAGCATGGAGACCCACCTTGTCCCAGGTCTCCTCTCCCTCTCCTATGTGACTGTAGATATCTTTGGGTGGTTAAAGGCATTTCAGTGGCAAAAGGGGACAGGTTTTGGATAAAGCTGAAGGCATAAATAGTTGGGCCTGTAGTGGTTACCCCTACATGGCAGCTTTGGTGGGGGGGAGAGACATGCCTCAGGTTCACCTGGTATGGTCTGCAGGCTGCCCGTGGCAGCGTACAGGGTGTGGGGGCCCAGCTTGCTGCATAAAGTAGGATGTTCAGGTCTGGCGGAGAGAATAAAAGATCCCAAGGATGCAGTGATTAACTGCAACCTCCTTATCAGTGCCTTGTGATGACCTGCTGCCAGTCCAGCTGATGAATTTTGGCCTGTATCTACCCAAACCGGGCTTCCCCTCCTGCCAGTGCACAAGGACGTGCTTGTTGGTGGCACTGGTGTCCTTCAGGGGTTAGTGGTCCTCTGACCACACTGCCCTTCCCCAGTATTCCCACACCTACTCCCCTCCAGGAGCCCAGTGCTCCGCAGCTCCTGGGGCTGGGGGAGGATGGGAGCAGCAGGACCACGGTGGAGATGTCACCTCCCTCCCTGTCTGAGGCTTTGGCAAGGGGAAAACCCACCCAGCCAGGGGTGGGGGAGAGCCCAAGACCAGATCCTGCAAAGGCTGGCAAAGAACACTTTGGATAAGGGCAGGGGCGTGCGGGAGGGGGCTGTAAATCCTGCAGAAGGATCTGGTGAAAGGTGATGGCTTGACAGCTCTGCAGCCCCGTCTCTGCTTGGCCCGTGCGGTGCTGGCAGGGGCAGCACATTCTTCACTGGCTGCTGTTTGCTTGGGCACTGCTGTGTTTCGCTACCAATTCACATTTTGCTTGAAATCGCTCAGTTTAGGGGACTTTCCCCCTCCCTGTGCAATCCTTTCCCGGAGGTGTGTGGCACGGAGCAGTGTGGCCGGTTCTGTCCCGGGGATGCCTCTAGCCTAATTTGCCTGGCTCTTTTTGGTCCTTAAAGGCTTATTTCCTCAACTGGAACAGCTATTTTCCTCAGTGATTGAAAAAGAAGCTTGCCTCAGCAAGTTAGGTCTGGAAAAAAAGAAAAAAGAACAAATCCAAAGTCCTTTGCTGCCTGCTCTCCTCTTTTGAGGAGCAAGAGCATCCTGGCTTTACCGAAGAGCTTTGCGCCTCTGGGGACAGCATCGTGACCGCAGGGAAGCCGACGTGCTGGCCTCCTGCCTTCACTCCTGAGAGCAGAGCGTTGCGGGAATGTCCTTGGAGGATGTGGAGCGGCCGGAGGGGGCTGAGATGCTGCTCTGGCTCTTTGCTGGCCATCTTTGCTGATGTCCTTGGGAAGAAACGCAGCAAATTGCCGACACCATCTGCAAGCGCTGCAAAGCCCCAGGCCCAGGCTGCTCAGGACACCAGTAACAGGCATTTGGATTGGAAGTAAGTCCAGGGTTGGATGCGCAGGATGGAGCGGGGCTGGACATAGTCCATGTGAACCGATGGCCATGTCTGCCCTGCAGTTGCCATGACTTTCCCTGCTGTTCCCCCGTGAAGTCTCTCCTACAACTGCTGGATCCCGATGGAGAAGCCTCTTTCCTCCTCCTCTCCTGAGAAATGTCCGTCTCTTGTATCCCGGTTCCCCTGCGGCGTGTGGCTTTTCTCTGAACTTTTGCCTCTCTGCTTTCCACATGCTGGCTGTGACTCCACGTGCTGGACTGTCACCGTTTGGGGACAGGCTGGAGCGGGCGATAGAGGGGGGTTTTCTGGGCAGCCCTTGAGCTGCATCACCATGTACTTGCGAGGTCTCCCTCAGCCGCGCCGGGCTGCCAGGCTCGGGTGTGTGCAAATCACAGACCAGGCACTCCAAACCACGAGGTTTTAAAGAAAAAACCCAAATAACCCAAAAATATATTTTGAGGTTCTTTCTGTTTAACTTCTGGGTTTTAAGCTTAAACTTGAGCTGCTTTGTTTTCCGTGCAGTCGGGAGGTCTGGGAGCCTTTCTGGGGAAGGAAAAAGTAAAACACCCCCCAGTTTGTGCGAGTCCTGCAGCGGCAGTTTGAGCAATGCTGGGGTGAGGGCAGTGGGCAGCGCTGCTGGGGCCCCGACGAGGGATTTTGGGGAAGGAAAAGCGAGAGACCAGCTTTTCTCATCGTCGTCTTGATGAGTTGTGCCGCATCTTGTTTGGAAAGCACTGTGGCGGAGGAAGCACCGCGACCCAATGTGAGCCTGATTTCCTGGACCACTGAGGTTTTTTGCGTTTCTGCTTTGAAAGATGCTCGTCGTAACGTCCTCCCGAGGGGTAGCACCCTTATCCCACCCTCCCCTTGAGTGCCAAGAGGTGGGAAACGTCCTCCCCTCTTGGTGGGATGGTACCTGATGCTGGAGCATCCCTGGGGCGCAGGTTGGGTCTGGAAAGCTGCTCCATACCGGTGTCTGGGGACATTAACAAGGGACCTAACCCAGTTTCAAGCAAGGCGTTTCAGCCACCATCTGCTTTAATTGTGGATTATTGAGGACAGCTTTTATTTTAAGAAACTGGCCACTCATTACAGTGCAAGTCCCCCAACCCCTTTTCCCTACAAAAAGGGTGTTGTGCCTCTTACCTTTCGGCAGCGTGCGCTTTAATTTCATGCTTGCAGCCCTCGCCGTGTAATCTCGAGGCGGGGGGAGCTTTCAGGGCGCTCTCACTCAATAACTCAGCCCAGCCTACAGCGCTAGTGAGGTATTTTACACTCCGCCAAGGCAGATAATTAATCATTCCTGAAGAATGAAGAAATGTTTCTGGACTTTTTTTTTTTCTGCTCCTTTTAAAAGAAAAACAGGGATTTTTTTTTTTTTTTTTGAAAATGTGCTGTCCCTCTCATAGGATGGAGGAAGGGTTTGGGGATGAGGAGTGTGAAGGTTGACTGGCTCTTTGGGGAAAGAGATAGCGGGGTGCGACCGGCCCGGCTGGGGAACGGGTGGTTCCTGGTGTCCATCCGAGTGTTGCTGTGGTGGGTGCAGAAGCTGAAGGTGCTGCTGAATCCCAGGGCTGGGGTGTACGGACCGCCCCCCGTCCCCATAGCTCATGGCTGAGAGAGGAGCCCAGAGCGCTGCTTGGTTTCCTTCACAGCTGTGTTGATGCTGATGCTCTTGGTGGCTTCCAACCCAGTTGCCCAGGGAGCATCTTTTTGACCTGCAGATGCCTGCCTTACAGTTCTGTGGCTGTTGGGTTTTTTTTTTTTTTCTTCCAGTCATTAAATTAAGCCAGGGTGACTTTAAAAAAAAAAAACAAACCAACCAACCTGAAAAGAACCTTAAACATAGTGCAGAGCTCACCAGCCTGATGGGAGTGTTGCTTTTAAAACAAACTATTCAGGAAAATGCATCATCAAGTGGGAAAATGTATCATCAATCAGAGGGCTGGAGCACCTCTCCTACAAGGACAGACTGAGAGAGTTGGGGTTGTTCAGTCTGGAGAAAAGAAGGCTCCGAGGAGACCTTACGGTGGCCTACCAGTATCTTAAGGGGGCCTACAAGAAAGCTGGGGAGGGACTTTTTAGGATGTCGGGTAACGGTAGGACTAGAGGGAATGGATTAAAACTAGGGATGGGTCGATTCAGACTGGACGTTGGGAAGAAGTTCTTCACCATGAGGGTGGTGAGACACTGGAACAGGTTGCCCAGAGAGGTGGTGGAAGCCCCATCCCTGGAGGGGTTCAAGGCCAGGCTGGACGGGGCTCTGAGCAACCTGATCTAGTGGGAGGTGTCCCTGCCCAGGGCAGGGGGGTTGGAGCTAGATGATCTTTAAGGTCCCTTTCAACCCTGACAATTCTATGATTCTATAAGTAAAGATTCCTTTTTACTACTCGCTTCAGCCCCACTTCTTCTATTTCTAGTTGTGGTCTGGACTTCAGAAAGAATGATGCTGTTGTCTCTTGTCTTTTGGGAGAGCTGGTTGGACTTGTACTTGGGTCACGTAGGCAAGGGAGTGATGGGTCAGCACACAGATACTTCCTAAAATATTACAGTTGGTCTTAATGTCTCTCGGCTCTTCTTTACATAGAGCATAAGGATGGGAAAACCATCGCATGGTTCTGCTGAATGGTATCTGGAATGTATGGTCTCTAATAAGAGTAAAAAAGACTTAACTGTTAGAGTTCTGTGGAGGCTTTTCCCAGCAAGTCTCTCCGCAGTTTGTGAGCAGTGCTGAAGATCGCCTCTCCTTTGAGCAGTCAATTATACAGAGAATCTTAAGTTACTGATCAAAAGATGTGTAGACCCAGGGAAAATATACGTAGTAGAGCAATTTCTGAAATCGGGTAGCTCTGGATGGAGCTGTGAATCGGAAGACCTCATTGCTCCAAGCCCCTGTGGATCCCATGGGCTTCTGATAATGGAGTATGTGTTCGCTCGCAGTGCGCTGAATCACACTCGGTTGTGTTTTTTAATCCTGCTTTTCCATGGCAGCTTGAGCAGGGACATGGCATCCTTCACCTCCCTTCCTCTTACTGCTGCTGCTGCCAGGGCTGCCTAGTAGAGGGATGTGGCTGCTTTTCAGGCTCTTACCTTGCAAAAAGTGATGAGAAACTTTATTAGCAAAAATTGCTGAAGTGCCTTCAGTTCCAGGAGTTTTCAAGGCATGATATAGGAAAAAAAAAAAAACCCAAGCAGGAATCAGCTGGTGAAGGGAAGCCCCGGGCAGGCAAAGGAACCAGTACGTGCAGTTTTTCCCCACTGCCGTCCAAACAGGATGGAAAGGGGGAGGGTGGTATTTGCCACCAGTGCTCTCAGGTTGCCTGTCTCAGGCTTTTAGAGGTGTTGTGGGTCAGAGTCTTCTGGTGGCCGCCTTGTCTCGTGCGTGTTGTCCTCTGTGCCTGGCAGCGTGTCTTGGAGCTCGCTTCAGTAACGCGAGGTGATGCTGATGGCCCGCATAGAATGGATTGCTCTCAGCTTCCCAAGGCGGATGCAGAAGACCTTGCAGGCTGGAGTAGGTGGGCAATGAGGAAAAGCCCCCTTGGAAAAGCTACCTGCCAGGTTTTCAGCAGTTTGTGTCTCCAGCATCACCATCCAACTGGGAGCTGGAAACACACGTCAGCTCTGCTGAGAGCAAGCCAGCCCTTTGTTCATGCGTCTCCTTGAAATGATATTGTGGTTTACTTAATTAAAAACACAGAGCATTACTGTGGGAATGACAATGAATTAAAAAGATTAAATCTGGGAAAAGACCTATCTGGCCGTCTAATCCAGCCCAACTCTGCTGTTCTCTGAGGGATCCTTCTTCCGTACAGTTTGAGGCGCCTCAGGTGATGTGCTTGCTGTTCCCCGAGGAAACCTCTCCCTGGTCTATTAGAGAGCTGTTTGTAGAAAAGAGCAGGCTGGTTTCATCTGCAGCCTGCTGCTTAATTGTTCTCCCAGCTGTGTTTCCACCCAGCACTGGGTTTACTAACAAGCCTGGCCAGCCCTGGCAGAGAGGGCTCAGCTCCTCCTTGCTTAGACCTTGCTGTTGAGTTGACGTGCCCGAGGAAGATGCCCTTGGGGAATCTGAAAGCGGGGTCCTTCCTCCCGCCTTCACAGCTGCTTTTTCTGGAGTTTCATACTAGCAGGTTCATGGGTTGAACTGGAGAGCGTTTGCTGGCAGGCCAAGCAGCTCTTCCTGCAGACGCAGATGGGCCACAGGATGCCTCCGTGTCCTGCTGGGCAGTTTAAATTTGCATTTTGGGACATCCTGCAGTAGCTTGTTGACTGTTGCCTACTTCAGTCCAGAGGTTCTGGAGCAGAAAACATAGCTTTGGGCTTGGTAGCATTCTGGTGGGGCATCTGAAAACTGAGAAGTAGCAGGAGAAAAATCCTCAAAACAGCTTTTCCCTGCTGTGCCTGAGATAGTTTAGAGCATCCCAACATGCATCTGTCTAACGCTGACTCTTCTTATGGCTGTCGCTATGGGTTCCCTTCTCCTCCTCCTTCCTATCGTGATCCCTTTGCAAACAGCTGAGGGAATGTGTGTGCTGCCATGGGCTCAGCCGGGGGGGAACCTTGCATAGTTGTGCTACCAGGGCTCTGCTGGTAGGGTGCTTCCCACGCTGTTTTCCAAGGGAACGTCAGTCTCTGCCATGTCTTGGGCTGATTGGAATGCTTTTGGGGAAAACCTGCCTCTTCCTCCTCTGTGCATCAGTATGGAAGAGTGAACTTCCAGGTGCTGAGGGTGGTGGAAATGGGAGATCAGCTGTTTCTGGGAAAGAGAGAAGCACCTAATTACTTCAGGGGATGGAAACTCTGCTGCGATGTCCCTACCCTCCTATAACCGAGGGCTAGATCAAGTCGAGTAGCCATAAAGGACTGCAAGGAGGAGGATGTTGGGTGTGTGGATGGGGGTTTTGGAGAACGATGCAGATGCTGGTGGGGAAAATGCTTCATCTCCGCATCCTGGATCAGACTGGTGGGACGTACGATGGCCACTCTGGTAACAGAGTGGTGGGAAGGGTCCCACCACACGTCACGAAGCCACGCGGCCCCAGATCTGCAGCAGGGATTTTTTTTGCCCACAGCTGATGCTGGGGGTGTGCAAATAGGAGCAGCTGCTGCTTGGGGCGAAGCCACCCGAGGGAGGTCCTGCGGTTCAGTGCTGTGACAAAGAAAACACCAGCGTTGACGTTTCCACTGCCCCGGGCTCCTGTTTGACCTTGGGCAGGTTGCGTTGTCTCTCCAGCTGCATCCTGGAAGGCTGTGTGTTGAGCTGGGTCCTGCCAGGATGTCTGGGTGTGGGAAACGGGCCTCCCCACGCTCCACACGCCAATGCTGCCGCCTGCTAATGCCTTGTTAAATACCCACTATTTGCTGTGCCCTGTCCCCGTGAGCTGCCGTAGGAGGGGGCTGGCTGCTCTGCCAAGTGGTCTTAGCAAAAATTGGGGTGTTTTTCCCCCCTTTGGAAGAGCCTTTCCCCCTGCCTGTGTCTCCTCAGTGGGTGTCTGCGTGTTGCCCCATGTCGAGAACGCGCTGAAACGCAAATCATGACCCGGGTTACGAACCGAGGTTTGCGCTTGGAAACCTCGCCGGGTGAATGACACAAATCCCCGCGGTGGTTTTCCGCACGCTGGCGAGCAAATGTTAGCTCTTGATGTAGCAAATCAAAACCTGGGGAGCTTCCTACTGAAAGCATGCCCTGCGCAAACGCCGCTGCTGCTTGGGCTGGACGGGCGCTCGCTCGGCTGCAGGGGAGCACGAGGCTTCCCCACAAAGTTCTCGAGCTCCGCGGGCTTTAATATATACGCGATGGGCATAGAAAAGCGATGCAATTTCTTTTTAAAAGTGATCTCGCGGAGTTTTTGATTTACCTTTTAAACATCGGCCCTTCGGGGTGTGTTCCAGCAACCATGAAAAAAAAAATAAAGATCATCCTGGCAGCTACAGAAATGTCACTTTTTTTAAAAAAAACCCCAAATCCTAAAGTTGAGGTTAGTGTTTATTCCCGTGGCTTCAGGAGCTGAGGCTTTCAGGAGAGCTGCTAGTTTTCGACAAGCTTCTATTAGTCACGGGAACTGGCAGTTCTGAAATTAATATTTGCGGCCCCTTCCCTCCCTCTCGCTGCAAAGAAAGCCCTCACCTCCAGCCCGGCTCCCCGGTACGTGATTGAGAACATGTGAATCCACAAGGGCTGAACTGTGAGTGACCTCCGGGGAGTAATGGGTGCTGGGTTCATCAAAGCTGGGCTCTTCCCCACACTTCAGTCGCTAAAGCTCCTGCGCTTCCTCCTGATGGCTGATAAGGAGGGATTGAATTTATGAAAGAGATGAAGATGTTTGGATAAGCTACAGCACCAAAGCAAGCCTGCCTGGCAAGTCGGGGCCTGAAGGAAGCCCATGGAGTTGGAGGGGGTTTGTTGGGTCGGTTGTTTTCTCAGGCCCCTTCCCCCCACACCTACCCCCCTGAGCCGGGACTGTGTCTGCAGGGATGCGGCTCTGCAGTCACACACCCCAGGTACCCTGGCTGAAGTGATGTCCTCCTGGTTTTGGCATGATCCTGGGCTCTGTGGGGCACAGCCGGGCTGTCTGGCAGCCTGCAGAGCCCCCCCACTGCCGTCCCACCAGCGACGGGTACAGCAAACAGGGACTGTCACCGTCCCAGCAAAGCCCATGTCGCTGCTCCTACAGCTGAGGTGCTGCTGGACTGGCGTGACAGGGACTCATGCCACGAGACCAGGGGGCTTTATGGGGGGCCACCTGCAGGGGTGTCACAGAAATGTGTCCTTGGTTCTTCCTCAGCCCCTGCTCCAAGAGGTGCAGGGCTCTGAGACACGCTCGGCTGGCTTGGTAATGTCATACAATCACAGAATGGTTTGGGTTGGAAGGGGCCTTAAAGATCATCTCATTCCACCCCCTGCCCTGGGCAGGGACACCTCCCACCAGCCCAGGTTGCTCCAAGCCCCGTCCAACCTGGCCTTGAACCCCTCCAGGGATGGGGCAATGCTTCCAGGGATGGGGTAGGATGTCCCCACGGCTGCAGACAGCCCCCGGGCAGGGAGAACTGGTGCATCTGTGACTCTTTCCATACCCAGGTCCTAAACCAAAAAAAATAGGAGCTCGCATTATTTGAGCACAACATTTGGTTATTTCCCTGTTGTTCTTCTGCTGTGCCAGAAAGGCCAACACCTGTGTCTCGGAGATCACTATCTCGGTATATTTTTAGACATGCCTTATCAATGCTGAAAGAAGGTGAATCGTGTTTGGGAAAGGGAGCAGCTTCTCTTCCAAATGTGTTTTGGAAAACAGAGCTGAGCTCCAGGGGGGGTGGGGGGGGAAGCAGCAGCGGGG
Source organism: Rissa tridactyla (assembly GCF_028500815.1). Taxonomy (NCBI): domain Eukaryota; kingdom Metazoa; phylum Chordata; class Aves; order Charadriiformes; family Laridae; genus Rissa; species Rissa tridactyla. The sequence continues at coordinate 12,906,651 of NC_071480.1, forward strand.
AATGACCCATCATGGGAACGCGGCATCTCCCTCGCTGCCTGCAGGGAGGACACCCTGTTCCCCCTGGGTCAGCGGTGCTTTGCTGGGACACGGTGGCTTCTCATGGGGCACTGAGCACCCTGGTTCCTGCAGTGGGAAAGGAGGCGACAGCTCTCAGGTTTTCCCAAAACTTAATGGGGTTCCCCCTCCCCAGTCCTAGACTGGTGGCCAGTATGATGGTGGACCCAGGAGAGGCTGGTGTGGAGCGTTTGAAGGGGCACCTGCGCGTTGTGGCTCTGTATCTGGGCTCCTGTCTGCGGCGCTGTGCGGGCAGGGTCTGCTGAGCTCCTCCTGTGGCCTTGCCTGTGGTCACGGTGCCTTGGTTGTCCTCCTGCAGCCACCTGGAGAGCAGTTCTCCACTTGGGTGCAGGGCCATGGAGCGATGAAGCCACCGGCTGTCCTCCCCTGGGAGGATTTGGCTTTTTGCTGGTCTCTGGGCTGCCCTTCCTCCTCCTGAAAGGCGCTGCTAACGCTGGGGACCCTGGATGCTGCTGCCGGTGACCCCAACAAGGCAGGTCTGTGAGCAGCTGTGAAGGCTTTGCCTTCAGGAGTCTTGCAGGTGGCGTGGGGGAGGTTACAGCTTTGGAGCTCTGGGCATGATCCTTGTCCCCTCCTTTGATAATCCCCCCCACCTCCGCAGGAAAAGAAAGTAATTCGGGTTGATGTCTCCATTAAAAAGCTGCAGCAGTAAAGCGGTTGTTTGTGCCGAGAGGGGAATGCCCACAGGTAATTTATCTTGACATTTATAGAAAGCATAAGGGTTTACTCATTCATAAAATGAAGGAACAGGGTGTTTTTCGGCATTGGCTGGGCTCTGGAGCTGCTCGAACATTATTGTAGCTGATCGTAATCGTTTCCGGACGTGCCCCAGTGTGCCTACGGGGGGGTTGCATGGGAACAGTAACAATGTGGGACGGGAGAGCAAACCTGTCGGACAGGAACGGGCCGACTGGAGCTGACAAATCCTCTTCCTCCCCGGGCTTTTCCGAACGGCAGGCGAGGGCGAGAGCCAAGGGGAGACCCTGCCGGCGGCTGGCACCCAGGCGCTGGGCTCTTGGCTTGTTTTAACTGGAGGGAGTCCTCGCGCTGGGGGTCTCTCCGTGCTCCGCAGCTCTGAGGAATGGGGAGGAAAGCCTTGCTTTCAGAACAAGCTGTTTGAAAATGTTTCTTTTTTTTTTTTTTTTTTTTTGCGGCTTGTCGTTCAAGCGTAGGTAGAGAGAGCTGCTCTGTGCAGGATGGAGCAGAAGTGGAGGGTCTGTCTCCTGCCTTGGAGTGGAGAGAGGGACAAGATGCATCTTGAGATTTCATCCTGTGCTGATACTTGTTTGGGGAAGGCCCGCAGCTTCCCCGGAGCTGCCTGCGTGCGTGGCTGGGTCGTGTAGGAGCCCCCAAGCTGGCTCTGGTGACGCTTTGGAGAGGCGCAGGGTTTTGGGTGCAAAGGCACTGGCTCGCAGAGCCCTCCTCTTCCCACAGCGCATCCCCAGCCTGCCCTTGGCAAACCTTATCTAGCAGGTGAGAAGACTGTGGAGGTCCTCTGCCCCATCCATCTCTGTTGAGATGCTCATATCTCTAGGCAGGGAACCAGCTATGTTAGATTATCATAAAGTCCATGGGGATATTCTGGCTTTTTATGGCTGACCTCGTGGCACTGGGCTGCTGAACGGCCGTGGTATCAGAAGCGTTATCATCGTTAATCCCCCTATAATCCAACTTGCTAACAAGCCCCAGTCTCCCTCTTGCTAAATTAGCAATTGTGGCAAAACAGCCTGTGAAGGACCAGCAGGGGAGATGCACTGGAGACCTGCGGGTCTCGCTTTGGGGGGGGCCGGGGTTTTCGAGTTCCCAGCACCAATCCTCAGGGACCATCCCTAGGACACAAAGTGGGCTACGACAGGGAGAGCAGGATCTTTCCTGGAGAGGCCTCTGGGTGTTTCTCCAGGCTACGGGATGGTAAAGACACCAAGCTGCAGTAACGTTCCCTGCCCCGTGTTGCTGCATCAAGGAGATGCTGAGGACTCTGCAGCTCGGGGCATCGGCTGCCTGGCTCCCAAAACTGTGTTCTTGGCTCTAAATGTGTTTTTCCCCTCTCTGGTTGCTGCGATAAATGCCCAGTTTGGGACCAGTTCTTAGTGTTGTGCATCTGGTGCTTATCTGGGAGCCGCGAGCATGGAAATCATAGAGCTTGGGGAAAATGTGGTAACGGTCCCCTTGGACGAGAAGCGGAGGGAGCAGCTTCAGCCGCAGGACAGCCGTGTTTCAGCCGGGTGCTGCTGGCAGCTCACAGCCGGGGTGGGCAAACCCCATCACCCAAGCCCCCGCCGTGATCCCGGGGAGCGCGGTCTCGCCCCTGCGTTGCTGGCCAGGCTGGGCTGCCCGGGTGTTTGATAAACAGTGGGACTAACGAGGAGAAACCTGCCTGGAGTTGTCTTAAGGTGATAAAATTCCTGCGCTGCTCGAGCGCGCTGATTAGTGCGGTTTGATGTGAGACGATGCTGGGTTTGGCTCCGGGTCTCTCCCTCCCCTGAGTGTGTCTCCTCTGCGCACCTCCCGGCAGCTTTCTGGCCATGCACCCCCTCTGCCCTCATCACCATCGCGGTGCCATGTGGGAGACGGCTCCGAGTGCCACTTCCCTGTCCCCCCAGGGTGGGTGAAGGGGTTGGGTGGCATGAGTGGGGCCGGCTTGGCCTCCCCCCCTTGCACCCGTCCCCTGCGCCCGGCCAGGTTTTCCTCCCATCTCATGGGAGCGGCCGAGCCGCAGTTTTGGCAACAGCATCCCTGGGGAATGACGTGCCCGAGTGTTTGAGCAGGTGAGACCGAGTGGTGACTCAGATGCACCCGGCTGCCACCGGCACCGTGCCAGGGCCACCGGGGCTGCGGGGGTGGTGCTCCCGGGCTGGGGGGGTGCAGTGGGGTCCTGAGCCCAGTGCAGGGTACGGTGCCTCTCATTGCATGGGGTTTTTTTTAGGAGCTTGGGATATAATCATCTAAATCTTGATTGACTGAAGTGCTTCATCACTGGCTTCGTTTGAGGCGGGTGAGTCACCCGTTGAGTCACGCTGCTCCCGTGCCAGGTGGGGGACCGGAGAGGGGACACTGCCTGTGCTCAGATGTGGCTGAGCTGGGGGGTCCAGAGCTCTCCCGACACTGGTCTCCTTCCTGGTGCCCTCCCAGCGCTGACATCCGCGCTGGCTGGAAACACCATCTGTGTCTGTGTCCCCGTCCCCCCCCGATTCTTTTTTGTCCCCCTCCTTGATGTCCTTTCCCAGCGGTGACTGCGCTGGCAGTGAAGCCAGCCTCGGTGCAGACCCTGCAGCTCCGGGGGCTGCTGTCACCCTGTCGCCAGGACCTTCCCTGTCCCATGCTTTCACAGGGTGGCGGCTTGTGGCTGCGCTGCCTGAGCACGGCGGCTGGCATCGGGGGGGGGGGGGGGGGGGGCTGGCCGGGGGTGCTCGAAGCCTCAATGCCGGCTGGGGGTAAGGTCTCAAACAGTTAAAATAAAAAAAATTGGCATTAAGCCACCCCCCCCCCCCCCCACCAAATCTTCAGGTGCAGGGTCCCAGCAGGACCCCCAGCTGAGCGAGTGCGACGCGACAGTGCGGTTTGGGGTGGCTTTGCCCCCCCCGCCCAGCCCAGGGCTGCCCTGTCCCGCGGGGGGGGCCCTTTCTGCTGGCTGAATGCGGGGGTGACACCCGCGTGGGTGACATGCCATCCCTCCCGGGGGTGACATCCCCGCGGGGGTCGCTCCCCGCCGGGGTCACCCCGCGGTCCCCAGCGCTCTCCGGGGTGGGGGGGACGGGACGGGACAGGGACACACGACCGGGGGCGAGGCCATGACATCACCGCCGCTGCTGCCCATTGGCTGCCCCGCTGATGATGTCATCGCCGCCCCTGCTTTATTTCCCGCCCCGCCGGGATGCGCCGTTGCCATGGGAACGCGATGCGCGCTCCCGCCCCGCGCCCGCGCACAGCGGGGCCGGGACGGGGGAGGCGGGGGACACACGACGACACACACGACACGAACAGGATAAACGTCTATTTCGCTCTTCAACCCAGGGTGGAATAACCTGTGCGTGATGAATTATGACACTTTGGCGAGTTTACTCATTTCACTTAAAGCCTGGGTGCGGTGACAGCCGGTGCGGGACGGGAGGATGCTCGTCTCCAAACTAAAACTCCCAGCTGACGCTTTGATCAGCCTCCCCCATGCCCTGCATCTTTAGGGAGTCAAAAAAAGCCGCATTCGCCTCGTTTAGCAAGACTTCATCTTTCACCGGCCCGGAAATACAACTTCTTAAGGACCTGGCTGTCTCGCTGGAAGGAGAAAGTTAAGAAGAAACTTTAAAACATTACAAAAGAAACATGTAAAAAAAAAAAAAAAGAAAACATAGTGCAGAGGTTCCAAGGGTGAAGTAGTTAGAAATGTCTGTTCGGAAAGTGAGTTAAAAGCAGCCAGTCTGTCCGAAGCGGCACTCCGGGAGCGAGGGCTGTGCTGCTGCCCTCCTCCAACCCACGGTCACCGTCCCACTGTCGTCTGCTGCTGGCTGCACGCTATTTCCAAGGACAAAACAAAGCCCTTTACCCCAGAGTTCAACTTTGACCTTGCAGTGGCAGGATTAAAATCTCATGAAGATGGACAACTTGACTGCAAAGAGTTAATTCCACCCCCTCCCTTCTCCTCCCCTCTTGTTTTTTGCTCCTTTTCTTTCCAACTGGCCTGGTTTGCTGCTGAGAAATTGGGAAAACAAACAGAAAATAGACCTCGGCCTTGTGGGTGCTGCTGTCTGGAGGATGACGCAGGCGACCCTGCGCGGCCGCAGCCCGGGGAAGGATGCACAGTGGGGCTTTATCTTCTCCCTCTTACGTCTGTGGCTCTGTGCTTTGCTCTCTGGGTCGATTTCTTGTGTTTTGGAGCAGTTCTCAAGAGGTTGTAGGGAGCCCCACGGGGTGCAGAGGGGCTGTTTGCGAGTGCGGAGACGGAACGTGTCGCTGGTGCGGGCTGGGTGTCCTGTGGCTGCCATCGCCAGCCGGTGGCACTGAACCCCAGTTTTGCCCGTGTGCCGGGGTGCCTGGGCGTGCGCCGAAAAGGGCTGCACTGGCTGCCTCACCGGGGGCACCTCCTCGGGCCTGCCCTGGCTGCGTTTCCATCTCCTGATGGCAATTGCCGCTTGTTTCCCGTAGCAGGAGAGAGGTTTTGCACACGTGCAGGCAGAGGGTGGTGGGGTGGGGGTCCCCATCCTGCTGCCAGTTGTGGGGTCTGCTGTGGAAGCGCCGTTAACGCTCATTTTTTCAGGGTACAGAGTTTTTTTCCGTCCTATAATCTAAAAAAAAGTTTGTCCTATTATTATCTTTTGTACTCAAAGCTGGCTTTAGAAACAGTTCTGGTGAGTTTTGCAAGAGTTAGGGTTCCTTTGTCTTTTTTTTTTTTTTTTTTTTTTTTCCATGGAAAAAAAAAAAACCAACCCAAAATAAAACCACCTCCAAAAATTTAAAGCAACTTTAATGGTAGCGTCCACTGGTTTCTTTTCAAACTAAAACTTTGTTCACAGTCTCCTCGGCTAATTTCCAGAGGGGTGCTGGTGTAGCTCGTCGAATCGGGGTACCGGTGGAATGCTGGAGCCAGGTTGGGCTCAGACCCCTGCTCTCCATTGCAGCTCCCATTTCTGCTCCAGGTGCCTGCTGTGCTGCTGCTGGGCCGTGCTGGGGGAGGAGGGTCAGTGCAGAGGATGCTTCGAACACCTTTGCAAAGAAGCTGAGCGCCGGCTGGCTTCGGAGAGAAAGATGCCTCCTTACCCTAGGCAAAGTAACACATAGTCAAATTTTTAAATGGAGTTTTAAGAGGCTGAAATAAGTGAGAGCCTGCTTTGATCTCCTAAAATCTTGTCCGTGCTATGAGGCAGCCACCTGTTAGCTAATAGATGGGGGCGGGGGGGGGAAATGTACCTTTCTGCTGGTGTGGTCTTACCCTTAGTGGGAAGCTGAGGCTGCAGCTTTGCTCCCCGCGAGCCCTGGCTGCCGGCGGTGCCCTCTTTGCCACCCAGGCAAACGCATTTTTCATTTATGATGTAGCTGCTGAGTGGGACTGCCAGAGCTAGCCAGGGGTCGGGAGCAAACCTTTAACCGAAAGGCTCCTCCGCGCTCCCCGAGAGCGATGCAGCCCAGCGGTTTCCCATTTCTTCGTCAAACTGGGGCTGGTCCCTGCCAAGAAGCAGCGACCCGGGGGCTCGGGCGGGCGGCAGTGTGCGCCCAGGGTGCCGCTTGCAGGGCTCGGGCGTGAGTGAAAGCAGAGGTGGGATCTCCGGGCAGGCCGGGAGCACCCCCGGAGCTGCTCAGACTGAGCGTCTGGGAGGATGCTGTGAAGCTGGGGCCAGATGTACTTGGGCGCCTCGCTCCTATTGAAGTCAGGGGGATCTGGGCTTTGGAAGCGGCGGCTGTGCCAGAGCGTGGACTGAAAGGCTCCTGACCCGTTTAAGGCCAAGCTGAGGATTATTGTTTGCCTACGAGCAGGCTGCCAGGAGCCGTTTCGGACGCGGCGCCTCTGCTCGCCCTCCCCTCGCGGGTGATGCTGGGAGCCCACGGTGCGGAGGGGCCTCTCGTTCGTGGTACCCGGGCCAAGAGCATCAGTGCGTCCTTCTGGGCTCCGAGCGCTGCTGAAACCGCCCCTGAGATTTAAGCAGGGCAGGCAGAGGGAGTGTTTTCCTCGCTGTTTGTACCACTGGGAAAACAAGGCTCGTGCAAACCTGTGTTCACGGATGGTTGTGCTGGAGCTGGGCATCGCAGTGCAGTGCCCTCAGGCACCCTCTCACCCATGCAAGGAGTGTTGGAAGATGCTCAGGGACACAGGGGGGATGGCTCCAGCACTTCCATCTTGTGCTCTTCCTTCATCTCCTACCCTGGCCCCGTGCCCCAGCTTGTCCTCCCCGATGCGATGGAGGATGCTTGGAGGAGGAGTCGCTTCGTGCGAAGGGGAAGAGTTGAGCCCTGGTGCATGAAACATCATGGCTGGCACGGCTCGGAACACGTGGCTTTCAGGGGAAGGGTAACCGCTGGGTGCCAGCGTGGGTGTGGAGGGTGTCGAGATGGTGCAACTGACGCTGGGGAAAGCAGAGGTCGTGGAAATACAGGCAGGGATAGCCCAGGGATTTCACACAGGCACCGCTCCCGCAGCTGGGCAGGGAGGTGGGTGCGGGGGCGAAGCTGTCCCCAGCCATGGGGCAGACCCATGGGCAGGGTCTGCAGTGGTGCCCTGGGGCAGCTCTTGCCTTGGTGGGAGATGTGGAACCTGGGTTTCGGGCCCTTGGCATCAGGAGCTTTCCGGAACATCCCGAAGAGCGTGGGGAGACGGGCAGAGCCAGCTCCTGCGGAGGGATGGGGAGAGCATCTCCGCTGCACGCGAATCCGAACTGTCGGGAGCAAAACTCCACTTGAGGCAGGAGTAATTACGGTGTAAATCAGTTCTGTCCTGCCTTCGGATTTCAATAGCCTTTTTAATTTTTTTTTTTTTTTTTAATAAACCCTGTGCTGTCCCCCGAGGACCGGGGAGGGCGAAGGGGGAGGACGAACCTCCTGGTTTTCAGCCCGGTATTACTAAGCAACCGTGTCCTGAAATTCACAGCCCAATGGAGAGAACTTTGTTTACCAGGAAGAAAACACTTGAAAAGGGGAATCTTTGGCGGAAGCATGACGGGATTAACGCTGGGGTTTCTTTAGGCAGTTTTGTTGTTTTTCAGGGCCTGACCTTAGTGCTCTGATTCGCTTTTGCCAAGCGACTCTTTCTCTGCCTAAATTAGAGCGCGGTATTGTGCTGGGGTGGGAAGGGGGGGGCGGGAGAGCCAGGTTTGGCAGCGCAAATAGGAGCCCGAGATTATCTGGTTTAGAGCAGAGGGAGTCGATCATTAGACGCCGTGCTTCTGAAAATCCCGCTGTAATTAATTTTCTCCTGAATTAATTAGAGGGATTGGGAAGGGGAGGCTGGGCTGGGAAGGTGCGGGAGAAGTTTTTTGGTGCGATATGCAGGTTGTTGGTAGAAAAGGAATTAAATCGCCTTCCTCTCCCCTCCTTGGCTGCTTTCTAGAGCTGTTCTCAGCCATGGCTGGTGTGTGGGCAAGGGTGCAAGGTGCTGCGAGTGATGTGTCACCGGTAGAACTGTCCCGAGTGTTAATTTAAGGCATTTACCCCATTTTTTTTTGTGTGCCACTGGCACAACCAGCATTGAAGTGGGATGGCCGGGGCAGGCAGCTCTTTGGGGCTGGCGTGGTGAGGCCGGGCGGTGCGAGGGACCATCACCTCTGGGATGTGCTCCTCCCCAGGGGGGCTAAAGGCAGAGCAGGAAATTCAGCCTCAATTTCTGGCTCCAGCAGAGGAGAGAGGTTTAGGAGACGTTGGTTTGTTCTCGGCTTTGCTGTAGAACATGGGTGGAATCGCTCTCCCCTCTGCTCAGAAACAGGGAGCGGTTGGCGATGCCGTGAGCCTTTAGCGCAGGATGGCTTGCACACGAGAGGACGTAGGAATGGGGCGGGGGGGGGCTGTGTCTTGGGGTCCTTGTGCCCAGCAGAAAGGTCTCCAGCATCATCCCCAGCGTGGTTTCCTGCATCCAACCCCTCGGCTGGTGCCAAGCAGCAGAAATTCCTGGGTGGCTGGGTGTGCATCCCCCTCGGGGGCTCACCTGCTCGCGCGGAGCCGGGGTGGAAGCCCTGCCTGCCCCGTGGCCCCTGGCTTGGACCGCTTTGCGGTCAGCGGTGGCTAATCCTTCCTTCCCCGCTCGGGGCTGGCGGGGGCGGTGGGAGGGGAGGGCAGGCTGACGAGCATGGGAATCTGGAAGGCTATTCAGCAGTAATTATCAGCCTCAATACTGAGCGAGGGGGAGAAGGGGGGAGCCGGCAGAGAGGGGAAGACCCACGGGGAAAGGCAGTGTGGGGAGGAGATTCGCCTCCCTCCATCGCCACGGAAAGGGAGCAGGCCGGGGGCAAGGGGAGGGATGGAAGGGGTGACATCTTCAGGTTAATCCTCCTGCCCCGCGCTGAGGATGAGGCGGGTGCCATGTCTCTGCTGGCTGTCTCCCGCAAGCGCCGTGCTGGTCCCCGGGGGATGCAAGCCCTGAGCCCGTGTCTCGGTGTCAGGGACCCCCAGCGGGCTCCTGACAAGCTGGTCGTCATGGCATGGTGCAATGTGCTATTGCACCTGTTTAATTAACCCCAATTAGTCCAAGTGCTGTTGCCCCCGCAGGCAGTGGCCCTTGCCAGCGGCTGGTGGGACCTGGGCAAGGAGCTCCTGAAGGATCCTGTGGCGACATGTCCAATGTGCCTGATTGGAAAATGGGTTTGGCGTCTTCAGATCCACAGCTGAAAGGGAGATTGGGGTGTCTAAATTTGCAAGGTACCCTGTCTCCCTGTACCAGCCCCGCACACAGAACACAGAGGTCCTGTGACGCAGGGACTAGAAGAAATCAGGCAGTGATCTGTGGGTCCTTCAGCCCGTTTGGGAACCCCTGCCCTGAGGGGGGTTGTTTAACACCGGCTTTTCCAGTTTAGGCTATTTTTGAAGGAGGCACCAAGGATGCTGGATCCGGTGTCTTGTGGGAGGAATGGTCTGTGGTGGCTGTGCTGCTGTCTGCTCAGGAGCTCTCTGCTTATCACCTGGCAAAGGCTTTGCTCTCCTAGCCTAGTTTCACCTTCCCAAATGACTATCAAATGTCTTTTCCCTTTAAATTTCAGCAGAGCTTTTGTTTATCAGAGATTTGGTATATCCTTCCTGCCAGATTACCAGTGGAAGGTACGCTCCAGGGCTTAATCCTGTCTCTAACAAGCCGTGGCACATCAGTTGGCTCTGGCGTTATCCTCCGCAGCATCCAAATTTAGTTGCCGCTATGGGGACCGGAGCTGGTTTCTCCAGCAGTTTCCTATTCTGACAGCATCCTGCCTGCACTGTCCCCATTCCCCTCTTTTCTTACCCCCACCTCCCCAAAATCTGGGAGACTTGCACGGCTGCGTTGAGCAGGGGCTGAGGTTGAACTTCCCAGGGCTGGGCTGCCACCGAGTCCCCCTTCTCCAGCGGTCCCGGTGGCCTCGCCGTGCCGTGCCATCCCGCCGCAGGTGCGCTGCCCTCCGCATTCCCGGGAAAGCAGGACCCGCTTCTCTCCCCGCTGCTGCCTCTTCGGGGCCACGATGCTGAGGGTAATAAAACCCCTGAGGTCCCTCTGCCCGGCTCTGAATGGGAGCTTTGTCTGTGCAAAGAAATGACTTGAAACCGATCTGGGGAAAGGCGATTGTTATCTGAAGGCTCCTGAACTGTTTGGATCCTGACTTTGTTAGAGATCTTGTAATTTAAACTTCAACCTGCTTATTAGAAATTTGAGATAATAGTTTAATAATAAAAAGCAGATTTTTTTTTTTTTTTCTTCTTGGTTCCTGTGTTCCTGTCCTCCTCTTTCTCTCAGCTGCTGTGGATATTTAATCATCTGATACCCCCCCCGCCTCCACCTCCCTCTTTGGCTTTTATTTTTTTAAATAGTGAGAGAAAATGGCAAGATGTTTCTTTTTGAGGTCTGCCAAGGAAAGATCACGCAGGCCTGTCCCTGTGTGTGCATTTTAGAGCCTGCCCACGGAGAGCTGACAGGAGCTGGTGGCACTGCCAGCTCGTGAGTTGTCCTCGGCTCGTGGGGGTCCCCTGCCCCGTGAGGGTCTGGAAGCCCATCCAGGTGATAGGGGTCCCCTTCCTCCTGGGGATCCCCTCCCAGGGGTGTCCTGGTCCCCCCCCCCCCCCCCCCCCCCAGCTGCTCGATGCCTGTTCTCCCTGCCCCGTGGGGGGGCTGGGGTGGCATTTGGGAGCTCTTCCCAAGAATGCTCCTCATCCAAATTCCCCCAGCTCTGGGCAGCAGCTTCCTGGCCCCGAAAGCGCCCGGAGGAAACGTGTTCGGACATGTGCGGGGTGTATTAGCATTCCTGCCCTCTGCCTCCCCGCGCTGGGGGTGGCCGCTCGCCATGGGGCTGGCGGTGTCACTCCGCAGCCCCCGGCGGCTCTGGGCTCGGTGCGGGGGGGGCTGTCGGGAGAGGCTGGCACCCCGCGGGGTCCCCCAGGGGCTCTGCGGGACGTGGGTGGGCAGCAGCCGGGGTGGGTCAGCCGCAGGCGGTTACGCTCTGTCCCGGTTCCCTGCTGCTCGCCCCCATGAACGGATGTCGGAGCGCAGGCAGGGCCGGCCGCCGTGCCGCAGCCCCTCTCCGCCTGTATGGAAGTGGCTCCCGTGGCGCAGGAATGCGGAGGGGCCGGGTGGGAGCCCATGTGGGTGACCCCAGTGGGTGTGGGACCGGCGGCGGCGGAAGCCACCCCGGCAGACCCACGTTACTCTCCGTACTCGGGTACCTTCGGTTCATCCCCTCGGCCGCTCCCAGCAGCGAGGAGGGTGTTTGGTTTTTTTTTTTATTTCTTTTTTTGCTTCTGTGGCTGCCTCCCGTGGGAATAAAACCTCACCGAGCTAAAGTGGCACTGGGCGAGACGCTCTGTTGTGGTTTGGAAGTGGCCATGGGGCAGTTCCTCAGCCGCGTGTGGCTCGGACCCCTGCTCCCGTGTCGTCGTGCTCGTTCTCGTGCTGGAATCCGTGGGTTTAGCTGGGGCTTCGTGCTCAGAAGTCGGAGGGGTGGGTTAAGATGCAAAATGGGGCTGCGGGAGAGCCTCGGGCTCTGAGGGGGGTCTCACGGGGGGGGGCTCGTGGGGAGCGAGGAGCCTCCCAAGGGCATCCCGGGGGTCTCCCCATCGTTACGGCATAACCCTTTCCAGTCGGTACGTGCCAGCAGGGTTTGGCAGTCCCAGCTAGAGGAAAAGGCTGGGACTCAGCCAGGAGGAATCTGGCAATTTTGGCTCTTACGGAGGCTGTTGGATACTGATGGCTCCCGTGGCTGTCACTGGCTGAGAGGAGTTCAAGGGAGACAGAGCTCAGCCGGAGCCATGACTGGTTTGCAAATTTGGCAAGCTTTGCTGTTGAATGTCGATAGTTGGGCTCGTTTGAAAGCGAAGGACCGAACTCACAAAGTTACCTGCGCGCAGGCGTGTTCGTCAGCTCCGGGCTTGCTCAGGCGCTCGGATGGTGGCACTTCAGCCCCGGGCTCCTTCCCAGGCTGGGGCTGGCCGAGGGGGGTGAGGGGACGTGCCCCCGCTCTGTGCCGGCGATGGGCAGCCCCGGGGGGAGAAGGGGAGCCGTGTTTGCTGGGGCTGCCGGTGCTCCCGAAAGGTTTCCTACTTGGGCCCAGGTTACCTTGGTTCAGTTTGGCTGCTGCTCTGGATGCCACTTCCATGACATCACTTGGCTCTTGAAGAGTGGAGGAGGTGAGACACTTCTGAGCGATTATCTAGTGCAAATAGCCCATGGTAAATAGACTCAGCGAAGTATTGACACTGAGACTGTTTCTCTTCCTAATTTCCTGCTCTGGGTGAGTTTGCCAAGTAGCCAAAAATAGAGGGGGGCGGATGGACCCAAACCCTTCAACCCCAACCTCAAACCAAGACTTCAAATTTCAAGTCAGGGCATATAGCTGCTGTCATCCAGGTAATTGTATTAGCAGTTAATGACATAACTTCCACCTGGGATCTCGGCCTAGGACTAATTTTAGGAAATGAGTCTGTATTTAGCCTGTTTGTATTAGCTGGGGATCTTCCTCCTGCATCGGAGCTCTGATGCCCTCACTGCTACGCTGTCAAGCTGGTGGTCCCAGCCCTGAACGGAGCTAACGTTCCTGAGGCAAACTGTCCTAAAGAGATATTAAAATCAGTGCCCGTTGATGTTTGGTTGCCCGTGGTTGCCTCTTCCCCGAATGGCCCCCAGGATGGGCGCGTTTCCCGGGTGAGGAGGGACGAACGCAGTCCTCGAGGGCTGGTGCACCTGAACTGCAGCAACCAGCGGTTTTCCCGTGGGAAGAGCACTGCTCACGCTCCCTTGTCCCCTGTCCCCGGCCTCTCTGTCCCTGGAGCGGGCGCTGCCGGCAGCTTTGCCCCGCTCTCCTCCGCAGCACCCATCGTCGCGGGGGCTCCGGCTGCGTCCCGGGGCTGAGACTCTGCACTCTCAGGCTGGCAAACTTTAACTAACAGAGCCCGTTTTTTATTAACCTGCATTTCCTTCTGGTTCTACTATTACCTCTGCAGAAAAGAATCTGACCCCTTGCTCTCAGCATCACCTTCACTTTTTTTTTTTTTTCCCCTTTTCTTCCGCCCCCTTCCTCCCCGCTGTCGCTTTGTTTTCGGGGTGAGACTCTGCGAAACCCTTGCGATGCTGGCCGTGCCGGCCGGGCGATCCCTCGCCTGCGTCCCCGCTCCCTCCTGCCTTGGCGCAAAACCCCTGCGAGCGCTTTCGGGCTGGCACAGCGGCGGCGTTAAGCCTGTCATAGGTCCCTCTTAATTAAATTTGAAAACTGCTTGGATAAGAGGGCTTTCTGAGCGAGTCAGGTGCTGGGCCATGGGCCTGAACGACTGCCACAGACTAGCACTACCACCCACAGTCCTGATCCCCATGACATGTGTACAGATTACGGAGAAATCCCTCAGCAATGAGGCTGCTTTAACTCCTTCGCGCTCTGGGGCTTTTGCACCGAGCTCCGAGCTGGCCCTGGAGACTGGCCCCGGCGAAGGGACGTGCTGGTGTCCCTGGGCCACCTTCCCACGGGCCGGGTCAGCCAACGGCGTGGGTAGGGGTGGCACAGACGGTGCCTCCATGCCCCGGTGCCGGGGTGAGGTGTGCTGCAGACCTCGCTGGGTGCGTGCGACCTGTCCGGGGAAAGGGCCATCTAAATATTTTCTTTGGATGCGGCACATAATGAAAGGAGGAGCATCTCCCCGCCTGCGTGGCCAGCAATGAGAGGGAGGCTTAGCGCCGCCGTGTTGCCAAGAAAGGGTGGAAGCGGACGCGGTCCCGCGGGGAAAGCTCGGTGCGGTGCCATGGGATGACCTGCTTTCTTCTGGGAAATGCCACGCATGCTTCCCCCCAGCCCGCCAGGGGCCGGCTTCCCAGGGAGTGTGGCTACCCAGCCTGGTCAATACAAAATAAATAAAAAAAGAGGCCAGAGCTGTGCCTGAATCCCCCCCCTGCTCAAAGCAGACCCTGCTCCTGCCCAGCTGAGACGTGTTTTACGTCGCAGCTTTGAGCTGCCTTGGGTACCCGCTCTTGTGCGCCCACCTGCATGAAGCATTTTATTTATCGCCGCGTATATCCATCGCGGAGCTGGCCACGCAGTTGCTGGAGGCCTTGGGGTTTCTTAAAAAAAAAAAAAAAAACCAAAAAAAAAAAAACCAGCAAAAATTTTTTCCATCTCTACTTGGAAGAAAAAAACAACCCCAAACTGGAGTAACCCAGTCCCCATCCTTTTGGGGACCTGGATTCTGCCTGGGAGGTTTTTTGGGGAGGTTTTGCCAAGCGGGCGTTCAGCGGTGTTGAAGCTGTTGCCCTGCTCCCATTCCCGAGCTTTTCCCTGCACGTGCATGCTGATTTCCGAAGCTCGGTGCTCGCCCAGGATGGGTGAGAGCTGGGAAGAGCCAGGCAGGGCCGCACACAGCGGGCGACGCGTGACTGCGCTCGCAGCAGCAATGGCTTCGCCTTTTATCGCGGCTCCTGGTGCTTAACGAGCGCTTTGCTCTAATGGCAGGAGGCATTTGAAGCAGGAGGGAGAGGTGGTTTAGGAGGAATATTAAAAAGCAATAATGCAGCTTGTTGAAGTATATTGAAGCCTCCTTCCAGCCTGGAGTTTTGCTGGAGTCAGGGTTTTTTTTTTTTTTTTGTCTCCTATTAAATCACACGTTCCCAAGGAGCCTTTGAGCCTGGCGCACTGGGCACGTTTCAGAGCCGGGCCAAAACCAACAATTATCTCCAGTTTCAGGAAATTTGAAGCTGTGGTTAACAGTGTCTTCTTGAGGACTGACAGATGACACAGGTGGCTTAGCGTGCAGCCAACGCTCACCCTGCGTGTCGATGGCATTAATCATCTCGACGGGTTGCGGTGTGGCAAATTGCTCAAGGTGGGTCTCCCGGTTGGGAGGTCAGGGGTTCAGGTCTTGCAGGAGGTTTGCGTGAGCACGGGCTTGCAGCCGGCCCGGCTCGTGGATGAAGTTGCCGCGTTGGATGGAGGTGGCCCGCGGGACTCCGTTTCCTAGCGTGGCTCGCTGTTGTTATTTCCCCAGGCGGTGGGGAAATCGCTCTATTGCTTCCTGCAAAGAAACGGAGGTAGAAATTTTTATAGGCTGTTACTAGGTCTTTACCATTAAGCAAGGGCTGAGGGAATACTTTATTTGCTGAAAAGTTGACTTTCACGTTTTCTGCAACTATTCTGATCGAACGTATTGAAAACTCGGGGCTCCAGATGCCCCTCTGGAGGAGACAGTCCTGCCTCCATCCCCTCTCCTTCTGACCCCAGCTCCTCTTTCATTCAAGCTCTGATGGTTTTGGCTTCACCAGGAGAAAAGGGAATTGTCTGAGCCTGGTGAGCGAGCCAACAGCCAACAGTTTTCCAAGCCCTGTTGGTAGGAGCTGGGATCTGCCGTTCCAAGGGGGTGTTCGGCACCTCTGCGTGACTGGAAAATCCCACTCGCTCTTATTCCAGGGGAGCGGGGATCAGGAGCTCGCCGGAGCTACTACCCGAATGCCTGCAGTAGGGAGGAAGGATATGCTTTATCAAAGTGAGTCCCTGCTGTTTGAGTTCCTGGTTAGGAGCTTGATATCATCTAAAAACCAACACGGGGAAGTAAACAATGACTCTACTTTTATTTTAGTCCTCTTTTTCTTTCTCCCATTATTTAACCTCTTAATTACTTCAAGAGTAGCTGAAACCATAAATCCCAGCAGATGCCAAGATTTGTTTGCTGGGGAGCCTCTGCTGCCGGTCCCTTCCTGTGATCCTGTAAAAGCCGAAAAGAGGAGGAAATGTTTTTCTAAGGCTGAAATGAGTCCTCCTTTGGCTGTTCGCTCTAATAATACTAGGTGTGAAAAACCCTCTGGTATTTATGACCAGATGTGATTCAGGAATAATAAAGACGTGAGAACCTGTCATAAGATCACATGGATCAATGAATCATCTGCCAGATATGGCCATTTGGACGTATCAAGCTACATACCTGAAACTGATGCTACTTTTATGGTGGTGGCTGGTGGCAGTGGGACTCGTAGTCACTGAGCAAGTCCAAAGCATCCTCAGAAGGGAGAGGGACCTGGCTGCTCTAGAGGAACTTCCCCAGGAAAGAAACTTGAGTCGACAGGAACCACCACTTACTGCTGTCTGCAGCTTTGATGAGGAAATTTATATTTCTGTTGAGCTGTGCAGAGAAAACAAATGTCACCCCCATCAGCTGCCTTCAAAGGAAAAGCTTCCTACCCCTCGGTTTTGCCAAGGGCTGAGGGGTTGACGTGGCACCCGCGTGGTGAGAGCCTGGAGAAAACCTGCTCTTCACACAGGTCCACAGGAGGGACCTGGGGGAGGATGGTGATGGGCAACACCAGGCTGCAATGTGTGCGGGGCATCCCTGGGCCGGCATCCCTGCATCTCTTGGGCTGCAGATCGTCAAGATCAAGGGATTTGTATTCCTTGGCCAGTACTGGTAGAGAGCCACGGAAACGCTGTTGCCTGGTCTATCTCCATTTTACATCAGCTAATGGCTGACCAGGGGCTCGGAAAGTTTGCTCTTGCTTTTACAAAAGCCTTTCCTTGCTGCTTGTCTTCCTTTCTGCAGTTTTCCTCCTGTGCTTTCTCCCCTTCCCTCTTCCGCTCTCGCTTGCTTGAAGTTAGGGGAAAATATGTGCAGCCTTCCCCAGAGAACATTTTGGCATAGTCATAACTTGTTAAATACTGTAATTAAAATATTTTTCTCATTAACTTGGAAATAATGTTTCTTCCTAAATTATACTGGAGGTTTTTTTTCTTTTTTTGCTAATTAAGTTGCCAGCTTCAACAAAAGTGCTTCAGAAAATCCTGGAATCGTGAGGCTGCCCTTCTTGGGTCCCTCGATCTGCTTCCTCCAGCCAGTATCATCGGCAAAACAGGGGGAGGTTGTCAAAGATGATTTTTAAGAGGCATCTGCCGTGGTTGGGTGGTGGGGCACAGCTCGGAGGTTCATTGGGAGTCGATGTTTTGGGCTGTGTTTGGTCTAGCAATGTCTTCTGGTGTTTCCGAGGTTTCTCAAAGCGATGTGAATCCCTCCAGGGTCTCCGTCTGGTTTTGTGCTGGGAAGCTGAGACCTGTGAGCTCGCTGCCATGGGGTGCTGCCGGGGCCCTCCTCCTTGGGGACTGCAGAGGACTCGCCCCCTGCCCTGTCCCCGCTGGCTGCGTGGCCGTTTCTCTCCCGTATTCAGCTACAGCAGCAGCAGGACCCGAATGTTCCCGACTGCTGGGACTTGCACGCAAAACGAGGAGCCGTTTCCAACGGGCTTGGTGATTTTCTGCATGTTTACAGATTTCCCTCTAGGGGTGCAGAGTGCCGAGGAGGAGGTTACCCACAGCCCTTCCAGCACGGGTTACAGGAGCTGGATCCTGGAAGTGAAATTTTCTGCGGGAAAGCTATTCAGGAGTTTTTGGCGTTAAGCATAGTGCTGGTCTGGTTCTGTCTTGGTGGCTTTCCAAGCCTGTTGCTCTGGACTTCTTGTCCTTGCTCAGGTGCCGAGGTGTAAGAAGGCTCGTGTGGTGGGCCGGGGAGCTCAGCGTGGTGGGTTAATGCTGTTACCTTGAGCATCTTTGACACTTGGCTGTGGTCCTTGAGGTTCTCCTTTGAGCATTGCCCCAGATTCATCCCATTCGAATAAAAGGGTCCGTTGCTCCTTTAGCAGCTGGTGGGGGCTTGTTCTTCATGGGTGTAATTCCACCCCACGAGTTTCTCTTTTAGCGGAGGGCTCAGAGTCCCACCTCTCAACGTGCTGGCGTCAGGGTCACTTTGGGGGAGCTCTTGGGGAGATTCTTCACCTCCTAAAAGATTTTGTTGTTTGATGCTGTGAGTCATGTTTTAAGAAAGTTTCCTTTTAAAACACAGATTTCTTCCCTGCCCTTGCACATTCCCGTGCACTCCTAGTGCCGCTCTGCTCCTCCTCCTCCCAAATGTGGATGGGTTTGGGTCTGTGCAAGGCCGAGTGCTGTCCGCTCACTGGCCCACAGGCTCTTCCTGTGGTTTTTGGCATTCCCCATGGCATGGGGAGACCGGGAGCTGTGGGGGGGTCCGGGGGCTCCCCGCAGCCCTGGGATCCCCCAGGTCACAGCCCCGACAAAACGCGCCGTTCCGCTCCCCCGACAGCTACCTGTCACGGCTCCCAGTTGGGTGTTTTCTGTCAAGCCGGGGATTGCGGTTCAGAGCAAGGACAGACTTATGTACACATCACCCTGGCAACGTTTAGGTGAAAGCCTCTGAGAAGCACTGGGGTGCATATTATGGGCTATTGCCTTTTTCTGCTTCTGCGCATGCGGGCTTTTTTCCCCGACAGTAGCCCGAGGTGCAGGGAACACCCGAACTGGTTTAATTGCCTTCCCTGCCTTGTGCTTTTGAAAATCTCTACCTTGTGTGGCTTTTTTTCCTTTTTCCTTCCTTCCTTCCTTTTTCCTTCCTTCCTTCCTTTTTCCTTCCTTCCTTCCTTTTTCCTTCCTTCCTTCCTTTTTCCTTCCTTCCTTCCTTTTTCCTTCCTTCCTTCCTTTTTCCTTCCTTCCTTCCTTTTTCCTTCCTTCCTTCCTTTTTCCTTCCTTCCTTTTTCCTTTGTCTGTTCCAAACCCCGCTGCAGATCTGTGCCCAAGAGTCTCGCGGGGACAGAGCGCAGAAGGTGTGAGCAAAGCCCAGGGCAGGGCTGGGGCTGGCTGACACAAACAGCCCAAGGGCTTCGTAACCAGAACGGGTGGCCCGTGGATTCCCTGAGCATATCACCGAGGTTACCGCGGCCACATCTGGAGAGCCTTCTGCAGGAGGCTGCTTGAACGGAACGCGGGCCAAACTTGCCACAACTGATTTAGTCAGCTAGCAATGAAGAGGCTGATCTAACTGGATAAGTCAACCCACCAGCCTTGGACCTTTATTTTTGGGTGGGATGTGGGCTCCCAGCTTCTCCTCTGACTCCCAAGGGAAGCGGAGCAGTAGCTGGGGGGGGTGACTCCCCTGCCCGTCCAAGGAGCTGACAGTGTTTGGGCGACCAGGGTGAAGGGGTTGCCTTAATTTCTCTGTTTGTGTGCTCATTTTGGTGAGGGCTTTCTGAATATTCCGGAGTCTTTCTAAAGAGCAAAGAGGACGATAGCAAACCTCGTAACTGTTGGGCGTAGTAAGACTGAGCTTATGGGCCGCTTCACTTGGGCTAGAGAGAGCGTTTTACTGTTGTTTGAGAATTCGCAAATAAACTCCTTAAACTTTAATCCGAGTGTGCCGATGGGATCATTAACTTCAAGGATGGCCTTGTGCGCTGCTTTCTGATGCTAATCTAAGTTTTCATACGTTCTCGGCCTGCTGTCTTAAAAATACGATGCCGTGCTAGACTTCAGCAGTGCACCGGAATGCAGAGACTCCTGATTTTTCACTTTGCTACCGCTGGTCTTCAGAACCCCTGGGCTGATCACTTTATCTCTCTGTATCCCTGTTTCCCCTCATGCAGAATGGGAACGTTGTCTCCCTCCTGCCAGCACAGGTTGCAAAATAAGTTTGACGTTACTCCTCCCCTTGGGAAAGGAGCAAACCCTTCTGTGCGTTTGTCTTGGGCAGTTTCGAGAAGGGCATCTCCAGAGAAGTGCTTTTCAGTGTCCTAACGTGTCGCAAAGAGCAAACAGCGTGCTCGGTCTTGCCTCGTGTACACCATTTGCTCACTGTGACCAGCTCATGGAAGAGGGTGAACGTGGTGCCACCAGGCACCCGGAGGGCTTGTGGCCAGGGCATGCGATGGCGCCGGAGAACGGGCCCAAGGGTGCTTGCTTGTGCCTTGCAATTCACGGCGAGATCCCTGACTCTCAGGGGGCAGATTGCATCAAAATTGGTCTTTGGTTTTCCTCACTGCAGCGATGCAGAAGTTTGGGAACTTTGGAGAAATCGGCTCCCCCCCCACCCCACCGCCGGTGCTGCAGCTTGTACATCTGTATCCATGAGCAATGTGTTTTGTGGGTGGCATTGTCAGATTAGCTGATGGAATTTATTAGCTCTGGTGGAACCATTTTTAGGCAAGATGTTTTTGCAAACAGCATTTCATCATAAAACACCGCTGTCAATCACCTGTAGGCAAATGACTCTCAAAAACCCAACCCTAGATTGAAGGAAATGATAAGTAGCTCTGCTTGTCCTAAAAGCTTTTTTTTTTGGGGTCTCCTTATTTAATATATTGCTGGGTAAATAATTATTGGCCTCCTGTACTGCAGAATGGGTGTGGAGGGTCAGCAAGCGTCTTGAAAATGGTTTCGGTTCTGCATTTGATAGCGAAGCCAGACGTTTCCATGAGCAAACAGGACCGACCGTGCTGCATTCCTCCAGCCTGGCCGGCGGGTGGGTAGTCACAGGCAAAAATGCACCTGAGCTGCTGTAGGAGCTGCCGTAGGAGCTCTGCCCTGGCTGGAGACGTGGCCTGGTGGAGGGACAGCCCTGGCCGCTGCTGGGAGAAACCATCAGCATCGCAGCAATGGTGATGGATGGACCTCAGCCGAGGCCGCCATCCTTCAGGGCCGCATCAAAATGCAGAAAGCTGGGACTTCCCTAGGGCTGCACGTAGGGAATAGCTCTGATTTTTTCGTAGAATTTATTGAAACAAGGTGACTTTCCCTGTAGCAGGGACCAACCATGAACCACGGGCTGGGAACGGCTCCTCCTTGGCAGCGTTGTCTTGGCTGCGCAGCTGGAGATTAAGTCTGTAATTGGGTACAAAGCATCAGAACTTAAACACTAATTTACATACCTGACATATTGATGGCAAATATTTTAAGGATTGCCTCAGTATAGAAGCAGCACCTGAACGGGGTGAGTGGTAAGAGATGAGGTGATGCATCTTTCCAAGAAGGCGTTTGAGACAGGAACACTCCCAACGCCAGGGAAGACAGAGACACCCAGGGCTGGAAACAGCCGCCAGCCAATTTCACACTGGAAAATAAAGTGTGTGGGGTTTTTTTTTCTTTGTTTGTTTGTTTGGAGTTTAATCAAAGGCTGGAACAGCTTGTGAGGAGGGGGAGAGTAAATTCTCCATCCCTTGGGGTCTGCAATGACCGCAAGCAGCTTTCTGGAAGACCCGCCGCCGCTGCAGCACGAGCTGCTGATCCCTGCAGAGGAATTCCCCGTGTGAGCTCCAGCCTTTGCTGAGCCCAGCCCTGCTGGCCACGGCAGCTATGGAAAACTGTCTCCCAGGGAGGCTGTGGCTCCATCCTGGGGGCCGAATCCCCCCCGGCAGGGCTGCGGTGATGGACCGTTAGCCGGGGCCGCTGTTCTCCAGGAACAGGGTTGCGGCACAGCCCTTCCCAGCCTCCCGACGGCAGCTCCTCGGCTCCAGCTACTTTCACCACCTCCCTTGTTTAACCGCACTGTCACTTTTCTCGCCTGCTTGTTTTCAGTGTTTTCTCCGACGGTTGCTTTTTATAATTGTGACTTTTTTTTTTTTTGTTTTTTTCTTTTTCTTTTTTTTCCTCCCCTCCTTCCCCTCCGTCTCTGTTGTTACCTGTTCCAGCCCTCGGGCGCTGAGCTCGGAAATGCGTTTGCTGGGGTTTGCCCTGGCCTGTCGCACACATCATCCCGCGGAGGATGGTGTGCATCTGTTTGGCATCTATTAATCCTTGCAGCTTGACAGAGTTTCCTCTGCTTCTCGCGTTTTCTTGTCCAAAATTACCTGCTTAAAACAACAGAGCAGCGAGTGGAGGGGGGAAATGATGTTCCTCCTGCCCTTGTGGGGGCTTCTTGGGCGCACGTACTAAACACGTTATTTGGAAACTTTCTGTCTTCAGCAATTTGCAGGGATGCAGGCGGTGCCCAACCCCTCGCAAAACAAGAAAGGGGTGGGCTGCATATAAGATTCGTATGATGATGTCTTTTTATCTCTGTTTATCTGTTGAAAATTAAGATTATTAGTGGCCAAGGCTTGTTACTGCTTAATAGCTCCCTGTGCGTGTTATCCTTCCCTGTTAGCATTAAGAGAAAGTCAGCTTTTGCCACTGGCTGCCTTCAGGTGACCATTTGGGACACGCCAGTGCCGAATTTGTGAAGCTCTGGGGAAAATGATGCTCCGCTCGGAGGCGGCTCCGCTCCCCGGGGCTGCCATGCTGGGGGACTGCGGGTTTACTCCCAAGAGCCCTCGGCTGGTCTCTGCCGGCTTCCCTGTGCCCTGGAGCGTGGCGGCGAGAGCATCAACGCAAGCGGTGGTCTCGGAGGTCTCCCGGTGGTACTTTCGCCTGTGAGATGCGTTTGATCCCAGCTCCCTTTTCCAAAAATCAGTGTTGCACAAGCACGCTCGCCGGTTAAATGGAGACTTCCCACCTTTCCTCTTCTGTGGAAATCTTTAGCCATCAGCCAGCAGAAGGAACTTGTTTCCAGTACAATGGTTTTTTTCCATCTACGCGTAATAACGTCTCTAGCTGTATGTAATTAACTCAGAAGTGATAGGCTTGTAATTACCCAGCAGAAGCCTGTGAAAAGGATTGCGTTAGTCTTTATCTCGGGAACTTTTATTACCAAAGATGTTCTGGGCTGTTTTGGGATACGCCGAAATGTCTGAAGCGGTGCTGGAGCCGCGCAGAGCCCTGGGCGCAGGCAAAGGCTGTTGGAGGGCTCTGGCTCGGCCCCGGGGCGTCCTCGGCAGCAGATGGTTCCGGGGGTTGGTTTGCTGATGTCCTCCGTTCTGGAGGCTCATCTGGGACGAGAGAAATCTACCCTTCTGGTCTGTGGTTGAAACCGCTGGTTTCTCTTGGTTCTGTCTCTTCGTGGGTGTCACTGGAGGGGTGGGAAGGAGGGAGCCTGGGGTTAACTTGGGGAGACTGCGCCATGTAGGAAAGACTCATAAAGTAACCACGTGACGCAAAATGACTGCATGGCTCTGGAAAGTAATACTTAAGGCTTCTCCTGTTTGGATGCGATGAAACCATTGCAAACTTAGTATATGTATATTGTACGTACTGTAAGAACACTATTAAAGAAATATGGGTTTTAGCTTATGGTTCCCTCAATAATCTTAGTGGATCTATTTTTTTGGGTGCAGCTCGCATCAGTTTGTCTTCGTTACCCCTCTGTCTTCGTTACCTCTCTACCCTTTCCCTCTGTCTGGGAAAGACTAGTTGAGTTGGTCAAATGGAGATGACTCAGAGCTGAAATCATACGTCAGAGCCTTCGTCAGACGTTTTGAGACAAATAAAATCATACGACATGCCCCTGGCGATGAGACCCTGAATTGACATTAGAGGTTGATGCTACTTGAGGTAAATCTGCCCTGATTTTGCCCCCGGCAGCCCGTGATGTGAGAGTGAGCAGTGTTTCCCCTCGAGCTCGTAGCCCCTGCAGGATGGACATAGCGCTGGAAGAAGGCACACCCTGGGCGCTGCAAATGTTATTCATGAGCAACACCCTGCAGCGGAGAAATGGCGTTACTGAATTCTGCATCTTGGCTGCTTGGGATGCGCTAGAGGTAGTTCTCCTCGGTCGTCTTCTGGAATCGCTCATGTGGTTTGAACTCCTAAGTCTTGGGCGTTTCACGGCCGTTGTGTTTCACACCCTGCCTGCCTTTGGGTCCATGACTGGCTGGAGACTTCTTGGTGCTCCACCATCACCAGCCGCCCTGCAGGGCGCGTCAGCCAGTTGTGCCGCCTGCTCCGGGGTACAGGTGTGGGATGGGAACAGTCTTTTAGGTCCAGCAGCCGACCCACGTGCCCTCTGTGTGACAGCGTGGGTGGCTGCAGGCAGTGCAGAGTGCTGCCGTAGAAATGGCTGTCTCGTTAATACGTGGGAGTCCTATGGCTTGGAATAACGAACTGGTGGGTAACCAGGTTAATAAATGTAAAGGTAACTGGTGAACAAGAAAAAAAGCCAAACTGGTTAAATAATTTATTTGGTAATTAATTCCCCCACCCTGCCCCTTGTCATTTGAGGCATTAACAGAGGAAGAATGGCGCATTGATTAGGGCACTGGTCTACTTTTTTTGGTAAAGGAGTTTGTCTTGTTCCTTACCGTGCTCGTCTTCTACAAATTTGGGCAAGTCATCGAATCTCTTTATGCTCCTTGTGTTTTGAAGCTAATTATAATAAATTCAGTAACTTTTGTGTCTCATGGGGGAAAAAAATATGTTGTTATACTCCAAGTTGAATACTGTCCATATTAAGAGTCAATACATAGCAGGAGTAGTGCTAACTGCAGTGGAAGGGGTCAGTCTAAAGAGGTGTTTCGAATAATGATACTTAAGACGCTTCAAGCAAATATTAACTAATTTGTATGATGCTCCTGTGCGGGTGGTGTGGGGACGGGCAGCACAGCTTTCAGTTTGCCATAGAGAAAGTGAACGCGAGCTGTCTGGTGCTATCACAAAAGATCGTAATGAGCATTAATAGCTCTAATTTATAAACAGACATAACGAGCTCAACACATGCTCTTACCAGAATGATTATCCTTTGGAAGGGGCTCTTCCTCTTCTCCATTTCTTGCTGGTTCCTAATCAAGCCTGGGACTGTCTCCCCATGTCGGTTGTTCAGCCCTGGTGGCTGGGCTGGGGGCGGGCGTCGCAGGGTGCTGACACCTCGAGAACTTAGAAGGAAGGCTGAGGCAGGACAGACGTACTCCCTGCTTGAGGGAACACTACGTTAAAAGGAAATTGGTACCACTGGAACCACGGGACTCATCAAACGATTTGGAGTCCACGGCCACGATAGTCCCCTGGAAGGTCCCAGACCTTTCCGAATACGAGGACTCTCTGCATCCTCATGATTTGGCCACACGCTGCAGGGTACCAAGGGGTTTCTGGCTGTGCCGGAGCCGCGCTGGCAGCCCTGGCCCCGGAGCTGAGAGGGGAAAATGCAATTCTGAATTGCAAGGAAAATTAAGCCCTTTAGGACAAAATTCTAGCAGGACAGTTTTTGATATTTTTACTCCCTTTGTTGCCTGCAC
Source organism: Rissa tridactyla (assembly GCF_028500815.1). NCBI lineage: Eukaryota > Metazoa > Chordata > Aves > Charadriiformes > Laridae > Rissa > Rissa tridactyla. The sequence continues at coordinate 12,931,720 of NC_071480.1, forward strand.
GGGTCGTGTAAAATTCTTCGCTTCTGCATCTTTTGATTTTAACCCATCTCGTTCTTTGTTTTAGGTCCTGGAATCGTGAGAATTTCCAATGACTTGGCAAATCTCTCTGAATCACTGACGTTTTGCTGCCACCTCCACCCATGCCTGTCCCTTGCTTGCTCCCTCGCCGGGTGTCAGTTCGCCAGCCTACGTGCTGAGAAGAAAAGTTAAAAAGGTAAAAGTCTGTAATCTGATTCCGCAGTGACCTGTCTAATCCTGTTCCCTGGTACAGTGAGAGCTGAAATACTTGTACTGCAAAACAATGACTTGAGGAGACTAGCGAAGGAAGATGAGAATCTGCAGGGATTTATTTATTTTCTTTTCTCCCTCCATCTTCTGCCTTTTTCTGACTGAAAGCTGCCAGCTGGAAAGCAGGGGTGGCAAGAAAGAGGTCAGGGCTGGGTGCATGGGTAGCAATGCATTGGGCTCCTCTTTGTAGGAGAACAGGGGTACGGTTTCAGGCACCCCAGACTAAATCTGCGTGGCAGTGGCTGCGCTGGGTTGTCCCGGAGCTGAAGGGCTCAAAAGTGATGAGTAAAGCTCTGCAGCTCCGTAAAGAGCTGCTGACTGTGTTGGGATCCTCGCTGTGGAGCTCCCAACAACTCCAAAATGGGTCGAAAATGAGGTTTTTGAGATGTGGCTGGGCTGTGTTGGGAGTCGCTGAGCTCACCAGGCTCCCCTGGGACAGCGGTTCAGACCTTCGCTCTGACCCTGTCTGGTTCACACCCGGAGTCCCGGGCTGCTGCTGCTGTTCTTCTTGTGAGGCCAGGGCTGGTCTGCTGGTGGTTCCGTCCCCTTGGCCTTGTGTTGGGCCGGGAAGCTCAGCCGGGGCTTGCAGGTCTGGGACAAGGGCTGTGAGGCTTTCCCATTGTTCCTTGTGCTGAGCGTGTATGTTTGTGCAAATCCTTCATGGACATTTTTAGGCATGTGTCCTTTTTTCTCAAACTTGTTGTTGAGAAAACACTTCCCTCTACCGAGCCTTGACGGAGGTTCCACTGAACCCACCTGCCTCTGCAAAAGGGTATTTGGGAAAAACAGCCTCTTCAGATGATAAACAGGTTTGTTTCAGTGGGTTCTGCTCTGTTGAGAACGCAACACGTTGTGCGAGCTGTGTGAGGTCTGGATTACAGAGGTTCTGTTTTGAGTTTGCCGTTGTATCAGAGGGGTTTTCCCGTCGGCCGCTTTGTCCTCTCCCCTAGAGAATTTCCTCCTATTGGGGCTCCGTTTTCCTTTAGCAAAACCTCCAGTTTGCTGCTACGTTGAATTGAACTGTGCTTTCAGAGCAATTTCCAGTTGGGAATGCGAGCGCGCCGTTCCTCGAACTTCATTTTTCTTCAGTCTTTTGGCTGGGTTGCGTTATTTCCTTCCTTATTTTTTTAGGCAGAGTACCCTCCAATCCATCCGATATTGCCAACACTGTTGATGCAAGCGCCATAGTGTTGTAGAAAGGGAAGGCTTGGAGAGGTATGAAATTAGTCCAAGGACAACTCCAGCAGTGCTGGCGGTGCGCGTATCGAGGCGGCTGGGGGTGTTGCCCCCCCTGCAGAAGGCTGTTATGGTTTGGAGGGGTGGTTTGGGGTTAGAAAGCTTAGGCTGGAGCGTGGCTCACTTCTGCCAAGGCTGCATCCAGCAGAAAACACTTCTCATGGAATTCATGCAACCAGGGCTCTGTAATGGAAAATCTGCCACACCTTAAATGCTATCGTATTACTCATGAACGCAATACTGGTAATTAACTGAGTTAAAAACCAGATTTATTGCATGTCAGTTATCGCCTAACAAGTTGGCATATCTGAGAGATGCATCAGAGGCCGGATGTGCTGGTTTCCCACCTAAGGTAAGAGAGGTCACCTGCCTTGCCACCAGTGGAGATTCAATGGATCTCGCCGTGTTTAAATAAAATCTTGCGCAGGTACAAGAATGTGTTTAACACCACTGGGCTGCAAGGCTATGAAGCGAAGTCCTCCAGTGTAATGAGATGCAAAATCTCTAAGTAGTTTCATCACCTTTTTTTTTTTTTTTTGGTGTCTGTGTGGAACCTCCTAGCATCTCCTGATTGCTTCTGACATCAGAAATGTTCTCAGGCTTCACCCCTCCACCCTGATCCAGAATAGCACTGTGTAAACGCTGTGCTGGGTTCGAGCTCTTTGTTGCTATCCCGCAGCGAAGGCTGTGGGAACCGATGCGATTTGCTGATTCAGCCGCTTAAAAAGGAAACCCAAAGGCACCCTGTGCGTGCCAGGCAGCCAGGTAACAGGATTACACCACCGCGGCTTAAATCTGCAAATCGTCTATAGATCGGAGTTTGCAATTCAAATCTTATTCTTCATTTTAGTCTTTGCCCTTGAATCTCCTATTCCAGGACACGTCTGTATTCCGTGTTTCGGAGGCTGTGGCAGAGCTGAGGTGGCTGCCTGCTGCTGAAGCACCGCATCTCATCTGCCTCCAAACACTGAAAGAATTCCAAAGTGTGTGAACTTAGCGCGTCTGCAAACTTCATTATTTAAAAAGTAATGAAAATTAAGTATTTGGAATCTGAAAGGGAACATAGCTTTGACTTTCTTGGTGTGTACTAAGAAAACTTTGATTTCTCAAGTTCAGTTTTTTCCTAGGTATCCCCACGCAGAGAAAGATCCAGGGAATATATGTTTGGTTTTGCGTTATGCCCTGCCTGTAATAACTCATCTGAGTTTGCTCAGGCCGGCAAAAACTGGACGGAGATGTGACATCTCCTTAACCAGCCTGACACCTTTGCTCTGGGACCTCCAAAGGGCAGAAGACCCCGAGGGAGAGGGCTCAGGGCTGTGATGTGGGTGGGCTCTTCTGGGGGCTGAAGACCGTGGTGGCTGGAGGGAGCACTCCAGCCTGGAACAGCTTCTCCGCCCGTTCTTTGCAAAGCCCAGGGCTTCCCGAGCGGTCCCTGCTTGAGAGAGCTTGTGCGGTGAGACCAAGCGCATGGTCTGAACTCAAACCTTGCCTTTGGAATAAATAGCGGGCCGCTGTGCGGAGCGTTCGCTGGCGCTGCAGTAACCTCAGGAGGTTTGTCCGTCTTACCGAGAAGTGGCTTTAGTTCGCAGGCGGCATTTGCGCTGGGAGGCGCTGGACGCGAGCAGGCGCTGAGCTGGGGGGGGATCAGAAGTTCAGCCAGCTGCTGGGCTCACCTTTCTGACCAGGAAAATCTGCTCGTCTGCGAGATAATCTCCCGATTGCACAGACCTGGCGAGGAGATGTGCCGGTGGAGGGTGGGACAGGTCAACGCTTGAGCCAGCCCAGCCTCGGCTCTGGTGTCTCTTAAGCTGCTTTTCTATTTCACAACACCACGCTGAGCTTCCCCGATGCCAACGCCAGGCTGAAGGGAAGCTTTGCTTTCCTTAAAGTAGATAATTGGTTGTAAGTTTGGGGTGTGTTTTTGAGTCAGGCTTGCGGTGGCTCGTTCCCACGTGGATCCCAGACCTTCGGAGCACAAACCCTTCACAGCAGCGTCTCCTGGAAGTCAGCGAGAGGTTTCGTATTGTCTGCAGAAGGACTGACGCCCTCAGGCCCTGCAGATTGTCCTGTTTCACCCTTCCAGAGCGAGCCTGGAAACCCGGCTGGGAGCTTGAGCGAGCGAACGCTCCTCCCTGCTGCCCATCCGTCCTGCCTGTCCTCGTCCCACAGCCGGGATCTCCTCTTCCTCCCAGTCCCTCCTCTTCCCATGAGCCAAACTTAAAAGAAAGAGCTCTCGGTCTCGGTTCTTCTCCGTGAAGGGATGCTGGCCGGGCGATGCCCTCGGGGAGGTGGCTGGTAGCCCAGCGCTGTGCCTTGGCCCCTCTGCATGAGGGGGCTCTGTCAGTAGGAGCTGGTTCTACATCTGGCTTTTTCTTGCTTACCTGATTTGCCAAGGTCCCCAGAATTTACCCTAGATATTGCCCACCAGGAAGTGCTTGAGTTCCAGATGTTCTGGAGTTTTTTTGTGATGGAATTCTAAAATACTCTGGTGATACTCAAAAGCTTTTCTGCTTGAAAACACCTGGGAGCGGCTGCATCGATATTCATTCATGTTGTGTTATCTCTGACTGGGCTACCGGCGTACAAAGCTGTCCTTTGAGGAGCTCATCCTCAAAGTGTGGTTTCTCGGGGTGCAGCAACGAGCACTTTTTGCAGAAAGAGCCCAAGAGCCTGCTGGGATTGAGGAGTTTGGTGGTCTGTGGGGACCGGCTGTGCCAACTCGAAGCCTGACGCTTTCTCATCTCTTGGGGACTCGTTGGCTGCCTTTGCCGCGTGCGACAGAGGGGAAATTGCCGTTCCCATCAGAGATTTGCATGGGGACACTGCCTCATTTCCCTGAATTTTGTACCTAATTAAATTTCAATTCTTGAGCCATCAGAATCCTCCAAAGACAACGCTTTTCCCCTCGGCACCTTCCACCCAAGGTACCTTCTTTTCTGCTCCCCAGATGTTTGATCTGCTGTGTTGGCTGCTTTGCCTCATTCTGTCTTTTTTTTTTTTTTTTTTTTTTTTTTTTTTTGTGTCAGACAATAAATCATGTTTTCCTTTCTTCAAACATGTGGGGGAGATCCCAACGAGATTGATGACAGAGAAGGGTGGCTAGTATTTCCCTGTACGGACGGCAGTTCCGTGCAGTGCCGAGCACGGAAGCGACGCGGCCACCTTCTCGCGGGATGATGTGGGGCAGTAAGTCAGAGATGGTGTTCTCCTCTCCCCACGACCTGCGGCGTGGGAGGGGGGATCCCGTCTGCCTTTGGAGCCGGGCGCTGGAGGAAAGGGAGATGCTGTTGGGGCTGATGCTACCGTCAAGGCAGGCGTCCTCCCCAAACCACGCCGCCCTCTCGTCCCCTGCGTGCAGCCCAAGGGCTGGGGCAGAGCTTTGGTAGAGCTACGACGAGGTGCCATCAAGGTTGGGGTGGGCAGATGTGTTTTGGGGAGGGGGCACGCTGCTGTGAGGGGATGCTGGCAGATGCCGATTGCAGGAGGGAGGGTCTGAAAGGGCGGGTGATGATTTAAAGCAATGCAAAAAAAAAAAAAAAAAAGGAAAATATTGCTGTGGTTTTTTTTTTTTTTTTTTACAAGCTGTGTTTGTGTCTCTCTCCGCCTGTGCTCATCCTGTGGCAGCGGGAAGCAGCCGGTGAGGTGTCCCGCCGTGCAGGTAGCGCCTGGACCGCTGCAGACACGGAAATAGCAGTCATATTCCATCCCCCTTCGCTCCAGCAGGCGAGCGCGGGCAGTTCCCGGCTGCCCGTCCCGTTCCTCAAACGGGCTCTGGTGGTCCCTGCGTGGAAGGAAAGAATATGATTCTATGAATAAATTCACGTGAAGCCCGTCCGGCTCTTGCTGTCCAGCCGGGAGCCCGTCCGACTGGAAGCGGGACAGTGGGCGATTCCCACCCCCCCGGCCCCGCTCCCCTTTCTCCCCCGCAGCCCTGCCTTGCCCTTTTGTGGAGATTTATAGAGCCGAGTGGGCTGAGAACAAATGAGCAGACATTAAGGCGATGTGTTCTGCATACTAATGACAAGATACTGCTTCTGCACCTCGGGGCAATACTGGGTCAGGCCAGTTTAGCTGTAAACTTTATTTATGTGCTTATTACATCGCAGCTGCAGTTTGCCGGCCCGGGCCGAGGGTTTAGGGATGTGTCCGGCAATAAATTTTGTTTGTTTATTTGAAATAAGATGCCCCTTCCCCCCCAGTCCTTCCTCTCGTTCCTTCTGGGGGGCTGGGGTGTGTGGAAATCCCTTCTTTGCCATCGCAGAGCGGGGAAGGTGGGATGAAGAGCAAGGAAGGAGAGGTGACAAATGAGCTTGGTGGGGACCAGTTGGATTTATTTAAGCCTGGCTGGTGTAAGGAGGGTTTTACCCTCCTTGGCAGGTAGCAGTGGGCAGAGGAGAGGAAGAAGGGGCTTTTCATCAAAGCGTTGGGAGATCAGGAGTCCATCCCTGGCTCTGCCACTGAGCCTGCTGGCCAGACACGGTCAAGTCCCTTTGCCTCCAGCCCCGTCTGGTACCTGGGGCTCAGACACCCTTTTTTGCCCATCTCGTTTACAGCAGGGATGGGTTTTGCCGTGCTGCTCTGGTACGAGCTGTGGGGAGGTGGGTTGGGTTTGGGAGAGGCCTTGCTCTGTACTCCCGAGATCGGTGGAGAGATGGGCGGTGATTTATGCCCACAGCAAAGACAGTCTAAAGCATCCTATTTTTATGGTATCCCCTCCGGCTGCCAGCCTGTTTCCTCCTCGTGTTACGTCTTGTCTCTCGGCTTTATAAGTGCTCTGGGGGCAGGGATTGTCGTTCTCTCTTGTCCTGGCTCCGAGCTGCTCTCCGCCTCGCTCCATCATTCAAAGCAGTAAAACACATGGTGCACACGATGAGTTTGGAGCAGGAGCTTTGCCCGCTCCTCCTCCTCTTGCACCGAGAGGGCAGGAACGGCTGAGCAGAGCACAATTAGTTCCTGTGCGTCTTTCAGAGTCTCCTTTGAGATCCCCCACCTGGCTGAGTCTTGCTGGTGTTACTGCGATATAAATGAAGGATGCCCTCTCTGGGCTGGTGCTGGGACTTCTAAGTGGCGAGCCCTTGCGAGGATAAGGTGTAATTTCACTCATCAGCCGCGATGGCCTCTGATTCCTGGGGCTGGATGTGGTCATCTGGGGCTGGGGAACGGCTGCATTGGGCCTGAAAGTGAACTGGGTCAAGGCACAGCTACTGGCAGGGTTAACTGGGGAGGTGGGGTGGAAGAGGCTTTGTAGAGCCCATCACCTCTCTGGTGAATCCACCTTCAACATCTCCATGTTGGTGCCCAGATCTGGGATGTGGCGCTCTGATGTTATCTGCTGTCAGATAAGCCTGGCTGGGCAGGCAAAGGCTCTCTGTACCTCTGCATCAACAGAGACTCCAACAATACTCACTTTAACCACCCAGCCCGGCTCATTTCCCATCCATGGGGGTTGGAGAGAATTTAGGTTGTGGTGGAGCACTATGTGCCTTGTAGGGGACCAACAACTACTGCCTGAAAAAAGAACACCCCTCCTCCCCCCCAAAAAAACCCAACAACAATAACAAAAGAGCCTCTTAAACCCTCCCAACCCTTCTCCTTTTTGTTCCCTGGACAGAAACCTCCATCCCTACCAAGCCTTCCCCCAGGGAAGCTGTCCCAGCATCGCCGGTCCCTGTTGCCATGCAGTAGACTTGAGCTCTAATTGGGGTGGACTTGATTTCCCAGGCCCTCTCGCCTGGCAGGGGCTCCAGATGTCCCCGAGGTGATGGACCAGGGCTGGGGCGAGGCAGGACGGGGGCGGCGGGAGGAGGGCCTGGCTGCTGGAGCGGGCTCTCCTGGCTTGCAGCCTGCTCTCTCAGCCGGAGGTAACAGGCCAGCCACAAATGCCGAAGAGGAGATCAACGGGGGGTGGAGGAGGGATGAAAGAAAACAACCTTCAAAAGAACATGCCCTGCTTTTTTTTTTTTTTTTTTTTTTTTTTTTTTATATTGAGGGGAAAGGTACTGGACTGGTGAGGACTTCTAATGAGCTTTCCTCTAGCAAAGCCCTTCTTTTGCACTGAATCCAGAAATGCCCTTGCTTGATAGAAATATGTATGTGTGTGTGTTTGTAGGGCATTACGTGTTGCTTTGTCGTTCCTGCCCATTCCAACACCAGAAGACTTTGCAGCTCATAGGCATGTTGTCTGTCTTCCAAGCTGGTCTCTGGAAGGTTGTCTCCTCTCTTTGTTTCCAGCTTGCTCCTGTCTATCACATCTTTAAGAGCAAATAATTTTGGAGCTGAAGCTGAGGTTCTAAACCTCTAGGAAGCAATCCCTCCATGCTAAGAGTTTCCTGCCTGCGTCATTTTAGGAGGTTGCCCATTTTGGAGAGCGTCGTTGCGTGTGTTGTCCTGGGGCTGGGCCTTGGTTGGGAGAGGAGTGTGTAAGGAGGCATCGCCCCACCGGTGCGGTGTCCTGGAGCAAAGGTTGGTAGCACAACTGTTGACTTAACTCAAAGATGAATCCTTTGCCTTTTCTGCCATGAAATCTGAGATCTGATACCTTTTCGAAATGGGCTGTCAGGTGATTTCATGCATTTCACCTTAACTGCTGCTCTGCAATACCTAAAACTAGGAGGTTGGGTGTCCGGGGTCACTGTTCCGTACCTGACTAACCTTCTCAAGTACAAAGAGCTCCGGTTTTCCTGCAGCCTGTCATTTATAAGTCTTCCCCACTGAATTAAATAGAAATTGGGTAGGATTTGTGTGTAATAAGCCCTGGATGTGCCCCTTACTTTCATATCCCCTGTTTGCTCTTAGATGCTCTTAACGGATCAGTTACTTCTTTAGGCGCTCCCGGAGCTCAAGGGTGTTTTGGGAGGTCTCTGAAGGGCTGTTTAATCCCCTGTGAACTCCAGGCACGGACTCAAGTCCTGTGCAAAAAATGGCCTGGTGGCTTTATCTGCAAGATACCTCATCCCTCCAGTGCCGTTGAGATCAGCTGGCTTCCCAGTTCAACCCATGGGTGACCCTGCTTGTGGGGGAGAAGAATGGAGAAGAGGAGGAGCACAGACAGGGAGGTTCAGGGCAGGATTACGGTATCAAGGATGTGCTGATGGATGAGATTGGGATGAGGAAATGCTGGTGGGATGGACTCCTGATTTCTGCAGACCATCCCCAAGAAGGAGAGCCCTGCTCTCTAGCTGCTCCTCGTTAGAGGTTTGGAGAGGTCTAATTGGGGTTTTCAGTTTGCCTCTCCCAGTGCTCAGCCCAGGGCTTTGGCTCAGCGCCGCCCGTCAGCTCATGTTTTGAGCATGAAGCTGTGTTTTCAGGTGAAACCCTACCCCGGAGGAGGCTCTCCCGCTCCCCTCCCTCCTTGGCCGGCTGAAGGTTTGCACTTTCGGAGCGGATGTAGGAGTTTCCTCCTCCTGGCCTTCAGGTAACTTGCCCACCTGCGGCCTCTGAATCAAACTCAAATCTGTTTTTGCAACAGCAATTGCGGAACTAGGAACGCTGCTTCCCAGCAAATCCGCCCAGTTCAAGGAAAACTCCCGACACCGCCCCCCCCCCCCCACAACTCCCCACGAAGCCCCAGGGGTTGTGCTGGATGGGGATGACTGAGCATGGATTAACCCTTCCAGCTTTGCTTGTCCAGCGAGTTTAGGTGTCCGTCGGGGTCTGTGTCCAAGATGCCTGGCGCAGGGGTGCCGGGGCTGTGCCCGTTACCAGCTCTGCACCCCATGGTCTTCGGGGTGCAAACCAGGAGGGGGACGTGACACCAGGGTTAATGTATTTTTGGAGAGGGGAGTTCTCTGCTTTGTTGTTGGATACAGCCTCCCAGCCCCACTGAAGGCAGCTTTTAGCATGCAAATGCACTTTGCTTCATGCTTTTTAATGTTTTACTTCTCGTAATTGCCGAGACCGGTTGTAATTTTTGGACGTGGCCGGGTTTCCGAAAGCAGCTTTCCCTTGAAAGTGGTTCCCGTTGATGGTGAGATTTGATTTCTGCCCCCTCCCTTTTTCGGTCTATCAGGTTGAAGGAAGCAAACGAGTTGCCCTGGCTTAATGTAAGTGCTGGAAAGTCCTGAGGTGCAACAGTGAAAAATAACACGTGCTAACCTCTAAGTGTTCTTGTATTATATTTTGTTGTTGTGCTTCTAGTACAACTTTGCTGGGAAAACAATAAAGGTTTTGGGCCAGAACAGATCATCAGCTGCGTAAGCCGCTGGAGTGGGTCCAGCAGAGCTGCACGGCTTCGCTCTCGGTGGAGGCTCCTGCCCCTCCGACCGCCAGGCGCCCGCCGGCCGCGACGCCTCTCCACGACACTCCTCGTAGAGATGAGCTTTCCAGAACTCCGGCTCTTAACCCTCAGCCTGGATTGCAACACCGTAGCTCTCCCCAAAAACCAGAAAAATATCGGTGCAAGCTGTCAAGATGTTATCGTGGTTGTTGCACAATACGCTATTCCGTAGAGAGCTTTCCTGGGGAGGCAGGGTTTGAGACGTGCTGTCCATCCATCCGTCCGTCCGTCTTGCCATCAAGAACTTCCGAGTCTTTCTGGGCAGCCTCAACAAAATGTGCCAGTATGTTAGAGGTGGAAAAGATACCCAATTCCAGCAAGCTGGGTGTAGACAGATGAAGGTAGAAGAGAAGATCCTATTTGAACTCTTGCTTGAAGGGAAGGGTGCGACCATCTTTCAGCTCGAGTCTACCAGGCATCAGAGAATCTGAGCACGATGTGCCATGCTGCAGAAAGCCAATCTTCATGGGTTCCCCTGCTCTCACTTTCGGCTTTCTCACTGAAAGCTTTGGCTCCAGAGCATTAAGAATCTCAGCTTTCATAAAAACTCAAGCTCTGATTCTCAAGGTTACAGAGAGAAGCATGAAAATGTGACTCTCCGAGGACTTGAAGCTTGCAAAACTCAGCAACGCTTGCAGGAAATTTGGCTCAAATTTGGTCTCTGGCAGTCAGGCAAGACAGACGTGGTGTTGGAGTTCGTTAGGAAATTTGCACTTGAGTGCTATGCAGATGGATAACTTGTCTGTCCTTGGTCTATAGGAGCTTGTGGCAGGACAGGGGCTGTGCAAAGCGAGTCGCATCAGGCAAGTGGCTTCTGATGCTGTATGGGCCAGGCGGAATAATTCTCTGTGAACTGAAACGTGCCCTTTCTTGGTCATTCCTCTGAGCAGGGTTTCAAGCTCCTGACAGAGACACTGAGGGTCCTCCAGCCCCTTCCCCGCGATGCATTTTGCACACTGAGAGAGGACGATGGTGTCTGCCCCATGGAGCACACACTGTGTGGAGATGGGGAGGGGAAGGAGGCACGGGGAGGAGAAGGGACACACTGGTGGCCACGGTGCTGCTCCGTGGGAGAACCGGGATGAGAAGTCAGGTCTCCGGAGCTCCGACGGTGGAGCTCCCCGGGATGTCGTGCTGGCTGGCGAGGGGCCGGGGCTGTAGGTGCCTGTGCGCTCGACTGTGTTACCAATTTCCTCCTCTTTACAGTTATTGGCTGCGCCATCTCGATGCTGACCTTGTTCTTGTTTAACTTGGCTTTCGCTGCGGCTGCTGCGTGTTCCCGAGTGATGGATTTTTACTGTCGTGCCAGTTGGTTTGGGGGAAAGGACATAGCTTCCCTGACTTGTATGGGTTGTGGGTCTCTCTTCTAAGGCTCTGAAAAAAAATACCCTGGAGTGCTGTCACCCTATAAAATATGCCCTGGCAGATATTTTCTGTCCATGTCATGTTGGTGAGCCAGCACTAAATAAGCTGGGATTCTGTACAAGGGCAGCATGGGTCCTGACTTCTCTTTCTTAACATGAGCGTTCAGCTGAGGCACCCAAATTGAGTTGTTTTCTTCTCTTTCTGGTGGGATCTTCCAAGGCAGTGTGGTCCTGAGTGGTCTGAGATCCATTTGGAGCTGCCAGTCTCTGAGGGATGACACTTCTTCATCCGAGACACCGTCGTTAAGCACCCGGACCTACAAGGGATGGTGGGGGTTGGTCTTCTACCAAGGTGAAAGTTTTTGGAAGACTTTGACCCTGAGGGTGCTGGCGCTTGGATGGGACACCCAAAGGGATGACACCCATCGCATTGACCGTAGAGCCTGTCCTTTGCTGGGAAAGCTGCTTGCTCCAGAGACACCCCCAGCACGAGAGCGTGCCGGGGCCGGGCACCCTGCTGCACAAGTGCTGATCTGACCCCGGTCCTTTGATGCGACCTGTGACAGGAGGGGGATGAAGGGAGAAGAATAGCTCTATCTGCTGGGCAAAGCTGCTGGGGATGGCGCTGGAGAGGATGAAAGGGGAGAGCTGCCATTGCGGCGGTGATCACAGGCAGCCCGAGGAGCTGCGTGGGCAGCCGGGTCATGCGGGCAGCGACTCGGACCCGCAGGACGCTTCCCTCTGCCCCGGGCCCTTTTGAATCTGCAGTTTCCAGCTCAGTGGAAGTGGGGGCAGAGAAAGCCCCGGCAGGGCTGAGCTGGCTGCAAACAAAGCGCTTAAAAAGATAAAGGGCAAAACCAGCTTTTTGGTCTCTTGTTGCCTTGTCCAAATTCACTGCGAGTGGACGGTGGTGCCCCGTGCAGCCTGAATCCCAAAGGAGAGGGGACGGGGCATCCTCCCGGCACCTGGGCAGGAGGGTCCGTGCTGGCTGGTTGAGCCACCCGCGTTTCACATCTAATGGCTTACGGCCACCGTGTTCATTGCGTGGCAAGCGACCACCTAAAACCAGCAGCCCCTTGCCCCGGGTGTTCCCTGGTGCGGGGCAGCGGTCGTGCTTTGCTGGAGGGTCCCTGCGGAGCCCAGGTGCCTCCCCGCCACCTCCACCCCTCCCCGGGGTGTTTTAACTTGTTTCCTTTTGGCGGAGGAAACATGACTTTTCCCATTGATGGAATTCAGCCCCGACAATGCCGAGTGACACAATTTCCCACTCCGAGCATGCCATCGTGCTGCAGCCGATGCTGCGATGCTGGGTAGCCCTTTTCGGAGCCATCTGCATGACAATGTGGCGGTCTGTGCTACCATTAGCTGCCCTTTTGCTATTAGTACCTAATGAAAATGTAACCATATTTAACCCCCCACAGTCCGAGATTAGCGAGAAAGGGGCCTAAGTGGATTTAATTCTTTTGTATGGTGAGCATCAAACTCTCCATTTTGATTGCTCTGTCCCCTCTTCCCCTCTCCAGCGGGAGAGGGAGGCAGGAAAGCTGTGTAAGGCTAACTCTATCCTCTCAGCTGTCCCCGGCACAATGGGCAAAGTATCTTTTGTGGCATTAACGGCTTTGGCTGGGGGCTGGGGGGAGCTGGGGAGGAGAACAATGTGTGAGAAGCTGAGACTGTGGGTTTCCCACACGGCCCAATATGTCTCCCCGCACCCCCCTCTGGGACAAGCAGACCTGCAGCAGCCCAGCCCACAGCTGATCCCGGCTTGATTGGCTTTTTTTCTATTTTTTTTTTTTTTTTTTTCTTTTCCCCCCTCCCCTCCCCACCCCCCCCTCCTTCCTTCCCCCCTCATTGTGCTCTCGAGAGATGAAAATCCTTTCCTGGCGTGAAAGGAGAGGCGTGCCTTAAATCCCCTCCCTCGGACGGAGCGGGCATGTCATATGACGGCCAAATCCACCGGATTAGTGTGTGTGTGTCTGCGTGCGTGTCCTGCCGGGGGCTGGAGGCGGGGGGCGGGATGCCCGATATCTATATTCCTTCCCTTCCCCCTCTGTCCATATTGATTTCTGCCGGGATATTTATTCATTGCACCTGCTGGCTGCCGGCCTCCCGCTGCCCGCCGGCCTTTCCCTGCGGTTTTGAAGATCCAACCTTGGGGCAGGGGAGCAAAGTAAATTCTTGACCCTTTTCCCGTCTCCCATCCCCCAGTGTTTTCCCAAATCTAAAAGTGTAGGGTGGGGGTGGGTAAAGGAGCCATCGCTTTGGCTCTGTGCAATGGAAGGATCTTTGCGTGGAGGAGACGGGATGTCTCCAAGGAAGGGTTGCTTGGCTGGAGTCTGGGTCGGTGGCACAGCCTAGGGGCAACGTGGGCTTTGGGCTGGCCGCTTGCCCTGCTCTGCCTGCAGCTCCTCAGGACCGGGAACGCACCCAGCCCCACCTGGGTGACGACCCCCGGGTGCGCCAGCTGGTCACAGCTCCGGACAAGCCGAGCACGGTGGGAGGACAGTCCCGTCGTGGTTGTCCTTGCGCCTGGGAACCCTGATGTTGAGGATTTGTGCTTGCGGGAAGTAACCACTTCCAGGGTCACCTCCTCCTTCCGCATGGGAAGAACTGAGGCAGGGAGCTCTTAATCGACAAAGCCAATGTCGTGAGCAAAGTTGGATTCGGAGCCACGAAAAGCATTTACTACCATTTAATTCCTGCCTCTATGTTTTTAATGTCCCAAATTCACAACTGTCTGAGTTTCCCTTCAGGTTTTTTGGACCCGTGCTGCGTCATTTTGTGCTGGAATTCCTGTTTTTTCCCCAAGAAGACACTTTTTACAGACCCAACCAGCCAAACCAACATCTCCCTCCCCTCCCCGCGGCGTGAGAACTTGTGTGCTCCTGGAGGACGTCTGCCTTGGTTGAGATGAGTTTAGCAACTGCGTCTGCAGCCTCCAAACCGTGTCTGTGTGCATGAAGTCTTGCTTAGTAGGAAAGAAGAACGTCTGTGGGACAAGGACAGGGATGAGGGGTTGGTGATGCTCCCCCAGGGAAGCGGGTGATGCTCTGGATCACTGTGGGGGGGTCCGGCAAGTGTCAGCATCCCTGTAAGGAAGGGGCGGTGGCGCAACAGCCCAGGATGGAGTGAGGTGACCTGTCCTTGCCGGTAGTTAGGTCTTGTTGCAGGTGAGGTCCGCTCTACGTGTGGGTAGGTTTGCTCTATGCGTGGAAAGCACCTTATTTCTAAAGAAAAATCAGTTCGTAGCAGCCAGCCTGCGGGTCCCCGCCAAGCCTGGCTGGCAGCGCTGGGGCTCGGTGTGGCCAGCCGTCCCTGGGGACAGCCAGCTGGTGGGGATGGCTCCGGAGGTAGATAGCCGCAGTGGCCGCTACTACCATGGCCGGTGGCCAAGGAGAGGCCAGCGGGGATGCTTCTCCGGCCATCAGCTGGGGTAGCCACTGGGGAGGGATGGTAGCAAGCAGCGCTGTCTGAGGTTGCCTCCTCCAGTGGCCTCGCCGTGTTGCCCCAAGGTGGGCACAGGGTGCTATAGGGCTGACAGCTCCTGGGGCAAGAGGTCCCCACTGAGGAGGTGCTCAACCCTGACAACTTGAAAGATGCCCCAGCTGGAGGGTGAGGAGGATGGGGAGCCAGGCCGCGGAGCAGCAGGCGATGTGCCCAGGGATGCTGCGGTCCTCAGCGGGACGTAGAGGTGAAGTGCTGCGGGAGGAGAAGCGTGCGAGGGGGTGGGGAGGGCGGCGGGGGACGGAGGGGGCGGCTGCTTGTGTGAATGTGCCCCCGCTCATTGTTCTGCGGCTTTATTCTCCGGGCCTCGATGGGACTGATTTAGAAATCCTAATCAGGGAGCAGTCTCCGCGCCTCCCGAGTGTGACACAACTCGAGCTGCTCCGGGGCGCCTTTGTTCCCTAATGACAGCTGACTTCATGCGGCAGTGGGAACAGTTTGAGCATAACTCCACACCGCCGGGGCTGGCAGCTGCAGCCTTAACTCTTTCTTGCCCACCTGCACGGCACAGCGGGACGGGACGGGGGGGGATGTCCTGGGGGGGAAGCATCGCCCAAATGCACGTAGCCCGCGGAAGGATGCTTGGCTTCACCTCTGGCATCTCTCCTGAGAGCGGCTGCAGTTGAAGGGAGGCTGGAGAGAATAAAGCTGCAGACGCACAATTCTTGTTGGAGGCAGTGTGTGTGGGGGGGAAGAAGCAAAGTCAGTTTTCCAGGGGCTATCGCTGCTGTTTTGAGCGTCTGCTGCAGGTATTCATTGGGAAACAACTCAAATAAGCCCAACCCAGGGCAACGTTTGCGGCTGCCTCGCAGGAGGGAGGCTGAATTTCAGAAACCGCACGTCCAGTTTTGTTGGTGCTTCGAGTGTTGGAGAACGTCTGCAGCCCCGGGTGAGCGTGAAGTGCTTCCACGCTGGCTGCGGGGCATTTACATCACTTGCATTGAAAGTAAAAGGCATTGAGTCACTCCAAGATGTTCCCGGAAGAGATTTCTGGCTCTGACAGCAAAGAGCTTGAGAGCAAGCGTCATTCTCCTTCTCTTGGCCTCGGTTTCTTCCCTGGCAAAGCCGGGCTCGTGATACAATGTCCGGCACAGAGCTGTGTTATTTAGCATTGGAAATGTGCTTGGTGATGTTTGCCGGGTCAGTGTTAGCAACGGTTAAACCCTTTTCCCCCCCCCCCCTCTGTTTGTTGTCAAACCACTACTCTGACCTGGGAAAATACTTCTGGGAAAATTACCCTTATTAAAGGGGGACGAGGCGGGAGAGGCAGAGCTGGCTGACGGGTTGCAGTCCCCCCTCCTGCGCCGGGGCTTGGTGCTCACACCAAGGCTGGGTGAGCCCACGGCGGCTCTGTCCTCACCGGCTCCGGCGGGTGCAATTAGCAGATGGGTCCATACTGGTTTCCCAGCACCTGTGTCCCCTCTGCCGTCCCCGAATCGCGGCCGCCCGTGCTTGGCCAGGGTCTCCCTGGCGACGGGGCCACGGGATGCTGTGCAGTCCATTTGTCACCAATTGTCACTGTTTTGTTCTGCCTTGTATGTGCACTCGATTGTGTCACGGGGGAGGTGAGGAGGAGCAATCAGGCCTTGTCTAATGGGCCTCGGTCTCCCGCTGCGGGGAAAAGCCGAGGGTCTGCTTGCGGAGGGAAGGGGAAGGGGAAAGGGAAGGGGAAAAGCAGGCGCAGGGCCCTGCAGCCGTGCCAGGAGCCATCGGCGGTACCTGGGATGCTCCGGGCAGGCAAAGATCCTTGCATCGATTAGGAGAGAACTTAGGCGAAAGAAGAATTTACCTCTTTGGTCCCTGCAAAGTGGGGGGGCGGAGGGGGTGTCAGCCCCTCTTCTCCATGCAGTGCCAGCAGGGCAATCCAACGCCCCCCATCACCTTCCACGGGTCCATTCGTTCCCTGCCACCCTTGTGCGTGGCCGTGGGATGGGGTTTGGTCTCGCTGTGTCTCTCCTCACCCAACGGGAGGTGGGTTTCCTGCAGGACAAGCCCACCCCAGGGTACCCCCCTGGCTTGGGAGCTGCAGTGCCCTCGGGGGGGTCCGGCTTCCCAGGTGAGACTGCAGTAGGCTTTGGGCTGAGGATGGATTAACACCTCATTCAGATCCCAGCTTCTGAGCAATCCTTATTTCCCCCAAGTGTGTTGCTGAAAGGGACTTGATGTATTGCGGATTTTGGTATGCCTCTGCTGGCATATGGCAGTTTTTGGCTGAAGATGTGACCTCATACTAAACTATATATATTTTCTTTTTATTTTTTTTTTCTCTACCCCATCATCCTCAGCTTTCCCAAAGCGGCATGATTCATCTCTCCCTGCTTGGCTCCATCAACCTCCTTTTTTTTTTTTTCTTTTTAGTCTTCCAACTTTGGGAGCCACCGGGACTCGCTCAAAGCGGAGCCGTGGCCAGCTCCGAGCCTCAGCACCCACACTTAGGTTTTTCTGTAAACCTTTAATTCAGACGTTTACGGGAATTCAGCGTAGCTGCGAGGAGGTTGGGAAAACTTGAGCAGTCAACCCCAAACCAGGCAAGCTGAGGCGGTTCCAGTTTGGCTTCCAGACCTGGAGCTCGGCGTGAAATACCGCAGAGGGAAGGGAAAAGAGGGTGTCCTTGGCAAAGCGTCAGTCGAGGCAACTGCAACCACCGAGCTTTTCCAGCGCGCGGTATTTGGCAGGTTTCTTTCCGTACTCCCTGGTGGCCATCGGTCCATGTCTCCAAACCACCGCGTGGTTCAGCTTGTTGGCTTCATGGGTCAGAGGAGAGCCAGGGGATGGCTGTACGGCAGTGCTGTGGATCCCTGGGTTGCTTTTTGGTGGGTTTTTTTTTTGGGTGTTGTGCCAGTCGCCCACCCAGACTTTGCCATGTCTGAGCCTGGCAGGAAGCTGCTGCTTCAACGGGCCCTTTGTGGTGGTTGGATCCAGCTGAAACATGGCCAGGAGAGCAGGTTCTGCCCTGGAAAATCGATGCTAGTGCCGTTGGTGGAGGAGAAGATATGCAGGGAAGAGTGGAAGGCGATGGTGAGGTTGGCTGAAGGACTGGGGGGAGGGCTGTGAGATTTGAAGCAATGCCTCTAATCTCACCACTGACCAACGCTACCTCCTGGTGAAGACCAGGCAGTGTTTTGAGAGAGCACCGTGGGGTGGCCCCTCATCCGCAGATGGACCTGGTGAGGTTCCCGTGCCGGGGAAGGGCGCAAAGATCCAGGAGCTGCTGCAG
Source organism: Rissa tridactyla (assembly GCF_028500815.1). NCBI lineage: Eukaryota > Metazoa > Chordata > Aves > Charadriiformes > Laridae > Rissa > Rissa tridactyla. Next base: position 12,949,607 of record NC_071480.1, read on the forward strand.
AAAATGAGTATTTTCTCTTTTGTGTTGTAACTGCACAACGCGGCAGAGCAAGTAAGGGAAGGACTTCCAAGCAGGGAGCATTAAAGAGGGTCCCAAGCAACTGTATTTCTTCAGTCTTGGGCTTTTCCCTAAAGGGACGGGGATGAATTTACTCCCCATTCTGCTGAGCAGCATCTGCTCGGCATTTATTTCTTGCAGGGGAGGCCACAGGGAGCTGCTTCCTCCAGCCTCCCGGCTGCTCACTGGGGTGGAAGGAGAAAGAACACGAGCACATCACCCCTCTCCCCTGGGGGCAGTTTTATCTCCTTTTTGGTCTGGGCCGAGCAAGGTGTGGGGCAGGAGAAAACCAGGCTCCAGCACTCTTCAGTGTCCAAGTCATCGCCGAGTGGGAACAGCTCTGGAAATAGAAAGTTGAGCTGAAAGGTCAACTGACTTGTCATTAAGTGCACTGGTGTCCCCAGAGAATCCCAAAGGTAACCAGATTGACGAGTTACACCACCTGTGTTGTGTTAATTGCATACTTTAGGGTGTCCTCTGGTTGCTCAGGATGGAAAGACCCTCTCCTCCCCACCGCTTTGTCCTCTGGCGCGCTGCAAATGTGACTCGAGGACTTTTTCCTTGATGTTTTGGACAGTTTGGGGACCCTGTGGATTGGAGACGCATCCACTGCGCGTGTTTGGCCCTCGGTGGCTCACTCTGCTCCCGGGGGCTGGTTCAGAGGACCTTGCTGTGGAGGGTGGTCGTGGGGCTGGGGGGGCACTGCAGAAGGAGAAATGGAGTTTGGTTGTTGTTAAGTTCGAAAGGGAGGAAATAGGATTTATATGGGCTGGTTTTTTTTTTTTTTTTTTTTATTTTAATAAAGGAAACAATGTTGATGGTGAGCAGTGCCAGCCTGGCAACGCAGGCCGAAATTTCTCTTCTTTCCCAGCCCTGTTTTCCACCAGGTGCAGTACTGGGAAATTTGCTTTCTACCTGAGCCAAGCTACTCCTGTCCCACTGCTGCCAACCCCGGTGCGGGCTGCCTGGGCTCATCGCTGCTTTTCAGGATCTCGAGAAGCCCTGGGTGATACCTGCCCCGTCGCCGTGATGGCTCTCCCCTTCTTTGGGCTTTCGGTGTCTGCCAAAGCCGGCTGCTTCTCAAATTCCTCAATCCTTGGGCGGATCCCTTCTCGCAATACCTCGTCTGCGAGAGGAAGTGTCAGAGATGATGCAAATGGGTTTTGTCAAAATATTTTTGGAGGGAATAAAAATAGCTCTTGGACCAAAAATCTATTTCTGTTCGCGGGAAGGAGTGCTTGTTACGACTGTTTTCTCCAGGTGCTGTCAGAGCAGGGCTGGAAACTGGAAATGCTCGGTTACACCTTGCTTCTCAGATGAAGATCAGTTGGTTTCCCACAATGGTAGAAAAAGTGTCGGGAAGAAGGGGCTGGTTCCTCTCCGCTAACGTGGCTCCTCGGATGCAGCCGAGGTTCCGCCTCAGCGTCTGGCCAACCTCCTCCCTCCATCCCAGGGCGGAAAACTTAAACTGCTTTGTTTTCAAAGTTGCTTTTGCGAAGATAATGGAAAAACATCCATCAGTAATTGTGCTAATCATGCAGCTAGAGGAGAAGTACGTGCAGGCAGGGTGTGTGTGGGGTGTCTGTGCAGGCCAAGCGGCGGGTGCCCAGCCCCAGGGCAGAGGATGCTCGGCCTGTGCCACAGGGACACTGAAAGTGCCTCCTGGTGCGAAGCCCTGGAGCTGTTGATAAAAATGCAGTTTGGTGGGGTCTTTTAAATTTTTTTTCCCCAATGTTTTGTCCTTTTTTTTTTTTTTTTTTTCTTTTTTCATTGTTATTCTGGCTGAGCAGTGTGTTCCCGTGGGCAGGCTCCGTGTGCCATGGGCAGAGGGGCAGCAGCTCCCAGCCCGACTTGCTGGGACTGCGTGTACAGGGCGGTTGCGTTCTCCTGGCACAGGCATCAGGATATTGTCCTTGGGGGACATAAGGAGCCTTCCCGGCAGTCACCTGCACATCTGTCTTCGTGACCACCCTTTGAGGGCCGCACCTGGTGCACCCGTCCATACGGATGTACCGTGGGGCAAAGACCGTAACTCCAAAGAGCTGTCTGCTTCCGAGCCTTCCCAACCATAATATACATATGAACATTTTTTTTTTTTCCCCCTCTTGCTTTTTATTCTGCCTGGGAATTTTGCTGTGCACCCTCAGCAGGCTCGCAGAGAGGGTTCTCAGTATGGACTGATCAGGGGAAGTTGAAGCTCTGCAACATCTTGGGATGGGGACTTACGTGGTGGAGGCAAATGGGCTGCAATCTCTGTTTGGGAGAGTTGAACAAGCGGCTTCCAGCGCACTGGAGAAATGATGGGCAATGGCTGGCTTGGCCAGAGGTCTGAGGATGGCTTTTATGCCGCAAGTGTATTACCCTGAAATATAAACTTATCTTTGGGGCAGAATGCAAATGTTTTTTGCCCATTACAGAGCACCTTTGGATACAAAGTGAAGGAGGAGGCTAATGTTTGGGTTTGGGGAGCTCACAACAGACTGAAGCTTAAGTTACCCTGGGTTACAAGAACCGAGATTTCCGTGGATGCCATGGGGGTTTGCGGCTGGGGGGGTTGATGCTGGAGGAGCTGGATTTGCGTTTCCAGCCGTGGGAGCGCAAACCTGGCTGATGGGTTTGTGTGCAGGTGGGAGCGCATGAAGTGAGAGCTCCTGAGCCCATGGACGCTGCCGGGAGAGCCGTCTGCGCACGTGGCCTACGGGGATGACGGCAAAGAGGGGGTCCCGAAGGACGGGGGCTGCCAGCTTTGTGCAGCTGCTCTCCCGAGAGCCGGCTCCAGGAATCTGTGTTTGCTTTGGCTGCACGCTTCGTGCAGAAATGGTAGTAATACAACGCCCCAGGAGGAAGGAGGGGAGAGAGAGGAGAGAGGTCTTGCGGGTTTCCGAACGCGATAATGTGCCTCGTCCGCGTGGAGCCGGCGCTTTGGGGCTGCCCTCCCGTAGGGCTGCAGCTCGGGTGGGTGACCGCGGGACGTGGACCTTGGGGGACCGTCCCTGAGCAAAAGGCACAATTTTAATTGAGCTAGGTTGGAATTTTTCAACCAAAGCTTGATCCTCTCTTTCCCCGAACTGAACTAATTACTTTTTGTGGGGAAAAGTTTGGATTTGAATTTTTTGGTTTTCAGCTGTGAAAATGATTTTTCCTCCTTCCTTCCTTCCCCTTTCCCTGGGGTTTCCCTTTTTCTTCTTTGCTCCTTTTCCCTTCTGTTGCCTCAGTAAAGGGAAGAGGGGAAAAATAATCCCAAGAACTGAAAAAGCAAAGATCAAGAGGCTGAGCAGGTTTGAAAGTTTTCATTTGGTTTCTTATTGAACATGAGAAATACTCCTTCATTTGAAGAGCTGCCGGAGTTTGACTCCTGTCCAGAAGAACAGCACTGACCTGTTGCTGCTTCTGTTTTTGCTCAACGGTTTTGAGTACTGAGCAGGGTTAAGTCACCCCGTTTAACGGGGAGGCTGGAGGTAGTCTTGGGGAAAAAAAAGCTGGTTTTGTGAGTGTCTGTCTCTGCCATTTCAGCCCTCTGGGGAGAAAAACACATGATGTGGAGAAACCACCTAGGATCAGGCCCTCCACACCCCTTGGTCGTGCCGACCTCCCTCCGCCGATGATCCAGGGAAAGCGGGTGCAGCCAGGCTGGCCCAACACGAGCCTGGGATGGGTCTGGTCCAGGGAATCCGCATGTTGCGAAAGTCTTAAAACTGGGAATTGAACCCGGTTTGTCATCTGGATTTCCAGTCTCCCAACTCCTCTGTGGTGTCATTCTTCCCTTGGAGACACCTTGGGCTCAGGAGGTTGCTGACCGCTCCAGCCACTTTCCTTGTTCCGTGACAGTCTCCAGGAGCGACAAAAGAGCAGAAATGGTAAATGAAAAAGGGAAAGCTTTTACTCCTCATTTTTCAATGGTATTTTTATGTCCGGCGCCCTGTATGAGCAAAGAAAACGGTGGCCCATCTGTTTCTAGCACCATTAAAGGCATTTGACTGCATGCGGCCCTCAAAAATAAAATAAAAATAGGACCCTTTGGTCTGAAAATGTCAAACGCTCTTTCATCTTAGACGACCCCCAACTGGGACCATATCCTCCCAAAGCTGAGAAGCAGGAGTGGGTTCCCACCAGTGTTTCATCCCGGCAAAGGCATCTGCCCCCCTTCCCCTCCCCGTTTTTTTTTGCAAAAGAAGGAAGTTCGGCACTTGAGGTTCACGCTGGCTGGTGACCTCTGAGCGCCGCTCCCCTGGACCTCTTCTCTGGCTTCTTTCCTCCAACGCAGCAGACTGCTTCAGGACTCAGGAGGGAAGAGGTTAAAGCCTCTTTAACAAGTGTTGGGAGGAGGGAAGTGTATTTGACATGCTTTAGGACTGGCCTGCGAGCGGGCTGCGCCAGCAGGATACAATTAATGACTGGGAAGAGAAGATTGCTACAATATGGGGTTGCTTTCTCCTCATCCCTGTCTTTCTCGCCGCTCGAAGCCGCAGTCTGCATCGCATCCTGCTGGGAGCCCGTGCAGACTTAGGGAGACTCACCTCCTCTGGGACGTACTGTAAAAAATGGGCACGGCGCTACCTCTGCTAATTTGGCAACAGCGCACCTACGTGAAGAAAGGTTTGGGTGTAACTTCAGGCTTTGGAAACTTCCGCTAATTAAAAGAACACTTTAAAGGTTGCTCGAGATACCTACATAAATACATAGCCTTCTTGACATGAAAGCTCTTTTTATTTATCAGACTCGGGGATAGCGTAAGTCCTGCTGTGTTGGAAAAGGGAAGAAAAGGATTTTAATTTAGGAGAGAAGGCTCATTATTTCCTTCATAAAATCTTTGAAGTTTTTTTTTTTTTTTTTTACATTTTTTTTGCCATTACTTGGGGGTTGACGTTGGTACAAGGTACTTTGGCACACGCTGTCTTCAGAGCGAGCGCGGGGGCGCGGGGCTGGGTGGCTGCCTGGTGTCTGTGCGACTGCGCTGGCTTCTGGCGGAGAAACGGGACCAGATGGGCCAACCTGCCTGTGTCCTGAGGGACGAGCCGGGGCTGCCCGCGGTGACCTGCGGAGAGGTGTCCCTGCCAGGTGGGGCAGCTCCAGCCTTTCTCGGCCGAGGACCCGGGGAGGAGCGGAGGGAGGAGGGTGTCCAGCCATAACTGTGTCAGTGGAAGTGCCGGTGAGAGTGTTTCAAGTGTCTCTGCGTCTGAACTGCAGAGGATGTGGATCTCTGTCAGCCTGGAGAAGAGAAGGCTCAGGGGAGACCTTAGACCCCCTTCCAGTCCCTAAAGGGGCTCCAGAAAAGCTGAAGAGGGACTCGGGATCAGGGAGTGGAACGACAGGATGAGGGGTGACAGTTTTAAGCTGAAAGAGGGGAGATTGAGATGAGATCTCAGGAAGAAATTCTTTGCTGTGTGTGGGGTGAGCCCCTGGCCCAGGTTGCCCAGAGAAGCTGTGGCTGCCCCATCCCTGGAGGGGTTCAAGGCCAGGCTGGACGGGGCTTGGAGCAGCCTGGGCTGGTGGGAGGTGTGTGGGTTGGAACCGGATGGTCTTTAAGGTCCCTTCCAACTCTAAGCATTCCATGATTCTATGTGTTCTTTTCCCTAAACCCAGGGCAGAGCCATTTGGTAGCTCACTGTATTCATTCTGGAGGTATTCAGTCCATTATTTGGTTTATTGATTAAGGTGACAACTGTGACATTACCGTGACGTGATGCTCTTGCAGAAGAGTGAGTTTACTTATTGTTGTGCCATCCTCTCTTGCCACAATGGAAAACTGTAAATCCAGGGACCCGTTTCTGATTCTTTTCCTGTCCAAAAAAGGCGGAAATGGCTCCTGAGGTCAGTGTTGGCTTGGTGGGGCTGTGGGGCATGAAGACCCTTGGAAGGCAGGTACATGGGCAGCTGTGTTTCTCCAACTTAATTTTTAAGTAGCAAGGGCATGTCAACTGCTTTGAGTATAAGAAAAATCGTTATAGTTAAGATCTTCCCCCCAATATTTGAAATAGGACACTTTAAGGGCTTGTGAAGTTCACAGGAGCTTTGTCGGTCCCTTCGTACGACGTGTGTGTGCGTTTCCTCGCTGCTGGGTCCCTTCCAGGTCTCAAGTGAGTCAAACCAGCCCTTGGATTTACAGGGCCCGTTTCAGCCAGGGACTTGCGCAGGATGCACGTGTGGTCCAAGTGCCTGTGCTGCGGTTCCCAGGCTGTTGGACTCCTTACCTCATTCCTTGGGTTTGGCCCCGATGGCTTCCTGCGCCGCCGAAGGGATGGGTCTGGGAAGCATGGCCGCAGCCGGGGAGGTGCGGGCAGCTCCTCCTGGATCCTCGTTTTTATTGGAAACAGCCCTTTGAGCCGGGGAAGCGTGTTCTTCCTGCTTTGGGCACTCAGAGCTTGGAAATTTAGGTCCGTCTGAGCCACGGCCACCCATTATGGCACCAGGTGACTTCTTAACTACCCCGTGCTGCACCTCCCAGCCTGGGGATGACAATCCTTCCTCTTCCTCGCCCCTTGCCCGGCAGCCTGCATTCCCGTGGGGCAGGGTGGCTCCTCTCCGTGTGGGGCTGGTATGCCGAGGGCCTGGTCTTGGTGCTACTGGTGGTGTATAAATAAGTGGAAAAACCACTTGGTCTCCCTGGAGATGTGCTTAGGGTAGGGTATATTTTTTTTTTTTTTTTTTTTTGGCTAACCAGGCCTACACAACAGCTGTTGAGCAATCGTTCGTCCTCTAAAAACAAATACGGGGCAAGTCTGGTGGCCAAATGTTGCAGGCACGTTGTAATGACTGTTAGCAAATTGCATTTGCAGCGTGGGGCTGCTTAACAAAACAGCTGCTGGGTTTGCCTCCCCTCTTCTGTAACGTTAGTTGGTCGCTGGCGCGGCTGAGCGGGGAGAGGGGCACTATTGTGGTGTCCCCATGGGATGACGCTTGCGGCACAAAGACACCGTATTGGCCATAGTGTTCTTTAATACTAAAGGTTGGAGGTTTTGTATCCCGTGAGCAGAGGCTGCTTTTTTCCCCGCCTCATCTTCGCGCAGCTTGGTGGCTCCTGGGGTTTCTGCACCTGGCTGGTAGAGGGACGCGGCGAGTGGCAGCGAAGGGTCTGCATCACGTCCTGGTCCTCGTGCTGGAGATGGCATGCAGACAGCATGTGCTGTGTCCCATCTCCTCCTCCTCGTCTGCCTGAGCATGCCCCTGAGCTTCAGCTACTGACCCACCTAAAGTGCTTCTCGGGTGAAAATTAGCCAAAGATTGAGTATCGGTGACCGCTGCTATGAAACAATAACTCTATTTGCTGGTTCGCTCCAAAAAAAGACCTTGACAATTGAGCTGGGGTCTGGTAAGGATTCTTGGTGTAACACCTGACATCTGGGTTGAGATGGAAAGTCTTTCCCAAGATAACTCTGCTACATATGGTTATGAAAAAGTCCTTAGCTGTTTTCCCCTGATTGCTTTCATTATTGTTATTATTTACTGGCATTTTTTCAGCCTGGATAATGGAAAAAAGCTGAACTGATTTTACTGTTGTAATTTCTAGCCCACTGTGCTGCTTCAGTCCAGCGTAGTAACAAGGTGCTTCATGGCTTTGCGTATCTGCAGAGAGATATAAGAGTGGTAGTGAAAAGAGTTTCTGCTGTTTGGATCTGCTGGAAGCATTTTTCAGTTGTGAAAATTGCCCGCTTGCAGTGTTTACGAACATTTTTGCTTTTCGGTAAAAAAAAATAACAAAATAATGAGGGAAATAAATGCAAGAGCCCTGTATGGGCAAGGTTGAACTCCAAAAGTCTGTTTCTCAGGAATGGACTTGTGTGTCCCAGCAGCATTTCTTGCAGGATCTCAACACTTTCAGCTGCTGTAGTCCCTGTTCCTCCCGGGGGTGAGCAGAGGGTTTGCAGTGTCCCCATGTAGTGTTTGTCATGATATTTGGTTTGGTGCTTGCAAGGAGACAGATTAAAATCGCAGTTGGATTCACCTTTGCGTAGGAATGGTTCCTGACGGCCAGGGAACCGGCGCGTGAAGGGGTTTGGGATCAAACTGAGCTGGGATCCAGAAATCCGGCTTTCGGTCCCCACTCAGCGGCTGGGGTAAATCCCTTAAGCTCTCTAAGTCTGCGTTCTCCGCCTGTTGCATTTTCTCACACCCTTTATCCCTTTTGCTTATTTAGACCAGAAAATATTTAAGTTAAAAATTGTTTGCTGCTTCCCCTTTGTGCCTCCGTCACCCTGCAGAAGAGAGCCCAGATTTCAGCCCCCTCGTGCCGAATGTGCTGCTCATTAGCAGCACCCATCAGCAGCGGAGGCTACTGCAAAATACCCACCTGTGCCGTTAGTTTGGGTCCATCAGGCTGTTCCCTCTGCCGGGGTGTTGGAGCTCGTTGCACTGTCCTTCCTCGGCAGCGTGGCCAAGCTGCCACGTGGAGGACTCAAATGTCTTAGCTCTGTGCTGGGCTTGGTTGAACAATGATTCTATTTTCTTTGTGCTTTCTTGCACTACGGAGTCCCGAAAACACATGTAGGACCTGACCCAAAGCCTCTTGGAAAACCTTACGGTGTCTGAGCAGATTTTTTTTTTTATTACTTTCCTTCTGTGGTAGTTCCTGACAGAAATTCAGGCTAAAACTTCAGAGGAGGTGATCACCAAACTCCTCTCCAGCTCTGGGGATGTGTGGAAGCAGCGTGTGTCTGCGGGAGGAGATTTTTACTATAGTATTAATAATAATTACTCGCCTCAAAGCCTTGAGGTGAGGTGCGACCCAGTACGCAAGCCAGACAGAGAGAGCGTGGGGAAGGTGCCCGTCTGTCCCCACACATGGCCAAGAGCAGACCCACCACGTGTGGTACGGGGTGATGGGATAACCTTCTCCTGGCCTGCTCCAGAGACCGTGGGAACTAAAAAGAGTCTTCAGCCCTGTGTCGGAAAGTTGATAATCTGATGTTCAGCGAGTTCCTCTCCCCTCACGTAACGGGCTGGTCTTTCTCCAGCGCTGTGATACTCAAAGACCGCTGAACCTCCCTGCCCCTCTAGGAAGGGCAGTGTCTCGAGGTCTCTTGATAGATGTTCCTCTTTGGGATTGCAGCTAATTTCCCTCATAATAATGCTTTGCATGAGCCTCCCACGTGATGCTAATTAGCGCCAAGCCTGTCTCCGTATAAGCAGCATTATAGGTAATGATGATTGCAGCCGCTCGCTCTGCCGGTGTAATTATTCAGCCCCCAGCAGCAATCCATTTTGGAGCGATTCGCAGCCAGGACCTCGTGCAGGAACAATCTGTCTCGCTTGTGAGAGGAGAGGAGAGCAATTGTAAGAGCGTGGTCTGGCGTTGGGCGTTTGGCTTGAGTGGTGGCTGGTCACCTCCAGAGAGGGGGTGGGAACGACTCCACTCCGTCACCCACTGATGAAGGGGGGTGATGGCATTGCTGGTGGTTCCCAGCACCGAGGGCTTGCTGGAGGGAGAGGGTGGTGGCTCTTGGGTCCCAACCCAAACGCTGGGTGCCTGGAAGGGGACATTTGCCACTCAGAGGCATTGGCCTGAGCTTGGGTCCGTCCGCTCAGACGTTTCCCTTCGAGTCTCGTGGCCTGCGTTCAAACGACTGATGCAGTCGTGTGTTTACCCTGTCAAACAACACATCTCCGTCTCCAAACACTCCTCTTACGCAATCCGCGCTCTCTGCGTTTCCGCCCCCATCAGGAGCAGCTCTGCCAAGCCGTGAGCTAATTGCACCCGGGTCCCGGCGATGGGGGAAGCTGAAGTGTGTCTGTGAAGTGGAGCTGGGGCTGTTTAACACTTTCTGTGCTGCTTCCACCTGGGCAGGGGTCCCATAGCCTGGGGCCACGGCATGGAGATGCCAAGACGTGCTGCTCACTGGCCACCTCGCTCTGGAAGGGTGGGTTGGATGGGAAAGGTTTTGTTGCTGCAGCCTTGCCATTCAGGAGAGTATCACAGTGGCATTTATTTAGGGGTTTTCTACTAATCTTAATATTGAGGTTGTGGTGGTTTGGTTTTTTTTTTTCTTTAAAATATTCCTTTGGCTGTTGCTTGGCTTCTTGCAAATGAGAACGTTAAAAGCCCGGAGTTGTCGTGTTGTTGGCTGCCCAACTTTTGGCAAGGCTTCAGCACACTGGCATGAGAGGACCCTTCGCCAGGTGCCCATCATTTCTAGGCTGGTACATTTTTTTTTTTTTTTTTTTTAAGATCAACGTGAGGCTTGCATAAGGCTCTTAAAATTAGTGTTGCCTTTCAAGCCAAAGGGCCGGAATAAGGTTTACAAGCCATAAAAGCCTCTTATCAAAGTTGATTTCCTCCAACGCACCTTTCATCTTTTATAGTATTTACTTTTCAAATCCTTGAACTTAAAAGGATTAAACAGGTTAAAAGGAAAAAAGGAGGGGGAAAGAGAAAACAAATAAGAAGGAAGATGGATTGAGTATGGATTATGAGAGGCCCGTATAAAATATGAATTAGGAGAAAGTCTAAACAAAGAGTTGTCATTTTCTGAACTGCTGAAAGTTAAAGTGTGCTGGAGGTTTAACTTTAAGGAATATTTAATTTGTCTGGATTATTAATTTCTTTCCAAAATGAATGGAGAAGAGAGCAGTTGACTAGGGGGTTATGAGGAATTTGTGTTGTTCTACTCTGCCTTCCGACCTCTTTCTGTCCGGCGGTGGGACAACCACGTGGGATCTACCCCAGCGAGCTCTTGTCCTCCTGCAAAATCACTTCCCAGGCAAGAAACCTCGCAGGAGGAAAAACAAAGATCTTGTGGGCAAAGAGTTGCTAAAATAACAGGAGTTAGAAACAAGAAGGGTTTGCTCTGTGGCTCTGCTGCCGGCTTGCCTACAGCGTCCGTCCCCGGAGAGGCGCAACCCGCGTCCTCGGTGTCGCCTTGTCCTGCCCCATCGTTGCTCTGTGCCTCGTCCCCAGCTGTCAGCAATGCCCTCCTCCTCCTCCCCTCCAGGGGCCGGGCTGCCATGTTGGCTGAATTCGCGCCTAGAAAACGCTCCAAGATTTGCCCCCCAACATTGTGCCCTGCTGCCCTCTGCTTATTCCTCGCCCACCTTTGCAGGAGGCTCTTGTCAACCGAACCAGAGGGTTAGCGCTGCTGGCAGCTCCTCTGGCCATGCTCACCATCCCGCGGGAGCGCATTAAACCTGCTTGCCCCCTCCAGAAGGTTGCAATCAGGGGCTCGGCCGGGCTGGTTATGGGTCACCGGCCGGGTCAGCCCCGGCTGCCGGCTCTGCCCGCCTTGCTGCGGCGAGGTCTGGGGGCAGGCAAAGCAAACACGCCGGGGAGCTCCAGCCAGGAGCGATGCCTGACCTCCCCGGCCCCCCAGCATCCGCGGAGGTGGGGGTTTCCTGCGGCGCGGTGGACGTTTTGGTGGCTGCCCGCATGTGGTGAGCGGAGCACAGAGCCCCTGGAGATGGCTGAACGAAAGGATGCCACCTTCAAAGCAGGTCCTTCTCGTTTTTTGGGCGCGTTGGGGCTGAAGTGGTCTCCCCACCCCTGCTCTATGTCCAACGCGTGCGCCCACCAGGCGGCTCCACCATCAGCGGTGGCAGTCACCAGTCAGTCAGTATTAGGCCGGTGACAGTGTCCCCTGGGCCAAGCTCTCATCGTTTTAGGGCGGGTTGGAGCAGGAGAGGACGCAGGGAGGGACTCGCGGGTGTTTGTACCACCCTTGGCTCCTTCACCGCAATTTTTTCCTCTATTTCTCTTCAGGGAAGGGTCACGCAGGGGTAGGTTACGTGAGCGCACACAGCTCTGTGGGGCTGTTAATGAGTACCAGATCCTTTAACGACTCACTGATGTACAGGGTGCCCCTTGGATGTATTTTTGGCGGAAATCACTCGTTTTGTGACCGGCATAGCTCTGCGGCGTTGGCCAGCTGGAGGCGTGGGGTGTTGGCACCCTGTGAGACGCGGTCGGGAGATGTCCCGGTCCTCCTCCTGCTGACTCAACGCCTGCTGGCTGCTGCAGCCCTGTTTTAAATGCTGCTGCTTCGGGCGCTGCTGGGAGGGAGGGTGAATTCCCAGGGTGAAACCGAAGAGCGGAGCTCGGGGGTTAATGGTTAAACCCAGGGCAGCTCAGAAATGTCCCAGATACCTCCCCCGAGACCACAACTGCTGTGAGTCAACCTGCCGCAGCGGGATCCTGAGTCAGGGCTGTGGTCTGAAGGGTCATTGGCATCACGAGGAAAGCTCTGGGATGCTCAGGTAGAGCGAGGTCCTGTCGTCTGTGCATTGGGAAGCCTCCTGTGGTGTACACGCACGGTGCTTGCAACCCCGTCCTTCGCCGTGCAGGACTTGGTGTGACGGAGGGCAAAGAATGGCAAAGATAATAACCAGAAGTGGTTCAAAGCAGATGCTGTCCTTCCCCGCAGCCCCCGTTTCCCACAGGTTTTCTCTGAAATTTCTGTATCAAAAGCGTTCTTGTTGCTGTTACAGAAAATGTTGGCAAAGCGTGTCAGGGGATGTGAAAAGACGGTGAGACCTCGGTGCCAAAATCCACGTCAGCCGGTGGAGGAGCAGAGGAGCTGGCGTTCGGGGAGGAAAGCGCTTGCAGGGTGCTGCTGTGAGGAAGGACTAGACCTGCCAGGCGTGTTAATCTCTGACCTTCCCAGAAGCGTCCCAAATTGTTTCAACACGTTTCAATTACCCGACTGCGCTGCCCAGAACCGCTCTGAACTCAGCCGCTTCTTCACCTTTTGGTGGCTCTTGTCGTTTTTTGTTTGGTGGTTTGTTTTTTTTTTAAATTTTTTTTATTTTTTTATTAGAGTTCAAGGAGGCAGGAGGAAACCCAATCTGGGACATACTTACCTGCCTCTCCACCTCCGAGCAGCCCCTGCTGCGCCACCGTCCCCCCCCCAGCCCTGCTGCGGGCCGCGGTGCTCAGGACAAATTACCGATGCTTCAGGAGCGGAGGCAGGATTTTGGGTTTGCTTTGTCTCACTGGACAGGTCTAGAGGGGGCCCGCTCTGGCCTCTGCTGCTGTCCCAGGGGGTGAAGCCCCCACCAGCCAAGAGCAAACCTGGAGGTGGTGAGAGTTTATAACTCAGCGGCCCCCAAGCAGATCGGTTTTGCCTGCAAAGTGCCGGAAAGCAGCCCTTTCCAGCGAGGTGTGGGGCAGGAAGGACCGTTGGCCGTGAATGTTTTGGGGGGGTGATATAATGCTTCCAAGTGTTCTCCCCTGGAGCAAAATCCTCCAACTGGAGGCTCTTAAACTCTTTGCAAAAGTGACTGCAGCGCGGGGCGTGCAAATCCCACGGCAAGTGAATGGGACTTTGCCCGTTAGGAAGTTAATTCCCTTCTGAAAATGGGACTTAGGTATTTCTTAGAGCCTGCTTGTAATTTTACCTTTATTCTCCCTTTATGAGCTGATCTTTTGCTCTGCCATATGGTGAATGTGGCTGTTCTCAGTGGGGAAGGTAGATAGGGATGTTTTCCCCTTGCTCTGCTGAAGGTATTTGAAAATCAGCTCCTTCTAATTTATAGCGTCTCTGGACCTTGGGAAAACGTGGCTCCTCTGTCCTTATGGCTTTTACGTGCACCCGCCAGCTCATATCTGCTGCCCGAGGAACAGGGGAGGTGGCAGCTGGGAAGGGGAAGGTTCCAGCAGAGGGTGGGTTTTTCTGAGCAGGGCTCAGCCTCGAGCTTCTCCCTTGGGTCGTCCTGGGCCAGATCACCCATTTTTTCCCCCCAGCCGTCATTACGCGGCATGAACTGTCCCAAGGGACACCACCAGTAACTCGCTGGAGCACGCCAGACCCATGGAGCCAGAAGATGATCCCTGAAGAGGTTGATACGGGAGCAGGAAAAGCTTTTTGAGCCTTTTTGGCTCTGTCAGGGAGAGCAGCGAGGACAGGGCCCATCAGAGACACCGCCTGAGCCCTGTCGTCCCTTGGGGCTGGCGGGAAATGATTCTGTGGCTACTTGGGGTGGGGTTTTTAATTTATTTTAATGAGCTACAAGTACTGCACAGGAACGCGAAGCCCATGGCTGGATGGGTGCAGGGGAGCCCATGGGTGGCTGGGGCTCTTTCCTCCTGCGGCGGCGGGGCTGCGAAGGGAGCCCAGCACCCGCTGGTTAATTAAAATCTCAAACCCGTGCGCAGTCCGGTTTGCCTTGGCTAAAACCAGTGTGAGAAACTTCCTCGCAGCATTTCTGCGTCGTCCGGGCTGAAGTGTTGTCATCCGAGGCTGCTTTGCATGACAATGCCTTGGGCTCTAATTATGCGCAAGGATGCTAATAGGCACAGAGCGGGGCTGGATCTCCATGGGAAAACTATCTGTTTGCGAGGGGCGGGGGGGAGAAAAGAAAAAAGAAAATCCACCCAAACAAAATAAACCATGACAGTTTGGGAAGGGAGGAGGACTGGGGGCGAGGAAAGGGGACGGGAGGCAGCAGAGGGGTTGAGGAAGGCAAGTATGAAGCTAATAAGGCTCAGTTTTGGCTATTTATTAGGGTCTTTTCTCATTAGTAAGGGAGGCGCTGCGCTGGCCCTCAGTGGCTCCTGCGCCCGCAGGACTAACACGACTGAAATCAGTTCTGCAGTGCTGATGTCCGTGATGATCTTGTGCAAAATCGTGTCTCTGTGGTTTCCCAGTGTCAAATGAGAGTTGTCCGTGCAGTGCTGTGCAGCTCGATCTCAGGTGGGCAGGTGGGGAGAAACTGAGGCACGGGAGAGCTCCGATTTGCCTGGATGCCAGACATGCGAGTGGGGGGGGCTTGGGGGACCCAGTCTTGCTTTTCCCTCTGCTCCCAGTGCTGTATGCTCCAGCACGCACTTGTCCTTCGTGTTTTATTGCTCTAGCGTAGCTACAAAGGGCAATCGCTGTTTCACAGCTGTAGAAAAGGCAGCTGGAAATGAAGGTTTTCGCCCACAGCTGCGCGTGGAGGCTGGTCTTCCCAAGGGCAGTTGGGTTCTTTTCTGGGATGCCCTGTTGGCTTTTCCTTCCTACGTTTCTGAAGAGCATTTTGCAAAGAGTGGGGTATGGGAGCAAGACAGCATCATCCACTGTGTCCTCCCGAGTCTTCTGGGCGTCGTTTCCCCTTTCTCTCTCCTACTTTGAGAAGGTTGAGGTGGCTCTGGAATGGGGAATGTCTGAAACTGGTCATGGATGGACGTGTCTGAGCTTGGGTTTGCAGGTCCATAGAGCAACAGAGATGGTGACTGTGAGAATGTCAACCCATCTAAGGAGGGGGAGCGGGACCTAGAAACCCCACAGTTTAAACCAGGCTCGTGGGGGGGACAAACTGGGTCTTGAGGCTTTACGTTTGGCATCTTCGGAAAAGCAGACGAAATTCCTGGCTCTCTTTGAGGAGCTGCAGAACGTGCCCGATGACCACGCACCTGACACCTGCTCTGGGCTGGGAGAAAATATATGGCAGGCGTGTGGATGGAGGCTGCGAAGTGTGTAGCGTGGTTATTAGTCCTCATTGAAAAGCTCTCTCACTTAGTGAAAACGAAGAGCATTAAAGAGCCAGGTGCAAGAGTCTAAGGAGCTTAAACCTTCCCCTCGCTGGTGGTGTTGATGTAGTCATCTGGCTTTAATGATATTAGCATTACCCACTCAGTCGGCATTTAAAATGGGGGATGTATTTTTAATGTCCAGCTTACAGGGATTACTTCTGCGTTGTTTCTTTCGAACCTCCTCGTGTACCGAGCAAGTCCTGGGTGAGGACAGTCCCCCACCAGCAGCTGCCACCAAAGAAAACACAGCTGAAAACACCTTGGCTGCTTTTTCCCCCATCAGACCCTGGGCTAAGCAACCTTCTGCTGAGAGGGGCAGGGATGATCCTCGCTTCCTCCACCAGGGTAGGGCTCCTTGGGCGTTCCTGCACACACAAAGGGTGGCCATGCCGATGGCTATGGCAAGCTGGGGACCACAGCGAGCGCTGGATCTGGAGGCTTTCCCCTGCTTTGCGGTGAAGGTGTCCTGACCCGCTCCATGAAGGTGTCCTGCCCCGTTCCAGTCACAGGGGGTTTGTCTTCTCTGACCTTCAGTGTGAAGCGTGGTCTCCAAACGCTGTCAACACTGATGCTGCTTGTTCCCACGAGACATCTCACTGGGGAAGGGCTGGAGCGATGGGATTGCCCAGGTGCTGGGCACCTGTGGGGATGACACGCGTTTGCCCACCCTGACCCAATTGAGACCAGTAGGATCCGCTGGGCTGGGAGTGACCCTGGGCCTTTGAGTCTTCCTCATGCCATCATAGGGATGCTGGGAGGAGAGGAGCCACCTGCTTCCTTGAAATCGCTCTCCTGCCATCTCAGTACCGCGGCAGGATCCTTTCCCCCCCCAAATTGAGCGCATGCCAGCCCAATGCTAATGAGCTTGATTGCTCCCCCTTGTTTCACATTGCATTGCATCACCGAGAGGAAAATCTGAGCTTGGTTTGCTCCAAATCGTTGGGGTTTGGGGGAGGGAGTGGAGGACGTAAACATCCAGGGTGGAAAAAATAATCATCTGCGAATGAAAAACTCTGGGTTTTACCCTGAGAAAAGGGGGATAGACGGACTGACAGACCTGATGACAGACCGAGCTCCAAAGCACCCTGGCCCCACAGTGCGGAGAGATGCCTTATTGTTTGATCTGGCTGTGAGACAGATTAGCAGCCCCAGGTGGAAAGTCATAATCTGCATTTAAATGGGCCGGTTATAAAAGGTAGGGAGCCCAGGAGCCCGCAGCATTATGCTGTGTCTTTAGGACTCCGTAATCTCTCTTTATTTTCTCCGCAGTCTGACCTGGGGGCACAGTTTCTAATTACCAGGTCACCCTGCTAATATTGTCATTTCCAGCCAGTGGGTGTGAAACCATAGCAACGCCACATTTGCTTCCAAGTTTCTAGAGGAATAAAATTTGCCTTTTAATCACGGAAAATGACTGGGTGTCTCCCCCCCCCCCCAACTTACTCCTCACTAATGCAATTCACTATCGGGGTGTTTCAGAGATATTTCAGATGGGACCTTTTTGAAGCTTCACCTTGTGGCTGTGGCCAAAGACAAGGGACGGGAGTCTGTCTCTGTGAGGTTGTAGGCTCCAAGTAGGCGGTTTTGGATGCCAAAGCTTCCCAAATGCATGTGCTGTTCTCCAAAGAAACTCTGTACTTTCTTCATAGTGTGCTTTTTATCTTTAAAAACTTGTGAGATGGTGAAAGAGGGAGAAGAGGGGATCAGACACAACTGAGTTATAGGGATGTAACCCGCCATCGCACCGTGGGGGTAATGGTAGGACTAGAGGGAATGGATTAAAACTAGAGATGGGTCGATTCAGACTGGATGTTGGGAAGAAGTTCTTCACCATGAGGGTGGTGAGACACTGGAACAGGTTGCCCAGAGAGGTGGTGGAAGCCCCATCCCTGGAGGTGTTCAAGGCCAGGCTGGACGGGGCTCTGAGCAACCTGATCTAGTGGGAGGTGTCCCTGCCCAGGGCAGGGGGGTTGGAACGAGATGATCTTTAAGGTCCCTTCCAACCCTGACAATTCTATGATTCTGTGATGTCCATGTGTACCTGCTTAGCTTGGCTCCGTTGGGAGGTGACCACTGGGATGGTGGCTCCAACTCCTGCATTTCACCTCCCAGTTTGGACAGCTTGGAAAAAGCTCATGGATTCTTCAGGAGGCAACAGGGCTGGTGTGGTGCTCTTTGGCACGATGGCATTGGGTTATCATACCTTCTGCATCTCTGGTAGCGTGGGCCTTCAATATCCACATCTTCCTCTCCCTCACCTGCGTTGCAGCTGCTAAGCCAAAGGTGTGTTGAGCCATTTTTGTCTCCCCTTGGAGCAGATGATAAAAACTTTGACTGGGATGAGTCCAAGGAGCTTCAAAACTCGGGGAGGCTGGTTTCCAGCTCCCAAGGAGTGAAAATCTGGGGCAGAAAATCTGCCCCAATGTCGGGAGACACTCAGGTCAGGTGTGGGCTGAAACTGCCCCTGGGGCCTTCCTCCTGGCTCTGCGCGATACGTTTACTGGTTTCAAAAGCAGTTTCTAACTCAAAGTGAGTCAGACGTGAACTGGAATCACATTGTAAGGTGATTTTCCAGCTGACAGGAGTAGGTTAATTGTAAACTGTCTACTGAAGCTTTAAAACTCCTGTCCAGCCTTATTATTAGCAGTTTAAAATTTATGGAGTGAGACTTTGCTTGGTGATAGTTGGTTTCTGCCCAGACAACGTGTGTAATTAATCCCCACGTTGGGGGAAGGAAAATCAAATGTAAAGCTTTTTAAAGCTTTTTTTTTTTTTTTTTTTCCCCTCCCCCTTTCCCTGGGACGCAGCTCGGGGCGTGGAGGGGACCTGGGAGGGCTGTGGGGCAGAAACACCGTCCTACCTGCGCTGAGCTGGAGGACCACATCGGCGTCGTCACCACGAGCGCCGAGGGTTAAATCCTTTCCCGTAGTGAGAAACTTCACTTTGCATTGAAGGGAACTGCAGGCTGGGGACTAAAACTGTCCCCTGAAACGCTGGGAAATTAGCCTGTGAATCTGGACTCTGCAGGATGGAGATCTAGTGGGAGGTGTCCCTGCCCAGGGCAGGGCGTTGGAACTAGATGATCTTTAAGGTCCCTTCCAACCCAAACCATTCTGTGATTCTATCCCGATGGGATTTTTAAGGAGGATGATGGAGGTGACTCCAGATCACAGAATCACAGAATGGCGGGGGTTGGCAGGGCCCTCTGGAGATCACCCAGTCCCACCCCCTGCCAGAGCAGGGTCACCCACAGCAGGTGGCACAGGAACGCGTCCAGGCGGGGTTGGAATGTCTCCAGAGACGGAGACTCCCCCACCTCTCTGGGCAGCCTGTGCCAGGGCTCTGCCACCCTCAGGGTAAAGAAGTTCCTCCTCATGTTTAGGTGGAACTTCCCATGGTCAAGTTTGTGCCCGTTACCCCTTGTCCTGTCCCTGGGCACCACTGAGAAGAGCCTGGCCCCATCCTCCTGACACCCCTCCTTTACGTATTTATAAGTGTTGATAAGATCCAGGGGTTGAAGCTGACCCTGCTGCAGGGCAGGGGCCGGGGCCGGGTTGTCCCCATGCTGCTTGCTCACGCCGGTACCTCTTGCAGCTCGGACTCCGCGGGGGTGTTTTCTGCACGTGGCCATCTCGGGACGGCCACACGTTATTCAGCCTGTGGGTTTCCTCGAGTCGGAGCTACGACCTTGTTAAAAATTTACTTATTTCCAGGCTAAATAGCTGCATCTGTCTGGCGTGGGCAGCCCTTGGACCCGGTTACGCCTCTCTCCGTCGGGCTGAAGAGCCGTGTTATTGCGCCTCCGCTCCCGGGGCGCTGCGGTTTCAGCGCTCGTAAGCTGCACAGACCGAGCTCTCAGACTCTCTCCCTGTAAAACCTTTTAGTCACTGAAAACCGAGAGCGGCTCCCAGGCAGGTAATTAATTAGAAATGTGAATTTGGAGGCTTGTTTCCCTTCCCTTCGTAGAGTTGCTGTTATTTCTTATTTCAAACGATTTTTATTGAGCCTCTTATAAACATGACTCTGTTTTAATGGAGAAACGGCTCCCCTCCCCACCCCGGCTCTACAAACAACGCGTCTCAAGGCTCGAGCGACTCGAGCCGTTGATGGTCTCGGGCTCCGTGTGCGCCCATGTACGCGCACACGTGCAGAACTAAACTGGAATTTCGCAGCCGCGGGGTTGGCTGAGCCGCGCTGATCCGGCTCCCCGCGCCTGGGCCAAGCTCCTGTTGACTTCAGTAGAGCCTTGCCCGGTTTATGAGCCTTCGGAGCGCAGCCCCGAGCGGGGGCTGCTCGTATAACAGCTATTGCGTGATTAGTATTTGTATTACAATAGCACTTCAGGACCCCAGTTGCGGCTCAGCGCCCCATTAGAGTAGTCCTTGTACAAACACGTAGTAAAGAGGTGGGCTCTGACCCAAGGAGCGAACAATTGAGGGCTTTACGGCCCCCGAGGCACCTCAGGATCAATTATTTATATTACAGTAGCACTTACGGCATGTCTGTGCCCACGCTGATGGGGGCGGCTCTGCTGTCTGTGGCCTGTTCCTGGGAATTTGGGCGTCTGCGGGACGGGCGGGCAACACCGGGCTCTGCTGCTGGAGCCATGAAGGGATGCTCGGTGACGACCCGTTCTTGCTCCAGAGGGGTCGATTCTGACACAGGGGTGACTTTGCCTTTCCCCCCGGCCGAGGCAGATTGCGGGGGGAGGCAGGAGGGGTCCACAGGAGCCTTTCCCTCCCCTTCCCTCCTGCGTTTATAGCATGGTCCTGGGTGCGATGGGTGCCGTGCAACCTCTTGCTCCGGCCAAATCCAGCCATCTGCCCTCGCACCCTTGGAGCCGGTGCGGCACACGCGGGGCAGGAGGGTGCAGGAAGCAGTCCTTTGGGTGGGGGCAGCCCCCGGGCACGGGGGAGCAGCCCGGCTTGGTGGCAGTGGAGGGGACAGCAGTGTCTTGGTGGCCTGCAGCATTGCACGGGGCATCCTCGGCAGCCGCTTCCTGAGCTGGGAGCTGCTCCCATCCGCACCCGCGTCCCCGGCCACCGCCATTCTGGTCACAGGAGAGCCTGGGAGGCAGGAGGTTTGTGCTAGGGAGTGGTTTAAGGCATTTTTTTCCATATTCTCTCTGATTCCTTGGACCCGTCTGTGCCTGGTGTCTCCAAAGCTCTCCTCTCTCCCCACCTTTTCCAAATGGGTTTGTCAGCGTTGAATCCATCTCAGTCCAGTTTTGCTGGCGTCAGTGGAGAAAAGGGGACTTGTGTTTGTCCCCTGCTTCTTAAGACACCTCTCCTGGGGTGGCAGCAGCTCCTGGATGGGGGCTGGGGGGTCCCAGCTGCTGAGCGTGGTCCGGGATGGACCCAAAAGCTGAAGATGCTGGGGGGGAAACCCAGCTTGCTCTTTTTGCTTTGACACATCAATCTGCATCTCATTTAACCACCTGACTCCTGGAACTGGGCCCTGAAAAAGGGAAAAGAGAAACCCAAGCAAACCTCCCCTGACTCGCAGCGAGCCCGGCTCCGCTGTGATAAATCCCGGTTCCACGTCCCAAACGCTGCAGCTGGGCAGGAGCCGGGGCCGATCCCAGGATCCCGGCACACAGCTGGCTGCGATCTCGCCTTCCCTCCTGGAGAAAGCCCCGGCTTTAATACGATGTCAACATGAACAGCTGGCTGAGGAAATGCAAATTGAAGCTACGTTTCTGAGCAGTTGACACCGCGGCAGGCGGCCGGCACGCAGAGCCGGGGGTGGCTGTGGAGCCCGGCACCACGGGGCATTACGGGGACCCGGGCAGAGAAGAGGGGGTGTGCCCTGGGGGTGCCTAGGGCTGCTTTGAAATTTTCTCCCCATTCTTTATTTTTTAAAAAAATTACTTCCCCCCCACACCGAACCGATGGAAAAAAGCAAACTCATCACTAAGCCGAAATATTGCCAAAGGGGAAGCCGCCGGCCGCGCGGCTCGCCCTCGCTCTGCCCTGCGGCTTTCTGTGGGTGCTGGCAGGGGGGTGGGGTGGGGGGTGTCTGGCGGTGCCCCCCACCCTGCCCTGGCTGACGGCGCTCCCCGACTCGCCGCGCAGCATTGCAGCAGCCCCGGTGCACATCTGTCCCCGCGCCCGCTCTTATCTGCTGCGGCTCAAACCTGCCCTGCAGCATTGTAAGAGTTCCCTTGAATTTTTTTTTTTTTTTTAAATTCTTTTTTTTTTTTTTTTTTTTTTTTTGGGTCCCCTCCCACCCCTCCTGCTCTGCTTCCTGGCACAAACGGCCCTGCAGCTTTGCAGCTTTTCCAGCATTTTTCTCGCTTGCCTGGGGTCCCCCTCGGCAGAGCCCCGCCGGTGGGTGGGCAGGAAGCCGGGAGCTGCCCGGGGACCCGTGTCCAGCTCGGCTTTCCCCAGTGGAGGCCAAGAGCATTAAAGCCCACACCATAAGTAAACAGCGCAGAAATTATAGGTCCAGGGTTGGGTCATGAGCTTTGCTCTTTTGGTTTCTTGCGGGGAAGATATCCCTGGGATGCTTCCGGCTGGAAGGTGGAGCCGTCGCGAGGAGGGGGGCAGAGAGGGGAGCCCAGCACGGCTGCGTGGGGACAGAAACGCCACCGCAGACCCCCAGGAGCAGCCGGGGCTCCTCACAGCGCTGCCTGTTTGGGATCATCCCAGCCCTGCCCCGCTCCCACCCTCCGGTTCTCAGTATTCCCAGTGCAAACTGGGGCGGGGGGGGGGGGGATGCAAAGGGTCCCTCACAGCCTGGACCCCCGGAGAGGCTGGCAGGCAAAGGCTGTCCCCTTTTTTGGGATGTTTTCCAGCTTGTTGCTGGGTAACAGCCCAACCCACCCACACCAGCATCAGAAAGGCATTAACTGGTTTATTGAATTGTTTGCAGCCGGCTGCCGCTCTCGGCTGTGCCGTGCCGTGCCGTGCCGGCGATGGGCCAGCCAGGCTCCCACCGGGGCTACCGGGCGCTTCCTCGCCATAACGCCGCGACCCGCGTTTGTTCTTCTTTCCAGAGGAACAGCAAAGCCAAAACTTGGAGCGGGCAAAGTCCGCACCGGGCCAGGGAAACCCGCCACGTGCTGCGGGAAAATGGCTGGGAGCAAAGCGTTCCCACCAGCCGCGGTGGCTGATTGCACAGGTAAATAGTGACACTGACCTTAACTAATGCCCAGAGTAAATGAATCCCTTTCAGTTAATTGGCTTAAGTGTTACTTGTAGTGAGAGTCAATATTTTACAACGGTGCGGGGGCTTTGCATTGCAGTCGTGAGCTCCTCGTGCTCTGCGCGCGGGGGCTGCTCCGGGGAGCAGGTCTCACTGCTGGGGGCAGAGGTGAGATTTTTGGGAAGGGAAAGGGTCTGGAGAGAATAAACTGTCGGCTAAGTTGTGTTTGATCAGATCTGGGTTTATTAACGTAGCCCTGCCGGGGCACCCCGAGGCATCCCGCGCTGCGTCTGCCCTGTGCTCACCGCGTCTTCGAGTCTGGGGCAAGTTAGGACGTTTTTGCAGTTTTCATAGGTGAATAACTGTGCCCTCGGAGGGAACCCGCGCGGACTCGTGACCCCTGCAGTGATGCCAGCAGCAGGTACCCGCTCCTCGGTGCTGGAAACCAGCGGGGTAGAGGACTCACAAAGCTCAGTGCGTCTGTGCCCCAGCGCAGGGCTGTGGCAAACGATGCTGCCAGGGCGAGGGGGGGAAGCCGTGGGCTGGGTGGCCCGGAGCAGCGGGATTACAGCCCAGGCGAGTTCGGAGCAGGGATTTATCTGGGCTGGGTTCGATAGGAACAGCAGCGCCTGGCTGAGCTGGGGAGGGGGGGGTGTCTTTCCTCACTGGGGTGCCTGTGCTGCGTCTCTGGGGCTGTGGGACAAGCTCAGGGACAAGCGGTGGCATCGATCTGTGGGGATGACACATGTCCCGCTTGGCTGTTCAGGGCTTTTCAGCTCTTTTGGAGGAGAATTCCAGCAGTTTTGTAAGAATGACCTGGAAGCCCAAACCCCCTCCGCAGCTCCTCTCCCCCCCCCAGCATCCTCCCAAACCCGGGCAGCTGGGAGCGGTGACAGCGGCCAGGGCCAGCGTGGCTTGGGGACAACTGGAGCTTGGTTGTCACCTTCGGAGTTCACAGCCTGAATTGTCACAGCCCGGGTGACGCTGGTTTTTGTCCGTCCCTGAATCCCGTTGCCTCTTCCCTGGCTCCGGTGGCCCTGGGGTGGCCGGGCTCAGGACCTTGGGACACCCCAAGTCCCAGCAGTGAAGCTAAACCCAGCCCGGGGGCTTCGGCCCGGCCCCGGCTTGGCCTGGAGGCTGTTAATAAATCAGACACCGGTGGGGTGTTTTAATACAATGTATATTTATTGCAAACAATAATATACAAAAAAAAAAAAAAAAAGGTAAGTTTCACAAAGAGAAGGATCTTGCAAACAAACCAAACCAAAAAAAACTTACCTAAAGACAAAATATGATTTAAATGACAGGTCTTTTAAGTTACAGAAATACTTTAAAAAGATCTGCTTTTATACAGAAGTAGAAAGATGACATATTATAAGAGTGCTTTAAGATTTTTTTTTTCTTCTACTGAATCCCTAAAAAAAAAAAAAGTTAACAAATATATCATTTTTTTTTTTAAATAAAAAAAAGTTTGCTGTCTTTTTTAAAAAGCAATCCTTAACTGTTCAGCCACAGCTTCACCAAAGTCAGTGCCCCCACCTCAAGCCAGTTTTTGGGGGGCGGGGGGGGTGGAAGGCTAAAACGGTGCCGCCCCCGCGGCCACGGCCGGGGCGTCGGGTCTCCTCCTCGTGTGTCCCAGAGAGCTGAGGCAGAAAACAAGGCAAATGATTCAGTGATACGCTACATTTGCAATCTTTAGTTTGTACAATTCATTTTTTTTTTCCAGTTTATCCTTAAGACAAAAGAAAAAAAAAAAAAATAAAGGAAGAGCACAAGTTTGTACAAACCCAGGACACAGATTCCAAAAAGAATAATAATAATAATAATAATAAAAAAAAAAGAATTAAAGAGATAAATAAAGGACTGGTTACAGTTTAGACCATAATTTAACAGGCACGGTTACCTTCCAAATAATGCTCCCACAAACGCTTTTGAAAGGACTTAAAATAGAAGGGAGATTTAAAAAAAAAAAGAAAAAAGAAGGAAATTGTGATTAAAAACTGCTCTTCTCACAAAATAAATAATTTAAAGTATCTGTGATGTCCCGCAAAGCAGAGGGGAGCCCCTGGGTGGGTTGTGCATCAGGCTCGGCTGGAGGGGGTCACGCTCAGCCCCCCCCAGCCCCAGGGACGGGCAGAGCTGGGGACAAGTGATTATCCCAGGGCTGCTTTTAAGGCTTCTCAACAGCACTTCTTGCTGTTTTGGGGATTTTTTTTTTTTAAATTTTTTTTTTTTTTTTAATTAAAAAAGCTTTCTGTTTTTCTTTCTTAAGGCTCAAGGTTATTAAAAAATAAAGTTAAAAATCTTCTGCCGGCTGGTTTTCGCTATTAGTTAGAAAAATAAAGCCTCTCCCATGCTCGTCCCCGCACAATCTCAGCTCGCGTCTCCCACGCCGCAGAGCTGACCATCGCTAAGCCTGACGCTGGCCACTTAACAGAGCTTTGTTCCGAGTTAAAAGCACGCCGTTTTGCTTTTTAATTTTTATTTTTAGAGAAAGAAAAAAAAAAAGACACTTATCTATACAAAAATACCTCTGACTGCAAGAAAACCTAGGACTGCTCCACTAAGTGTCATTTTTTTTTAGCTGTTGGAAAAATAAGAGCGTTTTTAAAAAATCTCTAAAAAATATGTATAAATCCCCTCAAATTGGTAACGAATCATACACAGTACATACTAAAAAATATTTAAAATAGAGAATATTCCTCACAGAGGACTCTGAGTTCTCTCTTTTTTCCCCCCCATTTTTTTTTTTTTTGCTTTTTTTAGTTACTGCTAAAAAAAAAAAAAAATCATTACAAAAGTCCAGAGAACAAGACAGCTGAGCTGGTTGGTTAGAAATCTCCTCTCCACACCGCGCCCTGGAAGCAGAGTTGAAAGTCCAGTCCTTGGAAAGTCTGTACCGAGTTTTGCCGGGTCTCGGGGCGGTCGGCCCCTTTCCTGGAGGATGCTGTAGTGCAGAAGGCTCGAGGCGCTCTCTCCTCCCCGCCAGCATTGACTTTAGCGTCTCTTTTTTAATTATTATTTTAATTTCAAAGAAGGACAAAAGTCTGAGGAAGTTCCCCGATCATCATGTTGTTGCTTCTTTCGTGCTTTTTTGATTTTTTTTTTTTTAAATTTATTTTTTATTTTTATTACTATTATTTGTATTTTATTGGAAATGGCTTTAGGGTCTGGTGAGCTGTGTGTAGACGGGCTGTTCCCAGTGCTGGGGGCTGTGGGTCTGGGGGATGGAGGGGACCCCTGAAGTGTCTGCAATGGGGGTGTACATGGGGCGCTGCGTGGGGTTCATGTAGGTGAAGGTGGAGTAGAGGCTGCTGCTCTGCCCGGCGGCGTGGCTGTAGTAGGAGCTGGAGTTCTGGTGGTCGGTGTAGTCGTACTGGGAGCGGGTGATGGTGGGGTAGGAGGAGCCGTAGTGCTGGAGGTTGAAGGAGCTGTAGTTGAGCTGCTGCGGGGAGTGCTGCTGCTGCTCGCTGTAGTGGCTGGGGCTCAGCTGCTCCGTCTTGATGTGCGTCCGCTGCTGCGCGGTGCCCTGCTCCCCGCTCAGCGCCGGCAGCCCGTGCTGCGCCGGCGGCTGCGCCTGCGGCGGGGGCTGCGGTGGGGGCTGCGGCTGCTGCTTCGACATCCAGACGTGGCCAGCGCCGGCCTGCGAGCCCGCCGTGCTGCTGATTCCGTAGCTGCCGCTGTAGGTCACCTGGCCGTGGGTGGCCGGGACCCCCGGGTGACCGTTGGGGGGGAGGTACTGATCGAACTCGTTGACGTCAAAGGTCTCGATGTTGGAGATGACATCGCTGCTGAGCTCGCCGATGTCCACGTCTCTGAAATCGATGTGGGGCGGCTGCCGGCCGCCTTCTTGCAGAGGGCGGCCCTCCCGCTTCAGGTCCTGCTTGCCCGGCTGCACGTCCGTCTTGGGGGTGGTGGGGGGCGTGGGGGGGCCCTGCGATTGCCCTGCGGGAGGAAAGAAAGAGCATGGGGGTGAAGGGGGTGTCGCTTCTGCGACGGCCGGGCACCCCTGCGCCCGTGGCTCCCCGAGGCGGGAGGTGCTGCCGGACGCGATAACGCTGTTAATCGTTAACGCGCGGCCGGATAACAGCACGTCGCTTCTGAAAGCAGTTGCGTCGGGCAACACAAACACGTCCAGGTGCGAGGGACACAGATGTGAGCCCCACCAGCGCCCATCTATCGCGCCGGGTAAAACAACCCAGCCTGCAGGCATGAGTCACGACAGCAGGGCCATCTTTTGGTTTATTTTTTTTTTTTTAAAAAAAAAAAAGGATGGGTTCATGTTTCTCGTGGGCGGAGGGGGTGGAAGCAGCCGCAGGGGCTGGCACACACGGGCGAGCATTTGTGTGCCCGTGCTATGGGGAAGGCTGGCGGGCAGCTCTGCCCCTCTCCCGGCGCAGCCATCCCCTTCTTGCTGTATGTCTGGGTGTCTCTCCTTTTTTCCCCATCCCTCCTTACCCAGTCCCACTTTCAGCCTGGCTTGGGATGCAACTTTTCTTAGGTAGCCGTGACTTAACCCCCCCGTAACACCTCGCGAGCACCTACCCGAGTGCTCGCCGGGGGAGTGCACCTCGCTGATGCTGGAGGACGACTGCGGGGAGTCCGCCTGCAGCGCCTTGAAGATGGCGTTGGGGGAGATGTGGGTTTGCTCGGAGCCCTCCTCCTGCTCCGACTGCCCATTCTTCACCGACTTCCTCCGCCGCGGCTGGTACTTGTAGTCGGGATGGTCCTTCTTGTGCTGCACCCGCAGCCGCTCGGCCTCCTCCACGAAGGGACGCTTCTCGCTCTCGTTCAGCAGCCTGCGGGGGGCGGGGGGGGGCGGGACGGGACATGGGGGGTGAGGGGCTGCAGCTCAACGGGGGGCATTAGCGGCTTCCCCCCACTATGGCATTACCACCAGCCCAGACCTCTGGGTTCCCCCGAATGGCAATGCAAAGGCCCCCACACTGCTGAACGCCCCTGTCTGGGGCACATGCTGGTTGTCAGCCCCCCTTCTTGCCCCCCCCGCCAGATTCCTTCGGTAGCCGAACAAGAGGTGCAAGAGCCACGGCAGAGTCCAGTCCTCATCCCCCCCCAGAAGGTCCCCCCTGCAGAGGCGCATGTCCTGTCCCCAGGGCACTTGAGGTGACAGACCTGTCGCTGCCTGCCAGGGCCAGGTTTGCTCCCTGCTTTCTTTCCCTGCCGCAAATTTAGGATTCCCCCCCCGCCCCTTCCCTTCTGCAGTCACAGCGCAAGAGGCAGCCAGGTGACTCACTTTCCTTCTGTTTTCCTCCCCTCCCTGCCTTATTTTGGAAGTCGGAGGGCACCCAGCCATGTGCCACTCATCGCCGCCACCCACCCACCCGGGGCTTGGCACCGCACGGCGACCGCTCGCCGCCCCCCCCCCCCCCCCCCCCCCCCCGCCCCGGCTCGCCCCGCACCGCTTCTCCTCCCGGCTCGAGCTGATGCAATCCCCAAAAACCATCATTTCCTCGGGACCAGAGCACAAACAAACACAGGCCAAGGCGGGCCCCCGGCTCCGCCAACCCCCACCCCCCCACCCCAGCACGGCCGGGCCCGCTTCCACCCGGGGCCATTCCTCAAGGGAAAGAAACCACTTGCAAAAACAGAAGGGAACCACTTTCCCTACTTTCCCCCTGCTATTCTGGCTTTTCCTGCGCCAAAGGAGTTCGCCAGCCCGTGCAAAAGTTTTCAGCGAGTTTTTCCAGCCTTAAAACCATCCCCCGACTGCTGGGACATACTTCGCCCCCCCTCCCCCCCCCCCCCGCCCACCCCACTCCGCACCGCCCCGCACCAGCATCCCCCGCCGAGCCCTCCCGGGCTCCGCACTCACCTCCAGAGCTTGCCCAGGGTTTTGCTGAGCTCGGCGTTGTGCAGATGCGGGTACTGGTCCGCCAGCTTCCTGCGGGCCGCCTGCGCCCACACCATGAAGGCGTTCATGGGTCTCTTGACGTGGGGCTTGTTCTTGCTGGATCCGTTGACCCGCACGGGCATGGGCACCAGCGTCCAGTCGTAGCCCTTGAGCACTTGGCTCACCGCCTCTCGGATGCACACCGGGAACTTGTCCTCGTCGCTCTCCTTCTTCAGGTCCGGGTCACCCTTGGGGAAGGTGTTTTCTTGGGGTCTGGTGTTCTCCGTGTCCGAGCCGGATCCAGAGGGGCAGGGGGAGCCGGCGGAGTCATCCGACATGGTGGGGCTGGGGGCGTCGGAGATACATTTGTCCTGTTCTTCTGTCATTTTCATGAAGGGGTCTAGGAGATTCATGCGAGAAAGTGGCAGAGGGGGGGACAGGGGATGAAAAAAAAAATTAAAAAAAAAATATAAAAAAATCAGGTGGCTCGGGGGCAGGGAAGGGTTAAAAAAAGTAAAACTAGGAGACGAAGTCTCCACCAGCGTGAAGCCCGGCTGGGGAGAGGAGGGAGAAAGCTGGAAAAAGTTTGCAAAAGTTTTTTTATTGTTGTTCCCTACCCCTCTAAGTGAAAATAAAAAAACACGGGGGGGCGGGGGGAGAAACTTTTGCAAGTTGCAGGAGAAAAGGGGCGGGTGGGGGGGGGAAAAAAACCCCGTAGCAGGAGCGGCGGCGACGGCAGGAGGAGGCCGGGTGGCCGTCGGTGGGCAGCGTGGGGCTGGAGTGGCCGTGGGTGGGCGGCGGTGGCCGGTGTCGCCCCGCCGGTCTCCAGCGCGGCTCTGCGGCCCGCGCCGCGGCCGCGGAATAAATACTCTGCGCGGCGATTTCGGCCCGGGAGCGCTCCGCCAATGGGCGCCCGGCCCCCGGGGGCTGGCGTGCACGCCATTGGCTGCGCCGCCGCCGAGGGGCGGGGCCGGCGGGGCGCGCAGCGGCCGCGCCGCGCAGGGGGCGGCTGTCGGGGGGCGCGGGGGGGGGGGCGGGGGCGAGGGCGCGGAGAGGGGAGCGCCTTACGCGGGTGCGGAGCGCTGGCGGACCCCCGCGCCCCTCTGCGCCGCTCCGCCCGCCGCAGGGGTGTCTGCCTCGGCGGGAGCTGCGGAGCGAGCGCGGGGAAGGCGGGGGGACACGGACGCGCGACCCGCTGCGGGTTTTACCGCGGGGCGGGCAGCCCTCCGCGGGCGCGGAGCGGCGGTGGGGGAGCGCGGCGGCGCGGCGGGACCCGCGGGCGCTGCGCGGCGCCGTCCAGAGGGGGCGCCAAAGGCCCAGGAACGGCGCGTTGGGGGCGGGGAGCGTTGCGCGCCCGCGGGGGGACGGGGCGGACGTCGGGGGGGGGGGGGGGATGGGGTGGGTTCCGCGCTGCGCCCCCCCCGCCTCTCCGCGCCCCCCTCCGCGGCGCCGCCCCTGCTGGCGCTGTGCGTAGGGGCCGACACGGGGGGAGTGCGTGAAACTTAAGATACCCCAAAACGCACTTTTTTTTTGGGGGGGGGGGGGAAGGTGTGCGCGCGTCGGTTTCTCCCCCCGCGCCCATCCCATGCCACTGCACGAGAGCCCCATATTCCCCCCCATTTTTTTTTTTTTTATCCCTCCTTATAGGATTACTTTTGAGTCCCCGCGGAATCCCTGCCCTGCTGCGGGGTGAGGGACCGAGCTCCCGGGGAAGCGCTGCGAGGGGAAAAGGGGGGGCCGCCCCCTCCCTTCCCCACCCCCCCACCCCCCCAAAAAAAAAAAAAAGTTTTGCCGAGTTGACCAACTCTTAGCATCAAAACAAAACAATGAAAAGCAAACAAATAAACCCTGGGAGCGTATCTCTAGATAAATAGACCTCCCCGTGTAGTGAATCGCAGAGGATCTGCGTTTTTAATAGCAAATTGCTTTTCCGTGCGCGTGAGAGCGAAGTATCGGGGATGCTGCGGGAGAGAAGTCGGTATTTTAGAGTGAATAAAGCAAATTTCATCTTTTAGGGTTTAAAGGAGAAAGGGGGTGTTTGGTGAGAACTGATTTTTGGTGCAGAAGCGCACGCAGGCAGCACGCGGGGTGAGCTGCCCCCCATCGCCGGGGTTTCGGGGTGGGGGGAGAGACCTTCTACCATTTCTCCCGTTGCAAAATGCGCACTACATAATTCTTGATTTTAGCCGGAGCGTTGAGGTCGGTGCTTTATCGAAGCTGCTTTAATTTGCAGCTTTTGTCCTGTTGGAGAATCCTCGGGGCCGCGGCCGGCGCGGTGGCCGTGCCCTGGTCTGAGTCCCTGGTCACGATTGTCACCGTTACGTTACTAAGCGCGTTTTAAAAGGTATTGGAAACGGCATATGAAAAAAAAGTAAAAAAAAAAAAAAAAAAAGAAAAAGAAAAAAAAAGGAAAAAGGCAGCGGGGGAAGGAGCTCTGAATAAACGCATTTGAAAGCAATCTCCCTGGTAGACCCTGCTTGTCTTTTGCTATCTTTCCCTGAGGGTTATTTTTGTTTATTTTTTATGTTTTTTTGCTTGCAAACTTTTGGAAAGTAGTTTTCTTTGGGTGAGTGTAAAGGTAAGTGTCCGTCCTATTTCCAGAGCCTTTGTCTGAGAGAACAGGGGGACTGAGAGCAACGGGAGATTTCTCTCCATCAGCGTTTGGGGTTTCGCCTGCCGGCGACACCGAAGACGGGTTTCACAGCGTTGCGTAGCTTTACTTTGCTAAATACGCAGTCGGCCAAGAGGGAGATAACGCTGAATTTTGTATCGTTATTTGCAGTGAGAAAGGTAAACTTGTAGTAAATGTTAAAGGAGATAATTTTGAAATATTTTCCCTTGGCAATTTCAGCTCTGGGCGAGTGCACGAGTGGAACTGAGCTCAACAAATCTCTTTTAATAGATGTATTTGTTATAGGAACATCAAAGAAAACTCGGGCAGTAGATTGTTCTTATCTCAGCTGGAGCTGCTGTAGCAAAAATCCGAACAAATGTACCTGGAGGAGACAAATATGGTGACAACAGCTTGTTCCATGGCTTTCCTGCTGATTGGCAGAGATAAACACAAAAACAATTTGGGAGGATAATTGATTTAATGAAAAGTGTAATAATTAGAACATTTTTCATTCTGAAAGTCCATCTGCTGAAAGGGACTCTGGCTTTTCATTACAAAAGACTCTGTTTTAACAAAAGAAAGTGGTTTGACAAGTTTGAACAATAAACAAAAGAGAAATGGGAAAGAGCTTTCCAGTTCTGTTATCGTGTGTAATTTTATAATTTCTGAATTATTATTTTTAATTCCTGTTCCATGGACTATTTAGACAACACGGACAAGTTGATTAATCACAGTCGTTTTGCAAGGTTAGAAGTTTCCTTTAACGTGACAAGCTGTTGCTGCTTTTCCGTCAGGATGGAAGTTTTCTTTTCTTTTTAAAGAATTGACATTGTTTTATCGTGAAGCGGCGAGCTCGGCTCTCAGGAAGGATTTTTAGTGAGAAGCGTGTGGATTATAGCCCTCGTTGGATGGTTTGGTCCCCCCCACACCTTGTGCTAAATCACATCAGCGTTTTTTAGGAGACGAGCCTTCCGAGGCTCTGAGCAGGGAGTGGAGGAGCCGGGAGTTTTGGGAGCAGAGGGAATAGCACCCGTGGGGGGGGGGTTTGGGAGGTTTCTCCCTCAAACCGTACAAATACAACACTGATGCGTCTCAGATCTGTCGTGCTGCAAGAAGTTGTGGTTTAGTGGTGTTTTGGGGGAGCTGGGGGGAGGGGGGGCGGTTCTCTGGCTGCTCCCCCCCCCCGCCCCAAGTCCAAGGAAGTTTGCTCCGTCCCAAGGCCGGAGCCTCCTCCCCGGGGCCGGGGGTCCAGCGCTGCCCAGCCACTGCACCGGCGTCACCGGGGCGGCCGTGATGTCACCCCGTCCCCTCTGACATCATGCCTCCGAGAAACCCAAGGTGACACCCACCCCCACCCCCCCCGCCCCGAGTCCAGAGAAACGCTCTCCCGGCTCGCGTCAAACGGGGGCAAAATGGGGAGAGTTGGGTTATAGCAGAATTCTCTGAAAGCAAAGGCGTTCCCGCAGCAGATCGCTTAATTTGGGTATCAAAACTGCATCGATCTTTCATCGATGGCACAAAATGGGAACCTCGGGTACGGTGGTGCCTTTGACTTTACCCGTCCCGAATGCTCCAGTGTTTTCGGGTGGCGGCTGTCGGCAGGCGAGTCCTGGGGCTTGATGCAGCGCAGTTAATTGCAGTGTAATTATCGCTCCCTCCTATAAAAAAATCACTCCCTCCTAAACAATGACATTTTATTAAAAATGAGCGAGTCGGACTGCATCCCACCAAGCACAAAATAATGCCGGCGGCCGAACAGGCTTTGCCCGCTCCGGGTTTTTCCTGGCTCATAGGGAAGGGCCGGGAAGGGTCAGCCGTGGCCGCAGCTGAACATTTTGACGTGCAGCGCAAGATATTAGCGGTTTGCTTCATTTTTCTCCATTGGCTTTCTTTTCTGGCCCTCGTCGGGTCTCCAGGGCGGGCATCCTGCATCTTTCCAATTTGGGGGTTGCTGCGTGAAGCGACAAGTATTTAATTTCCCACTTCGGAAGCGTTACGGATGCAGGGATGGAGCTTGCGCTCTGGTTTATCGGGTCACCCGCCCAAGAGCCTGGTTGGTGTCAAGTCCCTTTTGAGGTGGCCCTTGATGCCACGGCGGATCCGAGGAGGTGACCCCGCGCCGGGGCTGTTGGACACATCTGCCCCGGTCAGGGTTTGCAGCCTCTGCCCTGCGCAGAGGTCCCGTCCCCTTTTGTACTTTATCTATTTATTTTTCAAAAGCCCCAGCGTTTCTCAGGCACATTCTGACATGTCCTTAGCGGAAGGTCATTGTACAGCTTAAAAAAAAGAAAGAGCGAGCAATAGCTGCGTGGTGATGTGCTGGGGCGCAGAATTGTCATTCATTGTGTAAATTTAGCTAAGAATCCCTCCATGTGGTGTATTTGCATCACTGTATGAATTTTGAGAAATCTCTCTATTTCTCTGGCCTGTTGTGACAATCCACCGCCCTCAAAAGCTGCCGCGGGTTGAGCTGGAGACAACGCCGTGTGTTGATCCGAGCTTGGCAAACACCGACCTGGGAATGGGTGGGAAAGCTGCGGGACGGGCGTTTTTCCCCCCCCTTTATTTCAGTGTGCAAAGTACCAGGGAGCCTGAAGACTCCCAAGATTAGCGCCTGAAAGATATTTTCTTTTATGGCGTTTTAATTCGCGCCTAAAAATACCGTCTTGTCGGACTTGCTGCATAGAATAAAGCGAAAGAAATTCAGAGGTTTCAGAAGAATAACCTCAGCGCTGCAGTAAAATTAGTCTGATTATTTACAAGGGCTGAGCTGGGTGGCAGTGTTAATTTGGCCACGTCTGTCTGTTTTAGCTATTAAATAACTGCACGCTCATTGTGGCTGGTGAAATAGCATCACTTTAAATAGCGTCGAGATTTACCACTTAAAAATTAATCCTGGGAAAGCGAAGCCGCCGGGGGGCCGGATCCTTCCGGGGGCGATGAGGATTGGGCTGAGTCTCAGAGACGTCGGGAAAGGCATTGTGGGTTCTGGGATCGGAGAAAGGCTTTTTTCCCCCCTCGGAAAAAAAGTTTTGAAAACGCTAAAAATCTGAGAATCTGAGAAAAGGAGGGGGAGAGCTCTTTGTTAATAAGAAATAGCGGTGCTGGTCGGCAGCTCCCCGGTTTGCTGAGCTGCTGCCCCGCCGGAAAAATGCAGGGAGGGATTTATTCTCACTCACGTTTTGGAGTCTGGATCTGGGAGCTGAGCAGCGCCGGAGGAGTTTTAACGCTCCCTGGCCCCGGCGCGGGCTCCGCCACGGTAAACAGACATAACCTCGCCGTTCTTTTCTGCTCTTGCTCCCACAGTTGGAAACCACCGCGCGCAACCTCGTCCTTCACAAACGCTCTTTTCTGGAGACGGAAAGCGATAGAGTTTGGGGCGATTTATTTATTTATTTGCTTGCTCGCAGCGCTTGGCTCGGCGCTCCGCAAACTTGGGTAAATGGAAAATTTACCAGGCTCAGTTAAAGTGGAATGGAAATACCCTCCCCAAAGTGCCGGGTTTTTCTCCTAGGAGAAAAATAGGAGAAATATTATTATTAATTTTTATTTTAATTGTGTTTTGGTTTTTTTTTTGTGTCCCTCCGAGGTGCACCTTTAGCTTGCGTGAATGCTTTTGGCCCGCGGAGCGCTGGCTGTTGGCTGGGGCTGTGCCCTGGTTGCCAGCCACGGCGTCCCCCGGCCGTCCCTGCCGAGCTGGAAGCAGTTCTCCCGCTAAGATAAATCAATCTGGTTCGAATCACTCCGGGGTAAAGTGATCAAAGCCAAAAGTAAAGCTCCGGTAATGAGGACAAAAGACGTAGTTTTCATTCATAACAATACTGAGCTCTGCAGAAAACGCCCGAGAGCGGATGCTGGTGACAAGTGGTCAGCATCATCTTGTATCTATTTTTTTTGCATTTTTTTTATTATAAATGGATGAGCGTCCCGCTGTCGGTGTCGCTGCCTGCGTTCACGGTGGCATCAGCCACCACCGCTCGTGTCCCCCCGCTCGTGCAGGGACGTGTGTGACATCGCGAAGACTCGCTCTCTAAGGTTAAAGAGAAGCAGGATTGCTTTAGAAGGTATAAAACCTGCTTATAAATTAAAAAAAAATAAAAATCTCTCAACCTGATTATAAACCCTGGTGGATTCTAGTTAATGTACATATTTTTTTAGTTTTGTTTTGATCCGTTTGTGCCGTACAGCACGCTCTTGTAAACGGCGGTTTGGGTATAGCGTGGAAGCCGTGCAAATCGTACATGTTGTTTCATAGTCACATACAGATAAATAAATGGCCGTAATTTTAAACCGGCCCTATTATGTTTTCCAAGCAATAGTTCAAATTACACAGCCCAGCAACAGCTTACAAGAAATCCATCAGAATTGGAAGGGGGAATAAAACTGCCATTCTCTCTACCTGTTTGTGCAGCTCCTCGCTAACGCAGGGAGAGCCCGACTGTTTATTTGGAGAAGTAAAGTTGTGGAAATATACTTGGAGGGTGTAATGTGGACAGCACGTGTTTCTGGGAGCTACCTGAAGTCTGTGTCCTAATGGCTTGCAGATGTCCCTGGGTCACCGATTTCCTATGGGCCAGCGAACGCGGCAGCGCCCACCCCTCCCGCTCTTCAAATTAAAAAAAGAAATTAAAAAAAAAAAAAAAGGGGATGGTGGATATCGGGGGGGTGGGGTGGGGGGGGGAGGGAGGGGGGAGCGTTCAACTTCTGGAACTTGTAAAATTGTTTGTTTGGGTTGTTTCCAGCTCCCATCCCACCGCTGCTCCGGAGCGATTTGGAAATTCTAGCTGCCAGGTCCATGTTCGGGTGGAACGATGATTTATTTGAAAAATAGAGAAATCTGCTATGGGATCACTTTTAGTTTGCTCAGGGTGGGGAGTTTGTTTGCACGGGGATTATTTATGTAAAAAACTTGCAGTTTTCTCTACTGAGTAATAAACAGGGATTTGTTTTAGTTATATATATATATCTCTAAACACAGACTCACGTATGCATGCACTCGTATATACTGAAAATACGTATATCTCTGTCTTGCTGTTCCCCTTTTATGCCAAGTGCGCAGCTATGTGCCCGAGAGCCGTATAAATACTTTATTTTACGTATTAACGTAAATCTTAAGACGCGTCTAAGAATTTAGATAAAAAGTTTTTTGCGTTTTGGCGTTGTATTTCTTCCCCGGGGTGACGGGAGGTGGGGAAAGCGGAGGGTGTGCTCAGGGCCACCCCCCTCCCTTGCTTCTCGGTGTCTGGGTTTGTGCGAGTCCCTTCCTGCACCCACCACGGAGGATGCCGAAACCGCCACGGTCCGGCTCCGCTTTGCTCAAATTTGGGCACTTTTCTGCCCTGGTGTCTCTGCCATTGGATGTGGCCCTCTCCCTCCATCACTTTGGGGCAGGATGTGACCGGGAGCGAGCACGGAGCGTTTTCCTACCCCCAGGGATGCTGCTGAGTGGGGGACATTGTTTTCCTGGATGCTGAGGGTGCTCTGGCCCGGGAAGCACGGGACGTGGCGCCAAGCAGCTCCCGGGCTCCTTTTCCCATGGGAAAAGCATTTCAAGGCGTTTTTAAGGTGCCTGTTTTTGCTGGCGGCAGCCGGATGGCATTGCTGGGCACCGGGGACGCGGGGGATGATCCTGGCGGGATGCTCTGAGCAGAGCAGCATCCCTGGGATGTTCATGGCTGTTTCACCCATTTCCTCCCTTTTTTGCCCCGTGCTGATGATTAAGGGAGTTTCCCGGGGCAGGTGGCCAAAGGGGCCGGGGTAAGGACTGGGAGCCTTGTTCCAAAGGCGCTGAAATGAAAAGCTGATTTTAAATACCTGTCCTGGGGCTGGACCACGGTCCGGGTCTCCGTATGGACCATCCCGACCTGGAGCCTCCATCGGGCAGGAGGACCCGGGAGCTGCTCCGGCGCTGGGCAGCCGAGCCAGAGGTGCTCTTTTAATTTCTCCTTAAATCGCTGTTTAGTCCATAAACAGAATTGCTTGCTTGCTTTTTTTTTTGATTTAACAATGAAACTTTGCAGCGGCATATCGTTTATTCCATTTTCCTCCTATTTTCATTTGCTTTCTTTATGTGGCAAAAAAAGGAGGAATGGCTGTTGAAAGAACAGCATGCTTATGGTTAAAAGAAAAAAATAGCGTAACACTCATCGCGTTAAAATTAATATAGGAAAGCGGAGTGTGATAGAAAAACAGAAATCGGGAGGGCAGGGAGTACTGGTTTTTCTGCGTCTGCCTGTCTACCTGCCTCTCCTATCTGTGACAGATTAGAAATACGCGCTGGCCATTTAGCTTGGCAAAAATCATACTTTTTTGGCACGAACATGAGAAAAAAAATCATCCTGCTGCTAAGTGGGAAAAGCTTATTCTGAGAATAACACCATCCGGCTCCCGTTTTTTTACCTAGAAATGTTTGCTGTGTCTTAACAATAACACAGAAAGTCTCAGACTCCATGACAGAATATCATTATATTTTCTGGTTTTAGGAAAAAAACTATTATAAATATGTCTCCGAATGGTGTATATATACCTTGGCTTGCAGTTTAATTTGCTGTCAGTCTGAAACCACTCTTTATCGTAATCCCGGGTTCCTACTCATAACACACAAAACGATTTTTGACTTTGAAGAAGAGGATGAAAACAGGTGCCGCCTTCAGCGACGGCAGACAAAACGCCGCTTTCCCGTAGCCCGGGTGAGGGAGTGACAGCCCGCAGCTCTCTGGGAAACCCCAGCCAAAAAAAAAAAAGACATCTCATTTTATTTTACTTTATTTTTTTTAATTTAATTTTTATTTTATTTTATTTTATTTTAATGTTTAATTCCGAAACCTGCGCTTGAGAATTTAGGGCTACAAATGCTACTTGCCGCGCTTATCCAAAATAAACTCTGGCTGAAGAATAATATTTTAGCGGAGTAAATGAAACGGCCGCAAAAGAAGCATCGTGAAAACGTACCTTGGTGTGGAGCATGACTCTCGACTGAGCCCCGACTTGCTCAGCGCTGTCTTTTACGGCCACTTACGCTGGAGAGACTTTACTGGGAATTCAGGGGGATCCGGGGAGGGAGATGACTTTTAATGTGGTGTTTTTAAACATAGCCCAGGTGCTCGCAACCGCCTGTGGTGATCCCCCACCCAGTCTGTCCTCAGGTAGTTAACATTCACCAAAATATTGATGGCAGTTACCTTTCCTGCCAGCTCTTATCTGAGTGGGCTTGAGTAGGACTTTGGCAGTGCCTGAAAGGAGGTATTGTTATCTTACGGAAAAAAAAAGCAAAAAGAAAAAGAAAAGAAAAAGGAAGGGGGGGGAAAGAAAAAAAGCAAAGAAAACTCAAAGAAGCCAAGTTGAGAAACAAAGGAGGATTTTGGCTCAGCTCTGCCCAGGACAGCGCTGGGACGGGGCCGTCCCCTCGTCACCAGCCCCAGGGCCTGGCGCTGGGAAATGTTTGCTCTTTATAAAACAGTTGGGTTGGGTTTTTTTCTTTTTTTCCTATCTCCTATTTGTAAGGCTTCTTAGCATCCCTTTGGTGTGCCTGAACTCGGAGTACGAGCACGTATGTGTGTGTGTCTCCTCCTCCCTCATCAGTGCCCTGCGTCCTCCTTTTGAACTCCTGCTCCAATTTCAGCCAAGTTTGACAAAGAGGATGTTGAAGAGATCAGGTTTTTTTTTGGTAATTTGCGAAGATACAGTAAAACACTGCTGAGGAAAAGAACGGCAACGTGAGGTTCCCCCATACTAGACCTCAGAGCATCCACAGATGCCGAGGACTGTCTGTAGGAAGGCAGGTTCCTGCCTTCTGCTGCCCATACAACTCCTCATGGGCTTTTGATTTAGTTATTTGCTTGTCTGTCACCTCATCATTTGTCCTAAATTGGCTCAAAGGCTGACCTTCACGTCTAGAATCAGACCCTTTTATCTTTTTGGGTCTAACGGTCCAGGTTTGGTGTCCAGGCCAAATCATTTCCAAGAGGTGTCTTTCTCTGAGACAGTCTGAACAGCAGTCCCCGAGAAGGTGACAAAGCTGAGGTCTCCAAAATTACCTGAAACTACACTGATAACGCCCACATTTTTTCTGTATTAGTGGGGTAGGAGGGATATATTTTGGGACAGGGGAAAGAAAAAAAGAAAAAAAATCCCCCGAAGAAAATCAAATCCAGTCTTACTGGTCTGGCAGCATTTGTGAAAGAAAAAGCCAGGAGTGCAACTGGGTGACTGTGGAGCGTGGCCATATGTGAGAGGAGACCTCTCTGCCTGGGTGAGGCTCTCAAGGCAAATATCAGAAGTTATTGGACTATTTTAGGGGAATCTGGTGGATTGGGCTAACGAAGCTAGAGCTCTGACTCATTAACTCCCTGCCTGGTGCTGCCACCCTCGATCCGAGCCCTCCCAAGGGAATCGGGTCTTCCCTCTCCTGCAGGTGAGGTCCTGGCAATTAGCAGGATTAGCCTTGGATGACAATCAGCACTTGGAGTTTGACCTTGCAGGATGCTGAGTGCTTTCAGCTGACTCTGTGGTGGGGTTGTTACTGCTTGGGGCTTTATGGGAGTTGTCTTCTGCAGCGGCTCATGGTGGCCCCAGGAAGGCTTTTTAGCAGAGCTAATATTAGGGGTCCTCACTTCGGCTGGGAAAATGAAGCTGTTTGCTCCCACCACAGGCCATTTCTCCAATCGAGCAGTTCCCTGTCAGCCCCAAATGCTGATTAATTTTCAACACCTTGCACCCGACTTGCCTGATTGAAGACCGTTGACTCAGAAAACAGGAAAGGTCAGTTTGAGGAACATCTTACCTGGCGCACCGGGCTGCGCATCCAAAACAAACAGCCGTCGCCTGGGATGCCGGCTCCTGGAGGATGATTCCCAGGTCTGTGCGCTTCCTCACCCTCCCAACATCCCAGGGGTGTCCTCCTCTCCGACAGCGGGGGTGGGGGGAAAGGGGTGGAAACCCTCACAGGTTGGAAAACCAGAGACATTTTTGCAGAGGGATTGTTTCAATTAATTCAAAAGGGGAGGGAGATCTGCTGGAACGTAGAAGGAAAGCATCGCTGTTTGTACTGTAAGATCCTGGTTTCTAATCTCCTCTGCACAGGGTGGGACAACACCCTATGGCTTGGGGAGTGTTTTCTGCCCCAGCACACCATGACTGGTGATGGGCTCACGGGTTGGCAGAAAGGGGAGGATGAAGCTCTCAGCCCAGGATCAGCTTTCCATTGCGTTTTTCTGGCGTGCAAACCAAAGAGCTCGGGGCCAAGGAGGTTTACGGCGCTCTGCTAAGTGCCCGTGCCCTGGCTGTGCCACGGGGTGGCTTCTTTAGTGGAAAGATGCTGTTAGGGATAAGGAAGAGCAGAGCGATGGAGGGGTGCGGTGGTAGGTTTCAGCTGTGTGGTTGTTCTTGGGAGATTCCTCCTCTGGCTGGGTCCCGGCTATGGTGACCTCGGGGGTCTGCATTTTGATGAGCCACTGATAGTTCCATGAGGCCACATCAACCAGATGGTTCCTTGTGGTCTCCAACTCATCAAAACAGGATCTCAGCTATTAATATAGTCCATCTACAAGATAGCGCACTGATAAGATACCCTATATAAGTGGTATGGGGTTTGGTTTGTACAGAATTTTAAAGAGACTGTTTTGTTGGGGAATCTCTGGACATAAAGTAGTCACAGTAATCCATCACTTTAATGGCTTTACAAGATCCGCTGAGTCGATAATCTGTGATAAAGTAATCTCCAAACCACAGCGCGTCCTCCTCTTGTTACTTGCGCTCAGAGCTGCGTCAGTCGAACAGCCTGGGCCTGGCTGCGTTCGCGTGGGTGGGATGGGTCTGTGCGGTGGTGGTGTAGCAATAGGAAACGGGTGCTTGTGTGTTATGATTTAAGGGAGGCAGAGATACCAATCTGGCCCCAAAGTGTTTTGCTTTGTTTTGTTTTGTTTTTTTTCCTCTGATCCAACTGCTAATGCAGTACCCTGGAAAGGATCGCAGTATCACAGAGCCACGTTTGACCCGGTGGAGAAAAGGACTGGAGTGAAAAATACATCCCCGTTCCTTAGCTTGGGCGCTTGGCCTTGGCCTGATGAATGAGGAGGTAACTGGGTGACTGCCGTAATTTGTGCAGTGCTTAGACATGGAAAGGGATACTGCGTTTCCACAGTAATTCCAGTTAGTGCTCCCCTGTCCCTCCCACCGCCTCCAGATTATGTTTCTAAATGATCTGGGACATTAGAGCAAAATCAGTAGCTGATTAGCCAGCCTGCTTGGCTGCAATCACACCTTTCAATATTCATTACCCACTCCTTGAGCCTGATGATGTTGGGCGGCTGCAGCGAGGGCTGCTCGGTGTTCGGTGTCATTGGCCAAAGATGAGGATTTAGAAGGGACAAAATGGCCACGCTCGCCTGGCCAGCGGGAAATGAGCGCTCGTTTGCAAACGTGGTTGACGAACATGATCGTCTTTTCCCATGGTCTTGGCCTGAAGGCGGGCAGTCTGATAACACCACCCAGGCTGTGCACGTGGAGGGTTGCGGGGGAGGCTTTGCAGTGCAAGGAAAGACCGAGGAGAAGGGAAAACCGTCCACGGAGGGGTTGGGACCAGGCTCGGAGCTGGTGGGAGCCAGCGGAGCAGTTTGCGTCAGCAGAAGCGCTGCTCGTCTGGGTGCTTTTGTAGGGAACATGGAGGGGTTTGCTGGTGCGGGTTGGCTTGGCATGGAGATGTTCAGCAGCTCTTGGAAATCTGTTGGAAGTCAGGTTGGAAAAAGATGTTCCAGTGGGTCCTCTGCAGGTTCCCGCCCTCCCGCCTTTTTTGTAGGTTGGAGCAACACTGCAACACCTTTTTTTTTTTTTTTTTTTTTTTTTTTTCCAATTTTGTTTCTTCTGCTGCTAAACAAACTCCAAAAGTCGGGCAAGTTCAAGAAGAAGAACTA
Source organism: Rissa tridactyla (assembly GCF_028500815.1). Taxonomy (NCBI): domain Eukaryota; kingdom Metazoa; phylum Chordata; class Aves; order Charadriiformes; family Laridae; genus Rissa; species Rissa tridactyla. The sequence goes on from NC_071480.1 coordinate 12,991,621, forward strand.
GACAGCCATATTCACAAAGTTTTTTCCCCCAAAGCCCAACAAGATTGCTGTGAGCAGACGAGCAAGTGTGGGGTGAGCTGAATTGGTGTCCCGCCTTCTGGCTGAACAAAGAAGACCGAGAGCCAGCCCTGGGCTTGTGGCCACTGCAGGGGACAAGCCTGCCTGGTGATGCTCCTGGTGAAGGTGGAGGAGGCTGAGCTGCTGCTTTTGTGCAGCAGGGAGGGGGGATTTCGGGGCCAGGAGCTGGTGTGGAGCTCGGGTGGTGCTGAGACCCGCATGTGGCGCGTTCCCATCCCCGGGTTCAGGCGGAGTTTGGCCCCGGCGCTGGGAGCCGCTGGAGACAATGCAAATCCCACCTGCTCCTGCCAGCTGCGCGTTTCGCCCCTGGTCTAACCGCTTGTCTGCATATCACAATGAACCTCAAAGCTCCTGCATAAAATAACACTTTATTATTATTAATAATAATAAGTAGAGGTAATTTGTGATTCTTGAAACGGGCCCAAGCCACCAAATTCAGATCGAGATCTCACTTCAGCCTCCCGAACGTGGGGTTTGGGCTGGTCCCTCGGAGCGCATGGGACCAGTTGTGAAATTCGGAGCTCGGATCCCCAGTCCCTTCCTCCTGCCCCCGAGCTCTCAGCGCTGCGGTCTGGCTGCGGGCCAACGTTTAACCATTATGAAAACCTCTCTATCGAAGGGTGTGCCACCTGTCTCTCCATTTTTTTTTTCCTTTTTTTTTTTTTTTTTTTTAAATTATAATCTTCAGGAGGGTGAATTGCGTTAATGAGATCTGCCGGTAACTGCAGGGTGATCAGTAGGGTTTGCCTGAGGTGGTGGGGTTTGCTACGCTGGAGAAAACCGTCGGGGCTGCTGAGTCCATGTGAACGGCACGGTGTGACCTTGTCGGTCCTTATGGCTATTTTGTCGTGCTTTGCCTGCTGGAGAGTCCCAGCCTTTGCAGTGGCATCGGTGCAGGCTGCGGGAATGTGGGAAGCGGCAGGTGTGAGAGGTCACGGATGGGCTTTTCGGGAGAGCCGCGTGCGGTATGAGACCGTGCTGGGGTGCAGCTACTGCACATCTGGCTCAAGAGTGCTAGAAGTAAATTGCTCCCATCCTATAAGTCTTGTTCCAAAGGTGGGGTGAAGCGGGGAGAAACTTTTATTCTGTTAGCGGGGCAGGCGGGTGAAAGTTTTTCCCATTACTGGGGAATTCACAAAAGCTTTCTCTGGGTAAATTCTCTTCTGTCCAATGCATCCATGTGACACACATCCACAGGGCAGCCCTTTCCCGGTCACCACATCCATAGGCTCCCCTTCTTCTCCCTGACCACCTTCTGACACAGAGCTCCATCCTTTCCCAGTACAGGCTTGAAACTGGCCAAAGGGTTGGTTTATCTAAATAACTTTTGAAGCTATCAGAATGACAGATCCGTGGAGATACGGAGGAAAACGGCACAACTGTTTTTTAGAAAAAGAAGTCAAAATAAGAGAGGCTGAGGTTGCTTTCTTTTGTGCGTGCGGCAGCTTTCAGGTTGGGTATCCAGCACGCTTCTTGGCTTGGCTTGGGTTTTTTTTTTTTTTAAGATCCAGCAAACAGAGCAAGGGTGTTCCGTGTTCGAGAGCTGCTGGAGAGTGGCCGTGTGCGAGCGGGGAACGCGGCGCCGAATCTGCCCCAGCCTCTTTGCCGCATGTCAGGCTCCCTGTGTGTACTGGGGTGTCGCTGCCAGCAACCGCAGGAACCAGTTTGGTGGCAACGGTGCAGCCGTCGAGCGTGAACCTCCCCTGCCTTCTGTGGCAGAACCAGGCTCCCACGGGAGAGAGCCGAAACCGGCTCTTTGGGTGATGCAGCGGGTCCGTCCCAGGGGCAGCCCCGTGAATTCTCTGACCTCCGTCCTCACCGAAAGCCCGGGCAGACCATGGATCAGGCCTCTGCAGAAAGCAAACTCCACCGTTTGCAAAACTGACCCGTGGTAGATGAGTTTTTGCAATACAGGATGGTTTGTGCCATTCAAAACCAAATTTACACACGGGGCTGGGGGGGCGGGACGGGGAACAAAAAAGCTCTGACCAACCGATTGGTGTTTTTATTAATAATTTTTCAAAGCTGCGGGCGTACAGCCTCTCCCTTGTTCCAACAAGCGTGGGTGGGAGAGGGTTCGCAGCCCAGCCTGCACGCCCGGGCGCGGAGGTGGGCGAGCGACTGCAGGCTGGCACTGGCCGAGCGCTGGCTGCGGCGCAGCTCTGCTTCCAGGGCTAAGGAGAAGCCAAGCCAGTGGGAACGTTCTCCAGCATCGTTTTCTGCCATTCACAAGTAATTTTTATTTATGTGTTTGCTTTTTCACATGCAGATGGCCAGCATCAATGGCTCAGAGCTGTGGTTTGCATCCCAGAGCCAAGCAAGTCGTCTTGTCCTGGCTCAGCCTTCAAGCGAGCTGGCTTGCCCATGTCTACCTGGGCTGTTGCTATCTCTGCGAAGTGGGTAGCTCGTTCCACAAGCTTCCAGCAGTAGGTTGCTGGCTGTTTGCATCATAAACTAGTGTTTAAAGTGTGGTTATGGTAGGAAAAGGGCCAGAGAGCAACTGTAAAAATGACATCCTAGGTGGTTTTCTTGAAAATATTTATCCCTTGTCGATGGCTGTCCGGATCGAATTTGCTCCATTTATGAGTCGCAGTGAGATTTCTCACTCCCAAACTCGGTGTGGCAGCTGGAAGCCGCTTCCACTCTTTGCCTTGCACGGCAAAAGGATAGCACTGGAAAGCAAAGGGTCGTGCAGACACCGTTGCTTCGAGCCGCGCAGGGCATGTGCCGGACCCGGCTTAGACCGATGCGTGCTCAACCGTGCCCGGTCTCAATTTATGTGGACTGGGTGACCAGGAGGACATTGTTTGTGTTGACTGATGGTTGGACTAGATGATCTGAAAGGTCCTTTCCAGCCTAGGCAATTCTGTGATTGATTCTATGACTCCCAACGAGCGTGGGTTTGGGCAGCTTTGGAGAGGGCTACGAGCTTGGTGGTAGGGGCCCCGAAAGAAGACTTAAACCCACATTGAGCTGGCAGCAGAGGGCTGCCCATCGTGTTTCCAGAGAGAAGTGGCTTTTCCCCAGGAGGAATCCAGGCAGGAGGCTGGTGACCATCCCGCAGCGGGGATGGCTCAGACCAAGAGGGCTCCGCTGTGGGAGCTCTGGCTCGGAGTAACGGAGACTTGGACTCCACTCCACCATCAATGGATTTTATTGTCCTGCGAGGTTTTGCTCCAACACTTAATTCAGCAGCTCCATTCATTTTGATCGGTACGTACATATATACCTTGGCGCTTGGCTGCCAGGACAGGCCAAACGGTATTACGCAGCCCTGGCCAAAAAGCACAGGGCGAGGTAGGGAGGTTGCAGAAAAATTCCTCCCTCGCTCGGGTGAAGTTCCTAGAATCTGCGGGGAGGTACGGGGTGAGGGTTGGCACCGGCACGGCGGCCCCGCCGGCTTGGACGAGGGCTTGAGAAACTTCTCAGCTTGACTTCGAACCGCTCCGTAAAAAATTCAGGACAAACGTTGGAGGTAAACTGCTAAATCATGTCTTAAATCCTTTCCTCCGGAGTCAGATTCCACTCCCGGCCGCTTACCCGGCACATCTGGAGAGGGGATGCGAAAGTCTGAAATTCACTCTAAACACCCCTCCTTTCCCTTCCCGCCTCCTCCCCGCCGACCTGAGACCTCACGGAGCGTGGGCAGGGATGGGGGGGGGGGCGGACACGGTGCTAATTACTGTCCGAAACGTGGGTGAGTTATGGCTGCTGAGCGCACAGGGCTGGTTTTGTGTGCCGAGTTGGGCCTGGGCACTGCTCTTTCCTCACAAAGGTGAGACCTCCCGGTTTTGAAGTCGGAAAAAGCCCCAGTCCAGCTCCCGAGATCGTTCCTTAGCTTTTCCCTCCCTAATATTTGTATTTTCTTAATTGGAAGGACTCGTACAGAGAAAATCCCGAGGTGGGCGTTGGGTGGTGATGGGACCGTGTGGCTGAATCTGGTGTCTGCTTGGGAACAGTGGGTCCGAAAAAGCTACCGTAAAGAAATGGGTTTGGCGTTTGGTGCTAATCAGGACAAAATCAGTGGTAGAGACAACAAATCTGGGGCAACCTTGTCCATAGTGCAAGACCGGGTAGTCTTGGTGGGTTTTATTCATGCAGTAGCGCTGGGTGTTTGGAAGCGAGGAACGTGCAAACGTCGTGGTTTTGGTTTGCTTTTCAGCTGGCGCCTAATCCTTATTTTCTGTCTCTTTAGAAACTGGAATTTTTTGGCGCCGTTGCCCGTACTGCTTCACAGACATACCGGTGCAAAGAGATTCCCAAGGACCTGCCATCTAGTCTCTAGATAGGAAAAAAAAGAATCCCAGATACTGCATTGCTCTGTGGGGAAGGAGCAGATGGGCAAAGCATTTTCTGCAGGTTTCTGTCTGTGACTGTGAAGAGAAAGTGGTTCGTTATTGTAGGTCTGCAAAAGATTAAATCCGTCATATTTCCTAGTCTGCCTGAGGTTCTAAAGTCCCAAATTAATTTTTTTTTTTTTTTTTTGGCATAGGGCGAATTGTTGGCCTCCTGGGGCTGCCTTTGGACAGGCTACTGATGGGGACAGTAACCAAGTATGACAGGGCTGCACGTTGCATTTCCATTTTCTTTACGGAGCCCCACTTCCTTAAAATTAGGTAAGATTAATGATTCCTCCTTTGATACCCCGGACAATAAGGAAAAGTATCTTTAGCCCAACTTAAAAAACAATGAATTTTTTTTTTTTTAGTAGAGAAGTTACACTTTATATAGTGCGTCTGTCCCAAAGAGTGTGCGGAGGGTAGAATGACCTGACCATGCGAAGAAAAGGTTTTCCTTGAAAACCTGTGTCCTGCTGACCCTTCTCTTTCTCCTGTTGATGGATTATTTTTATGCCAACAGTGGGTGCCTCTTTGTTGCACAAATATCAACAAGGCGTGCTCCAAATGGTTGAAATCCTATTTTCCAATGGGCGCCTTGTCTGGGCGGCATCGGTGGTTCAGAATGGTCTGAAGTTGCGCCAGGGGAGGTTTAGGTTAGATATCAGGAAGAATGACTTTACTGAAAGAGTGGTCAGGCACTGGACCGGCCTGCCCAGGGAGGGGGTTGAGTCACCATCCCTAGAGGGATTGAAGAAACATCTAGTTGTGGCACTTCAGGGCATGCTCTAGTGGCAGAGATTGTAGCTTGTTTGGTTGGACTCGATGATCTTAAGGGTCCTTTCCAACCATGAAGATGCTGTGATTCTGTAATTAATTAATTGAAACATTTCAGCAAAGCGATATCGTTCTGGAGCAACCTCAGGCTCCGGCAGCTTTACTGCCCGTGTCTGATCGCAGAGTCCCAGTTTTAAAAATGGCTTCTCGAGTCTGAACTTTCATCCAAATCGTGAACAATATTTACATCAATTATTTTTAATTAAAAAAACAGAGATAATCTGATGTTTCCCACCGGTTTGGCCCCGGGTTGTTCGGCACTGGAAGAGGATGGGCCAAAATACCCAGAGAAGGACAATTCTCACAGCACCAGCTTTCCGGCCTGAGCGTAGGGAGGAAGTGATGGAAATCCCCTGGGAAATCCTGTTCTCTTCTCATAGGATTCCTGGCCCAACTTTCTACTTAGCCCAAAGTTCTGTGGGAAAATTATATATCTATATGTAAAAAATAATATATATATATAACACACACTTGCATGTTGCCTTTACTGCGTTACTGGAACTGGACGGTTTTCAAGAGCTATAGGCAAGATCTCGGTTCGCTACGGATTGCCTTTTGCTCCAGTAGGGCTAAAGCACTTAAGATGATGTTGCATCTATTTTTAGGTGGTTTCTTACCTTTTTTTTTTTTTTTTGGTTTAGCCTTTGTTTTCTGTATAGCTTAATTTTAGGAGCTGCGATAGGAAAAAATCTTCCTTTCTACCCTCCCTATCCTGCCTGCGTCCCAGGACTTTAACTGGCAGGGATAAAGAGCAGAATATTGGAAGTAGGTGCACGAACAACGGTGAATATTGTGCGTGTACGGGTCGCTCTGTGCCTTTTGGTAAACAGCGGGGAACAGGCAGGGAGGAAGGGCAGCGGTGGGCATACGGCTCTCCGAGCAAATAATCCCCCATTCCTCCAAGAAGTGCCCTCCCTTTAAACCCTCACCGTCCTCCTGCCCCTGCCAGGCGTTTAGTTTTAGCTTGCGAAATGCCAAAACATCTTTTCCTTCAAAACCTGCCACAGAAAGCTGGAAATTCCGCTAGGAATGAGCAGGGAGAGGGAGCGCGACTGCGGGAAGAGGCTGTGTGTATGGAGGAGTAGGAGGAGGAAGATGGGGTGCAATGAAGGGCCAGTTGCTGGAGTTGGTGGCTTGGGGAGGTGTCTCTGCTGCTACCAGGATATTGTGTTAAACAAACCCATAGTGATCCCAACCTCTCCAAAAGCCCTTCCCAAAAGCAGGTGCCAGCGCAGGTATTTGGGCGCTTTGCAGCCGCTCCCCGCCGGGGCTGCACCACCACGGCCCCAGGGTCCTGGTGGGGTCCCGAGCCCCTTTTAACATCCAATTTTTGCTGGCTGTTTCCCCTCCTATCACTGCTGCTCACCCTTTCCCTTTTGTGGGACATTTTTCTCTGTCCCTGGGGCTGTTTTGCAGGAGTCGGTGCCGGGGAGTTGGATAATAAGGGGGTGCTGCCGGCTCTGGGGCTCCTTTGGAGTATTTTTGCCCCTGAGGATGGCACCGAGGTGTTCCCACGTGTCTGGTCCCAGAGCTGTGTGGAGGAGGGACCCCCTGTAGGAAGGTGTAGTCTCCCCCAGTGCCACCCCTTGAGGCCAGAGAGGCACCTTTGGCACCGTTGGAAAGTCCTTGACATCTCTGCTCACGCCGCCGATAAAGAGGGATGATGGAAAGCGTGGGAAAGTCAGCTGGGTTGGCCGAACCTGCCTGTCCTCCCCCGGGCACCGCTGCCACCCCCCCACCGCACCTGGCAGCTCGGCTCCCGTGTTTGGTTTGAGCGGTGAAAGTCCACGTGAAGAATGAGAGGAATCCTGACAGCTCGGGCCACCGTGACCCGCCGGGGCTGTGAAGCTGTGAGTCCTCCCGCACAGGGCAGGTGGGGGCTGATGGCCATTTTGGGGTCATATCTTCAAAAGATCTGGTTTTTACCGCCCCCCCCGAATGGCTATAGGGCTGGTCGCTTGAAAATGTAAGCACGCTCTGTCGTGTGCTGCTGAAAAATATCTTTCTTTATAAGCCTCTAGTGTGTTCCTGGTCCGGAACTGTTTGTCCATCTTATCAGGGTCTTCAAAGTGTTAGGCAGGAGTCCCAAATGAATGGCAAAAAGCTGTGAAGTCCAGGTGCGAGGCATCTTATTTTGGGGCTATATGTTTTTAAATCAAAGTTCTTTCAATATCCGTATCTGCCCGTGGTTAATGGGTTACAGATGCAAATTGGCACTTCCAGCTCCTGACCCGAGGTGCCCCGGCCAGGTCTCATGACTGAACCGAACGGGGCCAAGAAATATCGACAGGCTGGAAAAGCACCGGGCTCCCCACACTGAAGATATTTTCCTTAAAGCTCCAGCTCCGGAACCGCGTGAATCCTGATATTTTCCCACCTGAAAGCTAAATTCTGGGGGAGGAGAGCCACTTTCCTGAGTGAGCGTGAACGATGTGAAAGCCAGATGCTCTTTTTGTTTCATTGTTTCTTCATTTACGTTTAATGAGGGATTTAATAATATTTTAAAGTGACTGTTCGATGAAGTTTAGGGACGCTTCTTGCTTGTAGCACCCGGTTTGCATGGCCTGCAGCACCAGCCTGAGCCCAAATCCCTGGGGCTGTTTGTGCCTCCGCACCCCGCCATGGGGCTGGAGGGGATGCCGAATGCGTTGAATCACCCAGAGCTGTGTCTTACCGTGGGGTACAAGGTGAAATTCCTTCCCAAAGCATGTGCGGTGAATCTCGTGTATTTTGAAGGTGTTACCGGCAGCAGACAGACGCTGCTGGGGCAGGTGTCGGGCTTCGTTGATGTAGATCTGGTTCACGAGCACCAAAACGTGGCGGTGGGTGGTGGGGAGCGCTTGGCTACGCGAGCTGATCCTCATCGTGCCCTGTGAGGCTCGGCTGTTTCCTCAGGCTCCTCTGGGAGTGGGGGATTAAGGGCCGGGGTGTGTTTGCTTCGGAGGGTGTAACTGTTTATGGACGGGTATTAGAATAATGGGATATTCGGAGATGCCAAAGTGAGCACAAGTCCTCTAAAAATCAGCTGGGGGCCTGTGCTCCGAGGTCACGTTGTCCCTGGAAGAATCCTGTATTTAAGGTGGGTATGGCTGCCCGGGCATCAGGTTGCTCTTGGGAGGTGTTGCTTATTTATTTATTGTTGTCAGAGATGTTGCTTTAAACACCGTTCCCCGGTTTTTGTGAATGTGTCTGCAGCACAGCTGGGCGCTGCTAAGAAATCGAAAATAAAGGAATTACTTTATTAAGAAAAAACACGCCGTGGTAGACAGCTCCTGATGTGCCTTTGGGCATTTCCCGTTGGCTTTCTTAGGACGGAGCCCGAAGTGGCTGCTGTTTAATGGCAGTTTTACAGCGAGGGACGTGAGGAGGGGCAGGGGATGCTCCGCAGGGCAGCGGGCGCAGGGCACGGTCCGGGTGTCCCTTGTCCCGGTTGCATCGTCTCCGTACAGCATGGCTTTGCAGAGGACGGGTTAGCACGAAACAATGTGAAAACACAAGCTTTTTTTTTTTTTTTTTTTTTTTTTCCCCTCCTGATTTTACCAAAGTAGGTGGAGGGGTCCGTTCGCTTTACGGCAGACCAAAGCAATCCTGCGTCCCCGTGCAAAGTCGCCCGTGTTTAATTAAGGTGGCCAAGTAGGCATAAACTCCTGAGCTGCTTGCTCTTTACAAGCAGCTGATTTCACTTTAGCTGAAGGCCTCTCCGAGCCCGTGGATGCCAAGGAGCATCCCTGGAGCCGGTGGCGTGGATCAAAGCTGGAGCACTCGGTGATGGCGATGGCAGCGGTCCCCCCGCCGGCCCCGTGCCTTGGCCCCCCTTTGCCGAGCCTTTGGGCTCCCCTGTGCAAGCCTTTGCCTGCTCCGCTTGTAACTGTGCTCACGAGGAAATCTTCAAAGGCTCGCTCCTATCAATTTTCCCCACCATATGTTCTCATTAAAAAATTTATTGTGCACTTTATCTTAGGATTATTTGCCATCAATTAATAAAACATGTTGTGAGCTTCAAATGAACATTCTCCCCTCCCTGCTTCCCTTTAACGAGGGAAAGGACAGAGAAATATGAAAAAAAATTACCATGACAGATGGTGTTTTTTAACCTTTCTTTTGCCCAATCTGGGGGGGAAAAAAAAAAAATTAAAAAATTCTCAGAATATTGATGTGGGTTTTTAGTTATGAGTTACATCACTTGAAGGCCTAATCCGCAGCTTAGTGAGCTCAGCACACAGACTGCCAGCCCGAAATGCGTTCGTGTGTTCAGGTATACGGATGCTGACACACGGGCACTCGCCGGAGCAGGGTGGCGGGGCCGGGGGCTGCGGGGTGACGGTGTGGGCGGCTGCGGGAGCGGGTCCCCCCGCTCCTCCCGGCGCCAGGACGGGCAGGAAAAACTGCAAAATCCACTCCTGGAAGCAAACGGTTGGCGACTGCCGCGGCCAGCGGCTCCCAAAGGCATGTGGTGCTGGCAGCCAAAATGTCGTGTCGTCCTTGGCAGTAGGTGTCTGGTCTTGTAGGGAACGGTGGGCGCTGATGGAGGTTTAAGAATGTGGAATTTGGGTTTTTTTCAAAGAGTTCCCGAGAGGGGAGCACCTCCCTGCTGTGCCCCTTCACATGGGGGATATAATCCCCCATTTTGGGGTAGGAGGGCGACGTGGAGGGAGCCCGATGCCCCCCAAGATAACTCTCCTTCACCACTTGATGAGATCAAGTTTTTTCCCCTCCTGTTATTTTCTTTTTTGGGGCTGTTCAACGGGAGCCGATTCCCGGGGCCGGCAGGGTTGGTGGTGGGGAGATGGGGTGGGAGGAAAAGCAAATACGACATCTCCCAGCAGCGCCCGCGGATGCTGCAGGGCTGGTACACCGTGTACCCGGCGGAGCATTTGCTTTGTGTCTGTGCCTACCAGGGGAAAATAAATACAAAAATAATGCATACAGATGGGTTTCTTGTATAAATAAATGTCTGGGGAGAGACCTGGCTGTGGGTAACCTGCTGGGAAAGTCTTGGTCCGATGGGAATTGTAGAGTTAAACACTCCAGTCTCACTTGGATGTGTCTCGGCTTTGATTTATACTTCTGATTGGATGTTTGCCTGGCCCGATCACAGAGTTTGGGCAGCGGCTCATGTTGACACTTGGTGTTTAGCTCTGGGTAAAGTTTAAACAGGACTTATCATGGCTCTGACACCTCGCGAAGGCTTCCCTGGTTTAATAGCACGCTTCATGCCATCTCTTGCGTAGGTTTTTACTGCGTTGCTGTCCTAGATATTCAAAAAAGAAAAAGGTAAACTTGCAAAATAAATTAACGGAATGACTTATTCAAAGCCTCTTCTAATTTTAAAATAACCCCGTTGCCCTCAAATCGTGTGGCAATTTCTCTACTGGCTTATGCTGGTATAATGTAAAGCTGGAGAAGTGATCTGAGGTCAATGAGGCCGATCCAGCCTTTCACAAACTGTTTACTGTGTTGCCCGTATTGCTTGTGTTTGTCCCCGAAGCGGCGTTGGGCTCTGCTGGGACTCGAGCAGCCTCGCGCGGGAGGAAAGGCTTGTTTTCGGGCTCTGGCATTGCAGTGAGACTTCAACGGGAGTGGGTCAAAGTGGTAACTCTAATTTGTGACCATCTTACATTTTAGGGGGAAAAAAAAAAATAAAATATAAGGGCTTCATCCTCTTTTGCTTTTCACAGAAATTGCTCGAGTTATCAGCTGTCGGGTTTGTCTCCCTCATCTTTCTCCCATCTGTAGAAGGACGTAGGTATCAGCTCTGGGTGCAGCTTTGGGGGCTCAGATGGCCAAGGGCTGCCCCCAGCTCTGCTTGCACCCTCCCGCGCAGGCAGGAGAAGGGGACGGGTGACGGTATTTAGAAGGGAACAGGTGACAGTATTTATCTCACTTACCCCAACTGCCGTTTGCCTAATTTCAAACTCACGGACCGGCAGAGAAGTGCGTTGGAAGTGGAGTTTAACACAGCCATTCCCTGCCCGACGCGGGCTCTGGCATTGGACAAAGCTCGTGCTAAATAACATTGAACTAATTTAATTTTATGCTTTGCTTTTTATGAGTAACAATTAAGAAAAAAATCAGCGGAACATAATTACAGCACCTTGAAGTGCAGCGTTACTCGGCCAAAGACTGAAATGAGGTTACGATATGACAGCCTTTTATCTCGGATCTGATAGGGGTGTTATTCATTGTATTAAAAGTTTGCCAAGAGAGGCTTCACTGAAAATTAACCCGTGTTATCACAGTGAGTAATATCCTGGTTTTATCATGCGGAATAAATAAATAACACAGACTTTATGCTTTTGCTTAATGAGGTTACACTGAGTGCAGAGCAAGGAAACAGTGTTAACTCCAAAGCAAGAAAACAGTGATTAAGACGAGATGAAACTGGAACAGAAAGTGCCCCCAGTTTTCTTGCATAACGGCAGAGCTTGTATTACTATTAATTATATTATGCAACGGGAATAGGATGGAATTTGGCTCTATCTGGCAACAGGCTGGGGTGAAAAACTCTTTGCAAACATCTCTGTGATTTCTCGGGAAAATTCCACTTCCGTGATGCTCCTGATGCTGTTTTCTCACCTTGACTAGTTGTGGCTGTTGGGCTCCGAGCCACTCTGCCGAACCAACCCATTTGGCCCGAGGAGCCTTTTCCGCTTGATCTCGCTGGTGCTTTTCCCATCTGGGTCCCCAACCTGCTGCTCTGCGCCGCGGCACCGACAAATCCCCACTCAAAGTGATGCGGGGGATCGGCACTGATGGAGGAGGAAAAAACCCCAAATTAGAATCAGAGAATATCTCAAGCTGGAAGGGACCCGTGAGGATCATCGAGTCCAACTCCCAGCTTGTGAGAGCCGAGCTCTGCTTGGTCACGGCACGTGGTCCTGACTCGCTTGAGGGTGTACAATGGGCCAGAAATGCTGCACAGGCCCTTTCCCTGAGGAACTGATGATATTTTTTGGGGTGAATAGTTAAACCCTGCAGAACCTGCCTGCGATACCGGCGGGAGCGGGGCTGGCAAAGCAGCTGACGCCAAGGGAAGGAGAGGGCTGGCATCTGCCCAGCCGCCGTGACATGGTGCTTGGGGACATCCCATCCTACGGCACGTGCTGGCGGGGATGGAGGGGACGCTCGCGCGTGCTGCAAGCCCGGGTTTGGGAATGAATTGGCCTGATAAAGAGAGTGTCATGATGGACGGAGAGATGAATAGCCAGATTCTGGAGTTCATTAGCTGGGAGTCTGGAATTGTTTCACGTGAACAAAAGGATTGTGCTGGACGTTGATCCCTTGTACCTCTTTAGCTTTGTTCAACCTCCCTCTGGCCGGCTGGGGTTGTGTCAGTGGGCCTGAAACTGCAGGCAAGAAGAAACCAGTGGCAGCAGAGGAATTAACCGTGCTTTTCACTCAACGCGCTGGTGGGACAGAGACCTGAGCCGTGCCGGATGGCTTTGGACTCCCGAGCTGGCACGGGGGAGCCTTGATGCCTCCCAGATCACCGAGCCCATGGGTCGGAGCGGTCTGGAGAAAGGGGACGGGGTGCCCGTGCCCCCGGGGGTGACTGTCCCACCACCACAGCTGGGTGCAGAAAACACCACGGAGCCCGGGCTCGGCACCACTCCCGGCTCCGGCTGCACCCAGGTTTCCCTTCCAAAAAGGAACTTTTTCCTCCTCCTCCGAAATAATTGCTCTGAAGAGCTTAAAAAAAACCAAACAAACCGCTCGTCCCTTCATGCCAGTGGATGTTAATAATACCAGGAATACTATTACCCTCTGGGCTATCATCATCTATAATACCTCCAGAAATCGCTTGGGTAGTTTTAATTATGTTTGTGCCTTTTCTTTCAGCCCTTGTTATCTCCCAGGTTCCTGCGGGCTGGGGGAAGGGTCACAGCACCGAAGTCGCTTCTCTAAAGCGCTTTTGTTTTCCCTGCGCAGGTATTAAGTTGATGGCACAACAATCCCTGAGTACATTAGATTGGCTTCCCTGCCCTCCCCTGCCTGAATGCAGACCTTGTGCGTCCCCCGCGCGGGGAGTGAGCCCGGCGCGGGCAGCCCGAGGAGCGGGCCCGCAGGAATGCGGGCGAACAGAGCCAAATTGTTCCAGCCGCGGGAAGAAGGGAAGAGAGAGGGAGAAGGAGAGAAAGGGAAAAAGCGTAGGGTGGGGGGGGAGAGAGAAGGAAGAGCTGGGAGGGGGGAGAAGACAAAAAAAAAAACCCAAAAAACCTTGTCTGTGCATGGTGGAATTTCTCTGGAGATATTTGCAGGATAGTGTGGTTAAAAAAAAAATTTAGCAAAATAATAGGGAGTCCTCCCTCCTACGCGTGCCATAAGGGGGGTTTTGTCAGCACAGTGGCCTCCATGGGAAGGTGACATTTGAGAGAACAATTGCTGGGCTGTTGTGCCATGCCTGCCGCTATGAATGAAGCTTAAGAAAAGGTGTCCTTGGCCTCTTGCTAAAACCCATCATCTTCTCCATTCCCTGCGTGTGCCCGCTCGCTGCCGCTGCCTCCCGAAACGGGCCGACAGCTTATAAACAAAGGGGTATAAAAGATGAGATTGGAGAACGCTCCAGCCTCATTTGCTTGCCGGTGGCGGCAGCCGGCTCACCGCTCGTCCCACCACAGCCCAGTGGGATGCCGGGGCTCTGGGACGACCTGGCATTGCAGAAAGCACGCTCGAGGACAGAGACGTGGGGAACCTGGTTCTGAATGGACGCTTTGGGGCAACTTGTCCTTGGAGTTGGGCCACGTAGTTCCCGTGAGCAGCACAGGTGCTTGCTCCTTGAGGAACGTGCAAATCTTGGCCATGCACTTGCCTGGCATGCTTGCCCGGCTCGCTGCAACGTTCTCTGAGCTGCGAATTCACCCTTGAGCACCAGGGTTTCTGTAGCACTGGAGGGATGTGGTCCAAGTGATGGCACCGTGTTGTTCTATGGAGGTTGGACACCCGTGGTCTGCAGAGGAGCCCTGGGATTCCCACCTCAGGTGAAGAGGATGACTTAGGAATGGCTTCACATAAACACCTGGATGTGTAGGTATGCGTATGCCTATACGTGTGTAGGGTTTGGGTTGGAAGGGACCTTAAAGATCATCTTATATGTGTACATACAGCATACGTGCCCTCCCTCTGTTCCTGGCGGGGCTGCGCTGTGTTCGGCCCACGCGAAGACTCTTAACACCTTCTTTCCCCAACCTGAAATGGGAAGTAAACCAAGTTTTTTGCTGCTGAGAGTTTAAGTTGTTCAAAGGTAAGGAGACTCTGTAGCTCTATAGGGTCTTAGCAGCGTTGTGGTAGGATCCTCTCTGTCCGTGTCTTCTCCTGGAGCAGGGCTGAGGAACGGAGCTGCAGTGGCCCGGGGGAGGGACGGCGGTGGCTGAATGTCACCTGGCACCTTCACGTCTTCACTGAGCTTTCCTCTCTGGCACGCTCTGTTTTATTAAAGGGTTTGGCCGATTTCTTGAAGTTCAGCACGCATTCATGAAAGATAAGAGCAAAATAGTAACTGTATTAATAATGTAAAACAGAGCTCTGTGTTGTCCGCACACGGGTACGCAGCAGAGCGTGCTGTGCACTGTGCAAGTGCAGAGCTTTTATGTCATATTAAGCACGCAGTTTACGGTGATTGTAGTTTTGGGCTGTGCATATGTTTTTGGCTAAGAAGAACTTAAGTGGCAATGAACGTCAGGAATTTTAAGATATCTCCTTGTAGATTTTGCATATTTTTTTCTTTCCTTCTGACGTGCGTTCCCCGGGGTTTACCCGGTGGTGACGCCTCTCAGTGCTGCACTTTGTGTTACCTCTTTCTGCAAAATGGGGTGAGGTTAAGGTGGTTCGAAACGTGTGTCCTCGTTAGCACAGTGGAGGGGTGACTGTGGGCACCTACGAAAGCCTGGCCTGGGGCTTAAAAACAGGCTCAGGTTCAAAAGAAACGTTTTCCATTTCTGCTTATGCTTTTCAACTGTGGCCAATTACTTAACATGTGTCTCTGCCTCAGTTCCCCGACTATTCGATGAGAATTATGCTAATTATGATTACTTCTAGTAGTGGCAGGATAGGGAAGGAGGGCAGGGTCTGTGTGGTAAGTGTCGATGTATTTGCTGAAATGGCTGCAATGAAATTATGGTTACTGAGGTGTCCCAGGCAGTGACACCGCATCGTGCTAGATATCAAGGATCTGCTCGGAAGTGAACAGAAATTGGTAGCGAATGAATCGGAGGTGGAGGAAAGAACCAACTTCCCTTGAGTTTGTTGTTGGTAGATGTTAATAAAGCCAACCTCCTGTTGGTTTTATTAAAAAAAAAAAAAAAAAAAAAGAGAAAGAAGCAGATGCAAAGGATGCCTGTGACACCCTATCTGATAAAATATCGCATGCAGCACTAAGCTGAGAAATCGTCTGTTATCACACTCCCTGACTTAAAACCCACCCAGGCCATCAGCTCTTCAGGGCAGGAGTACGTTATCCGCTCGGTGCTACTTCCCCAGTGCAATGCATCGCAACCTTCCAGCGTATCCCACCGAGGAGAAATCGTAATGCAATCTCGGAGCAGTGTCCCTGGATGAGTCAGGGGTTCCCTGGGGGGTGGTTGACGGGGGGGTGATAACGCCTCCCCACTGGGCAGCAGATGTTGGCAGGAGTTTATTTTTCCCTGTATATAACAGTGAGCATCCCTCCCCTGATACTTTGCGAGCGGGTTTCATTCTTACAACGCCCAGTAAAGTTAAAACAACTGTCTTCTGTTTTACAGGGGAGAAACCGAGTCAGCGGATCAGCTGTGGGACTTCTGCAAAGCCCTGTGGAAAACGGCAGAGACCGCAGAAGGGAGAAGACCCACCAGACTCCATTCCAGTCCCTATTTTTCCCCTTTATAGCCAGAGGGATGAAGAACGGGCACGAACACGGCAGATAACCAGCCGAGAGCCCTGCCATCCTGGTCTGGCTGAAGCAGGTTGGACTCATGACCAGTGCATGGGGGTGGGCGCAGTGCGGACCTGAGGACTCGTGCTGGCTCATTGCCATTTTCTGTTGGCCAATAACTCCAATCTTCTTCTCCTGCAGCGTATTTATTTACGTTTTTTTTTTTTTCCTTTTTTGTTTTTCCCCCCATTGGAGAACAGGCAGCACTGTTAGAAAGCTGAGGGAGCTGCTGCGGAGTGGGTTGGGTGGCGAGGGGAAGCTGGCTGGCAGTAGCCCGAGGCTATCGTAAAAGAAAGTGAAACGGGAGTGTTAATGCTTTAGCCGAGTTCTGGAGAAATGGTTTTACTGTTTGAAAAGGAATTGTGAGACTGATACGTCTGGGAGGGTCTGGGAGCACGCTGAGCCCCTCCAGAGGCCTGGGGGCATGTGCAGGCTGGAAGGACACTTGGGAGCAGTGGTGAGGGGTGTGTGCGTGCAGAGAGATGCAGAACCGCAGATAATTTCAGCTGGAAAGGACCTCTGCAGGTCTCCCGTCCAGCCCCACTCAAAGCAGGGCCAACCGCATTGGTTTGCTCAGTGCACGTCCTGTCAAGGTCTGAATATCTCCAAGGCTGGAGATCCCACCACCTCTCTGGATCCCTGTTCCGGTGTCTGACCCCCCTGACGGTGAGAACAATTTGTCCTAATGCTCTGTGTTCCTGCCTGTGACCATTGTCTTG
Organism: Rissa tridactyla; assembly: GCF_028500815.1. Taxonomy (NCBI): domain Eukaryota; kingdom Metazoa; phylum Chordata; class Aves; order Charadriiformes; family Laridae; genus Rissa; species Rissa tridactyla. Next base: position 13,008,501 of record NC_071480.1, read on the forward strand.
TGTCCCGTGCAAGAGCAACCAGGCTTGATCTTCTCTGTACCCTCCAATTAAGCAGTTGAAGACAGCAATAAGATTCACCCCCTTCCTTTCTGAGGCTGATCAAACCCAGTTTTCTCAGCCTGTCCCCAGCTCTCCACCATCTCGGTGTCTTCTGCTGGAATCAAGCCAGTATGTCCATGTCTGTCTTGTACAGGGGGGCCCAAGACTGGACACGGTACTGTAGGTGCGATCTTGCAGGTGGTGAACCCCCTTGGGTGGTCAGCACAGCGCTCTGCCCTCCTCTCCCTTGCGTAGCTCTGGTTCTTTCCGAGATTAAATGACATGCTGGCCATGGCAGCCCTCGTGTGTGCTTGCGTCTGCGATGCTTGACAGCATTGCGTCACGTCCCGTGGAGAAGGAAAGGAGATGTCCTCTAGTTTGGGTTTCTCAATCCACACGACTGTTCGGCTGGTTCCTACCTGCACAATTCAGACTGGGGGGGTTTGGTTTTGGTGTTCTGGTCTTGTCCCATCCCTGATGTCTTTAGGAGACACCTTCAGCCAGCGTGGTCCTCTGCTGGCACCATCTCATTAACTCCACTGAAGTCAAAAGCTCCTAGAACAACAATCTGCTGGGAATTATGAATAAATGCAAATAGTGTTTGTTTGATTTACTTTTCAGGTCTGGCCAGGAAACCTTCAAGTAGCAGCACTTTCCCTTTTAAGCAGGTAAGTGCTTTTTTAAAACATACATGGGAATGTCTGTGCTCCTCTGTTTATCTCTATAAATCTCACTGTGCCTGAGCTTTTAAATAGCCATTCACACGGTAACTTCATGCTCGTGAAATTCATGAATGTGAGGAGCTGATGGCGTGAGCGGCCGTAGCAGATGGTGGGACACCTTCTCCAAACTGGAGAGGGGGGAGATACCGCGGGTGCGTAGGGCAAGGGAGTGATGGGGAGAAGAGGAGAATAGGGCTGGAGGAGAACCTGGACAAGCAGGAGATGATGGTCGAGACTCTGGTCCAGGCTGAGGGGCTGGTGGGACGGCGATCCCCGCGCTGGCACGCGGGAGGTGGGGATGTTGGTTCAGGGGAGGTTTGTTTCATCTGGGGAATCTGATCCGTCAGGGTGGATGGCAACGTAAGGAAATTCTCTGAGGCACAATGGTGAATGGTCAAATCAGCTGAGACTTTTGGCTTAAATATTTTGTTTTAAAATTCTATCATTAAAAAAAATATGGGTTTTTTTTTTTTTTTAGTTTTAATATTCATTTTTTCAACATTTTTCCACGAAAGGCCGAAACTTTTTCAGGGGAGGGGGAAGCATAACCTAACCTCCAATTTTCTGTCCCAAACCAGTTTTGACCAGCCATCCCAACAATGTAATCGTCGGAGGTCTTTCCCGCCCCCCTCCTTAGCAAGCAGCAGGCCAAGTATCATTTTAAAAAAAAAAAAAAAAAAAAAAAAAAATCACCAATAAAAAAAAAAAGCTGCCTTTTGCCGCACATGGCTGGTGTATTTTTCCTTTGGAAGGTGGCCACCCCAAGCACACACAGGGCTCTGTGTGATCCTACCTCACCCTCCGAGAGGGAGCAGGAGAGAAAAACTCCCTGTGAGTTGGATGGGTTCCTTACGGGGGGGAGGTGGGCTGGCGGGAAGGGGGGCGAGCGCGAGGCAGCGTTTTGAACTTAAGTTCCTTTTTCTATTTTATTTAGATTAGGTTCTGCGCAGCGGGGTGATTTCTTAATTAGAGCAGCCCAGTCGTGCAGGCCCGTCTCTCCAGACCCCTGCTCTGCCTTCTTAAGTTTCACGAGGGAAGTTGTCGTGCCTTATTTCCTGAGCTCTAATATTCGAGCAGTGTGCGGTGATTTCAATGGGAGGAAAAGACATGTAATTTAATCATCTTTATTAGATTTTGGGCAGGGGAGGGGGCAAAGCAGTGGGAACCGTGTCCTCTGCTTGTCTTTTGACTTTCTCTCCTGCTTCTAGTGGCCAGAGATGAGATTTCATGGGAGAAGCAGCAGAAAAGCAATGATCCTAAAAGACCAGTGATGGACTTTTTGTCCTAAGGTTATGAAGTTCTCCGAGTCGTAGCTGTTATCCCAGTCTCAGGCAGATCCATGGCCCTGCATGGATCCATCCTGGGCTTATTAATGACTAGCCGCGATGAAAAATTTTGATTTTTAATCCTCTTGATTACGTGAAAGGGAATCCCATCCCTCCAAAGGGTGTTGCTGGAGCAGGGTGAGAGGCTGGTGGAGCCAGTTCAAGCGGACCAAATGGGGAAGCAAAACGTGGAATTTTGCAGGTTTCAGGTGTTTTCTGGGAATCCAGGGAGGGCAGGCAGCGTGTTCCCATGGGATCAGCCTGTCTCTGCTGTCAGCGTGGCATTGCTGCCGCACCACGGGCTCGGCTCTGCTTGGCTCCGGCTTACCGAGAGCAGCTTCCCCCGGTCTCCCTCAGGGCCAGGGAGGGGAAAGTTATAAGAACAAAAATTGGGGAATTTTTGCAAAACTAGAGATGGTGAGGACAAAAAAGGCTTTGTTTTACAGTAGCGGCTCAGAAGTTTGGTTCTTCCTATTGCCCTTGCTGCGCAGAGCCGATGCGAAAGAGCATCGGGGATGCAATCCACGCGCCGAGGGACACCGGGTGCCTTTCAGTCGGGGAGAAAACCTGCCCGTGCCGAGACCTCTTCGTGCTGACTCGCCGCCTGCACATATGCACCATATGCCCAATCTTTACTTAATGTAAATCGATGCTAATGCATCGATGCCAACGAAGCCGGGCTATTTTAGCCTTCGAGAGCCTTCTGTACCGTACGCACTCGACTCTGACTTTGTAGCTTAAAAAATATTAAGCAACGCCCAGTGGGAAGCAAGGGGGCACATTCGTATTTAATTCAAGTGAAACCAAATTTGGATTTGTTTTAATAAATCCATTTTATGGCTAGAACAATAGCGAAAGAAGCAAATATTTGTTACCTGGAGACACCGTATTCTCTCCCTCGCACCACATGGGTCTGAGTTGTTATTTTTGGAGCTGGCCCTATGAAAGGCTCCCGTGGAGGATGGGAGAGGTTTATAACTCAGTAATGGGCTTCTCGCCTCAAAGTGGTTCCAGTCGCTCTCGGCTGGGTCTGAACAGGCTGGTTTCGGTTACGCGCCACCAGCGGGCGAGAGCCCGTGGTCATTCCCTGCAGCGCCTTTGGGGTGGGTGGTGAGCGGGGCGCGAGGTGCTGCGGGGGCAGCCGAGCCACGGAGTGATGCCGAGCCATGGAGGAGCTGAAGCACAGGTGGCTGCGGGCACCCTCCTGGCACAGGTGATGCTTGGGGAGAAAAACACCTCCCACATCACCTGATTTCAGCAGTTACTTTAAAAAAATGCTCTTTTTTTCCCCACCTGAGGGAGTCACTTTGTATTTGAAGAAGCAACTTAATTGCTGCAGCTGTGACTGTCTCGGGATGATGTTTAAAGTGTTGAATTTTGCGTGGTCCCGATCATGGGTTTTAGCAGCTATTTTTCTGCCTTTGCTGTATCTCCCCACGTGCAGCTGCTCCGTGGGCAGCAGTGCTGCGGTGGAGGCGGCTCCCTCATTTATCCTGCTGGTGACAGGAGGAAAAACTAGCCATAAAACTTCCTCTTCGGGGACAGCGATGTGAGTCAGTAAACCACTGCAGTGTCACCTGTGGCATGGCGGGAGCGCAGCTCCGGGGAGGGGAATATTGTGAGCAGTGGAGGACAAGGGAGGTTGTGATGGTGGTGCACTGGGAGAGGGAATTGCCAGATTTGGGGAGTATTGCCAGGGCTCGGGGGAAGACCTTGTGGGTGCTGAGCGGGATGCGCTTGTCCCGGGACGCACCCAGGGTCCTTCCCCCCTGCGCGGGAGCCAGCACAAAGCTGCCCTGTGGAGCAGGGATGCTTTTGTACGAGGTGTTGCTTGAAAAGCCCACGATCCGCCATCCCCAGGCGGATGGGCTGTGAAAGCAGCTGCAGGTGCCAGGCAAAACTTCTGCGAGTACGTCCTACCTGTGTGTTTGCATCACGGAGGGACCGAAAAAAACCCCCGCTGCTGCTGGCAAAGTGAATTGCTGCAGTTGTAACCGTGTTTTCTGGGGGGAAGCTGCCGCAGCTTGGAGCATGGTTGCTGGAAAGCAGCGTGCCTCGTGAGAGAGGGAGAAAGAAATTACAAATTAAAACCAGAAAGCCCCTTTTCCCTCCATCTCTTGATGTCTTGATTCAAGGTATGCAAAATCATAATCGTTATTTTTAAGGGCAGCCCCCTTCCACCTCCCAGGGACTATTTTATCTCTAGAACCACCCTCTGACTTTTGATTGCAGAAATGACACTGGAGAGAAACTCTGTCTGCGGGGAGTGAGGCAGCTTCAACCCCTCCTCCTCCTCCCTGAGACCATCCGAGCTGCAGGGGTAGGAAAGGAAGAGGAGGGAGTGATGAAGGTCACCTTCCGCTGCCCCGGGAAGGTAACGAACCCCACGCAAAGGCCCAGGTCGAGCTCTCCAGAGTCATTATCGCAACAGGCTGCGAAAGGTTAGGGAGGAAAGAGCTTTTCGGAAGTCTTTGCCCACTAATTGATTGCGAAGAGCGGAAGGAAGGATGTATCGAAAAAAGAAAACCCCCACGCCGTTTGTAACCCCCCCCCCGCCCTCCCCGAAACGTGCCCGGCCAGGAGGCAGCAGGTTGTAGTTTTAACTGTAACAGAGCAGAAGGGAAATCAGATTCAACAGGAGCAGGGTCTCCTTTCAGTCTAATGGCAGATGTGGAAAATGTTTTCCAGCATCATTAGAGAGGATGAAAAGCTCTAAAGGCTGGGCTGTGCCCTGCCCCTGCCCGGCGAGGAGTGCCGAGGGAGGGCTGCCTGGCTCCCTATTGCCCCGTCTGCTGTGTGCAGCTCTTGGCACGTAGCGTGGCATATCCCCTCGCCTTGACTGCTGGCATCCCTGCCAGCATCCTCCAGCCCCCCCGAAACACACGTGGTGGTTCTTGAGGGGTAAAAGTTGTCCCACTGTGAGCCGATGCTGCACCCTATGTAATGCATGGGCCAAGGGGCTGCTCTGATAAAACCCCGGTTGAGTAGGTAAGTGCCGTTTTTAGTGTGAGCGGGTGGGAGTTGTGCCCCCAGCATTTGCAGCCAGGTTTGCAGCTGGCCCAGAGCCAGGATGAAGCACTGGGTCATAGGATCACAGACTGGTTTGGGTTGGAAGGGACCTTAAAGCCCACCCAGTGCCACCCCCTGCCCTGGGCAGGGACACCTCCCACCAGCCCAGGTTGCTCCAAGCCCCGGCCAACCTGGCCTTGAACCCCTCCAGGGATGGGGCAGCCACAGCTTCTCTGGGCAACCTGAGCCAGGGGCTCACCGCCCTCACAGCAAACAGTTTCTTCCCAAGATCTCATCTCAATCTCCCCTCTTCCAGTTTAAAACCATTGCCCCTTGTCCTATGGCTCCCTTCCCTGATAGAGTCTCTCCCCAGCGTTCCCTTTAAGTACTGGAAATGCCAGTTTGACTCACCCGCAGCCCATGCACAGGCAAAATGCGCTGTAGCCATGGCACAGGGGTTGAGCCCAAACCAGCTCTGGCCATCAACGGTACCCAACTATGGGCTGAAATACAAGGGGATTAGTTCAGAGATTTTCCTACAAATTCTCCTTCCCAACAGTGCCTCAGCCCATATGTTTCTGTAGCCTTGAGAACGGGCCATGGAGAAGGTCTCAAGACCTTGGGAAAACCAAAGTACCAGGTGCTCCCCAGGGTCCCTAGGGGTGGGCTGCGTTGCATGGACTGGGCAGAGGCTGGAGAGGAAATTCCTCCTCCTGATTCAGCCTTAGAGAAGCTGCTGAGCTCTGTACACTGGAGGGGACTGTTTGAGAAGGAAGTCCTCACAATGATTGTGGCTTTCTGGCCCCAGGTGAGATGGTGCCCAGAAATGAAAGGCAGCTGCAGAATTTGCCTCCTCCCCAGACTGGGTGAAACCAGAGCACTTTAAGATGACACAGTGCAAGAATTAATCCGCTCAGCTGGCACCAAAGGATTGTCTAAGTATGTTGAGCATCTCCTGGAACAACATTGTGTCAGTATCTACACCAGGAGGTCTAATTTCGTGTTTCCTAATCAAGTCTTTGAAAATAAAACTGACAATTCATGCCTCTAACCACTACCTCTCCTTAACCTTTCAGTCTGCCTTCCAGACCCAGGAGAAAATGCAGTGGAAGAGATGAGCTACTGTTTTGGGGAGCGACTTCTTTATCAACGCTAAGGAGTGAATCGTGGTGCAATCTCAGGACAGGAATTATCATCATTGCTATATTAGTAAGGAAGAAAAAAGAAAAAGATTTTTAGAGCTGACAGGATTTGCCCAAGTCACCTGGATAAAATTGGGAACACTCCCTGACCGATCAGGAACAGACTGAGACTGGAAACCAGTTGCCTTGATGCCTTGCTCTAACCACTAGACGACCCACCCTGTATGAGCAAACGGAATAAAATTTGAAAGAAAACAAAAATCTGACTTGAAAAATGTGTTCCGCGTAGAACCAGAATGTTCAGCGGAGAAAAAAGGATGCAGTCCAAAGTTTTACTTCCAGGCAAACATTTCAAAATGGACTTATAATGTACCCTTTCATTTAGATTTTATATGAAGGTTTTACTTGAACTTGTAATGAAGATGGAAAAATCCGCGGTTACCATGGCTACTGGCACTTTGCCTAATACACTCAAATCTTTTTCCCCTAATAAAATAGATTTCAGACCCCCCCCTATAAAAAGGGAAGAGTTAAAGACCCTATAAACAACTGCAGGACGAAGAATATTATTCCATGAAAGCAGGTTCTGACCATCACAGCAAGGTAATTGTGTTCATTCTTGTTTTCTCCTCATCAATTGGGTCTCCAAAACCCAGAATCCTGCTCTAGATGGTTCTTCTGCTAATAACTAGGAAAACATCAGGAGTAAGAAAATTGAGTGGTGGTGAGCAAAGTGCCTGGTACACTTTCTGGCATGTTCTCCTGCTTGTTGGAAATGCATCTACCTTGTTGTGTAGGAAGAAACTTGGATATTTTGGATGCTCTGGCAGTTTGCAGCTCCATCCCAGCTGCAATGGACCCTCTTGGGCAGGCGTTTCGGCCGTGCTAGGTTCTGCTCAGCACTCATGCCAGGAAATTCAAGATAGCTCAGGGTCCCTGGTACTGTACAGCGGTTGCTGCTGGTGAGGTGATGTATATTTGGCCTAAATCAAGGACTGGACTGGAGATCTTGTTGGTTTAGCATGTATATTTTCATGGTCTGGGTCTTGGCTGGGAGATGAGCTAGTGCAAGCGCTGATGCACCCCTTGGATATTGCAGGCAGAAAGCAGCTGGGAAGGGGCACAAGAGGCAGCTTGTAGCCATCTCCTCCTGCCTGTTTGCAGCTCCCGGGCCGAGCCGGGAGACTTGGATCCAGCAACGCTCTTCTTCAGCTTTGGCCGCTTCTTCCTGGTGGCCCTGCAGGCATGTGGTCTTCATTCACAGGAGCGGAGGGGGCTCTGGCCATTCCATTGACCTTTGCAGGATGGTTGTCTCGTTTGCCTGACGAATTCAGGTGAGACTGGGGCTTTTGTAGCCTTTGTCCTTGCAATTTCCCCCCGAGATCTTGGGGGAAGCTGATTTGGGCCATGCAGGAAAGAGGTTGGGCTTTGAGGTCTTCTCAGAGGGGATTGAGCACGCTGAAGTTTTGGGGATGGATGGACTGAGGGCACGCACACAGAAATCGCTAGGGCTGGGTGAAAACCAGTTGTGACATCCATGTAGGTAGGAGACAGCACAGACCATGGAGATATATGACAACACCCTCTGCAGTGTGTCCAAACCGCTCTGCCAGCGGGATGGAGGGAACCGCTGATGCTCTTGTTCTCTTCAGACTTTCGGGGCATCCTTTTAATGCAACGGCTCTTTGGCTTTTAAAAGCGGTGGCTGTCTGCCAGCCCGATTTATTTTAAACATGTGTTTCTGATTTGAAAATGTCCAGATCTCAAAATCTTTAATCTTCTCACACCTAGGGATTTTTTGTTTTGTTTTGTTTTTGTAAAAGGCTGAACCACGTGCAGAGGATAATGGTTTAAAAAGCAATACAGACTGTTTTAAACAAAAAAAAAAAAAGAAGAAAGAGAAACAGGAAAAAAAAAAATCCAGCTGGCACTCTTCTATTATCAAAGCAAGATGCGGCATGGAAATTCACGGATGCCAACGAAATAAGGCTTTTGTTTGTAATCACTGATGAAACTCCTTGAACTTAGGTCTGAAAAAGTTCCTAATAGATCGCTCTCAGATGAAAAAACCTCCCAGAGTATTTGTAAGGCTGAAACAGGTTGTCTTCCCACGCGCTTAAATCCAACCCAGTTCTGGTGTAGAACTGGAAGACTTGGGTCCCCTCGCCGCCGAAGGCTGGGCGGCGCAGGAAGGCTTTCCTCCTTGACCTGGGATTTGGGAAGGTCACTTGATCTTCCCTGCCCGAGCCGGGGAGGAGGAGGTCAGGTCAGCCCTGGGAACCTCTCCCGGGGAGGGGACAGGAAGGACTGGGACATGAATCACCGGGAGGACTTCAAAGGAGGTTCCTCCCCTCCCGGCGCAGGAGGAACAGCTCGGGATGAGCCCCACTCCACGCTGCAAGAGTCCCCGGGACGTTTCGCATTAGGAGCATGTGATGGAAATCAAAACTGACAGATTTAAAATGTGCAAGGGGAAAAAACTTTTTTATAGCAACCTACAATTAACGTGTGGCTCAAAGGGGCTATATATACAAACGTCTGACCAAAGGCACTTGCTGCAGAAAGATGTTTTTTTCAGGCGTATGGCTTATTTAAGATCTAAACAAGCGATTAAACTTTTAGCTCTGCAGAAATGCTCATCACTTGCCAGACTGCTCTGGGAGTGCTGCTGCTGGCTGCGGCCGGACCAGCGTCGCCAACTGCAACGCGAGGTGACCGGGCGCCTCTGCGGGCTCCCTCCTGCTGCATTTTCGTGCTTCTTCGCGCCCTGCTCCTTGCGCTGCTGTAGCCTCTGGTGCAAAGGGCTGGGCAGAACAGAGATTAATTCAATGTGTGTCTGATGGACGGTGTCAACAGCCGCCTTCTGTTCCGTGCTCCACCATCCAGAAACATCCCCTGAGGCACATCGCACTGTCCTGCCGCTGATGGTCCATGTTGAGGATGCTGAGAGAGGGTAAGGGTGAGGTGCTGCCGTACCTGTACTGGTAGAGCCATCCAGCCCGTGTGAACGCAGCAGCCAGCACATATCCTGGGCTACGTCCCCAGCAGTGTGGCCAGCAGGGCGAGGAAGGGGATTCTGCCCCTCTGCTCCTCTCTGGGGAGACCCCCCCTGCAATGCTGTGTCCAGCTTTGGAGTCCTCGGCACAGGAAGGACGTGGACCTGTTGGACTGGGTCCATGAGAAGGAGGAGGGCCACGAAGATGCTGGGAGGGCTGGAGACCCCTGTGCTGTGAGGACAGGCTGAGAGAGCTGCGGGGGTTCAGCCTGGAGAAGAGGAGGCTCCGGGGAGACCTTATAGTGGCCTGCCAGTATCTGAAGGCGGTCTACAAGAAAGCTGGAGAAGGAATGTTTTACACATGTAGTGTCCACGTAGGATGAGGGGTAATGGCTTCAAGCTGGAAGAGGGTAGATTTAGATGAGATCTCAGGAAGAAATTTTTCACTATGGTGGTGGTGAGCCCCTGGCCCAGGTTGCCCAGAGAAGCTGTGGCAGCCCTGTCCCTGGAGGGGTTCAAGGCCAGGTTGGACGGGGCTTGGAGCAACCTGGGCTGGTGGGAGGTGTGTGGGTTGGAACCAGATGGTCTTTAAGATCCCTTCAAATTCTAACCAGTCCATGATTCTATGATCTCCTGGGGATGTTGTGCCAGCAGAAATAGGGGTGGGAGGAGACAGCCCTCTCCCTGTTTCCCCCACCATACACGTGTGGGTTGGGGCTGACGCCTCTTCCTCCTTCCCATCCCACTGCGTCTCTCCTCAGAGCAGAAGGGCTTTGAAATGTCTCCCTGTGCGCTAAGAGTTAAGGGGACTGTGCAGCCCTGAAGATAAGAAACAGATGATAAAGGTTAGAGGAGGGATCGCGTTTCCATTATGCAGCCTGTAAATGCAAATAATTAGAATGCAGCCTTGTTTCTGAGAAAATGCAAAGAAAGAAAGCAAAAAAAAAAAAAAAAAAAAAATCCCCCTTTCCTCCCCAGGAAAGAAGCTGAGCGAGCGCTAAAGGCCTGAGAATATGGAATAACTCAGATTTGCTACTTAGATGTGTTTAAAGCTGGAAAACACACATCAGCCCAGGTGTGCACGTGCAGGGTTGATCCTTACTGTGTTCCTGGGAGTGCTGGGAGGCGGCTGCCGAGGTGCTGGGCTCTCCTGGGACGAACATTTTGGTATTTACCCAGTTCCAGCTGCCCTGCGGGACTGGTGACACCTCGTCCCAACCTGTCGGACCCGATTCTTCATTGTGTCGGTCTAACTCTTGGTAGCTTCTGCTCAGCTGCAGAAGGACAGGCATTAAGGCAAACCCAGTGGTTTTTGGGATGTTGTGAGATTTTTAGAGCACCAAATGAAGGAGTCTAGCACAGCTTCAGCACAGTTAATGCCATTGAAGAAGAAAGCACTTAAGCGTGTGCTAAAGTTAGGCGTGTTTATTGCTATTTACACCGTCACAGGTACCTGCTGGGCTCTCGTCTTGCTAAGGCAGAAGGGAAGCATGCCCCTAAAATTTTTGCTGACCTGGTGCCTGGGGTTTTGTTGGCAAAAAAAGGTCTAAATGCTGGTTATTTCTGGGACTTTAACGCCACCTATCCTTAACCATTCCCCAAGAAAGGAAGGTAGGTCCTTATCTAGTGACTTAGAGACACGCTGCAGTTTCCCTCTGTGGGTCGGCTGGATGTGGATGTATGACCAACATTGAGTTTCTTTTCTTTTTTTCTTTTTTTTCTTTTTTTTTTTTTTAAATTTTCTTTTAAGCTTTATTTTTCTCTCCGCTGCAGTTCATTAGCATCTTCCCTTTCCTTGCTTGCTTTTTCCCCCCTTTGCTTTCTTCTGGAACCTAGAAGTATTTCACTGTGGCTTGCCAAATGATTTCTATCTCAGTGAAAAAGAACTTGCTATTTCCTGAAAACCTACCACTGTTTTCTCTCTCCCTTTCTCTAATACATTCTGAGTATTGAAACAAATCCAGGTAACTTGATAAGAAGTTAATGAAAACAAATGAATTCTGTTTTGCAAAGGTGCATTGAGGAGAAGGGCAGCAGTGTTTGGGAGGGAGGGAATTGTCTCTGCTGAAAAGAGATTTCAAAGGACATCTGGCTTCAAAATCCGCCCGTGCCACATTTTTCAGGGGAGAAATGGCAAAAGAAGAGGCTCTGTAGTTTTCCACTTGTGCGTTCTTTTCATTGTTTTTGACGTTTTTTGTGAGAAAACGCCGGGATGACATGGTTTGGTCAATGCAATTTGATGTGTTTCCCTGCCAGCGGTCTCGGGGGCGGGGGGGTGCGAGGGGCTGCGAGCCCTGGTCCCCAAGGAGCCCCCGCTCCCGGTCTCGGTCCCAGCAGCCACCCAGCCCGAGCTCCCCACAGCCCGACCCACCCCGTAACACCACCCCGTAGCACCCTGAGGAGAAACACGGCCATTGCTGCTAACGCCAGGAGAAGTCCCCATTCAGATCCCAGTTCAGCCGTTGTCCTTGGAGCTGAGCAGGGACCTGGGGGACGCGGCTTTTGCTCTCAGGCCGAGGCGTTTCCAGCGCGATGGAGATGTCACCACGTCAAGGGACATTTCGGTGAGCTTTTACGTTTTGTTCTCCACGGAGCTATTTTATGAACTGCACTGGAGCACGCTGGGCAAAAAAAATAATATAAAAATCTTCATTTAATGAGCCAGTTCTTTTATTAGGCTGATTTTCAACTGCATTTTACCTTTCAGCACACGGGAAGTTTAGCTTTTAAGAAGTTTATTTCTTTATCGTGCATTCATTTCCGAAGGCTTCGCTGTACTTCAGGGTAGATTTCTGTTTGGTTTGGGACTTGGCGAAACGAGCCTTTGAACCGAGCAGTTGTGGGATAAGGTACTCCGCTTGTTAGATGGGTTTCGGTGTTGCATAACTCACAAATATCATCCAGCATTTAAGAAAATGGATGATCTTTATTTTTTTTTTTTTTTCTTCACCCCTTCCCCCTCTTTAGCCTTCTCCACCTTCTGTGTGATTTTTTTTTTATGGTCCCTGATTGGAAGCAAAAAGTCTAAAAGAGAGAGGAAATCAAGCCCGTCAATAAATGCTAAAAATATTTAGTGTGGCAGCCTCTCTATTTTCTTTTTTGTGAAACACTGATTAATATTCAGTGGTTGAAGGTTAATACCCCATTCATTTTATTCCCTTTACATCCTCTGCACAGCAGTTGCTGCTCCAATTTCGACTTCTAATTCATGCAAATCTGGTTCCAATCAGGATATTAGTAACTCACTGCATAAGCAGGAGGGGAGTTTAAAAAAAAAAAAAAAAAAAAAAAAAAGAAGAAATCACACAATTGTTAAACTTATCTTTCAGTACAAGCGTATACACGCACACCGACACCCCAAATCCACAAGGCTGTTGTAATGAAAGGTGTTTATTTTGCATTTCTCTCCTCCTTTAAAATACAGGGAGAACATCCACTTAGAAGGATTTTGGCAGGCTTAACTAGAAGTTGTTGTTTTGATACAGCAGTGAAAGTCTCTGGCCTGGGTTGCAAAGGAGGTGGATGATAATAATAGCTCATGCGAGCTTAAAATCTAGGATTCAGTGCAGGGACAGGAGCGATCCGTTCTCGGGGGAGGTTATCCAGCCCAGCTTGGTGCAGGAGCTGTCTAGGTGCATGAATAGTGCAGGAAAAACCCAAGCACGTTTCCTCTCCCCACTTTTTTTTTCTTTTTTTAACGTGAGTGCAAAGCAGTTTCCATCGGTGAAGTGGCTGTTCCCTCTGCTGTTGTCTGTGGACGCCCGTGCCCGGCTTTTCCATCCTCTTTGGGGGGTGATGGGGTTCTGCCTGGCTGCGTCCCCGTGCTGTCGGAGAAGGGGCTCTGCGGGGGGCGGCAGGGGCTGTTGTGGGACCTCAGGTCCTGTGAGGTGAACCCCGACTTCGCCCCGATGGTTGCACCACCATGAGCTGGATCCTGCAGCGGGCTGGCTCTCCATCATCTCCCCATGGGGATGGTGACAGTGTGGTCCCGGACCCCAGGGAGGACCACGCTTCCAAGGCTGATGCGCTGTGCTGGCACGCGGTGCTGCGGCACTTCCAGCGTCTGGTCAGAGGAGACGGGCCGCAGCAAAGGGCCTCCATAGAGTAAACCCCCTAAAGCCCGGCGTATTTATCTGGGAAAAAGCGCAGGGTTCAGCCTTCCCTACCAGGAATCCCAGGCAAGGCTGGGAGCCAGGGTGGGTACGTCGAAACCTGCTGCCGGTGCCTCGGGGGGGTGAGGATCAGGGTCGCTCGGATCCTGTGTGCCCAGGGATGGGGATAGCTTTGCCACTGAGTGATTTTACCCAAACCCAGGGTGCTGTGAGAGCTATGGCATGTGTCTGGGCATCCCCATCCCAGCACGCGTGTGTCCCAGTCCTTGCAGAGACACGGCTGAGCTGCAGGTCTGCGTGCTGGAGGGGGAACTGTCTGCCTGCCATTGTCCACCTGGGAGCAGTTCTGATGTTCTTGAGCAAAGCTCCGAAGCAGGGGCGGAGAGAGGAGCACGGTTATGATTTGATTTAGATGGGATAAAAGGAAGAAATGTTTTAGTCTGAGGGTGGCGAGATGCTGGCACAGGTTGCCCAGAGAAGTTGTGGATGCCGCATCGTTGGAAGTGTTCAAGGCCAGGTTGGATGGGGCTTGGAGCAGCCTGCTCTAGTGGAAGACGGCCCTGCCCAGGGTGGGTTGGACTAGATGATCTTTGAAGGTCCCTTCCAACCCAAACCATCCTATGGTCAATGGCAGGCCTTAGCCAGTGAGCAGGAGGAGGTGGCAGTCCAAGGTCTGGTCTTCACCAATGTGTTGTTGGACTGGAAGGGTACGCATGCATGCGATGGCCCCCCTGGACCTCCCACGAGGGGCTCTGCCCCCTTCCTCTGGAAGATGCTGCTCCTACGGCATCTTCCTCAAAGGAAAAAGCATTTTCTCCGTCCGTGGATCACCAGTGACTTCAATTTTTAAAAATAAGCAAAGGCTCCAGCTCAGCCCTGCACGCGATGTCTAGCCAAAATGCAAAACTTTACCACAGTGCACAAGTGGGCTGTGTTTTTCCGACCAGGGAACAACGTTAGGGCCCTTTCATCACCTTTCTTTTGCACTTCTTTTAAAAATGATTTAAATTGGAGGCAATAGTATTGAACCTCTGACTCTCAGACAAGACTCTCTGAATCACATGCTTAAACTGCATCCATTTTCTAGAACCACTTTGATCGCAGCCCTTGTGGTTTGTTTTATTTTTTCTCCTAAGCATTTGTTCTTTCCACTCTGTTTGCTATTTGTGCCATCGCCGTGAGATTTGGTTTAATTTTTTGCCTCGCTCTAGGAGAGAGCGCTGGTGACCGCCGGGGTTTCATTTCTCAACCCTGCTGCCGAGGCACTGCAAATCCCGAGGCTCGCTTCCAGCCCTTCTTGAGCAGCAGCATTAAAAAACATTGTGCTGAACCCTCTGTCCCCACATCTACCGCCGAGGAAAACGCTTGGTGGAGGAAAGTCAAATTCCAGATTGCTCAGCAGAAAGGAAAAACCAGTTTGGAAGCCCCTCTGGGAAAGGGCCAAGCGATAATCTCACGCCGTGTGGGTGAGAATGGCAGCATCTCCCTTGGTTTTAGAGGGAGCAGGAGCTGCTCGCGCCCACTCAGCATCCAGTGTGCTACGGTTACAGCCCTGATTTTGAACCAGCTGAATGAAAATACTTGTGGGCAGCAAAAATAGCCGGTGCTGAAAACCTGTGTCTACTTGAGGGTGGAAATTGCTGGGAGTTCCTCCGTGGCTGCAGCTGATCATTATAACCTGTGTCATAAATAAGCGGCGGTTGCGCGGCATGCCGCGGCCGGGCTCCCCCAGCTGCGGCCGCACAGAGCCCGTGCACCCCCCAGCCACGGCGCCGCGGCCCGGCGGCTCTGAGGATGCCGGTGAATGGCCCAGCAAGAAACAGGACATTTTTTGGGGGAAAAACCCCCCTGCATCATGCATTGTTCCATGGCATCAGCACGGCGCGCAGCGTGATGGAGGCGTTTGCCACCCCAAACATTAACATAGGCTCTGAGGATGCTGGTGAACGGCTCAGCAAGAAACAGGCCTTTTTTTTGGGGGGGGGGAAAGCATCATGCGTTTTTCCATGGCATCAGCATGGTGCGCAGTGTGATGGAGGAGTTTGTCACCCTAAATGTTAATATAATTCCTACTCCCTCCCTGGGAGCACGGCCCTCAGTCTTGTGGTGCCAAGGTAGGAGGGGGATCATGTGGAGCCACTGGGGTTACTGCGTCTACGGCGCGCTCTCAAAGTGGAATTTAGCCCTACGGGTGTGTAAACGTGCCATGCAAATGGATGCAAATGCATGCAAACCCGAATTTTATATCAGCTGGCAAGATATAGTTAAACAACGTAATCGGGGGCCCTGAAGGGAAATGTTAGTATGGCGCACACCTCCTGCTCTCGCAGAGGGGAAGGCAGCGCTGGCAGAGCGAGCCCCAGGCTCCTGGCGCCTCTTCCCATGGGAAGGACAAGGGGGCTCATCCCCCGGCTCCGGGCACGATCCCCTTTGGAGCGCAGGGAGGGAAAAGCTGCCGTGCGGGGATGCAGAGGGTGCTTTTGCATTTGAAGAGTCAGGGTGGGCCCGATGGAGCGGACCCACCCCGGGGTGGACATGGCTGTCAGTGGTGTGCGGGAAGGGGCTCTAGGGTTGCCGGGCTGTGCCGGGGGGTCCCGGCAGCGAGGGGTGCGTGGTGGCCACGGCCCAGCAGCCAGCAGAGGGAGAGTCGGAGCGCGAAGCCTGGCTATTCCCAGGGTTTATTTCCCAGGAGCAGGGATTTTGAAAGCTATAGGTGGCCATTGGATTTTAGCCACTGGAGGGAAGCCCGTGGCCTCTCAGTGGGTGCTGTCTCGTGCAAGAGGTGGTCGTGCCACCACCGGTGGTTTGGTCGGCAGAGCCCAGCGCCAGTTAACTGGGTGATGTGGGACACGTCCCACTCCCATCTCCTCCTGTCCCCGTGCTGGGAGGGGAGGGATGGGGACACGTGTCCTGTGCACACAGGGTTGCTGCCGGCGCTGCTTTGCCTCAGCAATACAAAGGAGCAGGATGAGCCTGGATGTGCCTACAGATCTCTGGGGTCCTCTGATGGACGGTGCTGGGGAGGCACAGCACGGCACGGCCACACCGGGAGCTGCTTTGGCTGCAGGGGCTGCCCCGGCTCACCCCTGCCCGGGCTTTGCCTCTCCCTGCCCAGCTCTGCCCACCCGCCGTTGGTACCTCTCTATTGACTCGCTCGGTTATTTCTCTGTGCTGCCAGGGCCGGCTCTCGAGGCCCATGTGGAAATGCTTGAGCAGCCATTCTAACCTCTGGGCTGCAATAATTAGCCTCACATGGCATCTGATCTGCAACATGTGGCCCGGGCCATTACTTTGCTTTAGCTGCTTGTTAGGCCCTAATCTCTGTTTGATTTCAAGGTGAAACCGATTTGAGTTTCCTGAGGTTTCTCAAACAAGCTGCAGGGGTGCTGCCCCCTTCAATCCCGCGTGTCTCCCGCGGCCGAGCCCACGTCGGGAAGGAGTCAGAGATCACCTGCTGAACCCGCTCCTCCAGGTACCACCCCCGTCACCGCGATGCTGCGGGGAAGGGAGGTGACATTTGATTATATTTGGTCCTTAGTGATCTGCAGTATCCACGGGCTCATTTAGGGGCAGGTGAGTCCCTGGTCACCTTGGGAGGAAGGTCTGCATCCTGCTTGCACGCTCCTAGGTGGGTACGTTGTAAATTAGCCACTTGTTGTTACAGATGTTTGAAGCTTTCCACGTCAGCTTCGCATTTGGTTTCCCTCCTGCCCTAATTGAGACCAGAAATCCAATTAGACAATAATCCTGTCCTTTTTGAAGTTCCCGGCTGCAGCGTCACACGATCTGGGACGGTGGGTGTTGTGCTGGTGGTGGGACCAACTGGCCGCGGTGAAACCCTTCCCGGTGCAGATGATGAAACGCGTTTTTAAGATCCATCCATCGCCATCCGTGTCAGGAGTCGGCGTGTGCTGTTCTTTGCCGGTCCCTATTAGGGACAGCAGATGTTCAAACAAGGGGCTGTGGCACGTACAGCGTTCTCACTGTTGCTGGTGAGGCATGAGCCCCTGCCTCGTGCGGACGGGCCAGCTGCTGCTTGAAGTGGCTCCTGTTTATTTGCACAGATGCGCCGGGTGAAGGGAGGTGGGCAGATATTTGAGCGAGGCCCCTTTAGGCGGGGTCCCCCAAAGAAGCTTGTTTATAAGTGGCATTTCCTTGATTCAAAGATCCTGGGGGCAGATCTTGGGAGAACTGTCGCCGAGGCTGGCACGAGGCTGTAACGCCTGCCTGAGGCTCTGCGCTCACGGTGCCAAGTGAGTCTCACTGTCCATTAGTTGGCTCCTTAAAATACAGTAGCAGCCTGGAAGTTGCAGTCTTTACAATGCACGTGTGTATGTTATATATTCTTAACACGAGTATCTATGTAGTGTGTGTATGCACGTATTTATATGCATGCGCACTTGGGTTTGTGTGTGTTTTGCAGAGGCTTTGGGGAGTTTTGGTATGTGTGCCGTTATTGTCCTTGGAGAATAATGATGGAGTTAATGCTCGTGTGTCAGGCTTAAGCATCGTAGACTCTGTGGTTTCGGAGCCTGAGGGACCTCGGCGATGCCCATTGAGGGCTGGAAGGGCTTGTGCAAGCTCCGAGCTGGCGGACCCTCTGCGGTCCATGCTGCAAACCCAAACTGCTGCCGAGCAATCGAATCAAACCCCGTCCCTTGGCTTCCAGTCGCGAGAGCCAGCTGGTAGTTAGTGCACAAGTTGCTTTTCACAGCCGAACCGCTTTGGGTGCGGTATTAACCGTGGGCTTGAGCCAGGGCTCTCAGCGCCCTGCACGGAGCTTCTCAGCCCAGGAGCACACGAGCTGCGAGCTCCGGCCGCTCAGATCAGCCGCATCTCCCTTCTCTCCCTCTATCTGCTCTAGAAAAACAGGAAACTGCACCAAATTAGCTCGGCAGCCGAGCCTCCCGAAAGCCACAACATGGCAATCGTAGGCACCGCTCAATTGCTTTTTTCCTACCCTGCAGCAGCTGCGCGTTAGGCCAGCAATTTGATTTGGTGTCTCAGGCTGCTGTCGTGGAAGAAAGCAAGACGGGAAAAAAAATTAAGGGGAGAGATTTTAAGCTCGGGGCCTCCCATTGCATTGTTTTTATCCTTTTCCCATCCTGGAAAAAGAATCAAAAATAGCTCAAAACCTATTTTTCTGAACGATTAAATTAGGCTGAAGAGATGGCAGAAACAGCACTGTCCGGCTCTTGATGCTTTTACGCCTCGTAGGGCAAAACCGAGTGGTGTCAGCATTGTGAATTTAGGTGTTCTGGTGGAGCCAGGCTCCAGACGCAGCTCCGGAGGGTCCAAGGATGAGTTTGCTGCCAGCAGCTACAGCCATATCATGCATCCCACGGCTTGGCATACCCCATGTAGTGCCATCAGCATCGCTGAAGCACTTTTAGCTGGTTGTTGTGTGGCTGTGCTTTTATCTGGTTTAAAAAAGAAACAAAAAACAACAAACAAACCTCAAAACCTAACATAGCATAATGTAATAATTTAAGTTGGGACTGTTTCAAGCAGCAATTTCCAGTAGGTTTTCTTGTGATGGGCATCAACAGCATCAGCAGTAGAAAGGACGTTCTTGTACCTGGGAGATAACGTTTGCAGGAACGGTTGTGTGATGGGTTGAAGCCCAAACATCTGAAGTGTGAGACTGGGAGGTTGGGAAGGGGAAAAAACTAAGGTTTCTATGAATCTGGAAACCGTGCAAAAGGAAAAGACAAAAAATGGGTGACTAATTCCGGGAAGGTTTATAAAAGACAATAGAATAGTCTTTTATTGTCCTGGGGCACCAGGAATTTCACGGGAAAAGAAGCGAAGCCTCCTCCAGCTACACACATGGCATTGCTCGCTCTGCTCCGGCTCGTCCTGTCTTCAGCGTAAGGGTGTACCCGTTAAAAGTGTAATTGTTCTTGGTTTTATTTAAAGTCATTTTGGCAAGGCTGGTAGGCCGGACAAGGGTAACATAGAGGGATTCAGCCTGTATTTTACCAAAAAATTGTGGTTTTTTCCTCTCTCCTCCGCTGCCATTATTTCCCAGCCTGCCCAATTCCTTCAGCCTTGCCTTAAGCCCCTGATTCTCAGCTGGCAAAATTCCCCTTACGCCTGTGATTTGACCCATTATTTGACTTGTTTGCTTTTGGCTGTTCTCCAAATACGCCTTGCTCCCAGATGCCTCCGTTGGGGGATGCTTTGGATTGAAAGCTAACTATGCATATTGACGATTTAAATATAACCTCAACACTTATTTTTTGGGGGGGAAAAAAAATATCACAGCCACTGAAAGGGTAGGAAAAGTGTTTATGCAGGGCACGAACCTCAGTGCGTTGTGGGTTTTGGCTAGTGGAGGCTCAGGCAGCTTTACCCTGCGACAGGGACCTGCTGCTCGGGATGGCCAGAGCCACCATTCCCATTCCAACAGAATCCTGAGCCGGAGCGAGTCCCCGCAGATCCCGATGGGGACCCGAGCGCTGTCACCGGGGGCTGCCAACTTCTTACGCAGCTTTGGGCAAAGCGACTAACACCGAGCGGAAGCCCTCAGGAGGACCGAATTCTTCCTCAGCCTTTCAATTAGCTTCTAATCCCTTCGCTCCCATAAAATCTCAGCTGCAGGCTGCCCCTGTTTGTGTATTTCCACTGGCCACGAAAGCCACCTCCCTGAGCATCTGTCTGTGCGGTTTAGGCTGAAACCTCTCTCCCTGCCAATGGCCACACCTCTCCGCAAAGAACATGTAATTGCAAACTTTTTTTTTTTTTTCCCCCCTCCCATTTAACGTAAAACAAGCAGACACCCGTCACCATCTCTGCTTCGGCTCTGATGCAAACTTTTTCCACCTGGCCAAGTTAGGCACTCAAAAAATATAAATAAATACGAAAAGAAAAGGGGAAAGAAAGAAGAAGAAAAAAAAAAGGCCGTCAGTAGAGATATTTTTAAACACATGACACAGAGGAGTGTGACACACTTGGTGTTCTCAGTGGGTGGGTGCAGTGTTATTTCATGTTATTCTTGTCGCCGGGCCCAGCATTACAAGTGTACACGTTATTAGTGGCGTCCGATAATAGCGTGTGGCGCAGCCGCCTGTCCCCAACCTGCCGCGAGGGGCTGGGGCTGCGCAGGGGGTGGTGGGCAGGGGCGGGCGGGCGGGTGTCCCGTGCTGATGGTGCAGGGGTTGTTGATGCCACCGAGCGTTATTAGGATGGGGAGCCTCCAAATAAAGGGCATCTCGTTGCCTCGCTCGTACCATGTTTTGCTTGGGCATGTCCACCTGAGCTGGCATTGCTGCACGTCCATCTTTCCACGTCTGCTTGTCCATCTGAGGTGTACTGGTCCTGGGGCGGTGGTTTTGGAGATGGAGATGGTGGAGGGAGCAGGGACTGTTGTGCGTCCAGGAGCCGGGGAGGTGGTGATGAAGGTGGCAGAGGCTGGTGCCAGCCAACGTCTGACAGACTCATACATGAACTTGCGGTTTTATAGCCCTATAAAAGGCGGCTGACAGAAGAGGTTCTGATGTTGGAGGCTCCAGCTGAGCTGGGAGGAGTCGGCCTCGTCTCCCGGCGCCGGAGCCGCGTCTGCTGGTGCTGAGCCTCGGCCGTGACGTCAGGGAGGGAGAGCCAGGCAGGGATTCCCGGCGTGCCGAGGGCAGGAGCCGGGCGCTCACCCCAGCCATCGCTGTGGCCCTGCCAGCAGCGCCGAGCTCCTGCTTTCCTGGCTCGCCTCTTGGAGACTGTGTGCAATGCTTGGAAGGGGCTCTCTAGCACCTTGCTCCACAGGGCGGGCACATCACCTCCCCCCTTCCCTGGGGCTGCTGTTGGCGGTTGCGTTGCAGGTAGAGGAGTTTGCAGGGAGGGATGAGGCCAGCTGAGGTCCTGGGTCTCCGTTCGTCTCCAGCACACGTACACCAGCACGATGGGCAGGGCAGCTCCACGCTCTGGTCCACAGCTGCCTTCCCTCACATGGCCTCTTTTACTCGCGGGTTTGCTTTCCCTTCCCTGCCCACTTCTCGCCATATCCACCCATGCATTTCATTTCTGTTAGATACCTAAACACCTTGCCGGAGCCAGGCCAGGGGACTTGGCCCGTGTCCCTTCTCATGCTCACTGCTTTCTTGTGGGTTGCCGAGCCCTCGGCGGGACCGTGCCACCGCCGGAGCAGGATGGGCACGGAGCAGGATTACAGAAGATCCCCTTACTTGAAACCTCGGAGGTTTCAAATCAGGGCAAGGGCAGGGCAGGGGATGCGGCTTCTCTTCCCGGTTACACTTGGGGCCATCACAGAAAGTTTGCTCTCATTGCGACGTTGTGCTGGTGTAAAGATTTAATGACGGACTTGGGGATGCTCCGTCTTAACCCAACTTAACCCTGAGTTACCAGCTCAGGGAGGTGTCCTCCTCACCCCAAAGCAAAGGCAGCGAGGAGAAGCTACAGACTCGGATAGGGGAGAATTAACCTTTAAAGCTGAATTTCTGCTAAATCCTGTAAGATGTGGATAAAAGCAAAAACTAACCCCTTGAAAATGTTTGACTTGGGTGAGTTTGTTGTGTAAAGCTGGAAACTGGAGGAAATCTGTCTTTTGGCCCATTTTCATATGAAAGATGGGGAAACTTGCTGTAAAGCTCAGTGCGCGGGATGTGCTGCTTCATCACCCGTTATCTGCGTGGAGATGCAAGGCCAGCTCGGGGGCTCCTGTGCCTCGGCTGGGTGCTATGTCACTGGAAACCAGGGAAAAAAGGCGAAAAGCGAAGCCCCAAGCTTCCCCTTTCTCCCACTCAGCCTCCTTAGAAATCTCCGTGGTGCTCCTATGCCTTGATCCCCCACCACGACCAATGGATCCTGGCTCTTTTTTTATGGAGACTCCCCACCGAGGTAGACGCTAGTTAAAAGGTTACTACCCAGCTGTGAAATATGTAGACAGGGTAACAGCTAAATGGCGGAGTGACCTCATATCTCATATTTATTGACTAAATGTGGCTTGAACTAGTCACCACTAGTAAAATAAACCACAGCCCCAAGTACTGCAGGAATATTCCATAGCAGACACACTCCTGGTTCCTTGTCACACTCTTTCTTTCACTTGAAATTAAAAAAAAAAAAAAAAAAGGCAAAAACTTTGTTACTAATCTCGTTTCACTTACAAGGTAGGTCCTGCAGAAACCCTTTAGTGCAAGCTTACGTTTTCCTCTGAGAAGAGCTGGGAATCTCTCTGGGTTTGCACTGATAGAGAGGGAGCGAATGAGCCTCTGGAGAATATTTTTGCCAACATCCCCCTCAGGAAAAAGCTTGATCAGACTAAGACAGGCGTGTTGGGCTTTAACAGAGAGGGCTGGGGTCAGGTGGCTTTTTTTGTGACATCTATATCCATGTCCCACGTGCTGTCACGGGGATGAGAAATAGCTATGAAAAATCAGGCGACTGCCTTAGGTTTTGTCTGCCTGAGGAAACTGGTGTGATACAAAGGTACAGTGATTCATCTCTTACTTCTGCAGTGAATTAAACCCATTCAGCATCAGAGATGCTTTCCTGAGCATCTCCAGCTGGTCTAACCCCTCTGAAGGCAGGGGCAGCTGTGCCACGAGTATTAGGAACCTGGTGGATACTCTGGAGGCTGCAGTGGGGGGACATTGATAATTCTCCCAGAAATGGGGAATCAGCACTTTCACAGTGCTGTGATCAGAAGGGGCCGCTCACCTCCAGCCTTTGCACAGCACCCAGCAGAGACGGGGGAGAACTGGGAAAAGGCCCAAGGACTCGGTTTTTTGGCTTTGCTGTCACATCAAGAAATGGAAGAATACTGTAACTGAAATGCCTGGAAGTAGCAATGAGAGTTTGTGATTCTGGGTGCTGTTCAAGCAAGGAGAAATTCAGTTTGTCCCACTCCCTGGCACCCCAATTGCTCTTGGCATCTTTGTCTTGACGTGGCACATGCCCTTTCCACCACCCCCTGCCCCATCACGCTGAGCCTGGCCCGGGCGCTGCAGGTGGCTGTTGGCACGCACAGCATCGCCTTCCCCGATCTCCCCGAAGTTGCTGGCCGGGTGACCCATTTCTCATCGCCTCGTGACCCAAAAAGCCTACGGGGTGTTGTAAACCGTCTGCGTTGCGGCTTATTAGCTGACGGCCGTCTGCGGGTGCCGGGGGTGGTGGAAGCCCCGTGCCACAATAAGGGTCGTCTGGGCTGGAACAGCCGCGGCGCGGTGCAGGTGTTGCTATAACGTACTGCCCGGGATTACCCTTTTGGTCAAAACCCATGATGCAGTGTTTCCCTTTGGAGATTTACATGCACATGGGGGAGATGCCGAGTATTGGAAAACAGACGAACTTGGCACCGGGATGGGATACAGATGTTACAGCCGTGAGCCCACGTCAACACGGGCTGTAAACTGCAGGCTGGGAGCCGAGCGGCTCTACGTGGCTGCCTTTCGATACCGTCACGGTGCAGGAATCCCCTTCCTCGCCCATCCTTCCCCTCCCCACCCACCTGAGAGCCTCAACATTCAAGGGCTGGATGATAGAGAGTGATTATTTGGGGTTTACCGGTGATGTGCAGTCTTGATACGGAGACCGGTCAAAAGTCTTCTTGGTCATGTCACCTGGGATCTTATGCTAATTGTTATTGCGGTTAGTTTTTCCAAGGTAATATGTGGATAGATAACGAGGGTCAGAGGAAGGAGAGGAAATTGCCTCGTTAATGCTCTGTAGAGATAATCATTCCTGCTTCTGGCTGGGGGGAACTTTGCCAGCAGAGAACAACAGAAGCATCTTCCCCTGCTGGTGTGACACCCCTTCTTCCCTAGAAAATTGGATCGCTGAGACTGAAGCCCTTTCTCTCCCTTTCCTCTTTTTTTTTTTTTTTCTTTTTTTTTAAGTAGAAAACCCCTTCTGTCTCCTACTGTCTGTGATAATATTTTGATAGGGGAATAAACATTAAAATGCCATTACAAATGTCCTGAAATACCATAGCATTATTGCAGACTTCTGCATTTAGGGAAGCACTGTTCACAAATGGTGAAGCCAGTGAATCACTGCTTTTCAATCAGAAAAAAGAACTTTATTGCTTGCTTGCCCTTATTATTCTCTGATTTGTTTAATTTCCTGTCTGTCCCTCGAGCAGGACACTGGCTTGATTTGTGTGTCAGCTCCGTTTACTCAACACGCGATGAACAGGGTTTGAAGAGTTTGTTGGGACGTGTTTGTGCTGTTTAACTTCTCGCTGTCCCAGTTCTTCAGCACGGAGGGCGGCCACCTCTGGGCTGGGGCAACCGACCATCCTCCGATTTGGGGCTGAAGCCATCGTGTTTCATGGTTTCCACCTGAGGTCATAAATCACGCCAGAATGGGACTAAAGCTTAGGTTAGATTCACTGGCAGTTTTGCTATTTTCACTGAACCTTGCAGTGATTTGGACGTGAGCTGAAGATTTATGCGTATTTGCAGAGCCCACGGTTCCAGGTCAGAGCTTGGACTGAGGCATTACCAGGGAATCATTGCTTCCCCGAACGTCTTTGGTGGCCTCTGAAGCAAGAGACGTTGCTAGGAAAACGCATCCAGCGCTTATCTCCCTGCCGAGTCTCCTTCTGAGAAGTGAGAGACCTGACAAAACCAGCCCCAAAATGCTGATATAAACATTGCTCAGGAAAAACGTGATCTGCCCTCCTTGTTCTTAACTCAGGCAATATCAGAGTCTGCGTGTAACAATGCTGGGAAGAGCGTATGGGCAGATCACAAGTGGAAAATTAAAAGTGGAGCAGAATACAGGTTTTATTTTCCTTTTCTAATCTCAATACACGCAAACAGGAGTCATAGATGGATGGGAAACCCCAGCTCTGTGTCCCTGGCATCACGATCAATGGGCTGGCAGGAAACCAGTGCTTGAGCCAGGGTGATGTCCTCCAAAACGTCCTGTCCCAGGGCAATCCCTCTCTCAGGAAAGGTAATTTGGATGACCTGTTTGTTACAGCTTTTCCCACTGGATTTTTTGAGTGATGCACATCGTCTCGTAAATGTGGCCATAATTTTCCTTTCTGTTTGCAACTGGACACTGTTGTCCAATCTTGGACCACAGGTGAGACCTTGTTTCCACCTGTGGGCAGGGGGATCGAGCTTTGCGTGCTCCCTCGGGATGCTGTGATGTGAGACCCGGCTCACACGTGCCAACCCACGTACGCATCCGTACGCACACACGAACACGCGTTCCCTCACCGGCCGATCCCCGAATCTGTTCTGGAGGAATTGGAGCCATAACAATATGGCAGTAAAAAATAATGAAATGCCATCATAAAAAAAGATGTGGAAAAGCAATTATTTATTTATACCTAGGGAACTAGGAATAATACACCTGTTTCGTAGGGATGGCTGGCACAAAGCTGGCATTGCATAGTGGTACTTAATAATTTTTTACCGCACTTTATAGGCTCTTTCCTGCAATTAATGCTAAATAAAATCAACATTTCTCCAACTTGTGTTTCTGGCTCTCATTAACTCCCTTCTTGCCGTTCACCATCTCTTTCCCTCTCGGTATCTTTTCTTCTTTCATATTTTTCTAATTTTTTCTTCGCTCTTCACTTCTCATAAGCTCTGGTGTGCGGCAGCTTCGAAGAGCAGGACCTGCTCTCTGATTGAATTCACTGAGATTTCCCAGCCCGGTGCAGGATCGTTCCGAACCGTAGGGCTTAGCAAGGGCTGCTCTTCCAAGTGGAGCGTAGGCACCTACCCAAGACATGGGGATGAGCCCCAGAGCCTTGGGACGGGGCTGGGTGGCAGCAGCCTCCCCCTCCATAGGAACCCACAGGGGGGAGGGCAGCAGAGCAGCTTGAATGACAAAAAACCACAAAAAACCTGATTTACAGCCAGTGGGTGGCAATGCAGGAGGAAGGCTGGAAATTTAGACCATCGTCCGCTCAAGTGAATTGGCAGATAAATGAATGCGTGAAGCAAAATGCTATTGATGGTTCTGGGAGGTGATTTCAGGACAAACCTGGTTCGGAGCTCTGCACTGAATTAATTGTCTTTATTTTTCAGGAAGGAGAAACTTCAAGGACTCGCAGCAGCTGAGAGCCACCTAGAAGTGCTGGAAGCTCTTGGTCACGAAATGTTTGTCCAGGTCTCGGATGACGTGAGTCCTCTTGCTCTCCTACTTTTGCCCCCATGCTAAAATTTCCAGATGATTTCAAATTATGGGATTTCAACATTTTGCTTTGTTGTGAAGCCGGAGGACACTACTCCCCACCAGCAATGCTGGCAATGGGTAGGATGGAAATTATGAAGAAATAGAAATCTTCTTAAGGGTCCATTTCAGACTTTTTATGTTTCCATGTTACAAATATCAGGCAGAAATGGTGAAAATGTCCCCAGTTTGGGTGATACTTTCTGTTACTTCACTTGATCAAGCAGTTTTTCTGTCTGCTGCATCCCATTCCCATGCCTCAAATGTCTATTAATTCCCACCCCAAAAAGAAAAGAGGGAGAAATTTTGCTTCATTAATCCCTCCCTTCTGATTTTAAAAATGCAGATTTTTCTGCCTTTAATTTCTATTCTTTTAAACAAAAAAGAAAAACACCTAATTTTTCACACAGAAAAGTATTTTGGATGAAACACTCTTCTCCTCTCAAAATCTCCTACCCCAAAATGCATGGATTTATTCCTAATGCCACTGAAATTATTGAATGCATTTAATAATTTGTTTCAGTAGATAAAGTGAACTGGGAGAGTGATTAAAAGGCAGGTTTTTCCTTGAGGGCAGCAAAAGATTTGGGAACAGATCCTTAACCACTCTAATGCCTGCATCCCCGACCCGCTGTGCCAGTGAACCCTGGAGAGAAACTGGCCCGTGACCTGGAAGGCAGGAGAGAACCAGCTCCAAGAATAGGCACCACCAAGCCTGACACCGAAGTCACCCAGGGCCCTTGGCGATGGCGTGGGGAGCCCTCCTGAGCCTTGCATTCATTACATCGAGAGGTTTTTTTTTTTCCTTTTTTTTTTTTTTTTTAATGAAGAGCAGTTGCAAACATGCCTCAGATCGCAGGACGGCTTTATCTGCCATCTCGTTCAGATGTGGGGAGGGCGGGGGGAAATAGGACCCACATGTTATCAGCTGATATATGAAATAGAGAGAGGATTATTAAGGAGGATAAAGGCCACGAGGAAAGCGGTGCCGTGCCTGCTGCCGAGACCCATCGCTCCTTCCAAGCCTCTGCTCCCTCCTCTCCCTCTTCCCCGCAAACTCCAGTTAAATGATGAAAAGGCTGGTGTCAGGGCTTTGGGATTTATGTGGATAACGGCGCAGCGAGGCCTGGCATTAGAGAATTAGATCCACGTGTTGCTCCTGCAGGATGATCTATAGGCAGGTTTCTGGGGATCAGCAGAAAAGTGAAACATGACAGCGGCTCTCCGGCCGGCTCCAATCTCGCCCCACTCCTGCGTCCCCTCCCTGTCGGCGGCTCCTCCCAACCGTCTCCCAGCCCACACGACCGGCACCACCTCAATGACTTCTCTGTGGCTCCTGGATGCTCCTCTTGGGTGGCCCGTCCACAAGCAGTGGCTCAGGAGCACCATCCGGGGCTGGGCAACCCACGACGCCACAGCCCAGGGCAGGCTGGACCCCATGGAGAAGTTGGGAGTCTGTGCAGCACCATGGGGTAAGACCGTTTCGAGCCTTTGCAGAGGCTGTGGGGTTCCATCCAGCAGCTCTGAGAAGGACTGAATGTATTTCCACAGTATTTCTGGCAGCAAATCGGCAGCTATGGCTGGGCACAACCACAGCCCGTTGTTTGCAGAAGCCCACCCAGCCAAGAGCACCGGGGAAAGGGGCAGGTTTGGTGTCAGCATCACTGGTGGTGCCCACATTTTGGTAGCAGGTCTCCCCAACCATCCTTTCCTCCTGGAGGAGAAAAGAAGGGAAGACACACTTGCAGTTGCACCATCCACTTGGGAGGGTGGGAGGTCAGCCCGGTCCAGCCCCCTCCCGCTCCCCGCGAGCGCTGGGGGGACTGCACGTGCTTGTTCAGCTCCCTGCACAAGGAGAGGTTGTGCAACTGCTGCTCTTCCCCGGTGGGCTGGATTCCGACCTGCGGTGCAAGGCAGTGTATCCTGCCCCAGGACCTGTTTCCCTGCAGGCTGTGGTCCTCCTCCTGCGAGTCTGCTCATTAAATGCACGCCTCCACACATCCATATCTGAGGAGGCAGCAGGCGGTTATTATATGTCTCTGGAATCTGATTAATCTCAACCTAGACATAATATTAATAATTTAATATTCCCCTGCATATAACATTTTCTCTTGCCTCCCACATAGCCCGAGTAAAGGGTTAGAGATTTGCCTCAAATACTGTTATCTTGCTGTTTTTCTACTCTGAGCTTTAACCTTTCCAGATTTTCCCATTAAGACATTTGGAGGGAGAAAAGAAGCAAGAACTTGTCAAAAAATAGGAGCCTCTTAACTGGTGACAATCAGCCCTTCATTGGAGTGGGTTCCCCCAGCACTGGATTTGGGACGTAAGTGGTTGCAGTGGCCTCTTTGAAGTCTGTCATTACTGAAATATTCCTCTTCGTCCTGCTCTTCTTTAGATTAAAGCACCCACATGAGTCAGTCCATCCTTGCCACCATCTCCTCGTCTGTCTGTCCTGGGCCATCACACTCCTCCAAGGCGGTGGGTGCTGAGAGCCGGGTCAGCATCCCAGGGTTGGTGGCAGGAGAGCGCATCTCAAGTACTTTGCAGACCATAATCCTATTTATATCTCCTGGTCCAGTCGGCCAACCTCCTGGTTGCTTTTCTTGCGAGGGCAGATGACTGGTGACTCCTGCAACACGAGCCGTGCCGGGCTTGCCCGGTGATCAGCGGTCGTTCCCTGTGTCAGTCGTTCCCCTTTCGCTAAATGAAATGCTTTGCGTTTGTCCTTGCTGAACTGTCCTCAAGTATTTTTTTCAGAGTCTAGCTCCAGTTTTTTCAAGGTCAAGCTAAACGCCTGATTTTGGTGTTGCCATTTAGGAATTGTCTCGCTCAGACTCTTCTTGAGTTTATCCATCTTCAAAATAGGGCTGACACTAATTGCCCATTTGCAATGCATTTCCAGACACGTGGCTGTAAAGTGCTATATGAAAAAAACAGGCATTGTTATTATGAAACCTTCAGGAAAAAAATTAATAGATTCATATAACTCCACAGTCATTAAAACAAACCTTATGTGGATGGAAGAGACCAGAACTGAATAAACCTTGAGCAAACACAGCCTTTCACAATGAAACACAAACTGGTTTTAATCAGCAGAGCCAAGTAAGTTTTATTTTCTGAGGTTTCTTTTTCCCCCATCTCCTTCTTTCAATATTAGCAATTGTAGAAGAGCACGCTGGCCTGATGAAAAGAGAGGAACTTTGCCCGAGTCCTGGTCTTAATGAATATAATTTTTAAAAGACAACAACAAAATACTCTGCTTGGGCTGGCCGGGTCTCAAGTTGCTTTCAGCTACACTAGGATCTCAGCCAGCCTTTCTGAGCGTGTTGTCCTGTGGTTAGAGCACCGCTATTTGTCCATAGATTTTGGACAAAATTTGGTTTAAGCCCCATCAGATGGTAAGAGAGGGCTGATGATCACCTCCTTGCGTTCCCTTCCTTTAGGGAGGCCACACAGTCATTTCTCATTCTGCCTCACCAAGGCATCTCCTGTGTTTGTTTGGGAGACAGAAATAGCTTTCTGCTAAGAGGATGATGAGGTTACGCATCCTGAGCTGTCACGGTGAGTCAACAGCCTGGAGCTGGTGGGGCTCCCTGCAAGGCAAAGGGTGGGAAACACCCTCGGGGGGGAGCCCTGTGCTGTCCACTGATCTCTGCCTGCACTGGGGACCTCTCCAGCAGGACACCTTTCACACGGGGATGTTCTCATTGTTTTTAAGTGCCCTGGCTCCTCTATAAAGTTGATGGCTTGAAAAGGCCACTGTCCCTACCTTTCACCAGCACGAGACAGCCTCCAACTGGAAAAGGACGGGAGAGCTAACTTTCATTACGATGACCTCTATCTCTCTGTCCCTTTGCCTCTTTCCTCCATCCAGAGTTTAGACTCTCCATGGACCTTGCCACCATCTGCCTAATGACCGGGATGCTGGAGGCGGGGGTGGGCAAACACTTACAAACAGTTACCCCTGTACAAAGTTGACCCTGTGCTGATCGCCCAGCACCATAGACTTTCCATTTTCATATATACCACATGACTTCAGTGTCCAGGGCAAAAAGCTATTGCAGAAGGTCGAGTTGGCATCTGTTTCTTGATGTGAAAGCTGAAAATCACTGGTGGTGGGATCTGTTGAGGGGAAGGAAGAGGGAACTTTATGTCTCATTTTATCTTGCTTTCCTCACACAGAATCCAAGCTCATTTCTGGGATGAAGAAGGCAGAGACTTAGCATCTTGTGAGCTGTCAAGGAGGAAAAGTTGGGAGAAAATGGCCCAGCGATTAGCATCCTTGCTAATGCATACCTAATTTTTAGTAAAAGCTGTGACGTCTGCTCGCAAGTTCATTTGTAAGTACTAAATTTAGTGGCATGTCTTGCGATGACATACGTGGAGGAGGGCTTTTGCATGACGCATGCGTCACTGAGGAGAGGGTGGCAGGCTGCCACGTCCTTTCCCCAGTGTTCTACCAGGATAGTACTGGGCAGATTCCCCAGCGATGAGACAAGTACCGTGATGCACACGTGTCTGTTGGGTGGTTTAAGTTCTCAGTAGCTCTGCTGGAGCATGAGTAACAGGTGAGTCGAAGAGAAAGATGCAAGGGAGGCACTGCACAAATGCTGAAGGGGAATCTCCTTGCCAAGAAATGTGCAGCCTGATGAGATGGGGCCAGGGCAGGCACTGAGGAGCAGCGTAACCCAGTCCCATTCCTTTCCCACCGACTCTCTTTAAGGAGGTCCATCCCGTGCCCAGTCTCACCTATAGACGTTTCCCCATGTGAACGCGAAGCACGAGCAGTATATCAACCAAGACAATTCCTTGAGGCAGCCGGTCACATCAGCCAGTCTCTCCACTGCGTTTGTCACAAATCAAGTTATTACATGCCGCATCCAACGTGACTCCAGCGTTACTCACCATGTTTACTTTCCATCCAACTCACCACTTCTGCAGCGCAGAACCAGTCGTGCCAGCTAAGAAATGCCATCTAAACGGTGTGGAATGGACTTCTTATGTGCTAGATATGTTAGGTCATGTAGGTCCTTCCCAAGGGCTATAATTAGGGATCGCCCCACCCGCCTTACACATGTTGAGCTTGACAAGGCTTGTCGGGCTGCGAACCCCCCAGTAGCAGAAGCAAACAGCTTGCAGTGAAGGCTGCCCGGAGGGCTGGTGGTTCCATCTCAGCAGCGCATCGCCCCGTGCCAAATTCATGGGCTGGAGATGCCTGCCCGTGGGTTTGCACGTAACCGTCGTGGCAGCCAGCTGGGCGATGCTCCCCGCTCACAACCCATTCCCGTTTGCTCGCTGCTTACGTGCTGCAACCATCGTGGGCTTGGGGGCAACCATCGTGGGCTTGGGGGCGACTCGTAGCCCTCTGCTGTGAAATATTACTGGGGGGGGGGGGAGAAATCCCCTTCTCTTTGCACAAGGAGTTTGGCCCTGAATATTTTCCGTTAAAAAAAATCAGTCTCTCCAAACTGAAGATAATTTGCTTTTTCCATTGCTGCAGCTTCCTCCCATTTTCCAGTAGCATAAATAGAAATGGAATATTTTTTTTTTAACTTCAGATTCTTATTTTTTGAAAAGATTAAAAAAAAAATAATTCAGAGGGAAACGCATCTGGCAAACCCTTCACCTATTAAAAAACAAATTCATCCAACTTGGAAGGACATTTCCAAGAGAATATGAGAAAATGTAAGGTCAGCTCTATCTGAAAAGGAATTGCCGTCTTTAATTGTTAAGTGGCTGAAAGGCAACGGTTATTCTTATTCAAACACAGCCCAAACCTGCAGCTTATAAACTGTTGATCTCACGTTTGTGGTCCCTGTTTCTTCTTGCTTTGCATCTTCAAGTCTGATTTTTTTTTCCCTTTTATTCTCATGCTTGACTCCTTTTTCTCTCTCATGTAGGAGGTCAGCTTTTCAAAACTGATCTTACGTCATCTTGCATCCAGAGTCAGTGTCCTCGCATCAAGATATCCCAGCGTCACCAGGGAATTTCAGCGCACAGGGGCCGCTGTCTATGGGCTGTTTAAGGATCTTCCTCCGAAGGATGCTCCAGGCCACGCAGGCGCCTGGGCTGATGCGAGCTGGAATTACCCATGTTTCTACGTCAAACCTCTCAGAAGAACTCAGATCCTCCAGACAGAAAGCCCACAGCCTTCAAACGGTGAGGAGGATGACTCCAGTTTAGCTCTCAGGGAGCAAAAAAAATAAAAAAAATCCTGTTCTCCTTTCAATTGATTTTTTTTAAACTCTGCCCTTCCAAAAAAATAAAACAAAACCCAAGGTGCATGGAGGTATGAAACAGAGCAGGATGTTAAACAGGCAAACCTACGTCAGCAAGGAGCTTGCTCTTAATCAACCATCCACCTGAAATACCTGGGGGCAAGGAAGGAGGCTGCGGGAACGTGTTGCAACAGAGTGAAGCCATCGCGGAGGAGAGCTGCCACACAAACGGCGAGCCGGAAGGGTGGCTTCGGAAGCCACTTGTTAAACGTCTCCCGTTTGATCCCCGCGTAACAGCATGCCAGAAGCAGGATGAAAATGTTAATTCCGAGAAAGTCCCCCTCCTCACTCCGGCAGGTTTATTATCCTAATTGACTTACGGCGCTCGGTTCTAAATTAGCCTGCTTGGAAATGTGATCGGCACCGGTAATTTTCCACTTTATGACATACTTTATAATAAATAATTTAAAAAATCATAAATAGCAGTAGTATTAGATCACTAGTGCTCATGAACTAGCCTTCGTTTAAAGTACGGTATAGAAAAGACGGTTTTTTTGACGATGCATCCTTAAAACTGTGTCTGTGTTACTCTTTTGCCGTAATTAAATTATTGCTTATAAGAACTTTTGCTTGGTCAGAAAGAGAAAAAAAACCCCAATTATAATAATTCCATTTCGGTGTTTTCCATAAGCGCCTAGCCAAGTTGGCCAATAACTAAGGCAAAGAGCAGGGGGGAAAAAAAAAAAGGTATGTATTGTATACTCACTTAAAACTTGGCTAGAAATGACCTTTTATTGTCTAATTTTTTTTTTTCCATGCCCAACTTGGCTACTTGAGGCGAACTCATTGCCAAGTTTCTATCGTGTGTTATTTTCCGATGTGTTATGTGTTCAAAAACATTTTCTAAAGCTGCCCTCCCAGTGTTGTACGAGGTTTTGCATGGCTGAGGGCAGAGGAGGCTGGGTTTGGGAATGACACCAATGAAGATGCCGCTGTGAAAAAGCTGGATGTGTTTTGCTTGGGTGGGTTTTTGTTTGGTTTTGTTTGTTTTTTTTTAGTTTTTTTTCCTCCTCTTCCCCATGCAGCCCAACATGGCAAGATCTCCAAATGGGCTGTGCTAACAACTGCAGCTGAAGACAGCTATGTGATGTTAATATAAACCTCCTCTGTCGGCTTGGAGCGGCACCAGGGAATGGCCCCGGGACGGCTTCGTGCGGCGCCCGTCCCTGGGTGCCACGCGGTGGCATTTGTCAGGCGCACTCAGCCGCGGCTCTCCGGAGGGCGCGGACCCTCTTCCCTCTGTCTGGGTCACACTGTGACACGTGTCGGGCTGTGTCTGAGTACATTGATGACTTTTTAATTAAAAAACAAACAAACAAACAAAAAAAAAACCAAAGGAAGCAATTCTGGGTTGCAAAAAACAACCCCCCAAACCCGTTCCTGTCGTTCCGGCTCATCCTTAAGGATCCGGCCATCGCGTAACTGACACTTAAGTCATGATAAAATAAGAACTGCAGCGCTCTCCGCATTTCAAGGGTAATTTCTCATTGAGTCCCTCATTCAAAACACCACACTGGAATAAATATAAAGGCCAAGGGCTCAGGCTTATTCTTATTTGGGATCATTTCATTTTAGAAAGGAAGAAAAAAGATTGTAAAGTTTGATGCATGATTTTTGTGGTCATGCAGTTTAAGTTTGCATTTCGCTGCACTTGCCTCAGAGACATGTTTAATTTCTTTAATTTCTTTCTTTTTTTTTTTTATATTTAATTTCATTTTCTGGTTTTTATGAAGTCCCGCGATGTTTTTTTTGTGGTGAGCTGCCGCGGTGTTACCAACGCATCTGAACTATTACAGGCAGAAAGACAGCCGCTCGAAAGCAATAATGAGGGCACGTCTGTCCTAGCTTTTATTTCCTATATGTATTTTGTCCTCTATAAAGTTATAAAAAGGTTAAAGATTTCAGACATCCTGATCCTGCAACTGCTTATAAACACATTTAGTTTTATTACGCAGTGGCACAAGCTGGATACATCTGTAACACAAAGGTATAATCTCTAGCTTTTCAACGTAATTTAGAAATCCAGCGCTGGAAAAGGAAATAAAAGTGCAATTTTCAAATGTTTTACAAGTTTCCTCTCTGCATCTTGTGATACCAAACCTCTTTTAAAACCCTACCCCAAATGATTTGGGAGCAAAAGTCCCACTAACAGAGACAGGAGCCTAAATCAGTCAAATGGGGCAGAAGGTCCTGATGGGTCCCTTTCCATTTTATGGATCTTCCTATTTTCACATGCTTATTTTTCACGCTGATGTAGATGGACTCGCTCTTCGTTTGCATGTTGGTAACCAAGGGCGTATTTAACTCTGCTTTCTGCACTGCTGGCATTCGTTGGGTTACTTAAATGTAGGTCAAATCAGAGAGGACTTGGAAGAAAAGTGATGGAGACAAAATTGAGAGAGGAAAGGTCGTGTGCAGAACGACGCATACAGATGGCTTATTATCGCTAGGACCATGTGGCAGAATCCAAACTCATCTGACAGTCTGTTTTCATGCTACAAAACTCTTTCAGGGACTGCTGAACCTCCGAAAGTATCTGGGTGCGTTCTGCATGGTGTTCGCACTTGGCTGACCTTGCAGAAGCCTTGGAGCAGTTGCACTTTCAAATCTAGTTTTGCAAACTAAGAGGTTTAGTGCAATGCTGTGGTGGGATGGAGATCCAACCGAGTATTTTGGTGTTTGCCAGGTCTCTCAACCCAGACTCACCAGGTTTCTCTAGGTTTCCAGAGAGCAGATGGACATTTTGTAGGTCCCACCTTGCCTGGCGTCTCTGCAGGAGTGGCAGTAACTCAACAGAAGCACTTCTCGGTGGGTCCATCCTTACCTTTCTCCTGCTCGAAGACTATGCAGAAAGCAAGAATCAAGCAACTAAAGGATTTATGTTGGAACTAGATCCCCACGGATCCAAACACAAATAACACCTCCATCCCCTCCCAAATCTTCCAGGCCTGACCTTTCACAATCTCCATTTCCTGACCAATGACTCCAAAGAAAATAGAGCTGCTAGTTGGTATTTAATGGAAATCTGCGCAAAACTTGTCAAAATACACCACCGTGCCTGTCAGATGCCTGGGACAAGACCTCTACAGTAGTTTCCAGAAACCCAGCGCAATTACTTACATTTTAAATTATCTTTAATTGTCGCATGTGAGCTACAGAAACATTTTTCCCCACTCTGAAGCAAGACCTCGCTATTAAGAGTCACCCCATAATTGCGGCTTTAATAGGGGACCGCAGCAGGTCAGCCGCGAAGGTTAGCGCAGGGCGCAGTGAGGCGAGAGCGGCTGCCGAACGCCTGTAAGTGGAAGTGACACATCACAATGGTCCCATCAATTATGTAGGGGCAGTTTGGAGTGTAAACTTTTTAGTGAATCTAATTACCTCGCCAGATGTTTTAATCCAATCTCCTTGCTCCTCCTCTGCCATCAAATGCTACATTGTTTTTTTGAGTTTCTGACGTGAAAAAGTCAACTTAGCTGCAGGCTCGAGAATAAACTTGGGGTTTTTTTTGCAGGAACTGAGCATCCTTTTGCTATCTGAGAGATTATTCAGGTTCACGTGTGACCCAGTACTCGGGGGATTGCGCTGAACCGGAATGAATGCGCTCATGAATTGATAAGGGTGTCAGGAAGGGTGCAAGACTGATGAAAAATAGATGAGATGGTGTAAATGTGCTCAAGAGCTGAATGACAACGTGTTAGCCTGGCAATGCCGAATTTCAGCAGGCCCTGTCAATAGCATTAGAGATGCTGCACCAGATTTTCCAAGGCTGTTTGCAAATTGACCTAATGTTCCTGTTGACACAAACCCTTGAAAGCGCAGCTAAAAGCAGCGTTGCTGAACTCTCCGGATTTGCTCACAGATTGCGGTCAGATGTGAGCGTGAAAGAAAATACTTGCCTGTGCATCCAGGAGAGGGGAAAAGCGTGAATAAACTGTGCGCGCAGATGAATGATATTACCTTCCAGAAGTGTAGAGCAGGGAAGGAACCTACCAGCGTGGGTAGGAGTTTCCTCGTCGTTCAGTGAACTCTGTTTTTTGGTTTGGTGGGAAACCCGGGTATGTGCATGCAGCACGTCGACCAGTCTTCAGCCTGGAACAATCTCTGTCTTTGACAACATAAGACCCTAACATGAAAAAAAACCCCAAGCCACATCAGAGTAATCTCAAACTGTTCTTCGTTAGAACTCCAGTTGAACAATTCGATGCTCTTTATTTTCACCACTTTATCACGTTAATAGTTGCTTCTCTTCTCTTCTCTCCCCGGCCTGTTCCGCATGGAGAGAACTTGTACCAGGCACAATGTTAGTCGCACGCCCGCGGGATGGAAACGTGCAGAGCAAACAATGAAACAAGGCTGTTTATAAAGCCTTCAACACACTCGGCAGTGGAGAAGAGCCCAAGTTTCCACGTAAAGGCCTGAATGGACAAGAATGACGTGAAACACATGGAAAATATGGAAAATGTGGAATAAGTAATAAAATTATAAATAAAACAAATACAATAAATTGGGAATGCAGTTTTACTTGTAATGATTTGTGTTCCTAGTAACCCAAGACTCCCTCACCTTTGGAAAATTGCGTGTTTTTCCAATGGGGGAGCTGGCTGCAGGTGACAGGCCTGAAGGGTTGTGCGGTGGGTTGGATCATTGAATGGCTCAAGCGTTCAGCAGGGACTCGGGACTCCGGCAGCCTTGCATAAGCCCTTTCTCTGACAATGACTTGCATCACGATCTCAGGAAAAAAAAATAAAAATCACTTAATTAAGCGGCGGTTAGTGTTAGTGCAGGAATTTTGGCCAGAAATGAATCTTGGCTTGTTCTGGGTAGAGAGCTTTGCCTGGCAGAGTTACTCAGATTTGTTGCGCTGGGTTTGTTTTTTTTCCCTGGGTTTTCTTGGTTACTGGTGACAGCCCTTCGTGCACTTTCCTCCAGGAGTGTGCTCTCCCAGTGATACCCTGGGGGTGTGCTGGTGGGATGGGGGCTCCAGTTCGTCATTGCCATGAAAGGTGGTGGGTGCTTCTGGCTGTCATACTGCAAAGTCTCTGCTTTCATAAAACCCTCGTACAGAGACTCTCTTTAACAGCTTCAGTATCTTTTCAGCTCCAGAAAGGAATGCTCAAAAGCTGACTCTGAAAAAAATAAAAATAAAGTGCTTGTCTGCTTTAACCACTGCTGATGCTCTGTTGTTAGATGAACAATAGCTAGTGGTATAGAATAAGCTTATCAACTATACGAAATAAGGCTTGTACTCAGAAGTAGTCACAGTCTGGCTGGGCCCGGGGCCAGCACGGTTAAGAGCACCTGTGGCAAAAGCCAATAGGACAGAAAGAGTGATGGGGCTGGACTCATCTGCCTCTGACCCTCTGTCCCAATTAATTAGATAGCCGTTTCGATGTAGTCTATTGGGACTGGCTTTAGCACAAGCCAAGAATAAGGCTTAAATTCATGACTTTCCGCCAGAAGACTTTATATCCAAATAGACCATCTAAAAGGGCAGCAGCAGCCCCGCCGAGCGAAGCAACTTGCCCAAAGTCATTACGAGAAGCAAAGCGTGCACACAAAGCACAGTGCCCTGGTCTGAGACCATTAAATGCTGAGTTATATGAGACTGTCCCTTTGCTGTATGTCAACAGCTTGGAAAAGTTCCCTTTGATACCACTGCGATGGTTCGTTTTGCTGTGCTAGCAATAAAAGAAAAAAAAAACAAAAAAAGGAGGTGGAGGGGAGTACGAGCTGCTTATGAATTGCAGCTATTCTTCAAGGTAAAAGATCTGAATTTCCATTTCCCTTTGCCATTAGGACTGATATAGGTCTGACTGGCCACCGTATGGTGAAAAAGTCCCTCCGTGTGCCAGTATTGAAAACTGTTGGTGCATTAGTCAGAGTCTTTGCCAGTGAAATAATATCGTCCCCTTTGTTTATTATATTGAAACTCGATAAAAGAAAGCGTCAGAGGGGGAAAAAAATAAGGTTGCGGTGTGAAATGAATGTTCTCGTCTGGGCTCCAGGACGCAGCCGTGAGTAACGTCTGTGGCATCGCCGGGCGTCCTACTGCAAAAACCAAGTTATTGCGTGCGGCTGTAACCAGGGGCTTCGCTGGGAGAGGGACAGGCCGTGCTTTGCCCAGGGACCCCCACTCTCCATCAGTTATGGGGACTGTCCCCTTTCGGGGGGCACTGTCCCGGGGTGGCGATGATGGCAGAGGCGCTGTAAGTGACTCAAGTCCAGATCTAGATCCACCACACTCTTAGTCCCCGACACGGCAGACCCATACAAGCTTTTTCTGAAGGCCGGCATTATCTTGGTGCCCCAAATTCAGAATAGATCCCCACTCTCCTCTTCTTTTACTGAAAAAGCAATGGCACGTTTGAGCTATTTCTGGAAACCTACCTTTGCTGCATTGCAAATTTTAGCCCATTTTTCTGTTCGGAAAAGACCCCAACCAAGTGAAGTGTCCTGTTCAAATGAGAAAGGCAGACTCCGTGTTCTCAGCGTGCTGGCAACCTGACGGGACCCCTTTACAATACAGCGGCAAGACATTACTTTAAATTACAAAATCAAAGCAAAGCCAAAACCAAACCAAACCTCCCAAGCCCACAAGGTCCCTGTAGAAAAAAAGGACACAAAAATCACACATGGCTGAAATACCGTGAGATTCCAAACGTATTAAGCCACATCAATTTGCAAGGGGGAGGAAAAGTATTAGTTAGCTTGTAGACGCTTTGGGCCAGTCCTCACAGTTCTATTTCACGTTTGTAAGTGTAAGCGCTGAGGGTTCGTACTCTATGACAGGGATGTGGCTGTGAGTGCAATAGGAACTGGAATGATAGCGACAACAATAGCGCCAGCAGAAATACCGGCATCCAGCTCACCCAGCTCTGCACACACGCCACTGGGCTCTCACACTATATTGATTTTTTTTTTTTTTTTTTTTTTTTCACCTGGGTAGCGATGACATGGAAACGCATGGATGTGCACAATAAAGCCGCAAGGCAAAGGCAGCACACCATGGCATGGCTGTATTTCGCTTTCCAGAGCCCGAGCTGACACAGCTCTGGACCGCAATGGCCAGGCCCCAAGAAACCTCCTGTATTTCTTCAGGTCCAGGACCAGTCCAGCACCTTCAAGATTACCAGCACAGTCTTTCAAGATTTTTTTTTTTTTTTTTATGAAGAATAACATTGTCTGAATGAATATAATAAAGGTTTAGTTGAAAAGAGGATCCCGCATGTCTGGTTTTAAGTTTTTAAACCTTTAGACGGTATTGCAGCTCATAGCTTCTCGTATCTGTGTAAGAAGAGCATTAGAAGCAGCTTGGTTTTAAGCGAAAGCTGAGATTCATATGACTCCAAGAGCTGGGGGTTTACAAAACAAGAAAAATGAACATTCCCCCCCCACCCCCCCAGCTTACATCATGGCAGTTTGAAACGTAGAAATAATCTTGCTTTCCTTAAATGCTCAACCGGTCACCCAGTCCCTGCTCTCCCGTGCTGTGCTGTAGGATGCGTGTCTGTCCTTCTCCTCTTGAGATGAAGGGCTGTGGTAAAAGGATACCCCAACAATTTAATATTAGAAAAATAAAGAATACTAAACAGAAAGAACCCCTTCTGGCATCAGATAGCTGCAGCTTGTTATAGCTTGAGAGCTGGGCATCCTTAAGGGTTAAAAGAAGAAATAATCTTCCCTTTTATGCATGTCTGTGTGTGCGGTCACAAGAGCCCAGCCTAGCATTTTGTCTTCACTAGCAAGTCACACACACACACCCACACACACACGCGTATGTGCTCAGCATGGTCAGGTCACTGCGATTTCAGGAGACTTATTAGCTTTACAGCGTTAATGGAAACCAGGCTCCAATGCGGGGTGGAGCGGCGGGGTGAACCAGGAGGCCGGGAGGGGGAATTTGGTCGCCGAGGTGTTGAGCACTAAAAGTGGCAGCAACTTCTGACGGTTCCTAAAACCTGCCTTCTTGTGGCTCGCTTGGTTTCTGGGCCGAGACGGCTGCGAGCAGAGCTGGAGCCCCTGACGCTGCAGGAGACATCCTGGGGAGCAGCACTGAAAAGATCAGCTCACTGGTTTTTGCATGGAGAGACAAATACTGGGTGTCCACCCAGCCTTTGAAATGGGTTCACAGGGGTGTAGCCCCTTAACGTACAGCCCGCGATGCTACCTGAGGTGTCGGGAACGCAATGGCTGCTGTGCAAAGAGAGCCCAGAGAGGACAGATTGGGAGCTTTCTTGCTCTCTCTGCCTCCTAACCTGGGCAGCCCCTGTGATTTTCCACGCTGGCGCGCGTGACCTGGGACCGTTCCCCACCCTTTGCTCCTGCGGCTGCTGCCAAGTCCCTCGGGGCAAACCCGCATCCCCGGTGTCTCCTTCCCTCCGATACTTTGGGCGCCGCCGCAGAGCTGCCCGAGCATGGAGACTTGTCCCGGAGTGGTTGTTTAACACACCGTGTGTTAATTGGGGGCAGTGATGGGGTAATGCATGCAGTGAAATGCTCATCTGCTACACGGTGAGGTCTTTAAGCTTTTCACAGAATCACAGAATGGCGGGGGTTGGCAGGGCCCTCTGGAGATCACCCAGTCCCACCCCCTGCCAGAGCAGGGTCACCCAGAGCAGGTGGCACAGGAACGCGTCCAGGCGGGTTTGGAATGTCTCCAGAGACGGAGACTCCCCCACCTCTCTGGGCAGCCTGTGCCAGGGCTCTGCCACCCTCAGGGTAAAGAAGTTCCTCCTCATGTTGAGATGGAACTTCCCATGGTCAAGTTTGTGCACGTTACCCCTTGTCCTGTCGCCGGGCACCACTGAGAAGAGCCTGGCCCCATCCTCCTGACACCCACCCCCTTATGTATTTACCAGCATTGATAAGGTCCCCCCTCAGTCTTCTCTTCTCCAGACTGAAAAGACCCAAGCTCCTCAGCCTTTCTTCATGAGAAGTGTTCCAGTCCCCTCAGCATCTTTGTAGCCCTGCCAGCAGTGCGCTCTGCTCTGAGAGTCTCGCAGTTAACAGGACCTCTGCGGTGCTCTGCCATGTGCTGGCTAGTCCTTAATCACTGCTAAAAGCTCAGCTCCGGTAGTCACAGTGGCCTCCTACTATTTATACGCGTGCAAGAAGGGGGTGTGTGGCACAATAAAGGGAACAGCGAGAGGGGATCGTCCCCGCTTGCATCTCTCCAGGGCACAGGAGCAGCCTCGTGTCCCAGAGCTGCTGCTCCGGAGCTGGGCTCTGCGGATCCCCCTCCAGAAACACCCTCTCCTTCCTGCCGGCATCCCGGGAAGGACCGCTCCAGCTTCTGGTCAGAGGTCTCCAGCAGGGAATTAGCAGCCGGGGAATTGCCCTCCGCCGCAGCCGTGTGGGAGCTTGCGTCATGTTCTAGCACCATCAGTCACATCACTCATATTTACTTCTTTTGGCCCGATTCGCTGCCTGCCGAATAAATTTGCAGCTGCAGAGGCTGAGCTCGAGCAGAAAGCTGAAGGATTTACTTCCAGCTATTGAAAGTTTTATCGCTGAGAAATGTTAAGTTGTACAGATTCTGCTGCTGGAGAGGTGTCCTCCTCCTCCTCCTCCTCCTCCTCCTCCTCCTCCTCCTCCTCCTCCCCCGATGCTGCTGGCGTAAGGGGAATGCGGCACCGTGGCCTTCAGGCAGCTGCTCCTCTCTTCTGCAGAGACCAATTCCACCTTAAACATTGTCTGAAGACGGTAACTCAGAGGCAGAACTTGCTGCCGGTGCTGGGAGCAGCAGCTCATCGCTGTGTGCGCGGCAGAGACTCCTCATGGGCGCTGTTTGAAGATGAGTTGGGATGAAAAATGCCTCCACATGTTATTCCCAGCCATCCCTGTTGTCTCTGCTCCATTAACTCTGGGACTGGCCCAACATCTTCCTTGCGAATGCACGTGTCCGGGGAAGCTCAGCAGCGCCCGCCGCAGCAAGGCACTCTGGAGTGCTTTTATTTGACTAAAAAGGGTCTTTCCATACAGCTTTCAAATTCACAAAAGGTAAATTATGAATGTTTTTGCCTGTGTTTGATTTACTGTCAACAGGGAGAGACTGTGCTTTTGCGGGTAGCTGAATCACACAGGACCAGCTCCTATTCCCAGCTCTGACCAGCTCCTTGGATGAGACGCTGCCGTCCCTGTGCCGCGGCATTTAGCGCTGGGTCCTTGTGTTACTGCAACTGCTACAGCCCCTGCTGCATTGAATTGCCCTGTTTGGCTTGATGCTACCCTAAAAAAAACCACCCCAAGACCAAAAACCAGGGTAAGACAGACATTAGGACAGAGAGAATATAAAAAGCAGAGAGCTGGGGAGGGAGAAGGTGTCCGAAGAGCAAAGCAGTTTGCCAAAAGAGAGGAAGATGGGGCTGAGCAGAATTTGGCATCTTCACCCGAGTCAGGCTCAGCACCGCCACCTGTGAAGATGCGCCCCACAGTTTTGTCTGTCTGGGAGATGCTTGGCAGGACGAAGGGCAGGTTTCTTGCTCCTTGGCTCTTCAGGGCTCCCAGGAAACCTGGGAAACCACGAGGCAACCTCCAGCTTTAACCCCCATGGTTCAATGACATACGGCAGAGAGTCCCCATAACAGAAATGAAATCCCTGTGACTGCTTGTCCCAAAACACCTTCTTCACTGTCCTCCCACTGTCCCCTCCTGGCCATGGGACCCGGGGTCTGGGGACACTTGGAGCAAGGAGGGCTTGGCGGGCAGATCCTCCTTGGTTTCCCTTAAACCACGCTCAAGCCCAGCGGCGTTGGATGCTCTCCCTTTCCTCCAGGACGCCAGCCCTCACTCAAGCTGTCTTTATTTAAGCAGTTGGTGCTTCACAGATTATTTCCAGGCCCCTTGAGGGTAGAAACTCTTTTACCTCTTCTGGCCCTGAGACCGTTC
Organism: Rissa tridactyla; assembly: GCF_028500815.1. NCBI lineage: Eukaryota > Metazoa > Chordata > Aves > Charadriiformes > Laridae > Rissa > Rissa tridactyla. Next base: position 13,052,165 of record NC_071480.1, read on the forward strand.
CAACAGCTGTAACTATTTCATTTTTAATTTACTTGATACAACTTGTCTCTGCTTAATCCATCAGGACAACTTTGAGGGTTCCTGATCCATAAATCCAGAGCGGGGAGGGTGGTGGGGATTGGCAGGGAGGGAAAAGAAAGGGGGGGGGGGAATAAAGGAAAAGAAAAAAAATTGCAAAGGATTTTGAAAAATTAATCTAAACTGTAGCCAAATGTATTTTCCTACTTACTGCAAAGTGCAAGACTAGGCCCAGCAAAGCAGCCAGGTCTCACCTCGGTGCTTGGGGGTGAGGCAAGACTTGTATCATGGTGACATACGCACCACTACACTTAACTTTTTCAACAGCTTAAACCTCCTAAATTTGTCCAGAATGGACTTCAGCTGTTGACTTTTGGACTTGACTTTTCTTGCTAACCAGTTCCTTTTGTTTAACATAAACGCTAAAGAGGAAAAAAACCCATTTGCCTCTTCTTTATGTAAATATAAACAAACAGGTTTTACACCATGAACTTCTAAAGGCAAAACATCCCCTCCTTCAGGTGCCACTTTCCCTCCATTGCCAACCATCAGAGGCTCCGTGCTCTCTTTCGGGTGGGTGGTAGGACTGCTCTAAATCAATCAGCTGACATTAGGCTAATGTCTAATTAGCTATGGGTGGGCATGTGCTTTGATTATAGGAAGAACCTCGGGCAATGACTTGTGTTTTTAAGGCCCACTTCTACACTTATCAATCACCTTTTGACATGCAGAGCAGGAGGGAAGAAAAATAAGCTGCAATAAAAAAGAAAAAAACAGAACTCTATAGAAAGAGATCTGAAATATTAGTGTGTACATGAGCGTGTATTACCCTGTGGCTACACTGCAGTTAGGGCTGAAGTGACAAACACTCTCTCGTACACTGGCATTAATAACGAGAGTTCTTCTCGCTTACGAAGAAGTCCAAGAACTGAATTTTTCCTTTATCATCCTCTCTGGTTTTAAGCAAGGAGAGAGGTTTCCTTTTCAGGGAGAGAAAGGTGAGATGCCCCATCCCAGGGAGACGTGATGCTACTAAAGCTATTTTAAACAGAGCTAAGCAGACATCTCCCGTCAGCGCAACCCCTTCTCTGGGAGCTGTAAAATCAGGCTGCATTACCCACGTCTGCTGCTGCGCTGTCTCACGGCCAGGAGAGACCATGGGTCTCTCTTTCTCCTGTGCTTTTCCATGAGCCTGAGTTTCCCTTTGGGCTGCTGGGAATTCCACACCCCCTGCGCCCCGCCCCCCCCCCCCCCCCCCCCCCCGAAATCAGGTCTTACTTTGCCATTTCTCGGCTTTTTTCATCGCACACGACAACTCACCGAGGCTCGGCCGTGTGCGTGCGCGCGCTCCGCGTGTTTGCTGCTTGCCACAACCAGCCCCATCTCGCTTTCTTTGTAGTCACCCTCCGCCTCCAGAGGCTCCCCAAGCGTGGACAGTGATGCTGCGAAGATAAAATTGAGGCCAAGTGAGAACATTTTAAGCTGGAGAATTTTTCTGCCTCAAAAAAAAAGGAAAAAAAAAAGAAAAAAAAGAAAAAAAAAACCTCTTCAAAACCCAGCGTCTCCCTTTCTCACTTTAATTGTTTCACTTCAGCCTGTGTAACAATGCTTCGGTTTATTGGGAAAGACAAGAGGGATTTTTTTAGAATTACATGTAGATATAGAAACCATATAGGAAAGGTTCTAATTATAACTATTAAACTTGGAGAATAAAGGCATACAGTATTCCTAGCTCACTCGGCGGTTAGGAGTTACGCAATACTTTCTGTGCTTTAAAATGTGTGGCAAACGATGTGATTTTTTTAAAAGGAAGAATTATTTTTATTTTATTAAACTCACCCTCAACATTGTTCTGCTTTGGGTGATTGACTTTGGCTCTTTCCTGAAACTTTCTCTGCAGAGCAGATGGGAAAAAGGTTTTTGGGAGATATGCCAGAGGTGTACTTTAAATACTAATAATAATAACAACAACAACAAAACAACAACAACAATAATAATAATAATAATGCTGGTAATGCTAATAATAATGAAAGTCCTCTGATGTGTAGACTCTAATTGCTTTACTCCTGCCTCCTCCTGTAATTCTCCGAGACCACATTTTAAAACTGTCGGGTGACGATTACCCAGGGGTTAGGGATTAGCATGGTGGTTTGACTGCCTGTCAAAGCCCTGAAATAATACACAGATTAAAATAATTCAATTTTCTCATCAATAATAAAGCAGATGATTTTAAAGCCCATGTACCTCTAATGGAAAAAACCCTGCACTGGGTAATGAGAAGGGAGAGATTTTCTGAATGATCTCATGATCTCTGCCTCAATCTTAGTTTGGTCTGATTTCTACAGAGAGATTTAGTAATATCTATAGCACTCCATTAAATCCCAGAAGCTCATTAGGCTGGCAGTCTCATTTAGTATGCACAAGTACTGGGAATTCAGAGATAAATGTAATAACTAAACATAATAGAGCAGATCACTCAAAGCAAGCAGCTTGCTCCCCTTCCAAAAAAACCACCCCACTGACCTTTGAAAGCGAATGATTAAACAAACAAATGAAACAAATCAAAGTTTTCCACTGAAACTTACTCATCAAACCTTGCACTCCTCCCCTCCTTGTGGCAACCGAAAACAGCCGGAGCCTGGGACTGGAGGAAGAGTAGCTGGGGAAGGCAGTGCTCAGCTCAGACCCCTTCCGAGGAAAAAACACATGTGTTTTCCTAAAGGGAAAAAAAATATGTCAAAAGAGGCAAGCCCTGGGGTCCTAAGTGCTCTTAGCATTAAAAGAAAGGGAGGAATAAAAAGGAAAAGACGCTGGAAACACAGATAACCAGGTACCTGAATCCTGCGCAGCACACATGGCCATCACTCTTTACTAACGCCTAGAAAATAATTCAGTAACGGCGTTGGAGAAGCGACATCTGTGCGTGATGGAGGGTGGCTCCTTGGTTTCTTGAGGGCAGAGGCAGAGAGAATTAAAAAACAACAACAAAAAGAGCACGGTGTTTTCAGAGAAGCTTTGATGCAGTGAAAGGGTTCAAATTCTATGTTAATATCCCTCTGTGTAACAGCAATAGTACAGAATATCAGTAACGTTTATATCATATCACATCATATCACAATCATAGATAGAAGGATGCCAATATAGTCCCAAGACTGAAGAAGAGACCGATGAGGAATACCAGAAACAGAGGAATGCTTTTTCTTTTGCAATGTTGCAAAGGAATATTATTTTTTTTAAAGTACCATCATGCTGCTTTAAGCAGTTACTTTGTCTTGCGGCCTGTCTGGAGGGAGAGCTGCTGCCCAGCGGTTAGCGTCTGGAAACGAGAGTGAAGACACCTGGATTATGTTAATGGTACCGCCACTGACTTATGGCTGACAGCTCTAAACTGGGAGGACAGCTCTTCTAAGTGCTTGTTGTCAGGGGCTGAGTTACTATTAAAGAGGTTTTCCAACAAGGATTTAAAACAAACAGAGAACAGAGAGGCTTTATCAGATGACAGTAAAATCCAGAGCGACGCGCCGGTGGCGGAGTCCAGCTCTCGCATGTCCTGCATGTTCTCACCTATGGAGGACACGGAGGAGGAAGAGGTCGAGGTGGTGACCACCCCACGGTAACGACCACCATCTGGGAGAGAGTGAGGGTACTTTGTGGAGGCAGAACGGAGAAACCAGGGACACCTGTGAGTCCTCGCAGCCACGCGAGTGGCCCTGGATCTGCTTTGCGTGTTGATTCACAGCTTGGGAGAAGGTCCCAAACCACAAATCCTGCAGTCAACCGCTGCACCAAGCTCATTTACTCAGACTTCATGCAGGCAGTTAGGCTTTTTGTCCATTATTCTATTTATTACCAGACGTGAAAATAATAACTCCTTCAGCTGAGGCTACACAACCACAATCGGTCAATTCACGGCGTAGACGTTCTCCTAGGCTTCCTTCTGACTTCAAACTTCACTGGATGGCTTCTGAGAACAACTTTTCCTGTCTTTGCTCGGCTAGGAAACTCCATCCTATCCTGGCAGACAACGATCTGGATGCAATTTCTCACATTATAGGCCTGCTCTGTGAGACTACAGCAATAAATATGCCTGGGGATGATGCCGTTAGCATGTGCAGAGCTCCAGTTGATGCAAAGCATGTATTTTGTCAGTGGTTCGGGTGTCGGGAGGCACCACAGAAGCTTCTGTGACTTCCCCACGAGTTGCAAAACCCCTTTGAGGAGGTTGGTCTCCATCTGCAAAGCATTTCATGGTGAGAGGGTGGCCGAAACGCCGGCCAGCTGAAGCGACCTCTTGCAGACTCGACGCTGAAACCTCTGCTGTGCCACGCATGTCCCCTTGGCAAGGGGACAGGAGACCCAGCAACAAGGCAGATATTTGTCCCAAAGCTCAGCGCAATCCTGGGAGATCTCCAGGCTCCATAGGTGACTTAATGTAAAGAAGGACGTAGCTCTGAGCAAGGGAACAGCTCTCGGTGTGTCTGGATCTTAGATACGTTTCTGGTGCGTGGCAACAAGAATAGCCCAGACTGACCTGGCTTGATGGCTACTTATCTGCTGATGGGGCTTTACTAAAGCCTCCTTGTCTCAGAAAGTATGCGGTCATGCCAATACTTAATCTCACAGGTACAAAGTTAGTATTCAAAAATGCTGGAGGCTCACTGGGTTGCAAAATCTCCAAAAAAGAAGGTTGAGAGGCTTTGGTACAGGAGCGACTGGATGTTTCAGAAATGACCACAGAGGCAGATTGTGGTACGGCTCTACCCGGTGGGCTTGAGCTTCCAGATGCAGTTTAACGCATCCCCATCACCAAGAAAACCACTAATGTTGAAGTATTTTAAAAAAAAAAAAAAAAAAAAAAAGTGGCCCATGTTTCACTGCTGCATAGATTTCCTCTCAAGTTGCTAATTAATGAATCCTACAGAATCAAGCAAAATGCATTTACGGCTTTAAATGTGTCACGACTTTGAATTGCACTACAGAAAGTCCAGGCTACAGTTTTATTCCTCTTCCCAGATCTCGTGTTTGCTCATTAATTAGTGCTAGTTTCAGGAGATTAGATGACTTTTTAATGCTTCCCATGTAAAAAGAACATAAAGTGAGTTTTTTGTTTTTTCCCTTTGCAAATGGAAAAGGAAAAGTAAAGAGACCTTTTTCATTTATACGCAGCTATTTTTTAATTTTCTTTTGAAAAATCTTGCCAGTACCCAGAAGTGTCAAATTCTAACACGCAGGGGGAATAATGTTGTTTTTTAGCTGGTAATAGTCTGTGTTTTTGTGGCTGACTATTGGGAAATTTTTAACATATTTCTTCATCCTGCATTTTCAGGAGATGAGATGACTTTTTAATATTCCAGGGTAGAAAACCCATAAAGAAAGTGCATCTTATTCTCAGTAATTTTAAGGATATCTCTTACTTAGAAAGTAAAAGTAATTACATAATTGGGACTGTTTGTGTGTGTGTATATATATCTATCCATCTTCCTGTTCAGTTAACAACCAGAAACCTAACGATATGGGGGTTCGTAAGGCACTGAGCTATTTCATACTTTGCTCAGGATGTCAGTGGTGTGTTGTCCATGTTTGGGACTTAAAGGTGTGCGAGGGGACGGGACGGACTGGCTCAGAGGCTGCCCCATGCACGGCACCCGTGATTTTCTGTGATTTTCAGAGCATTCGCAGCATTGGGTCATTCAGGGAGACAATTGGCTTTGCTGGAGGCTGGGGAGGTTTCAACACTGCCCAGCTGAACCTTCCCAACTCCAAACATGTTGGGTCCCTGCACCTTCCTACGGAGACGGAAAACAACCAGTGGACTAAAGAATATCTCAGGGCATAGCCTTGAGACCGTTTCTTTGTGGTCAAAGTAGTGTGGAAGATAAATTTCAACTATGGCAGAAGGTAGGCAGCCAAAAGACGTGTGGGCACCCTGACACTGAGCCGGCTGCCCCGCTCAGGGCATTTGGTGCCCGGCTGTGCCCCATGGCGATGCCACCTTTAGTTGTGCCTGGAGGGCAAAAGCTCATTAGCTCATGCCCGGCTGCACTGCTCGGAGATTCGGAGCTAGCTGGGGGTGGAGAGGGAGGTCCGCTCCGCGCTTTGAGAACTCGACTCCCAGACCACACGAGTTTGACTTTGTGCAACCAGGAATCCAGACTGAATTCCTCGAGCTCTTGTGCCGATGCTTTCCATCAACACTGCAGCGTCTCATCCCGAGCTGTGATGTTGGGGTCTGATTCTGCTTACTCTTAACCTAGCAAAGTTCAGGAAAACCTCAATAACTCCATTGAGGTTTCTGCTTTGGGCACTGCTGTGCGAAGAGAATTAAACGGTGGTGATGTGAGCTAGAGGCAGCCCTGCGAGCCAGAGATGCTCTTTCTAAGCGTGGATGCTTGGACCAGCACACAGGTGTGGATGCTTATGGCAAAGCCCTCATTCCTATGGCTCATCTCACGTATGCATCTTCAACCTGGTAAGTGCCGTATTGTAGCCCGTGAGATCAAAGGGGCTGAGGAAGCCTCTGAACATCCTACAGGATTTCATCCCTTGTCTTCAGACTGTTGGGTCATCTCCTCAAAACCAAGAGCACCATGCAAGCCCTGGGACACACAGTCACCCCCGTGTGCCCTCCTCTCCATCCCCACACCCGTTAAAACCCTTCCCAGCAAGACCGGGATGACCCACGCTGCTGCTGCTCCCGCCTGCTGCTCTGGGACATCTCTCAGTATTTACTTAGGTGACTAAGGACACAAGTCCAGGCCTATTTCTTGATCCCACTGTGCCTATTGAAACAAGCCTCTCTGGGCACTTTCCTTCTGGGAGTAAACTGTCATTCTTCACCACATAAAATTTTATAAGTTTCAAGCGAATGGAAAATGGATTTTATTATTTTATTTTATTTTTTTTTATATATCTTTTTTTCTTTTTTTTTTTGCCCTGAATGTTTTATGGCTGCAAAAACAGAATTTGTGGTTTGAACTGTTAAGGTTTGATGCAGAGGGCTATGGAACCTTTTATGTAACCCGCTGGCCTGAATAATTATCAAAATATTTTGCTTTCCACTCTTTCTAAGCCTCTGCATCAGAAAAAAATAGCATATGCAACCTTTTGACCACAAAATAATAATACTAAGAAAGCCCCCTTCAGAAGCCGTGCTCGCGGAGCTGCCCCGGGGAAGGCCGGTAGCTGACAGCAGCCGCAGCAGCGCCTGGGTTTATCGGTCCTTGGATGGGGAGAGGGGACCTGGGGGACCAGGAATGGACCTCACTGCGAGAAGGACGTTGACACAAAGCGGCTGGTTTCAGAGGGTGAGGAAACTGCTCTTTGCTGAGATGGCAGAGCCACACAGGAGGGCCATGGCCATCTCAGCTGACATCAGGGACAACTTTCAGGATTTCAAAGCATAACATCATGGAATCACAGAATGGTTTGGGTTGGAAGGGACCTTAAAGATCATCTCATTCCAGCCCCCTGCCCTGGGCAGGGACACCTCCCACCAGCCCAGGTTGCTCCAAGCCCCGTCCAACCTGGCCTTGAACCCCTCCAGGGATGGGGCAGCCACAGCTTCTCTGGGCAACCTGGGCCAGGGGCTCACCACCACCACAGTGAAAAATTTCTTCCTTATATCTAATCTAAATCTACCCTCCTTCAGTTTGAAACTGTTACTCCTTTGTCCTAATACACAGCCTAACTCTGAGAAGCACCTCAGATCTACTTCATCTCCTCTGCCCTTCAGTCAAATACCGTTTCTGCACAGCAGTATTGAAAATCCATCACACAAGGTGCGGTAAAAGCCACTATCTGCAGTCACAAAGCTTATGTGCAGAGACGGCTTTTGCACACACAGAGTGTCAGAGATGGGGACAGTCCCCAAATCCAGCGCCCAGCACAGATTTTCATAATCGAATTAACAACTATCAGTGGGGAAGAACTCGTCTCTGTGGTCCGGGGCAGGGCTGATGCCAGACCCATGCTGCCCGGATCCTGCTGCTCCTCTGCGCTGAGCTCACACGGATCCACGTAGCAGGGAAATCGTAACCCTTTTCTAGCGGACACAGCGCGAAGCACAAACAACTCCCCCATCTCCAGTGCCTGGCTGCTATTTTACTCCCAGGAAGACTACAGTCTCTTAAAGAAAAGGCACTGCACTTCCACCCGCTCCCTGCGACTCCGCTTTATGTTTACTTATACTTCTATATATTTAGAGTTGTAAATGCTTTCAGAGTTACAGCGTGCGTTATGTATTTTTGCATAGCAATTAGAAGTGCTATTTCCAATCTGACCCATTAATTTAATCTTTAAATGGAAAGTTAGAGGTTTCATCGCATCAATGCTTTTCTTACATCTTTCCTAGAAAATACGTTGGATTTTTTTTTTTCTTCCAGATTTCTCCAATCCTCTAATCTTTTGGACAACATATTTTTGTTGCTAAAAGTCGAAAAGAAATGTTAAAACAACGTGTTGGTTTTAAGGTAGAAACAGTCAGCAAGGGTGACGTTCTCTCTGATCAGCTCACACAGAGTTATAGAACTCATTTTCCTAAAGATGCCAAAGGCTATTTTTAAAAAAACGCTGCCCGGGTTCAGTTCCTTTTGATGCAATTTCAACATTAAACAACAAAGGATGCTCTGACTGTCCTGGTTACAGCTCTCACAGGGGACAGCCCGGCCGGGGGATGCCCCATCCTCAGCACAGCTGATGCGCTGCAAGTCTTTTGGTTCAACCCCACAAGCAACATTCACGACATTTTGCACAAGATTTAATCAGGAATGACTTAGTTATCGCTGATTTTACCTTGGGGCAAGGGAAATGGGCTGGACGACCTCTGAGGGTCACTCCCCATCCTACAGTTCAGGATTTTTCATGCCTTCAAGGGGGTGGAGGATTTTAGCTCTGGCCCCTGCAACCCCTTCCCTGCCTCCTCTCTACAGCTACCTGCTGCACAGGGCAGCGAAATGCGACCGCATTTGGCTTGTGATAGCTCTCAGAAACACACACAGCCCCATGGAGCCTGGAATGAAACATCCTCTCCAACATGAAGATACCTGCTCTCTGACCTTTGCAGAACTATCTTTTTTTTTTTTTTTCTTTTTCTTTTTTGAAAGAGAGTTAGGTGCTGCCACTCTTTGTTTCCATTTTTCCCTTCAAAGCAAAATAAACCCCAAGAAAGCAGTTTTCCTCTGCTCAGCGGTCCCACAGTGAAAGGTGGGCTGAGGACAACCAAGCCTGCGGAGGTTACCGAAACCTTTCCACACGTGTTGAGCAGATGTTTCCACCCAGGGTTTCCCCCCGGGATGCTACTTGCTCCCCCCACTCTGCCATGAGGCATCTTCCAGAACAAGTCTTCACAGCCCCTCGATGCCACCCTCCTTTTCCATGTGCTGAAAGTGGGGAAATTACGGGGGATTTTGTGATGGGCTGCCCTTAATATGGGAAGAGGTCAACCTTTCCTTGGTGTAAATCAATGCAATTCAGTCAAATTCAGGGGACAGCAGCAGTTTGGATGAGGAGACAGCCCAAGCCTAGACCCCACCCAGGGTCAGACTTTGCTCCTTCTTCTGCATTACAGCACTAATTAGACAGGGTTGTTAAGGAAAGGTGGTGGGGGGGGGAAGAACTGGAAATTTGCCATTGATCTCATTCTTGTGGGCACCCAGAGCAGGATAAGGATGGACAGAAATCCTAATTAGATGATTAATTTAGCTCCTTGAGCAGATTTTAGCCTTTGGCCCTGGAGCCAGAAGCACCACTTATTGCTTCTGGGTTCGCCATGCTTGGCTGATTATTGGTTAATTGAAGCTTTTCACTGGAAGGCCTGGAAACACCGGCCAACCTGGAGGAATGTGTCTTACGCCCTAGAGTCATCCTTGCCGGCTCTGCCTCCCTCCTGCTTCACCCAGCAGTTAAACGGAGCTGAAAAACAGCTGGGGGAAAGGCCTGGGGCCATGGCCAGGCAGAGGAGCAGGGATGTCAGGGGAGGCAGAGGGACTTCAAAAGGCTGGTGTCAGCGGGATGCTCCCTTCCCTTCTGCTCGCTGTGCCTGAAACCATCCGGCTGGGCACAGCTAGAAAGCCCTACTTGATTACTCAAGAGTTTAATAAGAGCATTAAACGAGGCCACTGCCCCCCAGAGCCACCCCCCAGCACAGGTCCATCCGCGCTGCAGTGATTCCTGCCAAGCTGATGAGGTTCCTAAAGCCTCGTGGTCCCCGGGGCACAGACAGGGGAGCGATGCTGCACGTGCAGGGATGTGCTGGGAGGGTGGCATTCCCACTGTCCCCATTTGGGGTCTGGTGGGACCAGTTCCCAGACATTCACAGCCCCTAAAACCAGCTCCCAAATCACCACACGGTACCGTCTCTCTTTCCTCCCTCCCCTTTCTCTGCGGGTCACTAATACACCGTTGCTATCCTGAAGTATTTTGTGAGGTCTTGCAGAATCCTCTGAAAAAAGGCCCTCTTCCTCTCCTTTCTATTGGGAATCTTCTACAGAAATGTCTGGTTACAATTTACCTGGAGTCCAGGTACAAAAGTCTGTGCCTTCCCTTCCTTTGCCTCCTAAATCAGTCGAATGCTACAAGTGTTTTTTGCTGCAGCGGCAGAAACACGTTACACCTCAGGCAGTGTCCAGAATAAGGGCATTTTCCTCCTTTACAGCACTAATTGGGAAATTTATAGGCCTACCGAAAAAAATATTCCATAGCTCCTAGGGCTTCCTAGAGTGGTGCACACCTTGAAGGTCTATTTTCTGAGAGCACCGAATCATGCCCTGACTCACTGCAAAACGGGGACTGGGGTGTAGACGCAAGGGAAGGGGACGGGTCTCTTCTCCCAGACTAGTTCCCCTGTGAACCAGAGAGGCTTTGCCTCGAGGGGATCCAGCAAAGTCTTTGGTACTTGTCTACCAGACATGATGAAAGCCTTCGCTCCCAGCCCTAGATGTGCTCAGTCACAAAATGAGGTTCCCTTGAACATCTGCCATACTCCTCTACACACGAGAACAGTGATTTCAAACATCGGCTTCCTTTTTTTTTTTTTTTTTTAAAAAAAAAAACAAAAACACAACAAACCAACCAAAACAACCCCACACTCAAGAACGGCCAGCTGTGTTCATTGGTAACACCAACCTTGAGCAACGCTACACATTCGGGGGCAAGTTGAAAAACGCCAACTTTTATGAGAAAACAAATGCAGGGTAAGTGATATTTTTCACAACAGAGCAATGAATCCTCTGAGCTTGCACACCTGATGCTCTTCCTTATCCTGCACTCTTGTGAGCCTTGGGCCTGGAATTCAGATTTTGGGACCACTATGAATAATCATGAAGACCAGAAATAAGTCTTATTTTTATGGGAAAAGCCAAAAATTTTTCCACTATTGCTTACCTTCAGAGCAGGGACTTCCAATCATAACATCGCATGCTGGGAAGCTCGCAATTAACAACAAGTGCTGGAAATCAGGGTGCTCCTCCCTCTTCATCACGGCGGTTCCACGTGAATCCCCACGTATCTAACAACTTTTAGCAGGTTCCTTGTAACAAAGTAGTCTTGCAAGAGCAGGGCTAAAATAGCTCTGCTCCACAGGCTCATGCTGTAATTTTTTTTTTTAGCCTGATTAGTGTGTGGTTTTTTTTTTTTTTCCACCAGCGTAACTGGATTTCATCCCTACACAGCACTGCCCAGCTAGAAGTGGGTTGCAAAAATACCTGCTTTTGCCAAGATATCCTAAACACCATTTTTATAGGTAGAATATGCAATCCAGACCCTCAGCTGGTGGAATTTGGCATTGCTCCACCAGAGCCAGTGCAGGGACCCTGATTTACACCAGCACGGGAGCCAGCCCGTGAATTTTCTCAGCCTATTTGGTTATCTCAATCTTCCTCCAACATCGTGTTTGGGTTTGTTTCAACCCTACTGCAGGAACAGAGCTGGTTTGGAGCTCCGAGGGTGATTAATCTGCCTCTGCATAGGGCCCTGTCGCCGTTTCAGGGACTCAGAGGATCCTTTCAATTCCTTTTTGCAAAGGGACAACCTCAAACTGCCAGAACTGGAAATCCCAGCCTCGCTCTTCTGCTTCTTTCCTGAACTTGCAGCTCTCCCTCCTCTGCAGGCAATAGGGAAAAGGATGAAGATGGGTAAAAGAAAACCAACACCTCTTTCCTTTTTATGGAGAGACTTCACAGTATTTCAGGAAATCAGTAAGACCCAGACCTCACTGAATTGATGGACAGCCTCAGAAACAGGCAGGGAGGTGCCAGAGTCAGAATCCTAGAGAGAATAAGGCCTCCAATTACTGCAGTGATATAATTAATTAATTTATGACTGTAGCCAGACAGCAGCGACAGCAATATTGACTGACTTCACTGCAATCTACATTGCTGACTAATGCTCATATCAACACCTACAGCAACCAACCAGCCACCAGCCCCTTTTGCTGGCTGAGGTTTAGCTTGATTTCTCCAGAGAGAACCTTTCCAGATCATTTGAACTAATTGAGGTAATGGAGAAATTGTTCTCATGCCAAAACACTTTCTTTTTTTCCCTCCCCCTCTTCTTTTGGTAAGATGATAATATTTAGAAAGCTTCTGGCTACTACTTAAAGGAGCAGGGCAGTGTCTTTAGGAGCAGCTCAGCGCCTTGGTGCCGCAATTCATCCTCCTCGGGGTGCCAGCAGCCAAATTGTACCCCAACATCTGCTAAAGCAACTGGAAACACCCCTTCGGTGGGAGCATGTTGCCCACTAATTGCAGCCATTATCAGCAGCCAGCATTTACAGCCTCGCTGGACGCAGGGGCCGAGGGCGGCAGCAATGTGTGGTTTCGATCAGGGCTGTCAGAGGGGGGGGTCCCACTGCCCTTCGCCTCCCACCTCGCGCAGAGACTCTGCCCGGGACGGGGGCTCACCCCTCGCATGGGTGCTTGCACTGGGGGATGCACTTCAGACACCTAAACACCATTGAATTCTTGGCCTAAATCAGTGCCTCAGTTTACCAGGTTGGCTCCCCCGTAGACTCAGCTCCTTACTCCAGCTGGGTGGCTCTGTTTGCCGGGGTATCACTAATACGGCACATTTAACCGGGGCACTCTGGTGTTCCCTGGGGCTTCCCACATTGTCCCCCTCTTTGTCACCAGTTGTGTAACCGAACACATCCGCTGTTCTGGGACAGCACATGGAATGGAAGCTTAAAAATCCACCTGTGACTAGAACAGCTGCTGCACAAAAAGCTACCCAGGTAGGGCCTGCCCAAGTTTGGGATCTCAGTAGGGCAGCACTTTTGGAAAACGTGTTGCCTCTTGCAAGTTGGGTAATGCGGGGATCATTGCCAGGCAATCTGGATTGATCAAGGCTAACAGCTTGATTACTCCCAGAAGCAGCCTCAGCCCTTGGAGAATCGCTCCGTAAGCAAGTGTCCCGTGTGTCTGAGCCAGTCTGCTCGGATGCTGGGGGAGGGATGAGGGAAAACTAGAGAAAAACCTGGGACTGGGCAATGCTGGGACAGCAAACTTCCCCTTGGAGCAGATCCCCCAGTCCAGCAGCATGAAGAGCTTCCTAGAAAATGCAGCCGGGAGTTCAAAGGAGGGAAGTCTTCTCCTCCTATAAGGGAATCAGGCTGAAGTCTCCAGGAGAAGAGCTGGGATGGAAAGCAAAGCCAACGGTGGGGGCTCTTCCCTACCCTCTAGGCAGTGCTGTCCCTGAAGTCCTGCACCTTCAAGATGTGTGGGCTTGTGGAGTCTGAGGACAGAAATGCAACACTGGGTGGGCCGGTCTGCGTTTTACTTTTTTTTTTTCCTGCTATAACACAGATATAAAATGCTCATTTTCATGTTTCATAACGTTTTCTTAAAGCACATTTTTGGTTTGTGTCCAAAGACGTAGCAAGCCCCCAGACGAAGCCTGCTGCCTGCGTGTGCTCGTAGATGCACGGACGGTCGAGAGAGATTAATCCTAATCTCTGCTGAGCCAGCTCCCCCCAGCTCGGATGCTCCCGTCACCCGCCTGCTCACCGCGTACCTCGTTAGAAATTGCACCCGCTCTAACGGACATTTGGAGAGGAGAGAAAAACCAGCTGAATGCCATCAGTTCTGCTCTTTTGCTGCGGGCGGATGTTAATTATGCTGGACTGCCACAACCAGCATTAATCATACCAGAGCGTCTAGAGGCCTCTAGTGTCCAGAAGCTACAAGAACTAGGCCAGCACCTCCACATAGGCAGGGACACTCCTGATCTAGAGCCACGCTTAAATAACCCAGGATGGGGCAGGGGGACAGAGAGGCAGAGCCATCAGCAGGAGCCTGATTGAAACTCATGGCTTTGCTACAATAGATGGTTTATCCGGGGGGGGGAATTGATAGCGGCTTTTTCAGTACTTAGACACAAAATAAATAATCCGATGCACAGAACGCTATAACTCCACCATCACACGTCCGTGGCAACACAAGCTACCTGCTCTCCATCGCCGCGTGGGCGATCTGTGTGGCTCACTGCATCGAGCGACCACCAAAAGTACTCGCAAGCAGAGCGGCACGTGCAGGGACAGGATACGCAAAAAACCACTGAAATGGACCATTCGTGGTGTTATCCACTAACATACAAGGCAAGAGAAATCCTTACCTTCATCACGCAGAAGTCCCCAGACCCTTAGATTTCCCCAGATTGAGGCCTTTGACACTGAAAAGAAGCGGATGTCTGCTGCTGGAGAGGACAGCGCTGAAGGCAGAACCACCCCAGGAAAAATGCTTCCACCTGGGGAATGGGAAGAGATTGGGAAATAAGATTTTTTTTTTTTTTTTTGTTCCCCATGCAAATACCCTGGCTGTCAAAAATATCGGGGCAGCAGAGGTCTCCTGTCCTCCCACCTGCCCATCCCAACAAATTGTGCTCCCCTTCTCCATTGGGCCCACATGGAAATGCAAATAATCAGAGGCCACTTTCTAAGGGGCAGAAAAGGCTCCTGCTTTGCCAGTAAGTCAGAATAGCGTGAATTTATAAAAGAAGGCGGAGGAGGGGACTCTAAACAACCCACTGTTTTCCAGAACTGCTTCAATTAGCAAACATCCCATAAGGAGAGAGAGGGAGGGAGAAAGAAAAGAAATTTCATGCGCTGACACAGCCCCAGTCAGTGGCGAACGCTCCCAGCTCCTGCACGGAAAAAAACCAACTTTCATCTCCCCTCGCTCCCTCTTGGCATTACATCAGCCAAGTGCATCCTGGGCAATATTGTTATGCTAATGGAGCAGCCCATGAGACTGGATTCTCCTGCGCAGGGAGAGACATTCCCACCAGGTCCTAGCACTCCAGCTTATTCAAACCGGGCTGAATTGCCTCCCAAGAATAAAAGATGCAGGCTTAATTAACTACTGCTCTGGGTTCCCAATCCCGGCTCGATTGTTGTGCTGGCTGCTCTGGTTGCTAAAGAGGCAGTGCCAGGACGCCCGATACCGGGGCTGGCCTCGGCACCGGGGCTGCTGGAGCACAGCGGAGCTGGGGCTCCCCTCTTCTCCTCGGATTTATCGCTATTGTGGGGCCGCGGGTGTTGCTTTTCCGTGCCAGTGGCTCGCAATGCTCAAATCAGTCATGGAAAAATTCAGGACCCTTGTGCCAGTTTTATTCCCCCTTCCTTGTTTTCACTCTTAGGTGCCTGTCTTTTCCGGTTTGGATCTCTTTAAGAGCTTTTATGAGTCTGGACAAAAAAGAGCCAGCTTTTACATCCAACAGCATCTTTAATAGATTTTACTAGCTGCCTACGCTACTGATTTTGGAAAAAAGCTTCATGCTTCAAGGCACAAAAGCAGAGAAGTACCATCTGGCCTTCCCTGACCCTCTTCCCAGCCCTCCTGGAAAGGAGAAGCCAGCAGGAGCCTGGCAGGCGATGGAGACAGGGACGGAGCAGCACGGCCAGGGCGGCCCTGAGGTTTGGGAGGGATCCACAGGCTTTCAAGCCAGCGAGCCGGGCACGGGGAAAGGCAGCCTGGGCTGAGACCCTCCGGACAAAGTCCCGTCCAGCAGCTGAGGGAAGCAGTTGAGGTTCTTCAGCATCCTCCCGGGGACCAGCCCCGGAGCAGGGATGGAGCTGAGGTTTGTGTGTGGCTCCCCGTTTCTTCAGGCTGGGAGGGAGGGAATGGTGGGGAGCAGCTGCTGAGATTCGGTGCTTTTTCTACTGGTCAGGCAGGTGAGGGGGCAAAGCAGACAGCCTAACAAACCCCAACAGGGCAGACTTTTGCCATTCATAACTGCAGCTTCACTCCCGCTTGCTGCCGGCCTCCCCAGCAGCCTCCACTTTTTCCCTGAACCCTTAGACCGCTCAGAGAAAATAAGGCTTTAAGTCACTCCCCTTCCTAAGAACTCTGGAACTGGGCTGCCAGCTGCTCCCAGATCTGACCAACCTGTGACAGTCTTGGACAAGTTCATACAGGTTCCATGAAAACAGGAGGCTGGGAAAAAGAGAGAGCCGGATGGCAAGGCCACCCCTGAGGAAAGCACAACCGCTATTAGACACCAGAGAATCTACCTGTGGCAGACTCCATCCTGGGAGCCGAGGGAGAGTCCTCGGCCACAGCCTGTCTGTGCTGACACGAGGGGATCTCACCATTAGACGTACCGCATAAGGAACGGAGCTGCTGGCAGAGAGGACTTTGCCCACACGCTGAGCCCAGCAAAGGGGACGTCCCTGCTGCAGCGCTGCGCCACGCTCGCGACAGCCGCCGGCTCAGAGCTGCTCGGCATCCCACGGGGAGCTTGCATCTGCCTGCAAACCCCCACGCAGACGTACCCGCAATTCAGAGGCTGCAAAAAAGAACGGGGAGTAGCGGGGGTATGGGCTCCGTGGGAGCTGAGGGGGTTCACAGCAGGGTGAGGGGCCTGGGACTTGCCCCATCCAGGGGGGGATGAAGCTCTCACATCTGCACAGCTGGGGCCCTGCCCCTCCAGTTAATCAGCAATTAGAGCTGGAGAGGGCGCTTAATGGTGCTGTATATTAGCTTATCTCTAATGGCAGATCAAGGAGGAGACCACTTTAACCATGAAGCTGGTTTATCTCTTAGGGAGAAGTGGAGTATTTCTTTCTCTGTCCCCTACCCCTGTGATTTATACCCGCCTGACATTTGCATTTACACCCGTAAACCAGGTTCTGACAAGAATCTCATTAAATGTTGCTATAAATCAGTTCCTCTGACAAGCATCTTTTTACTGCCTTTGGAAATGATAGATGTATACCTACTCTGGGACTTACGCGCATGCATGTACTCACACAGATGTACACACACTCATGCACATACAAACACACGCTTTTAAAAAAAAAAGACTTGGCTCAACATCCCGAGAGGCTTTCCAGGGATGAAATACTAGTCGGGCTCAACAGCAGCGGGAAAATGCAAGCTAAGAGGTATAGACAAGGGAGAAGAGAGGCACTCCACGCGAAGTGAGATGGGTCACCTGCCAGAGGGATCCAGGGATCTCTTCCAGACCACAGAAGCTCCGGAGGCAGTGGGCTATCACACCCGCCGGGCTCAAATGGCGTGAAAGTTGGGACAGGGCAGGAGCCAGATGGTATATGGATATGTATATTTATAAGAAAAGCTAGAATTAAACCTTTCGGAGATTACGGTCAGAAAGTACACAGATGTTAAAATGAGAAAGAAAAGCCAGTTAAAGTTGGTCAAAGTACAAAATTAAAAGAAAATAAACAGTTTAGAAGCAGCAGCTACAGCCCTCACAGGAGAATATCTCCATTTTCAAACCCTCACGGATGCTATTTCAAAGACCAAGCACGAAAGAGCCTGATTAAGGGGAAATGATTATTATGGGTAAAAGAAGAGAAACACACACAAAAAGCTCCTTACCAATTGTGACCTAATACTAATGACTTCTTCTAGTTCAAGTAGATACATGGTAGGTATTTGAAGCGAGCTGGATGTGCCCATAGCCCTGGTCCCTCAGGAGCACGGGAAGTCAACATTTCTCCCCAAAAGCCTCTACAGTTCCCTAGCTGCTGTGTATGGCTTTATTTATACACACCAGCAATTCCTGCAAGGCACTGGCTTACCTGGATGGAGGTACCCAGTAAATAACTGCCACCTTTATCCCCTTGAGGACAAAGTTCTAAATTAAATTCACCTGTGAAATTAAGCAGTTCAGCTGGAACGAGCATTTTCAAGGGCTCCTCAGCCCGATAATGAAGGCTCTAATCCCACTCTTAGTTGTACATCGCTAAAGACTGAGCCTTTGCCTGATACCAACTTTTGGCTCATGGCTTCCCTTTACAAAAGCTGTTGGATGGTGAAAGAAGGAACGGGCATTAATTCTGTCTCTATATCAAGATTTCAAGTCTTGGAGAACGCAGGCTTTCCATCTAGAAGCTTACCAAAGGCAATGGGGACAAGAAACCTCCCTGCAGGACCTAAGACACGGATGGCTCTAGTCCCACATGCCTATTTCTTTTCACTTGCCCATCACATGGTGCCTCCTGACTAAATGAAAAGGTCATTTCCCCATTTTGCCGTAACAATGTGGTCTAAAAATAAATTCTTGCCTTAAAAAATATCTCCATTGGCCTGAAAAAGAGAGAGAGGGGAAAAAAGAGGAAAAAAAATGAGAGGGGGAGAGGAGAAGAAAAAAAAGAAAAGTCATAAGTTGTGCTGTTCCTCTCGCCAACATCCACAATCCCTCTTCCAAATAACCTCTCATTTACATGCGTGTTTATTTAGTTTTCATGGCTGTCTGGAAGTCAGAACTTTTTTCCCCCTTCTTGTCTAAGACAAAGATGCAGAGAGGTAGGGAAATGTAGCCTCCATTAGTCAGACACATCACCACGACCAACCACCACGGCCAGTTTTCTGACTGACCAACCGACCAACTCACACGTGCTGAGGGTTTATGTACAGGGAAGGGGTTTTAATAATGAGCTGATTAAAAAAAAAAACAAACCACAAAAAAAAAAGCCAAACAAAGAAAGGGATATGCATGAGAAACAGCCCTTCCAGCTCCCTCCTTACATCTGTCGCAATGTTTCTGAGCTTTTCCAACCTGGCCTTGCTTTGTGGAAGGTGAGCTTTCCCCTGGAAAGCTCTGCATTGGTTTCATTAGATTTCCTTGAATATGTTATTTTATTTGCCTTTATGAATTTCATTGTGATTACGCTAAATAACTCGGGGAGTCACTGGAGCTAGATCACATGTTAATATAGGGTCTGGAAGTCTTCTAAAGACACATGCAAAACTCCTGCTTCTTGATAGAAAAGGCTTCAGATACTATTTAGAAGGACAAACTGCATTCGTTGAGGATCCAGAAAGTCTAAAACACAGAATATCATTTACTTTCGAGACCAACAAAATCTGCACTGGAGTGTGAAGCGGAGTAGGTGTAATTAAATATTGAATAGCCTATTGATGTTCTTTCCTGGTATTTAAATCACACCCCATGTGGCTCTCATTATCCAAACACTCACACACACGCTTAACTCTGACCATGCAAATACGCTGAACTGGAAGTAAGAGAAATACTCCATGCGCAGGAAAAGCTACAGTTCATGGGATCGGATGATCTCTAACTTGCTGCGCCCTATTTCCTTTTTCTGGAAGAAGGTGCTGATTTATGTGGTCTAAGAGACGATGTCCCAAAGCCTTTTATTAATTTTTTTCCGGAAAGGTGCAAAAATCTTCAAAAGCACCTGGTCGTTGCTGGTAGGTGACACCTGTAGGACAGCTCACTGATGGAAACGGGTCACCGTGCTCTGCAAAGCCTTAGTGGTCCTTCTGAGAGCAGAGGCGCAGTCAGAACCTGTCATTCTAATCCTGGGTTATCAAATCTGGGCCTTGATTTATCCTTTAACACTGGCCTAGACATAAAGAGGGCAGACTTGACTAGTTTGGGATGCCAAATACACAGGCAATTTGTGGATTTATTAGGAAACCCCTTCCTTCAATGTCTTTAAGTTCCATCTGGATGTGTCAGCCTGGGCAGTCAAGAAGTACTTTGGTTATCACTACCTACCTCTTTAAGGATTTTCTCTGTAAAAGTTTATTTTTCTTCGGATGGCTAAGGCTGTATAATTTCCCTGATGTGGGTGAAGCTCTACTAATATAAAAACACTTATATTCGTACAGCTTATTCCTGTATGAGAAAGGGGAATGAGCTTAGATAGTATAAGGCACCCTTATGCTGTCCACACTACAGGATATGCTGCTATAACTGTATGGGTAAAATATCACAGCCTTAGCCAACGTAATTACACCAGTACAAAAGATACTGTGTGTAGACCAGAGCTACATGTGCCACTTCCTAATACTTTCATATGCCACTCTTGGCCACTGTTGTACCTGAACTAAAACACCTCGTTCAGTCAGGTCCTTGTCGGATCCCAAGCAGCGGGGAAAAAACTGGCCAATTTACCTGGGTCAACAGATATTTCTGACACGGAAAGGCCGAGCCAGGGCAGTTGGCCCAGGGCAGGCCCTTTGTTGGAGGAAAGCGTCTCCCTCTCATTTTGCTGATTGATGAATTTATGGTCTAAGACTCTGCTCAAGAGAGAGTTTGAGAGTAGAAAGGGAGAGGCGTCACAGGGCAAGACAGCCAACCCATCTGAAAAACTGGATCATTTTTTGTTGTTTCTGGGGCTAGTTCTTCTCTGCCTGACATGTTGCGTGTCAACCACCGTGTAAACTGTCATGGAAAAGAGTTTTTTTGAATCCACATTCAAGAGCCACTGCAATGGGGATAGGGCCATGAGAGATGGGAAGAGGAAGAAGGCCCACCTCCTCTGCTCCTCCATGGGTGGCAAATTCAGAACGGCTGGCACTGCTGAAGGGCCTTCTCTTTCTGGGAGAGGATGAAGGGCAACTTAGAACAAGTTTCTGCAAACTCGGGAATAAAGTGGCTCCATTAGACTCCCTGTGTGCTTTTGGGCTGTGCACGATTTCTTGGGATATCTCTCCCTGTGCCTTCATTCAACCTCTTCAAAATGGAGACAGTAGTTAAGTGAATTTCTTGGATGTGGGCCAAACAGGCCGGAATACACTGTACTCATCTAATCACGGAAGTTAAGTAGCCTTAGGCCCCTACAGTGCTTGGATGAAAGGCCAGGCCAAGCCAAGGGTCATGGTGGAACATTAAACCAAATAAATCAAACCAGCTGGGAGACTCCATTTGCTCTCAGCGTTACTTTTGAGCTGATGGATGGGGAGAAAAAGAAAGGAGGAGTTCATTCACTCGCTCTCTGGAAATGACAGCTGCTCACCCATCTGAGGGGGAGAGAGAGCACGAAGATCAACTGCTACTATCAATCAGTCAGTCCCAGGGTGGGGAGAAGGCTGGAAAAAACATATCGGGTCCTGAGAGATGGAAAAAGAGGAGTTTCGTGAAGGGTGGTGTGTTGTGTCCGCAACCGCAGTGAGACGCAGAGGTTGGGGACTGCCTGGTTGGGTTACAACGTTGAGTAAGACCCCATCCAGTAAGGACTAACGGAGGACAGTTGGATAGAATTGAGTTATAATTTCTGTAGGATGGGATATGGAATATGATGTATTTATGAATATCAAAAAAAGTGAAACCCTGGGAAAACAAGCCTGTTGGAAATGGCTCTGAAGAACCAGACGGTGCTTTCATTTGGAAAGTCGGGTACAGTTTGCATCATAAAAAATAATCCTGAAAGGACTGTAGTGGAACTGAACCATGCGAGCTGGTAGAGCAGTAACAGCAGGAAATGACGAGATAATTCTTTTTCCCAGTCCCAGTTTGTCCTGTTATTTGTCTAGGAGCTGCCGAAATTATTCTTTGAAGATGTGCCTTAGGAATAGCTTATTATTGTTCAATCTGAATGCGACAAAGCCATTGAAATCCTAAGTGCAAAGAAGAGCCCTGTATTGTCAGGGCAACGACATCAGCGCCTCTGAAAGACCTTCAGCTTACGGAGCCTTGTTGCATTGTGCCTTTAACTCCTCGACATGATGGCAAGAGTAACTTGATGTTGAAAGACACCTGGGGCTGAGGGAGAAAGCCAGGGTGCTCCACGCTGTCAGACTCATTCAGCGTCACTATTTTTTCGCCAGAGCTGTGGCCAAGTTACTCGACTGGGTGGACCTAAGGGCTGACCTAGTTTGGACGCTCTTTATGCATACAACCATCCTTGTTTCTCATGTCATGGCCTTTTTGCTTTCTATTGAAGCTCTTTCCCTGCAAGTCCTATATTCCTGTACGTTCCCTGTATTCACCTCCACTGTGTATTTTTTTAGACTTCTTTGCGTGGCGCCCTTCAAACTTGGAACGGTCCCTCTGATTTCCACTGCTCCTTCCTGTTTCCTGCATCTCTATCCACTTTCTCCTGTGGGGTCTCTTTTAAGCGGAGGAAAATAAAGGGTAGCACATGTTTGCCTCTCCACGGGAGTGTCACCGAGCTCGCGCGGGGAATGGGAGCTGTGCTGCACTTCAGCTTTCAGATGTGGTAGCCTGTAAACCCATGGGGGATGTACTTACGTTGCAAGCGTGCATCAAACCCTGAACAGCGCATTTTCACGGTCTTTGTCCCCTGGTAGCACTTCTTTCAGCCTCTCCTTAATTTTGCTGAGTGCATTTTTGGGGTTATATTATCACAATATGCATAAAAGAGAACTGCCATCATCACCAGGCTTGTCGCATGCACTACACAAACCATCTCCAAGTGTATGAAGGAGGGGAAAAAATTAATTCCTGTGTTAGCACACACTCCAAACGTTATGGTAGGCCCACCAGGAAAAAGTGAGCCTGGTCCATGTAGAGGCAAAGATACAGAAAAGTAACCCAGACTTAGAATTTGGTGAGTTATTCATGTGTCAGATTTGCAAATTATTTCAATTTCTATGTTAAGTATCTAATTGTTTGATCACACATAGGAGCAGAGAAAAATACGAATGCAGCATTTGCCTTGCCTACTACTGTGAGGACCTCGAGTACGGAGTAATTAGACTTGGACTCCCCAAGTGTGGAATTAACAGTATGTTTGGGTTAAACTCTTAAGACAAATCATAGCCGGGACTTGTCTCAGCTTCCCTCTGCCCCCACAGTGTAACCAGCCTCTGCGCTGGAGAATATTTTGGTCTCCAGTTCTGTTATTCTATCACTTCTTATTATTAGAAGTTTTTCTCATATCCCGATTGGTAGAAAATGTCATCATCGATTGCCAAGAATAACCTAATATTGTTTAAAAACATTATTGCTGGGGCTGACCCAGGGCATGTCGTGCTGTGAGTGGAGTAGACTTGGAATCACAAACTCCTTTCAGCTTATGGAAGCAACAAGGGCCGATGTGTTTCATGTGCTTTCTGAGGGCAAGCTGGAGAAGAAGGTTACACCCGCTTCACGTTGGCGCTTCCTGCCAGTCGGCAAAGCAGCGGTGCCCTGCGATCGCCGCGAACCCAGATGTTCATCTTTCCCAAGGTGAGAACAGAAGGGAGAGAGAGAAGGTACAAACCGGAGGGCGACAGAGGTGTTCGCACTTCGGTTTCGCCTCATGTGTCATTGTCTCCGGCACCAGTGGCTCTCACAGAGGGCTGGCAAACTCCTTTTCAAAGAAAATAAAAGCATCTCACAACATTTGCGTAAAACTTGAACCGCATCTTTAGGGATTTTGAGAAGTACTGGATCGTATTAGAAAAGTTTTGCCATTATATTTCCCCCTCATCTCCAGTTACTTCCTGCCTTTTGCACAGCTCTGGACTAGCCTTGTGCTTTCTAGGACAGGAAACGTCACAACTGTTATTGCTGCTTAACTTCAACAAGACTTGCACCAACTGCTTCTGACGGCGCCATCTGATGCCAGGTGCTAACCCCTGTCAATTCAACCCCTTCCTGGGGCTTTTACGCTGTAAGGATGACACAGGACAGGAGGAAAGCGCTGTAATTATTTGCATTTTACATGCCGAAGTGGAGGCATAGAGAGATGCAGTGGTTTGTCCAAGTACCCAGTAAATCAGTGGCCGAGCCCGAAGTCTTAAGAATGAGCCTTGTATTCTAACCAGAATACCCTCTTACTGCCAATTCAGGAGGGTAACAAGATGTTTAAACCATTTGGAGGGGAAGGGGGATACAATCACACCCAAACTTGGGCCAAAGGTGAAGTTCCTGTCTCCAAACTCCCGTTATTTGTCCCTCCAGAGAGGCTGGTCTTCCTCCACGGACTATTGAATTAGTCCAACGCAATACTGCTCTTCGCTCCTTAGTTTACAGAAGAGCAAATTTCTCCCACCCTTCCCTTGCCCCAGTGTAGCTATTGAAAATGCACGGGTAAACAAACTACCACGAGACAATTTATTTCACCATTTCCAGTAATCTCTCTTTTTTTTTTTTTTCTTCTTCGTATCTGCAGTCCAGTTTTAAAGAATCCAACATGCATTTGGAAAGTTGAATATTCTGTGATTCATCCACGACTATTTCACGGCAGATTAATGTGCTGTTATAGTGAGAAGACATAAATAATTAGGTGCTTGTTGATTTATTTGTTGCCGTTAATATTTGTTCACAATTCAGGCTTTTCTTTTCTTTTAGTGTCTGTGAATTGTTCATAACGGACACTGGTTTTGTTACAACAGTAATTTTTTTAGTAGATGTTTGACCAACAAACTGGAAGAAACATCTCCAGATTGCATGCGATCTGTAGGATTTGATCGCTTCTGCTTCCTCCTCTCAGTGTGTGGTGATCGCCTGATTCACACGGCACAATTTCTGCTTCTGGTTTGGATCGTTAATACTTCTTGGAACAAAATTTTGTTATTATCGTTTTCATATGTCTTTGAAATGCGTTTATGGCCCTCGCAAAAGAAACAAATAAAGGCAAAAATTCTTACCGCAATAAGGAAACAACAGCTACGAGGGGGAAGAAAAGGAAAATGAGACGACGAGGTTACGCAGTGTGCTGTCACCTCACCTTGACTTTGTCTGATCTAGTTTGCCTTTCAGATTCAGCCTTTTCCATTAACCAGTCTGCAGTTAACCCTTGCCCAGTGGATTCCCCCGCTCTGCTGGCCACACGGCCGGTTTCACTGCGCGAGTGGCGAACATCAGCGGTGAGCGCTGAGTCACGGAGCTGGATTTCACCACAGCTGAATAACAGGCACGATAGAAATCCGACTCTTGCATTTGAATAATCCTATAGTTTGGGATTTCAGGATATTTTCATGATTAAAACAATTACTTACAACAGGCGACTGTGCTGTGAGTCAGCATATTCGTTGTTCTCTTCATTAGTTTGGTCGCGTAAATTATGTTGTAAGCAACCAAATTATACCCGGTTTGTCATCTGACTATAATGATTTTTTTAACTCTTACTGAAGTTTTATTTAACGTATGTCAGTATAGAAAGATTTTGGAACCAGCGATTTTGCATCGTTTAAGAAAAGATGGCTGACGAAGACAGCATTAACTCCTACAAATAAATTACAGGCTAGTAATAGCTACAGCAATTCATTTGTCATCTGAGATGATGGTGAGACAGGAAAGAGCAAAAAGGAGAGTCAGGCCAAGGCTGGGAATTACAAAACATATGCTCATAGTAAGAGCAGTTTGGGGTAACAGGATAATATCCCCCAGGGTATGCGCAAGAATTCATCGCCGCGGAGATCCAGCAAAAAGCGATTACACAGAGCATTACTGCGCCGCTCTGGAAGAGGCAGAGCTCAGACGGGATGGCCCACGGGACCCTTTTCTACTCTACTGTTTACGATTCCATTAGCTGAGGTTGCCAATGCCAGTCTGCAGCGATTTTGTTCAAGATCTTGCTGTTTGCAAACTGAAACGTATATCAAAAGGGAACAGATTTGTATGCATGTGTGGTTTATAAACAGGAATTCCCTGAATTTGCTGCTTTCCTGAAGAAGCCCGAGCTTTCGCGCTGTGGTAGGCCACTCGTGCAGCTTCCCATCTTCAGGGACTCCCTGCCAGAGTTGCCACTGGAGAAGACACGTTTAACTGTCTAAGAGAGAGGATACAGCCCCATCACTCTTCAAATTCCCCCTGCCAACTGTTCCATGGTCAAACGATGCTATGGAAAAAGAGTCCCTTGCCAGCCCTAGAGGGAAACTTTAATGCTTCTTGCCAGGTGGATGGAAAGAGAATCATGTGGCCGGCATGAACGTTATACTCCTGATAGCGAGAGAACAACTTCTCGTACTTATTAGGGTTTTTTTTGCATTACCTATTGATCAAAATTCCTTGCCCAGGTTCTCTCCCTTGATGTTGAACGTGCCAATCGGATGGTTGTTGCCAAAACCAATGCATTGACTCAAACAAAATCATTTTATGTCGTGATCTTTGTAGCAGCAGAAAGAGGGAGATCAGTGGGGAAAGCTCCCAGCTACATCAAATAAAGTTAAGTGAGAAGGCAAATTGTAAAGCAAACTGGAAGAAAATGGAAAGACCTGCACCATGTGGACGAAACCAGCTGGAAGAGAGCTGCAGAGAGCAAAAGCTAAGGGTAGGCATCGTTTTTTGTTTAGGATTTGATCTCAGCTGGAAGGGAACTAATCCTCAGTCACTCCATCGGCTTCCGTGGGTTTCAGCATGGTGTGATTGTGAACACACTCAGCTCTGAACGTTCGGTGGATTAAACAAAACCTGGAATTGCAGACCAAAGGCCACCAGTTGCTGAGATGCTACTGTGATTACTGACGGATAACACCCCTCTGAAACTGTAGTCTCTAAAGGCCAATTTTTCACGAGCTCAGTTGTAAATCTGGATTATTCCAGGTTATTTCTTGCGTTCAGTGCATCAGCCCTAGTAACAAGACTAATATTCTATCATATTCTCAATTTAGACTGCTGTGTGACAAACGCCGGACCATACGTATGCTTAATCTTTTCCAGTGTCTGGAAAAAATTTGCCTTTCCTTATGTTCAACACAGTAACCTTAGTGTATGTGGCTTGTTTTTCTCTAGTGATGGACTGAGTGAAACTAAAACTCCCCAGTTACGTGCTGTTCCTTTAGCAAAGGGCTTGGGGTTGTTCGTGTCCGCGTTCAGGCGGACACAAGTCCTTGCCCAGGATAACTGCGGAAGGGAGATCTCTGGTTTCCAGGCGTGCCTATGCCGGGGATGGGAGGAGGGGCAGATCCCGGCGCTGTAGGTGAAATAATGCTGGTTTTGCTCACTGTTGTCAACGTTTTGTCTCTGCCTTTGCAAGGACTGTAATTCCCATGATTTATACACAATGGCTGTCCCAGTTTGAATGATAATTAAACTAACTGGGCAGGCGACCCGAGCTGTACTCGAGCCGTACGAATGGCACCAGCTGATCCCTAGCTCCGTTCGGGCACCCTCGAGCTTCCCCGAGCCGCACTGACCTCGTCCCCCCGAGCAGCCGAAGCAGGCAGATGTCTAACAACCACTGGCCTTGCACCAAACACGGATAATAGAAACTGGGCAGTTTTTATAAGAAAACCTTTCTGAAGCCGTGGTAGGATCCTGGCAAGGCAAAAATGCAACACAACATAATCCACAAACAGGCTCCTTGAATCAAAAGAAAACAGGGGCAGATAACAGCATGGGGCTACTTCCTTCGGTGCAAATTGATAATGAAACATTCAAAACAATGCCGCCGTCTCCTTTTAAGCTGATGGATTGCATTTGATTTCTGAAAATGCTGAGAGCAGCATTCTATGAACAAAAATACCTGAGAATATTATTTTCTTTCCCGATGGGAACAAAGTGTCCCATCTAAGTCTCAATCGGTGGCAGGGAAAGGAAATCACCCAATACTTTCCCAAGCTCTGTTTTTATTTTGGATTTGAAAACAGAAGTTTCAACCACTGTGAAATTATCTTGCGGAGGTTTGGTTATTTTCAAGCTCTGCTTAATCACTTTGTGCTTCCAGCATTGCAGAGCAAGTATCCGAGTTGGTTCCTTATCCTGTAGCTTCAAGACTAAAGACTGATATAAGCCTGGAATCCTAAGTACTTGCATTGCATACCTTCTGATCAGTACTGTCGTTCTCAGAAACTCGCCTCAACGCAGTTAAGGAGAAATAAAGACACGGCTAAAAAATGTTTGCAAGCATTTAACACTTCTCAAGCAACTAATGCCATTAAACGCAACAGAATAAACGTGGAAAATCCAGGCCAATCTCTGCGCTATGGAAATTGAAGCCAATATTTAAACAGGCCAAAATAGTCATCAGACAGATTCTCGAGAAGATAAAAGGAGAAATATCTCCTATCAGCACTTTAATCCATTGCTTCCAGAGCGCTACTGTGCACTCTTGACCCGGGAAAGGAATGAATCCTGAAGGGGAATCGCAATCATTGCAGTGAAATTGGAGTTCACAACTGGAAGGTGCTAATTTTTCTTAATCTCATTCAACCCACTTAGAAAGTAACAAAATATTAAAAATAACACTTTCATTTCATAAAAAAGATTGGCAGCTCCAAAGCCCAGAGCCCCTGTGGCTCCATTACCAGCACAAGAAAAAGCGTGCGGATCAGATAAGGGGATTAATCCAATTTGAAACTCCTGGGTGAGCTCAAGAAAAGGCTGAATTTTCCCCATGCACCTTGTGGGTTTCCCATGTGCCTAAAAACTTGAAAATCAACGTGAATCCTGAAAAGCACGATGGTGTGAGAGTTTGCCTTTTGCAGACTCTCGTTCCCAGACAAGACAATCAAGGTAAAGATCGAACCAGCTTGTGTGACTCAGGAAACTCGTCTCCTGTGTCACTCTAATAAAGACATCGGTCCTTGGAGTAGTCCTTATCTCTTGCTGGTTTAGATGGTGTGTTCTTTAGGGCAGAGAGTGGGTATTTCCATAACACAGGCTAGTGAAAGAACTTGGAACAAACCAAAGCACAATCATCAGTAGTTGATAATTCTCCCGATTTTTTTTTGCTTTTTGCAGAATGTTAGAAAAACAAGACCGTTTCCTCTTCCATTTTTCACTGGAAGCCTGATGTTGCCCGCTGGCAGCCCGCAGCTGGGGGCTTTGAGTGAAAGCTGTAGGCTGAGTGTTAATTTTCGTGCTAGTCCGTCCCTCCCGTGCCAGAGGACAAACAGCCTGTTTGACCATCCCCTTCATCACCCAGCTGCGAGGAGGGCGACACGCACCTGCACGGAGCCGCCGGCCGCTCTCCGGCCCCGCAGGCAAATGGCTCTTGGCTGCCGCTTCCTCAGACAAGAGCAACGCCTCGAGCTTTTCCAATTTTCACTCCGTCTCGATCCAGCTGCTCGTGTCTAGCCACAGATAAGCACTTAATAGGGAGAGGAAATGAGCAGCGATGGAGCCGTCTTGGAATGACGGCAGAAGACAGTTGTTTAACAAAGAGCTTTCTGAAATGCACCGGCTTAAGGGATCTGCCCGCCGCTATCTCCTTCGCTGCCCTCGCTGGGAAGCGATCTGATTACAGGGTGGCTGTCTGGCCGGGTTCCCTCCAGCTGACCACAAAGCAGCTGGCAGAAGAAAATGGCTTTAAAAAGCTCTTGTTGTCAGGCCACAAACAAGATGTCTGTTACGCAGGATGTAAACCTCAAACCCAATGAGTTAAACAGCAACGACGATGCTGCTGCCACGCTGCTGAGGCATTCCCCTTCGCTCCCAGCGAGCAACTGGGCACGGAAGGGCACGGAAAAAGCGCTGGTCTCCAGCTCAGCAACAGCGTCGTGCACAGTGAAACAATTTACCAGCGCTCTTAAGGGTATTAAAACTACACTGAACATCAACCAATAACTCTTCAACTGCTAATTCATTTCCTTTTTGGTGTCCTACAACTCGGAAAACTGCGGTGTGCAGACATCTTCATCCTTCATGCTTAGCCCCCCCACGAGAATCTCCCCCTTAAAGATATTTCATCCTTACCAGCCAAATCTGCTTCATGCAGCTCTTACTCAAATAATATCTTTGATTTATAGACACACAAAAATCATATAAAAGAAGCCTACCTGGGGCAGTTCTTGAAAGACTTTTTACAACTGCGGCACAAGCAACAATGATCATTTTTACTGCAGAGACGGATCTTAATAAAAATATCAAAATCTAGCTGTCAATACGTTCAGTAATTTTTATTCTCGTTTTAACATCCATACTACGGTAATACGTCTTAATTTTAAAGCTGTTTTTTGTTAAGGAAAAGTTAGCTCTAAAAGTTAGATCCAAAGGAAATGAAAAGCAAGCCCTTCTCTGGAAATCCACCCAGGAGGAGACAGTCCACTTTTGTTTAGCGGCGTTTCTCACACAGCTGCAGCTACATCTCGGTTTAAACCAGTTTTCTGTGACATCTTAACAATTACTTGTACATCCTGACCAGACTCTGGCGAGACAAACAAGGTCGTCAGTGTGTGTGGCGCAAACGAGTGCGTGTGCGAAGGTCTCCGAAGCACCGGGGACGGGAGCGGGCCGTACTCCTCGGCTCCGACCTGTCCAAGCCGTGCCTCAGTCCAGTGCAAGCCTGATTCATTGCATACCATGAAGTGACCCATGGTACACCGCTTGCTTGCATTGGCTTGCCTGAAGAAACCACAATGCCTGCCTTACCCAATACAGGAGAGGCAAAAAACCTCGGCAAATCCTTCTTCCCACACATACCCCCAGATCTTCCCCCATTTGGACCATTTCTAGAAGCCCCTGTATCAGGGCAGACTCCTCCAGCGCAAATGAACAATATCCTTTTAGAAAAAAAATGGTAGGAAAAATCTACATCAGGTCTGGAAACTTTACTGACCTGAGCACCGGAGACGTGACCGGTTCCTTGGGCGGTTGGCTGAGTATCAGCTGGTTAATTCCAGTTCTGTAGTTCCCTATTCCCTTGCTTCAAAACCATCCAAAATCCAGGCTGTTGGAACAGCTTCTACTCTGGGGAGCTCAGAAGTTAGATGGCAGCATGGAGCAAAGCAAAGCATCTGCCTGGAAGCACCTGCACACCTCACCCAGACCCATAATGAACGGTTCTGAGGAGATAAAGACCCAAAGACCCAAACACACAAAGGTGTGTAACCACTTTTCTCCAGCTGAAGGACAGGTAACATGAGATTAACAATGGGTTACCGCATGAACATCTCAGAGAAAACAGTTATTGAGGTCACAGAGTCACATAATTTGCATCTTTCATATCGGTGAGAGCAGCGGGGAAGTCTAACTGGAAAAGTCTTAACTTGGTGTTCCCAACTCCCTGCCAGTCATTAGGCAGCACCGAGGTTTACTTATAGATAAAAATAATTTAAAAAAAAATGGGCGAACTTAACTAATTAGTCTTCTTATCAGAGTTCTTTGATCCAAAATGCATTACTCTCTCAACTCTGAGATGTCCTTACCAACATTTGTGAGGAGGAGAGGCCTCCATCTGCCCTCCCCGGCTAGTTGTAGGGCACTCGACCCCTCCGACGCACTGCTGTGTTTGCATGTTTCGCTTCTTTGATCCCAAAGTCCATGGCTGCCCAAATATGCACTTCCATGCGGAGGAACGGCATTCCCCGTCCAAGTCAGCCCGGTGGGAAAACAAACAGTGAGGGAGCAAAACAAACCTATAGCATCAAAAAACATCAATCACCAAAGGTGTCAACTGCAGAGGCATTTGTACTCGCACCATCAAAGCCAAGCAATTGTTTTCCATCCAGCAAAGTTGGAAGGGTTATTTGTTTTACTATATAATTTAAGCAAATGTGGTTGTGAGACAGGGCTACTATGACGTAGATTTATCTTTTAAACATCTTGAGAATCCCACAACTCTGCTGCTAAATATTTAGAGAAGATAAGGAAACGGGCACAGAACACACAAGCGCTTCTGGTGGGGAGGGGGAGCTTGTTAACAGCTGCGTGTTGGAGCACAAGAAACTTGCAGGTGCACACAGAAGTTTAAAAGAAGGAGAGATGGGTCCCTTCAAGATTGTAACTGTACAGGGAGATGCTCAGAGTCTGGAGGAATCACTCTCCAGTAACGAAGTTGATTCAGTAACTAGAATCTGCTTTTAAAGCACTGCTGTCACAGGGAAAGAAGCTAAACTCAAGCCCTCTCAAGGGCTGAGACACTACGAAATCTTCAAGATATCCATTTAAAAATCAGTGTGCTGAACTCCTGATATCTGCCTCTTGAATGAGACAGTATCTGCTCTGCAAGATTTCCTTCAGGGGCTCAGATTCGGGGGTCGCTTCCATGGCCAAGGCCATGCCAAGGCTTTCAAAGACGTTGTGTCTGGGGTACTGTTTGCTTAAATGCTGCTGAGGGATTTCAGATCAATGGCCTTGGAGAATAAAATGGGGAAAGTAGGAATTTTTACACTGAGCAGCCAATAGGCCACAGGCTGGAGGGGATGCTGAACGCTGGGAAAGCAGTTTTAGTGAGGGCTCAGTGGGGGGAAAAAAACCCCACAAACCTCACCCCTATTTCCCTATCCTTACTGGGTTTTCTATTTCCCATCACTTTTGGGACAGGTCCAATTTTCTTAGATTTTTTTATGATTCCCTCAGGTGAAAACTGCAAAGGAGAGCTTGAGGACGTGCAGCCATCTTCCGAAAGCAGCAGGATGATCCAGAGACCTGCTGGAGGCCACAGCCCCTGTCCCAGGTCACCTCCTCAGCCACCAAGACCCATGTCAGTTCGGGTAAGGGACAGGGTGAGGAAGCTTTCCTTTCACTATGGTTACATTTGAGACTGAAGAAATCATTTATTCAGGAAAGTTTGTTTTTTCATTTTAGAGTAATGGCTAACATGCGGTAGTTACCAGTAGTTGGTACTTAGTTCGTACTTTCTTCCCATCGTTTTATAATGGGAGACTGGGAGTTCCCACCCTTCTAAACCCTGTTGCTTTTGATCAACACGATTTCCTCCTCTTGGAATTTTCTCACTTGTCAAATACTGTTTAAAGACCTAATCATGCCATGAAAGTACTGCAAGACCGTTAGGGCGGAAGGAGCATCGTCACTGCAAAATCATATCAGTTCTATTATTTAGGATACGATGGCCAAAGCTGTGGTTATCGGATCACATCAGAGCAGACAACTCTTTTCTGAGCAGCACAACTCCCAGCGTGGGTGGGAATACATCGTATTCAAACCATCCTGAGCTCCCGTATCTCTCAGCGCTTTGCAGTCCCACGAGGACCTGCATCGTGTCGCCTTGTGGAGCGAGGAGGGATGAGGAGCTCCCACCTGCTGGACCGTGAACAAGGGGATGTCCCTGCTACCAGCCGATGCCCAGGAGAAGAACATTTCCAGATTACACTCAAGGGAGAGGCTAGGAAGGAAGGGATATTGTTTGTTTCTCTTACATCTCCCTCCTGCACTAGAAATTTTAAATTGGTTTATATGAGTTGCAGGCTAAGCTAAACATTTTAACTTGTCAATCAACCTATGTTTGTTGACCTAAGATTGGCAGATATGGGAGACAGTTATTAGGAAAAAAAATGAGCACAGTGGAAAAATCTTTTCTTGGGCTTTGTTTCAGCTATATCATCTTGGCATCAACTCTGAGTCTCCTTTCCTTACTCAGTTAAATAATGCTGTAAAAATAAACACACACAATCAGTTCATCTCCTTAAAGAGACACGTGTGTGTTTAATAGCGTTTAACTTGTTTACTGCAAGGAACTCACAACTCCTCACTTTATTTCACTGATTAAACCCTTCTTTGGAGGCAGTGAAAGTTAAGGAGGTTTGACATCTGCATTTTGCTGTGCCTTTAGCATACCCCAGAGCAAAACATCTTTTCTTTGGGGGAAGGGAGCCGGCAGCTACTGCTGGGGAGCTCTTTGCAGTCGCTTTGCAGGAGGTTTGTGTAAACCCCCCCTTCCATTTTGCCTCAGGAAGGTTTGACATAAGTTTCAGGAAGGAGCAGATTAAAGCAAGTGGAACCTCAGTACTTGCGTTCGTCTTTCCCGATCAGCTGCTGACTTGAAGTCCATAGGATCTGCTGGTCCTCAGCATTAGGGAAAGTCAGACACCAAATCAGACACCTTCACATCAGGACCACCGGTCGGTCACCCATCCAGTGCATTTACTGGCCACTCAACACGTATTTCTCTAAGCTGCTCACAAGCCTCTGCAAGCGTTGACTAAGCAAGCATGGGTGACCACGCATGATGGTCCACTGCAGTCCCTGAGGCCACATTACACAACGCAGAGAAGTTCCCCTCACTCTGATTATTCTGCCTGCCAGCATGATGGCTTCTTGTGGTCCAGCCTTGTATTACAGAAGAGAATGGGAATAAAGCCCGGGGGAAGCGGTGGTAACCAAACAGGCTGACTCTGCTTGGGTGAGGGTGCGGAACGACACGGGGTATCATCATTTTTGGGGGACTGCACAGAAATGTTGGGGAGTTGCTATTCCCCGGAATACAACACTGCTGGTCCTCAGTTTTTGAAGCAAAAGGATGGGACAGAGCCGCCAAAGCCATGTAAAATTGATGTAAATAAGAGCACAACATTCCCAACAGCCCTTTTCTCCTTAAAAATGAATTTAAACTACCCTCTGCAGTTTATTTTAACCCTGGGCCACCAGCAGAGCTGGTGTAGACCAGTGTGGTTCTCTTGAAGTCAATAAGGTTTATATCAGCTGAAGATTCCCTCCCTCGATCCTTAATTTCCAAATATTATTTCTTCTTCTAGCAGGCATTAAAATTGCATCATAGTCAGATGAAAATTGACTTTAAGGTCTCAGACGGGCAATTCCCACAGGCCGGAGGTGTCATAAATGTGGTTGAATATTTAGCAAAGGGCCACCGCTGGCAGCAGGCTTAGAAACGCCTTTCATACTTGGACACATACTGTACATAAGCAGAAGATGACTCTACAGTTCGTGGTAACCTACCTCCACCGCATTCCTTCCATGAGATTTAGCAGCAGGTCAGTTCTGAAAAATCTCATAGCACTGGCGAAGAGACCGGGTCTGACCCACCTCTGCCATCAAACTTCTGTCGCGGATACCTGTGAAAAATATTTCCAGAGGAGAACAGCTGTGTATTAAAGATCACTGACACCACTGTAGATGATTGCAGTAGATACCAGGCGGTGGAGGGTTAGGCTAAAGGTTTTGGTGTCAAGGAGAGCCTGAAGGTCACCTCATAGGGAGCGGCGATGTGTTAAAACAAAACACAGAGAAAGAAAACGGTAATCAAGTCTGCTTCTTGCAAACAGGCGTTTCCAGCTCCCTGGCAGTGAGAAAGGGTGTTCGGCTCCTATCCCCAGCCGCCGCAGGAAGGGCAGGGTGTCAGCCCCTGCTACAGCAGAGGAAATGCAGGTTACGGATGAGGATTTTAGCTCCAAAATAATGGGCTGCGTGTTGCAGCAGCAAGGTCCCCTCCTTGGGAGGTTTATGTGAGCTAATTAGGGTCGTAAACATTTAGGATCTGATTGAGCTCCAGCCACCGTCTGAGGCAGGAGACAGATGCCTTTGCTGCACCGCTTTCCTCATCTATAAGAGGGGACAACAGCGCTTAGGGCAAACCTGTCCCACCTACCCTAGGAGATGCATCACCCCAGGGGATGGGACACACAGCTGTATTTGTTGTATGTTGGACCAAGGAAAGGGGTGCTCTCAGTTTGCTTCTGTATCACACGTGCACCCCGGAGCTGGATCTGGAGGCGGTGGGTAGAGACACCTCCTTGGCCACTGGAGTTTGGCCAGAAATATGAACGAGAACATCTCCTCCCTCCAGGTATTTGTCCTGCTAAGGTTTAGCTACTGGAACGTGCTCACTCTGGAGGCTGCTGAGATCCTCCAGCTGACAGAGGGAGATGCCTATTCCTTTAAAGCTGCCCCTGGTAGAGAACATATTCTTCCTATTATCCCGGCACTGCATGCATTTCCAGTTGGTGTTCAGGTGTTTATGTGGATCTATAAAATCCCACATAGTTTGGCTTCTGAAATCTTAGGCATGTTCTGCAGACAACGTTGCATTCACATAACTCCAGCCATGCCTTTAAACTTGCGTAATTAACTACGGGATGCACACACATACACACACACACACAGAGGAGCTCAAACTTGTATTTTGCTGGCTTGATCTGCACCAAAAGAGCCGTAAGGCACAGCTGAAATAGAGATACAACATTCTGTCATCCTTGCTGGTGCCTGTTGAAATTGTTGCTCTGATTCCTCCCCAATTACAGTTAATGTTACTGAGCTTAGACTTCAATGAAAGCGTAAACGAGCGAACACAGCTGAATATACTGCTCTTGAAGTAATATTTGTGCATGTGCCCAAAGGCTTAGGGACAAGCACATTTTAGATATTGTAAAGATAAAATAATACAAGCCTCGGAAAAAATGTTTGAAAAGTTTAGGGGAAATGTGTGTTATTTCACATGGGGCATAATACTGCAGTCAGCAGCGAGATAAGATTTCTTTAAAGAATAGCGTTCAAAAGCATTTCAGACATACATTTACCCTGACTTAAATACTCATCCAAGGTGCTGAAATTTTGGTCCAGGGAGACAAGAACTGGCTGATTTCATATCGGACACATGATTTCTGTAGGTCTGAGCTGAATTAGGTGCAGGTAAAGATGTGGCTGAAATACCCGGCCAAGAAGACCTTTTGATGCACCACCAGGAACTGCTTTTGGTCCTTTGTTAATCGAAGTGCCATGATGTGAGAAGATCGGATAAGATGTCAGATAAGATGTTTCCTTCGCTTCAGGATGCTTCTTCCAAGAGAGGGGAGGGGAGAAGGGAGACGGCAAATTACAGTACAGTCCCAGCAAGGAAAGGAGACCAAGGGCAAGGCATTTCAGTGGAACTACCTTAAGTTCTGATGAACTCCAACAAGCGTCCCCCTTTCCGCTCAAATAGCCAAAGGACCCGAGGTGCTGTAATTACCCTGCAAACCCGTGTGTCATTTGCTGGACCACAATATTTTTCTTGCTCACTGTGCTCTCTTTCTTAGAGACAAATTTGCTCTGTTGATGAAGACATGAATTATCCTGGTAGAGGCTTTCCAAAAAAACATTTTATTTTAAAATGGCTGGGGAAAAACCTAAACGATGCCAATGCAATCTATTTATTTTGTTTTAGAGAGGTGGTGTCCTTCCTCTTTATGCCAGTGACATTTAACTGCAATATGTATATGAGGAGCCTGATGAAAGCCTCCATGTGTGAGGAGGAAGGTCACAAGGGAGATGAGTTTGCAGTCATTAGCCCTGGCCGCAATTGCAAATCTACCTCAGAGCTTAACACACCTTGTTACAGTGGGTTTTCAGAAGATGGACTGTAGGATTGAGTAACCCCTGGGTGGTCCTGCAGGGTCAGATGAAGGGGTATTTCCACTAGCTATATGTCAGGAGGGCTGCTTTTAAAAGGGCTTCAGTTTCCAGCGATTCGGCACCGAGGCTGCTCGCCTTGCCGGCAAGCTGGCACCCACCGGGTGACTGCAGAGACAGGTTACAGCCCCGCGGGACCCAGCACCCCCCGGAAGAGCCCTCGAGGGGCTCACGGCGTGTCCAAACCCGGCAGGTTCTCTGCAGCTCTGTGCCCAGCTGAGCCCAGGAGGGACGGCAGTGGCCTTCTGGCTACCAGGAGCTGAGAGAGCGGGGAGAGAGGAGGTGAATGGGGGCTGGAAACTGGCCCAATTAAGAGGGACAGCAGCCCTCTGTGTAAAAAGCAAGAGAATAACAAAAGGAAGAGAGACAGATAGTGCGTTTGCCTGTGCAAACGAGAGTGAGGAGTGAAGGGCAAGTTCTGGGCAGTGTTTCCACCTTGGGTCAGCTCAGGCTGTTGATGCAGCTTCCCCTTCAGTGGCTTGTCACCCATGCAGCCACCAGAACCTGCTTCCCTGCCAGACACACACCACAGCCGCTGGGATTCAACCGTTACGAGAAAGGTCTCCTCCTCCCGGCATCTCCCGCCGCAGCTCAGAGCGTGGTGGGTTTGGGTCAGGAAACCAGCAGCAGCCGGGGAGGGAAAGGGGTGCCTGTGGGCTCCGATGTCTCCTCCAACAATTGCTGGACTTCTTTTGGCTTTGTGTCTCAGAAACAAGAGGTTTGAGGCTCTCTCTTGAGCCTTCCAAGCCCTGACAGGATGATGCTTCCCGCCTCCTCCTCGCTCCCTGGAGCTTTACTCTCTCTTTTCTAGGAACCAAAGCATCAGCCCAGCTCCCCGCTCGGCATCCCCTGGGAGAACAACCAAAACCACCCTGGGAAAGCCTCTGCAGCGCACTCAGGTGTGTGCAGGGCCGGGGTGCGCAGCTGAGTGTTGGCAAAGGCTGGATCTGCCGCCTTGGTCCCGCCAGCCCGCCGATCGTGGAGCTGCAGCGGCTGCCCGAACCTCACGCCTGCAGCAAGGAGGAGCCCTTCTTACCAGGAAGGATAAGAGGAAAGGGAAAGGAACTCTGGAGCTGGGACATAACGTCCTGCAAAGCCAGGACGGTGAGTGTGGATCGCAGGGTCTGCCTTGCTGTGCTCTTCTTCCCACCGGCGAAACGCCGCTGCTCCTGCTGAGCTCTGGACCTGCTATGAAGAAAATCGCAGCCACTGTTGTGTCCCCAGGGAGACAGATGGTCGCTCCAGGGTTTTGCTTCACTTCCAGCACTGCTTGCACAGGAGACTTATTTTCACCCATGGGAGGAGGAACCATCTCTGGAAGCGAGAAGACAGTGAAGCCCTGCCCGCGGCTTCGCCTCTCGTGCTTGTCACCGCAGCCTGCGCGTTCGTCCCACGCTGGCAAACCGTTGTGTGGCTTTTTGCAAAGGGTTGGAGTGTGCTGACTTGGCAGCTCCCCTTGGTTCCCTGGAGTACTGGGTCGTCGAGCAGATCACAGGCAAATATTTAGACACCAGCGCACACAAACGGGCATTCTCTCAGCTCTTTCACACAGGGATACAATATTTAATCAAGCCCTGGGCAGAAATCAGCAGCTCTGCATTGAAGAATCATTATATAAAAGACTCTGCTGGCTGCTGGCTACGGAAAGGAAAGCGGCTGCTGTATCACGCAAACGTTTCCAGCCTATTTCTGGGTGTAGGTCTTCTGGGGCTTCCTTATTTTCTGTCTCCCCTAAATTTTCCCATGTCACCACTTGCAAAACTCAGCTGACACAACTGTAATGGCCTCTTCTGGTCTTAAGAGCAAGACTCTTCTCCATTATTTTTTTTTAAAGCTCTATGAAGTCAGAAGGGTCCTGAATGGGAGAGGATGCCTGTTGTCCTCTTAGCGTCTTACTGAAGTGCTAACTGTAATTGACACGAAATCTCCCGTAACAGTTCTTCTTGTTCTGCAAATGTTATAGGGACAAAACAAATGAAAAAATGGCATTACTACTGCCGAGAGCCAAGCAGCAACATTCTTAGACTCAGCACAAATATTGGCGGATATAGTCAGCCCTAACTGCAGCCGAACGAGCAGGCGAGAACTGCAGACTGTTGAGAAGTTAAAAAAGAGTTGAAATAGAGGTAGGACTTGCCCCTGTCCCTCACTCAGACACAAACAGCTTGTCATCGAGGCTTGGGATTTTTGGTAACACATACACAGCTTGCCCTGATGAAGAATACGATGGCTGTGGGACTGCTGCGGAGCCTGTTCCCTCGCCAGGTCTCTGCTCCCCTGGCAGATGTTTTCATGTCGCTGCTGGACATGCAGCTTCGGCCACCCCGGCCCCTCAGCGAGAGCATCTCCTCTGGGATACAGAGCAGAAGGTTGGAGGCTTCTGGGCCTGAATCAATACAAAACTGGAGGTCTGTGGAGATGATAACTTGTACAACTGTACTTTGGTTTGAAACGACTCAGTCTGCTCTTTGCACTGCTTGCCAGCAAAGGAGAGCCGTCTCCAGGAGGTCTGTCTTGGCTCGGCCATGCCACGTTTGCTTGTGCATCGCCCTGTTTCTAAGTGGCGTGTCCCCAGCTGGGCCACTTGGCCAAAGTACTTCATTTCTGAAGGTAGGGGCTGAAAGCACCTCGGTCCCCCGCACCCATTCCAGAGGCACCTGCAGCTCTGACTTCATGTCCTGCTACACGTTGCAGCTTTTTTGCCTTTTCTTTTCCTGCAGCCGACGGGGCGATGCCTGATGCTCAGTAAATCACTAGTGAAGCAGCTTGTTTACAGGCAGCACCAGCTCATGTGTGACCCGAAGAGCTGGTCTGATTCAGCTCTGCCTGGAAAAAACACGCAGGGCAGACGTCAGGTGGGAGCGCGGTCCATCCGGACGCTCCCCTTCGGCAGCAGTGGATGAAGATCAAATAAACTTGGCACGAGGTCAGGTGGAGAGGCTGTAAATCTCCAGGGTTTCTTAGAAACTGCCCTTCTTTGTTTGCTTTCTTCGTTTGTCTTCTTGATCCCTCTTTACCCATGTTTGATTTAAAGGAGCAGCTCGAAAAGTCCCACCTCAGCCTGGGTGCTCGACCGGCACAAACAGGAAACTCGAGCTGCTGGCAGCGAGAAGCATTCCCAGCGATGAGCATATTTTCCAATCTACAGAGCGCTCTGCTGGTACCTGCCCATGCTTCACGTCAGACACCCTTGATTGACAGCCATAGACTCTACGATGAAGTTACCTTGGGAAACAGTTGGTGGCTCAGGTCCCCCTCTCTCGAGCTAACAGACCCTCGGATGAACACGGCGATGCTGTGAGTTCACACGCGGGTCCTGGAGCGGCGGTGTCAGGGCTGAGGGTCACGCTCAGGCTCGTCCTGCAGCTGGAGGGAGTTTGTGTGAGCCCGTTCGCACGACGCAGCCGGGGGCACGTTCTCTGGGCTGCAGGACAGCACTGCCGTGGATCAATTCTGCTAATGGATCTGTCAGTTGATGCCAAAATTACTCACCGATAGATGGACTCTATTGGGTAACATCTAGTTAATGCTAATTAGCATCTAATAACAGGGACTCATAGAGCCTTTAGATTGCTTTTAAACCATACAGAACCAAGAGGTGTGGGGTTTTTTAACCCTCAAACTGATTTTTGCCTCTGAAACTTGCATCATGAACAGATGTGGAATAAATTGACGTCATGTTTTTCCTCTCAAATTAGTTATCAGCTGCTTTCGGTCCATGTTTTACGGGCAGACCAGGCTTCCCTCCACCTTCCCTGAATCACAGCGAGCCCGTGGGATGTACGGCCGTAACGCAACTGGGCTGCCCACGTGTGCAGAACCCGTGACCCAGCAGCACCCCCAGGGAGAACACCAGGCTGTCAATTAGAAAGTAGAAATTCTCCTTTCTAAAAGCCGAGCAGAAAGGCAGGAGGTGTTCGCAGCTTAACTGTGCAAGGAGGAGGGAGAAATAATCGCTAGCGTGCGACAGCCCGAAGCAGAGAGGATGCAGAACAGCCGGAGCCAGTAAAAGCGCTCTGAATGTGACAACTTAAAGTGCGTTAAACTCTGTGACCTGGGAGTACCCAAATCAGGCTTTTTTCTGTACACTTTCACAGATTGACTTTTGCTTGTGTTAACTTTGTAGAAGAGAAATCTGGCTGAAGGACACAGGGCAGAAACGGGAAAAACTGTCATTATTCCTGCTGCCGTTGTTTTGTCTTGACACAGGGAGGATCCCGGGTCATAAATTAAACATCCAGGCTTTCTGGACGAATGGTGTAAACAAGCTATTTTACTGAGAAATTACAACAGGGTTTAATCTGACGTTATTTTCTAAACGTACTGGCAATTTGTTAGTATAATTAAAAAACTTTCCTTATTACAACAAGCACTGGCGGAAGCTCTGCACAAGATATGGAAATTTACTGCCTGGTACGGTGTTTGCTGTCCGTCTCACAGCAAATGTAAGATCAGCCCTTTAAGAAGAGAAGGAACCTGTTTGAAAGAGCCCTCCGCTTAGTTCAGAAACTAGTTTCTTGAAAGGAAAACCTCAAATTGCCCTTAGATTTTATTTCTCCTCTTAGATAAAGATATGTCCAGGAAATTATTTCAGAAAGGGACTATTAAATAATAAAAATATTTGGGAAATTGCACAGTGCAGCCCCTTATATCCTGAGCTGCAAAAAGCTACTTCCACGAACATTTCTCTTCCGCAGCTATCTCAAACCACCTGCAGTTTGCAATACGCTTTCTATTTCTGTTCAAAAGCTTTGTTCAATCCCAACGCTCACCGTACAGACGCGCACACAGCTCAGGGTTTCTCTGCCTCACCACGTCTTGCGAAAGCACTTTGCCTCTGAAAATACCTCAACCGAGAAGGTTTCATTCAGGACTGACTTCACAGCGCGTTTCCGCTTAGGAACCTGTAAAAAAAATTGGAACAAAATGAAATCCAGCCCTCATTTTCTTATCATTCATCACGGTCACTGATGTAACGTTACGGTCAGTTCTGTAGTGTGATGTTTGTCTACCTCACTTTTTCCCACTCAGAGACCTGGGTAACTCGGTGCAGCGAGATCTGCTATTGCCAATGGCTAATTACTGCTGTGTCCTCGTCGGTGCTGCCGTGAACACCCAGCGCCTGGTGGCAGGGGGGGCTGGGGGCTCCCCAGAGCCTGGGCAGCACAGGGTTCCCCAGCCCTAAAGAATGCCAGCTGAGATGGCTCTCCAGAAAGGAGAACTCAGCCAAAGAAAAAAGAAAGAGCATCTGAAACGTGAAGGAATTTACATCTGAGGAGTGTTTTGAATGTCTGGGCATAAAACCACCATTAAGTGCAGAGCTACAAAGGAAGAAAAGTTAAGGACAATTCCGGTAAAGAGCCACAGGGACTCGTGAAGTCCTGTAGCTTTAGACACTTGGTGAAGGCACCTCAGAAGAGCGGTCTGAAGGCCGAGCAGGGGGTGTATGGTAAGTCTGGTCTCCATCTCTCCCACCCCTCAGAAATGAGCTGCAGGACACAGCACCCAGCTGGAAAGCTGGTTTGCCTCTTCCAAACCCTGGGGGCTGTTCCCAGACTTCTAACTGACCATT
Source organism: Rissa tridactyla (assembly GCF_028500815.1). Lineage (NCBI taxonomy): Eukaryota > Metazoa > Chordata > Aves > Charadriiformes > Laridae > Rissa > Rissa tridactyla. Next base: position 13,094,937 of record NC_071480.1, read on the forward strand.
CCCCTGGCCGGGACAGTAACTCACGCTGCTGAGCTGCTCCCTCTTCCGATCGCAGAGGGATTCATCCTTCCACAATGTCAAACATGGGTATGATCAAAGTCCTCTGGGACCACCGTGTATTTCTGCCAGATGAGCAAGGAGACTTCTTTCCCCTGGCTGCTCGTGGCTCCTAAGCTCCCGTTGTGCAGGAGAAGACAGGGACATGCCCAGGACCCAGTTTACCTCGTTGCTCTCTCTGGTGGCACTGGGACTCTCCCAAATACCTACATCTGACCCTAAACCAGAGCGAGGACTTCTAGGACCTTGCCTAGACAGATACTTACCTTTGTCTCACTTTGATTCGAAACAAATCTGCCCACAACCTAAATGCTTTTAGCTAAGAGAGGTGAGCTTTTTTTAAGGTCAAACTATCCATATCCATTCCTCTGAATTCCCTACCCAAGCCTGCCATCTCACTAGACTTAACAAAAAAATACAACTTTATTTTGGCTGCAGAGCTTTCCTGCCCTTTGGGGACGGGGAGAGAAATTGTACTGTGTAGCCATTGTTTCTGACAGTTCATTTACTCGAATGAAACAATCCATTCATCACCGGGAGTCCATCAAACAGAAACTGTCTTCAGCTTTGGCTTGCACAATAAATATACAGTATTTCAGCACTATGGATTTACATTCAGCAGCGGCTATCCAATACAACACGCATTTGCCTTAGATCCCTGGATAATATATTCATGGCATTGCCGGTTTTGCTACTGTACCAGCCCTTGAGCGGCTGCTCATTCAGCTCGAAGCTGCCCTCTCCTCGCCTCTTAGTCATACAATATCCCGTTTATCAGAACCAATTGCACTCTCCTGTTCTGTTAGAGAAAATTGATAGCAACATTTTTTTTCCCCTCTCAAACACAATTTCATCAGGTATCATTTTAATTCCAGCCTCCCTTGCACGGGTGAGACAGACTCCATCATATTTTTCGCTCGCTGAACGTTAGGAGTTTAGTCTAAAACAGTCATCTCCAGTTGTTCCACAGCCAGTGGGGAGAGCGAGGGATCTCCAGAGCGTGGCTCAGCCTGTGTTAAATGGCTGAAGCACGCTGAGATGAAATATTGCTACATGAAAGGAATGAGGGAAAAGGAATTCAAACAGATAGGTGGTTATCTGGGTGTTTTTCTAGTTCTTGTATTATTTTTTTCTTTTAACAGTGAAAATTCATTCCTATTTGCAAGGTTAAGCTGCCTAACATTTGAATATTTTGATGAGAAGAAGAATTAAATCCAGTATAATGAAATGAAAAAAAAAAATTAAATTATGGGGGAAGAATCTCAGGATGCACTGCTGAAAAAGAAACTTATAAACTAAAAAAAAAAATCACCAAAGAACAATCAGATCTCGGTTTGAGCATTACCGCTGATGGCTCCGTTAGAATGATGACCTGTAATCACAACACTGATCTCAATATTACATTTTGGTTTGAAGGACTAAAATATGGTTTAACTGACAGACCATCAGTATCTACTCCAATAGGAAAACCACCTGTTTTATTTTCTGGTGTAGGAAGTAGAGGAATTTTTTGTTTTTTTTTTTTTGAAAGGTGGTATGGAAAATTTAAAATGAGACTTCAATGAAAGAAGACAACAAGACTAGAAGACAGAAGAGATTTTTTTTTTCCCCCCTCTTTTTTTAGTCCTGGTTTATTCCTGTCCACTTCTAAGTCAAATCAAGAGAAAAGTACACAGTAACATATTTCTTTTCCCTGGCAGGGCAGTTACCCGGCAATAGAGAAAAATGTTAAATCCCAGAAAGAATTGCAATCCCTCTCCTAGACTGCTGCCTTACAGCAGGAATGTTGCCTCGGGGCTGGGCTTCCAAATCACTGCCCTCCGGCTCATTTCTGAGGGCTCACTGCTGCCGCTGCTCGAGATAAGTTATCTGCTCGTGTGTGTGGATTTGAAAAATGGGCACGCAGACCAAAAAAAAATCCCAGCACAACAACAAACGGTTCCCTCAAAAGTCTTACTGTGTTCGTCAAAGTCCTTTTTGATGTGCTTACATTTCAAAAATTATTACTGAGCATGGAACCGGTTTCCTGAGAGACACATCCTGCTGGGGTGGGTGGGTGGATGGGGGATTTGGAAGAAAAAAAAACCCCAAGAACAAAAAGGTCCTGAAATTGAAATTAAGTTGCTTTGCAAGCCAAGACGAGAATGCCAAACTGCGGAGGAAGTGTGGTGGGATCAAACTGCGATGAGGCTGGACATTTAATTAAGAAAGAACAAATTGATCATTATAGGAGGGGGGCTTGTTCCTTTTCTTTCATCTTTCTGGGCTGTGCTCTTCTGTAGCATGAGAACACAGTCAGCCAGTAACTCTTCTCCAGCCCTGAAGCAACGACATTCACCCAACACCCACACGCTTGTGCTTAGTAGCGTCTCCTCCGTCAAGCATCCAGTCAGCCGGTGAACTTTAATCAACATTTTAGCTCTGAGAGGACATGCGAGCTTTGGTTATCTTGCTCCGGGCCAACTGTGTCCTCCTAACAATCAGCCACACACACGCACAGAAGCAACGTGAAACGGGCTTCAGGTTCCAGAAACAACAGCAGGTAGAGGGGCACTCCAGCAGCAGACAGCGGGACGGGTGTCCCAGAACACCACAAATAATCACTGTTGTTCTTGTGTTGCCTCCAACTCCCTCAAAATGCGGGCCATTAAGGGGAGAGGGAGAGGTAGGGAAAAGCTGCCTCACAAATCACTCCAATGAGACCCTGGAGTGAAAATGGAGTCTGCCTACAATTGCTAATGAGGTGTCAAGCAATTTGTTTCTTCTTCTACTGTATGTTTTATTTCGGGAGGAGATAAGTTCTGACTAGAGACTATTTTGCTTGATTGAATTTAGTGGGGTTTTGAGCCTTGGGCACCAGACTTGACCACCGCCAGCTTTTGCTCTTTTAAGCTGACAGTCTATTCTGCTGAAAAGGGAAGGTGGCAGTTTGGAGACATTTGTCCCTGGTCTCCATGGGACTCTGAGAGCCCATACAGTGGAGCTGCAGTGTCCATTTCTCCAGGGGAGCCTTCATCCCTGAGCTTCCTAGAAGCTTGGGACAGCTGGACGTGGTGCTGGAAGACATCGCTGAATTCTTGAGGATCCGTGCATGGAGAGTAGAAAACATTTTTGGTCTCAGCAGGTTTTCTTTATTGAGCTTGAAAAAAGAAACATCAGCTTGTTCTTAAAGAGTCCTCCTCAAACCACATGGAGTTTCAGTTCACTTCAGATAAGTTTGATGCTTATCCAAATAGTAAAAACCTTGGAGGCCGGAAAACTCAACTATACACCTCTCGTGAGATCGGGCTGGCCAGTGCCTCCAGAGAGAACAAGCACAGGAGCAGCAAAACCTGATATACTTTGGCACTTTTGCTTCCAATTGCAGCAAAACAAGCAGACTACTAGAAGATTTTAGAGCCCATCAATGCTGGTGGGAGCTTTTACTCAAATCTTTGTAGGAAGCGCAAAATACAACTTGCAGCCATAGCAATGTCCATTTCACCAAGGTTTGCAAGACACGTGGAAAAGCTTGCAGCCAGTCTTCTCCATTCCTGGTGGCATTCACTATCTTAGGACTTTCAGGCCCCTGTTTAGCTTTTAAACTCACAAACCCCCCCAGCGTTAGGCAGCACTGCTGAGGGGAGGGAGGGGGAAGGCGGGCAGAGCTGGGCATCCCATGGGGACGGGACGGAGCTCCCTGGAAGGAGCTGGAGGCACTGCGAGGCTCAGGAGGGAGGGAAGACCAAAAGAACGAGACTGATTTAGAGCTGAGCTTGCAAGTTGTTAACAAATAGGAAACGTGCCTTTGTGACGCTGCTTAACAGCAGCAGCCCTGCCTTTGACTGACAAACACCCAGCGCAGACAATGAGCTTTTGAAATAGAAAAATGGGATGACAAATGAAGATGTACAATAAATCTGACTTTTTAAAAAATAATCTAAAAGCAAGTCCTTCTGGCATGTTCTTCCCTTTCAGTCGCACGGAGTGAAATGGAACAAAGGTGAGGAAAAGTCTTAATCCTGAACCTGGAATGAAAGATATGAGCTAGAATAACATTACCTTCATGCAGAACCAAAATAACGGGTTTTAAACTTGAAGACCCTGGCCAATGCAAGCACGAGGCTCGCTCCAAGAGTCAAACACGCTTATGCTTTGGGGTGTTTGGATCAAAGCCTTTGCTATCATTGATGATGGCAGAGGTCATGAATCCAGGAGCCTGGTACGACCGTGCTGACATAAAGGAAAAACAGCCTTTGACCAGCTGCACTGTCACACGGAATCCAGGAGGATTCTGTAGCTCTTGGACACTCCAGCACTTGAGAGTATGATTAGACCAAACCCTGCTGCCCTTTCACAAGCACAGGCAAGAAACGCGGTCCCATGCGTCCTTCTCTTTCCAAATAGCCTGATCTGGATCTTGAGTGCTGGAGAGAAGAGGGAGACAGGGAAGGGGGAGAAAGAGTGGGAGTGGTGGGAATTTAAAAATGCCAACTCTTTGCCATGCAGCACACTGGGAAGTTTAAAAAAAAAAAGAAAAGAGAAAAAAAAAGAAAGATTTAAGAAGTGACACTTTTGAAATCTCGCCAAAGCCAAACCATCAAAATGGGACACTGTCTCTTTAAGTGCAAGGCTGCACAAACGAAGGGAAATTAATTAAGTAGGGGAGGCTGGTGTGGCGCCGCAGAGAAAATGCACAATCTGGGACCCGCATGCCAAAGCTGGGATGGAAAGGAAGGTGATCTGTCATTTTCTGCTGTTTTTTTAAGACAGAAAATATATTTTTGAGAATTGACTAAGCAATTACCCAAATTAAAGAAACTGGAAAAGCAAACAGCGGTAAAAATGCTCTAATTTTTTTTTTTTTTTTTTTTTTTTTTTAGAAAAGGGGGTGAAAGACATGAGGATAGATTGGGCCTGTTGTTTCAAGGTGCTCCTTATTAATATGATGCACAGGAAAATAAAACAGCAGCTCACAACAACAGCTATTAACCCTTTCAGAGCCCTGTCCTGCCAGGAAGGACTTCTCCATCCCATTCCCGCGTGATCTCCTCCTTGCTTTTGGAGGATGAGGCTGAAACCGGAGAGATGTTTTGCCGGGAGACACTTCCCTGCCACCCCGCAGCACCTCCCTCCCACGCCAGCATCCCCCTTGGGCTGGTGTCCATCCGGAGGGCCCCCACCGCAGCATCCACCCCACGGCCTGACTCCAGCTTTGGGCAGGGGGGGAAGCAGAGGGAGATTTGGCTCTCACCTCCCTGGCGCACACCGGCTGCCAACTGGCCCCTGGGCCTGTCGCCTGGAGCCGGGGCCAACTCCCAGTGCCAGCGGCGGTGCCGGAGCGCAGCTGAGCAGCTGCAGCCGGGGGCACACGTCGGTGCTGCACCGGGGAGCAAAGGCCACAAGCGAATTGCTGTGGAAAAGGTGGATTTTCATGCTGGTGGGGCTTAGAGTTTTCTGCAGCCACCCTGCAGGACACGTGCGCGCGCATGGAGGTGCTGGATGGAGCCGCGGCTGGCGAGAGCCTAGTGCTGCTTCCCCCCAGGCTTCGGGCTGGTGTCCGGCACATGACTCCCAGACATGGAGGGAGGTGATTCTCCCCCTCTACTCCACTCTCGTGAGACCCCACCTGGAGTACTGCATCCAGTTCTGGAGCCCCTACTACAGGAAAGATATGGACGTGCTGGAACGTGTCCAGAGAAGGGCCCCGAGGATGATCCGAGGGCTGGAGCACCTCTCCTGTGAGGACAGACTGAGAGAGTGGGCATTGCTCAGTCTGAAGAAGAGAAGGCTCCGCAGAGACCTTCTAGTGGCCTACCAGTATCTTAAGGGGGCCTACAAGAAAGCTGGGGAGGGACTTTTTAGGATGTCGGGTAACAGTAGGACTAGAGGGAATGGATTAAAACTAGAGACGGGTCGATTCAGACTGGACGTTGGGAAGAAGTTCTTCACCATGGGGGTGGTGAGACACTGGAACCAGTTGCCCAGAGAGGTGGTGGAAGCCCCATCCCTGGAGGGGTTCAAGGCCAGGCTGGACGGGGCTCTGAGCAACCTGATCTAGTGGGAGGTGTCCCTGCCCAGGACAGGGGGGTTGGAGCTAGATGATCTTTAAGGTCCCTTCCAACCCTGACAATTCTATGATTCTGTGATCCCCGGGAACACCATCCTGCTGCCACAAGCAAGTCCAAGAAATTCCTAAAGTTTGAAGAGGAAAAGCATAGGGATGGTGGGAAGCCAGGGCTCTGCTCAGCTTTAGCACATGCGGTTTGACAACATCCAAAGAGGACGCTCTCGCACCGGGGCTGTGGGATACTGAGTCCTCTCCCGTCTGCCCTAAAGGGGGTTTATCCCTTTCTGCTGCTGAAAATTTAAACTTAAGGCATCCGATGTGTTGTTGGGTTGTCACTGAGGAGAGATTCTAGCTCTAACGAGACAGGAGAAAATAGTCGCAGCATTAATTTCTTCTTTTTCTCTAACCCCATTTCACAAACTGGGTTTAAAATACTCCCATGAACACCAGTACACAGCCTTCCCAAATCTTACTGCCTTTTTTTTTTTTCAGTTTTGTTTTCTTCCTTATCTGCAGGACATTCTTCAAAAACCAGCTTTAAAGTCCTAAACTAGGGCCTGCTCACACAAGGAGGGCAGCGTTCAGCATTCTAAAACTCAGACATTTGTTTAAAAACACACTCATCGTTTATAAACCTCTGCAGCAGAAAAAAAGCTGCCTTTTTTCTTTTATGGGCAGGTGACTGCTTCCACAGATTAATGTTAATGCTGATTCCAGGACACACGTTTCAATGTTGCGTTTAGTTTTGTTTTGCTTGTCTCAAGTTTGTCATTCCCAAGTGCTTTTTCCTCCATTGCTTTTCAGCCTCACCGATTGCGGTGATGTCCCGCAAGTCCACGGGTTTTTACACCTTTTCAAATAACTTCCCCCGCTGCTCTAAGAAGAGGAGAGGCGTATTTTTATTCCTATGGAATAAAATGGTTGATTCAAAGGTGCAAATACGATTTTAGGCTATAAAACAGTTTTTAAGATGGTTTTATAATGTCTCTGGACTTCTAGGGGTTTTCAGTCAAGTTTTTATTTTTCTCCCTGTATTGACTGCACAGCCATCCAGGTTATCCTTTCTCTTAATAAAATTGTTTAAAAGCACCACGTTAGTTTAAGATCCGAATCCTGTGCAGGACAGAGCCCTCTGGAGTCAGTGGGAACTGGGAGAACTTGGCCTTTGAGAGGATCAGAAGCTGAGTTTTATTTTAAGATTTGTTTATAAAACACCCAAATCATTGTAAACTGAGTTCATTTTTTTTGTACTTCTGACAAATAAAAAAAATAACGGGTTACCCTAACAGGGATTTGAGTTTAGGACTCAAGGAATACAGTGTATTCTAATTATATTCCCAAACCAGTAAAATTTTTAAGGTCATTTTACACAAGTAAATCCACGCTAATATTCAAGGTTCAAGTAACGTTTTCTTGCAGTAAACGTAGGATCCGGGGGAAAACCTTCACTCAAGAATTATTTGCCTTTTGTTAAGCCAAGCTGAGCCAGACCAGTGTGAACTCCTTGTCGGCTCATCCTTATGTCTGAGGCTGCATCTGCCACAGCAGGGCTTTCCCCCACGCTACAGTTATCCCCTCTCTCTTGCTGTAAGCATCTTAAAGCAGAATGTTTCTCCCCCTGTGTAGCCTTGGCAGTAAGAAAAGTTTCTAATGAGTTACAGAACTGCGTCCAGCGATAACCAGAAGCCCATGAAAGCCAGCACACCTGCAAACAGATAGGCAAGAGCAGAGAGCCAGCAGAAAATCCTGCCGTGGTGACGGATCAGGAGAGGACTTAATTCACCCAACAGCAGCAGCGCTTTTGCCTCGGCCACTCCGGCTTCCCCGTCTCTTGCCGATCTGTATTTAACGATGGGCTAATCCAGGAAAAGCCAGATCGATACAGCTTGAGCACAGATGAGCTCAGGCTGGGCTCTGGAAACACGACTCGCAATCCAGCGAGGATGAGAATATTTTACAGACCACGTCGTATGCATGGGAGGATAACGCTCGGGACAAAATGAGCTTTTTTGCCTGTGGCTTTCCAGTTCAGTTCTCCCTCAATATGTACACAGGAGCAGAGAGGATTTCCAGCTCCTCTGCAAGGAAGACACTCGTGGGAGGGACCTAGCAGAAAAAAGTACTGAAACTTCTCTCCCAGAGCTCCCTCCTCCTCCCCTCCAGCTGAAGGGTGATGGGAAGGGAGAGCTGAGAGCTCGGACCACAGCCTGAGATCTCCAGGAGCTCAGAAATTTTGGTCCTCGGGTGAAGATGCTGCCTGGGAAATGTCTCCTTAGCCTGCCGTGCTCAGGGACTCTCAGCGGCAGAGGACGGCAGCTGCTGTACACGAGAGATTTCACGCGCAAAGCACATAGGGGCTTCCCCTCCACAGAATGCAAAATTACTATTAAAGAGAAAAGGGGGGGTGGGGGAAAGCTGTGATTTTTGTCTTTGTCCCTCTTGGCTGGTGCCGAGAGCAGCACACGGGAGCAGCCTGACGCAGCACAGCCCTGTAACGCGCTCCCAGAGCCGAGCCCTCACCCTCCTTCTGCAAATGCCCCGTTTCCCCTGAGCTTCTGTCGGGCCAACGCGAGGAACCCTGGGGGCAGGGGATAAAGGCGGCTTTGCAGCAAAGCACCATTTGCAGGCTTCAGAGGTGTTTTTAAGCCATGAGCTGAGCAGCAGGGGCTTTGCTTTTCCTTGGGGAGGAAAAGTTCAGGACAGAAACATGAAGAGAGTCCCCTTCATACCCGGTCTGGTCCTGTTGCCTCTACAAAAAAAAAAATTTTAACTGCATTGTGCTGTAATGAGCCATGCCCAAACTACTGTTTTCTGGCCCTGTGTTTATTTTATTTCCTTATTGTAATGAAACTCAGATGGCTGTTGTTTACACTAGCACGGCACAGCAAGAGTGTGCTTGACTCAGTTTTAATTAGCTGCAAGTCAGTTTTGGAATTAAGGCAGAGGAAAGAACAAATTTTTAGTAACTACTTTAAATTGAAGCCCTCATTTATTTTCATTACGGCTAGACAAAAGCAATATAATGTTTCCTAGCCCTTTCCATGCACAGCTTTTGCTTTGCTGCACAGGGCTGTGTTTTGCTCGAGAGCATCCGTCCCCGGTCCATGGATGGGGAGGCTCCGCTGCTCCTCGAGACCATGGATGAGGAGCTCAGGCAGCAGCACAGGAGCCTCAAAGCTCCCAGTCCTCGACCACACAAGGGAAACAGGATGAAAACTGGTGCTGTCACCAGCTGCTCGAGTGCTTTGTCCATCCCGCACCATGGCTGGTGCTTAGGTCACCTCTGTCCTGCGACAGCAGCAGTTTCTGTTTGCAAGGCAAACGCCTGGGAGCTGCAAGGTGTAGGTTCTGTTTCTAATTCACCCTCGGATGGATCCAGCTCCTGATGAAATCCACGGAAAGTCTCCCATCGACTTCAAGCCCTGGACAACACTGATAAGTTGTATGAAGTTTCTGAACTCTACAGGCTGTGGATCACATCACATTTATTCGTGAGGTGCAGGTACCTGGGGGTGACCCCAGCAGAGCCCTCAGGCTGGGCTGGCAGCCCTGTGCTTGATCCCTGTGCATGGACTGTACTGCATCCAGCTCTGGGGCCACCAACAGCAGAAGGACACGGAGCTGTTGGATCGGGGCCAGAGGAGGTCCCGGAGATGCTGGGAGGGCTGGAGCCCCTCTGCTGTGAGGACAGGCTGAGAGAGCTGGGGGGGTTCAGCCTGGAGAAGAGAAGGCTCCGGGGAGACCTTCCAGCCCCTTCCAGTCCCTAAAGGGGCTCCAGGAAAGCTGGGGAGGGACTCGGGATCAGGGAGGGGAGCCATGGGATGAGGGGGAAGGGTTTTAAACTGAAAGAGGGGAGATTGAGATGAGATCTGGGGAAGAAATTCTTGGCTGTGAGGGCGGTGAGCCCCTGGCCCAGGTTGCCCAGAGAAGCTGTGGCTGCCCCATCCCTGGAGGGGTTCAAGGCCAGGTTGGACGGGGCTTGGAGCAACCTGGGCTGGTGGGAGGTGTCCCTGCCCAGGGCAGGGGATGGCACTGGGTGGGCTTTAAGGTCCCTTCCAACCCAAAGCATTCTATGATCCTATGACTGCCCTGCAGCAATGGTGTCAAACCAAAGTTAGTATTGGTACTACAGCAGCTTGAGGCATTTGGGTAATGATGAAGTTAAAGGCATTTGTAGCTGTTAAAGATTTTTGGAGTAATTTTCTCTATGATTTAGCAACTGTTCACGTTGTTGGTTTATTGTGCTGCCCATGTTTTGCTTAAGGTAATGATCAAAACGCCATTTTTGCCCTGCCTTCAGAATGTGCCCTGCCAGAACAGTACTTCCAGAGCGACAAATTCATGGATGTGCCTGATGATCAAAAAAAAAAAATAATCATGCTGTATTTAGAGCTTGACAAGGAATTGTTACAAACTGCAGTAAGCACTGAGGCAGCAACGACAGAAACACCTTCACCGCACTTTGAGAAGCATCCTGTGATCCCCACCAGGCCGGTGGCTGGAATTGAAAAGGAAGCTCACAGGGAAAGATCCTGTTCCCCCTTCCCCACAGCCGGCTCTTTCTGCTACAAATCTTATCATCTAGGTGATTTTTAGACTAGTTTTTCCAGCTACTAAATACCACTACAGCCACAGAAATAAGGAATATAAGATAACAGCAATGGGTTTTCTGTATCAGATTCACCAACTCCAGTATTACAACCCTCTATTAGATAGAATACAAATAGATTTTGACTGTCTTCGATAAAGTGCCACCTCAGCTCGTACATAAACCTAAACTACCGTAAATCCAAACGGCACGTAATAATGCCCACAGCTAAGGAGTCACACATGCGCAAGCGATTTCTCTTTATACAAACCAGCTCCTGATTGAAATGCAAATAACTACCACTGACCAAAAAAAGATCAAGATCCTCCACCTATACAGGATACGAGCACTAGATTATTTGAGTTACATGTTACTACAGCAGAAGATATATAAAATATTCAAACCACTCCAACACCAGAAAAAGGTATCCTCACAAGAGTCCTGTTGAGAAACATTCAGAGAAGGTGGCTACTTTTTTTTTTTTTAAATATAGCTTTTCAGATACTGAAATCATCTTTCCAGGTCAAATAGCTTTTTAAAAAATATATTAGGTAACACATTTGTTAAAACTACTTTGAGCTAAAGCACGCTCAGATTAAGCTGCAATATATATTATTTACAATAGATCTATTTTCCAAAAGGGTTCCTGTGTGTTGGATGCAGTGTTGCCAACTGTCAGTAAATTTACGAACAGCTTGTAAATTTAAGTGCTTTCCAGAGAGCTATTGGTATGTGTGTAAAATACTCATTTTGTTCCTAAAACATGGCAAGATGTTTTTTTTTTTCTATGCTTGAAAAATAAGGAAAAAACCCTCATAAATAATATCATTGAAGTGATGACGTATCAGTCTCTGAGAAGAAGAAACTGAAGTAACTCACTTGCTGAGCCAAAGTATCAGCTTTTTCTTGCCTTCAGTGGCTCAGGAGATACTAACACCCCCATACACTTCCGAGGCAAGAGTCTGCACAAAACCCAAGGGTCCCTTCATTCCTCCCAGGAAGGTGCGTGCCCTTGGGGTGAAGAAAATTTGACAACAGTAGTAAGGAAGACAGTAACTCACTGAGCCCCATTATTTAAGCTGACACTTGGATTTGGAAAGGCTTCAGTCAAAAATGGTGGCTTGATGCAAAAATAGTTGCAAGAAATAGAGGTAAAGGTCAGAAAAAGGAAGGTTTGTCATGCCCAAACCCAGAGCTGAAAATAATAATTTTAATGTCAAGAAAAATAGGTGCCAAGCCTGGATGCTCCACTACAACACCAACAGACGGGAGCCCTCTTCAGCAGCTCCCCTGCAGAACCCACCCAAGCGTGCCTTCCTGAGCATGACTCCTCAATCCCAGCAGGAAAAACTCCTCTTCCTGATGCAAAAGCCACTGCAGATTGTTTCCTACAGGCTTATATAGCCTGTTGGCAGACTTTGGACCCACAGTCAACGGGAGTATCGCCTTCCTCCTACAGAGCACCTACAAAGTTACCCTCGGTTAGTACATTAAAGGTGTTTGCAGGTGTTTAAGGTGGAGGTGCCAAGATCCTAGAGAAACAGCCTGGTTTTTTTAGCTTTGCAGATCTATCACCTGGGTGGGGAAACAGACCTTTACACAGACTTGAGCGAGGGTAAAGGACAGGATTTTGCTACCTTCTACTGCCAGGATGCAAAGTCTGGTCCCTGCTTTATTCCTGGAACAGCTGATAACAGGGCTATTAACTCTTAAATAATTGCAAGCACCTTTAGATATTCGGAGTTTTATTAGCCACATTAGGGGAAACTCAGAGGCCCGAGCTCAGCGTCTGCTCGTAGAACAAGTGGGAAACTATTTGCAGCGCTCAGTTTGAAACACATTTGTGCTTAAGTTTTTATTCTATGCACCAGGCCAAACCCAGCCAGAGTGAATTGGATTTGGGTGGGAAAACACATGGACTCTGGATGATCTAAGTTAAGCAGAAGTTAAATTTTGGTGGTTTACCCTCATTTTCTTTCCTTTTTTTTTTTCCCATTAAAGAAAACAATCCAGGCTCCCCTTTGAGGTCCTTCAAGGAGTGTGTGACTACCTTTCCAGGCAGTGACCAGGAGAGGGGACGGAGGGAGGCTGGACCTGCTTGCAGCTGCCCAGCAGCATCCCTCTCCCCAGCCACAGGGTCTGCAGCCCTGGACCACACCGCCTGGGCTGGTTTTACAGCTGGCTGAGAGCCCTGTTACGATTCCCTAAACTATACATCCTGCTGCAACAGGCACAGCACCTCAGCTCTATAGAGGGGTCCTGTAATGCACTGTATAATACTAATAAACATGATTGTTATAAAAAGATAAGGTTACAGAACATTACACTTTGCCAAACTCCAGTTGACTGTAACTTTAAGTTTTGGCTGAGCAAAGAGCCAGAGAGATTTTAAAATTCAGCAGTAGTAGCTATTCAGAGGGTTGTTCTAGTACTCCTGCCAGGAAAAACTTCGAGTGAAAGGTCTGATTTATCACACGATGGGGTTGCAAACCTGTGCTCCGGGTACCGAGGCAATTGCCCGTCAGGTTTCAAAAAAAAAAAAAAGTCTGGAGGAATCCCTGGGTTCGGAAGTGGCGAGAATTCCAGTTTGCTGTTCTGAGCAAGCAGCGTTGCAGCAAGAGGAGTGTGCCCTGCCCGCACACACAAAAAGGATGGATTTGTCCCTGTTGCTTTGGCATCCTCCCCCCACAAAACACAGAACAGCCCAGTTTTGAGGCAAAGATCACATTGTAATAATGGGATTTTTCCATACAAAAATCTGGTATGGTGGTCGCCAGTATTGACACAAAGGGAAAACGTTGCTGGGGAGAACACGACTCCCAAATCCCATGAAATTCCTATATATTGAAATATTTAAATTGGGACTTTTATTTTTTTCATCTATTTATGTACATTTCCTTTTCTCTCTGTAGTTATCTCCTTTTTTTAAACACAGGAGGACTGCTCCGAGTTTCTTTTGACAGTAGCTTTTCCTCTTGTCATGTTTCTTTTCATCTGTCTGTGAATATAAAGCTTTTCTGAACCACTTCAGACATGACATTTGGATAGGAACGTCAATATACGCCTTACCCTTTAAATCTGAGGAGCCGTTGCAAAACACATGGATATCACTGAAAAAAAACTTTTCAATTCTAATGGGATTGAGATTAAGTACATAAAACCTGTTTATTTTGAACATCATAAACATCCCCTAATGTGACAGAACTGCTCATCTCGGAGATGAGGGAAAACGTGAAAGATCTGGCCTGCGTGAGCGACGCAGTGCGGTTCCTGCGCAGAGGTCCCTACCAGCCGGGAACTTTGTGCCTATCGATGAACAATAACAAAACCCAACCGCTAAAATCAACCTGCGGAAGGGCTGACAGACCCAAACCCTACTTTTTTCACTTTTCCAGTCCCTTTTCCAATGGCCATATGAAAGACGCTACCTCCTGCGCAAGCCCTTCCCGACTGCAGGCGGGCACGGCTCCCCCTTCCCACTGACCCACAGCACCCCACATGCCACCCGGCCACGGTGGCTGTCACCTCTCTGCCTCCACCCGGGCCACATTTCAGCAGTTGAAGTGACAATAACAGGCAACACTGCAAGAAGTCTGCAGCGCGGTTTGGGATGGAAGGTGCAATGTCAGAGTTATTACGTTCCAGTTTCCCGCCTCCATTGGGCTGGAGACATCTGAGGTGACAATACCACACCAGTCCTTGGCTGGGACTCACCAAGGACACAGCTCTGCACACACATGCGCACTTTCTTTTCCCTCTCTCTCCTTCTCCAGCTGGAGAGGGAAGGTGTGTTTACAGAAGACAGGCTAAACACCTAAGGCTTAAGCAAAGCTGGTGGAATGCAAGCTGTCCTTTTAATCTTCTTGAGATCATAAGACAGAAAAAAATGGCAAGTCACACCCATCAGTTTCCAGGAAAGTAAAGTCTTCAGACTCAGCCACAAAGGAATTAAAAAAAAAAAAAAGAGGAAGAGAATTGCAGATTTTCCCCTGCCATTTCTCACTGAAGGATCAATTTAAAGAACAACCAGCAGCACAGGCCTAGGCAAACCTCTTCACCACAAAGATCACGCAAAAAAACTTCTGACCAACAGTCAGTTTCTGGATAGAAACAGAGAATTGCAGGGGCAAAAATGGAGAGAGAAGAAAAACAAAAATTAAGTTAGCGCAAACATGAATGAGACTTTTTGAGTCTCAGAAGAGACACGTTCTCTCCGAAGTTGGAGGAACATTCCACTGGGCAAGTAAAGCTCCCTCCCTGCTGCCCACTCCTCAGCCCAGACCTGCTGGGACCACTGTTAATGCCCACTGCCTCTGTAGCCCATTCAGCCCTGGCTCGTTCAGCTGAGATTGCCAACAGGGGTGCTAATTAGCAGCAGTTGTGGCAGACAGCATTTTGCTGATGAGGGCAAGTACCCACTGGGAATGTGCTGGAGACCACCAACCCAATTCGCAGAGATATTTTTATTTTAATGTTTTTGCTATCCTGGATACCTTGAGCTGTTTAGTTAAAGGAATCCTCCTAGGAGTTGTGTGGGAATATATGCATACCTATAGAAAAACCCAGGCATTATGCACACCAAATGCATATCACAGGCTAATTATAATTTCTCTGCAGATGCCAATCAGAAGAACAAGTTAAAGCCATTGAGAGGGGGAGAAAAAAAATGCATCTGTGGTTTGCAAGGTAGGTGTACTTGACATGTCCTTTTATTAATTCTAATTATAGAGATTCCACAAATGGATGTCAAACATTTTCAGGGTGTTTTGCTAAAAAATTTCTGTGATGGAAAAAGGAAGAACTCCACCCCAGCAGATCATTTCTTCTTGTTTGTTTTACTATTTTCACTGTTTTCTTACTTTTAGGGCAACCAAGAAAGACAGAAAGCAAAAAGAAAAAAAAAATCCCTTCTGGCCTGGGTTCAGTTGCTGTATGTCCCTCAGCTGAAGCAGAAAGCAAACATTCCCAGAATGTGTTAATTCAAACAAATGAACTGGCCAGCACCAGCCTGAGAGAAAGAGTTAAATGGGAGCACAAGGAATAATTCCAGTGGCTGGACAGATGAGTCCTTACATCTTCTCTGCAGCACGGCTCACATCTCCGGTCCCTCCCATTGGATCCAAGGGCCATACTCCTACTCAGATTCTGCCCCACAAGCCTTTTCCTGACCAAAAGTTAAACTTTGTGATCCCCCAGGGTCCCAGTGCAGCCAACCGCCCTTATTCAGCAGATGAATCACAGACTGGTTTGGGTTGGAAGGGACCTTAAAGCCCACCCAGTGGCACCCCCTGCCCTGGGCAGGGACACCTCCCACCAGCCCAGGTTGCTCCAAGCCCCATCCAACCTGGCCTTGAACCCCTCCAGGGATGGGGCAGCCACAGCTTCTCTGGGCAACCTGGGCCAGGGGCTCACAGCCAAGAATTTCTTCCAAATATCCAATCTAAGTCTCCCCTCTTTCAGTTTGAAACCTTTAGCCCTCGTCCTGTCGTTACACTCCCCAAGAAAGAGTTCCTCTCCATCTCTCCTGTAAGCCCCCTTTAGGCACTGGAAGGCTGCTATAAGGTCTCCCCTTACGAAACATAAGCTTAAATATTTGCCCAGGTTCCACTGGGTTCGATCAGACCAACGCAGGGGCTGGAAGTTCATAGGGATGAAAAGCATCTGACTGTCCCACTTCTCCCTTTCCAAAAAGGAAGGTTTGCTTAATCTCCGCTTGTAAAGAACCAGATAGAGCCACCGCCTTTCCACATCACTCCGTGGATTTGTACTAACAGACCCGGAATTGGAAAAATCTCTTTTGTATTAAGCCCTGAGCTCTATCACAATGGGACATTACAACGGCACCTATTTGTGTTCACATCTAGGTCACTCCTGTAAAGGCTGAACCCCCATTTTTTTGGCAGGATTTCTCAGCTCTTGCAGCTGCTGCGATGCGCCGTGCTGTACCGCCAGCAGAGCCCCAGTTTGCCCACAGCACACTCTTCTTTCTAACCCCCGACATACAACCGGCTGCTTTCCTCCTGGGCTCAGCCTCTCCGACCAGGGTCGGTTCCCACCCAACACACTCCCAACAGGCCATTTTACAGGTACGACAAACCTGGGTGACTTGAAAAGGAGGACAAAGGCTGATGGCAGCCTGTTGATTTAGAAATTAAGAGTTTGATTTGCAGCAGGTATAAATGGAGATTAATTCCGCAGAACTGTGCGCAGCCTGCTAAGAACTGGTCCACACGTGAAACACAAAGAAGGGGATATTTTAATTACAGAATCAAATGGATTGGGGATGGCTTATTAATTGCCCTCACAGAGCTGTCACCTACTGCCAGAGGTTTAACTAGACCACGTGAACAAACTACTCACTAAACCCTTTGCCCTCTCTCTCTCACCTCCATCACCCACTCGCCACAGACACACGCTTCCCTACAGAGGGAATTCCGCAGCCTTGTCCAAATCTGGATACACTAGAACCCAAGCCCTTCCTTTTCCTTCAAAAAAGCATCTATAAACGGAATCATCGGCTCCATCCATGGCCCTGACCACACGCTCGAATAAATGGATCAAACTTCACCGAGCACAACGCGGCCACGTGCGCTCACAGTGGCGGAGAATTTGGGCTGAGGCCCAGATCCTGAAAGGGACGGAGCTGCCTCATTTCCATTGAAATAACTTGGGGTCAGACACCTAAATACTTCTGAAAAAGCCAGCTCCAATTTCTTTTTTTTTTTTTTTAAATTAACTAACATAGTCCAGACAAAATTAGTATTAAAAAAAAAAAAGAGATCTTAATGAGCTATTCTGAAGTAGTACACTTGAGAGTTATTGCTCTTGACTGGCTAATAAATTATATTTTTATTTGCCAATAAAACAATAAGAATAATTTTGGTTATTCTACTTTCAAAAAAATTATTTCTTCCCTCGTGAGTGTTGGCAAATGATAAAAACCACTATAGAATACCAGATGACTCATGTATAAACAAAGAAATAGTGGAAAAATACCTTAAGCAAACAAAAGAAGCAATAATGAGTTGTAATCTGCATCTCTGAAATTCATTGTGTTACAGGTCGCCACCAGGGAATAACCTGTTAGAGACGGTCTCAAAAGAATGAGTATTTGCTGGACTACGTGGTAGGTGGGATTTACTGTATGAAGCCAGGAGAGAAACAGCTGTAGGAATGTAAGAGTTTTGGCTTTGTCGTAGGTAGTTAAGAGAAATGTTTTAGCAAACTCTACGAAACTTTGGAATAATAAACGATGCCTTCTGGTAAGGTCACCCAGACCAATCTGTCACCCATCTGCTTTTGCAAGCAACAGCAGTTACACCCTGTGCAATGAGAAAATGCAATAAAACTGTAAAAAACTAGTCATTGATGCAAGATGGTCCAGGCAACCTTTTCCACATGGCGCCAAAGTGCCACTTCACGTGCAGTCGGCAGCAGTGCCGAGGGGTGAGCTCCCAGGGAGGGCTCTTAAAATTCATGTTTCCCCCCACAGTGTGAATTAAAGGCAATAACCCTGAGCTCCCCAAGACTAACACTCCCCTTCTGCAACAAGCGAAGGCAGAATTATCCTTCAGCATCCAAGGCTGTTTTCAACAAAAAGAGAATTTTTCCAGACCTGGCATAGATGCAGATACCAACCTTTGGAAAGAACGAGAGCAAAGGAACAAAAGAACATAAATATTACATCTGACCATAACAGGAAAGAGTTGGCGTCACAAAGCATATAATTTTTTGTCACAATATTACATTGCTATTCAAGATGACATTCCCTGACTTCTCAATTAATAATCATCATCAGCTGGCTCCAGTGAAAATAATATTTATACTGAGGCAGTGACTTTCCCCTCAACTTGGTAAACTGACTCAAGGGGAAAACTCAAACATTTTACCAAGAATTAGGGTTCAGAAATCATTTACTGCAGGTACCAGTAAACTCATCTTTGCCCCACTTGATCCTATAAGCCATCTAGGGAAACTTTAGCTTTCCTTATGTCAAGTCACTTCCCCCAGAGCCCCCACTTCTACAGTCCTGCCTGCTCAATCCAGACAGTGGGGATCTTCACGCGGGAGTTTAAGCAGCTCCTGAGATAAAGCCACCTCCAAAGCAATCTGAACACACACACACCAAACAGGGATTATTTTTATTCAGACTGAGGTAAGTTTGTAGGAGGGCTCTTGGCAAGCTGGAAGGAATGGCCAGAATCACATCTCAAAGCATGTTATATCCACGGCCACAAGCCAACGCACACCAAAACTGAAAAACCTTCTCCGTGTTCGCACCTCCAAGCTGCACAGAGAGCAAACAGTCTTTATCAGAGAGACAGAATTGGGACAGGGAGACAGAACAGCACACATTGCCTCTTACCTTCTACCCATAGCACAAACCGCAACACTCCAGGGCAAAATCCGCTCCTTCACCACCCAAACTCAGACCGGGGGGGGTGTTGCTTGCAGCCTGACTTTTAGCACTGCACCCTTCGCCCACCTTGGCCCGTTTAATTTCCTGCAAACTCTGTTTAGTTTCAAACACCTGGCAGGAGGACTCAGCCCAGAGTAACACAGCTGCCGGCAATCACAGGATCTTCCATTCACTACCAGCTGGGAAGGGGTTGCGTTACTGACACTAGAGCACTGTTAGAATTAGGAAGTCTTTCTCTTTTTTAATTTTTTTTCCCTCTGCAAGCAATGACAATTTCTTGGATCTTCAGTCATGACCCAAAAGTAGCACGTTATACCTAGGAAGGATAAAAAAAATAAATAAAATACATTTGGAGAATTCCTGCTGGCATCACTTGCAAAATGAGCAATCCCAGGCCGAGAAATTAGATTTAACAACTCCATTCTGGACAGGAGTGTTGGGGGTATCAGTATTTCAGCACCTTCCAATGGTGATAACCGACTAATCTGCTGAAAATAAGCTAATTATGTTCATCGTAATGAAGTTTGGTATTGAGAAACTGCTTTTCCTCGGAGTACATGAGCTAGTCAACACAACATACAACTGCAAGTCCCTCTGACTCTCTATAGATTTTGTAGACGTGGATTTCCCATCACTTGGAGATTGTGTTAGGGCTGAGGTTTCCCTCACAAATTTGCTTTCTTTTTCCTTCAGGGACTTTAAAGAGGGAGGAGGGAATATCTTTTTCCCCCTCTCATAGTGTGTTTTCTTGATGAATTTAGAGTCATACATAGATTTAAGACCATAAGATTAAACTTTTCTCTACTGCATTACATAAATGTGTTTCTGATAATTACAACCATAAGCCTGATTGTTTGGGCTTTTGTGATCATGTTATCCGGTGAAAAACTATATGCTCACAAAGGTGTACTAAAATCCGTATTTAAGTAACCACAAAATAAGTTACCTTGAAAAAAGTTCATGAGGTTGGTTCTCCGTTCCTCCTTCCCTTGCACAGTCATTTATACCAATAGAAAGTGAGTTCAGAGTGGTTACAAAATCGTACTGCTCTCGTTTAGCCGCATTTTGAGACCCATCTTGAAATGAGGAGGATGAAAAGATGCAGCGCAAGAAAACAGAAAATGTCACGAGAGAGGTAATTTGATCGTTTCCATATATTATACTAATTAATCTCCTCCGTGGACTTTGGCAGAGCTATTGTAGCATAGCAGTGGGAAATACCAGGTTCCCGATCTATCTTCCATACCCATCTTCAGGAAGTGAAGCACATGAACAAGGCGTTATGGAGGAACACGGCGCGGGTCAGCAAATCCATGTACAGATTGACACTCTGCACGAGTTGGTGCACGGTATTTCCTTACTCCACAATCAGTTGGGATGCCCAAGCTCTGCGTTGCCAAATACAACCAATGTCGAAAGCTCTGGAATTGCCCAGAGATCTGACTGTTTTGCTGCATAGTGACTCATCTGTTGGTCTGACCTTCCTTCCTTCTTTCTTTCCTATTTTATGCCCAGTAGCAAAAGTGTACGTTTACAGCTCTCTTGGAAACACGTTTAGAGAAAATGGTAGTAAATGATACTGCAGCAGCTATAAATGGTTCCAGAAAGACGGTAACACATGCCACAGAGTATTTTGGCTAAAAATATATATGGAACCAGATTGTCATTCGGTGGATTGGCATGGTTCAAAGGATGTCACTGAAATGGTGCCAATTCATGCCAACTGAGGAACTGATACCAGTATTTTTGTTGGTAACTAGGTAAAATAGAGCCAAATGGGATATTTTATGTCCTGGCATTTTTAATTTTATCTTGAGGTTCTGGGGACAGGAAAAATAAAAAAAGCACTTCTCTCATGAGGTTTATGTTTGTTCAAGAAATGCTTAATATAAAGAGAGACTCATATCATAGGCGCAGAAACTCCCCGAGCTCTTTTGAATCTAGAAAGTACACACACACGGTACCCACCGAGCCAGGCTGCAACACTTATGGGCTTGTTCTATCAACCTTCTCTAATTAGCTGAATTTAACAAATAAGTTGTCGCCAGAGCAAGGATAAGGATAAAGAAATTCACCCGAACTTTTTGGCACTGATTTCTAACCCTGCTGTTCCCATGCTGGTACACACTGTTTCAGAACAGCTTGTTACCTGACACCTAATGAAGGAAAATAGGCACATATAGGTGGTTATTCAAAGCCACAAACCTAAAACTAGAAGAGAACAGGCTGGGATTATGAAATTGCATCCAGTTTAGAGAAAAACCCAAGGGTGTCAGACACTTTTCAAGCTCTCTTGGGAGCCTGTTGTCTGGCCCAAAATATGGGAGGTATTCTCAGTTGGTTCCTTGGAGCCATGAAAGCTCTCATTTCCTTCCAAGAATTTCGGGTTTCATTCTTGCATCTACAAGACAGCACCAAATCTGTGGACAGACGGAGCAAAACATGCACCCAGCCTTCAGATTGGAGAGGCGAGGGCAGAGAACACTCCCATGCATCAGTTGGGATTAGAATACAGATTTCACCATAATTTCAAAATAAATCTTGAATTGTAATTGGCTGAAACAAATTTATCCCGTCATCGGTAAACCCCGACCCATAGCTGATGCTCTGGCCGTACTGTCTTCAAACCCAGCATACTTTCTCGATCACCAGGGCTAGGATTTAAAATATACCATTCAAAGTGGCCCTTTTCCTTCTTTTTCATTTTATTCCTATATTTATTCCTATATTCCTGCACATTTCTAGTAGGACTGACAACTGCATTGGCATCGGCGCCTTGGGATGGAGTCACTTGCCTCAAAGGTCCTCGACAATGTTTTGTGGCCAAAAGCCAGCAGAGTAGCCGCTACCTTTCTGTGGTACCAAATACCACCTGTATTTGGGCTTCCTTTTCCAACACGTCTTTTAATCTCCGGTTTCTCACTGCCCTCTACCAGCTCTCTGTGCCCACAGTATCACCGGCTGCAGAAGAGCTGCAGAATGGATTTAATTTGGCACAGAACAGCAGCTGTCCTGCGCCAGAGCCCAGTGTGGGCTCCTTTTCCGAAGACAAACGTAGGTGGGAGAATTTCATGGCAGATCAGGAATTCGCTGATCAAGAAAGCAAGGATCTTGCATGGGGAGGCTAGTTCATTCAAAAGCTACATGACCTGGCAGCCCAAGGAGCCTTTTTCTTGCATGCTTGTCAGTTCTGCTGGCACCACGCGGGTAGTCCGAGCTTGTGCTTCATGGATTTCAGAGCCCCTGGATGGCTTTGTACTGTGTGCCAAATGGGGAACAACAGCCTAAGAAAACAAAGCCTGTGCTATCATGCAACCTGGGAGGGATTTAGCCTTCATGTAAATGTTTCCAACCAGCAATTGTGTGAAGGTCACAATTTACATTACAGTGATTGCCCACCGCAGGAGGCACCAGCGTGGTTAACCTCCTTCTCCGTGTGCATCATACCAGCAGAAGTGGGATGGATTAGTGTAACATTGTCACTCTGCTCTTTGGGGATCCTGGTTTACATTTCAGTTCTGGCTGGCAAACAATATTCTTGATTCTTCCATGTGAGAACACAGACGACCATTTCAAACCAGGCAAGGAACAAAGCACTTGCATTTCCAAGTGCGGGGGAGACTATTTCTAGTGGATCCTCTCTATCCTTAGCAGCTCGGGGAATGCTCTTTGCTATAGATCTTTTGTTGAACCCCTTTCAAGTACTCCTAGTGCAAAGTGTGAGAGCTCACCGTTGAGAGTGACCTTTCCTGTCCACATTGAGAAACGTGTCCCTCTCCCATCACGTTCCTCAGCCCGTGGAGCAGCAGGTTGCAGAGGCAAAGTGCAGAATGCCATCTTGTGGTTTCTGACCTTCGAAGACCCTTTTGGAAAAAAGTGTTTTTTCAGCAGGTGAGTTTTAAGAAGCAGTTCCCCAGCAGAACAACCATCAGCTTGCAGCAGCCACGTTCTTCCTTGCTGATCTTTGCCTTTGTTTCTGTAATACCTTTGCATGCAGGAGCTGGCTGTATCGCAGAGATGTCCTTAGTTTTGAAATCTTTGGCTCTTTGAAGTGTTTTATTTTGTAGGAGCGGGCCTCTGGAAAGCAATTAGACAATTCCAGAGAAAAACTGCATTAGGTCAGAAGGCTTATGTGGCGGATCTTCTGCATTACCTTTCTTCCCAGCCACACCATCCCTTTTCCTTCCCTTCCGAAAGGACCATTTCAACATGTGCTATATTAGGCTCATCACCTTTGCAGCCCTGGTAAACATGTCTTGCTACCAGTGGTGTGGTCTGAGTTGACTTTTGAAGGAGATGGTGAAATGCGTTGTGTTTGGCTCAGCCTGAAGAGCTTCCCGGCAGTGACCTTTGCAGGGAGCAGCGAGGATACCTCCCGCCGGGAGCACACATCACCCAAACACCGCAGCGAAGGGGACGTTACTCACAGTCGTTGGTACCGGGGGTTGTGCAGGGTGGCACTCACGCCGGAAGCTCTTTGACACAGGGACAACTTTTTTTTTGTTTGCTGTGTTTGCTAAGAGCCTGGCGTCATGTCTGCTCACGGACAGGACTGCTAGACCATAAACAAATACATACAAATAGTAGTGGTCAGTTGAAGAACCAAGTTGCCAGTCGGTCCAGCAAATGAAATGTCTGTGCAGTTGTTAATTAGCCTCATTCTGTCCCTCACACTACACTGGAGATTATGCAATTTGCCGTTTGTCTCCAAAAGCACAACTGGATTTCATTGCTGCCGTGTTATCATTACTCCATCAGCTGGGACTGGCTCTGCATTAACTGGCAATTCCACCAAAGCCCTGGGGAGACCTTCATACACCCCTGAAGCAAAATGTACCTAACCAGGCGAGGCGGGTGAAATGAGGGTTAGTGACACGTGCGGGTATCCGAGGCAGATTGAGATTGACAGGGAAGCAGTGAGTGGCAAGGGCTGGAAGAGAGATCCAGTGTAACTCTGCAATTGCCGGGGCTGACATTTAAATTGCAGGCAGCCATGGGCTCATTCCAGGAGCCGCTTGCGGTTGGATGCAGTTTTGATCATTTAGAGAAGAAGCAGGGGAAAAAAAGGGGGGAAAAAAGAAAAATCAAATTGTTCTCGGAAATCATGTTTAATGTAGAAATCTGGTTAATATTAAATTGTAATCTGCAGTTTTCAAGTATACTATTCCTCGAGGAAAATGTTTCCTGTTTGAGGGCCGCGAGTATTAAGGGTTCCCTTATTACATCACTTCCTATGTCAGACCCAACAAGCCTTCAACATGCATTAGCGTATTGATAATGGTAATTTCAAAATGATCGTTTGGAAAAAAAATATCTGGGCAACACTCCAATCATATGGATCAATTTAGGTTTAGAATAATGGGGCCAAGCTGGTATTTCTGACACGGTATCCAAATAGTGCTTTCGCAAGAGCAGAAATACTGGAGGTGTTCTCCGCTGCAATTCCGTTTCAGGAGCATGTAGTGTTTGGCCATCAATTACAGCACCAGGTCGATTTATTCACTGCTAAACTGAGTTTGCAGGCAGAATTCCCCTTAATCCCACACAAATTGCAAATTGATAACTGCGCATGGAATGGAATGCACATTATGCACCCAAGTGTAATAATTTATAATAATAATAATAACAACCCACAAAATATCTGGACACTTTTACAAAAACACAGCAAAAACATATATTACCAAAGAAAAGCAACCACTAACAACCAATTCTGCCAGCAAATAGTACACACACAGCCCAGCAAGCCTCACAAATTACGAGGAAGGAATTTTTGCAGGAAGACACCACTTATGCTTTCTATAAAATACTGATGCAAAGAGCTTTCCAGAACTGTTGACAGGAACAGAAGAAGGCCAGAACTCTACTGTTAACTCTATCAGGCTTAAAGACTATCAGTGGTTTAACATTTTAATTATCATAACATGATCCATGAGTCTTGGGCAGAAATGTTCACAGGTCGCTCGTGGTGTCGTGGTTATTTAAAGACTAACTGGTTCAGAAACATTGGTTGAAGGCGTTCACGGGAAACATCAGCTAAATACATTTCTCATGGTGAAAAAATAGAAATTATTGAAAATTTCATTTTGACATTTCTTTACAAGTCCAAAATAGTTTTTCATTTGGGAAAAAACCATAAATATCAAACCACAGAACAAGAAAGTAAAACTCAAAATGTTTCTAAGCAATCTAACTGAAATGTTCTAGTTAACTGCAGTATATACTGACTGGAAAAAGTTCTTATATTATCTGATGACAATGAATTCCTGGGTGGTGTATACCTGGCTGCTCTCGGAATGACAATGATTTGCTCCCAGCATCATCTTTCGGCACAAGAATCACAGCTCGCTTCGATAAGGAAGTTCTCTCCTAAACCGTAGCCCCTGTTGCAAATGCGCTTCTGTGTAAACCGAGTCAGATGACTTTTTAATAAGTTTTTTCTTCCTAGAAAATGTTCACGTCAGCTGTTCTGATCGTATTAGATGATTATTCGTTTTGGTAGGTAATTTAATTCTCTATGAAACCCTTTAGATCTTAAAGTATCTTCTAATAGGACTATTGTCTCTTTGAGTGGACATTTGTATTACTAGATGAAAAATAATTTTCTTTCAAAATCTAAGTATAGCTTATTTGCATCACCTGATCCTAAATTCTGATTTTTTTTTTTTTTAAAAAGAACATTAACCTGCTATTGGAGCTGCCACTGGGTGAGGAGCGACGGGGGTGAGGTGCCTTCAGCAGGATTCCCGTGGGCACACGCACAAGCCCTGCCCTTCCCAAAGAACAGCACTGAACGTCAGATGTGCCGAGATACACGTTCACCGGTGCTAAATCCAAACAGTACTAAAGAACTGGCGTTTATTTAACATGTAAAGATAATCTTAGTGAAATAAGTGATAAAATCAACTAGAATACCTGTAGTTCCAGCAAAATGTAACATACACCCCAAATTTGTAGTCAAATTCTTTTTCTTAGCAAAGAACGCAGCATGTGTATTTCTTACATATTGAAAAGTGTCTAAACCGTGGGCTACATATCAGAAAACTGATCTATTTTATACTGTTCAAGATATGTGGCACTACGCATTATATTTTAATGTGTCACCATAACACGTAATTCAAATGCAATGAAAATTGATCACTTGTCACACTATGAATATGCTGCACTTTACATATATTATCCTCCTTTATTTACCTGTATATGTAAAGAAAGGGTATAAAAAATTTACACAGATTCTTTCCCCTCTACTAATATTGAAAAAATAATATCCTGATTTCTTTAGAGGAGATAAGGAAAGATGTAAAGCAGAAAAATTATCCTTTCTCTAAGCTTTGTCCCCTGATGGAATTCTTTGGAAAGGAATGGCTGGTTACCCAGCTGATGAAAACAATGCTTTTGTATTGAAAACAAGCTGAGAGTGAAAATCGCTTTTCCTTTTTACTTATACGGGCTAAATACAGAAAATTAGTTCGGAGCAATGGGTCAATTTTTCTGCTGAAATAACTTCATTGGCTTCAGAAGTTGGCTCTGCAGGATCTGCCCTTCCTCCTCTCCAACTAACGTAAAATCTGCAATAACTACACAGGCAAAACCGGACTTGATTCCCCCGATTCTCCTATCAAGGCACACGGCAAGATTTATCCTGCTGGAGTCAAGGGAACTGGACCAGACCAAGAACCCCTCGCGGTGGGATCAGGGTCTGCCCTCTGCATTTCACACAAATACTCCAGATTTAGATGAGCCTGAAGTTAACTGGGGACCAGTGACTAAACCGGTGCGAATTGCGGTACTCCCATTGAATTCTGCACTGGAGATTTGGCTCTTGGCCCAGGTGCGGATATTTATACCGGGCTAACAGAAAGCAGACTCCATCCTTCCCGCCACCCTTCTGTTTGTCCGTCTCCCCCCTGCTAAGGCCGGACAGCCCCGCGGAGTAAATCCCGCTGCCGGCCCGGCCTCCGGAGCTGCAGCTTGTAAAGAGGCTTTTGCAGACTGGCGGAGTCGTGCCCTAGAACAACAAAACCCATTGGCAATGGGAGCAGAGGGAACGCGGCTCATTTTTCAAGGGCTTTCCAGCCTGCTTTCTGCTTCGGCTCCATGCAGGAGCCAGCCTTACAGACTCACCAATATTTTCATAATTAGCCGACCAGAATTTTCATAATTTGTAAACACAGTAAAATAGCTTTGAGACACAGGGTGTGCAGTCAGAGGGAGTGTGTGTGTGTGTGATGGGGGAACGGTGCCGGGGTGAGGGGCAGCAGGGGGACGTTTCCTCAGGCAATTTACATTCGACTCAGGAAATCTGGGAGGGTGCCCGCTGCAGTTAAGTGATCAGGCTCACGACTCAAAGCGATTTTTCTTGAAGTGTCACTGCAACACACAACCACCATGTGTTCTTTCTTGGCTCGGCTTTCTGCGCCGATGCTCCAAACTTGGACGGGCTGCTCCAGCCTGCCCCGTTTTCATCCATTCGCTCCGGCGGGGCAGAGGACAAAACTGCGTTTTGATGCCTGTGCAACCGCTCCCCCAGCCCTCCTCCCCCTCTCACTTCCACACGGAGGGGCCCTCCCGATTTTTGGGATTTGGACAGAACTGCTAGGAATTGATGGACAACCAGGTCTAGGATGTGTGTCTCTGTACAGGAGACAGAGGCTATGCGAGGAACAGGAATAAAAATTTTCAGAAGCAATTCAAATGGCGTTTGCCAGACTCAGCCACCTCCTCTGACCTGCCGGCACTGAAATAAACCCAACAGACCCGACCCTGTCCCATTCTGCCCTTGGGCTCATCCCTCACACCGGTGCTCAATGGGTGCAAAATGCTCCAGCTCTGGGTCCATGCTTCCATTTCTGGGTCCAGAGCTGGACCCACACCGGGACCCCTGGGCTTGCGAAAAGCGTAACAGGATTCCCGGGGCTGGGAGCGATGGGAGCACGGGCAGAGCATCGTGTCTGAAGGCTGTAAGTAACTGTCTGTCCCAGCGTGCCAAAAGAGGACACTAATTTGGTGCTGTTTCACGGGGATGATTTAATCCTTACCACCATCTGGATTCTAGCTGGAGGCCACCCACCCAAGCACTGACCAGCTCATATGTCTTAGCTTGGATGATTTGATGTGATCGCAACCTGAGGCTGTATAGCTGTCATAGGGGAAGAAATAAAAACCAGCTTCGTTTACAGAATTGAGTTCAGTTTCAACTCCCAGTGAGAAAAAAATAAAACAAAACCCCGAAGGAATTAAAAATATCGTGATTTTGAGAATTGCAAAATCTCCTGTGACTGACAGCAGTTTCTGCAGGGCACACGGTAGTGATTTACATCTTGAAAAAGGCTGAAATCAGAGCCACGGCTATCCTGACCACTACCGTCGCAGCACTGCCAAGCCAGCATGCCACCGACGCGCCAGATCCCCACACATCTGTCGCCTTCCTTTTCTCCATCTTGGGTTTCTCCTCTTGGCGGCCCTCAGCATGGCTGCAACACAGTGTTATGGCAAAGATGGATGCTGGATACGCCTGGCAGCCGCAAATGATTGAACTGGCCACGGACACAGCTCAGCTCAGGCCATGGAGTGGGGGTGAGGTGCTGGAGGCAGCGGTAAGTAGAAAATGACACTTACTGACCTTACTGCGAGGAGAAACGTCTCTGACGAGGCCAAGAACCAGCCAGCACATGCTTATGGTTGGAAGGAAGGATCATGCAACACTGACTCTTCTGCTATGGCTTTTCTGGTTTTTTTAAAGGATATTGTTTTCCTAGGCATGATAAAGCAGGACAGCCTCAAGTCAGTGATACGGTAGACTTGTTGCGGTACATCTTAACTCATCTGTTGCCAAACTCTAACATTCCCCTGGTGCTGTGTCTTCTGTGTTTCCCCTGTGAATCCAGGAGTTCACCTGTACTTCTCTTAGTCCAGCCTTGCAGGAAAACCCCTTATTTCCTTTTTTGGGTCTCAACTAGATCTCACGAATGCACCTATCCCTGACTTGCAGAAGTTCTCTCCTTTTGCAGTGCTAAGATCCGTACAGCTCAGCTAATGCATGTTCTTCTTCACCTACAGCGCTTTTGCTCGCTCTCAGGCTGGTGCGCGATCTTGGACTCCTGATCCGCGGCAGGCGTCATATCCCCACCCAAGCTGCCGTTACCACCAACCCTCTGAGCTGCCTCCCCTCTGCCTGCTGCTGGCTTTCACTTAAGCAGACCTGCGAAAATGAGATGCCTCGACTGAGCATGGCAGCGTAGGGCCGTTTGGAGGACCATGTGTAAAGATAAAGGAGAATGCAGTCTCCAAACCCACCTTGCTTTTGGATCACCTTGACACGTTCCTTCCCAACAGCCTGCTGACCTGCAGTGACTAGTCTCCTAATTGAGCTCTCTAAATTAGGTGTATAACATTCCATGGCGTAAGTAAGCCTCTGAGTAATCAGCCTGGGTGGTAATGGCTCTAACAATGTCAGAGTGAAAGGGCCTGCCTACATGCTCTCCAAGCTGGCCGGATAGGAGCCAGCTCCAGCCTAGCTGCCTTCTAACTGCATTAACGTGGCACCTCGCCCAAACTAATACATCCCGTGGAGAGGCGCCATGTTAACATGGCCATAAAGCTTCCAGATTGGAACAGCTTCACGGGCAGGTCTGCCGAGGAGCCTGGGTTCTGTCAGCACGGAGAGAGGTAGACCTCGGGTTTGTTGCTGTTCCTCATTTTTGAATCCAACTTCAGCTGGGGCAGAAGACCTCCCAGCTCAGGTATGGCCCTTAGCATTGGGCGAAGGTGCTGCCTTGTAGCATTCTCCAGCACAAACCGTTAGATGTCGGGTGGTTTTACTTCCTTCCTCCCGTACAAAGTCCTGCATGTGCCTGTGTGCACAGGCACACGTGGACACACACAAGTTTTGGTCTGATTTTTTCAGTTTTGAAAGCAACCTGGAATGATTTGGCCAAATTATAGAAAGGAACGCCGTGTCCTGTTTTCTTGTGATTTTTTTTTTTTTTTTTTGCCTTTCATTAAATGAAAGATAAATGGCAGATAATGACTCACTCATCTTGATCCACCTTATAAGCCCCACAATCAAATCTTATTGCACAGGCATCTAAGGTATGTAGTGCTGAAGAAAAGTGCTTGTCAGGAGGGATAGAGAACAAAGGGTACCTGGAGGTTAGTAAATGTTTTTCATGGGTTCTGTAAGCTGTGGTTTCCTCTATTGGGGGTGTTATATACTTTCAGCTTTCTAGCTCCTCTGTCAGACACCCAGCCAAACAAGGGAGTGATTAGCAGAGCTCCCTTGTTGAGGCTATTGTTGTAGGTATGGTTTTAATACACCCACAGTTCTTGGCACTGACGTTCATTTTCTGACTCCAGGAAATCTTGAACTGTTTATTGATTCAAAGGCAAGAAATAGAACATTGAGATGGAGCTAATTGGCCGGAGACATAATCTGCAAGTCACCCAAATAAATATTTCCATTAATTGAGACCCAGTTTTGTGGGAAGAAAAAGTAGCCTGCTTTAATAGCGATAATTTCTTGCAAATCTACATTTTATTAGTTTGTTTTTCCATGGACAGACCCTTAAGTGCAGGCTTAGCTGAAGATACACTGATGTCACAATACAAGACCCAGGTGCTCACAGTTTGCTGCTCTGGCGCTGATGAAGGCAGGCTGGCCAGCTCTGCAGAAGGGTGCTTAGTTTGCCTGCGACATTTCAGCGTTTGCACAGGGAAGTGGCCTGCAGAGACCTCTGGCCCTGGCAACCAGGATGCTTTTTTCTGCCTATGAATGCTCTTTGGTGATGGGGTGGGATGGGATACCTCAGACACCTACGCTGGGTGTTCACTGTCCCGATGAGAGATTCACGCAAGCCTGCACCGATCCCTAAAGAATGTTCTCTGCTACGCTGGACTCTCTTTGGCCTTTTGCATTTTTGCTCTTCCGTGCTTAGAAACATCCATGGGCGGCTGCTTTGCTTTCATCAAAATGTTGCAAGAGGCAGACATGGGGAAAAAAGGAGCCCGTGCTTTGAACGGCATGTTGTATGACATGGGAACACATGCTGCAGAAAGCGATGTTAGTGGGAACGAACAGTCCCTCTCTCCTCTGTCTGCGTCCTCCAGTCACTGGCACCTGATGGAAGGAGAGGCTTTGGCCCTCTGTTCCTCTTTCCCCTCAGTGTTCACTTGTCAGGCCATCAGGAGGACGGCAGTGATCCAAAGTACTCGGAAGAGAAACAGGAATAAAGACAGACGAGAGCGCAATATTTATAATGTTTCATTCTTTGGAACGGCAAGGGCTGGGTTATACGCATGAAAGCTCTCGCACTGGATAGAAACACTGTGCTGGCTAAAGTATCGCTGCAACCCTTTTTCTAATTAAAAAGGACTCCTCTCTTCCCTGCCTCTCATTTTACAGCAAATTAGATATGAAATCAGATCTGCTTTCTCTGCTTCTCTGAACTCTAATGACAGCTTACCATTGAGAAACATTTTGTTTGGGCCTCGGAGAGAGGGCAGAAGCCAAGAACAGTCTTCGCAGTTTGAAATACACTGAGAAATGTTCAAGAGACTCCCTCGCTGCTGCAGCAACAAGCGCAATGCATGCCACAGTCTGAGAGCAGAGCCTCAGGCCAAGGAGGAAGGCAAAAGCGCTGGGGATTGAGAGGGGAACCGTGACTTCTGCAGACTACGGTGTGCAGGGTACAGTCACGGGTACATTCAGGCAACCAGAATTTACCTAGTTCTAGTCTGGACAATAACAGATTTACATCTTGCTGCTTGTCATGGAATATCAAGCAGGGAGATAAAGCCCTTCATAATTAATATCCTACTAGAAAGCAAAGAAAATGAAAATCTTCACTATCTGTGCAAAGAGGCGGCTCTTCTGAGGGTACAGACCCGCAGGCCTGCTCTAATGTAACAGGAGCAACCTCAAATCCTCATCTTCCCTAGAGAAACGGTGTGAGTGACCCCAGAGTAAATGCAGCCTGGTAATTCTACAGAGAAACCTTGTCAGAATTAAAAAATGAGCCCATCTCCAGGTATGTTATGAACAGGATAAAAAAACCATTACTGCATCTTTTCAGGACCCCTGGTAAAGTGCCAGCGCTGGAAAAAAATCTTGGATTCAATCAGTTCATGGAATAGAAGGATGAAAAAGCCCTTTCCTCCCTGCCTACGCTGCTGCTGGATGTGATGCAGGACACAGTCTTCTGCATCGTGTCACAGCGTGAGGAGACCATGGCTGTGGGCTCCCCTGGACATCACATCTAGTGACACTTTCTATTAGGTTCAGTCCCTTGCGGATCTGCTCCACCAACCACGCTCCCGAGTTCACTTGCTCAATTCTACTGGAGAAATCCCTTAAGGTACATAAACCTATCTTCACCATAAAGAATAAAAACAGCCCTGGAATGCAATGGCCTGTCTAATCCTGTTATTTTATTTTTTCCCGAGTGCGGAAGTCCTCTATTGTTTATCAATGTTTGATAAGCTCATACTGTAATTTGCCAATCACAAAGGACTGGCAGAAAGGGAAAGGATTTGACTGACTCTGAAAAACCAAGGAGTGCCTCCGTTAATCTCTCTGCCATTCTTCCGGCATCCCTGAAAGGCAAATACTGGTGGCTGGCGATGACTGATGGGCGGCGGGCGATGGCAAGACGCCCCTGAGCCAATCAGCAGCCCAAAGGCTCAGCTACACCTCTGAAAGTTAAGCAATCTCACTAAACTGTGTGTGATAAAATTCTAATCTGTTGGCTATAAAAACCTGGTCAAGGGAATGTTTTGGCGCAGTTGTTGAGTAAGAAGATACACAAGATTGGAAGTGACAGGGAAGTTTCTTGTGTAGCTTCTAATGACTTTTTCCCCTCAAGGTTTATTTAATTCCAAGTCCAGTCTGATGAAAGACATTTCTTTTGTACGTTAAAGTCCCCCAGTCGCATTGCTGAATATCAAACCAGAGAGCCTGAAACTAAGTGCAGGGATAAAGGCGTATGTGCACGAGCACACGCATGCACACACACACGCACACACAAGAGCTGCTCATTTTTTTTTCAGTTGAGAGCTCTGCGGAGTCAGGCTTTCACCAAGAAACCAAATGTTCCGGTAGATGCACCAACACACCGGCAATTTCAACACCCCCTGGCATCATTCTCCCTTTGGATGCCTATGCACCCACTGTGGTTGGTCCCCAACCACCAACTGCATCTGGAGCTACTGCCACAGGAGAAGAGCTACGACGCTTCTCGGGAATGCACACCATGCCAAGGCCTTCAGCAGAGTGGGCAGGGAGCAGAGTGAAAGGCGGGCTGGGGGAACTGGAGGGTAAGAGGGTAGAACCCCTTTGAGCCCCTCCATTGCACTGTTATCCACCTGAGAAGCTGCTTCAGGACTCAGGTGAAGGATGTGATCCTGCTGTGCGCCCCTTGAGTCCACCCCACGATTGCTGCCAGCATGAGAGCCTTGATGTTACCGTTCCTTCTGCAAACCTGTTGCCTTGCAAAGGGACAAAAGTCATTCTCTTTTGCTCCTTCTTCCCGCCGTGATCTGCTGAGCAACCACGCTGGGTTCCAGCACGTCACATTGAAATCTCATGAGGGTACTGCTGAATCACAGAAACATGCCAAAATCAAATAACGGCAATAACAGAAACAATAACAAACATCCATTTGTATGCTCTAGGGTAAGAAGCCCCCAAATGCCTTAACAGAAATAACTAAAAATCAAAATTACAATAAACAAAGGCAATATGCTTATAAAAAAAATATCCCACTTCGAGCACTCCTACCACTTAATCCCATCTGTCAATAACACAGCTGCACTGCAGGGACTGTTCAGCATCTTTCTTTATTTTTGTAGGCATCCTGGCTGCATGTAGCACATTAAATGACTCAGAGTTCCAACAGGCGATTTTGAAAGTCACTCTCTGTGGCTGCTACATGTTTGCTTTTCTCTTGACCTCACCACTCATATCTTGCTGTTGTTGCAAAAGCAATTCATGGGCTGGATCCAAAAAAATGGAAACTGCACTCCCTTCAGATTCTTGCATTTCTGAAAAAGTCCTTCCTGCTTCCTGTTTGCACTCTCGGCAGTGTTTCCAAAACAAAATTTCCACTGCCTTTGAAAAACACAGAGCCATGCTGAGCAGGAATGCAAGCTCCAAGTCAGTGGCACATCCAGGACAACCCAAGAGAGTGATGTGCTCGTAGAAACATCTGAAGGCCAAAATTTAATTTTTATCCATAAAAAAAAGAGTCTTCAGGCTTCCAGTGTCTTTTGGATGCAGGTGATAGATGGAGCTCACTGGGCTGCGGCACCTATCGAACCTCTACACCAGGGTGACTGCCATGAACGCCTGCTATTTGGCTACACATGAGTTAGACAGATGTGAACCTTTCAACCCTTTGGTAGCGAGTGTTCGGATCAAAGTTAGCGGCAGTGCAAGCTTGCCCCATAGCGTGTACGACAGCAGGTTTTAAGCAGAAGCTTGAGGATCAGCTGGTTTCTGCAACCCATTTACAAGTGGCCTTTGCTGAGATGGGCAGTACAGACTGATGGGCGTTGCTGATAAACGAACAGGATGACTCTCTGAGCCCCAAAAGGAGCCAGCCTGAACCTAACAGAGTAATCTTTAGAGGAACCGGACAGCAGACTACCTGGAAAGAAAATTATCCATGGCTCAGCTATCCCTTTTACCCTTTTGATAGTCCTGGAAAGTCCAGACAGCTGCTCCCAACACATGGGTTGAAGGAAACCATAGCGGGGAAAGAGGCTATGACTGTCCCCATCTCTCTCACCCTTTTGGCAGTAAGAAGCCTGAGTTTTTGGAGCTCTCCCCCCCCAGTTCATTGTCCTGATTTTTTTTCCCCAATGATCCTTTTCCTTTTGAAGGCTGGGACAATCTGGGCTTGTTTCTGGGACAGAAAAATGTAAATCTCCTTGAGCTGCTGAGAAGCCTTCAGCTGGCTCTGGATTCCCCTCCTTGGTGCCTCTGTTTTCTTACCGATCTTTTATCATTCATTAGATGAGAATCTGGTGAGTCTTTAACTCAATTGGCAGAAAGATGTTGAGATTATTACACAGAGTATCACTACCGCCATCTCCGCAGGTATGAAGCAAGTCAGTTGAAACTGGCTGGGGGTTTTGAGTGGATCAGGGAATGGAAATTGCAGACACCTGGGCTGTGCAAATTATGCATGAACTTGTTTTACAGCTTCCGTTGATGCCAGATGAAAGTTACTTGGACGCGCTAGAGATTTGCAGGTGATGGTTTATAATGGCAATAGAATTAGTGGGGCTAGAAGAAAACACGATTACACTTCAAACGTCCAGTTAGGTCTTTACTTTCTTAATATTGTGGCAGCTTATCTGGAACACCTTATTCTGTAAATTCAGGAAGAAGGTGGTGACTAATTTTAATGTTTTTCTGTTTTGTTTTCCCGCTATCCATTTTTCTTTGTTAAAACTCAAATATCTCTTTCACAACTAGGGATCTTCTGCAATTACAGTGTCAGTCATCATTATCCATATTACTGAGATTTCGTAATTTGTGCCTGGCACCTGGACTGTATTTGAAAAATGTCATTTTATATTTGCTCAAATACTCACAGAAATGTATTCTGTGATAGATACCAGTCACACAGTGGCTGCAAACAAGTCTGGTCTAAAATATGTGTTTGTTTTTATGAAAAAAAGTTGAAACAAAACCTTGCAACTTTTAAAACATTTCTCCACATTAACTCTGTAAAGAAGGGAACCCTTTTGCCTGTACTGTAGAGAGAGATTTAGTCGCTTTACTCAAGTCACATGGAAAGTTTGTAACTGAATTTGGATCCACCATGTCCAGCGCTGCTGCCCTTCCTGCACCAGTAACCCCCTTCCTGGAAGAAGAGGGGTTCCAAAAGTTCACCTTTCTGTCCTTGTCATTTTAAAATCTTTTTTTCTACTTATAGTATCATCAGCTTTCCGAGGGCGGCCACTAACCTGGTGAGAATAAGGTCTGCATGGACCGTGCTGCTCGGAGCGAGCTGCCAGCCCAGCCAGGCCATGGCAGACTGGTTGTGTTGTGTGAGTGGGCAGTACCCGGAAACGTCAGGGTATTTATACCTTTATAGCAGCTCTAGTGTGTACAGGCATATTTCAGTGCAGTTGTTTTACCTTTGCTTTAAAGGAACCGCACTTCCATCGTGTTTTTATCATAGCCGTGCACAAACCCAACAGACAATTCCTCCTCTGCCTTCACACTTTGACATGTGTCCTCAAAGTGGTGTGGCAGAACTGGGGAGTGAAGGGCAGGAGAGCAGTGTGGGCAGAAGCTGTTGCACACAGGAGGCAGAACATCTCCAATAAACAAGGAGATCTCAGAGTTACACATGGATTTTCTGGGCCAAAGGAGTTTTGAGGGACCCATTCCCTAAGGCTATTTATAGCACTGCTGAGCGTTTTTCTCCTCACAGTAGGCACGTGGTATTCGATTTTGCAATTCCTTGGCCATCTGTGATTTGAGATTAAGCATCATTACAATAATTCACTATCTTCTGTGCAATCAGTCGACTTTTTTTTTCCTCATTCTTTTACGTCTACCTCGCTGCACCAAGTTCCCCACAAAACCCTTATCACAGCTGGGTTATACATTTTATCGGTGGGTTCAGACTTCACGGCTGTCACAGACTATGGCAATGTACTCAGGAGGGTCATTACCCTGTTACACGTCTGCCCTTCGTATGTTGGGCAACACCACGGAAAAACAGCTCAATAACACAGCAACGAGTGGCATCTAAACGCAAATAGTCAGAAAGGAGACGCAGAGTCAGCATATAGGGAGTCCTCTAAGAGTTATAGAATGGGTACAGGTATTATAGATCGGTCATAAATCCATATCTTTTCTTTGAAGTTGAGTGTTAACAGTCGGCTTCATGCCAGCGGTGGTGGCAGGTCTCAGACATACTTCCCGCAACCCCCAGCCTGTGACCTTCTGTGGCGTTAACCATTATTTCTGGTAGATGCCACTGCGTGTTGTTGCACAACCCCACCAGGATCACTCGCACCAATAAAGGAACGGGAACTGGCTGTTAAGTAACTGTTAGCCCTGTCCTCTTTTAACCTGCTGTAAATTTCTCACCACGCCACACTGAATTCACACCCCTACGAAGGCTAACATGAAACATGAAGATTAAGCTATTTCTCTTCTCTTTCTTGCCCAAAGATGATCAAAGAATTACAATACACTTTCCAATGTCACTCTACTTTTATCTGTGTGAGGTAAGTTATTATCTACCCTGATGAATTTACAAGTTTTCCCTTTCATTTTTGAAAGTCAATTATGAATGACCCGAGAATTTCACTTTCAATGGAGGTGTTCTATGCAGCAAAAAGAGGATCGTTTTAATTTACACCAAGGAGCTGAAGTCATGCTGACGTGTGGGGTTATCTGCCTCGTCCTGTCTTCTACAACCGGACTTACGCTGTCACCCACTGGGTTCCTGAACACAACCCTTTTCTCATCACCAAATACTCTCATTTTGGAGCATCTCCCTCGGCCAAAGGGAAACACTTTGGTTGTTGCCGGCCCTGAAGACTCCACCTTGCTGCAAGCTCTGGTAGTGATGTGCCTGTGACCCAGAGCTTCCTTGTGCCCTGTCTGAATTCAGACGAGAGCCCGTTCCGCAGTACCCCATGCCCTTAGTCATGTAGTCACCGCGTGTATTAATGTTGAGTCAAAGAGAAAAGCAGAGATTCAATCCATGTTTATTTTGAAATAATCTCTGGAAACAGAACATGATAGCAACTCAAGTAACTCCTTTCCTTTTGGCAGTTGCAGCTCTTCTTGAAATAAACAGGTAAGTTACAAGCCTCGGGGGGATTTTAAAAACCACTTGTCCCTCAATCATTTTTCCACTTTCCAGCTACTACACAGTACAAAAAGACTTAAATGATATTTATGTTCCTGTAGACTTGGCAGCGTGGTTCTGTGTTCATAATGGGCTATGTTTTTGGGACTTGGGGAAGGGGGGAGAAATTTCCATTCATTTTGTGTAATTATGATATAGAAAATATTTGTAGATCATGTTTTCGGACCGTAACTAATGTGCTGTTCAGTCCTGCCTCCTACGTGAGCCTGACACGTTTGCCCTAACAGGGTCTGCGGGGTGCGCAGAGGGGGATATTTACACCCTGGTGGCTTTTTCAGTGACATCATTGAGCAGACTCAAGAAGTTGCAGCTTCGGGGCTGTTCTTCATCACCCGCTTTGTTTGGAATTCCCTCTGCCACAAACAAAACAAACCACCAAGGAAAGAAACACCCCCAAAATTCCTTAGCTCACCCACGTGCAGGTTTTTGTGGGCTTTTTTTCATTTTGTCCTGGTTTCTGTTTTCTGGTGTGTGGGGCAGCCAATGGTGAAAATCACCAGGGAAAAAGAATGCATGGTGCCTGGAGTGGCCATATTTAAGTAAATTTAACATCTTGCTGAGTGTGCAGCTTGGGTGTACGGTTCTGGTGACTGCTGCTGCTGCATTTTCTTACGTCTTGGAGCGTATACGTCTGTCAGTGCAACAGGGAAAAATACAGTGTCCTGTGTTACAGGGCTCAGGATTACAGGATTCATTATTTGGCATCTAGAAAGAGTTTCAAAGGGAAAGGCCAAGTCCTGGGAATTACTAAACAGTTCTCCTGCCCTCTCAGGACACACTTTTCACGGGCTACTCCAGGCTGAGCGTCATTCTGGAAGTCCTGATGCCACGAGGCCATTGCTAGCCCTTAGTCACCATGGGGCAGGGTACACAGACGCAGAGCAGACGCAGGCGGGCAGCTGAATCCCGGGCAGACTGAAGACTCCCCTCCAAAATAAAGCACCTTTTTTTAAAAGAAATTTGTATACATCTCCCAAGGCCTGTCAGCCCTACATAGGCTATGTGAAATTACAGAATTGCTTTTCTTCTGACTCCCAAACACGAAGAGAAAAGAAATGGAGAGCTTCGAGGCAAAGTAGACAGCTTTCTCAGTTTTCTCCATTCAATTAGCAATGCCCACAAATCCCGTCCATCTGATTAAATCCATAAAAATAATATCTTCCCACCCCACCAGCTCACCATGCCCCCAAAAGCCCTAAATTAAAATAAACAGTTCCAGGCTCGACTTTTTTTTGTTCATTGTAATCATCCTAAATCGGTGGCTCCAGCCTCTCTCACTGGCTTCTGTAAAAATAGTTCTCCTTTACTGCTAAACCAAGGCTTCTTTATACAGCCTCCGAGTGCACAAATGCTGCTCTTATTTACATAGAGAAATTACAAACAGGCTCTTGATTCTTTGATCCTGTGTATTCAAACAGCCCCAGGCTTCTGCTGATTCTGGCTACAGGAATCAGGTGCGTGGTAGTGGGTTTTGCCCTTATTATGGTGCAAAAAGCTGCGATTTTAACAGTCACAGCGCCAATTTGGGCGTAAAACCTTGGGAAGGAGAAAAGCTCTCTGTCCTTCTCCTGCTTCAGTGCTCTGAGGACACTGAACATTGTTGACTTATTTTGGCACCCAAAAATGGATCTGTTCCTCTTGGCCTTCAGTCGCAGAACTGCGCCTGGTTCTTGGCTGATCTGGGAGGCAAAGGAGTTTTTTGGGATGCATCTCACCTGTAACTGGTTTATTTAACTTAGGCACGGGTATAACCAGTGCTACCTTGAGCACTGAATAACGGTATTCAATGGTTCACTGGCAGCTTAGAAATCCCACAGCCACAGCGCAGCGTTAAAGGGAAGGCAAGTCTCGCTGTTCATTGAATGTGTGGCACAGAGATGAGGAGCGGGATGGTTAACGGGCTCAAGAGCAGGCTCTGCACTGATGGGAGTCCTCGGTTTCTGCTACAGCATTGGGATGACGGGATCATCACAAGCTGTCAGTAAAACAGCAAAGGGAGCCCTGGGAAAGAGAACCGTAAGAAAAAGAGCCCTCCAGAAAGAGCTGAGCAGATGCTTTTGCTTTTCTACAGAACTCTTGAAAATTTCATTTTGGTTTACACTTGAAATATTGCCGGAAAACTTAAACAAAACAAAACAAAACACCAAAATGGAAAAGAAAAAGGAGAGGGGACTGCCATTCTTTGCTATTTTATCTCTACTTTTTACTCTTTCAAAATGTATTTTCAGCATCAAAGACTGGAGGAGGAAACCAGGATAAGAAGAATTATTTTCTTAACTCCTTCTGTTTTTTTCCCAAACTTTACTCCAGGAAAAAGGCACTTAGAGTATGTTCCCCAATCTGAAAATGTAGAGGCATCTTTTTTAATTTCTAAATCCCAAAATGGATGCAAATACCTCATCAAAATGAAATTTTCAGTTGTTGCATCAAAACTATTTTTTTCTGCTTAACCTCCACCTCTACAAACCAGACACTTAATCAAGAGCCAGAATTTTCCTAAAGAATAGGGAAAATTGTGATCACAGGGAAATTTTCTACATGTTTGCCTGGACATATTTCAACGGAGGCGCTGCAGCGTTCTCATCCCACCGCGGTGTGGTGGAGGTGTGGGGCCGGGCTGCTCAGCCCCGCTGGGGTCTCCTCCCGCAGAGGCACCTCTGAGAGCATCGCACAAGGTCTGTCTGTGCCGGAATACTAGAATCAGAATAACATCAAGTTGTCCTGACTCTTAGCTGGGCTAGCTAAGCCCAGAAGAAAACATGAGATCATGCTGCTAAGAAAAGGTGAGGCAGAACAATAAGTGATGAAAAAGTCACTAAGATCCATGAAGTCCTTCCCTGTGGGTTGTTCCTGCCCTGGCTTTCTTGCTTTGCTGTCCCTTTTGCTGGGAATTTTGCCGATAGCAGCCCCGCCGTGAGTTTTGCCTGAGAGTGGGAGGACAGCCCAGCAAGCAGCGCTCTGCAAAAATGTTCCTTTGCAAGGTTTGGTTCTGATCTGGCTGCATTTTGCAGGCGGCGTGAGCTCTTGTCACCCGGCTTTGACATCTCCAACCTCTGCTTGGGCAAGGGTTAGAAGTAGGGAATATGCTCTTTCAAATCCTTCCTGGACAGATTGCCAGGCAAGACTTGACTTTGTGCACAGTCTTGCAGGCTACTGATTTTGCAAGTATTTCATGGGGCTTTTTATTGTCACTAATATTACTTAGCTGCATGCGAGATATTGGGCCAAATCCTGTGTTAATGCTGGCCTTAGCCAGCAATAATCCCCGTCAATTTTATGTGAGTTTGCTACTAAGGAAAGCCAGAGAAAAAGTGAG
Organism: Rissa tridactyla; assembly: GCF_028500815.1. Taxonomy (NCBI): domain Eukaryota; kingdom Metazoa; phylum Chordata; class Aves; order Charadriiformes; family Laridae; genus Rissa; species Rissa tridactyla. The sequence continues at coordinate 13,136,259 of NC_071480.1, forward strand.
TGGGAACCTTTGGGTTTTCTCCCTGAGCCTAAGTCACTGCAACCAAATGGAAAGACCTCCCTCCACAAGGGGAGCTCCAGGTTCGGGCACTGAGCAGAGCCCAAGAGCTTCCTGATTTTGTCATTCTCTAATTCCATCTGTGGGCACAATGTGTATATGTGCCTCTGTGCAAGAGAGATGAACAGATAAAATCCTTATTCCTCATGAAGACTGTGACTAATTCATAATGCCCCAACCAGGATAAATAATTCTCTACTTTTTCCTGAGTCCCCTATCTGATAACCCTCATTCATCTCCCTTTACTCACACCCTGCCAAACCTCCGGGCTTTAGAGAACAGGAGGACCCTGCACAGCTAGATCGCATTTTATCTTGGTTCATGGATCGCTCCTTATTTATTTAAACCTCCACTGCCTCCAGCTTCAGTAACGATGCTGCTGCCCTCAGCATCACTGCCTCTGCCAATAACAACAAGCTCCATTTAGTCTGCTACAGCTTCCTACGGAGAATTGTTTTCTCACTTTACTCCTGCTCCTCAACCCTTTAAAAATAGGCAAAGCCTAAAAATTATCCCCAACAGACTTTTGCATTCATCCACTTTGAAACAAAGCCTTTACACATGTTTGTTCTACGAGGTCCCACTGATTTTTCCCCTTACAAACTCTTCTCCCATTGCTTTTTCAAATCCCAGCCTTTTCCTTCAAGGGCTTTTATATATGAATGTGAAAGGCTGGAAGGAGAGAGGGGAAAAAAAAAAAGGAAGAAAAAATTAAATGTATTTCTTTTATTTGATTACTGGTTCCTTATTTATGCATCTACACACATACAAGGGCAGATGCTGTGTTTTAATCCTACAATAATTGGCTTTGGAAAAACAGTAGCTCATAATAATAATATTGTGAGTGGCCAGAATAAAAAGAGCTACTTGAATGATGGGGCAATTAATCATGCGTGCGTAGGCTAGCGTAGCAGTGCCAAGCAGCCACTGAGGGAAAAATCATCTCCCCTACGTCTCCTCCTGTCTTCAGACCCACCTAATTGGTAGTCAAAACAGACTATCTCACTTCTAAATTTATCTGCCCCTTCCACACAGGCAGAGCTAAAGGTCCCATTAGGTCTGCGGTAGCGGGTGCTCTGGTGAACATGCAGTGTTTATACATAAACCGTATATGAATAGCTAATTCCTGGCACTGCTGCTTTCCTCAACAGCAACCTGGCAACTGAGCAGCATCAGGAGACGGAGGCCGTGGTTTCAAGGATGCGAAGTGCTCAGCAGCGAGACCGGCCTCCCGTGCCGCGTCTGCTGCCTGCTGTGATGGGGCTGTCCCTGGCCTGGAGCAGGGAACTCAGAGCTGTCTAAAAACCCCAAGCAACTTTGTGTCTCTTTGGTTTTGGTAGTCTTTCTTCCTAACCCCGGATCTGTTTCCTGATCCGACTCATGGTTCAACCTCCAAGTAAGGGAGCGGACATGGCTGTCTTCACCGCTGATTTTCTTCTCTGCTTAGTCCTGCTGTGAAGCCACTGCTCTGCCCTCGTGATACCGCCATGTACAACTATGGGAAATCACTGTTCCGGCAATACTAAGCTTTGTATTCCTACGCAGATCTAAGCACATAAGGTGAGATGTTGGGCTGCATAAAGCTTGCACGCCTGAGCCTTCTCTTCACATCCTCTGATCGCTCCTCAGACAGGAACCAGAACTCACAAGCTATATGAGCAGTTAGCTGATGCAGGCATAAAACACGGGTGAACCAAACCTGGCCCTCGCTTTCATAAGGCAATGTCCTGAACAGCCAGGCTGGTATGTGGTGAGTTTGATTTAGTCTTGATTTATAGGGGCTGGAAGGAACCTGTGCTTTTCCCATCTTGGGTACGTCAGGCTCTTGAGTGGGTGCTACTAAGTCTACAAACCTAGTTTTTCTTAAAGATATTTTAAAAAACCATTTCACACCACAATTTCCCAGTTCACATGCAGAGTTGTCATGTGGATGCAAGAATCCATAAAGAGAGCAATCTCTTTGGAGAGTTCAGTTGACAAAATGTTGTGGGACAGACCTTCCTCCTCAGTTACGCTGTAGAAACATAAGGCTGAGCTGGAGCAATTCAGAGGAGAATCGGTCTCTGGTCTTCATACATTACATGTTGAAAAGTTTGCTCCAGTATGAAAGTTCTTTAAAAATACAGGCTGTATATCCGAAGTGAGCCCACCAGAAAAGAAAAATAATAAAGAAAGTAGCTTTGAAAGACTGGGCAAAGGTCTGGAGGAGCCACAGTTTTCCTTCCCTGCAGTAAAGCGTGGCTAAAACAACACAAACTCCTATGGCTTACTAATTTTTCAACCCAATATTTTCATATAATTTGTGTGCTTTATAAGCCTTGGAAAACCCACAAGAGGCCACACATTTCTGATGTAATCGTCTTTGAATTCAACAAAGACCATTACCATGTCAATGAGGGGGATGGTTTCAAAGAGCAGAGGGTGGTTTGCAGAGCACCCAGAGGGGATTTTCACTGCAGCTACTGAAATAATAAACTCCTCTTTCCCCCTCCCTTGTCCCCTTCCAAATTTTGGCTCCAGCTGGAGACATTTCAATAGTTTAGTTCTAATCACAGATAATTCTTTTTTTATTGTGTCATTTTGGATGCTGTTATTATACATAACAAACGTTGCTATGTTACTAGACCATAAAGTCTAAGCTTTAGCTTAAGTCAGTTTGAGCACAAACTCTTTGCATTTTGGCCCTTAAAGATGTTGTAGGTTTGGGGTGGAGGTTGCCTTTGTTTCGCGGGGCTACTTCAAGAAATGGCTTTTTTCTTCTGAGTTTATCCCAGTTTTTATGCTGTCTGTGAGCTGTGCTGAGGGTAATCACTTATGCTTCAAACTGTCAAACATTTCTGCATGGGAATATTTTTATGCATGAGAAGTCACACTGGCTTGCACTGAGCTGTTTATGATGCAAAATATTTTATAAATTTTGCAAGTTTGGGACCTCAAGTGTGCCCTTCTAGGAAGCTGAGGTAAAAGGAAAGGCGGGAGGTAGGAATACCATGATCAGGCAAAACACATCACAAACTACAACTGTAGAAAAAAAAAAAAAGAGCAACAAAAGAAAACAAAGTTTTGCTGCAAACTATCACCTTACGTACAGCCCCTTGCAAATGCATTTTGATGAAATATTCGAAAAGTACTTACAAGTGCAAAAGTTGCAAGTTGAAAATAATAGTTCAGGGTGAAAGAGTTGAAGAGTTGGATATCTAGCTACCAAAAAGAAGCCTAAAAACGAGCATCAAGAGTACCTTGGCACTAAGATATATTCCTTTATGAAGAAGTGAATCTATTACAGTACTTCCCCCGTTGCGCACAGAACACTGGTCTCTCTCCTGTGTCTAGTGGCCCTTGAAGGGACCATGGTGATGAGAGTCTGAATGCCTTTGTAAGTGACCTCACCCTGTTCCCTCTGCAAGCACTCCCTGAAGCTACAAACTCAGTGAAGTTCCAGATCACAAGGAGTTTCCAAACAGATGACCAAATGCCTTGGAGAGAGGGGATAAATTATCAGCAGTCCTAACTCTTTCTATTGGCTGTGGAAGGAGCCAAGTCACCCAACTTAGTCTAGATGCTGAGGGCAGGATTCGGTTGCCGAAACATAGATGTTTATTGCTCTTTGAGAGCCCCGTGGTAACCCAGATATCTGTGTGGGATGGCTGATATGATCTAGGAGCTCCTCTGATCCCTATGATTTCACTGGAGATTCTACACCTTTCCAAAGTGGCTGGAGAGCATGAGGGATACCCCAGCAATGACATCCCACCCCATCTTATAGATGGTTGAGCCAGGACCAACAGTCACAGAGAGACAAAACTTGGGGGGGCTTTAGGGGAGAGAAGAACGTTTTCCTCCCATTTTAAGAAGACGCCACTTGCAGAGTTGAAAAAATTGCAGCTCACCAGAGCATAACCATTAAGGGTTTATTACAATTGAGTTTTATAACACGCGTTCTAATAAGTCCTTAAAGAATGTGGCTGTATGCAGTAATCATTTCATAAATATTAATACAGCATTTAGAAATGGGGCCTTAATTTAAAGTGTTACCTTTTTATTAGCAAGTGCACAGTTTAATTACTGCAGTAAAAATATAGATTAGTTAAGCTTTGCTGCTGTTCTATTACCTGGGAACCAGCACCAGCCTAAGCTTTAATAAGCAGCTTCTGAGGAGGTGAAAGAAATTCCTCTGGCCAGAGAGACTGAGGGGGGAAGGTTTGCCGCTGGAAACTAACTGTATTCTTTAACAAGGCTAGACTGTGGAATGACTTCTTCTTGCTGTCTGCATTTTTGTGTGCGTGTGTGTTAATTCACACACGTCTCCAGTTATTTCCATTAGGGATTGACAGGCTGTTAGGAACAAATAAACAAAAATAAAGCACTAGGACATGCAACCAGCATTAAAGCTAAACTCGAAAGGGTTTGATTTCTTTTTGGTTTTGTTTTAAGAACAAATTCTGAAAAAATATTTGTTAGTTTTTCCATAAAATGATTATTTTCATTTGCTGCTGCATTCTCGGGTTGGAAGCTCCTTTTTCTTCCTCTATCATTTTGCGTTCAGCCGATAGAGTGGTGGGGAGGAGGCAGGACACCAAGTTTCCATCCCGAACTGTGCAACCGATGTGCTCAGTTGGAGGGAACAAGTCAACCTTTGTATATCAGTTTCCCAATGCATTAGATAAAAATAACAACCGTGGAGTAATTTATCCTGGTATTGTTGGGAATATGGGCCTCGGGAAGAGACAAGGGAGGCCTCAGCAGTAGCTGCATTTTGAGCCAGTGCATTAGATGACCTGATTTAATTACCACCTACTTTGGAGCAGGGGAAGATACCCCACTGCCTAAAATCCCAAAGAACTGCAAGCACCAACTTCCCTCTAAAACCAGATACTGCTCAGAGGCACCAGATGTGCAGACACTTGCAAGACACCGCCTTTTAGCAAAGAAAGGATAATTCAAGCAGATGGGATGGGAAAGGGGAAGGAGAGACTGTATCCCTACTTTGTAGGAGCAGATTCAAGAGCAGCCCGCTCAATAACTTGTCTGAGATCATTCAAGAGGTCTGTGGCTATGCCAAAAGCTGAACTCATGTCCGTTTGGTCCCTGTCTAGTAAGATAAGACAAGTCGTTCTGTGAAAAAGTCCAATGGGTGAAGACAGCTATGTAAAAGCAAGGCATTCGTAGTTTCTCCTGCTATTTGCAACCCCCTTAGTCTTGTGATTTATTATGACTCTTGTTTTGCAGACCCAATGTCTTCTGGCCAATACAGATTTAAACATTTGGAGCCATATGCAAGTCACACCCTATCTCGGAAACATTTGTGATCACAAACCCTAAGTTGTCTTCCTACACGCATGTGAGTGTGTGTGTGCTTTTGGCAAGCAGAGAGCTGGGAAGACAACAACCACCTACAGCTGGAGACCTGAGGGAATTCTCAAACGTGGTTTCTGGAAACAAGGGCAAAAAACCCTTTGAATCACATGATTGCAGCAAAAAACAGAGGAAAATGAAAGCTAACAGAGGAGAGAAATTAGGACTGAAGGTAACCGGAAAAGTGGAATCTGAAGAGGAGATGTGACTGATGGAGATGGAGGAAGAAGAGCGATCTTCTGAGCTGTCTTGTGCATCCTTCTCCTATTGAAGGAACAATTAGCTCTTCCTGTGCTCTGCAAAGCCTTCTGGATGAGGACCAGCACCCAATTACTGGAGGTGTCTACATGGCTGCATTAATTTCCTCTGGTAGTACAGCGGTTTAGGACTGAATACCTGGTGGTCTGCAAGCCAGAGATGACTTGCAGGATGTCTCTCCTGATCTCCAACCCTTTTGAAGGTTTCCTTATGCACATGCTCAAATGTTTACTTCAGCCAGCTGCTAACGGCACACCCCTGTGAGTCCAGCTAGCCACGCCGCTTGCCAGGAATGAGAGGGTAGAGCCTTCTGCTATCGTGGAATGTCACAGTTTGGTTTCTTCTGGTGAGAAATCATAAAGGGAAAAGGAGGACAAGTAGCAATAGCAAGAGACCGGTGCTGGATCCAGGGCAAATACCGAGCATTCGTAGACTCCCCTGTCTGGATGCGAACGGGGAATCCGAGTCCTGTAACTATCCAGCTCTTTTGCACCTTACTCGGCCAAGCTGAGCAGCATTCCCAGCTGTGACACATGGATCATTATGGTATGTTGCCATGGTTGATTTCACAATTAAAAACAAATACAGCTTATGCTGCAGCCGATGTTATAAAAATAAATGGAGCTACTTTGCATAACAGCATAATTAGGGCCTAATTGCCAGCTGGTCTGTTAAACCATAAATGAAAACAAACAGGGCTATAAATTAAATTATTAGAATGATATTATGGCTTGGGGAGATATTACACCATGAGAGCTTATTTTGAGGATCCCATTGTAAACAGAGCAAACCCAATCGGCGCAGAGGCTAAGCAGCCCCTTCCCCAGTCGTCTTTCTCATAACCCTGGGGATCGTTCAAACAATTCGTCATCATCTTCTTTCCACTTGAGATCATCAGTGCATGCTCTGCACAGGAGAACACCACAAAAGACAGACGTTACTTTTCAGTGTGAAGAGATGCAGCAAATGAAATCACATGGAAAGACGCAGATACGGAAAACGAATACATATTTTTATATCTTTACTTATTTCTGAAAGAGGGACTGGGGGTTGGGAGTGGAACCGGACCCAGAGTTTTCCTGGAAACTTTACCTTACGCTAAAACATGATCCATCATTAAAGACGATTTAAATTTTCAGCATTCATATTTCTGCCTTACTGTTTTCTGCTGGTGTGGTTTGCTTTTGAGTGAACAATTGGACTTACAGAGACAGTCCGAGTGTACCCATACGACATAGTGCTGGCCAACCAAGCAATGATGCTGAGTATTATCTCTAATAGCACCTTGTCTATAAGTTATTTGCGTACATGCACAGACACAGGACACACTGCAGTGCTATTAGGATGAGAATTTAGCCTCTGCTATTAGTGTAAATTAAACTTTCTGTAAATATACCTTAAAGCTTGACACATACTAAGCTTTTCCATTTCTACCTGGCTCTTTCCCTCACATTCTCCCTTCAGGATGAGCTTGTCTAAGTATTTCTATTAGAAGCAATAAAGCTAGTAAAGAAGAAAAGCCTGTCCTGTCAGGCAGCTGTTAAACATGAACTTACTCGGGGCAATAACAAATTCAGGACAAGAGCTGTTGAAAACAAAGCATAAAACATCTGTTGAAATGTAACAGTAGAGATAAAAGTTCATAGGCCACAGGTGTGCCCACAGATGTCCTACATACACCTCTGCTGATGGAGTTTTACTTGCAAATGTTGTGATAAGAGGGACAGGGAAAAGCCAACCCAACGGAAAGTCGGTGGGTTAGAAATGCTCAGCAGCGGGAGCTCAATCTTTAACAAACTCCCATCCTTCCCATGGCTCCACATTGGTTTTGACAAGATAACTTACCCTTGTTTCACTGTGTAATTCAACTAAATAACATAAACTGAAACAAGCAACAACCCAAGGGTCCTTAGGACCCCCGAGGGAGTTGGTGAACCTGAGGTAACAGCAGTTGTCATACTGGAGAGGATTTTCCAGCTCTACAATTGAGGATAGTATTACAATGCGGCTGGCAGGGTATTGTTCTGCCAGGAGACGTGTCATGAATAGACAGCTGAAGCTCCTATTGAACACATGTGTTGTATTAGCGGTAATAATCAAACTTCCCTTGATGACATTAGACACAAGGGCAGGTTCAGAATCTGGCTTTGCCATTTCCTGAAGTCTCTTCAACAATTAGGGTAGCAATTGGGTGGGGAAACAGATTCCAGACAAAGGGATTCCGAGCAAAAGGGAAAAGAAATCACAAATATTTGAGGCGGCCCTGGTGGCATCGATCCGCAGCGACCTGTCTGTCATTTCATGGCCATTGCATTTGCTGAGCTTGTTCACTTAGATGTTTTGCATTTCTGCAGCGCATTTCACTGGAAAATTTCAAATCCCTCCCGAACAGTGGGTCAAATGGTGTGTTAGTTCCATTAACAACAGTTGGGCCTTTGGCTGAATGTGGAGCACGGCGTTTGGCCCATGGAGTCCCCTCTAAGGCATATCCAGGCAGCCCTTTGCTAGCGCAGGTGAGGCACCTCTGAGATGTGGCACGATAACTGCTCCGCAGCACACAGGAACATCAAGTAATGTTCTGCAAGGAGACCTGGGTAATAATACCAGATTCAGCTCACCACGTCGAGGGGAGTTTTAGGTAATTTAGCCAAAGCTGGAGTTCAGCCAGACTACCCTGCCCCTCGGCAGGCCCGTTAGCATGGACGCGTGGGTCTCCTGTTCCACGTGCTCCTCCAGCAACACGAGGCCCCAGTCCCCCACCTGGGTGTTAACTCCGAGGACTGCCCGGCAAATCGCCCTCCTCAAATCACCCACACGCCATCTGCTGAGAGAGCCTCCCCGTGCCGGGAGTCCCTTCTCCTTCCCCTACCCTGGCCGGGCTCTCAGCCCCGGGCTGAAGATGAAATAAAAAGCTTCTCTAAACACAGAAGTAGCCGTCCCCTAACACCCCAAGCTCTATTTTTTTTTTTCCCTCCAGAAACTTCCACGAGTCTCAGTGATTCCCGATTTTGGCTCCACCGAGGAGCAGGAATGCGTGGCTGCGATTGTTGCCGTTGTGGAAAGGAGAGCAGGGAGAGACCCACCGGCTTTGGGAGCAGATCGTTATTGCCATAAGTTACGCTGTGCTCACAGAACCCACTTTGTCAGGCAGCCACAGGGCTGGCAGCCTCTTCCTCCTCTTTGTCCCGTGCCAAGCCAAGGGGCAGCCCGCGGAGATAGGCCATTTGATTTACTTCACAGTTATTTCTTGCAGGGTGAAGGAAAACTAGAGAAAGGAAATTAAAAGCAGACTTGGATCACTGAGTCAGCACAGAGACACATGCTTGCTGCCTGCTGGGTCATTGGTTGGCACTGGCAGAGCTCCACTGGGTGGAAGTTTATAGACTGCATCATAAAGCCTTTCGCCTGGAGTGGTTATCACGAGAAACGCAGGAGCAAATGAATCCAGGCAGGATGGGAAGAATGCTGCGAGGATTATGGAGCCCTTTGTGTCACCTTTTAACTACTGCTTGTTATTTATAACAAAGGAAAATATCTCGGGCCAGAACCTGGTGTAACTCAGCGTAACTTTCTTCACCCTCCCCTGCTTTCTGCAAGTGCTAAACATGCAGCTCTGCTCACCCGGGCTGTTATTTCATGCCCCGGCATCTTGTCAGCCCTGCGTTTCATGGCCCCTCTGCAGGGCGGGGGACCGGCTCCCCAAAGCCCAGGCGCGGAGCAGGGTCCATGGGAGGGTGTCGTTCCCTGCCGAAAGAATGACAACTTTGTGGAGGACGGATTCCACATGCAAACTGCTGTCTGGTGTCCAGTGCGCGGAGCCAGCTGAGCATCTTCCAGGGCAGCAAGGTTTAAGGACTGGGTTTTAAAGAACATTTTGTATGAGCAGAGTAGCAGGAGGAGGGAGGTGGTGGTAGCTTATTTAATATATACCAAATGTACATCTGACATAGCAATATCACCACCCCACGTCCTTTCCCCACAGTCCCCCCCCACTTCTTTTTCCTTTTTCCCTTAAGCAACAGATCTTCCTGGAGTCGGTTAAACCGATTATTGAACTGGTACTCGCCGTGTTTTCCCTTTGCTTAGAGCTACATCCATCTGCCTGGGGATGATCTAATCGCCTTGTTTTCAGGACTTCCAGGCAACAAACTTTTCCCGTGGATCAATACTATTTGTACGTGAGTCTTTTTGAGACGTATTTTACTCAGACCAGGAAGCATTCCCACATTTGTACTAGGCACTTTCTTAAGAGACATATTGCCATTCACGTTTGTTTTCTGTTCTCTTTGGCTGCCTCTCGTTGCTTTCCTCCAGAGCTGCGCGTCAGCGGTTCTGGCAGAAGTGGATAACTAATGACTTTGGAAGGTCCTATTTCATGTAAAGTTTATCTCCTCCTGACTGACAGCGAAGTGGACCCTTTCCAAAAGCTTCAGGTTAGTTTCCCTGGTTCCTGATGTCCTCTTATGTCAGACACAAGATTTATTCTCCTGCCAATACCCAGAAGGTTTGAATCACAGAATACGTCTGTCATGCTTTGCCTCTCCATCGGCTTTGATGGGCATATGGGATATTAAATGGACACTTTCTTCCTTGGGAAAAAAGGGACTTTATTTTAACATGTTTGCTCCTCACTTAGCGGCATCCGTGAGAAGGGAGCAAGAGAAATAAAGGTGGAAAGAAGTGAAAGAAAGATGTGGAAAACGAGCAAAATTAAAGGCAAAGAAAATGAATAAAGGATTAATAAATGTGACTAAAAAGAGGAAAAACAGTTGGAGAACTTGAAATACCCCATGGAAGAACTACAGACACCAAACCCTGCTGATGAAAAGCGATTTAAAATTGTGACCATCCCAGGAAGGAAAGGAAACCCCTCAGCTCAGTGAGCTGCAGAGGAGTTTAGGGAATACAGAAGAACATAGAGAGAGGAGGTGACCTCTAAGGGATCTATGTGATACGTGACATTTGTGCCTGTGGTGATCCTGCTGCTGATTTCAGGCGCCAGGCTCACGTCTGGTCTTACACGGCTCAGGTAGGGACGGGCACCCACGCAAGTCCCAGAAGAGCCAAGTCTGCGTATGGGGCTGCTCCCAGAGTGGGGGAACAGCTGAAGAACAAGACGGGTAAATCCTCCTGTTGTCATTCAGCCACCGTGAGTTTCATGGACGAGCAGTCGCAAACACAGAGAATAAGCTGAAGACACCGAGTGCTCGTTCCACTGTCGAATCAGAAGAAATCCAGAAAAATCTGCGGTTCCTAAAGCACCCCTTGTAAGGGTAACACAATAAAACAAGATAATGGCGAGCGCCAAGACAAACAGAACATGCCTACACATTTCAACATTTATTCATATATATTTTTTTAGAAAAAGAAAATACCGACTAAGCACATAAATGGACAAGACTTACTTAGCTAAGTCATTTTTTTCCCTCCCATTCACCACTTTGGAAAATAAATAGTTTTAAAAAATTTAGGTTTTTTTTATTTTTTTAAAATCCAAGGCCCGTATGTACAGTAACAGCAAACCTTTAAGAGCTACATTTTTTCCTTTTTTTCCTGCTGTAATTATGGTCTCATTAAGATTCCAATAAAAAAATAGTCAAGAAAACCGTTTTTTTCTTCTTTTTTTTTTTAGAGAAAACAGAAGTGCCCACAGTGTCTCTCTACATGTTACGCTTTTAAAATATTTGCATTTGAAATTCCTCACTGCAAATAATTCCAAGCCAAATGTAAATATAACACTTAGATTACTCCCAGAAGAACATTCTTTTGACCATTAATCCCTCCGATTCGGAATAAAATTTTTCCCTCTCTCTCCTCTTTTTTTTTTCTTTTTTTTTTTCTTCCCCAGGACTGTAATTTCACTGTATTGACTGGATCCTGCAATTTGACAAGCAATGTGTGCTAGAAAAAAAAAAATATGTGTGTCTTCGAACCCACTGGAGCTCACTTCGTCTCCTCTGCTTGCTTTTTGTCAGGCTCTCTGTCAACTCTTGCTGCTCTTACACAGCCCGTGGGGGAAGAGGTCTGTTTGTTATGACAGAATGACTGGGATGAGGTTCTTGGCAGGATGATGAGTGGATTATGAGCTTCCAGGCATGAGAGACAAGGTGCATTAACACGCCGAGCTCTAGCAGGAAAGCAGAGCACGACACTGAGCTATAAGCAGGTAGGAACATTATCGCTTTTGCTTCTCACCTACATTTTCCTCGAATAGAGATATAAGAGGCGGGAGGAACCGTCCAAACCCTCTAGGCAAACCTCCGGCGGGATACAGGCCAAAGGATTTCACCCAAGAATTTGTCTGAGCAAATCTTTTAAAAACAGACCAAATCCTGCAGTAAGGACACCAAGTGTTGGAGCTTCCACCATCTTTCTAGTTAATTTGTGCCAACATTTCTCCTCTTCACCTTTCAAAATGAATGTGTCATGACAGACTGCCCCCAGCACATCTCCTGGAGTTGATGGCAAGTAGGCTCCTAGCTCCGGTGGCATGAACCCATGCCTTTGTGCTTCTCTGAGCAAGAATCAGTACGAAAGGCTTTGCCTCCCCCTTCCGCAGTCAGCTTCCAGCTTTGCGCTCACACGGACCAGGAAGAAATGGGGCTGACTCCTCGTTCTTTTGTGGTTTTCTCTCTCAGGCATGATGCACTTACTTTCACGTTAACATTCTGAATATGATCTTCTCTGCTACTCTTCTCTAGTGAATAAAAAAAACAAAAAAAAGCAATAGAGTAGTGATGATGACAGCCCCTAGTGCGCTGCAGAGATCCCTCGAGACAAAGGTGAGCCATCATTCAATGTATTTTATCAACCACCTCAACTATCATGTCACTGCACTTTCTAAGGTGTAAGAAAAGTGTTCTCTGACATTTGAGATGAGAAGTGATACAAAATTAGCTGTCCAGATCTTTTATTTGGGTTATTTTTCCCTTTTCCTTTTTTCCTCCAATTGCACTTCATCTTGTAGGACCATTTCATGAGCCACCACATACAATTAATTGGTTTTCAGAGACACCATATCCAGAAGACCATGGAAAGATCACCTTATAAAATCACAATACAGTCTCTAACTAAGGCAGGAGGTAGCAGAGAACCAGGAACTTTCCTATGGTGCCCAAAGGCTGCCAATATAATAATTTACCTCAATGTTTTTGACGGTTTTTCCCTCCCCTTCTGTAAAACGATACAAACTGCAGCTCCAAGTCCAGCCCTGCCTCAGCGTGACCACGGTGTACATGCATGTGCGTGTGTCCACATCACTCTGTATAAAATCTTACTTTTTGGACCCACTTTGAACCTGATCTCTCAGAAAAATGGTGGCTCCTATGGATCTTACAAAAACAGTAATTGAGGGAAAACACTGATTTTACGTTGGCTAATATAGGCTTACAAGGAAACAGACCACAAGACATAAGAATGACCATGCCAGATCCCATCATGGGCTCCTCTGAGACACAACCCATCCCGGATGGAAGAAAGAATATAAGCAACATGGCAAGTATAGAGCAACTATATCCACTTTTATATCCTTCTGGCACGGCAGATGGGGAACGAGGTTTTGTTTGCTCTACTCTTTGCAAAAGAGTGGTTTGACCTGAGGTGTGGAGCTGTCTCAGCTGTGCTTGGACAGGGTTGGTCAGAAAACTGGGGTACCTTCTCCCACTCAAACGATGGCGATGCCAAGGGGCGTTTGGCAGCTGAATTTGAATCTGGGTCTGTTACCGGTGGAGAGAAATGACAGACCTGATCCAGAGACTTGTACGCAACATGTTTATTAGTATTTGCGTAGTGTTTTGGTCATAGCCCTGTCCAGCGGGGGATTTGAATATTTGAACAGAGCACTTACCCAAACAGCAGCTGGCTCCTATAGCCAGCAGCGTCAGAGCCTTACAGACAATGCACTTCTATGCTACGCTGCCCTGCATTCGCAGGCTTCCCTCTTCCAGCCCCCCTCCCCTCCTGCTCCCCAGGAAGATGGTTTATGAACTGTGTACAAATGTTTTCATTCAATGGGAGGAATGTTGTTTTCCTAAAATCAGGAATTAGGACTGGGGCTCATTTCAGGAATTAAGGTGTTAAGCCTCAGGAATCCGGCTGCAAAGACACACAGCATCCAAGGTACAGAAATGCCAACCGGCAGGAATCTGGGTGCGGAGACTCTGCAATGTTAATTGGCTTTTTTTTTTTTTAAAGATAGGTTTGTCCTGGTTAGCGGAAGGCATTTTGTGCACTCTCCTTGAAGCAGCACTTGGAAAAAGGCCCTGGGGGACTTCTTTCCAGACCTTGTATTCATTGGAAGCAATTGGGTTGTATCATCCTACTTTATCCATGGTTTTTTCCCTTGTGGGAATTGAGTGTGGTGGTGTTGGCACACAGCTGCCTCCCACCTCTGTGCCTGGGGTGGAATGCAGGGAGCACAGACAGATCATCCCAGGAATGCGGTGGGTGTTTCCTTGGGCCTTGTTTCTATGTTTTAATTGCTTTAAAAATAATAGCAAGCATGATTAAAAGAAAAAAAAAGAAAAGATAAAAAGTTGTGAAGTGAAGGGGAAATTAATTTGTAAGACAATGGAGCAGATTGCATTGCCTTGAGCCAGGCAAAGTGAGACCAGAGTAGCTTTCTCCACCTCCCCTGCTTTGCATTTGGCCTGATGTCTATCTCCCAGCTGAACCTGCCCATCTCTGCTGACAAACCTCAGTCCGAACCTCCATCTCCCACCCTTGCTCTCATTATGGACCATTTGATGACAGGCTGAGGCACCTTCAGTCTGGACCTGTTGTTTCAGACTGACGTGGCATTGCTAACATGGTTCAGTCCTGAACCACGCACAACTTCCCCTGTCAGTGATTTCCATGAACAGAAGCTGTCAGTCAGGATTTTAATTTATCTATGATGCATTTTGCATAAAATACATAAAAATAGAATAAACATCTTTAAGAGCATTCTTATTGTTTGTTTTTCTTTCAGGTCTCCACTGTACCACAAACTGTTCATTAAAATGAATTCCAGTATACAAATAATCAGCTAAGCTCAGGAGCACAATTTAAATACATTTTAAAATGCTGAAAATACTGCTAAATGAGCCCAACATTTCTCAGAAATGCTGCTCAGTCAGGATTTTAGGCTGTTTGTTTTCTTCTCTATGAAAAGGAAACATATCAGCCTCTGTCCTTGACATGAGGGGAGACAGGATCTCAGGAGACTCCCTGCACCGGAGCGAAATCAAAGCCATTTGATTTGCCTCTTCTTGGGAGACACTCATTTCTGCGTTGCGTTTCAGATACAATTGCAACATTTTCCACGGAAAGTTGCTTGGAAAAGATAAACTTTACAGTTTCCCCACCACTACAAAATGTATTTATTTATTGTCAGCAGCAAAGATTACTCCTGTACATGGAGTCCAAAACATTCTCTCCGGTTTTAACCCCCAACTGGGGCTTTCCCACCATCCGTGCAGCTGGGCTTTCTGCTCAACTGAGCCTTTTCCTTTGCTTTGTGTATTTTATTCTGGACCCCTTATAGTTGCACTGAGATATAATCTAAGGGTGTCGCAGGTAAATTTGCTCTGTGGATCTCCACAAGAGATCTGCAAAGGGTGAGAGGATCGGCAAGAATGAAATGAAATGAAGAAAAGTAGAACTTAAGGCAAACGCCAAGAAAAAAAAATGTGAGCACTAGGATTTCCATAGCATAAAGAATAATTTGAAAGCAGAGACAGCAGCAATCCCTCAGAATTTACTGCAATGGCAATTGTGGGATAACTTTATCTAACATCACGCTATGAGGACATGTCCCAGTCCAGCCCAACACTGAGCACAGCACATGTACTAAGCTTGAAGCACATTGGGGATCCCAGCAAAGCTGATAGATCTTGTGGACATGCTTGAAATAAAGCAGGTGTATGAAAACTTTGCTGGAGCAAGGTCATCAGATTGGTCCCTGAAGGCTTCATCAAAGCCCATGGCTGCCTGGGGGAGTTTGGCTCTAGATGTCAATCAGTGGAACAAGGATAAGCAACCACATAAATATAACTGTGGCCAGTGCAGTGTAGTTAGCTCTGTAGTAAGAAAGTCTTGTGCATTTGTGTCCTGTAGCCTTTGAGCTCATTGCCAAAATTTCCCTTTCCAAAATAATTCTGAAGGAGGGGGCTGGGAGGTACGGCAGGAGCGCCGCAGGGAGGCAGCCCCAGTACTCCCTAGAGCCAAGCCCTGGCCGGGCAGAGTAGCTGTTTCGCAGGGGCAGGAGTGGGGAATATGGGTCCGGCTTTTGACGGAGATGGAGAGCTGGAAACCTGAGCTGTCAATCAGACCTTCCGAAGTCTTGAAATATCTCTTCCCCAGCACAACCCTTTCCCCCTGCCTTTTTAGCAGTAAGGAAGGCCACGAAACTTTAAGGCCCAGGATTCCCCTGGGAGAAAGGTGGGAGAGAGCTTACTAGTTTTATCATCACCCCAAGCAAAGGCTGGTGGACAGAAGGAGGCTCCTCACCAGGGGAGCAGAGACTGTAAATCCAGTCCGTTTCCAGAGTTTACTCAACAGTGCAAACAAAAATAAACGGGTGTCAGCTCGCCTGCTTAAAGAGGCCATGAAAGGTGACACTGTGTCACTAATCCCTTGTTGCCATTCATTAAATACATCCTCTAGGCTGTTAATCTTCACACCTTCCTTTGGGGGCCACCAGGCAACAAGCTGGGAGGTCTTGACCATGGCAGAGGATGGCAGGAGATGCCTAAGGTCAGCCTGAATAAGCAAAAACAAGAGCACTGTAATCGTAATAAGATCATGTGTGAAGAATGCATGCTAAATATGATCAAATTAGCTGTGCTATGAGAAGCAACTAGCAGCCCAGCAAAGTCGACAGAGGATATCCCAGAATGCCCAGAGAAACTTGATAAGCCCTGATCGCTGCTGCTTCCCAGATGTGGTATTTCTATCAAAGCATGAGAGCACACATCCTTGGCCATGTTGGGGACAACAGCAGAGGTGGGGAAACTTTTGAGGCTAGCGAGAGACACATTCACAATGAGAGCGGACCTCTCTGGCCTGCCTGCAACACCCAACATCCAAAGAAAAGAAATAAACGTGGATGGCTTCCCACAGAAAGCAGAGCAGCTGGAGTGACATTTCGGGCTGTACCTCAGACAGCCCTGCATCTACAGACCAGCCAGACTGCCGCAGCGTGACAGGACAAGAGTGGACACAGGGACCTTGTATGTCCTTCAGGGGCAGGACAAAGGCACTCTTCACCTTGCCTGAGGTTACATCTGGATCAGAATTAGTCTCATGTATCTCCTCTTTTCCAGAGCAAATCTGTTGGCAGATCTTTCTTATTTGTGTCGCATCAGAAATGCAGGAGAGCGATCACATCCCATGGCAATAAACCAAGCATGGCTGCCTGCATGGCAACCTAGGATGGGATGAGTTGGTCAAACCCAGCAGCCTGGGCAGAGTCCTGGCCTTTGGGGGCCAGACGGGGTTAGAAAAGGTGATGGTGTGTGTTGTATACTGAGATACTGCATACAACTGGTCTTGTCTTAGCAGCTTTCATGTTGGGACCTCTATGGGCTGTGCCTTTCTGTAGGTCCTTGGTGCCACATGTGTCTGCGTGTGCTATTTTTTTCCCCACCAGGCTGTCCATCCAAACAAACATGTTGTAGATATTCACCACAAACGTGTGCTGTTCTGGGCTCAGCTAATCTGGCTTATGCAAAACCAACAACCCAACAAACAGACAGTGGGATTCGGGAGCCTGGCTGCTGCGGTGGCCTGCCCATGCGATACTTGCGCCCAGCTCTCAGGAATGTAATGCATCTCAGGCAGGACAAAACGGCCTTTATTCAAGCATCAGCTTATCAACCCCATTCTCCCTCCTGACCTCTCTAAATATAGGTGTCTTGGGCTTTCCTGGGCTTGTGCATGGAAAGGAGGTGAATATTTGGGACCACAAAGTTTCTTCCTTTAGTAGATAAATTTAGCAACATGTCTGCAATGAGGTTCAAAGGGATGAGAGCAAATCTGCAAGGCTTGATATTCAGCCCAAATTCTTTACAGTGTTGCATCACCATATAATTCTCTACAGGTGTTGTTATTATTGTTTCATGATAAACAATCCAAACAAGTGGACGTTTTATTATAAAAATATCTCATTGGCACATATACACACTTATTATTCCCTGGCTTTCTGTGCTACTGTTGAAATACACCAGCTTTTTAGTATGCAATAGCACTGCCCTTGTCTGGAAATGAGAGCTCAGGCTTTACCACCAGACACACAGAAAATAAGAGTGACACCTGGCAAAAAAGAAATAATTCAGCCTGTCTCGTCAGCCAGCCATGAGTCTGTGCATATTTTCCCAGTTTTCCTTAGGTGCACTGAGGTGTCGGGGTGACTTTGTTGGGCGAGAAACAGATGGACAAACTACTGACTCCCTGCCCCTTTGTGTCCCATGGAATTACTCTCCTCTGAAAGAGCTGCCATGGTATCCTTGAACTAAAAGGAAATCTCTCATTTGGCTCAAAACGATGACAGTCAAAGAAGAATTGGCACAGAGGAAAAACACACCTTTTTTTGTCACATTAAATTGACAGGAAATAAGATATTTAGAAAAATTAGCTTATAGAGATCAAGCTGCACAAGGGGGAGATGGGCAGAGAGGCCACTGCAGCTGGTGGCGGCTCAGAGTGACCCTGTGGTGAAAGACGGGGAACTTTGCCTGCAGTCTTCAGCGTCACTTCAACAGAGCAATGAAAGAGCATCTCCCCCTCCCCTTCCTCGGCGCAGGAGCCAGCGCTGGGACGCAGACCCCCCGAGCCCTCCGTTAGAAGCAGGAGCTGCTCTGCCAGAGGGCAATGTAGCTGCTAGGTTTTGCACACAGCATGTTTGTCCACGTGCTTTGCCACCAAAATGTATTTGTGTTCATTTACAAAAAACCAACAGCCAACACACAAGCCCCGTCCTCGCAAACCAACGACCCTGTTGCATGCAGCCCTATTTACTATTTATCTTTGTGAAGAACATATGGTTCCACTTTCTTAGGCTGTTGGTCTCCAGGGTTAATGACATATGACCATATGGCCCAGAGCAAAGAGTGATGGGACCAACGTGCAGGACAATTAATCTGGGGGGGGAAAAAGAAAAATAAAAAAAGAATACTGAAATGTTCCCCTTCACACAGAAAATGTCAGATCCTTGGGCTGACATCTAGACAGATGTTGTTAACATCTGGGAAGATGTTAAGTGTAGGCTTTCTTTTTCCTTTTTACATTTAAATGTTCCAAATGTAAATATTATACATAAAAACATTTATAAATGATACTGTCTTTTTTACCCTGCTGAGGCCATGGTTGTCTCCACACCACTTACATCTCGGCTTTTAAAGGTTTTCCAGTGACATACTCTCAATGTGTCCAGTGACAAATGATGTAACGTGTTATTAGACCATTGGTGCTGTTTCAGGGGAGCCCTGGGTTTCATTAAAGTTAGCACGCAACATTTCTTTCTAACTAGCTCTGCAGAACAACAACACCTCCATACACACAACGTGATGTGAAGTCACTTCTAGGTATTAACAAACTGACGAAAGCAAATAGCCAGAAGTGTCTTTCATACCATCCTTTTCTCATGTGCCCTCTCTGGGGACTTTAGCCTTTCTGTCAGCAGGGGAATGGGAGACATTTCACAAACCAGTACCAGCCACGGGGCAGAGGCCAAACTGGAAGCCCCGAGGGGTTTGGGGGAATCTCTCCAGGTCAGACCTAGAGCCCTGGACTTGCCCATTGCTCTGTGCTTCCAGGAACCCGGCTCGTTAAAAATGTCGGTGGATTTATATGAGCCATGAGCAAAATGGGCTCAAATACCAGTTCTGTGAAAGCTGGCTTGCTCTGTAAAATCAAGCCTGCATCCTGCAAATGCTTTGTTTGCTGCACGTTTTTAAGTATATAGGGCTGACTCTGACAGAAACAATTGTTATACTGGTGTCACTTAAAGGAAGGATTTTCTTTAACAGTATATGGCCATATTTTTATACTTGTGACACTAAGGGCAGATACAGTGTTGCTGAAAGAAGAGTGCTTTTTTGAGGATTGCTTATTTTGTTTGGGGCACTAATATAAACTGTGCTGGCAAATCCTTTCTCCTGTAGGCAAAGGTTAAGTAGTCCATTGATTTAATTGGCTTAAAGTTAAGTAGGTGTCTACAAGATTAGAGCCTGAGAGCAGACCTTCATTTCAAGCTGGCTTCCTTCTTCCTCTGACATCACAAAAATGCCGTGTGATTTTTTTTCCTCAGCTTTGAAACTTCAACATTATCTTTTGTCAACATCTCAAATGTTGGCAGAAAGATGCAAAGCAATGGTTCAACAATATTTTCAGCTCACTATTGCTTTATTGCTCACACTGCTTCACCGACTCTTTGCAAACAGCAGAAGTCACATTTGTCCTGCACCAGGAGCGCATCTGAGTGAGCACAAGGAGGAGCTCAGCTCACTGGTCTAGTATTTTAAAGGCTGACATTCTAAGTATATCTTCAAACACATCATTTTTGTGCTGTTAACGCAGATCATATAGTACGAATACAGAGAGGACTCTGGGGAATGAGACATAAGATGGGCAACGAGCATCACAGGCTCTTTTGAGACACTTCTTCCTGGTGAAACATCCACCATCCCATGATTTTCCTGTGCCAACACTGAAGGTTTGGGTAACCCTTTACTGTGAGCGGCTTCTCAGCCCAGTGGGTTCCTTGGCATCTTATCACCCGTCTCCCTGAATCAATTACGTTAAGAGTGTGACCACCACTGGGAGTCTCTGCAGCATGTGAGAAAAGACAGTACTTAATGCTGGAAAACACAAAAGAAGCAGTAATCTGAGTCCAAAAGATCAGAAAAAAAAAGAATTCTGTGTCATTTCTACTAATTTGAGCCTGTGCCTCACCACTGCCAGAATCAAAAACCTACTGCTCACAGCGCAGAGACAGTCGTCTCAAAATACAGGGAACCAGTAATTTGAAGGCATCTGCTTCAAGTTGGAAGTCAATTCTTTCACAAAAAACCTCCTCTTACTATTTTTGGTAATTTCTTAATATGCTAGAAGCTTTTTGGATTATAAATGTTTATTACATATGTTTGTAATGCATACCTGGCTCTCCGGGGCATATATAATATTAATATATTAGATTATATGATTAAATGTTTATTGAAGACATCTTAGGAACATGTAATTTTCCACTGCAGCATGTTTGAAAGAGAAGGTTAGCATTACTTCGGTGCTTCAAAGATCCACCCATGTTCTTCATCATCCTCTTCAGGATAGGAGTACCGTATGAAGAAACAGGTAGGTAGTAATCTCCTCCGTCCCTCCACTGGCAGCATCCCTCTCTCCAAAGAGAGTGCTGAGGTCTCTTCATGGGGGTGAAAAACATGCCATCAAAGTACACTCCTGTTTCCCACTGAAAAGAGGGCACTTCAGCTCCTCTACTTGTGTTAGAAACTCTTCAGAATGGGGACAGAGTTTCACAGCTGGTTTCACAGCACCCGGCAGAAAGAAATTCTGGTTTTGGCTCCCTTCAGTGCTTTCCGTAAATATAATAAATAAAAAGATAAAATGGAGAGGTCTGGAAGAAAGTATAGATTTTGTTTTGATGGATGTTTAGGTGCTAAAATTGCAGATAAACACACATTTGTGTTTAGCCACAAAGTGAATCAGGTTCCTAACTCCTATGAGCTGATCTTCATGGGAAGTGTTGCAAAAGCCACTAAGAATAACTCTTTACCTCTGGGTGCCTGAGGATCTCCAGCGAATTTGTCCCTTAATTCCTGCTGCTGTAATATAAATGTTATGAAATGGGCGAGAAAGCTTTGCATCAACGGGTAATTGCTGTGTACACACTTGAGAGTTTTTAACGACGTTGCTCCTGATTCAGCTCGCTGAGTTACTCTGAAAACCATTCTTCCCCGATGTGACTCAACGCTCCGTCCATCCCTGGCTGGTTTCATGCCCTCAGCTGCAGCGCCGTGAGTTGATGTAAAGTGCAGAATGTGCTACGGGTATGTTCCTGTTCGACAAAAATGGGCTTGGAACTGCCAGTGCTTTATGAGTGTAAAGTCACGTACATTGGGGTTTTAATGCCAAAAAGAATTAGAGCTTTAATTTAAAACTGCAGATCCCTTAATGCAGAAATTGCCCATTAAACAAGATAACACAACACAAAGCCCTGTTGGAATGAGTGGTGGATGTTTATGTAAACAGACTGAAGCTGAGCAAGGGAACATCTGGAGGTTACGGCTGGTGTCTGTGGGTGTGTGATGGAGACGCACTTTTTTTTTTTCCTTTCAGCTGGTACTTTGAACGGTTCTGCTAATTGCTTATCTTATTTTCTAATCTGATTACCTCCGGCTTCTAACCCATCCACACTTCGCCTCTTGTGTATGTTTATTAAAAGTGTTTTGAACTGTGAAAGGCCTGCAAAGTGCATACCCCTTACAGAAGACAGGTTTAAAAAAAAAAAAGGATAAATACCTCCAGGGTTTGTCTTTTACGTGTTTCCTCAACTGATTATCTCAGAACAATCAGATTTCACAGTGCTTTCTTTGGAGCTGGCTTTGCAGTTACAGAGCTCCAGGAGAATGCAAGAGGAACATGGTGGCGTGTTGGAGCAGGCAGCGAGTGCTGCGGACGGCGGAGGAGCTGCGCGCGCGATTTCCCCACCACCCCGGGCAAGGCATCATCCACGGATTAATAAATAAATGGCCAAAGATTTGACCAAATGGCTCTCCCTGCAGAAAGCAAAGGTGTTTTCTCATACGGAACAGGAAAGTGATATGTGAGCTGCCTGGTCAGGGAAATGCCCTTCACTAGTCACCTTCGTCTCCTTAATTAACACTGATGTGGGGGGTATGTTCTGGGTCAGTCGTGCTAAACATGGTGGGTCCAAAGACACGTTCTGGATCCTGAGTTTCATGTCAGGAGTAAAAAATACAACAATCCTTTAATACTTTATCAAAATAGTTATGAAGCATTATTTTGAACAAAAATTGAAGTTTACTGTGAATATTTCCAAGCAGTCAGTGCGCATGGAACTGCAAAAGGCATCTGAGAAGCTTAGAATCTAAATAGAAATGAAATGGGGCTCTGCTGTGCCCAGATAATAAATATTTAATTAAGACCGAAATAAACTGGTATCACAGTTCGGTGACTACCGCACTCTTCTGCGTGGCAGACTCACAAGCAAGTACTGTGCACTGGAGGGGCTGCTGTCCTGACCGCCCCCCAGCTGTAAGGTATCGCCGGCTCTTCCTTCAGTTATTTTGTGATAACCCACTTCGCAAATCTCTGTTTTTTTCCTGATGTGAGACGAGACAATTCTTGGATCTCAAAATAGTTCGCGAGTTGGGAAAAACCCAGCCAAAATTATGACTGCTCAGTTACTTCAGGCGTAACACAAATGCCAGGACGGTTCCAGAATGGAATTTTATTTTGTCCTTTACCCACTGCATCTTCATATTTTATCTCTAACACAACCACCTGACCAGAATAGGGCAGTCCTTCTCCCATACTAGAGATTTATAAGTTGGAATAAGTTTGGGTTCCCTTTGGAGCAGACATACAAAGCTGAAGCACTGAGGGAGAAGTGAACTTAAATGCTCTTCATGTTTATTTGACTTCAACAGGTCCACTTTGCCCCCATCAACTTAATGGTGCTGCAGAGGGGAAGAGAACTGGGAAGTCCCCAGCAAAGCAAAGTCTGCCTCACCGAGCGGTTTGTGTGACAGGCACTCCTTGAATCAGACAAAATAAATTAACAAAAATTTAATTAGCTTGTATCATTTCTGTCAAAACTGACAACTCGAACATGGAGAAAAGATCATGTTTTTCCCTGGGGAGCATTTTTTTTTTTTTTTTTACTGTCTGTCTGAGAGGGAACCCGAAGTCGGATCGCTATTTATAGGTTTTACATGGCCTAGTGCTTCCTGTGCTGTGGGAGGGTTCAAGAGTGAAGCCATAAATGAATTCAATTTCCTTTTCTCCCTTTAGGACTGGGGATATGGACCCTCTGCTTATTTACATTCTGGCTGACAAGTTTTTCAACTGACTAAGCCATTTTTCTGTAATCCCCACTGGATCCTTGACATAGGTTTCCATCACAGAACGTCCTTTCAAAGCATTATGTCTTGGTTCTGGCCTAACTATATATATATATGTGTGTGTATATATATATGTTAGTACTTTCTCAAGAGAAGCATGAAATAACTCAGATGAATTTACTATGGCCGGGAAGAATTCCTCTCAGAAAAAAAAAAAAAAAGCGCCAAAATATCACTCAAAGCTAGAATTTATTAGCAAACACCAGAAAGAGTTCTACATATTTAAGTCTTCCACTTTAAAATCCATTTCCCAAACTCAGACAAACTCAGACTGCAATTGTAGTGACAGTAGTTACGTGGATGCCACAAATAGTGCGGTATCAGCTTTCTGTCCCAGAATCCAGTCCTACACTGCTCTGGATTGTCCTGCAGGGAAGACGTACCTCGCGGTGTAGGTGCTGTAAACCAGCCTGGCTCCGTCAGAGGGCAAAGGAAGGTATTGTGGTTGGAGTAATCGCTCGCTGGATGTTAGCTTAGTAATGATTTGGGGTTTTGAAAGCAGCTACTAATTGCTTTAATTAAACAATTATCCATAAGATCAAATAAATAGCAAATAATAAATTTTGCCGCTTTGGAGTACTATGCATTTCATTTAGATAAGCATCTACTGTGAAATATAATAGAGCTTCATTGTTATTATTAGTTTTAACTGATGACTTGGCGCTCACAAATCATGGCTACCTGAACTGTGCAAGACACAGGACATGTGGGCTCCTCTCCCAGGTAAAGCAAGAAATAAAACTAAAGTCTCTTTGTTTCTTGTTTTTACAAAGAAAACCTTGCCTTTGCTTCTCTCAGGTGGGAGAACCTTTGTGTGGTGGGGGGAAGGCCTGTCCCTCAGCCCCTGGGAGGGAGATGTTAGTGACTTCCCTGGCTCTGCTGTACCAGTGAACTCGTCAGCGGGAAAGACAACATAACTTCATTCATTGTTGTCCCCCTTAAGGATTTCCATGGCGTTGGGTACCTTTGGTAGCTCGCGTCCTCCCGCTAACCTCTGTCTTGCAAGGAGTAACCAGGAAAGGATTCAACGCTGGTTAGGGAATGAGGGAGGGAGACAGAACACATGTGAGTGTTCCCCTCGAAGAGAAAACTTCGGGAGCTTTAAGTAATGATATTCCCTGAAATGTTATAGTTATTATTTGTGGGATGGTACAACTTCCACACGCCTGCTGCAGTCCAGAGCCTCAGGCTGCCCAAGAGCTGTAGGACAGAGAAGGGAAAAAGGCACGCCGTACCTCTCAGCCCTGACAGTCTAACTACGAATTGCACGAAGGTCTAAAGAAGTTTAATTTGTTCATTTCAGCAAGCTCTGCATAACTAGGACCCCACCTCAAAGCTCCTCATGCTGGTTTACGTGCCAATACCTGTGAGCAGGGCGATGGTAGAAAGGTAGTGAAGGGCACGTGCCACTGGTGCACATCTTCCCCTTATAAATGGGAATTTTCCTGAGATTCCCCTCGACAGGTAACTCAGAGAAAAGTGAAAACTGTTGCTTTTCTGCCTCAGCGAGAGAGGGAAGCCCTGCAGCCCAAAGGCGAGGAGGGAGCTGCTGCTGTCTCTCAGCAGCACGTGTCTCTGCCTGCCTTGAGCTTGTGCCCAGTGTCATTTTTCGGGACATTCTGCCTGGCGGCACCAACCTCCTCCCCACCCCTCCCCAGGTACGGAGCCCGCAAGGTCACAGAACAGGACTATCATATTGAAGCTTAACTTAATTAATTCCATGCATCTTATTAAATAAACAAAAATCCATGATCCCCGAGTGTTTCTTATACCCCAGTGTTGGATTCGTTTCTGGACCCGAGCCACCAGCTTCCCAATCTGTTCAGGAGAGACACAAAGGAGACCGTTTCCAAGTCAGTAACCAAGCAGTGATTTGTGACATGTCAGGAATGTTTAGGGAAAAATGATGGTGCCAGCGACCCTAGAGAAGGGAAATCCATCTTTTGGTTGGGAAGCGGTAAATAACTCTTGGAAACCTAACACATTTTACCCTCCCTGCTTGGTTTCAAAGAGGTGCAGTCCACTCCAAGATGGAAGATTAGTAGCTTGCAATCGAAAGAATGTCACATAAAAAATAAAAGGAACAGATTACCAGGAGCAAAAATGATACTAAAGCTAAGCACCAAACCACTTTCTCACTGTCCTCCACTGAGAAATACTGAGTGAACATTTACTTAGCAATTAGGTTTTAATGGCAAAACTTTCAAGGCAGTGCTGGGCAGAAAGTCAAAATCTACATTTTAAGGAGATATTTTAAGTGCCCTACAATGCACAGGAGCCGGTATGGTTTTTCTTTCACCGCAACACAGCACTTTGTCTTCCTACATATACACGTGGATGAAAAGAGATAAATACAGAAGTCATTAGGTGTCCATCCCATATAGCTCACTTACTTAAGCTTCTCTGAGTGGACTTCTAGTAATACCCACCTGAAGCCCAGATGGGTTTCAGAGAAGATGGTGCAGTGTAACTATAAAGTGTTCAGCTCTAAAATTAAAAAAGGCCTTAAAAAGACTTTGAGATTAACTGTTTTCCTTAAATTAAAGACTTGAGGGTAAAGAAACAAGTAGACATTTTAAGTAAAAAACAAAACAAAACAAAACAACAGTAATCCAAAGCACAGTTAAATATTTGCATGTTTAAACCAATGTTTGAAAGATCCTCCCCTTGTGAAATTACTGATTTTCCATGGTGATGACAATGTGCAATTTAAGATTAAATGCTTAATTTAAATTAAATGCTGCTCACTCAATGGCATATTATCTGGTAGAGCATCCAGACACGTGCATCTGCTGCTGCTTCGCTGCTGCTGCGTTGGGCTCTGTTCCCCTTCCTTCGGGGACCCTCCTGTCTGCCAAGAGCAGCCGTTTGCTCAATAAGGGACTAACTCTCATCACCCGCTTGCAGAAAACCTTGCTTCTTGCAAGCTTAATGCAAATATAACAAGAACAAGGGCCAGTTTATATTGGCTGGTCTGGTACTGCTCTCTGCATTGAGATCAAGGCAAAACCTTGACCAGGGAAAGATGAGTTAATCCTAGAGAGATGAGAAAGGCAAGAAGTGAGAAGAACTGCGCATGAGATGGAGAAGCCACTTTGTAACTCCACGCCTCAGTTTCCATTTAAAACAGGAATATTAAGAAAAGACTAGCTTTGTACTGCAATCTTTGTGCTGCAATCTGGCAGTTAGAAGTGCTACAAAGGAACCACCTCTCACTACATAGAAATTGCTGATAAAAAAGAAAATAAGCTTTGAAGAGAGCATGAAAAAAACCCCCAGGATATAGAGACTACATCACAAACCGCTCCACTGAACCCACAAGTGGAGTGAG
Source organism: Rissa tridactyla (assembly GCF_028500815.1). NCBI lineage: Eukaryota > Metazoa > Chordata > Aves > Charadriiformes > Laridae > Rissa > Rissa tridactyla. The sequence continues at coordinate 13,163,400 of NC_071480.1, forward strand.
ATGGCTGGAGGTTACCGGTCTCCTCCCAATACAGCTTGTTTATTTCTGGTTTGCAGTAAATGCAATACTAGAGAGGACAGGCGACGGGGGGGTACATTTCCATGAAAGCTTCCCCCATCCTTTTTTCTCCTTTCTCTAATGTTGCCCCTGATACATTAAGCTACATTCCAGCCAGCTTCAAGGACATGTTTCTGAATCCTATTCAAAATGCTGACAGCCACTGAACGTGTGAGAGGAAACATGCCCTCAGATGGACTGCATTTATTCGTCTGGTTATACCTTTAATCTGACATGTTTAGTAAAACCTCTGCAGCGACTGCTGAGAATGTTCCAAGAGAAGAAAGAAGGAGAAGCAAGATTCAGGTGTTGCCTCTGAAGTTTGTTGTAGAGTTGGTAGGGCAGACTCCAAACTCCAACAGAAGAAACTGGTTCAGACCAAGGAGTGGGGTTCTCTGCTGGTGCTGGGCTGGTGCTGGGCTGCCAGGGTTTGGGTGCTGCCAGCCTCAGAGATTACTGCTGGGTTTGCTGCTCTGCTACTGAAACGTTTTGCCGTGTGGAACCATGAGGATGCCCGTGTGCTCCTTCATATTCTTTAATGCAAACAACCATAGGTCTAAGCTCAAATCCCTTCCACTGTTGAGGGTCACAGAGTTTGATTTCCTGCCTGAATCGACCCAAATAGGACTTCAGTAGAACTATGTGTGAAGCATGAGTTACACTCAAGGCAGATAAGGGCTTCTGCCCTTGTTCTGGAGAGAAATTGCTGAAACCCTGACCACCTGTAAAAGAGATCTGATGATTTACACCAGCAGAAGGGCAACTTTCCAGTCCCAGTTTTAATATGTTAGAGATCTCCTGCAAACAGATGTATTTTATTTTTCTTTTTTTTTCTTTTTTTTTTTCTTCTTTTCTTCTAGTTGGGACTAATTCAGTATCTTTCCCTTGTTCTGTGGTGAAAATATATATTTGCTCTGTTCTGGTGAAGTACTACTTGTTCCCATTTCATTTACATCAACATGAGTCAAGACTTACTCACTAGCCTTAAATGATGTTGACTTAACTTAGAATTAAATAGATTAAAAATGACTTGTCATGGTCTGAGGGATTTCCGAGGCTATCATAATGCTGGGCAAAGAGGAGAAAGTGGAACAGCCTAATCGGTCCCCAAATTCCTTAAATCCTTTTGTTCTCTCTACTGCTAAAAGGGGAGGAGAGAATTCACTGTGGTGCTGAAATTCGGGTGGTGGGAAAAAAAGATCACTTTGCAAAATACAAAGTAACTTTAGTCACTGCGATAAGATTCTCCTTAAAAATGTCCAGTTCTGCCCTGATAGTCCTGCTGCAGACACGTTCATCAGCAAAGAGACCTTGAGCCATGTTAAATTCTATTTGCTATCTTGAGCACTTGTGGTTCCGAAGCTCACAGGGGACAGTCAGCGCGGACAGCCCAAGGATGAGCGGTCTTTGAGGCACAGCAGAGCCTCAGGGAGGTTCGGAGGACCGTCAGTCCTTCCTCTGTGCACTGCTTTCCAGTCACTCAGGTCTGCCGTATTACCCCTGTCTGTACCCACTTTGGATCAGATTTTAAAAAGAGAAAAAAATATCTAGCTCCTAAACAAATCACTTGCCTAAATATTTTTAGACTGGCCCCTAAGTGCAAACGGCCCTGCTGAGCCATGCCCCCTCGCGTCGTGGTGCCCCTGCCTCTGGTGGCACAGCGAGCTGGGCACGGCTTCTCCGGGGACACAAGAGGTCTGTGAAAGAGCCCGTCCTCTTGCCCATCGTGCAAGAAAGACCTCGCACGGTCTGACCAGGGAGAAGGAGAGGAACTGGAACCGCCTCAGCTTCCCCGCACACTCGCAGTCTGTCGCAATGAGAGCATTCGTCTCGGCCTGCAGCCCTTTGAAGATGGAGCTATACGCTGATCCCAGTGGCAAAACCTTCACAGGGGCTAGAATTTGGCAGTAAAAGCCAAATCTACATTATCCAAGCGCAGTCACTTCAGTTCACAATGACGCACAGGCCTTAGATCTCCACTTTGCTCCTTTATACCAAGTAGAAAGAGCAAATCATAGGACACCCCATAGTCCTTTGAGGCGCATCCAGCATTGGTTTTACAGCCCTATGACTTAACTGCTAACATTGCCTGCCACTCTCTATGTCTGGAATAAAAAGACAGACAGAAAAAAAGCACCTTTGGAGCCTTTAAGACTAATTAAGAAGTGTATCAAAAGAAAAAAAATGAGAGAAAGAGAGAGAGAGAGAGATACATTTGGCTGACTGTGAATGAATCTTATAAAATGGAAATGGGAAACATGTGCAAACACTTTAAATATTTTTGCCCCTGCAAGATATTTGAAGACTTCCCTTGTAAAACAAATAGGGAACAAAATAAAACCAGGTTTCCTTCAGTCAGCACATAATCATTTTCATGTTAATTTTTATCTTGTTAACCCAAAAATCTATTAGAAGAAAATTATCTGCCTGAAATCTAGCTTGTGACTCATGCTAAGTGGTTCTGATATTTTGAGAAAATAAATCTTTACACTGTTTACACAAGTCTATCTGAAATTACACTGTGTAAAAGAAATAATGGTTTCGAGTGACCATAGGTGACAAATGATCAGGCTTCTGATGTAATTCACTTTGGCCTTGTCTACATCGTTGTTTTTTTTTTTTCTTTTCTTTTAATCCCTACTAGTTGTAACAATGGCAAAGCACTACCAGAGCTAAATGCAAAACTAATTGAACTCATTCAACAGAAAAATAATCTTTGAGTTCCGGTGCTCTGGACTCTGCCCAGGTGCTGAAGAAGGTTACATTGCCAAATCTGGTCGTAATCCCAATGGGCAGAAGAGCCATTTAATAACACACAGGCCATATCCTTAATTGTGACAAGTCTCATTGCTTATTATGCCCATTTATACTACCAAAGGAGTTAGCTTTTAGAAAAGATCATTCGTACATACAAAGCAAAATGTTTTTCAATTGAGGAGAGATTCTCAAAGCACAGTTTTGACTTGTGAGTGCCCAACCAACTGAATCTTTAAGGGGACTAGTTTTATACAGAAAATACGGAGTGCTGTGGAAGATACACCTGGTATGGGTGTATTCCAGGGAAATCCTTACAAACAAGAAAGCGCATCTTTTGTTTGCTCCAGTGGGCAGAAAAAGAAAAATGAGATGAGAGTGTGAGCCTGAATACCGGTCCCTCTAAATAAGTACATCATGCTTACACCTCTAAGCAAGCATTCCAGGATGGGGCAGCGCATTTGTGTCTGGATTCATCGTGGAGGCTTAAGGGAGCCCTTCTGCCTTTGGAAAATCTGGGGGGTGAATGCTGCCTGCAGTAGCTTTTAAATAGTTCCTTCACGTTTGTTGTGTGCCAAGCGTTTTCGCAAAACGTATGTTCAATGTGTGATACAGTGAAATGAAACACGCGGCATTTTCACTTCACTCTGGCAATGATCATTGATAGATCTTGGCCCAACACAGATACTGAGGACTGTTAGTGCAGGAGCAACAACGGGTACCAGGGATGGGAGGGTGTAAGGCAAGAGGTGGGGAGAAATGAGGGACTCTAGGACACACCTGAGAGATCTGAGAGCCATCTAAGACACTTGGCGGGTAGAAGAGAGTGAAGTGCTGTTGGTGTGTTAGTTTGCGAGTCACTCAAGCAAAAGCCACTCTACTAAATGACCAAGATGACTTGTAATGAACACAGGTAGTAAGAGGTTGCATAGGTTGTCACCTTAATTCCTTGTTTTCTAAACAAACCTATTTCTTATATTATCATTATTATTATTGGTGTTGAAAAAAAAGGAGAATTAAAGTTCATTTATGATTTAAGCATTCCTGTTTCTTCTCACAGATCCCATCAATCTCCAAACATTCCTTCTGTCATTCCCAAATACAGTACAATAATAATAATCCAACATCTGTGGCTACTCCTCCTGGTCAAAGACTATAATTAATACTAACCCGTTTCTTCTGCTTGAATTTCAGCAGCATAAAATAATAGGTAGAAGGAGATGTTCAGTATTGAGAAATCTGGATAAATACCCAGAAGTTCTAACTAATTAATAAGACCAAGTGGTGTGTTTTGGCTAGAGGACATCTTTTTGGGCAAAGAGAAGGAAGCAAACCAGATGGAAACTGGGCAATTTTATTCCAGGTACTTTTTTTTGCCCACTGCAATATTGATTAATTAAAAGAGGAGCTAACATCTGAGATTTTCTTATAAAGAATTATAACCAATTGGCAGCTTCTTCACTTGCGAGGGGGCAGCCCCAGCTGCAGCTATGACCAGATGAAAATAAAATCTGCTTAGACCATTGTATTGACCATCAGACTATACCGTTACAGAGAAAGAATTGAGTTGAAGTTTCTTGTGACTTGTTGAAAATGCTCAGTCCTCTCCTCACTTTGATGCACAGAAATCATTGTGTGATAATTCCATAGACCTTCACTTTGGCGAACATCCTCTGCCAGCCCATGGAACTGAGATATTTCTGTCAACAGCAGATTTGAACCTTCCATATTCTACACTGAGTTGCTTTATTGCTTTAGTTAAGGCTTTGGGAGGACGATTATTTAGTGGTTTATATTAAAGTTATTTCTGTAAAAGTTCCACTGAAATTTGTAACAGGCAGCTTGAAAACACTGCTTTAGGTACTACGGTTCCTGAAGAGTGCACAGCATAAAGTGAAAGACTGCAGGCAAAAGCTGCTTTTTAGCAGTTTTTTGTTATTTTTCCAAATTATTCAATTTCAGTTATACCAGTGATCAAAACGTTTACAGCTGGCTTTTGCTTTTTAAAGGGAATATAACTCTTTCCACCCTGCTTTACACAATTCGTTCCTATGCCGGTTCTTCCACCCTCTGGCTTTGAGGTTGGCTAATTCAATAAATAAAAATCAATAGAGAGATAATGCCCCTGCTTTTCAGACAACCCCCTGCAATCCTGTGAAGGAGTCAGTCAGCCTTGGCACTCACCTGACAGCACTGACACACGAATTCTCTTTTTCTCCAGACTGGGAAGGCAATGCATTGGCACAGACTGGTATGAAGAGATTTTGTGAATAAATATCAGTGAGGTGAACAGCACCTTGAACTTTGTAGTAGAATCAGAAAAAAAAAAAGTGGTTTTGTCCGTAGGTGAAGGACAGCTGGGGCGGGGGACAGGAGGTGGGAAGACACGGTGCCACGTGAAGTGGAGCCCAGGCTTGGAGCCTGAACACCTTTGTGAATTTTCTCCCCTGTTTAAAATTTGCTGCTGTGGCTTGGCTGGGCACACTGGAGTTGTTTAGCGAGCAATAACACAGATGCTTCCCCCTTCTCCCTAGGCAAGATACGGCAGAAACCAAAAAGAAAGATTTGTTTTAGCCAGAAAGAAAAACCACAATCTGACTTTGCTGGTGTGGTATTTTCCACTGCACGGCTCTGGATTAAAGCAGCACCATAAAGCCAATGTTTCCTTTTCATGTGCACTTCTCACGGCCCGTTTCAAACCTTGGCAAGCGTGTGCCGTGGCATTGCACTGATCTAACCAGAGCCGGGGATTGCCACGGTCCGTCCCACCAGCACTTGGAGCCCACCACATCAGAGAAGACAACTCAGCATCACCGGAGGAGTTCGCAATGATTCGGATTCAAGTGGGGGATGGGGAGGAAAAGCCATTTAGTATAAATCAGCACATATGCTCCAAAGACTGCAAATTTATGAGGTGACAGTATCTCTACGTGTTTGCTTTATGTCAGCAGGTACCATGCTGTCCTCCGTGAAAACAATACCCCTGCCTTCAATGGGGGCCGGGCTGGCAGGGAAGTCTGATGCCCACTCCCATTCTGGGATGAAATCCACTGCATTTTTTTGCTATTTGCAATATGAGAACTTAGCAAAAATGCTGGGGGTGAGCTTCCCACCGAGACCACAGAATTACTTCTGTTTAGTTTAAACTATAGATCACCCACCACAACAACTAGCACTAACGACATCTGGTTAGCTGGCTCAGCAAAGACGTCAAGAACGAAGGGATCCAGTAAACTTAATCCCATAGAGCAGGGTGAAGGACATCTGTTAGGAAAGCCCGGAGAATTCTTTCCTGCTACTGTCCAGGAAGCCAAAGAGCTGCCCTTACTGTATCTACACATGTACCTAATGGCGTTTGTTTCTTTCAGGTGCTTGAGAATTCAAGTTTAAAATACACTGTAATTTCACAGAGCTTAGCCAGAAAGGAAAAACCAGTCTGAACACTACCACAACGTCAGCCACAGAATTATACCCTGTGTTTCCTCAAGCAAGGAAAATTTTCTTCTCTATTACCTAAAAACGACACAACTGAGCTCAGTGGCTTGAAGTTAATATAATTTAGAAACATAAGCAGGAATGATTTAAAGATTTTAGCAGTGAAGTGCAGTGCTTCTGCTAATAAACCATGTTGGTGGCTGTTTGCCTACTGTTAAAAAGTTTAAAAATTCCCCTAAATATCTTTAATTTCAACTCCATCTAGTTATCTTTATGCTCACTTACGTGTCATAATCCAGATTCTTCTCTGTGTACATGAATCTCGAGCTCATTAAAACACTGTGAACCAAATATTAACATGAAAAGATCATAAACCAGGGAAAACTAGAAAAGTAATGAAAAATGACCGTCATATACATTATTCACCCAGCACAATCAAAAAGAGACCAGAATATGGCTGGTAACAGGAGAGTTTAGAAGTTAGCTGGCTCAGTGATAGAAGAATGGGGTTTAATAGTATTTTTGGTGAGAGGGTTTTCTGTGTAACAGTGCATAGTTGTCAGAATTCAGGAGAGCTTCTTCCCCACACACAAACTATGCTTTTTGATGACTGCGAAGGTGGCCCCAGGGAAAGCAAAGGTCTGTCAGCATGAGAATTTTTGCAGAAGCACACTTGGAATTCTGTTCTAAAAGACCTTCCCTGGAAAAGGTCTGGTACCTTCAGCGAGAAGCAAAAGGTGTGCTTCATCCCCACAGCTTCAGTAATTACTGCTGCCATGGCCATCGCTGCTGAGTGATCCTGGGGACCTTAACAGGTGAGTCTGTTCAGACATTTCACCTGCTGTTGAAAGGCATTTTTCAAATTGCTTATTGCCCTAATGAGAATGGCAGGGCTGGGCACTATCTCAAAACCAGTGCCACAGCCAAATAAAGCAGAGAGCTGTCTGCCAGCTACTCAACAGGGATTAATAAAGTGGCAAGATTTACAGGGAAGTCAACTCAAAATGCTTTCCAAAAAACATGAATCAAAAACATTATATTGTCTTGAATATACGTCATTAGTAAATGGATTTGATGGGTTTCTGGCAGAAGGACACTTTTTAACCTTGATAGGGTAAAATATGTGTTACTGGAGCTTTGAGGGTAAGGATATGAAGCACGTGAAGTGAATATTAAAGCCCCTATTAAAATGGCTCCACCAAAGTTAAGAGCATTTTATTACTTTTCATCAAAGTCACGGAGGTGTGCAAATGGAAATCAAAGGTAGTGAGACACCAGGGAACCTCTCTAAAGTTGGTGGAATAACTCCTTTCTCTATCAACATGTTTTAGATAGCGTCTTTTCTTTTTTTACTTGGAGATACTTAGGGTTCAACAGCCTCCAGGAAAATAAGTTGGTTCCTCCAGCGTTGCCTTCCCAAACAGACGTTTTCTGTGCCCCTGAACATCCTTTAAAAAACTCTTTAGAAATTATTGCAGTTCTTATAACTAACATATAAGGAAACAGTTTGATTTGTTGAAATAAACTAAAAGATAGAAAGTGATTTTAACATTATTTTGACCGAATTTATGAAAAGTACTTTTCATATCCACAGCTGCAAAATCCAAACAATTGCCGGGACTGTAGCTGAGCAACGGTGACATCATTCCACTGACTTTTTTTAAGAGCCATACAGTTCACGTCTGCTGAGATGTGGCCAGCACAGAATTTCTGTCAGACATAGCTCAATTGCCTAAGTGAAACCGTATCTTTTTAAGGTTTGGTTGTTTGGGTTGTTTTGTTTTCTTTTATTTATTTGCATTTGTTATAGTCTTGTCTAATTTGTATACATATAAGTATGGTGCTACCAGCTCTGTTCGTTGTTTAAGAAAATATAGCAGAAAGCTGTTGTCTAGAGATAGTTGGCCCGGTTATAGCGAATGAACTGTGCAACAAGTCCAGACACAGCCAGGATGTCTCTGTGCGGTAAAAACAACCCAGCAGTACACTAAATTATCTGAATATTTGACTCATGAAAGATCTTCACGCTCAGTAGAAGGGATGACAGCTGATATACCTGTATTATTGAAGGTCTGACAAGTCAAGAGAATACAGCCGCATATGGAAAGACTATTTAAGGTTAGGAAGCACAGACTAGATGATCTGGGGAGGAGATTAGGTCTGGATAATTTCTGTACATGTATTTTATATTTAAAGTACAAAGAACAAGTACTAGAAAGAAGGTGAAGACCAAGAGACAGAAGGATGATGGTCCAAGAGAAAGAAAAGCAAATGCTTAAATGTTGGAGACAGCATTTTGTGCTCAAGGAGGGTGAGCTAAGCCTTCTGATCTGGGTTTCGGGTGCTATCTATATTTTGCAGAACCCTTCTGAATGTGCAGTTGAACCTTATGAACCAAGACTTCTCCTACGGCACAGTGTTTTCTGAATCTGTGAAAAGCTGTACTTTCTGAATCCTACTTTGTCAGAGGTCAGATGCTTACCAGTGTAACGTCCATGGATACATAAGACTAAAGCTTCAAGGTGGGAATGGCCAAGAGCCACGAAATCATTTAAGCACCTTTATACAGGATTGAAGTGCTTAAAGTGCTTCCGCATTTACCTATGATTTTGAAATAAGATATTCAAGTCCAAATCACTTAGATCCTATTGAAAATCTAATTTCATTTTGATACATAAAAATAATTAAATATGGAGATGGTGAATAAAAAGAACAGAAAGCAGCACTATCCTTATAATTCAAAAATAACATAAGAAAACATGAAACTTTGTGGGCACATTGGAATGAATACATACGCTGAGCAGTTCCTAGGAAGACATCTCTGGGTGCTTGTATTTGGTAGAAGTTAATCTGGATGAAAATAAGACCTATGCAGCAGTGAAAACATCCCTGACAGGATAATGTTCAATTTAAATAAACAGTTCTAATGAGATCTGTTATTACCTGCTATTTTGTCATGCTCTGGCATGCAGTCTTAAGTCTAATGTTTCTAAATGCTGTCATAAATTTTTTCAACCTAATCTGCTCCTGAAAATTTCAGCTAATGTCTCTCATGGTTCACAGTAAATTATAGACAATGTTGCTGTCTGCAAGTGAATCTAAATCTCTCCTAGAAAACCCCAGTGCAGCAAACCCAGTCTTTACCCATCCAAGAAAAGATTGCTTTGACTGTTAAGCTTAATAAAGAACTCTTAGGATGGACATGTTGGGCATACAATCTTGCATAAAATATATACAGCAAATCGTATAGTTAATCCAAAGTTACCTATTTAGTGCCCAAAGAGGCAAAAATAGAGCTGGAATAATCTGTGCCTATCTAACAGCACTTAGACCCTGGCCTGAATGAATGTGTCCCCTCCTCTGCTGTTCAGGTACATCTGAGAAAGCTCCAGGTAACATCTCTCCTGTCCTACCAATGCTGGTCCAAGTAGATGGGTACAAAATACTACTTCTGACAGTCAACGTCAGACTCAGAAGAGGAGATCTGGCCGTAGTATGATACCTGTGTGCATCTGCACCTACTTTGGCAGGTTAAGTGAAACAAGGAGCTCAGAGCTGCAGAACTGAGCCTTGTATCACTGCCACCTCCTTGCGATTTACGGTGTCCTCAACCTTGGTATATCAGTGCAACTGATAGTCTTCGGTCAGGGGATGTGCCCTCAAGTACCGTGCAGGCAGAAGGAACCCAAAGTGATGCACTGTATGAAGTTCACCAGCACGAGAGGCAGCTCTCTGTTGTATGGCGTTGGCATTGCTTTTTACCAGCAAAAACCAGATAGGATGTTTTGTTCAGACTTGTACTGTGGTAATTACAGAATAACTCCACTTATTCCAGAGGACTTGTTCTTAATTTTTTAAAGAAAAGACATATCTGTAGGACTTTGATAGATCAACATGGCCAAGAATATCTGACTGAATCAGGAAACAGTGGAAATAATAGTCAAATAGCAGTATTCTGTATTGGGTTTTGTGTTACATCAACGGTGCCTTTCTGCTGCACATGTGTGTTGGGAGAAAAGCACTGAAAGGCAGCCAAAGTCGAAGTGAAACAGGAAAATGAAAGAGTTCTAACAGAATCTTCTGAGTGATCCAATTTACAGCGTTTCACCTAGATGTACTTGAATCACTTTATCATGTAGTCTGGTCTTCGGGAACGCAGCCCTAGCAGACACTCTGTGGGAGAATGAGGAAGGAGCAGCAAGGCTGAACCACAAATTTTTTTATGGCTAAGCTCCTGAAATAATGCTACAGACAAACAGTGTTTTAAAAAAAATACCAGAGACCCCAAGCTACTAAAATTATCAAATGATTCTGAATTCTGCTGATTCTGGTCAATGGCTTTGCTCCAGTAGAGAACGTCACCCCGAAACCAGGTAACTAAATCCTGTTCAGAACTGAAGCTGGAAGGTGTGTGACCGGACTCCCTGCACCCAGAGCCGCCTCGCACGCGGAAGCGAAGGGGGTGAAGGGAGCCACCGTTCAGTAAAATATGAACAATGTCATTGGTTGAAAAGGGAGACATAACTTAAATTTGTCTACGAATTGTGTAATGTTAAAAACCTTATCGCTACCAGGCGAACAAATAAAGGCAACGGGAATACATTTTTTGTGGTAAGAATGCTTTTTAGCTTGCTTTCCTGTAATATATAAGCCTGCAGAAGTGGTGTCGTTTCCACAGTCCAAACAGTTTATCAAGGACTAAGAGGAGTTTCGGTTTTCCGTGAAGGTCAGTACAACTTTGCTTTGCCCTGACAATCCCCGAGCAGGTAATACTTCTAGTGCTTTATTAACACAGACTGGGGTCAATAAACACTTTATACTCCCTGCCTCCCATATCTACGAATGTAATTCCCCGACCCTAATGCTTAAAGACCAGAGGGATTCCCAGACCCAAGCCAGCGTAAGCTCAGCTGTTCAGTTACATTTCAGCTCTTTCTAAGGCCACCATGTCTGCCACCTTGATAAATGCAGTTGTTACTAGGAAAGAACAAAATCCTTTAATCATTTTCAAACATTAAATTCCATCATGTCTGGCCCATAAATGTAAAGTTCACTTTCCAGGAAGGATTTACCAAAGTTGATACCTTGTGCTGGCAGAATGTTAACTGTACATTTAGCAAAATGATTTTTTGGGGGGCTTTTGATGCATTCAATTCCAAAAATACAATGATACCCTAATTTGCCCCAAGTGGCTAAAGCTGAATGTTGTCATCTGTACCTAATAAGGCGCAGCGCTTTGTTTGTCACAGGCTTATCCTGGGATAGTTAGTGCCGCAAAAAAAGTGACTAAGCTCCAAGTATGTTATCCTTCTCCATCCAGCCTTGAAAGCGTTACGTCTGTGCTGGTTTCTCAGAGGCAACGTACAACATCTGGTGCCGAACCAGTGGGGTCAAATAATGTTCTCACCATTTAGCGTAATTAACTCCAACCGCCCGTCTGCTGCAAGGCCCCGCTGCAGCCAACACAAGCAAAGCTGGGCCAAGACGAAATTTCTCCTCATTATTAAACCCAAATCTAAGCACTTGTCTGTCTGTAAAAACAGAGCAAAGGGAGGAAAACTGAAACCAGCGAACAGGGTCTGAGGTTTCAATAAATGTCAGAGAGCGTCAAGTCTGTTTGGATTGCAAATTATTGCTGGCTGATGGTCTATTATTTTACAACTAGCGATTGCTGTCAAGGAGTTGGGGAGGGGGTGGGAGGGAGAGGTTTCTCGAATCCCAGCCAGAGGGGAACAGAAGTTACAAAATACTGTAACAATCATTTAAAAAAATACCAAAGTAACTTTAATGTTGGCTAAATTTAGAACTTTTATAGAGCATCTCTTCAAAGAACAAAGAAGCCACCCCACGCTCTGCCTGTGATAGAAATCCTCACAAGGTCTGCTCTGCCGGAGGTCATCCCTGCCTCTTGCTTCCAAACACCAGCCCTGGCAGAATTAAGACAACTGAAGGACCATCAACATGCAAGAGTGAAAAAAGACCATCCCCACCCCCCCACGGTGCTTAAGGTGAGCTCATATCTTGCCACACACGCTTGAACAATACATACAGATCAGTTAAATGGTTGTTAAATTCCTTTGGTAAATGAACTAAAACATGAATGGATAGTCATTTCTTGAAACACAGTGGGAGAGGACATGTCTTGATGGACCTGACTCCCACTGACTGTAAATGCAGAAGATCAGACATAGTTTGTCAGAAGAACAGCGATGGCTGAGGTACGAACTGTAGAGAGAGCACATATCGGGATATGGCTAAATGTTCCTGCAGTCACAGCGCAGGAGAGGGGCATGACGACAAACTATTCATGATATTGCCCCAAAGAACACGCTATCCCAACTCTGCTGAGCTGAACACAAAAATCTTCCAGTTGCTGAAACCTGTTGGGTTTGGACTCTACTAAATATCTCAGCTGAGTCTTCTGACCTTGGGAAAAGTAAATAAATCTGTGCCTTATGCAAAACAACCAGTGAAAACATCCTGGAGCTAATGGGGGAAAAAATATTTCCCCCAACAACCCTGATTGCAGCGCCAAATTTCTCAGCCTGTGTTTTGGAAGCAAACCAAGCCATTGAATAGAACTTTACAACTCAACACAGATTGTGGGTCCTTGAAATCTGTAAAGTAAGGAAATACAGGGAGCTGTTTTACATGCAAAACGTGGTTGCTCTAGATCAATATGTGAGGTAGGCTAAAATAAATTGCCAGTCTTTTCAGGGACCATATGGGAAAGCTCCTCAGTCTATCCTTGTCTGTGTCTAACATTGCCCGAAAAGTAGAGGTTCTTTACATTTCTGAGTATCTTTGTCATCTACAAAACTGTCCAGATATGTTACCAGGAAAGATGGCCCATCACAGATCCTTCAGTTATAAAACTATTGTGACTGAATATTCCACTGTTAAACTACACTGAGTGTGATATCAAATGTGGATGAAGGATATTCTAAACTCTGTCATTCTCCTCTCCGAATATTTAACTCTTGAGTCAGTTATTCATGGCTTGTTTATGGGACTCATAATCCTCTTTTTTGTGCTTGGGAAAATCATCTCTAATTCTGTCTCTTGCTCCCTCAGGTAGCACTTCTGCTTGTGGTCTTCTTCACTTAGCTGGACATAAGCCCCAAATCGCACTGGGCTCCAGAAAAAGTGCCAGTAAGTCAGATTTTGTCTCTGTAACCAAAAACCTTCATGTTGTTCAGCTGATCCTTTGACAGTGAGGTTTTATATAGCATTTCAAAACGCTGCATGTAAAAACTGCAACATATAAGTGAAACTTTTTGTAGGATGTAATGTGGACATCCATATAGCCCACCTATTTCTTTTTTTAATTTTTCGGCAATGCAAACTGAAGAATTCAACAAGTTTGGAAAAAAAGCAGACTTTAAAAAAAAAGATTGTCACAGCATGTCTATGTTTGACACTATTTGGAAAAGCAAATTCTATTTTTCTCTCCCTAAACTTAAACGTGTGTTTTGCAAAGGAAAAAAAAAAAAAAAGAAAGGATTCATAGTTACAAAAGAGTGGTTATATTCTCCTGTACCCGCCACCACCTCCTCTCTCTCCCTCACACACGCACACAGCAACTGGTAATAAAACTGTAACTTACGATTTCGCACCAATAATATCGCAAGAAGGGTGCCTCTATTTTACCCTAGAGCAAAGGAAAGAGGCCAAAACAATCAACCTCTCTTGTGCAGAGCTGAACATGGGCTCCACTTCGGCTCAGCTGCGTGTACCCCTGATGTCTGTGGAATACGCTTTACCTGCCAAACTACTCAGCCCAAAATGTGATTGTGACCTTGAAGCTTATTTTGGCCCATCACAAAGTCAGGGGAGAAACAGGAGGAACGTGAATCACCCAAAGGCCTCTCCCTCACTTTTCCTCCACAAACGCAATGTGATCTTTCATGCAGAGCTGATCGATATTTTTCCAGTGCAACAGCCTTCTACTGTGAAATCCAAACGTTTTGAAGATATGTATCAATTTTTCTGGCTTTTGTCAGAAATTATCACAATTTCTCGTTTCTGGAAGCAAGAACATTTTGCTTTCTCCTCATTGGCTTTTACTGTATAGTGCAATGACATATCTCAGAAGGAAAAATCAAGTTAGATTTTATCAGGGGGAATTTCTCATAGAGTGGAAATTCCTGATTTTGGTCAGCTCTGCTCCTTCTTTGGTTAGAAAGTTCCTGTTGTATCACAACATGAAGAAGCAATTTCACATCCCCCTCGAGCACACACATGTAAAACTGAATGGTAAATCGCCGGGAGCACTTGGTCCGGAGGTTGTTACATACGTGGCAGATAGCTGGGATATACGTGTGATAACTCAGATGTCACCTCTGTGTGCAATGGCATAAAAGATGCCCATTTTATAGAGTGTTCTGCTGCTGCCCATACTGCGGGACTGTTAAGAGACAACCACGTTTGCTTTCCGGCCTTACTAAGTGCCATAGACTGTTGTCACTGAGCTATCGCTCAAAGAGAAATTATCAGGCGTGCTTCATGCTTTGTATGAATTTGTGGTTATCAGCGTCACACTATATGAGGCACTGCATAAGGAAGCAGAGGTGCCCTGTTTGTCACAGAGCCTCTTAAAATATAATGCACAGTAATTAAATCAACTCAATAAACTACAGCATCTCTCTTGGAAGTATCTGCGAGTGAAAGGCTCCCTTTCTTATTAGTGTGAGTTTTTCTTATTAGTTACACCAAAGCTGAGTTTAACTTTAATTCTTGCTTTTGCTGAACTAAATTAAGAAAGATGCACAGAGAGGGTTGAGAATAAAATTTAACTATTACATTCTGAAATGCCCCTGGAAAGCTCAATATAAACATAATCACAGTAAGACCCCCTGTGACAAAAGAATGCACTTTCATGGTTAAAGAAAGAGTAAACAGAAAAACCTCCTTAAGCTGGTTTGGCTTCAGCTCTGTTCCTTCACTTTGGCACTTGTTCACTTAGAATGATGGATTAACAACTCGAAATTTCAACAGGTTTTTTTTCCCCCCTCTGTATTGGGATTAAGTGTTTTAGTGTAATTAGTTTCTAATTGCTGTGTCTAAACCATAGGAGTTTATGGGTGTATATACATGTACATCTCAGCTCTCCTTAGGCAGGAGGGAGCAAATTTACTTGGAAAGAGAGACTGACCATTGTTTAATGAGCAGTTACGGTCTGACAAATGATTGTGTAAAACACTTCCTCACTTCCATGTGCTCCCCGCGTGCCTGGGTCCTGACAGTGCCAAGCTCTTAACTCTCCTATTAAGTATCACACCCTCTTCAATTATTTTGTCTACTTGTCAGCTCCTCACTTGTGTAAAGAAGCTACTGTCTTTGTTATCTGCCTTTATGGCAACACGGTGTTGATGGGCTACTCAGTTACCCGAGTCATATATAACAACAGTAAATTTCTCAGCTTTAGGGAGAAATAGATTCTTTCCCCCCCATCAGTACCCACACCAACAAGCAGTCCTCTTAGCTTCATTTCAGATGCAGCATCTTCTACACACACAGAGAGATTCTCTGCCAAACCTAAATTTTACCTAGTATCCACTTTCAGAATGAGATTATTGCATGTGAAGCACGGGTGTGATAAAATAGCAAAAGTATATCAATTGCTATAAATCCGAGTAGGTTTGCTTGAGAATTATAGAAACATACAACTGATCCCTGCTCAGGAGGGACAGTGCATAATCATTCAGATTCAAGAGGTTCACGAATCACTGCACCACTCTTCAAACTGGAAGAGTGATTTTAAGAATCTCACATACATAAGGACACTACCAGAAAGGAAAAGCAGAAGGCAACTGGAAATCTTACAAGAACAGATTCTCACACTAAATTTTATAACTGGAATTCCATTAAAGCGTGACCCAAAATTGCACCATCTTCAATAAATCTCATTCTGCTTGGCTAAAATATCCTTAGAATAGCTTTTCCAGTAGTAGCTAGGCACATCTATTAATTGGCCTTCCCCAGAACACAGATGAGAAAAACACTGAGAAAGGACATCACATTTTTTTGGATCTTCAAAAGATTTTCCAGTCAGAATTCCATCCAAACTGGGGGTTAATATTTAGACGTTGGACTTTGCATTTTAAGATCTGGTTGGCTAATACCTAGTTTGGGACAAAAAAAACAAAACAAAACAAAACAAAATAAAACAGATTTTGGAACAAACCCTAAAATGAGTCCATGATGGATGTACTCTTTCTTTCGTTGCATTCAGCATGTTAAACCACCCATTGGGCTGACCACCCTGAGCTCAAATATTATTTAATGCTAGTGTAAAAAGAAAATAATAATACTGTAGTGTGAGTGTTCCATAGTGCGGCTTCCAATTCACCTCTGGCCTTCCAGACTCTGGGTAATGATTCATTTTCTCCTGACAGGAGGGGTACAACATTCTCAGGACTTCTTGGGTGGAAGAAAGTTGGTAGGAAGCAAATCCACAGTGAGCCATTAAACTTGATGAGGATTAATACCCTCCCTTACTAGCTTAATGTACAAAATGCATCGATCGCTTTGAGAATTGTGCTTAAGTCTACAGCTGGGAGCAAACCTGTGATCTGGGGTTTTTTTTGAATGTGTATGTACTACCTAACTAATGGTGAAACAAACCCCAGTGCAGTAGAGTCGGGTAGTCCCATTACAGCAATAACATATTGTAAAGGATCGAGTTTCAGGACAATTAGCTTCTGGCTGCAGTTTATTACCCCATCGGAGATTTAAAACATGATTTTTTTTTCCCCCTACTGCATTCCAACAATACTTAAGTGTCTGGAACTGACACTGTAAAACAATAATAGAGTGACAAATATCTGTCTATCTGAAGGCAGACCCACTAGCTGGGTTTGTTTTGAGACAATAAATTGTAAAATATACTTTCAAAAAGTATTTTCTCCTTCTCACAGGTTACAGAACTGCGTCGAACCATCTTCTGTGTGTTGTTTTTACTGTTTGTTGGGATCTCATGATGGCTGTATACTAACACGTTCTTCACACTTAGCACTCTACAGGGATGCGGAGCCTGATGTTGTTTCTGAACGGACAAGGGCTCAAGGAAGAAATCACTGTTATTTGTCCAGGGGAACTAAAGGACAACACCCCATGCCTCAATGGTGAGGAAGAATTAAGTGGACTAAATCCCTTTCTGCAGATACATAGTTCTCCCCATTAGCATGTCAGAAGTCCGTGAGGACTAGTTAGCTGTGATCAGACTCATCTATTTGATTCATCCATGTTTTACCTAAAATCTTTAGCAGAGGAAATAACTGAACGGAGATTGTGACACACCATAGCATTTAGATGTTCAAAGGCTTCTTAAAACTACCTCCTTAATCCAGGGTCAGCTGACTTCTAAAAAAGTCTCCGATAAAAATAACCAAATTAAAATAAAACAGAATTTGTTCTTCACTGGCAAAACTCAAAACTGCTCTCACAAGAAGGGAATGGGAAAGTCACTGGTAACCACAGTTTCTGTGGGTGTCAGGAACCTCATCAGTGACCTGGAGAGTGGACTCGTGGCAGTATCAATCCATGTAAGAGGAGCGTCCTCAAGGCCAGTTTCCCAGGCCAGTATGTTTGGGGCAAATGTGGCTGTATTTTCTGGTGTTTGCACACTAGAACACATAATCCATATCTTTATGTCAGACGCACATCTCTGTGTATGCCCTCTGCTGCACAGACACAACATGTCATTGATGACACTGTAGGTCCTTTCCAGATGAGCTTTGTAGGGGGCTGAAGCTCCTGCTGCCTTAGGCAAATTGTCTGTGCTCAGGTGAGTACAGCTGTAGCCAGTGGATAAAAGAAAAAGAAGTGCAGGCAAATCATACTTTGGATCCAAACTTTTTTTGATCATTGCAATTATCTGTCAGATTGAACCATTCCCCATAAATGTCCTCCACCAACCAGAATTCTATTAGTCTGTTGTCTCTGTTTTCATGACAAACTTGTATTAAGTGTCTCCAGTCATAACCGTAGAATTTTTGTGCATGTATTTGCACAGGGACGCTTCTTGCAGTTGTACCACTGATTTTGGTAGACTCACTGGTTTCCTTATTGCTGAGCACCTTCATCTTTTATCGACTTAAAAGACAAGGAGAAAGTATTTCCTGAAGTACGGAATTTCCCAGTAAGCCAACAGACCAAACTGTGCCAGGCAGGTAACTCACCGCAGTTCTTTAAGCCTCCCCTCGGCCAGAAGATACGTTAGATTGAACAGCAAAGACTAAACTGTAAGAGAACGTGTAACATACAATGCTGCACTTAAAAGTCCACTGTACTTGGAGCATCTGTATCATTTAAACCAAGCTGTATCATTTCTTGAATTTGGAATATAAAGAGCACTAGAGCATGAAGACAGTTTTATTTCCTTGCCTTGGATGGCTGCTACACTGGAATATAATTTGCAGAACATCATGAACTGAAATATATTTGGGGACATCTTGCTACGCTGGCTTTTAATATATACACCCTGTGGCCTGCAAACAGTCCTGCAGCTTCCAAAGTAGAAAGCCAAGAATCACCAAGAGAAATGAAAGCACACGGGGGAAAATGGAAAAGTTGGGAGCTGTCAGGGTTGATCTGCAATTTTTTTCATGGATTGAAAGTGAAAAGCATTGTGCATTTCGCAAAACATGAAGTTGCAATTACAGGAGCAAATTGTAGCAATTATACCATATATAATATTTCTCGGTGACACAATAAACAGCAGTGCAAAGTTATTAAAATTTAATTCAAGGACTATTTACTTAGAAACTGATGTTTCAATCATAACCAGAGGCTCCCAACAGGACCACATTTCCCCCATTGTTTTGGGCGTTGTACAAACCTGTATATGTCAAGGTATCAAAAGACCTTCCCTCCCGCGAAGCTGACTGCAAACAGCACCCTGGAGGGGCTGCAAGCGCACGCTCTGCTCTGCGAATGGTATCAGCCGACACACAAGCTCGAGCGTCCAGGAATCTCGTTGTAGGACTGGGGCCTAAGAAAATATATAGCAATTGCCATAGCAGAAGAACGAGGCTATTCAATACGTCGTTTTTCCTCCAATCACTTTGGGTGGGATTCAACTCACTAAATTCTACCCAAGGATAAGTCACCTGTCTAGTTTAAGCTATTTCTCTAGCCCGCTTCAAAGCCAACAGAAGAGAGAAAAGCCATGCTAGCAATGGAGCTGTGCCACTTCCCTCACATAGGGGTTCTTAGCAGGGGTCCTTTCCCTCTCCAGGTAATTATAGAGGGTGTCTAGAGGCACCAGCTTGGACTAGATGCCTCCAGCTGCAGATGGACAAACTAAATCCCAGTTTTTCTGTGTAAGAACATTGCTCAGAAGGATGCTACTGATGCCATTAAAACTGCGAGTC